>NC_090930.1:106370264-107762764 GCF_040938575.1 Ambystoma mexicanum | reverse complement strand
ACTGCTCAGGCGAAGAGCTGTTCCCACGCTAATCTTAGTGATCTATCTCTTAGAGCCGGTAAGTGCTCGTGAAGATGGGGAAATGATTGTTCTATGGCCAAAACAAATGCGGTGTAATATACGCGTACCCTCCTTCTTTTTAGGTACTTTGGTCTTCTTATATGATATACAAATTGGTGTGATAGGGCTTCAGGGGTGTTATCATCCGTGGGCAGCATCTACTCTTGGGCAGAGTACACTGTTAGTTACTTATTTTCTTAACAATACAATTATACACGGTACCTGCATGTGCGAGAGAAAAAAAAATAGAGAAAACAAACAAGTGTCTTATATGTGTGTGTGTGCAATACCCAGGTTTGTTATACAACGTCCTTCAATCGGGGGTGACCTTAGAGGGGAGGGGGCTGGGGCTCAATTGGGCAGGAGTTCGTTACTTTGTGATCTCGTGACCATGGGATGGGCTGTGGGCAAGCGTCCAATGTCTATCTCAGTAATTGCCTCTGGGGAATCTGGGGGGTGATCAGGTGTAGTGACACTACTGTCATCAGCTGTGATCGATGTCTCCTTCTCTGTAGCCGATGCTGTTGATGCCGTTGCTCTTCCAATGGCCCTGTCGTTAACGCTAGGGCGGGTCTGGAGTTTGTAGATCTTTACGTCGTGTAGGTGATTCCAGGCACGTGCAATTTCACTGCTCTGGTAGCTACCTCTTCTACCAAATGAGAACTAGTAAAGCGTGGGACGTTCCACTTTCTATTAAAGTTGCGGAGTAGCACATGGTCACCTTTAGCAATAGTGCATAGTCCTTCCTTTCCCAGTTCCTTGTTGGTGTCTTCTTGTTGAGAACTCTTCAACCCGCCCCACGTGCGCTCGAGCTGTTGAGATACAAAAGCTACACTAGTAATCAAAGAAGACACATATTGATACATTTCGTCACCAAGAACAGTTGCAGTGTTTTCATGGTCTGTAAATGCTCTTGATGTAGGCGTTAGAGGAAGGCGCATTTGACGTCCTGTCACCACCTCGTGGGGAGTGAGGTGGTGGTCAGACCCTGGCCTATTCCTTAGCTCAAATAGAGCCAGCGGAAGACAGTACAACCAACTCTTCTTGGTTGTCTGCTGAATTTTTGCGATCTCTTCTTTCAATAGGCTATTCAAGCATTCACATACACCGTTGGCCTGCAGGTGATGTGCACATGCAAATTTATGTTTAATACCCAGCAAGGACGTGATGTGCTGAAACATTTCATTAGCAAAGTGTGGGCTGTTATCTGACCACAGCACTTCGCACACACCCCACCTGGGGAAGACCTCTCTCACTAAAAATTGAGCTGCTCTGAACGCATCCACGTGTGAGCAGGGCCCGGCCTCGATCCACCTGGAGAATGGGCATACCACTACAATCATATACCCATGTCCTTGACATACATTGATCATATCAACGTAGTCAATATGAATGTGTATGAAGAGTCCCTCTTGCCGGGGTATAGTACCTTTTATCACTTGCAGCGTGTGACCGGCCGTAAACTGTTGGCATGTGAGGCAATTGCTGATGAAATTTGTTACATGAGAATTTAACTTGGGGCAGAACCAATCTTCCCTAATTCATGCTGCAATTACTTCCTTTCCTGTGTGTGCTGGATGATGGAGCTGGGCCAGGGCGGTGTTTAACAGTGCCAATGGCATGACCACCTTTCTGGTGTTATTTTGATGCCACAGTGCGTCTGTTGGGGACATCATGCATCCTCTTTTTAACCATAGTTCCTTTTCTGTCATTGGTGCGGCTGCCTGTAATTCCATTATCTGTGTTGCGGGGAGATGGGTGTACCCTTCTTTCATCATCATCTGTTTTGCCATCCTCCTCCCCCTCCCTCTCTCTGACTCTGGGGGGTTCCATATTTCACCAAAGTATGCCGCATGCTTGGCATGCGCGAGATATGGTTGTCTCCATTAGTGTGTGCCGGGCATTTAACCAAAGCTATATCTTGGGGATCATTAATTACTTCAATTAATTCTGCTAACAAAAGAGCATGTTGCACTGGGGTGCCATCAGCTCTCCTAAACCCTCTTCTCTGCCATTTTATCAGCCCCAAGTGGACGGTTGACGTGACATATGCGCTATCAGAATATATAGTAACTCTTTTGTCAACGCTTTCCTTCAATGCCAAGATCAGTGCAACCAATTCCGCTGCTTGAGCCGAATAATGCTGTGGTAATTGCACGCATTTCACCGGGACATACATCAAATCTTCTGTCATTTTTACAACTGCTGCCCCAGTTCTCCTTATCCCATCACTTTGGTCTATTGTTGATGACCCATCAATGTACAAAATCTCCCCACCCTTAAGTGCATCCTCTTCAACTTTTCTAGTGCATGAGTACGTTTCGATAGTCTGTGTACAATCGTGAGCATAATCACCTTCCTCAATAACTTCCGCTATAAATCTGGCTGGGTTAACTGTACTGCATCTGACAATTGACAATTCGGGTCTAGACAAGATGATCTCATAACCTGACACCCTCTGTGTGATTAGTGTGGACTTAGGCTTATTCAATATTGCAAATAGCGCATGCTCCACAAATAGTGTGGTTGGGCACCCCATTGTAATCGATGATGATTTCTCCACCGCAAATGCAGCTGCGGCGAGACTCTGTTCGCAAGGGAAATGTCCTAGCATGACAGGGTCCAAGTGACCGTTGTAGAACGCTATTGGCTTATGTCCCATGCTGGTTTTCTGAGTCAATACTGCTTTCATTACTGCTGAGTCGCAATGCGAAAAGATAAAGAACTGTTGTTCATAATCTGGGGTGGCTAGTACCGGAGCAGTGGATATGGCGTGTTTCAACTCGTCAAATGCCTCCTTCATTTCCCTTGTCCATCCCAATGTTTTGTCCCCTTTGTGTGCTTCTCTCAATGCCTCAAGTAGGGGTCCTATGTATGAGCTGTAGTCAAAAATCCACGCTTTACAGTAGTTGCATAATCCCAGGAACTGCTGCAGCTCCCTCACCGTTTGTGGTTGTGGCGTGTTGAATATAGCTTGTGCTTTTTGTGGTGCAATCTTTCTTCTGTGCTGGGATATTAGTTGACCAATGTATAGTACCTGTTCCTGACAGTACTGTAACTTTTCTTTGTCTACCTTGTAACCCTTTTCAGCCAACACTGTCAGCATTTTCATTGAGTCCTCCCTGCACCTTTTCTCGGTTGTGCTGCAAATTATTATATCGTCAACATATTGCAGCACTGTGCTTTCTAATTCAATGTTTCCCAAGTCCATCTGTATTACTCTGTTAAAAATTGAGATAGTGGGTATTGTTTCACTTTAGGTAGTATTGCACCCTTCTTCAGCTTTATTCTTACTCCTCCGATACTCTTTATGCAGCCCACGTCATAGAGACTGGTGGTCCACAGTGATGCTGGAACCTTAGCCATATCTTCCTCGTAGAATGGAACTGGGGTAGATGCGGGTGCCTCAAGTGCCATGGCCATTTTCTGTGCCACTTGCTTATACGTCACTCTTAGCCATATATCTACACTCATCATAAATACCATCTCACCTTCTTCCCTGTCTTCTGAAAAGAGCTCTTCATCGGACAACTGGGTGAGCCTGCATCCCTCAGCCAGGGCTATCACTGCCCTCCATGCTCTCCCTTCCCAGCCTTGGGCATGTACTGCGATATAATCAGCAGTTGCTATAATACTCTCGATGCTCACCGAAATCACTTTCCCTTCTGGTTCATTGGCTGGTGTCTCAGGCCTGAACAAATATGCTGCTGGCCTCCTCCAGATCTTTCCTTCTATTCCTGGCGAATGCCATGTCTGTTCCGTACTGGAACAGTTCATCATCCACTGGCTCAGCCCGAGCTACTGTCTGGCCACAGTACGCTTGCAGTATTTGTCATGCAGTAAGCATGTTTATTCCTGGTGTGGGGCAAATTATGCCATCCTCCGTGAAGGAGATTGTCATATTTAATCTGCTCATTATGTCCCTCCCAAGTATGTTCACTGGCGACTCCCTTGAATACAGGAGCGGGACAGACATGTCATAATCTCCAATATATAAGGAGATGTTATCAGTAAAGGGAACCAACCCCCTAGCCCCAGAAAATCCTTGGGTGTTCATGGCCTCACCTGACATTTTGAATCTACCCTCCCTTATGCAAGACCTGGTTGCCCCAGTGTCAACAAGGAATGATAATTTTTTGTCACCTATCGTTACCTCAATGCGTGGTTCCTCCGCACTATTAGGTGTTATCGACAGGATGGGACACACCAAGGACATCTGTGGGCTGTCCTATTGTGGGTATAATGACTGACCGCTTCCTGTGTAAGGGTTGTGTCCCAGGATAGTCACCCTTCCCAACTGTGTTTGTTGTAACTGTGTATCGGTGGGGGTTAACTTATGGTCCTGTATTTGAGTGAGCTGCTGCACTGGCTGCACTTGGTGCTGTTGTGTTATTGCCACCATGTCTGCAGCTGTTGTTGTGTTGCTAATTGCTGCTGTGTGCTGCTCTGTTGTAGTCCCTGTGGTTGTTGGTAACCCTGCTGCTCCCTCATAGGCCCTTGTTGTCCTTGTTCCCCCCATGCTGGTAGGGAGGGTCTCATTCTACACGTACGAGACATGTGTCCTAACATCCCACAAACCCAACATACAGGTGGTTCCCTGGTCTGCCATGGGAAACTCCCTGCATTATCTTGGTACCCTGGTTGCCCAGTGGGGTAGAAACTTCGAAATCCTCCCCATTGCTGTTGTGCAGGTTGGCCATATCCCCTCCCCCTCATCATTCCTCCCCTTCCCCTGAGGTTGTTATAATATCCATTTCCTGGTACCATATACCCTCCTCCTATGTTAGCCGTGTATGGTGGGGGTGGTGGCAGCTGTTGTGTTATAAGTCGTGGTGATTGTGGTAGTGGTGCTATTTGTAGTTGTGAGGGATCCTGTGCGGCCACTACTTGCGTGGGGTTTGGTGTCATTGTTGTTGGTGTAGTTATTAGTGCTCCTTCCATGGTGTATTTAGTCAGTTTTTTCTGCACTAATTTAGCCTCTTCCACTGTTCTATCTTCTTCCTTTTGTTTCATCTTTTCTTGCCACATCCTACAATGGTGTACTATTGTCAATTGTATTTCCGGCCAGGCCTTGGCTTCCATCCCCACTATTTTCTTCAATTGTTTTTGTACTGTCTCCGGAAGCCCTTGTACTAGTATGTGGTCAAATATTGCCAGTGTCTTGTCCCATTGCTCTCTAGTTTCCATACGCCACTTCTCCTGAATCTCCTGGATATAATCAACAGGATCTTCGTTCTCACGCATCTTGCGTGACGTAATTGCTCCTATATCTGAGGTGTCTGGGTATTGTACCCTCAGAGCTTGCCATAATGCATACCTGCAATTCGCAAATGGCGCCCCATCATGTGATGTGTTCATTATTGTGACCCCGGGGAAACCCGATCTCTTCCAGATGTCATCTGCCGCATCCCCTAATATTGATATTAATAGGCCCTTCACGTCTCCTACTGCTAGTTTCTGTCCTGCAGTGTGTTTTTCCATCTCGTATAGCCATTTTCCCGCTCCTCCACTTAGTGATGGGAGCCTGCACTTTATATTTTCCTTATCGGCATGCTTCCAAGGGACGTATTGTGGTCTAACCCCCGCTCTCCAATAGCGGCATTAGATTGTGTCCCATCTGTCCCCCCAGTTGTCACGGTGTGGAGTCCGTATACCCCTCTTCTTCTTCTGTGTCAACTAGGTCATCTGTCATGTCCATATTACTGCTGCTTGTTGTAGCTTCCCCTTCATTTCTCCCCCTTCTCTTATTATTTTCTTTATTTAATGTGGGTGTGTGTGTCCGTTCTTCCTGCCTACCTCTGGGGAGATCTCTAAGCCTGCCGGCGTAGGGGGTGTGTTCAGGAGCGGGTGTGGGCGGACATGATGGGCGGAATGATGCGGGTGTAACTGCACGTGTTTGCCCTCCCGTCACTTCTCGTTCTTTCTCCTCACTTCCCTCCACTCCTTCCTTCTTTCTGCATGCCCATGGTGATTCCCGGTTGGTGCCGGTGATGTACAATTTGTCTTAGCTTTCCCTACCGCCGCTTCTTCCTTCTCCCCCCATTCCTTCTTCTTCTTCGCTGCAGAATTCATCCAGGAGCGACAACCCCCAATCTGTCCTTTCCCCCTAATCGTCACCGTTTGTAAGTCTATTAAATCCGTTCCTTCCTCTTCTCCTTTACCAATTGCTCCCCTTTGCGCTGATGTTGTGGCTACTTCTGCATCCCGACGCACATATTTCCTTACCCCACTCTCCCCTTTCCTCTCTCTTCTTTCCTCTTCCCTCTTCTACACTATTTCACCACCTATTTCCTCTCTTTTCTTTTTCAATTCCTCCATTACCTCACTACTCACCTTCTCTAATATCCTTTCTTCCTCTCTCCTCCTTTCCCATCTCTCTCTCTCCCTTTCTAATATGCTTTCTATTACTCTACCTTCCTGGTATTTCCTGGTGCTCTCGGATAGTATTTTCTTCTTCCATATTTCCATTTCCTTTTCTTTCTCTTCTTCCTCTCTTTTCCTGTCACGCTGTGCTGCTCGAGATACCCTTTCTGCTATCGCCTTCATCCTTTCAGCTTCCCTCTTCCGTTCTTCAGTTCGTTCCCTCATTTTTTCGAACTCATCCTTACCTTCCTTCCTTTCCCGCCTTCTCCCTCGTTCCTCTTTCTCAAGCTGTTTGATCAGTGCATTTTGCTCATTCCTTAATTCTGCCAATCGTTCCTCCAACATCTCCTCCTCTGCTCGTAACAGCTCCCCTTCTCTCCTTTTATCCTCCTCCCCTCTTATTTCACTGCTACCCTCATCGTCCTGGTTCATTCTCCGTACTACCTCCTTTTCTTCTCCCGTTATGTTCCTCGCAATTTTAACAGCACCTGCGCGGCTACCCACTCGTCGTGTCCTATGGTTGGGATCGGTTCTTCACTATTCTTCCCTTCCTTTGCGTGCATCTTCATACAAGTTGGGCCTACCGTACTTGTCACTTCCTCCCCCCCTGTGTAGCTACCTGTAGCTGTATATGATGGTGGGCTGTACGCGGGGTTTGAATATCCCTCAGCTGCCGTTAGTTGTTGCCTTACTGCTTCTCGTAGTTCCGTCACAGGATATAACCCCCTTCTTCCTTCTTCACTACTTTCGCTAGGGGCATGTCGTCGGTCCTTTCCTTCTTTACTTCTATTTCATTTGCGATGCTAAGCTTTTCATCCCCCTATCGGTCTCTTCCCGCGCACTGTGCGCTGTCAACCTCCTTTTCCCCATTTCCCTCTTACTCCTTAATCTTCTTCCCCACCTTCGTTTCCTCCACAGTGAACATCCCGGTTGGTCCTGGTCATGACCCCTGGAACATCCTCCATAAATTAAACACCTCCACGTGATACGCCAACTTCTTCCCCTTGTATGTGTTATGTATGTGTGTCAGTAGTGAGTGTTGGTCGTACGGGTCGAAACTGCCGTTAGGCGGCCAGGGTGTCGTCATTTTGTTGTCTGTCCCTTGTGTCCATTCTATGCTGTATTTGATCAGTTTTTCCCTATGGGGCGATAGTGTTTTACACATTTGTATTTGTATTTATTTTATTTATATAGCGCAAAGCCAGGCCCAAGGGCAACCGGGCGCATATCATAGTAAGGCAGTTACATTATATTTACAAGTAAGGGAGCAGTACATTACATATCATCAGAGCAGTCCCGACAAATTGCAACACGTAAGCCAAGGATGTTACAAATCAGGCATCAAACAACAGTGCAAGTGGGGTCCCGGAGGCCCAGTCGGTAAGGAGGAGCAGTTGTTAATGGGAGGTAACTAACCAAAGCTTGGCTTTGTGTTTGAATTGGTTGAATGAGGGTAGGGTTCTGATCAAAAGTGGTACGGTGTTCCAGAGCTTGGCTGCCAGGACAGGGAAGCTGTTGCCTCCAGCAGATTGAAGCTTAAATCTGGGGATCGCTAGACCTTGGTGTTGTGCAGATCTGAGTGCTCGTGCTGATGTATAATGAGTGAAGCGCGAAACTAGGTATGAAGGAGCCTGGTGGTTGACGCATTTGTAGGTGAGGGCAAGTGCTTTCAGGGAGATCCTTTGGGCGACTGAGAGCCAGTTGAGGTTCTTCCTGGTTTCTGAAATGTGGGCAGATCGGGGGATGTTGAGGGCTGCTCTGATGGTATTATTTTGGGTCGTCTGGAGTTTATTAAGATTACCCTGGTTGGTACCCTGGTACAATGCATTGCAGTAGTCCAATTTAGACATGACCAGGGTCCTGGAATGGGGTAGTGAGTGTATTCCCCCACCCTCCCGATCCTAACCCGTATGACATGGTTACACTGGCCCTCATTAGGACCTTGGCGGAGGACCATGGTGCTATTAGCACCATGGTCCATGGCGCTAAGCTGCCAACTCCGCCATGGGGTTTGGCGGACTTACCGCCCCATTCCGAGGTTGGCGGGGCGGTAAGTCCCCAATCCCCATTTACCCTTCCCCATTCCCATTTCTGGCCCCATAGGGCATAATGGGAGTGGGGAAGCCGTTAATTACGCCACCGTAAATTACGGTGGCGTAATTAACAACAAGGTCCCTTAGCGCCATGGATTTTAACGCCTGCTAAAAGCAGGCGTTAAAATCACCATGGCGCTAAGGGAACTCGTACTCAGGCGGTAAGGGGCGCCATGGTTTACGCCGGCGTAAACCCCTTACCGCCTGGGTCCTAATGAGGCCCACTGTGTTTTAGCTCCCTTCAGTATAGTTGTCGTTACCTGGCCCCGTAGTTTGGGGACTTGCGACCGTCCGCTAAAAGAAAAACAGTCAAATATAACAATTGCAAATATGCTCAGGGTAATTCATGGAAATTCGCACAAAAGTGGCGCACGCGGCTGGCGCACAGCGTGCCCGTGCGAATGTCTGCACCAGCCACGTGCGATAAAATCAATTTCCGCACACAGCGTATTCATGGATTCTCGCCTCCAAAAGCAGACGTGGCGCAGAGTGGCGCAGCGACCCTGCAGCAGCGCCAGTTACGCCCCCAAGAACGCCCTTGCGCAAGGAAAAGCCATCAAGATCGCAAAACCATCGCAATGGGCTGCGCCAACCCTGGACCAGTTTACCAGACTGGCAAACAGCAAACGCAAAGCGGGGAACGTGTATTACGGGTTTCGGGAACACGCGTGCGCGAGAAGTCTCACACGCGATCGGGCCTGGGGGAGCGTGTGCGTGTATTTCAGGGGTGCGTAAGAAGTTTTACACGCAATTGGGCTGGGTGCGTGTATTTCAGGGGTGCGCGGGAAGTTTCACACGCGATTGGGCTGGGTGCGTGTATTTCAGGGGTGCGCGAGAAGTTTCACATGCGATTGGGCCTGGGGGAGCGTGTGCGTGTATTTCAGGGGTGCGCGAGAAGTTTTACACGCGTATGGCCTGGGTGCATCTATTTCAGGGGTGCGCAAGAAGTTTCACATGCGTTTGGGCCTGTGGGAGCGTGTGCGTGTATTTCAGGGGTGCGCAAGAAGTTTCACACGCGATTATTTCAGGGGTGCGCGAGAAGTTTCACACGCGATTGGGCCTGGGGGAGCGTGTGCGTGTATTTCAGGGGTGCGCGAGAAGTTTCACACGCAAATGGCCTGGGTGCGTGTATTTCAGGGGTGCGCGAGAAGTTTTACACGCGATTGGGCTGGGTGCGTTTGGGCCTGTGGGAGCGTGTGCGTGTATTTCAGGGGTGCGCAAGAAGTTTCACACGCGATTATTTCAGGGGTGCGCGAGAAGTTTCACACGCGATTGGGCCTGGGGGAGCGTGTGCGTGTATTTCAGGGGTGCGCGAGAAGTTTCACACGCAAATGGCCTGGGTGCGTGTATTTCAGGGGTGCGCGAGAAGTTTTACACGCGATTGGGCTGGGTGCGTGTATTTCAGGGGTGCGCGAGAAGTTTCACACGTGATTGGGCCTGGGGGAGCGTGTGCGTGTATTTCAGGGGTGCGTGAGATGTTTTACACGCGTATGGCCTGGGTGCGTGTATTTCAGGGGTGCGCGGGAAGTTTCACACGCGATTGGGCTGGGTGCGGGTATTTCATGGGTGCACGGGAAGTTTTACACGCGATTGGGCTGGGTGCGGGTATTTCATGGGTGCGTGGGAAGTTTTACACGCGATTCGGCTGGGTGCGTGTATTTCAGGGGTGCGCGGGAAGTTTCATACGCAATGGGCTGGGTGAGGGTATTTCAGGGGTGCGCGGGAAGTTTTACACGCGATTGGGCTGGGTGCGTGTATTTCAGGGGTGCGCAGGAAGTTTCACACGGAATTGGGCCTGGGGGAGCGTGTGCGTGTATTTCAGGGGTGCGCGAGATGTTTCACACGCGATTGGGCTGGGTGCGTGTATTTCAGGGATGCGCAGGAAGTTTCACACACGATTGGGCCTGGGGGAGCGTGTGCGTGTATTTCAGGGGTGCGCGAGAAGTTTCACACGCGATTAGGCTGGGTGCGTGTATTCCAGGGGTGCCGGGGAGTCCTACATGTGATTTGGCAGTGTGGGTCCTCCCAGGTGTTCCCTGTACACCCTCCACGGCCCCTGCAGGCAGCCCACACCACAGGGGACGACCCTGCATCCCTGGTCATGTCCCGCAGGCAGCCCACCCAACATGGGCATGCCCCCCAGCAAAGGCACATGTCTCCTTGCACTACTGATCACCAACTCATGTCCCCTTGCACCCCCACCCCCCAGCATTGCGGGGCACCTGCCAGCAGGCCCCCACTCATGTCCCACTCATGTCCCCCTGCACCCCCACCCCCAGCATTGCGGAGCACCTGCCAGCAGGCCCCCACTCATGTCCCACTCATGTCCCCCTGCACCCCCACCCCCCAGCATTGCGGGGCACCTGCCAGTAGGCCCCCACTCATGTCCCACTCATGTCCCCGTGCATCCACACCCCCCAGCATTGCGGGGCACCCTCCACCAGGCCCCCACACATGTCCCCCAGCCAACATGTCATCACAATCTAGATCCCTGGCCCTTATGGTCAGCCTCCAAATGCCAAACACCCACCCGAGTATTGCATCCACCCACTTAGAAATGGCAATAACATGATAGAACCCCAAATGCAAGTTTGGAAATGAACACATGTCCCTCACATACACCCAATGGGTGTCAGTGAATCTCAAAACCCATATCATGATATGCATGATACCAATGAGATGATACTACACATTGAAGTTTGAAGTTTAATGAAAAAAATGTATTAAAAGCAGCATAAATGGAATTAAAAATAAACAAATGACAATGGGAATCAAAAACCAAAAGCAGCATGTCCGTGAAATAATGAAAAACCACAAATCATAATCCAAAGGAAAGCTGTCCAAAGTCACAGTTCAAGAAAGTAAATCCAAGGTAAAAACAAAACCGAAAACCATTGCTCCATGGGTAAATCCAAAAAAAAAAAAAATCCAACAGTCAACTATATACAGATAAACAATCCAGGGTCCATGATCCCAACTGAAGAAATGAAACCTATATAAAAATACTACCTAATAAAAAAACTATATACAAAAATGTGGTCCATTGTCCAAAACGGTCCAAAATAAATAAAAAAGCAAAGGAAACCTAACACTAACTACATAACTATTTACAAGGGCAGCGGGCTAGTCCGACGGCTCACTGGTTGTTGTCATGGGCCAGGGCATCATCGAACTCCTGTTCAATGGCTTGGAGGCGAGCATGTTCCCTGGCCCCGAGGTCTTGCAGGGATAATGCAGTGTCCAGCTCCAACTCCCTGCGAAGACCCTCGAGGCACTCAGCCCGCCTCAGCGCCCTCCGCATGGAGTTCTCCGCCCTGACCATTGTGAGCCGTTCCTCCTCTGCCCGCTGCCGCTCTGCACCTATCTGCTGGCCCAACCGCTCCCACACGGAAGCCACTCCCATTCCAGGGTTCTCCTGCCCTCCGGCCGATGTCTGCACCCCTGATGTTGATGGCCCCGAGCCATGATGCCTCCCACGTCGAGCCTGCCGCTGCCTCCAACGCAAATGCCTGTGCCAGCACGACGGCATCCAGGCTGATGGAATCCACTGACGCCATCGTGCACGTGCGCGTCCCGATGATGCCGTCACATCCTCCATCTGCTGGGGTCCAGTTGCTGGTGTGTCCACCCCTGCTGGACCTCCGACTCCCGACTGTGGCAGGGATGGGATCCCCACCGAGGTGGCTTCATTGGTCGGGGCAGGTCCACAGGGGGCCCTGGTGGCATCTGGGCCGGAAGACGGCATGGAGTACGACTGGCGCATATCCTCCACAGAGGAGGAGAGGGTTGCCAGAGTGCCCGACACATGTACGAGACCCCCGACCATGACCGCTCCCAACTGGGCCACGTTGGCACGGTGCTCTTCGTGATGACGTGCGTGCTCCCCCCCGTGAAGCACGCACCTCATCACGAATGACAGTCGTGTGCAACGCGACACCAATCAGGACCTTCTCCATACGGCCAGGGGTCCCCTCGTCCGCAGGTGGAGGGGAGTCAGATGACTGCAGACGGGCATGGGATGGGGCATCCCTGCTGGTGCATGGTGGTGCAGTCACACTGTCAGGTACAGTGACATGCACAGGCACCTCCACAGCGACCTGTGCTGCCTCCTGCTCCTGCCCCTGGACTGCACCACTTGCACCAGCAGGGATGCCCCCACCAGGCCCCATGTGCGACTCAGTAGCGGCCTCCTCCTCCTCTGTGGAAACCACCAACCTGGATGGCTCCACACCGTCTTCCGCTGTTGCAAGCCCCTGTGGGGGCTCACCCACCCCTTCCGCTGCAGCCGTGGGGGCATCCCCGCCGCTTAGCTCCACAGCGCCATCTCCGCCCTCTTCTTCACTTTGCGCTGTGTAGAGGGAGACATAGAACACAAGCATCATGGTACTGTACAACGGTCCCCTAGACAGGAAGCAATAGCAGATGAGTGGCACTGTCAAAGATCACTTCCATCATGTCCCTCCACAACACATGGGTCAGTGCAGGCAAAACACATGCAGTAACAGGCATGGCACATGCTATGGACATAAGCAAACATGTCCAAGGGAATCTTGAAGCATACAATATTGCTTTTGGACTCACATGCATCATGGGTCATGCCTATCACATGCACACACTTCAAAGTACTTTCATCCATCTGGACTTGCACACCCCAGACACAGTGGATGCAAGGATAACTAGGCTGCATCAGTGATTCTGAACATTGTCACAGACATGTGTCATGCATCCATGGCATTCACAAGTCACAGACACGCAGGTCAGAAACACAGACATGGACACCATACATGTACATGGCATCAGCACCCATCCCTCACCCCCACCCATGTCCAGGAACAGACACTGGCATGCTCTCATGTGTCCATTCCGCATAGGGCTCCCCATGTTGCATTTAAACACATACAACAACCGTGCGCTTCACACATTACTGGTCTCACATGCATGACCATGATGCCTCTGCACACACACACGTGTACATGGCCTATGTCACACATACAGGCAAGTATCAGACAACCAGCATACTGCAACATGCCCTGTCTCACACAGCAATGCTTGGCCACTTACCGCTCGACTCCAGACGGGTCTGCCTCTCAAGGATCTGGGCATGGAGCGCTGGGCGTACGCGTTCCAGGACCCTCAGCTGGATGGTACTCATGCTGCCCCGGCCCCCCTCCACGAGGCGCCGGGCCTTTATGAGGGTCCTGGACCTGAAGTCCTCCCAGCGCTTCTTGACTTGCTTGATGTTGCGGGTTGCCACCCCCTCCGCGTTGATGGCAACCACAAAGTCGTCCCAGATCCTGTGCCGTCCTTCCTTGTCGGCGCGTGGTGATCCGAAGAGGGCATCATAATGCCCCAGGACAAGCTCCACCAGGACACCAGCTTCCTTCTGACTGAATCTGGTGGCCCTCTGCCCCTCTGGCTGGGGGTCGCCAGTGGTCTCGGATGGTGTTTGCCCCGACATGGCGATCCCCGAGGCAGGCGTGGGTGGGCAACTGGGTCCTGGGGCTGGGCTGTGGAGCGATGGTATCCCAGTCGGGAGTGTTCTGTTCCAGCAGGGGTGGACACAGCAACTGGACCCCTGCAGATGGCTGATGTGCAGGCACCAAATGGCAGGGCATGGTGGCAGCAGTCAGGCAGGCAGCAGCAGATGGCTCGTGGGAGGCTGCTCGGGGCTCTGGGGGGCAGTAATTCGGCCTTTTGGGCAGGAGCGTGGTCTTCCGTGTGCTTACGCGTGGCCAGCTTGATACGGAGTGATTTGGCACGTGAAAATTCTGCACGTCAGCGTGTAATTCGAGGAAAGGCCCTTAGCGCGTAAGCGCATCAGCACGCATACGCGATTATATTGGACCAAAGGCCCTTGGCGTGTATGCGCGTCTGTGACGTATTGTGCACGGGCGTTGCTTTTCATGGGGTGCGGTGCGTGTGTTTTGCAGGCGTTGCGGTTCACACGCTATTACTTCACAGCGGGTGGGTGTTGGCTACGCGTTCTTCTACACGCAAGGCAGACGGTGAGTGGTACCCTGCTCCCCCAGGCCCGATCGCGTGTAAAACCACCCACGAGCCCCTGAAATACACATGCCCCTCTCCCCCAGGCCCGATCGCGTGTAAAACACCAGCGATCCCCTGAAATACACGTATCCCGCTCCCCCAGGCCCGATCGCGTGTAAAACCACCCACGAGCCCCTGAAATACACATACCCCGCTCCCCCAGGCCCGATCGCGTGTAAAACCACCCGCGAGCCCCTGAAATACATGCGCCCAGGCCAATCGCGTGTAGGACTTCTCGCGCACCCCTGAAATACACGTAGCCAGCCCAATCGCGTGTAGGACTTCTCGCGCACCCCTGAAATACACATAGCCAGCCCAATCGCGTGTAGGACTTCTCGCGCACCCCTGAAATCCAGGCACCCAGCACAATCGCGTGTGGAAATTCTCGCGCACCCCTGAAATACACGCGCCCAGGCCAATCGTGTGTGGAACTTCTCACGCACCTCTGAAATACACGCACATGCTCCCCAGGCCCGATCGCATGTAAAACTTCTCGCGCACCTCTGAAATACACGCGCCCAGGCCAATCGCGTGTGGAACTTCTCGCGCACCTCTGAAATACACGCGCCCAGGCCAATCGCGTGTGAAACTTCTCACGCACCTCTGAAATAAACACACACGCTCCCCCAGCCCCGATCGCGTGTGGAACTTCTCGCGCACCCCTGAAATCCACGCACTCAGCACAATCGCGTGTAGAACTTCTCGCGCACCCTTGAAATACACGCGCCCAGGCCAATCGCGTGTGGAACTTCTCGCGCACCTCTGAAATACACGCACACGCTCCCCCAGGCCCGATTGCCTGTGGAACTTCTCGCGCACCCTTGAAATACACGCACACGCTCCCCCAGGCCCGAATGCGTGTGAAACTTCTCGCGCACCTCTGAAATACACGCACCCAGGCCAATCGCGTGTGAAACTTCTCGCGCACCTCTGAAATACACGCACACACTCCCCCAGGCCCGATCGCGTGTGGAACTTCTCGCGCACCCCTGAAATACACGTGCACAGGCCAATCGCGTGTGAAACTTCTCGCGCACCTCTGAAATACACGGGCCCAGGCCTATCGCGTGTGAAACTTCTCGCGCACCTCTGAAATACACGCACACGCTCCCCCAGGCCCGATCGCGTGTGGAACTTCTCGTGCACCCCTGAAATACACGCGCACAGGCCAATCGCGTGTGAAACTTCTCGCGCACCCCTGAAATCCACGCACCCAGCACAATCGCGTGTGGAACTTCTCGCGCACCCCTGAAATACACGCACCCAGGCCAATCGTGTGTGGAACTTCTCACGCACCTCTGAAATACACGCACACGCTCCCCCAGGCCCGATCGCATGTGAAACTTCTCGCGCACCTCTGAAATACACGCGCCCAGGCCAATCGCGTGTGGAACTTCTCGCGCACCTCTGAAATACACGCGCCCAGGCCAATCGCGTGTGAAACTTCTCGCGCACCTCTGTAATACACGCACACGCTCCTCCAGGCCCGATCGCGTGTGGAACTTCTCGCGCACCCCTGAAATACACGCGCACAGGCCAATCGCGTGTGAAACTTCTCGGGCACCTCTGAAATACACGCGCCCAGGCCAATCGTGTGTGGAACTTCTCGCGCCCCCCTGAAATACACGCACCCAGGCCATTTGCGTGTAAAACTTCGCATGCACCCCTGAAATACATGCACACGCTCCCCCAGGCCCGATCGCGTGTGGAACTTCTCGCGCACCTCTGAAATACACGCACACGCTCCCCCAGGCCCGATCGCGTGTGGAACTTCTCGCACGTGTAGAACTTTGGCGCACATTTTTTTCCTGCGCAGGACGCTACCGCCTGCTTTCGTGTGGCGAACATGTATGGGCCTGTGTGCGTCTTTGGCCGTGCGCTGTTTTTCCCTATTCCATTCCATGAATACGTGTTGTAGGCAAGCGTGTGGGCGTTCCTTGCACTTGCCTCCTGTACTTCCCCCGGGACGCCCACATTTTCACGAGTTGTTCCCCATTCTGCGTGTAACGCCCCGTGTTACGCCTACTTTTGTTATGTGCGCCGCGCTATGTGCGAATTCGCTGTGGCCTTATCGCAGGGCGTTCGACGACCTGTGCGCACGTTTTCGCACGCGTGCGCTGTTTTTTCAGCGCACATTCATTCCATGAATCGGCCTGGCTGTCTTTTCTTGTGTTTGTTTTTCTTCCTTAATACCGTTACGGCCCCCTGCGGCCACGGCGCATGAAGCCCCCTGCGACTGCGTGCCCTGTGTGACGTGCTTATACAGCCGTCCCACTTTTCTCCTCCCCTCCTCCTCCTACCTCACTCGGCGTGGCGTGGCCTGCGTTCTCCGTGCACGGTCACTTCCCCCTCTCCACCTGTCCCGTATTTGGAGTGGCCGACGACCTCCGTGCGCACCCCCTGCCCTCTATTCACTTCCCCACCACCCTTCAACAATGCTGTGTGGTCAAGGTATCCTATGAAAGCCCTACGGGTGACGTCACCAACCTCTTCCAAAAACTACTGGTAAGATCTTTTACACTTCAGAAAGCAATAAGTTTTTACTGTTTGTCCCCGTTAACTCCACAGCTGTCCTCTTGTTACACCTGGAACAAGGTAACCAACAATATACTTGTATAATCGGACTGTGCACGCTACGTTGCCTCGCGTGTGATACGCCGCTCAACCAGCCAATTATCTTCCGTACTAGGCAACAAGTTAGCTACCACCTACAGGAAAACGTCATCTACCTATCGAGCTTTACTGCTCGATCAATAGGGATCCTCATCTACTCATTGATCAATGACCGCCAATTCGTAGGAAAGCCACACACACACCCCCCTTACAGGTGGCCACGACCTAGGCCAATCAGTGTCTACGAGCAACCGCACGTGGTGCTTTCTTGCTCCACCCACCCTTTTCCGTGACTTTGTAGCGGACGGCTCTCGCGCCTGTCCTGCTACCATTCACTTCACCGTCAACATTAATTGATCCAGACATGTAACACCTCCCACCTCCCTTATTGCACTCCTCCCCCCTCCGTCACAATCTCACATTGCTTGTTGGGTGTGACATACTCACCAAGTTCTCTTGATGCGGGGCCGCTCGACTGCGTGCACCCCTCCAAGCGGCTTGCCACCTCCCCTCGTCTGGATCACGTCTGGACACTCGCCAACCGCGGGCAGGATACTTCTCAACCGGCTCCCGAGGGCCAATATCCGGATTGCGCTGTCTGGTCTTCTCGCAGTTCCGCGATTGTCCGGTAGCCCTCAAAAAGGGGGCAGCGGCAGAGGGGGCCCGCGCCGCCGGGCATCCTCGCAACGAGAGGCCTTGGGAAAAATAAAAATGAAAAGGTAGATCGTAAACAGATCTCAGCAGTGCCTCCAACTTGTCGGGGTGGTTATCCTGGGGTGGGCTGAGCCGTCCGCGGACCTCCGGGCTGGGAGGCCCCAACTCCTCCCGTGTTCCCAAAAAATGAGTATGAGACACACACAAGAAGCAAGGCGGTTCTGCTGTTTATTAAAACAACAGCAGGGATGGGTCTAGGATCGTACGCATCCGTCCAGACTCTCAAAATTCGTGGGGCTCGCAGGCCCTTTTTGCCGCAGTATGACGTGCTACTTGCGTCACCTGGGAAAGTTAGCGAAAAACCTATTGCCACTCTGGATTGGTTCCTCGAGTGGTAGGGTTAGTATAGTATACATATAGAGAGCAATATTAGTGGTTGAGGATGTGTCAGGTGGTATACTTGGGTTGTCCCTTCTATTAGATAGTTGAAAATTGTTACACAAAGACCCCTGATGATTGGCTAATGTTAGTGGCGTCAGTGATGAGTGCCCCCATGTTCTGATTGGTCCTCCCGCGAGCCCCCCAGTCTGGGACCATCGTTGTTCCCAGCTCGCGGTGTACCTGTCACTAGCAACAATGTGTAACTATGTGTTCGTGCAGACAATGTGCGGGTTTGCTCATAGGCTTGAGAGCAGGCCATTCCCATCGCTGTAGGTGTCCATCTGGTCATTTCACTGTTGCAACCTGTGTCCCAGATGTGGGACCCAGGCAACTTCTTCCTCGTGGGTCTGGCACCTTGTCAGGTCGGCTTGGTCACGTGTGGAGAGACCGTAGCTGAGGCGGAATTCTGCACATTTAAAGTTGTATTTTGCTTCTGTGTACTTGGCTTTGCTTACAGGTGTGACCTTGGCGCCGGCTGGTAGCATACGAGTTGCAACATCGCACCCTTGGCTGTGAGCTCTCGCTGGGCTCGTTCTGCGTGATCAGCACTTGTACTCTCGCTCATACAGTGTTCATGGTGGTTCTTGCTTGTGGCCTACTTGGGCCTGGTTCATGGGTGGGGATATGTAATGCATGGCACCTGTGTTGCTGTTTGACATGGCAACATAGGCTGTATTACGTCTTCTTTATATTCTCATCACGATGCGAGGGGTGGGAGAAGCGTCAGAAAGTGTATACGCGAGTGCTTTATGCGTCATGCGTTTCTGCATTACTAAAAAACCCTATGTGAAAAATAATAAAGATGCGCATCAGTGGGTGTATCCGTCACCTACGTCATAGCACTGAATATATTCTTCGTGTAGGTTGGTGCGTGAGTGACCAGTGTGCATGGTGGCACGTGTTCTTGGCAGTTGGCTAGGTCGTTATGGCATCTCTAACGATGTAGGTACTTGTTTTTGAGGTCTTAGTCGAGTTCATCCATGCCGCAGGTGTCGGCTTGAGTAGGGCAGGCTGGTGGGCATATCCTTATGTTCTTGAACCAGGGTATTTGGTCGTCTGGTAGATAGACAAATTCATCCCGTGGTGGGTGTCTGGGCCGCGATCCTCTAGGCCATGGTCGCCAGGAGATTGGGGGGAGCTTTTTCTCCCATTCTCCCACTTCACAAGCATATACAGTAGGGCATTGAAAGAACAGCTTGATTTGCTTGAGCTGTCGTCAACCTGCACATTGCTACAGTATATTGATGACATGCTCATTGTCGCAGATTCTGAGAACGCTTGCAACGAGGGTACTGTTTCATTGCTTATTCATTTAGATACACTTGGTCACAAAGCGTCATTGAAAATGTTTCAGTATTGTAGACAGGAGGTCATCTATTTAGGCTATCTCCTGTCAAAGGAGGGAAGACGGCTGACACCTTAACGTATATGGAGCATCTCTGACAAGTCTGTTCCAAACACTCAGAAAGAAGTTAGAGCCCTGATTGGCATGGCTTCATACTGTAGACAGTCGATCCCTAATTTTTCGCTTTTGATTAAACCTATGTTGGCATTGACAAAGAAGGATGTTCCTTTGCCTTCGCCGCGGGACATGGATTGCCAGAACGCTTTTGATATGCTTAAGGCTGTGTTGTGTTCAGCACCAGTTTTGGGCACACCAAATTATGAGAAGAATTTTGTTTTGTATGTGCATGAGTGTGAGGGTTGTGCTTTGGCTGTATTGACACAGGAACATGAGGGAAAGAGCAGACCGTGCGGCTACTTTTCCTCCACGTTAGACCCTGTTGCATACGCTTTTTCGAAATGTTTGCGAGCTACGGCTGCTGCGTCAGTAAAACAAAGTGAGGGTATGGTTTTAGGTCACTCTTTAACCCTGGTGGTACCTCACTCTGTTGATGTTCTATTAAACAGGACACAAACACAGCATCTCACTTCTGCTCGATTAACGAGATACAAGTTGATTCTATTTGCACCACACATCCAAATTAAGAGATGCTGTACTTTGAATCCGGCTGAACTTTTGCCGTCTCCACAAGAGGATGACAGCGCAAATGACATGTCCTATGATTGCCTATAAGTTACAGAACAAGAAACGAAGGGCAGCAATGATTTGAGCGACACACCTTTGAAGTCTCCGGATGGAGAACTATTTTGTGATGGTTCTTGTTTTAAGATACCTGATGGTACCACCACTGCTGCCTATGCAATTACCACATTAGACACTATCATTGAGAGCAGAAAGACACTGCATAACTCCACCCAGGGTGCAGAGATTGTTGCATAGACTAGGGCGTGCAAACTCTCTGAGGGACTGAGTGTGAACTTCTATACCGACAGCCAGTACGCTTTCAGAGTGGTTCACAATTTTGGCAGTTATGTGCAGAGAGGGGATTTTTGACATCACATGTTACCAAAATTCGACACAGTACTCTGATAGTGCAATTGTAATCAGCACTAGCGCTTTCTATACAGTTAGCAATAATGAAATATGCCACACACCAGAAAGTGATGGACAACGTAGGAAAAGGAAACGCTTTTGGCGACAGAGTTGCTAAACAGACTGCCAACAATCCACACTCAGGAATGTATGTGTCAAACTCGGCTAAATGAGTTACTGACACTAATTCGATGGAATAAGGGGTCAACAGTGTGAAAGAAATTCAGGCTGAAGCAACAGCAGAGGAAATCAAACAATGGGGGAATGGTCTGTCGGGATTGGATGTGGAGGGGTGTTGGGTGGACAATGAGAAGAAAAGATGGATGCTGCACAATACTTATGTCATTGCTGCAGTCACTATGGCTCATGGTACAGCACACATATGTGCGAAAAAGATATGCCAGCATTTACATCATGTCTGGTACAATAACAATATTCTGAACATTGCTAAACACGAATTGTATGGTATGTTTATAACACAACATTGGGAAAGGCACAGCAACACTGAAGGGTAGTTTTGGTCCTCCCTCCATGCCATTCGAAGTGATTCATTTTGACTTTATCGAGATGAAACGGTACCCGAATTACAGATATGTGTTAGTTGTGATTTGTGCCTTTAGCAAATGGGTCGAAGCTTTCCCCTTGAAAGATGATACTGCTCTGTTGACGGCCAATGCCATGTTAAAGTAATATTTTCCTAGGTTTGGTCTGCCAAGAGTCATTTGATCCGACAACGGGCCACACTTTATCACTGACGTTATTCTGCAAATCTGTGCGGGATTACAGAACGATAAACGTTTTCACTCAGTGAGACATCCTCAGAGTGCCGGTTTGGTTGAACGCCACAACGGTATCTTGAAGAATAAACTAGTGAAGGTGTGTACGCACAGTAATTTAAAGTGGCCTGACACTTTACCAATAGCCTTGCATTCAATGCGGAGATCCGCACAGTCAAAAAACAGGACTTTCTCCATATGAAATTATTATGGGAAGGCCTGCAAATGTATGGAATACACCGAGACCTAGAATGTTGGTCGACATCGAATACCCATTACTGTCTGATTATTGTGACCAGTTGACTCAAAGCTTTTGTTTGATTCACCAACAGGTTCGAGCAGCCCTGCCTGAGAAATATGTGGGCCCAGGCCATTGAATTCAGCCTGGAGAGTATGTCCTTTTGAAGAATTTTGAGAGGAGAACGTGCCTTGCGCCACGCTGAAAGAAGCCTTATCAAGTCCTATTGACATTACATTTTGTAATAGATTAGGAAAGTTCGGTAGAATTGCTGCACCAACGAAGAAACCAACGTTGTGCCATTCCCTCGTCATTTCCCTCCAGACAAGTTGAGGGGCAGGGAGCGGCAAAGAAGAATTCAATCAAGATTGACCACGTGGTCAGGTGCCTGTATTATGGTCCCAATGATAACGGTGCTATGGCATTTTGTAAGTGTGCATCCACTTGACACTCTATTGCACTCCGTGCATCTACAATGTCTCCCTTACATGTGTACGCACACACTCTTGGCTCACGTGATCTTAGTAATGGGGGGGTTACCATAACAACACCCTCATGATGATTATGAATGCTACTCATGCTATTTTGAATAAAACCAACTGCTGTGTTTGCACACATTTGCCACAGCATGGTGAGTAGGGGATACGTTGTTATATGTATACTCTCCCCCGTTTACTGCATGTTATGCTGCATTTAGGGCAATGTTTTTTGGATGATGAAACAACAGTGCCATTGGTAATTTTGATGGTACGAATATAAATTAATTTGATCAACTAGTATTACCAAACGCCACTGTCAGACGTTCCGACAAATATTCCAGACCTTACCAATCCATGATCTCTTTCAGTATGAACCCAGTAGGTAATAAGGAGATTGCTCGACCATCATACAGCATCAATCATGATCCTGATTCTGCCCCATTCTGAATATGAAAAGAGAGTTCCCAACCTATGGGCTTGTATGATAAATGCATGAACATAGCTGTTTTAGTAAAGGAGGAAAGGCTTCTGTATAATGGGGGCTCCATCTATTTCACCTGTGGGAGTGAAGCTCATCCTTGGTTACTGAAGAATTGGCAAGGAACATGTTATTTGGGAATACTCTTACCAGGGGTTTACATCACTTCTACAGCCGATATATTGAAGACCCGCCCTAGTAGGGAAATCGAAGGTGACACCCCCTGCAGGTGCTCGGGGACATTGCCAAATCTTTCCTTCCATACTGGGACAAATAATTAACTCCCAAGACATTCGGAAGCCGGCTCGAATTTTTGAGAAAACTACCATTGAACCTACCAACATTATGGTCAATATGACCTTAGAACAAACGCCATAAAATCAGTAACCCTTCAGAACAGGATGGTGTTAGGCGTCATCCTGGCTGAGCGTGGTGGTGTATGCAAAATGGTCGGGTCTGCGTGTTGCGTTTACTTACCTGACTCTGCCCCGCCATTTTCCAAGTGATAAAGAGATTGTACATTTTGGGTTGGGAGGTCCACATTCCCTGAGGGGATTGGGACGTTAGTACATGGTTTGGGAGTCTACTACGAACTTGGGGTTGGAAGATATTTTTTGTCCTGGCTATTATCTTGGGTATAGTTCTATTCTGTTGCTGCTGCATCCAATGCTTGCCTATCCTGGATTCCATGATAGGGGATTGCTGTGCATGTTCGTTAGTCAAATTGAAACCAAACCCACACCTTCCAATACATGTCACCAACATACTAGTCATGGAGGTGGCTACTATAAAAAAATGTATGGCTATCGATGTTTATGATAGTGATGATTCAGGATGCTCTGATGATGACATTGCAACTTGGTTGTCTGAAGATGACATGTTCGGATGATGCTCTTGGCTTAGGCCAAAAGGAGGATTTGTGAAAATATGTTTAGTTTAAGTGTCTTGTAAATATGCCTATTGGCCTAAGTACATTTCCATTGCGCCACAAACTTACTGCCACACTAATAGTGACCGCGCTGCCAATTTGTTTTATTCACTGCCTTGGATGCAATGTTCATTTTGCTCTTCTCGCTCCGAACGCTGTGGAAGACCGTGGCATGAACCCTCTGCTAATTGCTAAGCAGTAATGCACATTTTTGTCTTACACTGTAGAACCGTGAAGTGTCTGCAGAAGCATTTCTAATCTGTAAGTTAGCTGCCCACCCGTCTCAACCATCTTTTCTCCATCACTATAAATTGTAATATTGTGCAGATGCTACGTGCTCCTTTAGAGAAAAACCCTATTCCCAGGCCTTAGAGCAGACTGACCTTAGGCTCTAGAAGCAGCACAGATAAGCTGTATAGCAAATGTTACCTTGTACCAGGGAACACGATATTCCCCCACGCACTGTTTTGCCCTGCTCCTAGACAGTAAATTGTCAATAGGAAGATGGGAAAATGGATATGCATTGATTTATTAACATTACCTACATGGAAATGTCACGAAACCTATAGACCCTGTCACATGAAAGGGTTGGTCAAGTGTTTCAAACGTGATTCTGTTTTGTATATATGTGTGTACTTTTGGTTGTCCGGAGCTCTCTCCCGCAACTTTGTCTGTACACATGCATCGTGGGGCACTGAGACCCCAGCCCGGGTTGTGAATAAATGCATTTTTGGACCTCATGACTGGCTATTTCCATTTCTTTGTGGTGAGCCTCATTTTGTAGTCTTTCAAGTACATTAGAAATAAAGAACACTGGACACACATATTCAATGCAACATAATAACCATATAAGTATGGCTACATTACACACAAACATTGAACATAGAATATAGATTTATGATGTATAGGTTAGCAAAAGATAGCCATTTCATTACAAAATGGTTGTAAGCTATAGCTTTCAGGGATATTCAGAAAAGGTAGAACTATGTGCAAACGTGTCTGGATGGAAGCCAGGGTACAGTAAGATGGTACAAATCAAATAACAGAATATGTAGTTTTCTGTGGTGTGATTCATGAAACAAAACTGCTTACAGTCAGTCAGGAAAGATAAGATAGGAAAGCTGACCTTGACATAATGTACTAAAACACTGAAGAAATGTATCACATACTCAAAGCTGTTTTTTCTAGTTTTTAAAATGTCTGGTCATCCAAGAAATGTGAAAAATAGCAAGTCATCCTGACCAGGAAATGTTTTTTGTCCAATAGAACTGACAAATGATACTTTGACCTTTTATCAAAATGTCCTATGAGAACATGTTAAATCTAAGGTGAATATTATCCTAAAATGTTGTGCAATCTGTTACCAGTATATAAAACTCATGGTGTATGCATTGAGAGTTTACTTTTGTGACTGTGAAGAGCGGTGAATAAATTAATTCAATCCCAGCTGGCTGATGTCTCTCTTCCTCACACAAGGAGTAGGTGCATTAGGTTGGCTGGCTGCAAGAGAATTACGCAGAATGTGAGGAAGTATAATACAGTACTGATGTAAACATGCAGAATGTGAGGAAGTATGATACAGTACTGATGACAACACACATAATGTGAGGAAGTATGATACAGTACTGATGACTGCATGCAAAATACCAAAGAATTATGATACAACATTGATTCTAACCTGAAGAATGTGAGAAAGTATAATACAGTACTGATGACAACATGCAGAATGTGAGGAAATATGATACAGTACTGATGTAATCGCACATTTGAGGAAGTATGATACAGTACTGATGACAGCATGCAGAATCCAAAGATAGTATGAAACAGTACTGATATAAACATGCAGAATGTGTTATAGTTCAATACAGTACTGATGACAACACACAGAATGTTAGGGTATAATACAGTACTGATAACAGCTTGCAGAATACCAAGCGAGTATGATAATATATTGATGTAAACACACAGAATGTGAGGAAGTATGATATAGTACTGATGATAAACCACATAATGTGAGGAAGTATTATATATTACTGATGAACGCACCTAGAAAACCAAGGAAGTATTACACAATAAGTATGTAAACGTGCAGAATGTGAGGAAGTATGATTGATACAGTACTGATGATCCCACACAGAATGTGAAAAAGTATGACACAGTACTGATGACAGCACGCAGAATACCAAGGAAGTGTTGTATTGTATGTATACTTGTACAGTGCGGGCTAAGGGCTGAAGGGATCAAGGTGCTAACAACCAGTGATCGAGGTAAGAGAGCCACTCAGAAGGTGAAAGCCTCAAAAGAGATGTGTTTTCAATTTCTTTCAAAACTGAAAGTGGTCAACAGTGTCACACATGCGGGTCGGCAGGGAGTTCCACATAGTAGCAGCAAAACTGAGAAGGCACATCCACCTACTCGGGACCTACGATGACTTGGGATTTTAAGCGTCACTTGTGAGGAGGACCTAAGGGTTCTAACTGGCTTATAGAGGGTAAGCTTGGAACAGAGATATTCTGTACCAGTATTATGAATAGTTTGATGCACCAGGCATAATATTTTAAACTGAATCCAACTCCCGATCGGCAGCCAATGTAGCTGGTGAAGCATGTCCACCACCAGATGAGCTGCCGACTTCTGCAGGATATGCAGGCCCTGAATCAAGTTTAGGGGCTCCCCAAGGTAGATGCTGTTGCAATAGTCAATGGATCCCAAGATCGTAGAGGTAAGCAACTTAGCCCGGAACTCAAAAGGAAGAAATGGCAAACTTTTTTCAGCACTTTCAGCTAGCCAAAGCCCAACTGGCATACAGATGAGATGCAGGACTCTCTGGGCAACTGGCAAGAAGCTTGACCTCTAGGCTTTTTACCGCCTGTACTGCATGATACAGTCCTGATGTAAACACACAGAATGTGTGGAAGTATGATACAGTAATGATGACAACACGCACAACGCGATGTAGTATGACACAGTACTGATTTAAATGCACAGAATGTGAGGAACTGTCATACAGTACTGATGTAAAAATGCAGAATGTGAGGTAGTATGATACGGTTCTAGTGTAAATGTGCAAAATGTGAGGAAGTATGATACAGTACTGAAGACAACATGCAGAATTGGAGGATGTATGACACAGTACTATAACATCCATCCAAGTAAACCCTTTACACTGCATGCACACATATTCTCAATGTATCACTATAAGGTGCCATGTAGCACATTACATGGTAATGCATAAAAAGTTGGGCTCATGGAGACATGGACATTGATAAATTGGGAATGTAGCCAGTCCAATTCCCTTTTACCGATATGCATATCTGCACATTCTCACTGGCCATGGCTCTGTTGCCACACAGAGAATGCCAGACAGCGGGCCTCATTACGAGTGAGGCGGAACGGGTTAACGGGCTGCGCTAAAGGAGGCAGACCCGTTAAACCCGTTCCGCCTCATTACAAGCTCCCCTCGCGGGACCCGGTAAGTAACACCTGGTTAAACCAGGCGTCCTTACCGGGTCCCGCGAGAGGAAGAGGGAGCAAACAACGGGCCGCTCGTAATCGGCCCCTTGTTTGCACCCTCTCCCATTCCCATTGAGCCCTATGGGGCTCAGATGGGAATGGGGAAGGTCCGGGCCCGGGTTCCTGGAGGGAGGAATTACCGGGCCTTCCAAACTCGGAATGGCCCGGTAATTCCCCATTCTGGGAACCCGGACCCGATTTCGGCAGCAGCCATGCCGCCAATAGCGGCACGGCTACCGCTGAAGTCGTAAGGAGGCCAGGCATTTCTGGGATCCATTGTACACTCTGTAAGGTGTGCAACAAGGCAGCATGTTTGTGACACAGCTTGAAGGCCGTCACAAGTGCATAAGGCTACACACCCCATCATTAATACATAGTGCTGCAGTCAATGATACTTGTCTTTTACCATTACAGACATATATTAGCCCTGCATTGGCAAGAGCTTGTCAGGGTCTGAGCACCAAACATAACTTTAAACTCACTGCAAGGAAGTAATTATTTACCACATCCACTCATCCTACAACACCCAAGAGCGACACCCCAGATGTCAGCATCACCCACACCAGCATGCACTTTTCCTTCTGCCCCAAGTGGCAGAATGTTTCAGCAATTGCTGGATTATTTTGACCTCTATATGTCATGTAGACATCATCAGAAAATGTGGTATTTGCAGCACAGTCACTGTGGCTTCACACAGTCGGCTACAAAATTCATTCATGGTGTCAAGCACATGTAACATAGCACACTGGGTTATTTCAAGGCTGTGTGTGGAGAACAATGACCCACAGCCTGAAATACACAGACACATGTCTACTAAGTCACAGCAGCATTCCTAAAATGTCACAGTAAAATGCGTGTATTCCATAAGGTTATGTTGGGTAGTACATTGGCTATACCTGAACTCTATACAAAAATCATATCCCATGTGATGCTGCATTGGAAAGAAACATGTTCCTTCTTAAAAAAGGGGCTGGTAGTAGTCTTGTTTGTAATAGTAATGGTCTTGTGCATGAGGGGATATTAATCATCTCAGGTTCTCCAAATATGCTAGGAGAGCTATCTTGTCAATGCATTAGAAATTCTGAGGTTGAGGTCAGAAAACAAATCGGGATTCACTAGTGACATATTTATATACTCTTTACCTCTGTTAAGCTCGAATGTTATACTATTGGCCTCAACATTGCAAGCGGGGATGCCTTCAAGTATCAGTCTATAAAGGAAAGTGCTGTAACTTCCATAAAAAATGGAAAATGATTGTGAGATCATTATGTGCTGTTATATAAGCCAGGGATTCACATGTGTTATAAATGGCTTTAATAAAATGGTATGCCATTCATAATACTGGTTAATGTGGAATGAGAAAGTTTATTCAAAATGACTTAAACTTCCTTCTGGCCCAGGCCCGGATGCTGATCATGAAGTAAGGATTGCCATAGCTGTAAAATTGACACCATTGCACATATAGGATCAGTGATGAAAATGTCCAAGGCCAGTGAAATATTTTGGGGTCTCAATGATCCTTTTGAAATACGACCCAATGGTATTGGGTCTATTGATCGACTCCCAACTGATCAAAATTATTTTGCTCAATTTTTTATAAGATTTTCAACCACCAAAATGTTGATTGTGGGTAAGGGTCAGGCAATATTGGGAGGTATGGGGTAGCGGGGTGGCAAGGGGCAGTGGGGCAGGGGTGTGGTGGATCACACCCTGCTATCAGTAGTAAAAAATGTGGTTAAAAAATGTGAGAAAAATAATTTTACCAGTTGTATTCGAGCAATAGACATCCATCCATTCCAACAAGCCAAACACATATATTCTACCTTACATTAGTACCTGTGACGGGGGAGTGGTGGTCTCTCAGCCAAAGGGAAGACTTGGAATGGGGTCCTTTCCACACAGGGTAAGACAGGGAAAGACCCTGTTCCAAACCACTTCAGAGGGGGAGACTGCCATCTTCCCTTTCCGGGACCATAGGTAAATGCACTCCTCACATCCCCTGCCCCTTCCCCTTACTGTCAACCCCCTTTTCCACATAGCTGAACCCTTGAACTCTTCCCTACTCAAACCCCACTTACCTGCACCCCTCTGTCCCTCGCTGCAACTGAGAACAGGACTGTTTCCGGTTCATGACTGGCACGATACAGTCCCTTCTCCCATTTCTATGGTGGCCATTTTGTTGGTTTATTTTTTTCCCTCCTGCCACCTCCACGTGTGTCAACTGGTTTCAGTGGTCTATGTAGTTGATGCCACCTTCTTCAGGACTGTCCTCATGATTAATTGCAAGGCTTATCTGCTTCTAATAAGTGGCAACAACTTTATTGACCACTCATGCTACGTATCCAATATTCAATTGTAAAAGTGGAACAATCTCACCTCAAACTGTTTTAAGGAGACATTCAATCTGACCTAGTTGTGCTAAACTAGCATCCAATATGTTTTCATCTCGTAAAATATTTGTACAATGTTAGGTGCATGCACATATATAGAAGAAGTACTCACAGGTCACAATTGTGACTAGGGTTCAGAATAACCACTTTGTTGAATGTGCCATGTCACACAAGTTACTGTGCTGTGGCCCACCTAGGGATGAAGTAACACGGTGCACTGCATTTAGCCCAATGTTTATGCAGTAGTGTGTTAGTCAGGGGGCACTTTTGTAAAAAGATATTTGTCTTAATCATCTCATAGTTGTTAAGTACTGGTAAGGGGGCATATGTTATAACCCCCATGGTGACATATGATACACCAACCAGTGATTGAGATGTGCAGCAGTCCTCTAATGTTGTCCCAAATAGGACTATCTGTATGCACACAGGGTAGTAGGTGTTAAAAATGAAGAAGTCTTATTGGATTGGGGACAGTGCCACAGAATACTGCCAGAGTAACCACCTGTTGTTCAATTTGACAAATAAGCTACATTGCTTCATAGTTCGCCATGGTATTTAGAATGTATCTGTGTCTGCTTTCATTTGAATTAATGTCCTAACCAGTATTGTTTAAATTGCTCCAAGAGGAGTAATGGAGGACCTGAGCATATTGGGTTATAGCCATGGGAAGCTTCCCGTGTGCATCCCCTTGTGGTTTGCAAAGTGGCTTTCATGCGTGATCACTTGCAAGTAAACAATAAACTTGTGTTCGTGGTTGTATTGTATCAATAGCTGTATATGCTTACCTGTATATTGCAGATGTCTTATTCACGTTGCAACTGAGCGTGAGTAGTCTTTAGATGGAAAAACAGCAATCCTAAAGGTTTCAGCCGTTTACATGGTTATCAACCTTGCACTCTGTGTTGTACGTGTGGATGGGTTGCAATGGGCAATGCTGTAACAGGCACGCCATATTAGAAGGGGGTTACGTTAGGGAGAATTCTCCAGAATGGCTCATTTCCCTTGCTTACTGAGACCCTCAGCAGCTTTGCTGGATTTCTAGGATTTATTATTTTCAACTTGTAAGAGTGTGAGCCCTTTTTCCCACTCTTACATGTGTTTTGCTTTGTGTGTTTAACATTTTCTTGTGTTCATAGACTGTGGAGCCTCACCTACTCCATACGCATCATCTTTTTATTATGTGTCACACAGCAACTTCAGTGCAGTGACACAGGGTTGTATTTTAGACTTCCCAACTCAGACTCCATTTTCTGGGACTGACTACTGTCTCCCAGAACAGGTAAAGTTGCAATAAACATTATTAGTCTTTTAAAATCCATAGACCCAGTACACCATATCTTACATAGAGTACTGGAAAGAGTTAATACTTATCCCTTTTTGTCTGTTTCTCCTGGGGAATTGTATCACTCCCTTTTCATCAAGACTTGGCTGGTATCAGTGATAACTACCCTATTTTTCCTACTGCGGTTATCTTAAATAACCTTGGTATTGTTTTAGGCTATCGTGGTAGCCTCGAACTTAAACCCACTATATGATATAGGTTTTTATATGGTTCCGGCTGAGTTTATTCACCATTTCTTTTTGAAAATGTCTTTCTCGTGCTTTACTCTGAACGCCAAACCAGGTGTGGTTCCTTTGTTCGCCGTCCTTTCGCAGGCTTCTGCACAGAAGCCCTCCTTATGCGCCTGAAAGTCTGGGTAGGCAGGATGTGAGGGAGAGGTTTTAGGACCCCTGCCATGGGTTCCCTTGGTAACCCAAGTCGCACTCCTGTTTGATTGGCTAGGTGACTGTCCCAGCGGCACAGCCACCCTGCTGTGTGATTGACATCCAGGCTGGGTGAATGGGGGAAAACTGAATAAAAAGCAGGTCTCTGGGATTGGAAAGGCAGAGTCGCTACTGGAACCAAAGAACCAACGAGAAACTGACAGAAGAGGACCCCTACAATGACTGAACCGCCCGGTGAAGCCCTGCTGCAGGTCGGAATCTTAAAGCTCCAACGACAGAGAAGATCTACCAGGAATCTTCTTCCCCTGAGCTGGTGGGACCAACCAGTTCACCCAAACGGCAAGCCAGGACTCCCTCCTCTGGTCGAATTTGCTGTAAAGAGCTACAGTGAACTGGATAGCCAGGAAGGTCAGACCATGCTTGGTTTTTAAGGAGCGCACCTTTTATTAGTTCCTTTGCTCTGCTGCTGGTTTCTTCCCTGAGCAGTGCAGGACCCTCCAGTCTTCCTACTTTGTGTCAGTCCAACAGTCACTTCAGGAACCGTGAGCCTGCAGGAACTGCCAGGAACGTCCGCCTCAGCTACAGCTTCTTCTCCATTTAAAGGTACTGTACAAATCCGGTTGTTCGTTTTGTCCAGCCGCAGTGAAGGGGTGTGAAACCTTTCATCCAAATCCGAGGGCTTGTCCTTCTCTACTCTTTAAACTAACTTTTCTGCTGACCAACTTCGTCCGGAACTCTTGCAAAGACTTAATCGCGAACTACCCTGAACTGTGTGATCTTGAGTAAAAGACCTTTGTCCTATTGACTTTGGCCCTAAGCCTTTTTGATTTGATTCCATCACTGTAGTTCCTCTTTCTAAATTGCCCTGCTTACTTACCTGTCGGTGCTGCTCAATTTCTGCCTAAACTTTGTCTTTCCCTCACTTTTAAATTGCTGGAGTGCCATTTTGCTCACACTTCATTTATGAGCTTAACTTGTCTGGAATCTATTGGGAGTGGTGTGGTCTATTAAGAGTGTGATTTTTAAAACTGCTTTACTTTAGTGAGATGTTATACAACTGATGTGTAAATAAATGTATATTCTTTTACTCAGAAACTTTGAGTCAGTGTTTGTTTGAATCATAGTAATTGCTGTCCTTTGTGCAACTATTGATACTGCTCACTTGCTCTTGAGATAAGTCTGGCTGCTCAGCCATCACTACCACTTTACTGTGTAGTACAGGCTTGTACCAAAGGTGAATTTGTACTGTCACTTGTAGTCTTAATTGTGTGTGGTGTTCCCAAAGGGTACTGCATGTAATTCTGCCTAACAGGTTATAATACAGGCAGACTGTTGTGTGTGATTGAGACAGCTTTGTATATACCAATCAAGATCCCCTTGGATTGACTGCAGCTAAGGCAACTATAGATGTGGGGTGTGAAGAACTGGTCTTTGTTGATTGATTTGCACAACAGTGAAAACTTAGAAAGTAACAAATCAAACGTTCTTCGTTGTACCAGTAAGATTAATACTTAGCTCTGAACAGCCCGTATCAGTGGCAGTGAGACCATAGTTACATATTCATATGGGACTGTTAGGAGCATTAAACAGTCTGACTTGGCCCTTTCGCAGTGCTATGAAATACCCTCATGGTCAATCGTACATATGGTGCAACTCTAGTTGTTGAGGATGGGGGTGCAGTAATGAGGAAAACTAAATGATATTAAATGTTTGCCAGTTTACCAGCTCATTCAGACCATATTGGTCTGTTTTGAGGTGGAAAATCCACGTGTGTTACCTTTTAAGTAGAAGGCAGTGTATGTCTCTACCCCTGGGTGGAATTTCTACCTTGAAGTGAGGCTCTATGCGATGGTCACGCTGCCTACACTACGATTACTTACAAACAATTTATTTCCTGGGCTGTCAGTCAAAAAATCAACATCAAATGAGAAGACAAATTGTTGAAAAATGAGTTACCTAATGTCTTCTTATTCTATCCACTGCTAGACAGGTGGTACATCAGCACTGACTAGGGTTCAAGACAGGCAGGGACGGATAGAGCCTTCTCTGTCCTGTTTTGTCTTGTTGTCCTTCTGTTTTATGACAGGCCGAGGAAATTGGTCTACATTTTTAGACAACCTAGGAAGTCACATTTGTCTTCCAGATACGTGACAGGACTGAACCAGTTTCCTTTTTTTTCCTTTACCTTTTGAGACATCATAGATCACAGGATTACTCACGAGTATCACCTATGAACGGCTGAGCAAATACTTTTTGGGTGTGCCTGCCCCCTCCATTATTCAATTGCAACATATGTTTTATTTTTTATTTTTTATTGTGTTTTGGTTGATAGAACCTTTCACATAGTCACATTTTAAAACACTGAAAATTGCACATTACACTGCTTTAAAACAATAGTTATGATCACACATAATAGTGACATTTCAATATACAAAATATATAATACAAATTAAATCATATGCAAATCAGTACTTAATAAAGACATAATCCAATAGAAAGAGACCTAAAATCATATGATCTGCTCCTAACATTTAAAATGATAAAGAATTAAACCTTGCATACTAAGATCTATATTAATATCAAAATCCCACTGCCATTATATTTATTAATCCAACCTAAGTTTTCATTTCCGGTATAACCTCCCCCTGAATTCTTTGTTAAATATCTTATATCCTTTATCATAACATAAACCTATCAACCTCAATACCTGCAACATATTTTATATTGCTCCATAACGCATCCAGTGATAATGCTGCCATGAAAATGGCCGACAGTTGGCAACATTTTGCTAAACATACACCCTCAAGACAATCAAACACTTTCCTCAAATATTCTAGGATTGGATGTAATAATATATAATGATATTCCTTCTTCAATATTTGGGGAAAGAATTTTAAGGAAAAGGCAAAAAAAGTCACCAATCTGACAACTTTTTCACAGCAACATTATCACATGGAAACTCCAAAAACAGTATTACAACTCAATCTTTTGTGAAAGAATACCTATAAAATAGAACACAGCAAAACGAACCACACCCTCAATAAAGCCATGCATGACATTTATTTTCAAATTTTGATCCATATACAGAGGTTCAAAGAAGGTACATAACGCCATTTTGAAAGTTAATCTGAGAAACTGCTACTGTTTTTTGCACAAGCAATGATCGACAGTGGAAAACCTGATAGCTTTTGTGGAAGCATAATGATACCCATTCATTGTTGCAGGAGTCCAGCCTACACAGTACCAGGGCTCTACAGACGTTGAGCTTCTCGGGTAAAGTAAGGAATGGTACAAAGCCTGTAAGGGTGTTAAGCTCATACCATGGACTTTCTTTACAACCTCCAAAATGTAAGGAGTAAAAGAGAGAACAGAATTAAAGATATTCCCAAGGTTTTTCACTTCACAGAATAGTAAAAATAGGCGGCCGAAAGACAGCAGTCACACGGTTGGAAAAAAAGGGGGTACAGGTGTCGTAATAAGAAAGATCTCTGTCTAACTGGCATTGAAACAGATATTGTTAGCCACACACAATGCCTCAATGACAATGATAAAATCAGGGATAAGAAATGAGGAGAGCAAATTAGTTTGGGGAAGTTTAAAGAAAGTTGCGTGTCATTAATATAACACTGGAAATGAGAAAACAAGAAAGACATCAGATGAGCCAGAGGGAGGAAATAGATATGTAATTGCCACCATGATAGGTTAAACCACTGGGGTACTCTGCAGTTACACAGTGAGGTGCTGGAGTACAAACAGCCCAGTTGCAGCTGGGAAGGGCGGTTAGTGAGGAAAACAGATGAGCGAGGCCAGGGCCCTGTCCATGATGCTAAATGTATCATTTAACCATTTAATAAGGATACCATAGTTCACTGTATGAAAGGTCGACGAGACTTCAAGGAGCACTATCCTCAATTGTACCGCATTCAAAGATACAATATACACTATTGAGATAGAAATTATTCACCGCACACAATGCCTCAATGGCGGTCTGACAATCAGGGATAAAACACAAGGAGAACAAATTAGTTCAGGGAAGTTTAAGGAATGCTGTGTGACATTAACATAACAGTGAAAATGAGAAAAGAAGAAAGACATCAGGGAGAGCAAGAAGGAGGAAATACAGATGTAATTGCCACAATGATACAATAAAACCCTGGGGTACCCTACAGGTACGCAGTGAGGTGGTGGATTACAAACAGCCCAGTTTCAGCTGAGAAGGGTGGTTAGTGAGGAAAACAGATCAGCCAGTCCAGTGCTCGGTCCGTGATGCTAAAGGCATCATGTAACTATTTAATAAGGATACAATGGTTCACTCTCTCTTCCTAAATATCTTCCTTCACGAGCTCTTCGCTCATCCGCCTCCAACTCCCTCAGGGTCAGCCGCTTCTCCAAACAACGAGTTGGGGGCAGATCTCTTTCCACTGCAGGGGCCTCCCTCTGGAACAGCCTTCCTACCTCCCTGAAACTTGAGGAGAACCACCTCCGGTTCCGGAAGCACCTCAAAACCTTCCTCTTTGCCTCTGCTTTCTCTCCCCCTCTCCCTTGCTAATACTACTGAAACTGCACTGAATCTGCAACTGGGCCATTCACCGTTCTCGGCCCAGCCACTCTCCCCTGCACTGCCTCCACGGCAACCCCTGCACTACGGGACTGTGTCTGTATCCATACAGCCCCCCTTCCCAGCACTTGTCTGCACTTACCTCGCACTTGCCACCAGCTGGCCCTTGTTATTTATCCTGTATGCTGTATGCTTATAACCCTGTACTGCACTTTCCCCTCTCCCTTTCCCCCATGCACTTTTCCCTTCCCCTCTACCCTTGCACTTGCGCGATCTGAATGACACCTGGCCTAGTAAGATCGTTGTCTGTCTCCCCTTGTTCCCCCCCCCTGCCTCGTCACGCCTTGCAACACTTGTGTATAGGCGCGTTACAAATGCCTTATCATATCATATCATATCATACCATATAAAAGGTGATGAGACATCAAGGAGCACTATCCTCAATTGTAGTTCAATCATAAATATATATACACTTTAATTATATCATTCCGTCATATTACAAATACTGTATACTCCCTCTGCAGTACCTATAATTACTATACACATATTACTAAGCTATGTATTGCCAGTGGGCAGATTTTTGGGGGCATGGAATCTGGCCACTGACCACAACCACCACAATGTACAGACAATACAGCTTCAAATAACAAAACTTACCAGAAGCCCCTGCCATCCATATAATGTACATGGACAGTAATAGGTGACAGCAGACTCGGTGGCACCAACACACCCCTTTTTCACCTAGAAAAACAGCTCCATATTATCTTCATTCCAGTCCTACCCTTTCCATGCCCTCTTTCAGCAATCAAATAACCCCAAATGTGTTTTCCAAATTGTTCATTCTCAGCGCTGTGCGCGGACTACCACAGTGTCTGCGGACTGGGCAGAACACGCACTCACTTTTTTCGCCTACAAAAACAGCTAAATATCATCTTTATTCCACCCCCTTCACCCCTTCTTTTGGCCAACAAATAACCACAAATATGTTGTCAACATTTTTTACCACTGCGCTATCTGCGGACATCAGCGGCTGTCTGCAGATCCAACATGATGATGGTTTCATAATATATGATGCCCCTCGGGCTTTTCACCATCCAAACAGCAGCAGCGAACATCACGTTGGACCCTGATTGAACCAGGGGGATTTCCGCACATTGCATAGGGAAGTAAGTCAGCGGACCGGACCCAGCTATCACTATTTTGTTTTACCTACATTTAGGCCATATAAAAAAATAACTACTAGCCAGATTTACACCAAATTTACAAAAGCACACGTTCAGGACAAAGGCCCTGCTCCTTGTGAAAATCCATCCACCAGTTTGGGCTGTAGACGTGAGCAAATATTTTTGCCATTGCATCTATGAGAATTTCCACAAATTCTGGGACCCCTCTTTAACTTTGTCATCCCTGGACATAACCGCACCAAACCTTGCAAAATTATTCCAAGGGAGCCACATACTTTGGCCACAACGTTAAATGAGGATTCGTCCAGTGGGGCCGAAGATATAAGCCACCCAAAAAGTGTTCTTGCTATGAGTTGATCAACTTAACTATAACTACTAAAGATTTCTTTGGATTTCTAGTACAAAGTGAGTCTTATTTATTTGTGTATACCTACCTGACTTGTATCCTTTAATAATAGCACTAGGTTATCACGTAACATAGTGTGTGGACATTCCATTGTGATGAACTTGGGGATGCACTGTACTTAAGAACCAACCTGCATCACCTCCCTGCTCGCCGAACGTAATCAATTGAGATCCTTGGCTGGGGCACTCTGTCGCTCTACCCCAAAGGGTGTAAGGAGAAAGTAGGGTGAATTGTGATCTGTTAGTGATGTAGGAAATACACCTTAGTTCTGCATCCCTTATACCGAGAGAGTGGAGTCTGTCCGTGAGGATGCTGTGGTCGATGGTGTCAAAAGCCACAGAGAGGTCAGGGAGGATGAGTGCATCACTGCCTTGTGAGTCTGCAGTGCTGTTGAGGTAATTGCAGTTGGAGACTAGGGATGATTCAGTTCCTCTGAGGGGTCCGAAGCAAGACTGTGTGGGGTCAAAGAGGAGTTGGGTTTCAGTGAAGAGGCAAAGATGAATGTAGGCCCTTCAGTCAATAAGTTTGGCTAAGAAGGGGGTGTAAGAAATAGGATTGGAGTTTGCTGGATTGATGTGGTCAAGGGAGGCCTTTTTGAGGAGGGGATTAATGTTTGATTTCTTGGGAATACGTCTGAGGTTAGGAATGAGTTAATGATAGATCTCGCAATGCCACCTGCACAGGTTGAAGAAAGGATATCTTTGAGGAGGGTGGGTGGGCATGGATCTCCCGGTGATCCAGACAGTTGGCTGCTAGCAAGTAGCTTCAGAAAATTGGCACAAGAGATGTAAGAGAATGAGGTGAGAACAGGGTGGGAGGTGGGATGATTAGTGGGTCGGAAGGGAGTGCAAGTGATGATATGATATGATATGATATGATGATATATATGATATGATATGGTATTTGTAACGCGCCTATACACAGGTGTTTCAAGGCGCGACGAGGCAGGGAGGGGAGGAACAAGGAGAGACAAAACAAACGATCCTACTAGGCCAGGTGTCATTCAGATCGCGCAAGTGCAGGGGTGGAGGAGGGGGGAAAAGTGCAAGGGGAAGGGGAGGGGGGGAAGTGCAGTAAAGGTAAGTGGCGTAAGTAATAAATAAAAAAGGGCCAGCTATTGGCAAGTGCAAGGTAAGTGCAGAACAAGTGCTGGGGAAGGGGGGGGCTGTAGGGATACAGAGACAGTCCCATAGTGCAGAGGGGTTCCAGGGGATCAGTGACTGGGACCAGGACCGAAGGCAGTTTAGAGTGGTCCAGTTGCAGGATCAGTGCAGTTTAGTGAAGTATTAATTAGCTGTTCAGCAGGGGAGAGGGAGAGAGAAAGCAGAAGCAAAGAGGAAGGTTTTGAGGTGCTTCCGGAACCGGGGGTGGTTCTCCTCAAGTTTCAGGGAGGCAGGAAGGCTGTTCCAGAGGGAGGCCCCTGCCGCGGAGAGAGATCTACCCCGAGCTCGTTGCTTCGAGAAGCGGCTGACCATGAGGGAGTTGGAGGCGGATGAGCGAAGGGCTCGGGGAGGAAGATATTTGGGAAGAGAGAGTTGAAGGTATTTAGGACCCAGGCCCCAGAAGGCCTTGTGGACAATGCAGAGGGTTTTGAACTTTATCCTCGCAGCCACTGGGAGCCAGTGTAGAGATTTCAGTCCTGGAGAGATACGGTCCCTGGGCTTGAGGCCAAGGGCAAGTCTCGCAGTTCTGTTCTGGATGAGTTGCAGAGGGCGGAGAGTGGAGGCAGGCAGATTAAGATAGAGGCTGTTACAGTAATCCAGCTTCGAGAGAACCAGGGCTCGGGAGACAGTGAGCTTCTGGGGGAAGGAGAGGAAGGGAAGAATACCTCTGAGGAGGTGCAGCTGGTGTGTGACCTCTTGGCAACGTCAGAAATATGAGGAGAGAAGGAGAGTGTGGAGTCGAAGATGACCCCAAGGTTTTTTGCCTTGCAGGTAGGAGCAGGGATCAGGGCAGAAGTGCTGCTAGTTTGGCACAAATGGTGCTGTTTCTTTCAACTGAAATGTTGAAGAAGTGGTCTGAGAGGGGATCACAGTACCTGGGAGTTGAGTGGGGGGAGTGCAATGAGGGGCTTGAATTCTGAGATGATCTTGTGGAGTCCCTTGCTGCTGTTACAGGCATTCGAGATTATGTTCTAGTAGAAGGATATTTTTTAATTTCCGGATTTCTGCCTTGTATACTTCACCTGTTTGCCGTAAACAGCTCTATTTTGGGGAGATGGGTCAGCCAGCCATCTGCGTTCCAGGGTGTGGTTGAGTATTGTGGGGGATTTGAGAGAAGGGGTGCACCATCCGGGGGAATGGCCTTGTCTGTGAGAGGAAGATCTAGAGGGGTGAGTGGTTTGAGGGCATTGGAGAGCTATAGGTCAAAATAGCTGGCAGAGGGCAAACATTACTGGACTGGTCTGGCAGATTGGAAAGGGGGGAAAGCAGAGAGTCGGCCAAGTCAGGAGTTACAATTACCTTGTTACAAAGCGGGAATCGGGTAGACGGTCCACTGTTAGTCAAGCGGGGAGGAGGGCTAAGAGTCAAAAGTGAGAAGGCGATGGCTACATGGTCTATCCATATAAATGGTTGTGGTGAGCAGGGAGATAAGGTTGGAGAAACTGAATATTGCATCTAGGGTATGCCCATCAATGTGCGTGGCAGCTGATATCATTTGTGTCATGTTGAGGGCTTCCAGGTTGTCCAGGAGTGGGCGCGTCATGGGGTTGTGTAGGACATCAAACCATACGTTGAGATCTCCTAGAATGGTGAGGGAGGAGTCGGTGACCAGGATGGCAGCTAGGAGGTCACTTAGAGCATTGCAAAGTTTCTGTTGTAGCCAGGAGGTCTGTAGATGGGTTGATGAAAAATTTCACTAGGAGGGATTTGCTGCCTGTGTTGCTGACTTGTTCCTCAGAGTGCGAGATGGTGAGGTGTGATTTGTGTAGGATGGCAATCCTGCCTGCTCTGCTGGTTCTGTTGTGCACAATTAGTGTGTAGCCTGGAGTAATGCCTCATGTGCAATGGGTCGGAGGTCGTCAGAGAACCAGGTTTCTGTGATGAAAAGGATGTCTGCGCTTTCAGAAATTCTGTGTCCATTTTTGGTGACAGATCTGGCATTAATTAGGATGCATGATATTTGGAAGGAGGGAGAATGTTGTTGGCCCTTGGTGAGGTGAGTTTCGGGGGGCCGTAAGGGAGTGGGAAGGGTAGGGATCCCCAGTGTGAATAAGGGGGAAGAAATGAAGGGCAGTGTATGGAGAGAGAGGGTGGAGGTAGGAGGACAGTGGTTGTTAGGAGAAAGTTAGTTGCCTCTGTTGTTGGTAGGGCAGGCTCTGAGCATTATTTGAGTGTGTGAAAAGAGTGCTCATGAAGTATGGTTCGTAGGGGAGAGGTCTGCTCTGGTGGAGTGGAGAAGAGGGAAAGTGTGAGAGGGAATTGTAAGTGTGGAGTCAGGTGTGGGAAGGGTGTCTGTGGAAGGTGCAGGGCAGTGGCAGGGGTCACCGAGCGGGGGTGTTGAATGGTGGTGGAAAAGAGGGGACGGTGTAAGACCGGAAATGACACTGTGTTGCTGGGGCGTAGTGCCTGTGGTGTGTGTACATTTTCCCAAACATCCACGAACACTGGAACTGCCATCTTCCACTGGAGCTCCCTCATACAAACATACTGACATTGAGGGGTGAGGGGTAGAGAGCTTGGCAAAATATGAAAATGATACAGCCAAACTTAAGCATGTGGCTTAGATCATGGAAGCTCTTTCCTTATAATTCATGGAGGTGCCACTCACCAAGCAGATAAATACCCACGGGCAGCATTAGAAGGCTAAAGAGAAAATGGCATCCATTTGGAGACAGATAAAATAGGCAGATGGACTGATGCGGCTAGTAATATGTCTCCAGCATGTAGACAAGCCCTAGCGATTGAGAAATGTGATGAGAAAGACAAAGGGCCTCATTACGAGTCTGGCAGTAACCGTGCCGGAAATTCCAGCAGGCTACCGCCGGACTCATATTACCATTCCGCCTTCGTGATTGTCGGAATCACCGGGGCATTACAACCCTGGTGACCCGGTCATTCCGGAGGTGGAATTTGGTAAATCCCCATTCCCATGGAGTGCCATAGGACTACATGGGAATGGGGAAGTGGAAACAACGGCACCATGCTGTAATGGTGCCGGTGTTTCCATGTCCGCCTGCAGGCGGGTGGTGTTAAACCCGCCAGATCAGACCTGGCGCAAGTGACACCTCCTGCGGATTTACCACCACTGTTCTTTCCGGACCGGCTGACTCGTAATGAGGCCCACAGTGTCAACAACTTGTATTAGTGTGTGTCAATTCTTCCTCCCAAGAGCTGCACCTCACTTGATGAGCCACTGACTCCCACAGAATTGCATTAATACTGTGAATGTGGCTGAGTCATGTATTTACAAGGTACTTCCGCACCTAATGTGCCATCTGTTTCCCAAATCACACACGAATGCAGCTCACAGCTAGTGTTTAACATCTCCAGACCTATGCCCAGCCCAAGAAAGGTATTATTATTTCATGCTGATTGTAGCTTAGGCGTATGTCAAGGATACGCAGTGCTAGCAACGCGCCACCGTTTCTAGGGATGCTTATTTTAATTCTACATTATTGTATAAAGCAAAAAGCCTGCTGGTAGATGCTTCTTCTTCCATAAAGTTGTGAAAGCATGGTCTGATTTTCAAGTGAAATGTTCATGGAACCAGTAAAAACAACACCTTTTTGCATTTCGGGACTTGAGGTACATAAATGTAATGGAATAAATTAAATTATAAATCCCTGGATGAAAGTGATGTTGGGTAAGAAATGTCAGGACTTTCTAAAGGTGACACCCATAAAAAAGTTGGCAACTATGAAATGTCAATATTGATGCAACCGTATAATTTCAGATGGAAACACCCACCCGGTACAGCACTCTGCAACAGTGAGCATTGCCATTACCAATGCAATTTAACGTCAAGGGTGTTTTTTTTAGGGGGGGGTGAAAATTGAAGGGATGGTAGCCAAAAAAAGGGGAGATAAAATGGTTCAAAAGGCATCACTGCACCTCTTGGCAAAGAATAACAAGGTTTATTATATGCAAAAAGGTCACAGATGGTCCTATGGAACTGAACTGACATGGAGCTTGTCTTATCACAAAGGGTTACAGCTTTTACAGCGGACATTCTGCACGTTAACAATACCATGCATAATAAGGAATACAGCATAATTCCACCACCCTCATTTGCTACCACCTTTAGAAAATCCGAATCCCCCTATAGTCCCTTGACCGATTGGCCACATCTATACTGCCCACATCCCCCACATCCTCCAGACACGTGGTCTACTACATCGTCAGTGTCAAACCCAGGTACATGATTGGTGGGTGCTTAGCTATAGGTTTGTAAATTTGGGACAATCACGTGATGTGCACCCTCCTGTTCGAGACACAATCAAAGTGCCTTGATGAGGCCAACGCTACTTTGATACTATATTAGGCTTCCTTATTAACCCAGATGCCACAGCACACACAAGCTGCACCCCTGACATTGTACTAAATGTATTGGCATCACCTCCGCTCCTCCTGTACCGAATAACAAAATGTTCCAGGTGCCTAGGGATGACGTGACCAGGGCCCTCCTCAAATCTGCATTTCAAGGATTTATTTATTTAAGTTGTGTGTCTAGCTGTAATTCATGTGTGGTGTGTGTCTCGGGGTGCAGGCAGTAGTGTTCTAGATCTTCCCCTTACTGATTGGCATCACAGAACCGTGTGCCCTATTCTCATTAATGTATCTGTCAATGGGCACATACCTTCCTGCTAACTACCAAATAACATTCAATTTCCACCATGTTCAGGCCTCACAGCTGGATGAAAAGGATCTATGTGATTACTGCAATATACATATGTAGGGGGAGACCTCTGCACCACCCCATACTTGGATTATATCACATACCCCCACATATATATGTGGTGTAAGGGGGGGTTGGAATTATCGGCAGTCGGAAATCTGGAGGCGACATTTTGGTATATTTTCCAATGCGATCTGCACACTATGGGTGTCTCTGACCACGGCTTCTCTCCTGGGGAATGGGGAAAGTGGATTTGCTTTCAGAGCTGAACTACCAGAGCCACAGCTCTACGCCAAGGCCTGCATGCTCTTCTGTTAACCGTGTGCTAGGGCTTAACATAAAAAATTGCAGCACTTTTGCCAAGTCAAAACACTGACCTCACTTCTACCACAGTGCTTTGCTGACTCCATCTTCCATTTATTTCAATCCTTTCCGCGCATCACGCTACCCTATGTCACTACAGTAACATCAACCAAACACTGAGCCAATAGTGTTGACCTATCAATGACCCCAGCAACCGCATCATCAGTACACATGTTGCTCTTTCTATGTTGCTATATGTGTGTATCTAATATGTGTCAAACCTAACTAAATCAACATATGCGCTGTCTGTGGCACAAACTTCACTCTGCTGCCCTGATGTTGCATTCTAATAGGTTTTCCTCAGCGTGAAACGTTTTGCTTGGCTGGGACACTGTACGTGCATCCCATCAGAACCAGCAAGTGTGGAAAGAGGAAGCCAAATCTCAAGTCTAAAAAAGCTACAAACCAATATGGCCACCATGGAAATGATGCGAGAGCTTGTGAAGACCCTGTTCCCTTTGCATGGCAATGGCTGCAGTGGCCAGGTGAGACATGGAGCTCACAATGTAAAGTAGTGAAGTGATGCGCATAGGGTAGCAAGAGGCAAAGAGGACAGGGGAAGGGAAAAAGCATTCCATTGGGTTGCCAGTGGGAAGCAAAGAAATGATGGCATGGGGATGAGACACCAGCATTCGGCATGGAATGTAGACTTCCACAGGTGACTAAAGACTATGTTCTTATCGGGCTGATTGGTGTTTGACTCTCTTGCAGGGGCTAATAGGTTATTGGCCCTCATTACGACCCTGGCGGAAAGTGACTGACCGGACCGCCACAGCGTAAATAGCGTTTCCGCCATTGCACGAAGGAGCAAAGTGCGGGCCATTCCGACCCATCGGGCACGAGCACCACGCCATGGCGGAAGTGCAAAGTCCGCGATGGCGGAAATGACCCCAAAACGGCCCACACCGCCGCCGTACGGCGCCCTAGGTGCAATACCGCCACCCCTCTTAGCGGTCACCGCAGTGTGCGCCTACCGGAAAGTACGGTGACCGGAAATATACGGAAACGGAAGTTAAAACATGGCCCCGGAACGGGAAACATCCCGCCGTACACCTATAAAACCACTAAAACCACACAACCACTAAAATCACTACCCTGAAACACACCCCAACCCGTCATCCACCCTAGCGAAACCAAGAAAAATGGGAAAAGTAGCGAAGAAAGCGTGCGACCGCAAGCGGCAGGTCCACTTCTCCCGTGAGGAACTCACCGTCCTAACAGAGACCCTCCAGGAGAATGCTGCCGTCGTCTTCTCCACGCAAATGACCAGAACGGCACTTGCAAACAAGAAGGCCATATGGGCTCTGGTGGCACAGCGGGTAAGTGCGGTGGGGACCGCACCCCGCACCCCACAGCAATGCCGCAAGCGATGGGACGACCTGCGGATACGCGTCCGCAGCATACTCTCTGCCAACCGCAACATTGCCACAGCCACCGGGGGAGGTCCTGAATCACCCATCAAGTTGACCCCCTGGGAAGAAATCTGTGCCTCCACCATCGGAATGGAGAGCATAGAGGGAGTCGGAGGGATGGAGAAAGGAGTGCAGACATCCGAAGATTCAGGTAGGTGGGCCAAATAAAACAATGCCAAATCCACACAGTCCATCCATGTGAAGTACCATGCGTCCACATAGTGCTACAGAAACACATGTCCAGGAGAACGTCCACACACATCGGCCTGATAGCGCACGTTAAAACCCACAATAAATACATAAATAATTAAAAACCCCTAAAACACGCACTACACGTGCAGCAGGCACACCCTAACTGCAGGCTGCCAAACAACTGCACCCTCACTCCACACACAAATGAAAGCACCTCCAAGGCCCCGACCCAAATCACCCTCAGGTACCACTCCAATGCATGTGATACAATGCCATTCCAATTCCCACAGACCCATCAATAACCCTCGCCCTCCTTTACTCCACCACAGGGTCCGATCCAAACGACGAGCTTCAGGACACCCCTACCAGCACACCTGCAAAGAGGGCCAAGACCAACGGCCAGAGACCCTCCACCTCAGCTGCACGCATCAAGACACGGCAGCAGCACAAATCAGGTGGCAGCACAGAGGAGGGAACATCAACAGGCACCCCAGCAGCCAGCATGCCCACACCACCACCACCACAGGTCCCCCCAATGGATGCCACAGAAGGCACTGCCTCTGGTGGCAGCAGCACCATAGGTGACACCCCATTGATGGCAGCATGCTCGGACACCGAAGACGGGGATGTCGAAGTCAGATCCATCCATGACCTGTCCCAATCCCCCTGTCTGTCCCATCCCGTACAACATGAGGATACCACGCAGGGGCACCCACAAGACGACGACTGGCCATCCCCCACAAGCCCTGTGGCAAGGCAACATGAGGACAACAGCCCCTCTGTGACACCCCCGCAAATGGCCATGGCCCAGCAGAGGCAACAGTCCCTCGACCAGTTAATCGTGCAACAGCAGCAAATGGCCACGCTCCTCAAGGACCATGCCGATGAATGTGGGGGCACTAAGGCAGACATAGAAACATCAACTGAGACACTTAGGGCAGAAATGGAGAGAGGTACAGAGACGCTAAGGGCACAAATGGAGAGAAGCACCGAGAGCCTGAGGGGGGAACTGCATGCGACGTCCAAAGACGTATGTGCCGAACTTGCCGCAGTGCGCCGTGTGCTCACTGAGCTCTCGCAAACCCTTAGGGACATGCATGGACGTGAGCAGGCAGAGACATCATCCGTTGCAAGTTCCGTCCAGGGCAGCCCCCAACGTAGATCTGGGAGGAACCTGCGCTCCACAGGCAGGGGTGCCCCTGATACCCGCAGAGGGGGCTTGCAATATCGACAGCCCACTGACAATGAGCATCTTTGGACACTGGTGTTCGGGGGGAGGTAGGAGGGTGGAGGGGGTGTGTTGGGCTCACTTGGGTGGCGGGTCGATAGGGTGTTCAACATGATATCACATATGCCATAAACAGTGCACGATCAACCAATGAGATGTGTGGACATTGATCTGTGTGTACTAGGCCATCATAGGCGTACAGTCCATATTGTGCATGTCCCAGACACACACAGTGCCACGAGTCCCGTGTCCATGTATCAGCCACCAGGCGTGAGTGCTAGAAGCATGCATCAATGAGATGCTGACGAATGTCACGGGCCTCCGGTGCCTCGCAGACTCCATGAGGTGCTGCCACATCCCCACCCTCATCATGACCATCATCAGGTGCTTGCAGTTCTGCGTCAGGGGGCATGGGCACATTTCTACGTACGCACATGTTGTGGAGCATGACACATGCCATGACCATCTTTGCAACCTTCTCATGGCGGTACAGGAGTGCCCCGCCAGACCTGCTGAGGCAGCGGAAACGACCCTTCAGTAGGCCGAATGCCTGTTCAATGACTACACGGGTACGTGAGTGGGCATGGTTGTAGTCCTCCTCATGCTGGTCCCGTGGGTTCCGGACTGGTGTGAGGAGCCATTTCTTCAGTGGATATCCAGCATCACCTGTATGTGGACGAGAAACGCATGATGTGGAATGCCATTGCTACGTACGCACACCACCCCCCTTCCTGCCAGGTCATTGCCAAATCACATACCCCACATAATCATGCATGTAATGAGACTCACCGAGTAGCCAGGATCTGTTCCCTGCGTGTCGCTCCATGTAGCGTGGTATTGTAGAGTTCCTCAAGACCATAGAATCATGGGTTGATCCAGGGAATCGGGCACAACAATGTGTGCATTCAGGGAATGAAATTGTTTTCGGTTGCGGTACTGGGCCTCCATGGCATGTGGGACGACCAATTCAACATGGGTGCAGTCGATGGCACCAATGCAACCCGGTATGCCGGCAAGTGCATGGAATCCAACTTTTGTGTTTGTAATTTCCTGCTCCGAGCGTGGTAGAGAGATGTAGTCGTCTGCGTGCTGCAGGAGGGCATCGAGCACTTGCAATAGTGTCCGTGAGAACAGTGGCTGAGAAATGCCATGCAACTGTCCGACTGTGTGCTGGTAGGTGCCTGTGGCCAGGAAGTGGAGTACAGACACCACCTTCAGTAGGGGTGGGATGGCGGTTGGGCTATCTATCATGCTGACAAGGTCAGCCTGTGTCATGTCCACAATGGCGGCTATGGTGTCCCGGTCCAGACGGTAGAGGGTGTGGATCTGCTCATCAGTGAGGTTGAACGGATGTGCTCGGAGGCGTGGGATTGCGGGCTGCCTGCGTGGTGGTAGTGGCTGTGCTGGCGGCCCTTGCTGGCCCTGCCTTGGCCTCCTCCTCCTCCTGCGTCTCCTCCGTGCGGCCGGTTGTAGTTGGTGTTCGTCTTCTTCTTGGAGTTGGAGTACTTGCAGTGCTATCAGGTCCCCCAGGGCCAACATCGCGAGTCCTGCCGGTAGCATTTCGGTGTGGTTGTGGGAGGAGACTGGCTGTGCAATTTATGTGTTTTCAGGCTGTATGGCCTCCACCTGTGGTGATTAATTCCACCTGTGCAAACTGCTCTCCCCTTTGGCCGGGCACGTCCCGCGCACAACGCTGCAATTCGGGGAATGGCATCTTGCTATTGCAATCATGTATTTGTACCCGATGGCCGTGTAAGATTGGTTGATATGTTCATTCTGCTGTGGTCCCATTGTTTCACATACTATCTGTGCAGTCGCGAACAGACTTGTGAAGGGTCAGTGGAACGTAGTACTCGAGTAACGGTGGGCCCTCATGCATCACTGTACCGAGTTGCAACGACGGGCGGGGCGTCCCATTTGTGGGTGAAGGCAGTTGCCATTTTCACACACAGCCGCACTCGATGGAATAATTAGTGATTTCAAACGGCCACAGATGCCTTTTCGACGTGATGTTGCAAATGAGGAATTTGAAGGGCGGCGTTTTCGGTTTCCAGCTAGCGGCGAGGAGATGCCCACAGGTCTGACTGCAAATATAACGTTCTATTGTTCAATGTCCTTGAGACAGGGGCCATGGCGAGGAAGCAATGATTGATATGAATAGTTTGGGATGCGCAATAGCTACGTGGCCGATGAGGCCGGCCGTTCCCAAATACATGTTACTTCACGACACTGGAATTACGGGCTGGGGCACAGTGGATTTTGCAGGCTGCATAACGCACAGACTCAATGGATGTTTCTAATGTCATGTGAGTAATTATTCAGGCGTTTTGATCCCGGGATGAGGGAATGATGGATGGATGCATGGGCAGGTGATTTGATACAGAGTTTGCCATGTACAGGGCTTCTTGGGATCTATCCGCCTCCCCTACGCTATGTGATGCAGGGCTGCCATAGTGGGACCATCGTCTATCTGGCCTTGTTGGGCCCTCCCTGTCTCGACGCGCCCTCAGACACTTGTGTCCATGCACGTTAACATTCCCATCTGATGGATTCTGTTTTGACAGACGCATGCACAGGTACACTCGTTTGTGATGGTGTTTGCACCTCGATATAGATGGTTATGAGTTGCAAGTGGTTTTGGGGTGGTGATGATCCTTTGGAGTGGGCTAGCATGCATATGGCTGTGGATTTAGTGTGATCATTGAAGTGAGTTGTTGGAATGTAGTTCTGATGGCCATTCAGTTCTTTTTCTTTTCTTTTGGTTGACAGGTATCTCCTCCCCTTTTGCCACTGCCATCTGTATGCCACTCCTGCAGATGGATTTTACTCCCGACACCTGCTGCTTCGTGTTAATCAGTGGAGCAGCATTACGATCTTATGGGACGATCGCCAATGGCCCACATGCCCTTACGCAGTACTGGTGGCTCGGAGCAACATTTCGGCCTTTCAGCTGGACTAGTGCCTCCCCATTGGGACGGCCCTGCGGTTCTGTGCGCTTCCATGTTGCCTTTTCGTACGTGAATGTGGCTCTGTGTACCATGAGGGAACAGGGCGTCACACAAGTAGTGGCTGGTCATTTCTTGCGGATGCAGCCCACAATGGTGAAAAGTGTTTTGGAGTTCATGGCCTGATGGCTGTATGGGCTTGGTGATTTTGATGTGCATTAAATTTCTATTCTGATTTGGCCCGTGTAGCGTTTTTCTTTGCAAGTGATGTGGGATATGCCTATTTGGGGGGCGATGTATTGTGGGGAGATCTGCATTGGGTTCCAGCTTCGGAGTTTAGTTGCGTGGTACTGTACTGGGCGCGTTTGCCTACGAAGCCCGTGAGGTCAGGGATGGGGGCTGCCAATATGACAGTTTGAATGTTGTCATGCTCAGGGGCGGGGGATTGGGTTTTGTGTGACAGATGCCGGTCAGCCAGGTGGACTGGTGGAATGATGTGATTCTCGGAATATTGCTGGTCACAGGTGCCTGTGTTTGCGTGCGTTTCTTGGTGGGGGACTGTGGTCATGTCCATTGGGATGGCTTCTGTATTCGTGCCATCTGTGCCCTGCAGCTCCCATTGGCCCCTGTTGTGTTTCTTTTGTTCGTTGGCATGCATGGGTGACTTGTACATTTCAATGGTTGCATTGTGACTTCATTGCACCTACGGGGAGTTGTACTTTGTGGGCAGGGAGCGGTGTACAGGCACTCAGTGGGGCCGTTTACGGTTGATTCGCGATGCCGTACTTCTCACCATGGCGGAATGGTACATTCCGCCATGCTTGATGGCGTTAGGTACATGTCCGCTAGGGTCGGAATTGGCGTACCCTTGCGCCATGGTGGTGTTTGCGGTTTGGCATGGCGCGCGCGCGCGTGCTTGGTGCAGTTAGCGTTGGCGTTCACTACGGTGTCGCTAATGGCTTCGTACTTTGCGGTGACGAGTCATAGTCGCACCGAGCGCTATTCGATGGCGGTATTGCATTTCCGCCATCGTTTTCCGAATTCCGCCAGGGTCGTAATGAGGGCCACTGTAATTTTGGCAACATTTTAAAGTGCAACATTTGTCATTTGCATAGCCTCGTGGCACTGACAGGCATCTAGATTGGCAAGATAATGATTTTCGTTTGGAGGGTTCTATTGAGGACCAGTTCACGTGAGGCAGGGTCAGATTTGCCACTCTCCAAGCATTCTAGTGCTGTTAGTTAGTGTAGCTTACTTTTTCAGGTAATGAAGCTTTATGAGACCATCCGCAGAGCTTTAGTATCAATATTCGAGCAAAAGTGTTCCCTCTGAGTTGTCAGGTTTTCATTCCTCTGACAACACCTGGGCTGGTGGAGCAACTGGTATGTCTCCAGCATGCGGACGATGCACCTGATGAAGAACAGTGTCATGATCTTATGGGACAAGTCAAGGATAAGTGTGTATAGTGGACATGTTGCCTCATGGTCATCCCATTTTTTAGCTTTCTGTGACACCTGAATGGGAGTGTTAGTGTGAGTCTCCCCCTTTCTTGTGGTCGGGTTTCACAACCTTCCATGACACAAGTGTCAAGTCCTTCTATGACAGGCATAGGAAATGGAGAGTGTTTCCCAGGTGATGGGTTCTCTCAGGGTAGTCTTTTAGCCTCTTGCACACTTGATTGTGCAGATACTTTGCAAAGATTTCTCCAGTGAAAATTACACCTCAAACATGTTGCCAAATAATGTTGCCAAGGTGTTAATGTCTCTAGAACAAATAATCTCCAAACCAACTTGCAGCTTTCATAGCCAATACGCCTGTGCAATATATTGAAGGAATGAACCAATGTATTTATTTATTTATTTGAATTTGTACAGCATGCTCACTTGGTACATGATTACATTACAACACAGGTAGGTAAATTAATTTAGTTACATACAGTCAACATATATAAGAGCGCTGGAAAGACAGTTTAGTTAAATAGAGTGGTTTTCAGCAGTTTGCGGAACGCAGTGTAGGATTTTTAATTTCTTTGTACAGTGGGTAGTGCGTTCCAGCTTTTGGGTGCTATGTGTTGAAAGTAGGTGCATAAATCTGGTTGGTCAAATGTGATCTGGTGGGTCTGGTGGATGAGTTGAGAGTGATCCTTTCGGATAGGTAAGGAGGGGCGTCATCGGAGAGGCATCTATGTGTGATGGCCATGGTTTTGAAAAGGATGCATTCTTTTACTGGTAGCCAGTGTGCATCTTTCCTGGCCTGAGAAATGTGTTCCCTTATTGGATTACTCAGTGCCGCTCTCAGAGCATTGTTCTGTGTGATTTGCATTTTGCTTATATTTTCTGCAGAGGTGCCCAGGAAAAGGGCATTGCAGTAGTGTAATTTGGCGCCTACTGTGGCTCTGGCTATAGATAGACAGTTTTTAGTAGAGAGGAAAGGTTTAACTGCGTTGGTGAGCATGGCGGTGGATGCTATGGCAATAGAACTTCAGTTCTACCATATTCAAGGGTCAGTGTTGTAAAGTGTTTCTTTCTGAAATTTGACATGGATGTTGTTTTTTCTGGTTCCATTGTATCATGGCAATATGTTGTCAGTTGTAGAGTGGGATACCTGTCATCAAGGGTTTCAAGTGGCATGCGGCCACTCCCCTGGGCCCCTATACATTTGATATAACCCCTACACATGCAATGCCTACATGTAATGCCCACCAAAAGTGTATGTACACTTTATATAAACCTGATAAGAGCCCCACTTTAGCATGTATAATATTTGATAGTGATGTATCTGAACACCTATAAGTTGAATGGAACCCTAATACATGTGATAACCCCAATATATTTTATGTACATTGTATATCAATGTTATATAACATTTGATAAAAATTCCAATGAATTTGATAGATATGTATCTGAAACCCTATGCATGTAATTGAACCCAAGTAAATGTATGACCCTCAAAGATTTGTACATAAATGAGATATAAATGTGCATAATCCTGTAGGGAAATGGTGTGCCACTAATTTTAATAGAGATGGTGTGCTACTAATTTCAACAGAAGAGAAACAATTTGCCACAGGTTTCAACTCATACTAACATTGCAGCACATGATGTGTGTGATGACTTGGTATATTAGTACTAATGTGTAATATTGAGGGCAAACAAACAGGGTTAGATTTGTGGCCACCAGGCCTTAAAATATTAACATTACCAAACAGTTTTGCCTGTTTAAAACAGCTTTGTTTGTGAGTGTTAGATTCAGCAATTAAAAGCAAAACATAAAGGGTGAACAGCCTGCTTCGCAAGGCAAAATGTGCAGTGTACCAAGAGGACAGGCCTTGGAAAATGAAAACATTGTCATTGTTGAGGTTCAGGAATGGAGGATGGAACTTTAATTTTCTTCGGAGCGCAGGACGGAACGCTCAGCAGGGGTGCAGTTTGCTAAAAACCAGAGAGCTGAGCTGGAAATGACATGAGATGGGTGAACCGAGGACGAGTTGCATTATCTCGAAGGCTCTGTTGTCACTTGTTAAAGTGGGGAGAGACACAGGGGCTGCAGTGAAGGAAGTGACATTGCCAGAGAGGTGGAAATAAATGTGCAGAACTGATATGTTCTAAGCTGGGTTCTGAGAAAGGCTTATAATTGACTATAATTGGAGTTTTCGTCCAGGCTTTTTACTGCATGGCAGAGCCTGCTCTGGGCTTTGTCTACCTGAGACTTTAAAACGAGCCAAGATTTAACAAGTTTTGATTTCGAGCAAAGGCCTGCGTTTGTGATTTACAAATTTGGAAAGTGATCCTGGGGTGAAAAAGCCAGGCTGGTCTGGGCGAAAAGCATTTTGCCAAGCCTTGCTGGAGCTTTAAAAGCTGCTGTGAGCAAAGTGATTATCTGTTTACCTGGCAGCTCGACAGGACAGCCCGAGCTGGGATCCTGAGCCAGAAGGTGGGGCTGCTGTTGACTGCTGCTGAGACAGGCTAAATCTCCAGAAAGGCTGGTTTCATAAGGGCCACAAGTGAGTATTAATAGGTTCCAAAGTAAATTGATTTTCTTGCTAGGGATGATTTGGCCATGTCCAACGGACCTATAAGGTTTAGCTCCCTCTATCTCCTTGGTACCCAGGGATCAAGGAAGTTGCCTAATTCAAAATTGAATATGGGAATTGTTAGGCAGAATCCTGTGCAGTTCCCTAGGGGAACACTGCAAAAAGATTAAGACTACAGGAGTAAGCAGTAAACCCAATTGGTAGCAGTCTGCACCACCCAGATTTACCTGGTAGCTGTGGCTGAGCAGTCAGACCTCTATCAAGAAGAGTAGGGCAGTATGTAGAGTATACACAATAGGGCTAAAACACAGTAGAGCAAACAAACACTGACCAGAGCTTTCTATAAAAAGTATATAATTATTTATTTAAATCACACTTTATGGCATATACTAGCAGTCTCAATCAAAAGCAAGTTAAAACACAGTAGGTAAAGTATACATACCTCCCTTAATAGTTATCAGACAAGTCAGGGTTAAAACACTACTATTTGTTAGAACAGATGTGAGCGCTTAACCAAGATGGCACTCTGATAATGTAGTTAAAGGGAGAGAAAAAAAGGCAGAGCATGAAAATAAAACAGTTCCCAACACTTTTAGGAATTCAGAGCAAGGGGAGAAAGGCAGGTTATACTGTAGAGCCAAAGTTCATAGGCCAGGCACACTTTAAATGGAGCAAACCGAAATGTGCCCAGGATCACACGGTTTAAAGTGCACTGAAAGTCTTTGCAGAGTGTTCAAAAGAGGTTGGGGTGATTCAAAAGATATAGTTAGAAGGCCTGGAGCCAACCCAGTTTAGAAGCCAAGGCTTTAAGTGTCACCTTTAGCAATCTGTAGAAAGGGAGGCCAGGCAGGAAACAGTACCTTAACGAGAAAGGAAGCTCCAGCGGGGGCAGGTGTTCCTGGCAGTGGTTGAAGTTTGTGGTTCCGACCAGGGAAAGAGAAGATCTCATTGAGGAGGGAATGGGGAGTCGTTGCACTGCACAGGGATGAAACCAGCCGTGGAGTTCCCGATTAAAAGGTGCGGTCCTTTTATTCAAGGTCAAAAGTGGTAAGCTTGGCTATCCGGCCGCCGGGGTGCTTGGCACGGGCGATTCGACCAAGAGACGTCTTTGGAAGGTGAAAAGGGTGAACTGGTTGATCCCACCAGCTCAGAGGAAGAAGACTCGTCCAGCAGAAGATCTTCTCTTGTCGTTGGGAAAGTGGTGAGGTAGTTGCAGCAGGGCTTCACCGGTGGTGTCATTGTTGCAGATGGCTCAGCTTCTTCCCTCTTCAGATTCTTAGGTCCTGTGGCGACTTCTGAAGTTCCAGTCCCAAAGGCCCCGCTTTTATGCAGAAAAACCCCAGTTCATCAGCCTAGCTGTCAATCACACATGCTAAGTGGTGAGCCGGGCGGCTCACCACTGGGCCAATCAGAGTAGAGAGTGACTTGGGTTGCCGAGGCAGCGCAGTCCAGGGTGCCAATTCCCCCCTTCACCCCTCCTGTGGAACTCAGACAGAGTGGCACCATTTTGAGGGCTTCTGTGGAGAAGCCCGCCAAAATAGTGGAACAAAGGGCTCGACCTTGGTCAGAGTTACAGGGACGGACACAAACGCCATTTTAGAAAAGAGTTCTGGTAAAAAGACCCAACCGGGGATTTAATATTAAATAAATAAACCAGCGGTATCTTTAACATTACACCAAAAAGTGGTGCGTTTAAAATCAATGGGAAAATCCCATAGAGAATATTCTGGTGGAATATTTCACGCGGTAACCACTGCCACCAGCCAGAAACTCGATGAGCGGGGACGGGACAGTGCCCCCTCGAAAAACAGACCCAGGGGCAATCGAATTACCCCTTACCAGTACTTCCACAATATGATGGTTTGTACTGGTTCTGTTCACAATTTTGGACTAGTAAAGCCAATGGTGACTTTACATGCCCTGGGAGACAGTAGTCAGTCCCAGGGTATGGAGTCTATGTTTGGGGGTCACTGTGACACCCCTGTGGTACTGCACTGAGGGTGCTGTGTACCACACATACAGATAAACAGATGTTACCCTATGGAGTAAAAAGAAACCCCATAAGCACATAACAAGTCAAAGACATGCCTCAAATCATGCCTAAGAGTGGGAGTAAAAGAGTCTCACTCTTAGCCGGAGAAAAAAACAAACCCCAGAAATCCAGCAAAGCTGCTGGGGGACTCACTAGGTTTGGCAAATTAGCCTTATAAGATAATTCTCCCTAACAGGAATAATTGTGCTAAGCAAGAGAGTCCATTATCTCTAATATCATACTAACCCGACCTCAACTATAGGGCAAAGGGTAAATGGGAGGTGAGGCTGTTTCTAAAGTACCTTTGCTTTCATAAATCTTAAACCTTTCACCCATTAATGGTGGCACTACATGGGAAGTACTCTTGGCAGGCTTCTCATCATCCAAGTGTATCATTAACATATATCACACTGACACTACCTTAGTTTCGGCAGATGGTTCTTGGCAGCAGAGTCCTTTGTTGTTGCGCTCATCTGTGTGTGAGATTAAAACTTGGGCCTTTCTTCCCTAGCGGGTTGTATTCTCTCTGATGTGAACGTTCAGGGACTTTCCTTCAACTCCCAATGAATTTGATTTACAAATAAAACTGAGAGCACCCCTATAAGTTTTACACTGAACTATAAAATAGAAAGTGCACATTTAATACATACTATTGATATCATATGACACATTTAACTGTGATATTTAGCTATTTGGTCACCATCCACTATATTTAGAATCATATACATATTCATGCAGACTTAATGGAACAGCTCATAGCTATATTTAAGTATTTTGCAAAAGATCAATTTATAGCGATAAAAACATGTATAACTGTTGACATATATTTATCATATATTTATATGTATATATTTTACAGGCCCTCCGGTAGCGGCCCCGTAGTTATGGTTAAGTTGCTCTATCAATAGAAAGACCAGGTTTTTCGTGGCTTATAACTTTAGTGCCGTTTGCCAAATGTGTAAGTAACTTTGTCACAAAACAAAAAATGGCCACATCTGAATCATTTTGCAAAGTTCATGCGGTTTCTTCAAGGGCGGGTAATGTAATAGGGGGGGATCCCAAAACATTTGAAATCTGGATAGACATACATTGAACATAATTTTACTCATGCCGACAGTCCAAACCACTGGATGGATTTGCACCAAACTTGCATGAGGAGCGGCAGCCTGGTCTCAAAAGTGTGCTTTGAAAATGTGATGTAAATCCATCCAGTAGATGGTTTTTAAATGGTTAAAAAGTAGGTAAAAATTATTTTGGGCAAATCAGGGAGCAGCATAATGTTTATGGACATTGTCCACGCCTGCTGATTGATCAATTAAAAATGTGAGGTGCATCAAAACCTTCTAAACGGACAGCATGTAAGATTCACAAACTGTGCCCGTAGTCCAGAAACGTTGCCTTAAAAGCATGTTAAAAAAACACAACATTACACTTGTCAAACTAATAAAACAATCTTGGGTGAGGGGTGTTGAGAATGGGTATTTTTCTTCTCTGTATGTCCACAAATATCAAAAGATGTTTGGGGACATTGCTGTGATGTTCGGAAAATTGACAAAGGTTCGAGGACATCGATGCATATTCTGCATTATCAATTATAAGCAGTTTTTGGATCACTTATAACTTTGACGCCATTCAATAAAAAACTGCATGAAATTTTGTGATACAATTTTGCACCCAACTACTTTGATTACTTCTGCAAAGTTTGGTGCTGTTTTGCCAAGAGAGGGCAGCATTAGAAGTGCAAGGCCAAAATGTTTGAACGGCTTATACATTTTGTGCTGTTTGACAAAAAGATTTTAGACCCAAACTTGAATGTTTTTGCAATGTTTGGTGGGATTAGAGGGGGTCCCAACATTTTTAGATGGCTTTTAACTTTGGTGCCATGTACAAATCTGCAGAAAGGCTTGCAAAAGGATTATAGAATGAACCTTAAACGTTTTTGCAAATTTTGTCAAGTGGGGGCTAAGTTATAACACTATTCTATGTACGTACATTTTGACACGTTTCAAAAAATTGAACATGGATGGATTTGCAGCAGACTTGCGCAAGCAGCATTGGCAAGGACCTGAAAGCATGGTTTCACAAATGTGGCCATGTTTTATTTTTTAAAACGTCTCATAATGTAGGTACAAAAAATAGTGATATACCTTTGGTGAATGAGGTGGAGCCTGTGGCCATGGCCATGACCTGGACAATCTGGCCACTGGCCATGGCCAGGAGGGACCCGCAGTGGGGTTAAACTGGGCGTGGCTGCCAGGGACCATCTATGTGGTAATGTTTCAAAATCGTTTGGAATGGGAACTCCCTCCCTGAGAACTCCCTCTCTTCAGCACTTCTGCCTTCTCCCTCTCCCATCCCCTCTCCCAACCCCAGCACCTATCGTTACTGCACTTGCACGATCCAAATTTCACATGGCCTAGTAAGACTGTTGTTGTTTTCTCCTATGTGCCCCCCTCCTCTTTTGTCTTGTGGTGGGTGACTGGAAACACTTTCTGCTGTATAGGCTCCATATAAATGTACATAATAATAATAAATCAAATAAAAAAATATCTCCCTCCACCACCCTGCACTGCTAAGACTAACACCAAGGACATCAAAGATGATATCACAATTGGCATGATTGATGAATTCTGATTAAAAATCTGTACAATGGGGTTCTGTTTACAATGTTGCTAGCAACATATTAAGGGTGAACAGGTGACCTCTCATGAACTACTCCATGTATCAAAAAAAGTACTTTTTTAACCAAAACATTATATTGAGGTTTTGTTGTTAATACATCAATTAAATAATACATATTTTGTATATTTTGACCAGTAAAATCAAAAATCCAAGCCTATCAGAATCTTGGATAATGTTCATCTCGGAATTAACATAAAAATGTATATAAAATGTATTGGGGGCAACATCAAATGCATTGGGGTTCAATTAAATTTATAGTCATCAACTGTATTGGGGTTCAATTAAATGTATAGTCATTTGGATTAATCTATATCAAATGTTTACATCAACCTAATTGGAATTTGTTATAAAATGTATATGAAATTCATATACAATATATATACAATTATTTTTTTGGAAGAGGTCATCAAATTCATAGGGGTTCATCAAATGTAAAGGGGTTCAGGAGCTTGGCCACCTGTCACTTGAAATGCTTGATGAAAGGTATGCCATTCCACTACTGTTGTCTAGTAACATTTTAGTCATTTTGTGTTTCAAACATTTTCACCATATACCAGATGTGAGTGTGAGTGATAGTGTGTGTTTAGCTAACTGAGTAAAGGTGTGTGCTATTTTGCATGACCACACCTGTGTTTGTTAGCTTCGCTGGGTGCTGAAATGGCAGCCTTTTAACTCACCTTAGTGCCTCTATATCTGTTTGTCTCTTAACTCAGGCCTGGAGGACATGTTAGTCTAATTCAAAGTGTGCCTCTGGTTCCTCTATTGCACCATTCCTATCACTAGCACCTTATTGGACATTGCTGATTGGATGATCCGGACATCTCATTTCGTTCTGGAGCTGTTATTGATGTGTCCTCCGCCATAATAAAATGGGATTCCTCATTGTGTAAGTGGCAGAAGAGGTGGAAATAGAACGTGATGATGAAGAGATGGAGCTAAGAGCTCAGTAAGAGGTGGAAGGAACAAATTAAAGGGTGGTGAGAGCAGGCAAGCAGGTAAAGAAGGGATACAGTCAGCCCAAATCTGCACAGTGCGTGTGTAGGAGGGGAGGAGGAATACGCATGTGGAGAGGCATTGAGGAGATTTAACAGGAGTTAAAAGAAAACAAAGTGGCTCAGAAAGGGGTAAGTGAAGGTCCTTTAGGAATGAGCACAGGCTGATGAGGGGATTGACAGGCTGGATTGCTGGGGACAAAAACATGGGCAGAGGCAAGAAAAGAGCCCTTCATGTTTTTCTTTTTCTTTATTGTGCATTTGGATTAAATAGGAAAATAAACAATAAGCATATTTACATAAAATATATATTGTATCACATTTCCAAATATTTAAAAATAAGAAGACACCGACAGGAAAATCCTATTGCCATAAAATCTATGAATATATAATGATTAAGGTCAAATTCAATTTAATGAGACTTCTTCTGAATCTCACGGAACGTCCGACACTAAAGTCAAAGCTTTCGCCCATACATGGCAGGCTGCGGCTGTAATCACTTGAGATGATGCCCCATATAAGGTGCACCAAAATTGGTCAGCTCTAATGCCGTCTTTTTATAAAGTGCAGTAGATGAGGAGGTCAATATTCCAAAGCATGAGCTTCGACCAGAGGCGTGAGTGAGGGACCAAGTCAAAAGCTTTACTAAAATCTATCAGTCAGCAATAGAGATTTGGGCTAGTGCACGGGGAAGGGTCTGACATAAGCAATTGTATTGCGAATATGTTGTCAAAAGTTCTATGTGACTTCGTAAAGCCAGTTTGCAGGGATGTAAGTAATTTATTTTCTTGAGTCCAAAGATTTAATTTTTTAAGAAGGATCATGGAGAATATCTTCATACTTGAATTCAGCATGGCTAGGAGACTGTAGTTAGAGAGATCATCCCTAATCATTCCTAATCCCTTTTTTGTAAACTGTTTTTAATACAGACTTCTGCCAGCTTTCGGAAACTCTTCTGGAGCGTTCTGATGATGGACAATACTTTTGCCCCAAACTTTTATAATGTAAGCTTTGTCCTCAACTTCAAAATTTGTCCTAAAGAAACATTTAGAAGGGGTATAAGGTGCAGTGTCGGTAAAGACTTTGCTACCTGTGTAATACGACTGTAAAATGTGTTTCGTCCATTGGGCTTCAGATATGGGGTTTAATTCAATTGGGTCATTGGCAGTCATATGCTCTCTTAAGTGCAACCAAATTATGCAGCTATTGTTTGTTTTGAGCACTTGTGGCATGGTGAGCCAGTTGATTCTATTCAGTGAATGTCTGTGCTGTTTAAGCCAATTCTTGTATCAGGTTGCTAGAGAAAGTAACATGGTTTGTCTTTAATGTCAAAAGACAACTGTCTTCTGACCTGTGCCCTTGCCTTGTGATATTGCAGCTTTCTGTGGTGAATTAGGGGGTTGAAGTTATTCAGCTTCGGTACCTTCATTCTACCAAATGGGCAGTTACCCTGAGTAGTTACCATTGGGTTAGCTTGGTTATCAGTAGTTCAAGGTTCCAAGCGTTGGACATAAGCCAGGTCTCTATATCGGCTCGATTGGTTAATATGACTTCTTTGAACTTAGCTGTTTTCCCCACTGACCAAATGGTTGCGGTTCCCGGCAGAGTTCACCCTTACTACAGAGGAACGAGGCAACGCTGCCCTAGATTTATTTAATTTGGTCAGCGAGGTACGTTTTGCATGATCAGTCAAAGTTATGTGTGATTGTGAGTTGCGAACATAATCTAAGCATGTTGAGATTGACTATCACGTAGTCGATATAAGATCTACCTCTGTCATTTGACCATGTGAACGGCAGGACTGGAGAAGGGGTGTTTGCACTGACCAGATGTGTAAGGTCATGTTTATGTGCAAAAGTAGTTCAGCCACGTGCAGCCACTCTTGGGGTGTAAAATGTCCCATCCATGTCATTATAGGCGCATAACTGCAGGTCATGAGCATTAAGATCCACAGCGATCATGACTATGCTCTCTGGGTTATTACTGTACCAAGTCCCCAGGAGCTTGGAAAGCAGGGATTTAATTCATTTGATTGTTGCCGCCATTAGTGGCGTCATATACATTGATGATGATTATCTGTTCTTTGATGTCTGGGGTTGATATAACTGTTGACAAAACTTGGAGAGGGAGGTATCTACACAGAAGGCAATCAGTTTAAAGGACGATCGAGCCCCGATGACCAGTCCCCCACTAAGTCAGCCTCTATTAGGGGCAATAACAGGCTTACAATTAAAAGTATATCCATCTATAAATAGATCAGCAGTAAGCCACTTGTCCTGCAAGAGAAATATATCACAAGCAGTCATTTTTGCCAAAACCATCAGTTGTTCATTAAAGGTACTATGTCCATGAGTGTTCCATGTTACCCAGGATAGAATATTGGATACAGCCCATCATCAGCAAGTGTTTAATGTCACCTTTCTCACATTGCCATTGTAAGATAGGTTTCTTAGGAATCTGGCTAACAATGTCATGTGAGCATCAGGCTAATGGCAAAGAGCGTTCCGAATTCAGTAAAGTTGTTTGGATGAGCAGCACATTTTCTAAGTCACAGATGAAATGACTGTGTTAGATGCCTCTCCTTGTTCAGAATTCGGGAGCATGTTAGTAAATTTGGTAATGATATGGTATGGCATTTATAACGCGCCTACACACAAGTGTTTCAGACTAATGGTAGTCTGTGTGCCGGTGGCTGCATGGGAGCAGATTTTTTTCTTCGGTAACTTAAACGAAGATTCCGGACTTCTTTGTCATTTGCACCTACACCGTAAACTCTCTATGGCTACCTACATTTCGTCTGCAAAGTCTCATCCTAAACACTCCGTCATTATGAGAAACTTTAAAAAAGTTACTTCTGCAATCTTAGCCACTCATCTGCTAGCTAAACTTTATCCAGTTAGCACCTTTATGTGTGCTGACAGCCTTGCCTCCCACCTCATTAATACCATCAATGACATCCTTGATATAATAGCTCCAGCAAAGCTGAAACACGTCCAGACCAAAGTCAATAAGAGTGACTGGTTTGGAGACTCTATTACTTTCTACCTCAAGCCAAGCGTAAAGCTGAGAGAGCATGGAGGAAAAATGCCTCTCCCCTCCTCTTAGAGCTCTATAAAAACTCAATTAAAGCCTTGAAGTCTGCAGTTGTTGCAGCCAAAACCCAAAACTACAACAACAGAATTGCTTTGGCTCATTGAAAATCACGTGAGCTCTTTACCATTCTCAAAGAGTTTGAGGGTAACCCAAGACGACAACTGCTCCTCAGGATGAGGCTTGGTGTCAAGCTATCCATGATGAATTTAATACAAAGACTAGCGCACCAGCAGTCTATATTGGCTCAACAACTGAAGTCTAGGGATATGAGCATTGGTCTTTCTTGCTCTCTTCAGTCTAGGGTTTCCCCCATATCAACCAATTCTCAGGGGGGCTTTCAAATTCAGCCTTGTACAGAAGCAGAGATTTGTAAAATAGGGACTGGAATGAAAGCCACATCTTGTCTAGGTGATAGTTGTTCCTCAGCTCTCTTCAAGGCACTCATTAATACCCTTGCTCCGTTGTTAACCTCTCTGATTAACTTATCCTTTGCTGAATCCTCTGTTCCCTTGATCTTAAAGGAGACTTGGATTACCCATCTTCTAAAAGAAAAATAGTCTGGACCCCAATCTACTTAAACATTATCGACCCATTACCAATGTGCCTTTTTTATTAAAAATTCTTGACCGTGTGGCATATATACAACTTCAAGATTTAATTGAAAATAGCAGTATCTTGAACCAGTGGCAATCAGGTTTCAGGCATATCCTGACACAGAAATGGCATTGACCGATCTTAAATCCAACATTGCCAGCATTATTGATAAAGGAAAGTCTGCTCTTCTCCTGCTGTTGGATCTTACGGCAGCTTTTGACTTGGTTGATCATGCCTTGTTGATCACCAGGTTAAGTGAACAGGCCCAGTGCTCTGACATGGCTGTTCAGTGGATTCTGTCCTTTCTTGGCCCCAGGAGCACCAGAGTTGCAGTACAGAACTTTATTTAGATAGCTACACTTAACACTTGTGGCGATCCTCAGGGGTCTTGTATCTACCCTTTATTATTCAATGTTTATATTATGTCACTGCTTACACTACTGGATGGCCTTGGTGTTCAGCTGGCGAATTATGCAGATGGCACACACATTGTTTATGAGCTAACCGGCTGCCATAGTACAGATTCTGACACTATTAATGATATATACAACACCATCCTAGATTGAATGATAATGAATTCTCTTGCTCCCCATCCCAAAAAGTTGGAACTCCGGATTTTAGCATCAGGATAAAGACTACAAAAATTGTCTCCAGAATGTACATTCTTTTTAATAGCTGGTAATCAAATTCAGGCATCCAGTAATGTAAAAACATTGTGAGTGACATTGGATGCAGAATTGTACATGAGACCCCATGTTGCTACTGTTTGGTCCTCATGTTGTTACGTTTCAAAATAAATTTCTGAATCACATTTGCCTGTACATCTCACTAACAAACAGGTCTCTCAACCACTGCTCTAATCAACTCACACCTTCATTATTGGAACAATGTGTTGGTGTCGACTTCCAAGGCAAATCCTCAGTAATTGCAGGTTGCCCAAAACAGAGCTGTCAGAGCCGTTATTGGGTTATCCCATAGGGAGCACGTCACAGACGCCAGATGTAGCCTACATTGGCTCCCTGTTAAACAACGGGTTACGCACAAGCTACTGTCCTTGAACTATAAATGTTTACATAACGAAGCCCCTCAATATCTTTTAAATCACCTCACTACCCCCCCAGCGGGTTGCAATTTTTGATCTCATGGCCCACTAAAACGTACTCAACCAAGATATAATTTAAAAACCTTTGGCGGTTCCACGTTTGATAAACAGGCGCCATTGCACTGGAATAAACTTTGTTTGAACTCAGACATTCTAAATCTTGTCTGGAATTCAAGAAAAGACTCAAACTCCATTTGTTCAATCGTGACCCAGATTAAACATTTGTATCTATACTGCTACTGTTTCCAATCCATAGACTGACTATTGTTCCCTATGGCTCCTTGTTCGTAAGTCTTGTCCCTGTTTTCTGTGCGCTTTGATGCCCACAGGCGCGTAGCTCTACATAAGAGTTACAAATAAAGAAATAAATATATTTTGGCGGACCTCACCAAGGCACTGTGCAGGCCGTATTTGCCATGTGTTGCACGCTTCATGCTCGAGACAAGGGCAGGTGAGTATTTTGGCACAGTGTGTGTTTGTTACTGCGAGTCAGCTGGCAGGCAACGGGTTTACAAAGTGCAATGCGTTCCAATGTAAATCATGGATTGCAGTCTATCAGATGAAATGCATTATATAAATCAACTATTTAGGGCACAGATAAACCTCTTACCAGTTGCTCCTGTTTCCTCCTCGTCCCACTGCAGACCACTCCACTGCCACTCTCGTGCTGTGCTTTGAGCGTGTATGGGATTTTTGTATCTGAAGCTGGGTTCCTGCTTCAGAGGTCCGCCTCCTTGACGAAATGGTAAACAGACTCCAGTAGAGCGTTAGAACCATGTCAGACCACTCCACTGCCACTCTCGTGCTGTGCTTTGAGCGTGTATGGGATTTTTGTATCTGAAGCTGGGTTCCTGCTTCAAAGGTCCGCATCCTTGAAAGAAATGGTAAACAGACTCCAGTAAAGCATTAGAACCACGACAGACCACTCCACTTACACGGAGCCCTTTAATACTCAGTGTTATTCTATTACCTGACAGAAGCTTTTGGGCACTGTTGAAACATTCACTGAGACCTGTCTCCTGAGTCCAGGCTGCAATGACTACTCAGCTAACATACCTAAAGACACACGGACCTTCGACCAAGGACCAAGTCGAAGACGCATATTGGAAGGACAAAGACACTTGACAACTTTGAGAGATGCCAGAGACAAGGAGAAAACTACAAATCCTGTTTTGAGAGACATTCACCGAACTTGAAGACGACTCTATTTGCATTTTGGATGACCCAATTAAACCTTTTCTTAATCATACTTCTGTTGTTGCATTAATTGTGTAGATCGCTTGACATTGTGACAGATGGTATCCAGTCCTTCTGCGATATTATCCCATTTTAACTCTCTGTGCCCCATACCAGAGAAGAAGTATCCATTTGCATAGTCATCTGTTATCACCCCAAGGACATCCCATCAATGAAATGCCAGGGAAGTGTGAGCTGAATAAATAACTATTCTCATAAACATCTATGCGTATTCACATTCTTAAATTCCTTTGACCATACTTTTCAAAGATGCAAATGGTCAAATACTAACAGCAGTACTTTGAAAGTTTGAGATCACTCGGTTTCAGGGTCACTATTATCATTGACCAACCACTTTAATTCAACACCAGAGTCGTGCTCTTTTTTCAAGATATATATTTTTTTAATAAATGGTTTATTTTGCAATCATTGTAAGCCTCACATGAGTACAAATGTTTGTTTATCCCATATGCATGTTTTGTTATTACTAAAGAATAAACCAACAGGTAGGTAGCCCCAATTGGGACCTTCGACACAGGGGCAAATTGCATCAAATAAATAGACAAACACAGGTGTGTATGAAGGTTATTATTTAGAATGAAGACATATATATGTATATATTTATATTACATGGCCACGGTAGTGGCCATGTAGTTATGGTTAAGTTGGTGTTTCCATAGGAAGAGCACTTTTTGGGCGGCTTATAACTTCGCTCTCCCTGGACGAATCCTCACCAAACTTTGCAAAAAAAAGTATTTGGGTCACTCTGACTTTTTTTGCAAAGTTTGGTGAGGATTCGTCCAGGGGGGCAAAGTTATAGGGGGGGTCCCAAAACTTTTTTTTTTCCCATAAACTGAATGGGAATTTTTTTTTTGCTCGCGTCTACAGACCAAACCGCCAGACGGATTTTCACCAAATTCAGACCAGGAGCAACGGCTTGGTCCCGAAAGAGTGCTTTTGCAAATTTGGTGAAAATCCGTCCAGTAGTCTTTTTTAAAATGACCAAAAAGTAGGTAAAAACAAATTAGTGATATCTGGGTCCCGGTCCGCGGACACACTTCCTTGTTCGCTCTGCGGACAGTGTCCTGATTGGCCAATCGGCTTGCGTGATGTCCGCGGACATGCAACGTGTTCGCTGATTGGACGGCGTGGAGCGTGAAGCGGGTCAGATTTTCGGTAGCGCCCGCCATCTTGGATTCGCGGACGTCCGCGAAGAGCGCAGTGAAACTTTGTTCAAAATTTGTATTTAGTAGAGTGTGTTGGTGTGTAGGAGTGTTTGGGGAGGGTGGGAGTGTATGAGATAGGATGAAAGTTGTGTTTTTTTATGTGTTAGACGTTCTTTTTGTGTTCGATTTGTCTGCGGACATCACGGGTGTTCTGAAATGTTCTAAATAAACTGAATGGGGGGTGTTCTGAGGACTCAATATGTGTCCGTTTTGTTCGCAAGCAAGCTGAAACTGTTCTAAGAGCACTCGCGGTGTCCTGAAATGTTCGCAAATAAACAAAATGGGGGTGTCCTGAGGACGCTGTCCGTATTGTTCGTTGTCAAGTTGAATGTGTTCTAAGAACATCGCGATGTCCTGAAATGTTCGCAAATACACAAAATGGGGGTGTTCTGAAGACGTCGTCGAACACTCGCTGTGTCCTGAAATGTTCGCAAATATGAATGGGGGGTTGTGGCTGGCAAGTTGAATGTGTTCTAAGAACACTCGCGATGTCCTGAAATGTTCACAAATAAACAAAATGGGGGTGTCCTGAGGACGCTGTCCGTATTGTTCTCTGTCAAGTTGAATGTGTTCTAAGAACGCTCGCAGTGTCCTGTAATGTTTGCAAATAAACAAGATGGTGGTGTTCTGAAGACGCTTCTAAGAACACTCGCGGTGTCTGGGGAATGTTCGTAGGGGGTGTCCTGAGGACGCTGTCCATATTGTTCTCTGTCAAGTTGAATGTGTTCTAAGAACACTCGCGGTGTTTTGAAATGTTCGCAAATACACAAAATGGGGGTGTTCTGAAGACATTGGGCCTCATTACGACCCAGGCGGTAAGGGGTTTACGGCAGCGTAAACAGTGCCGACCCTTACCGCCTGAGTACGAGGTCCCTTAGCGCCATGGAGCTTTTAACACCTGCTTAGGTGTTAAAATCCATGGCGCTAAGGGACCATGGAGTTAATTACGCCACCGTAATTTACGGTGGCGTAATTAACGCCTGCCCCACTCCCATTATGCCCTATGGGGCAAAAATGGGAATGGGGAAGGGTAAATGGGGATTGGGGACTTACCGCCCCGCCGACCTCGGAATGGGGCGGTAAGTCCGCCTACCACCATGGCGTAAACGTAGTTTACGCCATGGTGGTAAAGTCACGGCCCAGGCGGTAACTTACCGCCTGGGTCGTAATGAGGCCCATTGTCGAACACTCACTGTGTCCTGAAATGTTCGCAAATATGAATGGGGGTTGTGGCTGGCACGTTGAATGTGTTCTAAGAACACTCGTGGTGTCCTGAAATGTTCGCAAATAAACAAAATGGGGGTGTTCTGAAGACGTTTCTAAGAACACTCTCGGTGTCCGGGGAATGTTCTTCGGGGGTGTCCTGAGGACGCTGTCCGTATTGTTCTCTGTCAAGTTGAATGTGTTCTAAGAACCCTCGCGGTGTCCTGAAATGTTCGCAAATACACAAAATGGGGGTGTTCTGAAGACGTTGTCGAACACTCGCTGTGTCCTGAAATGTTCGCAAATATGAATGGGGGGTTGTGGCTGGCAAGTTGAATGTGTTCTAAGAACTCTCGCAGTGTCCTGAAATGTTTGCAAATAAACAAAATGGGGGTGTCCTGAGGACGCTGTCCGTATTGTTCTCTGTCAAGTTGAATGTGTTCTAAGAACACTCGCGGTGTCCTAAAATGTTCACAAATAAACAAGACGGTGGTGTTCTGAAGACGCTTCTAAGAATACTCGCGGTGTCCTGAAATGTTCACAAATAAACAAAATGGGGGTGTCCTGAGGACACTGTCCATATTGTTCTCTGTCAAGTTGAATGTGTTCTAAGAACACTTGCGGTGACCTGAAATGTTCACAAATAAACAAAATGGGGGTGTTCTGAAGACGTTTCTAAGAACACTCGCGGTGTCCTGGAATGTTCGTAGGGGGTGTCCTGAAGGCGAAGTCTGTATTGTTCGCTGGCAAGTTGAATGTGTTCTAAGAACACTTGCGGTGTCCTGAAATGTTCGCAAATAAACAAAATGGGGGTGTCCTGAGGACGCTGTCCGTATTGTTCTTTGTCAAGTTGAATGTGTTCTAAGAATTCTCGCGTTGTTCTGAAATGTTCATAGGGGGTGCCCTGAAGATGCTCTTCGTATTGTTCGATGGCAAGTTGAATGTGTTCTAAGAACACTAATGTTGTCCTGAAATGTTCGCAAATAAATGAAATGAATTGCTTTGAAAGCATCCTCATATGAGTCATAGTTATCTAGTATTTGTGCTTCTTTTCTCCATGGTTTGAAGAGTTGTAGCAGGGACATGTAATATACTTCTTTATGTTGAGGAGTCTTTAATGACAATTTGATATGATTCATTCAATTTGGTTTAGTGAGTTTAACTAAGCTTCCTTCACAGTTTGTCACTCTATATTTACCTTTTTTTCTTCATCAGGTTTCATATTATTTTTGTATGTGTAGTTTTGGGCTATGTGGTATAGAGACATGTTTTCCAAAGTGTTACTTCTGTTTGGGTAGTATGTGTCCAATAAATTGTTTTTTAAAATGTCTTGGGTGTTGGGATCATGTTTGGCTATTGTTTCTATATCTTCATATGATTTTAGAACTCTTTTTCTAGATTTAGCTGGACCAAGACTTAGCCATACTATATTTTCAGATTTACCATACAATGCAGCACCAGTTAAACGATCAGCTGCTTCATATGATCCACATTCTCTATGGGTGAGCATTTTTATGCCCAAGCTGTATAATTTCTGAGACACTGTTTTATCTGATGACAGGTCATTCCAGAGGTCTTGGAGCTCTGTCTTTTCTGCTTCACAGCTTTAGTTACGTATGCTGTGACATATCGTGCACCTGCAGTAGAATTGTCTGCAATGTACTGCACATCTAAGTTTGCATTCCATAAGTGGGCAATGATTGCATTATAATCATTGATATATTTTTCTTCTTCTTTTCTTTTTATGTAATATGTATTTTTAGGTGACTTACCTTTAACACTATGTCTAACTGAAGACATGAGGTTGTTCACTTGACCTGTATTTGTAACTGGTCTAGGGAAACCAAATTGGCATTTGGTGTAGTATTTCCCTTTGTTTTTCTATTTGCGACGACAATATTTTCCACATTTGTGTCTTTAAAATTGTAAAATTTGTGCATGAAGATCACTATTTGTGGCTTCTGATGGAATTTCACAAGTGACATATTTTTCAATAAACTGTAAAACAGTGACATCACTGTCTTGACCAAATTTAGGAGCATCTTTAATCCATAAAAGCATGTGGATATGTGGTGCTCCTCTGGCTTGGTATTTTTTTCTCCAAAAGAAGTGTTGCACTTCTCCAAGGGGAGGAACAGTTTTATTACAAATAAAATGTAGCATAGCAATGAAGCGATGGTGAAAATATCTTGAAACATTAACAGGATCCAAGGAACAAAGTTCTCCAGGTGTTAGTATATCTATGTTTGTTTTGTTTTTATTTGATATGCGTAGGAAATCATGTAAATCTTCCCATGCATATTCTGCACAACTTAATGTAACAAACCAAGTGGGTGGGCCAAGGTTTCTGATCATACAACGTACATCTCCATGACGTTGAAACCAGTACTCTTTAGTACCACGCATATTTGCTAATAGATTTGTAATATTTGATTGTAAAACCTCATCCTTTTGTTGCACTTTTTCTAATAATTGTGTAGCTGTCATATTTTGAAAGTGTGATCCTGATTTTAATATGTGTGCAACTCCGTAACATAAAGTTGCTAGTTCACTTTCAAAGAGTAGGTGGAATATGTATTCCACATTTTGTCTAAATCTGGGATCTTCAGAATACATCCGTAATGAGCGGTATTCTGAAGCTGATATTTGAATAGGTCTATCATCATACCTTCCTCCTTTGCCAGTAGGAAAGAGTAGAGGAAAAGCACATGCTTCTATACTTTTTTCCCATATGCTGATTGGCGATCCTTTTGTTTGACGCATTTGGTATGTTTCCAGTACATCTTCTACGGTGTCATTAGAGTGCAAAGGATGAATTGTATAATGGTCTAAAGTATTTGATATTGTAGCAGGATCTAGTAGCTCAAATTTACCAGCTTCTTCTGTTTCTTGAATTATTTCAGTTGTATCTTTCAAGTTTTCTTCAATATTAATTTCTTTGTAATATTCATTATTCTCTTTAAGATATTGGAAGGCTTGTCTAACTTTATATAAATCTACCAGCTGTTGCCATATTTTTTTGTCTTTTGTAGGTACTCCATTTACTAAGATAATTAAAGATTGCTGCATTGGACGTTGCACTCCTAGAGTATGCACATTTTCTTTTAGATCTAATGGTAAATAAACTACTTTTCCACTACTGCCTTTTACCAATTCAGAGGGAGGTAATTTTACTGTTTTTGGTTGAAGGCGTATTATTGCTTGAAATGGGTGTACTGTTTGAATTATGATGCTCTCATATAAATTAAGTTGTTGTACGGGTTTTGGTACTGGGTATAATTCCAAATTATTTGTGATAGCACGTGAAGGAGTTTGGTTGTTGTCAAGTTTTGTAGTGCAGTAACTGTTTTCTGCTACAAGGTAGAGAGCTAATTCAAACCATTTAGAATCTTCATTGTCTTCTATTTTGTATGCTAGGTCTACAGTTTTTGTGTTACTTTTATGAAAATTTCTACGGCAACATACGCATACATGGTTTGGTACTTCAGCTAATGTACATTTATATTTTAGTATTTCTTTTTTGTATGCGTTTAGCAAAAGGTTGCCATTTGTTGAATTGTTGCTTAATTGGTTTAAAGCTATTTCATTCTGTAAATGGCTTTCACTTCAAAAATATTTTTTCTGGATATAGTGAATTTCTTCAAGTAGGTCTTTCGCTGTACCATGTAGAAGGATGTTATTTAACTTTGCTAGTGCTAAAGCAGGACTTTTAGCATAGTACAGTTTATAGACTAGATTTCTTATAGTTGAATGATGTGTTGATATCCTTTTGATATTATGGAAAGTGGTTTTACAAGTAGGTCCTGTAATGCAGGCCAATGAAAGTCCTTGTAGTCCTGTGTACTTGCGCACTGGACAGGTATCCATATTTAGCAGTAATTTAATTTTGATTTTGTCTTTGCTTTTTACATATTTATTGAGGAATTGGCATAAAAATTTGAAACATTGTTTGGGAATGTTACACATTGACGTGCTTGGCCATTTGTACACTAGACGTTCTGATTCAGTTGAATGGAGGGGTAATTCTAAGTTCTCAGGGCATATTTTTGTAAGGAGTACTTCTTGTTCCACTATGGTATTATTCACTTTTTCATAACCTCGACCACTGCTATGTATGGCAATTGTATTTGTTTGCTTTTGTTTGTACGCTTCTTCCTTAAAATATGGTTCTGTGCTCGTAGTGTGATTCCATTCACCTCTGCAGATACTTAAGAAGTTCTTTCTGTTGACATTTCGCTTATTGAGAAGTCTTTTTTGTAATTTAGTTATTAGTTTTGTTAGTGGTTTCATTTTGTTTAACAGTAAAATAAATAACTTTCTTTTGAGAAGAATTGCACTGTCCATCAACGCTTCTTAGATTAATTTCCTACGATAGGTTTTAAGCATTGAACCTGATTTCTCTCCTGTTTTTATAAGATTTTGAAGGACTTTGTGATGGTACATTTTGGCTAAAATACTTTTCTTGGTATGCTTACTTTGCACTATATTAAAATTTAAAGAAGTAGTTTTATCTGTAGTGATAGCTGATTTTCTGTTAATTGTTTTTTGGTTTGTTTTACATTTCGATAGAGGAGGCAAAGTTTTGTACTTGAAACTTCTTGTGTTTCACTAAATGACTGTGTTAGCTGTTTTGTTTCAACTTTTTTTAAATTCAGCTAGAGATGGATGCTTATGTTGGACACTTTTATTTTCATTTGCTCTACTTTTGCGTTGCTTTCTACGGACTTGACTTTTGGTAGGCATTCTTTAGGGTCTGTTGAAAAAAATAAAGAAGGTATGGGTTGGGGTGTTCTGCAATGTATGTGTGTGCTGTTTGCATGAGTGTTTGAGTAAGTTGATAAAGATGTATGTAATTGTATGTGATTGTGCAATGGGAACTACAACTAGTAGGGATAGGTATTCTTGAATTTATGTGTTACTAAACTGGGATTCAGATGACAAAAAAAGGTAAGCTAGTGCTGTGGAAAAGTACAAATAGTAAATCTAATGTATACAATTAAAACAGTTGTTTGTTCTATAATATGAAAATTGTAGCGGTTCAGTTGGGTAATTTGTGTGTCCAAAAATAGGAATTTGTGGGCCATTCTGGCTGTAAATCGCTGTTTAAGACATGGAGATTTTTAGACAAAATGGGACACAATCTCTATTTTTAGGCACAGAAATAGCTTGTATTAACTTTATAGTATGTTTGAGTAATAATACAAATATTATGGAGATATTCTACTTACTTTTTTTCTTAAATTAACAGGTAACTTCTTAGTTCTTCTTTGTTCTTCGAGTTTGGCTGCTTCTTTTCAGGAGACTGGTCTTCACTGCAATTGTAAAAGCTTCAAATTAGTAATTTTGTTTGTATATAGCGCTGTTTTTAATTTAGATATTGATTTTTTAATTGAAATCCTCAGTGCCTTCTTTAAAACCATTAAACTAATTTATTTACATAAGATACATTGCATCAGTTCAGTACATATGATATGTTCTTAATGAACAAATTGTATTGAATGACTAACTATAGCAAAAAAAATATCTTTACTATGTCTTGTGAAATTTATAATATACCAGTGAATACCACTATTTCTGTAACTAAGCTGTTCTAGGTAATAGCACCTCAATGTCATGTCTAAATTAAAGTAATTAAGTAAATAAATAAATAAAAACAAAAAAATATGAAATTGTATAAGTATTTGTTTTAAAGATTTAAACATAGATTGTGCTTGCATGCAATTTTGTTTGAATATATGTAGTCTATATATTTCATTTAAAAAATGTTTGTTTAACATGGTTTGAGTGTGTGTGTGTATAAAGAAAGTAAATAGTATAAAGGTTTATAAGTGATAGCTGATTTTAGGAAATTGAAAAAAATACAGTAAATTCATTTTACAGATTACACAAGCTAAAAGTCTGTTTGAAAATGTGTTCATCTACTGTACAGAAAATATGCATACCTGAAGTTTGTGTTCATGCATATGGATATGCATGGAGCTGCAAGTAGAAATCTTGGAGACTTGTACAGTATTTCTGGTAGATGGTGCTTGCCAATGATATGACACTTGTACTCAGAGAGATTCACAGTACATTTGCAGTGCTGATCTATGATGATGCAGTTAGATGTAGAGGTCTTGAATGTGATTGGTGCATGGTCATGTGACTTCTTAGCTACATCAATGAGGGAATGGCAGAGAGAGTGAAGTGGAAATGGTAGAAGGGCTGCTCATGTTACGATATGTCTGCGGACATGGCGGTAGTTTGCGGACATTGGGAGTTACATCCAGGGATTTTTGGGTTCAGAAGTCATGCAAATGAGAATGAGTACTGAAAGGGATTGGTCAGGAAAGTTTAGTGGGTATGTTGTGCCAGAAGAGAGTTTCTCATATACTGTTTTTGCTGAGAGAACAACAAATAGCTATGTCTGTGTATTTTAGGAAAAAGATTGTATGGATTTTGGGAGATTCATGAATATATTGGTTGAAGGTGCATACAGAAAGCTGTGGAGTAGCTGTAGATCTTGGATTCCCACATGTGGAAGTACACTGGCATGGAGTACGTGGAATGAAGTGGTTGGACTTGCAACCTCTCTGTGCTACTTTAGAGACAGAGCAACATCCAGACATAATTGTAATTCATTGTGGAGGGAACAGTTTAGGACATGTGACTGGAATTTTATTGCAATTTGCTATGAAAGAAGGACTTGGGAAGGTTATGGACATGCTTCCTAATTCTCAAGTGATATTTTCACGGATTGCGCAGAGACAAATGTGGCTCTGTTCTTCTTCATTTGGTCCACAAATGGAAAAAGCAAGGCGCAATGTTAATAAAGCTGTTTGTGCCTTTCTAAAAGATTTTGGCATGTCTTCTTTTCACAATGAAAATATTCTGTTTCGTAGTACAAACATTTTTCGCAAAGATGGAGTCCATCTTACTTATGGTGGCAATCAGATTTTTCTGAGAAATGTACAAAATGCATTGCGACCTTTTTTGGAATTACAACATCCATTTTGAAGTAGGTATTAAGCATTTATAATTTTTGACTTACAAACACCCCCCAAAGGCTCTTTTCAGAGCCACCACTTCCTCCCAGAGAAAATTGCAATGTTTGTGATAGGGTAGCAACCCAATTTTTTAAATGTTCGCGAACTGTCCGCGGACTTCTAAAAAATACAAAGTGCCCTGCTTCATTTATTTTCACTTCTATTTTTTAACTGTGAAAGGCGGCTCTGAAAAGAGCCTTATTTTTTTTTGATTTTTGATATTTTGTATTTTGTTTGGTTTTTTATGCACGACACACTAGGAGAGGAGGGGAAAAGAAGGTAAAGGGGGGGACACCAACCACAGGGATAAGAAAGGGCGAGCTGAGAGAGGAAGATGTAGAGTGGGTTTTATTTGGGTAGTGAGCAGATCTTCTCGTGCTCTGAGACTTATATGTGTGTGTATTTCTTTTTATGAGAAGCAGAAAAAGTAATGTATTTCTGTTGTTTTGACACAGAAAGGTGCGGTACTTTGAAGTGGCTGGAGGAGAATTTTCCACATGGGGTAATGTCGGAAGATAGCGATAATAATGGTACACACTACTCTGCATAAGCAAATTAATGATCAGTATTTTATGGTCATTTAACATGTATATATATATATTTATTTTTAACAGACCAGGTAAAAAAAGAAGAAAGTCCAACAAACGACACAGAGGAAGAAAGGCTGAAAATGATGGAATTGAAAATGGACAATTTAAGGCAATTTGTGGAGGTATTTGTTAGAGGAAAAATACAATATCACTGTCCCACCTGTACCTGCCCCCCTTCTCCATTTCCTAGTGAACCATCCCAAACCTTGAAGAAGAAAAGAAACGTGTTGATGAAACATCCATCCCTTCATCCCTTCACAAATCATCCCCTCAGAACCAGCCCGTATTAAACCCTAATTCCCCTATATTTGTTTCAGTATCTGCTTCCCCCTGTATTGATTGATGTGTGTGTGTATTGGAAATGTTCTTATCTTAGTTGTAGTGGAAGGGTGTGAGGCAAAACATTTTTTTTAAAAAGAGTTAAAATGTTTGCGGACAGAGCGCCTGTTCGAGCTGGCCGTAAACACTAGAATATGAATGTTCTAAAAGCAATACACCTACCCCTACCAATGGCATCCAAGATGGAACAGATCTTAGAACGCACCATCTGGTCAAGTTGTGCGTAAATGAACATAATGTGGCGTCCTAAGGAGATTATACCTCTCCGTACTGCTCACAAAAAAGATAAAAAATGTTCTTAGAACACACCAGGTGTGTGGGATGTCTGTAAATGAACAAAATGGGAGTGTCCTAAGGACACTATACCTGTCCGTACCGTCCGCAGCCAAGATGGAACTATCCGTAGAACAGGCGCGGTGGCCGGCATGTCCGTAGGCAAACAAAATGGAGGTGTCCTAAGGACACCTTATTTGGCCGTACAGTCAGCAGATCATGTACGCAAATGCGCACTACACCCGTAAGTACTGCGAACAGCGCGCCTGTCCGTAACTGTCCATGTCACTTGTGTCACACTTTTAATTACTTTCGGGACCCGAACACTGTCTGTAGAACACCCGCGCGCATGCGCACGTCCGTTACTCTGCATTTGCTGTCCAGTGGGCACGCATTTCCTTCGCGGATGTGTTTAGGACGTCATCATGTGATCACACCCACGCTGAGCGTGTGGACTAATTTGCGCAGTTTGTCTGCTTCCGCAACATTTCAAAAGAACTTATGTAAACATGGTCAATTATTTTACAGTATAAAATCACCATTTCACATGTCCCATACATTGGCCCTACCTTTGAATGTAGTGTTTGGAATTTTTGCAATGCTTTTGAGTGGTCAATAAGGTCACGAGCCACACCCCTCCACCCCTAAAAATGGCCACACCCCCGAGCTCATCTTCATTGTGCTTCTGGCTATAGCAGATTCACTTGTGTTGCTTTTACAGCTGTAGCGAACTTTAGCTACTTATAGCTACTATTGCTTCATTAGCCTCAGCACCACCCCCAAACCCTCCAACGCCACCACCTCCCCAAGGGCCTGCAGAGGGAAATACGGGTGAGGATGTAGAGAGCAAGCAAGAAGAGGAAAAAGAGAATGAGGTGGAGGAACTCCGCACTACAAGCGCTCGCCGGGAGTCGTGGGTGTGACGGTTGTTTTCCGTTTTTGGGAACGTTCCAAAAGCAGGTGTAAACCTGGTTAGGTATAACCAGTGCCAGTTGGTGCTGAGTCGCGAGAGACCTGGTGCGTACAGCTTTGGTACAACAACCATGAAGCGACACCTAACTTTGTTCCACAGTGCGGACATTCGCAAGTTGGTACCATGTGAAGAACGTAGTAGATTGAGTTCCTCCACAGCGTCCTCCGTGTCCGATCCTCTCACCACAAGAGACATTCCTGTGGGGGAGCGCATCCCTCCAACTGCCTCACAAGCCATTCGCAATGCTGTTGACCCTTACCTTTCGAGGGTCACAATATTGTGTATGTACTGCGACGCAATACTCTGCAGGGGGTAGAGTTTTCGAAGTGCTTTTGAGGCTATGGTCATGGGGCACCAGAAGAACTGCGCCCTACCTAAGTAAAGGACACCCTACATCTTTCTCTCTCCACCTGCTCTTTCTTATCCCTGTGGTCGGTGTCACTTCCTTACCCTCCTTTGCCCTCCTCTCCTAGTGTGTCGTGTGCTGAAAACCAATAAAGTGGAAAACAACATAAATTACAAAAAAGGCTCTTTTCAGAACCACCTTTCTCAGTGTAACAGTAGAACTAACAAGTGACGGTTGTAGGCCCCCGCGCATTTCTCGAAAAGTCAGCGGATAGTCGTAGGACGCACAAAAATGGAGGGTGCAAGGGAGCAAAACCAAAGCACTTTTCGCTGGGAGTAAGTGGTGGCTCTGAAAAGAGCCTTTCGGTGGTGTTTTGTGTGTTTCGAAAACTATGGATTGGAAAAAATGGATTGCCAAATAGGTGACTATGAATCCAAAAAAGGTTGCAATGCATTTTGTACATTTCGAAGAAAAATATGATTGCCAGCATATGTGAGATGGACTTCATCTCTGCGAAAAATGAATCCATGAGTCTCCCAAAATCCAGATAATCTGTTTTCGAGCACACAGAGCCATGGCTGTCTGGTGTCCTTTCAGGGAGAAGACTTTTGCATTAAAGTTCTCCATTCAGAAAACACCCACTGAATTTTACAGACCAATCCCTACCTTCGCACATTCTGATTTGCATGCGTCTCCACCCCAGAATCCCCATTGGTAATACACGCTGTCTGCAGACTACCACCATGTCTGCGGACACGTAGAGGATCAGAGCGTGATAACTGTACATTTAAATATTATTCCCCTTTTCCCCTTTAAGGTGGGCTCTGAAACGAGCCGCTTTTTTTTTGTTTTTTGGGCATATGCCTTACAGACACCTGTTATTTTGTATTTTTTTAAATATTAGTTCTTCTTACTTTACTCCTACAATCATTACAGAACGTGTCCCAAATCAAGCCTTATATTCCAAAAGAACATGGAATTTCCCAAAGAAGATACCGCAACACCATCTACTTCAAAATAAGCCGCTTTACTGGGATCAATGTTCTCGTGGCTGCAGAAAAACATGCCAGCTCGTAACATGAAAGCACGCATGCCGCGATTGATGTTACACCTCCCAATAGTTTGATCAGGACAGAAAACAGAACTGTTGTCCCATTTTCCTCTAGGGAGTAACCCAGAAAAAATTACTTTCGCAGTTAGAAAGATGTTAATGACTGCTTGCAACAACTGTTCCAAATCTTCCAACAAAGTAGGTGAACTCACGTAGCCCAAATGGCAAGCGCCGTAGTGCAAAAGTACCACATGAGGAGTGGTCATCCTACGCATGTCTCTGCAAACTTGGAGAATTGCCGCAACATTGCAATCACTCTCCGCGTGCCATACCACCTCCACTCCTCTCACATCGAAATTGTGTGCCACATGCCTACTTTCGGAATAGTTCTATAAACCATGCACAAAAATATCTCCAAGGACCAAAACACTGACTCTCTCCACCTCTGCCATCTTCAAGATAAGCACCGTCTTTTGACACAAAAGAACAATGTGAACATCTGATTGGCTGATGCTTACAGTCCCCTTTCCATGCTGGATTTGCTGTAGAATCCCGTATGTCAAACGCCCTACCCGCGGACAAGCGCTGTCTACGTGTGGCATGTAACTCTTAGCCAGTCCTTCTACCCTTTCTACATCACTCAAGAATCCATTCCCTCATTGGACACAGCTAAGCAGTCACACAAACATCCTCCAATCAAATGCAACATCTCTACATCTAACTCCATCATCAAAATTTCGCACTTCAAATGTACTATTGATCACTCTGAATGCAAGTTGCATATCATTACAAAGCACATACTTCGAAAACTACTGTGCAAGTGTTGCAGATTTTTATGTACAGCTCCATGCATGCGCACATGTATGAGTATAAAGTACAGGTATGTATATTTTAATCAGAGAACATGTGCAACCCTTATGATTTAATGTAAACAAATTAATGCCACTAAATCTGCATAGCCAATACATACTAACGCTCCCCCTTTAAGTGCAAGACTTCCGATTTTTCATTCACAAACCGCACTACTTCTTACTGTCTCCCGCATAACCTATACATATGTAACAACACTCCATATTTAGCGCAAAACTCGATTTTCCATTAGAAAATGTCACCATTTTTTACTGTGTACTACCTACATTAATGCTTCTTCCAATCCGATCGTATGAGAAAAATAAACGCTCCCGATTGCTGTGGTGACATCTCCCTCTGAGGGTCTCCCGATTTTTTGGATTCATACTTATAATATGAAAGCAGTGAATTTTTTCCCATCTACTACAATGACCTATCACTTACAAACCTCTCTGCTATGGACAACACAGCTTAACAAAAACAAGGCATTTTCATAAACTAAAAATTTTACTCATTTGCGAATCACATTCAACTAACATACTGCAAATAACATACAAAGGCAGTACATAGTGTAGTGAAATGCACACATACACTCTATTGAGATGTCAAAGGAGAATACTCCGACGAAAGATGCAAAATTAACATGCACAGTAACATCACTGCTTTAAACACACAAAGTTAAAAACTTCTTCTTTTTACAATCACAGTGAAGACTACTCTCCTGAAAATCAACAGCATCTACACTGCAAACAACATATCCGGTCAATCGGCAAAAAAAGTAAGTACAGTACTACCTTTATATTCTTACTGCTCCTCAAAGAGACTGTGTGGGTTATTTATTTAATTTGCACACCAAAACAAACATTGATTTCTGAACCATTCTACCCACAAATCCCCGTTTATTGAACAAAGAATAACAGGCAGAGTGGCTCACAAATCCCTTTGTTTTTGGAACTCAAATAACATACAGAAGCCTTAGAATGTTAGTACTAGAAAAGAAATAGCTGTTTCAATTTTATACCATTACATTTACTATCAATTCATCTCCTCACCACTAGCTCACTTTGTACTCTCATCTGAAGCACAGTGTAGTAGTATACAAACAGAAAATTAGGCTCCTCAACTCATTATAACAGGCCAATGCACATTCACACACCACCACAAACAGCTTCCCCATCAAACTCATGCACTCATCCACACAGCACACATACATTGTACAACAGACCAAACCATGCCTTCTTTTTTTCAACAGACCCCAAAGAATGCCTACCAAAAAGCAAGTCCGTAGAAAGGAATGCAGAAATAGAGCAAATGAAAATAAAAGTGTCCAAAGTAAGCATCCATCTGTAGCAGAGTTTGTAGAGAATGTTGGAACAAAACACCTAATACAGTCGTTTAGCGAAACAAAGGAAGCTTCAACTACCGAAACTGTACCTCCTCTATCAAAATGTGGCACGAAACACAAAACGCTTCACAAAAAATCGGCTACCAGTACTGCTAACAATGCTCCTACTAATCCTGATATAGTAACAAGAACCCATTGTAAAAAAGAATTTTAGCATAAATGTTTCACCACAGAGTCCTTCAGAATCTAATAAGAAGAGGACCGAAATCATCCTCAACCCTTAAAACCTACTGTAGAAAATTAATCCTACAAGCTCTAGTAGACAGTGCAATCCTTCAAAGTAAACAAAAGAAGCTAAAACGTCATCAATTGCCACAAGCAATGAAGAACCTATTAGGGAAAGTAAATCAGATACTTCTTCAAAGAAGGAACAACAACTCTGAAAAAAAGCACTCTTAGACAGAACTATTCAGATTTTCAAATGAAACTGGTGTAAGTTGCTATGCAAATGTCGCAATGAATATTCTATTTCAATTGCCAACAATTGTTAACAATATTTACTTACACAGTACAGGCCAATTGTGTTTGCAAATGTTAGTCCTTCATAGAAACTCAACAAATAATCCTGACAACATGTACAGTGTTCACAGAATAAGACAAGAATTGCACTACTGTGCTGGAATTGTGAGATTCACTATAAACTCACAAGAAGATCCACAATAATTTCTAATGTACTTACTACAAGTACTGGAAAACAAAAACATACCTATAAATGAAATCTTCCAGATTTCATACATATGGAAACATACATGCACTCTCAGTAACAATGTGATACAGGAACAAATCCCAAATGAGCGATTTGTGTACCTAATTGTGAATCCATTCCATTTCAGCAACTTGTACAGAATGCAAACCATGGCAGATTATGTGCTATGTGCGATTCAGATAATCGCTCCACCTTACTGATACAAACACATAGTAACTACATAATACTTATGATTCTACGTTACAATTCAGATGGTACCAAAAACAACTGCAAACTGACTGGATTCACACACGGTCAAGTGTCACTTGGAATGAAAACCTTTAAAACAATAGGTATAATCTACCACGCAGGAGCTACAACCAATCCAGGTCATTACACTGCATACATTAAAAAGAAAAGTGGATGGTTCGAATGTAATGATAGCACCATTACTCTAAAGCAGAGATTGCCTGCCAATTTTACAAATGCATATTTAATCTTCATAAAGCCAAAATTGAATAACTAATGTGTACTACAACAGTAACAAAAATTCAAGTAAACAACTATAAACAGTTAGAATACGCCAACAGGTATCTAACTGCAACAAGCCAACAGACATAACATTAATCAGAAACATAAAGGAAACACTCAAAGAAAACAAAGAAATAGTGTGTAGCATAGCAAAGAAAGTTTTTTTTTAATCCAACAAAGATTTTTTTCCCCAAAACCCAAAGATTAGAAAAACAAACACAGAAATTGAGCAAAATGCACAGTACACTGGTTTGTAAACTAAATATGAGGGTCCAAACAAAAAAGGTAAAATGTCTATTGTACAATGTAATAAGTCTTCATGAAATACAAACACTAACATGCTCTTTTCTTTTCTTTTATCACAGAAATTAAAAAAGGATATTTCCACCAAGTACTAAAGTCATGTAAGAAACATATGGATTCTCAGCAAAGTAAACAGTAAGTATAATTGCACACATGGCATACATATTCCAATCTGCACGTCTAATCTATGGCAGTAATATGGTGCAGTGGCTGTAGGCAGGGCCTACTATTTTGGATGTATGACCTACCACCTATACCCTGCGGTCAAGCAACCAAGACTATAGGTCATACCCACAACCAGCGCAGCATATCAAAACCATGGTGCTTATAATTTCACTACTGATAAGTTTACTCTTGGGTGCATGGTCTGCAGCCATGCATCTAAGACTGTAGGTCGTTTAATTAAATGCATATCCAATAACAGAGTGGCGTGCCAACACGTGTTTCGACCTAAACAGGTCCTTTTCAAGGCTACACTTCGAACATGAATCTCAATGATAAGAGTCCTCCTGTCTTGTTAGTTCAAGGTGAATACACTGAATAATATTTCTCCCAAATCATCAAAAAGTAGATCACCTGCACAACAGTACTGTACCAATACAATCTGAATGACATTCTGGAATCAGACGGACAGGCACGGACGGCAGTTTCTTTATGCAATCGCCACTGAAGGCGGGCTATTATTGAAACAACGAACGCTATTTCAGATTGTAACATAGATTGCACGCCACTCTGTTATTGGATATGCATTTAATTAAAGAAATGTTATAACTAACTTGACTTGTATTACATGGAATGTACTAACTACCAATTGGAACTACATGGAATGTACTAAGTGCCCATTTGGAATTACCATGTTCTAGATGTATCAATATGCACTACTAAGCAGCGCATCTAATTGTGGAACATCTTCTGTTTTCCTGTTGTGTTTTGTGGGTTTGAGGTGCGTTTTGTGGGTTTGAGGTGCCCACTTGTTCCTTGGATGCAGCAGCTAGTTTTGTTCGGTTAATTAAGATTGTTTTTTTAACACATCAGCTCAAGCGCTTCCATTTTTCTGGCATACCTCGGTCACACTGTTTTTCATTTACTTTCTACTGTCATCTGAACCCCAGTTGAGTATCACATAAATTCAAGAATACCCATCCAAACTAGTTGTAGTTGCCCAATGCACAAACACACATCATCACATACATACATCTTTATCATCATACTCAGACACGCATACATTGCAGAACACCCCAACCCATACCTTCTTTGTTTTTTCAACAGACCCTAAAGAATGCCTACCAAAAATCAAGTCCGTAGAAAGCAACGCAGAAGTAGAGCAAATGAAAATAGAAGTGTCCAAAATAATCATCCATCTCTAGCAGAATTTGTACAAAAAGTTCAAACAAAACAGGTAATACAGTCATTTAGCGAAACAAAACAAGCTTCAAGTACAGAAACTTTGCCTCCTCGAAACAGAAAACGATTAACAAGAATTCAGCTAACACTACTTTTAAAACTGTTCCTATAAATCTTGATATAGTACCAAGTAAGCATACCAAAAAAAGTATTTTAGCAAAAATGTTCCGCCACAGAGTCCTTCAAAATCTTATAAAAACAGGAAAGAAATCATGCACAACCCTTAAAACCTACCGTAGGAAATGAATCTTAGAAGCTTTGATAGACAGTGCCATCCTTCTCAAAAGAAAGTTATTTATTTTAGTGTTAAACAAAATGAAACCACTAACAAAACTAATGACTAAATTACAAAAAAGACTTCTCAATAAACGAAATGTCAACACAAATAACTTCTTAAATATCTGTGGAGGTGAGTGGAGTCACACTACAAGCACAGGACCATATTTTAATGAAGAAGCATACAAACAAAAGTAAACAAATACAATTGCCATACACAGCAGTGGACGAGGTTATGAAAAAGTTAATAATACCACAATGGAACAAGAAATACTGCTTACAAAAATGTCCCCAGAAAACTTAGATTACCTCTCAATTCAACTGAACCAAAACGTCTAGTATACAAATGGCCATGCACGTCAATGTGTAACATACCCAAAAAATCTTTCAAGTCTTTACGCCAATTCCTCAATCAGTATGTGAAAGGCAAAGACAAAATCAAAATTAAACTACTGCAATATATGGAAACCTTTCCAGTGCGCAAGTACACAGGACTACAAGGACATTCATTGGCCTGCATTTCAGGACCTACTTGCAAAACCACCTTCCATCATATCAAAATGATATCAACACATCATTCAACTATAAGAAATCTAGTCTATAAACTGTACCACGCTAAAACTCCTGCTTTAGCACTAGCCAATTTAAATAACATTCTTCTACATGGTACAGCAAAAGACCTACTTGAAGAAATCGACTATATCCAGAAAAAATATTTTGGAATTGAAAGCCATTTACAGAATGAAATAGCTTTACAACAAATTAGCAACAATTCTACGCATGGCAACCTTCTACTACACACATACAAAAAATAAATACTGAAATTCAAAAGTACATCTGCTGAATTACCAAACCATGTGTGTGTATGTTGCTGCAGAACTTTTTATAAAAGTAAAACAAAAACTGTAGACTTAACATACAAAATAGAAGACAATGAAGATTCTAAATGGTTTGAATTAGCTTTCTACCTTATAGCAGAAAACAAATACGAAATAACTGACCCTGTAATACTTTGCAGTTACTGCACTATAAAACTTGACAAAAACCAAACTCCTTTATGTGCTATCACAAATAATTTGGAATTATTCCCACTACCAAAACCCCTACAACAATTTATATGAGAGCATCATAATTCAAACAGTGCACCCTTTTCATGCAATAATCCGCCTTCAACCAAAAACAGCAAAATTACCTCCCTCTGAATTGGTGAAAGGCATTTGTGGCAAAGTAGTGTATTTACCATTAGATCTAAAACAAAATGTGCACACTCTGGGAGTGCAACGTCCAATGGAGCAATCTTTAATTATCTTAGTAAATGGTGTACATACAAAAGACAAAAACATTTGGCAACAACTGGTAGACTTATATAAAGTTAGACAAACCTTGCAATATCTAAAAGACAATAATGAATACTACAAAGAAATTAATATTGAAGAAAACTTGAAGGAAACCACTGAAATAATTCAAGAGTCACCAGGGACTGGTCAATTTGAGCTTCTAGATCCTGCTACAGTATCCAATACTTTAGACCATTATACAATTCATCCATGGCATTCTAATGACACCGTAGAAGATGCAGTACAAACGTACCAAATGCAACAAACACAAGGATCAGCATTTGGGAAAAAAGTATAGAAGCACATGCTTTTCTTCTACTCTTTCCTACTGGCAAAGGAGGAAGGTACGATGATAGACCTATTCAAATTACAGCATCAGTATACCGCTCGTTACGGATGTATTCTGAAGATCCCATATTTAGACAAAATGTGGAATACATATTCCACCTACTCTTTGAAAGTGAACTAGTGACTTTGTGTTATGGAGTTGCACACACATTAAAATCAGGAACCCACTTTCAAAATATGTCAGCTACACAATTATTACAAAATGGGCAAGAAAAAGATGAGGTTTTACAATCAAGTACTACAAATCTATTAGCAAACATGTGTGGTACTAAAGAGTACTGGTTCCGACGTCATGGAGATGTACGTTGTATGATAAGAAACCTTGGCCCACCCACTTGGTTTGTTACATTAAGTTGTGCAGAATATGCATGGGAAGATTTACATGATTTCCTACGCATATCAAACAAAAACAAAACAAACATAGATATACTAACACCTGGAGAACTTTGTTCTCTAGATCCTGTTAATGTTTCAAGATATTTTCATCATCGCTTCATTGCTATGCTACACTTAATTTGTAATAAAACTGTTCCTCCCCTCGGAGAAGTGCAACACTTCTTTTGGAGAAAAGAATACCAAGCCAGAGGAGCACCACATATCCACATGGATTAAAGATGCTCCTGAATATGGTGAAGACAATGATGCCACTGTGTTACAGTTTATCGAAAAATATGTGAAATTCAATCAGAAGCAACAAATAGTGATCTTCATGCACAAATTTTACAATTTCAAAGACACAAATTTGCAAATATTGTTGTCGCAAATACAAAAACAAAGGGAAATACTACACCAAATGCTGCTTTGGTTTTCCTAGACCAGTTACAAAAACAGGTCAAGTGAAAAACTTCATGTCTTCAGGTAGACATACTGTTAAAGGTAAATCACCTAAAAATACATATTACATAAAAAGAACAGAAGCTGAAAAATATATCAATGATTACAATGCAATCATTGCCCTCTTATGGAATGCAAACATAGATGTGCAGTACATTGCAGACAATTCCACTGCAGTTGCACGATATGTTACAGCATACTTAACCAAACCAGAAAAAACAGAGCTTCAAGACCTCTGGAATGACCTGTCATCAGACAACACACTGTCTCAGAAATTATACAGCTTGGGTATAAAAATGCTCTCCCATAGAGAATGTGGCTCCTATGAAGCAGCAGATCGTTTAACCGGCACTGCTTTGTATGGAGATTATGAAAATATAGTATGGCTAAGTCTTGGTCCTGCTAAATCTAGAAAAAGAGTTCTGAAATCATACGACGACATAGAAACAATAGCTAAAAATGATCCCAACAACCAAGACATTTTGAAAGACAATTTTCTGGACATATACTACCCAAACAGAAGTATCACTTTGGAAACCATGTGTCTATACCACATAGCCCAAAACTTCACATACAAAAATAATATAAAACCCGATGAAAAAAAAAGGTAGATACAGAGTGACAAATTGTGAAGGTAGCTTAGTAAAACTCACCAAACCAAATTTAATGAATAATATCAAATTGTCATTAAAGACTCCTCAACATAAAGAACTATATTACATGTCCCTGCTACAACTCTTTAGACCATGGAGAAAAGAAGAAGAAATACAAGATAACTATGACTCCTACGAAGATGCTGTCAAAGCAAATGAAAGCATTATAACTGATGTCAACTTTACACACTACAAAACAATGTTGCACAATGGATAGCAACACGAAGAAGAACTCCAGGCCCAACTAGATAAGGACACTCCTGACAGTAGTCGACCTTCTGTAACAGGAAGCCAAGAACCACTGGGACAGCCACTAATAGCACATGAGGTAGAATTAGCTATGACGGAAGTAGAAAACACCATGTGTAAGTATGAAGATAAAGAAGACTTAACTATACTACAATCAAAACTAAACAATGAGCAGCATAGTATTTTTCAAGAAGTAACAAAAGAAATTGCACATGGTGTACAACATGATAATAAAGAATGCACCTGCCAAAATTACAAACCTATACTACTGTACGTCAGTGGTGAAGCTGGTTCTGGCAAAACATTCTTAATCAAAATCATCAGCAAATTCCTTCAACAATTGACAAACAGCAAACTGTCAGCTGTTGTCACTACCCCCACAGGTTTAGCTGCCAACAACATAGGCGGTGTCACTTTACACCGATTACTGCTCCTGCCAGTAGAACACCAAAACAAATTAGACTATTACAAACTTTCAACAGAACTGCAATGGAACTACGCAGAGTATTAAAACAAATGAAAATGCTACTAATAGATAAAGTGAGCATGGTCTCCAACCTAATGTTGGCTTTGATTCACCTCAGATTACAAGAAGTACTCAAAACAAACTACGAAGAGCTGTTTGGTGGAAAACACGTTATTGTTTTCGGAGATCTTCAATTGATACCAGTGAAAGGTCAGCCTATTTTTAAAACCTTAGGACACAAACTCTGCCGTAAAACTATTGGCAGCATAGGAAATGTCAACCTTTGGCAACATTTCCAATACAGAGAATTAACAGAAAACATGCAGCAATCTGCAGATCTCACTTATGCCAACATATTTAAAAGTATTAGAGTTGGCATACTATCTCAAGAAGCACAAGCAATATTGAAAACCCAGCACATTCATGCACTTTATGGCGATAATGCATGTGTTATGGATGTGATGGAACAATTAGCGCACAAAAATGTCAATTGTATGGCCTTAATGCCAACTCTTGCAAGCAGTTTCAAATTCAATGAAACGATGTTAAAAAAAGAAATGCAACGATTAATTGAAATTAGCACACAGACAAACTAGACATACATGGTATGACACTACCCATGTGTGAGCAAGCCACAAGACTAAATTTAGGAAATTCAATCTCCAACACAGCTGGATTGGAAAAAATATTAAAATTATCCTTAAATTGTAGAGTAATGCTTAAACGTAACCTTGACGTGGATCAAGGACTAGTTAATGGAGCACTGGGTACAGTTGTTGGCTTTCAAACATACACTTGTGACAACAACATTCAGTTTGTCAATATTCTCTTTGATAAACTTTCAGAATTGAAAAGGATAGGATGCACAACAGCTCGATTCCTTCTCTTCGAAGACATGTATGCACGCGGAGAACAATTTTCTCTAACTCTTGCATAGGCAGTCACCATTCGTAAATCACAAGGTCTTACCCTTAACAAAGCATTGATAGATATTTGTAACACAGTCTTTAAAGAAGGCATGAGCTACATAGAACTATCACGCTTACGTACACTTGACGGTCTATTTCTAATCAACTTTGATGAAAGTAAAGTAAACGCTGATATTCCTTGCATTTCAGAATACAATAGACTTTGTTCACTATACACTTCCATCTAAAAACATATCCTGTTCCACAAAAAGTAAAACATTGTAAAAGAAAACTAAATCAAACAGAAATGTAACAGGATGTCACTGCAAATCCTCCAAAGAGAGTAAAATAAACTAATACTTAATCAAGTACCACAGCCAAAAAGAACCTATTAGGGAAAGTAAACCAGGTACTTCTTCAAAGAAGGAAGACAAACTCCAAAAAAAACACTCAGATACAGAACTACCTGGTCCATTTAAACTTTCAAATATAACTGGTGTAAGTTGCTACGCAAATGTAGCAATGAATATTCGATTTCAATTACCACCAATTGTTGACAACATTTAATTACACAGTACAGACCAATTGTGTTTGCAAATGTTAGTACTTCATAGAAACGCAACAAACAATCCTGACAACACGTATAGTGTTCATGGAATAAGACAAGAATTGCACTACTGTACTGGAATGGTGAGATTCACTATAAACTCACAGGAAGATCCACAGGAATTTCTAATATTTTTACTACAAGTACTGGAGAACAAAAACATACCTATAAATGAAATCTTCCAGATTTCATACATGTGGAAACATACATGCACTCTCTGCAACAATGTGACACAAGAACACATCCCTAATGAACGTTTTGTGTATGTATCAATACCTAATTGTGAATCCGTTCCATTTCAGCAACTTGTACAAAATACAAACCATGGTAGATTACGTACTACCTGCAATTCAGATAATCACTCCACGTTACTAATACAAACACATAGTAAATACGTAATACTAATGCTTCTATGTTACAATGCAGATGGTACCAAAAAAAACTGCAAGCAGACTGAATTCACACATGGTCAAGTATCATTTGGTAAGAAAACCTTCACAACAATAGGTATAATCTACCACACATGAGCCACAACCAATGCAGGTCACTATACTGCATATATAAAAAAAAAATGTGGATGGTTCGAATGTAATGATAGTACTATTACTCTAAAGCAGAGATTACCAGCAAATCTTACAAACGCTTATTTAATCTTCTTAAAACCAAAATTTATTAACTAATCTGTACTTAAACATTAACAAAACTTCTATTAAAAAACTATAAACTGTTAGAATATGCCAACAGCTATCTAACTGCCCCAAGATTCTACAACAACTAAACAGATAAATGAATGCCACTAAATTATATCAAACAATAAACAGTTAGAATACGCCAACTGGTATCTAACTGCCCCAAGATTTTACAATATCCAAACAGATAAATTAATACCACTTCATTATAACAAAAAATAGACAGTTAGAATATGCTAACAGGTATCTAACTGCCCCAAGATTCTACAACAACAGATAAATGAATACCACTAAATTATATAAAATAATAAACAGTTAGAATACGCCAACTGGTATCTAACTCCCCCAAGATTTTCAATAACCAATCAGATAAATCAATACCACTACATTATAATAAAAAATAGACAGTTAGAATACGCCAACTGGTATCTAACTGCCCCAAGATTTTACAATATCCAAACAGATAAATGAATACCACTTCATTATAACAAAAAATAGACAGTTAGAATATGCCAACAGGTATATAACTGCTCCAAAAATCTGCAACAAGCCAACATATAGAACATTAGCCAGAAACAACAAGTGAACACCTAAAACAAACAAATAGACTGTAGCATAACAAAAAAAGGTTTTATTTTAAATCCAACATGGATTCTCTTTTTCCACAGACCCAAAGATTTTAGCAACAAACACAGAAACTGAGCAAATTGCACAGTACACTGGTTTGTAATCTACCAAATATGAGGGTTAAAAAAAATGTTGATTATTCAATGTTAAAAGTCGTTACACAATACCAATACTAACATGATCTTTTCTTTATCACAGAAATTAACGAGAAATATATGTACTCCAGTTACTAAACCAAACAGTAAGTATATTATAATAAGTACAACCATCGCAGCAAATCACACCCATATTGACTTATAGCTTCAATGCTTATAAATTTGGTCCTATCCATGCACCCAAGACTCTAGGCCCTGCCCACAACCACCACAGCATATCACACTCATACTGTCTTATAACTTTATTGCTTATAAATTTGTTCTTGGGTCCCAAATTTATAAGCCACTATGGGTGTGATATGCTGCGGTGGTTGTTGCCAGGGCATAGAGTCTTGGGTGCAAGGCCGTATGGCCATGCACCCAAGACTCTATGCCCTGGCCACATACGGCCTTGCACCCAAGACTCTATGCCCTGGCCACAACCACCCCAGCATATCACACCCATAGAGTCAAACATTTTAACTATGCCATATGGGCACTTCTAATGTTCGCGAACATTATGAGTGTTCTGCGAACATTTTCAACTTGCCTGCGAAAAGTGCGGACAGGTATAGCGTCCTAAGGACACCCCAATTTCGTTTATTTACGAACATTTCAGAACACCGCGTGTGTTCTTAGAACAGTTTCAACTTGCCTGTGAACAATACGGACAGGCATAGCGTCCTCATGACACAACCATTTCGTTTATTTATAAACATTTCAGGACACTGCGTGTGTTCTTAGGACAATCTCAGCTTGCTTGCAAACAATATGGACAGGTCTAGCACCCCAATTTTGTTTATTTACGAACATCCCAGGACACTTGATGTGTTCTTAGAACAATTTCAACTTGTCTACGAACAGTACGGACAGGTATAGCGTCGTCAGGACACCCCCATTTTGTTTATTTACGAACATCCCAGGACACATGTTCTTAGAACAATTTCAACTTCCCTACGAACAATACGGACAGCGTCCTAAGGACACCCCCATTTTGTTTATTTACGAACATCCCAGGACACATGTTCTTAGAACAATTTCAACTTCCCTACGAACAATACGGACAGCGTCCTAAGGACACCCCCATTTCGTTTATTTACGAACATTTCAGGACACCACAGTTTCAGCTTGCTTGAGAACAATACGGACAGGTCTACCGTCTTCAGAACAGCCCCATTTCATTTATTTACAAACATCCTTAAACACATGAAGTGTTCTTAAAACAGTTTCAACTTGCCTACGAACAATGCGAACAGGTATAGCGTCCTCAGGACACCCCCATTTCGTTTATTTACGAACATTTCAGGACACCCGTGTTGTCCGCGGTCCGAACGAACACAACAGGGGTGCCTGCCACCTAAATAAGTACAACATTTAACCCATCTCTTACTCCCCCACCATCCACAAACAGTCTTACACGCCAACACAATTCACTAAATAATATTTTTCCACCAAGTTTCACTGCGCTGTCCGCGGATGTCCGTGAATACAAGATGACGGGCATGCCCAGGAAATCTGATGCGCCACATGCTCTCAACCACCCAATCAGTGAACACGTCCATTGTCCGCAGACACAACGCGCATCGCCCAGCCAATCAGGACCCTGTCCGCGGAGCGAACAGGGAAGTGTGTCCGCGGACCGAACAAAGATATCACTAACTTTTTGTGACCTACTTTTTGGTCATTTTTTTAAAAACTACTGGACGGATTTTCACCAAATTTGCAAAAGCACGCTTTCAGGACCAAGCCGCTGCTCCTGGTCCAAATTTGGTGAAAATCTGTCCAGCGGTTTGGGCTGTAAGCGTGAGCAAAGTTTTTTCCCCATTCAGTCTATGGGAAAAAAAGAAGTTTTGGGACCCCCCTTATAACTTTGCCCCCCTGGACCAAACCTCACCAAACTTTGCAAATAAATTCAGAGTGACCCATATACTTTTTTTGCAAAGTTTGGTGAGGATACGTCCAGGGTGAGCGAAGTTATAAGCCACCCAAAAAGGGCTCTTCCTATGGAAACAGCAACTTAACCATAACTACACAGCCACTATTGTGGCTGTGTAATATATATATCAGTCTTTGTTCCACCAATAGCATTGGTGGAGATTGAGCTGCACTCACAGAATTGGGGCTTTCGGTTCCAATGGATATTGTTTCCTCAAATGAAATTGCAAACCAAGAGTTAGCAATCCTTTATTATTCCAAAAAATATTTTAGGTTTAAAAATCGTGGGTTTGCATATATATATAATTTTATATAATATATATATATAATTTTAATGACATGCACGTTCACCAGCAAATGAGTTACCAACAAACACACATTGACAACAAAAACATGCAATAATATCAAAACAGCAATACATGAACATATATAAAGTGCAAATAGAAGCAGCAAGAAATTCTACAAAGTGCTTTGTGCTAATGAATACATGAAACTACTCAAATCACTTAATATTCTGGCCTGCCAAAAAAAAGGTCAGCTAAATGTCAAGACTTAATAAACCAAGAGTTTAATAAGCCAGAAAAGCCAATAATCAAAACAGGCATATGGCCGAATTCATGTAATTTCTTGCAAGCTGAAAATTGACTTGGCACTGCAAAAATACACTTTGCACCGCTCTGTGAATCAGGGTGTTTGTTGCCAGTGCAAAAACACTTTGCAGCGTTCAAATAAATTCCATGAATCAGGCCACCAGTCTTTTAGACAAATCTATTGTTAAGCTCCATAATTCAAGAATGGTCTGTGTGACGGCTTTCTGCCAACACAGTAATGCCAACAAGAAACTTATCAGACAAAAATGGCATGTCTTAAAATTGGAGGATTGCTCTCTTGAGCAACCCATGGATGCCTTCAAAAAGTGAAAGAACATCGAACAGCATCTTGTGAAGGCTGACAGACTACTGTAGATTCCATCAGCCAATCTGAGAACTTACTTTGTCCTTCCACAGGGCACTAGTTCTGTGTGTAAGTTTACAGAAAAAAAACATATTTCCTTGTGGATGGCAGGGGTTGGAATCATAACTTTTACTGCACATGTAGAGGTTCTGTGGTTGTATATATTGTGCAATGGCCATGCTTGAAGATGTGTAGGTAAAAAGACCAGTGAAATTAGAACTAAGATCATGACAGCCCCCTTAATTGCAAATTTAGTTAAAATGGAGCACAATCAGGATGATCTGACATGGTGGGTTATCGAGGAAGTCCAATTTGGGGAGACCCATGTGAGTGATGAGTTGCTGTTGCACAACGAAGAACACTGGATATATACTTTTAAAAGTTTCCAGTATGGGCTCAATGACAGGAGTGAATGGCACCCTTTAGAGTGCATTTAGTCAGGTGGTGTAGCTTTGGATTTATTAGGGCCCCACTGGATAAATGTCTTTTGCTGACTTTGATGATTAATGTCCTTTTATTTTCATAAACTGCTTTATTAGCTTATGCCTAATGCTCACTGAAGGAAGGAGCACCCTAGCCCGATGCTGCATTTCATATTATGGAATGCACAGACCATCTGTCTGCAGTGGCATTGCCAGGAATCAAATTTAGGGGGGGCACAGAGGGGGCCAAAGACAAAGGTAGAGGAGCCGCCTACAAAAGGGAATGTGTGACGTCACAAGCACTCCTTCAGAAAAGCCTTTATGCACATAAACTACCACATCGCCAGGAGCGGTGCCAGGCATGGGCTTTGGAGTGCGGAAGCCCTCCAAATTTGAGGCAGAAGGGATCAATCTTGTGTGATATCCAGAGCATGGATCTGATGGCAAGGGCCTGTCCATTTTCTCAACTCATGACAGCAGCAGCAGACAGGGGCAGAGAGGAGAAAAGCCTTCCCACGCAATATAAATAGACTCCCTACAGTGGTCATCAAACTGTGTCTCCCACACGACCATTCTCGAATGGTCCTATCAATCAGTGTGGCCATGGCCACAAAACTGACAGTTGCAGCTCAGCCTTTACAGAGTTGTAGAAAAGGAGCCAAGTACATCTACTGGAAGTTCCACCCCCATTTTGCCTATATGTTTGCAAACGGAAATTGTGACATGCACAAAGCCAATAATGGTACCTATACCGCAAAGAGTCCTTGAAACAAGGTATCCTTTGAGAAAACCCTATATGTATCCGCAGACAAAAATAAGGCTCTTCTGAAGGAGGTTCTGGAAGAAGTATTCAATTGAATGAAAGAGAAGACTGATGATGTCATATGAAGCAGAGGTGACGCGCCCAGAAAAGATGGTAATGAAGAAAGAATATAGACCTTATAGAATCTGATGACAAATTTGTGAAGTGAGCAACATTTCAGCAGCAAAATGAAGATTGCACGTGAGGAGAAGCACTGAAGAAAATTCAAAGCCATTTTACAATGGTACAGAGGCAGTAACGGAAGTAGACGAAGTAATCATAAGGCTGGATACGTAGTGAATAGATTGCAGGTGATGTGCCAATGTATATACATAGGAATGTATAGAATCTGGATGTTCCACGACGCACTTTAGCAAACTTGGACCACGTGAATGAAAGGGTTCAAAGTGTGGCGCAGCAAAATAAGAATAGCTGATGGCGAAGGAAGATTCGAGAAGACTTGCCTGGCTCAGTGTCAAGAGTCGGGGCCGCCGAGATTCTAGTTATCTACTCGAAAAGATACATGAACGTGAGAAGCAAGCTGACAGCCCAGAGTGCCAAGATTTCTTAATTTAATAGTATTAAATTCAACGATGGAACTCAACAACGTGGCCTCCAGTCACATGGTCAGATGAAAATAGACGTTGGCGCGAGCTACACCAATACCAGAAGAAAAGACCATGCTTCACTCCGTTTTATTCTTAGACAGAGTGAGCCTCTGCAAGGCTGAGTTCAAACAGATTTAATGGAATGGCAGACCGCAGGAGTGATGATGGATGTTGGGCTAATTGGGTGGGAAGGAATGGCCAGGCCAACCCCCCATCACCTGAGGTACCAGCTTGCGTGCTGATAGCTATTGGAATATTCCAGAAGACTACAAGCGTGCCAACCAATTGTAGAGTGCCACATATTAAGGAGCCCTAAAGATTGAGAAGCAAACAGCACGTAGTGTATTTTCAAGACATGGAAGATGACTTGCACTTGGGATGGGCTTAACTGTTCACCTGATCTTAGAGACCCAATCACAACCCCGGCCCACATAGAAAGTATATGTAGATCTTCCCTGTTGACCAACCACAACCCTAGTAGGTTTTCCAATTTTGCCACGTAACATGATGTCACTCATTACAAATTTTGTGTATAAAGCAATGTTTTTTCCCGATATGTTGTTGAACGAGCTGTGCGGCGTACGTTCATGTCCGTTTTGGACTCCCTGTTTTAAAGACTTGTAATTAAAACAGTTTTGATTTTGCCAAATTCCTGAGTCGGTCTGATTATTGATTTATGAGTAAGATCTGCTTCCCCATCCATCTCAGATACTGTTACCTCATCTAAAAGGACCCCAAGCTCAGGTTCAGAGTCTTTGAAATACAGGGGGTGAAGTTCCCTGAGCACCTTCAAAGGTATGAAAAAGTGTCGGGTGCTTCAGGCACACTAGGGGCTGGACTGGCAGCCTTACAATGTCTTCATTTTTGTCATGCAGTAAATAGCAAAAGGCAGGCAGAAACAATTGTGCAGAGTTTGGGCAATCAGAGTTGAAATGGGAAGTTTAGCAGCTGAATGCCAAAACGTCACAGAGCTCCCACATTCCCAATTAAACTGCCAACTTTTCCAGAAAAAAATAAAAATTATGCTGAATAGCTACTTAAAGCTGTTGAGCTAATGATTTCAATTCCATTATTTTCTGGGCTGTACTTTTTAATTACATCATCAAGCTGCATGCAGTTTTCAATGACTCACATTAATTTATACTGTGCCTTTAAGTGTATAAATATGAACCAGAACACAAACCCTATGCCTGCCTCCCCACTTGTGTAGCCCGCTGTAAAGACCGGAGGGAGGGTCATATTTCCGCTCTCTATATGGTAGAGGAGAGGCACAGAGGACCCCTGCCAAGATTCTCTATTATTGGTAACGTAGTCGAGCAATCAAGGCCTGGCTTCTCAGGAGGTGATGCGAGCTGGTTCTTAAGTACAGTGTAGTCCCCAAGCACCCACAAAGGAATGTCCACGCACTGTATCGGTAAAAACACAGTCTTTATATCATTAATATTTGAAGTGATGTACACTATCACGATAACTCACTTTGTACGCAGAAATCAACAATGGCAAATATGTACAGTTCTAAAGTGGTACCACTAACGTTATCAGATCTCCTTAAAGTGCATACGGTAAGAATAACATACAGATCAAAATAAAGAGGAACCAGCAGTAGAGAGAGGAAGGAAAGCAAGAGGGTTGAGCAATAGGCAGCATTCTGGCAAGTACCGTTAAACACAGTTCTGTGTGGAGATCCCCCACCTGGGCACCCTGTAGAAGAAAGATACAAGCCCAGTCCATATTTTGTTCACACTAGACTTTCCAATAGTTCTGCAATCCCAAATTACTTTGACGTTGTAGCGTTCTGCGACGGGGAATCCACAGCCCTTCTTGAGTCTCCTCCGTTTCAGGCAGGAGTCACGGGTCGTCGAACGTCCGACGGAGAACTGGTCGAGCTACGACAGTGAAGTGGCTGCGTCGTTCCTAGCGGTGCTCGTTGACGGGGAAGCATAAATATCCTGCCAGGAAGAGGTGTGCGGGGCACCTCGGTGTCGATAGTTGTGGACCACAAAGAGTTTGAAGAACTGTGGCTCAGCAAGGGCGCCTAGTCGTCGGCGTCTCTGTGGTCTTTGGGTGGCGGGAAACCCACCGTCGGATGCTCCTCGGCTCGTCGACGGTCAGGCCTTCTCCAGCAGGATACAGTGGCGACGATGCAGACAAGAGTGTCCTTGGATTAATGAAGTTCTTAGATAACTGGAGCAGGGCGGCTCCAGTCGGCGACGGCGGGCGTCGACAGTGGCGGACAACAGTCCAGGTGCTTCTCCTTGGAGTTCTGCAGCAATCCCTGTATCGGGTTGGCAGCCTGTCGAAGGTCTGTCCACCAGTGAGCTTAGGCAAAGATCAGCTGTGCATGATGGTCCCTCGTAGCTCGGGAAGAGGGCGCCTCACCAGGTCCTCTCTGGGGCAGTCCTTGACGCACAGCAGCTTTCAGATTGCGACGGAGTGCAACAGCAATTCTTCTCGTCCAGCAGGGGTCGTCGAACGTCCGACGGAGAACAGGTCGAGCTACGACAGTGAAGTGGCTGCGTCGTTCCTAGCGGTGCTCGTTGACGGGGAAGCATAAATATCCTGCCAGGAAGAGGTGTGCGGGGCACCTCGGTGTCGATAGTTGTGGACCACAAAGAGTTTGAAGAACTGTGGCTCAGCAAGGGCGCCTAGTCGTCGGCGTCTCTGTGGTCTTTGGGTGGCGGGAAACCCACCGTCGGATGCTCCTCGGCTCGTCGACGGTCAGGCCTTCTCCAGCAGGATACAGTGGCGACGATGCAGACAAGAGTGTCCTTGGATTAATGAAGTTCTTAGATAACTGGAGCAGGGCGGCTCCAGTCGGCGACGGCGGGCGTCGACAGTGGCGGACAACAGTCCAGGTGCTTCTCCTTGGAGTTCTGCAGCAATCCCTGTATCGGGTTGGCAGCCTGTCGAAGGTCTGTCCACCAGTGAGCTTAGGCAAAGATCAGCTGTGCATGATGGTCCCTCGTAGCTCGGGAAGAGGGCGCCTCACCAGGTCCTCTCTGGGGCAGTCCTTGACGCACAGCAGCTTTCAGATTGCGACGGAGTGCAACAGCAATTCTTCTCGTCCAGCAGGGTTTCAAGGTCAAGCTTCAGCTACTCCAGTTACTCATCGTAGTGGACTTCAGCTTCCGAACATGATTCCAAGCAGTGAGAGGTCCCCAGATATACTGTTGATCTCCCATTCATTCCGCTGGGTCACACTCAAGCATCCAATCACCACTACTGTCATTCATGCAGGCCGGGAGCCAATCAGGCACACGGGCCATTCAGGCCATTCACTTCTCTCCAGACACTCACAAGAAGTTATGGGTATTGGGACAAGTACAGAGCCATTCAACACTCCAAGCTGCATTCATACCGCTTTCGGGCAGGGCTGTCTCAACCATTGTGTCAACCACCAGATACTAGACAGCCACAACATAGAATGCGTATTCGTCACACACTCCATTCACCCAGGTCCCACCCACAGGCGTACCCACAACATACGGTCATTGAGAAGGCTCCAGTCAGTCTGGTCGGCATTTCTCCACACTACCATATACAGAACTTCCACCCAACAGCCAGTCAGGGGGAAGGGACAGAGTCAGGGCTTCCCGGGACTTCGGGAAGATCAAGGTAACAGGTGATGGATGGCAAGAGGCCATGAGGGCCATTTTCTCTCCATCAGGAATCTACCGATTCCAATTACAAGGCCTGGACATCCCAAAATGGAGGACACTCAGGGCACCAGTCATTTCAGCACGGAGCTGCCACCAGCCCGTACCCTGCTCTGTGGGTCAAACACGTGCCCAAAAATATACACTAGGGGCACAGGGTTGTACCCCTACCCATGGGTGCCATAAGGGTATCCCACAGGTCTGTTCACCAAACCAAAAGAGAGAGAGCTGCACCACCAGGAGTTCCACATGAACTCCTGCGCAGAAAACACGACAGAACACACAATGAAAAGCAGTAAAGAACAAGGATGCGAGGCCCTGTCCCTCTGATGTATTTCCAGCATCACACCCGCTTTTCGTTTTATCAGAGAAAAGGTGGAAATCAGAGCCAGTTCTAGGATTTCTGCACATATCCATGTGCGGCATAATATGTGCACGCCATATCATTTGCATATGCACTTACAGTGCTATAGGTGGCATCAGAAAATGGCATCAGTTGGAGCAAACTCAGTCTTTTATACTACATAGCCTTATGAGAGGTCAAAAATGCAAAATGAGGGCACCAGCAGACAAATAACTGTTATGCCTATATGAATGGTGACTATTGTCATTTTATAAAGAGTAACGAAAGTATAGACCATTAAAACGCTGATACAGCAGTACTTGAATAGTGGACACTCTAAAATAAAAGGCTTTTCTTTTAGAACTCCCAATTTTGGCAGGTAATGATTTGCCCAGGATCACACATTTTAGTTACGTGGTGAAGCCAGGATTTTTGGCCAGATTGCAGTTCATCACATATCTTCTCAGCTCTGATTGGTATAGATATGGCTTCACGTTTGGCTTCCAAAGGCTCACATAATACTCTGCTTTGAGGCTATGACTTGAAAAGTGCACAATTTACAAGATAAACCAAGTTAATATACACATACATTCTTGTAGAAAGATGTTAAGAAAAAGAAAGGTGATTGCAGTTTAGTCCCCCTTCCAGAAGAGAAGAATACAAATGCTATTAAGGAAATTAATCAGAGACTAAAAACTGTCTTCTTGTTTTGAAACTGTACTTTCAAGCCCCACCAAAAAACTTAACATACCTTTCAACCTATTGAGACTCCTAGGATGGTGCAATCCAGTGTTTTTGTTTTAAGCGAGTGAGAGACCACTCAAGTATACTGAGGGCTATGGGGCTTCCCATGGGTGTGAACTAAGTGCAGGCTGTGTGACAAATGAAGTTTAATTGGGAGGTAAGAAATGAAACTGTGTGATAAGGTCACCAGCTTATAGTCGGTGTTTGACACACGCATGCAGAGTGATACCATGCATGATGTGAAGAAAGTGTGAAGTGCCACAAACACATTTTTTGGGTCAAGTTTGCAGAGATCATGAAAATGAAGATACCAGTTTAAAAATGAAGGTTTGATTATACAACTAAACAAATGCCCACACCAAGCACCTTTTGTAGTAGTAATTACTAGGCATGCATCTTAATTGCCATCTATTAGGGGCTTTTATCTTGGAGAATGGTTGCTCAAATGATCTATTAACAGTGTACAGAGCATCAGATGGAAGTCATTGGCTGCACCCTTGTATGTATCTATGCATCTATTTACAAACTGCACATCTAGCTGGGAAGCAGCAGAGCACGGTAGCTAGGGGATGAATCCAGAGCATTAGAGGAATAGCGCGGAGGTAGTAGCTTGGGTAGGTGGAATGGGTAGGAGAATCATGTGAGGATGGGTTTCAGAGTGTGAAAGGTAGCATGGAGTCGACCAATCAGCTCTTCTGTCAAAGATTGCGGCAGAGGGGTGCGAGATCGACTCTAAATGTTTGCGTGTGGTGGAAGGCTGAGGGGCGGGGGTCGAAGAAGAGTATTGACAATGATTGGGGGAGGGGGTGGAACGAAAGTTAGAAAAGCCACTATTTAGGTGCCTTTCTTTTCTTTCCAAGGGGCAGAACAAGATGGAGTAGCCCCCCTGCATCTGCATTGATTTAAAAAAGGAGGGCTTACTAGGGATTGCCCTGGATGTGTTTTTGCAGGGTTGGGGACCAAGTGGCTCTGGCTGGTCCGAGCCCCAAATGGCCATCTCAACTTTATACTAAAATGGCGACAGAAACTACAACTGGTTAAAGGATAGTTCCGGGACTTTTTTTTTATTGTCCCTACGGTTCGGCCATGTGTTTTTAAGCATAAATCGGTAGATCGTAGAAAACTTTCCTACGGACCTTACCCGACTTTTCGTCCATTAACGCACTCGAAATCAGCCGCCATTTTGTGATAATCCTATCATTTCCCCCCATCGACCTGGCTCACCTGCGTTTGCGGCACTAAATGAAATCCCTCGCCCCTGAGCCTGACATCAGCAGACGCGTACCGCCCATTTCCCAACGCCAAAGCACGTTTCGTGTCAACAATCGCTGCGCCTCAGCTAATGAAGTGTCGCCATGGAAATGGCAGGACGCCTCTTTCCTCAATAAGTATAAACACACCGTTTCACAACACACAGCAGCAGATTTTCGATTCCATTACTCTCTCTGTGTTACTTTGAGTATTCTGTGACTCGTTTCTCTGCTCTGGTCAGCTACCTTCGCCGCTTCTAGGCCTTGTGAACACCTGTACCATCTCTGTAAATTATTTTACTTTCTTTACCACACAATGGCTACAATAATGCCGTATATGTACGAGCCCGAGTACACCGAGGAAGAACTACTGGAAAGGCAAGCACGCGAAAACGATGGGGATTCGGACGGCAGTTGGGAGGACCAGTCAGCGGATGAAGAGCCTGGACCATGTCGCATGGACAGCGTCTCCACCTGGTGCACGTGCAATCGGTGCGAGCTAATGCCAACTGAGGAGGAGAACTGCTGCTGCCGTGAAAATTCTGGGTGCTTGGCCTACATTTCGGAAGGCGAGCCAAGTCCGCAATGCATCACCGAGCTGCCAGAGTTCAGGGAAGCCTGCCTCTCACGGACCGTGTTGAGGATGATGATGGTGCTTATGCACGAACTTCGCGGCACTGTTCGTCCGCGTAATCCGAGTAACGAGTAAGTATACTCTGGTTGTGATGTCAGTGATGCCACTACTATTTCATGGTCGTCTCCCACATATAAAATTACATCTACATATCATTCGAATGCATGTAAATTGGTTCCATATTGTGCATTTTCTAGATCGAATTTTTTTCAAAGCAGAATGACATTTTTTACCTGAATCGACAGTGATAAGAAAGTTTTGTCATTTTAATACAGTTTGCATCTTTCATTTTCACAGGTGGTACAGGCTGGTGGCCTATCGTTGCTTCACTTGGTGGCTTCACGGGAGGCTCGGACACCGCGTTCGGAGAGTAATACCTGCCTGTGCGGTACTTACCATTAGACAACATTTCCCCAGCGACAGTGGACAATACCGCGGATTTTCCCTGGATGTGCTGCAACCGGAACTTTACAATGTGTAATGTTTATTATTTATGTTCAATTGAAATTAAGATCTAAAATAAAACCCAACATATATTTTAACAATGGTTGTTTTGATTTTTTAAATGAATCTAGTGTGTCTCCATTGAATAGTCTTCCTGTGCCTTGTCTTGTCACACCACATGTCTCCGGCCAGCATCCTCCCTCACGCTGGCCGCCCACCTTCAATCCACATAACCGTTGAACCCATATGCAGCAGACATACATATGTTATTTTGCGGGTTGGCATCAAGCCTCCCGGCCTTGCTTCCTCCCCCAAAAATACTTACAACACCACTTTGTTCAAGCGTTGGCAATAAAAGGCTGTTGGATTTTATTGATACAAAACATGGTTATAGGTAAATAATCAATATAGTTGATCATAATAAATCATCCTTTTGGGCACCGGGTACAGAGATGACCCCCTCTGGCCCGTGCCGCCTTGCCACCACAGGACAGCCTGCTGCTGACTAACTGCCTAGGCATCCAGGGTCTCCAGGGTGAACTGCACCCATATATTCTCCTGGGAGGGTGAGGTATTTATAAACTCACCCCCCTGCCTTCCATGTACTAGATCCTGCAGCCTGCCTCTTACATGCAGTTAGATGGCCTCTCCTTGGTGAGGCCCTGCGGCAAACGAGTCTTGTCTGCACGACCACCGCCCCAATCCACCCCCCCGCCCTATCAAAGGCAGTTCGCACCGGGGTACTTGTGCTGGCAAGTGGAGCTGTCAGGTAGCGATAAAGGCCAAGAGGTGCCAAAGACCATGTACACTTCAAAGTGGTCTATAGAGCATGGGTTGTTGTTCCCATGTCTACCTCCAGACCCCGTGTCTCCTGCCAAGCATCCCCCCTCACGCTGGACGCCCCCCTGCAAACCACATAAGTGTGTCTCCATTCACAAGTCTTCCTGTGTCTTGTCTGCACGACCACCACCCCAATCCACCCCCCGCCCTATCAAAGGCAGTTCGCACCGGGGTACTTGTGCTGGCAAGTGGAGCTGTCAGGGAGCGATAAAGGCCAAGAGGTGCCAAAGACCATGTACACTTCAAAGTGGTCTATAGAGCATGGGTTGTTGTTCCCATGTCTACCTCCAGACCCCGTGTCTCCTGCCAAGCATCCCCCCTCACGCTGGACGCCCCCCTGCAAACCGCATAATGCCACGACATATACACGTCATTCATTCACAAACACACCCCTGTTTCGAATTCTTTATAACCCACTTCATATTTCTAATGAGAACTTCTTTGCGCTTTGCTAGTCAACCCGTGAAGGTGCTGGTTATCTGCTCTTCGTCTCTGTGAACTTCCGTGACCACTTCGAGGAAACTCGTCAGTTTGCAACCTGTGAACTGCTCCCTGTTCTACGACAAGAAACTACTCTGATCCCTGCATCTAACTGTTTGTTCGTCAAGGTAAGGCCATGTACCATAATCATTTTGCGTCCAATTTCTTTTCGTTCAAGACAGTACATGCAAGGAACTAGTCACATGTTCTGAGTTTAGTCAAATTATTTTTCTATTTTTTTAAAGTTATTCAAATACTTATCCGCATGTGAATAACGTGTATAGTTCCAAGAACCAAAACGAACCTTGCATTGAACCCTTTATGTGTCATTTAATTTTTTAACACATTGGTATTCATATAGAATTGTTGATCTTTACTTTTCAGAACTTTCCACAATGCCTGCCTGTTCCATTGGCGGTTGCCCTTCGAAGACCCATGAAAAATCTGAAGGTACTATAATGCATGTTTTCCCTAAGACAATAGATCAGATAAGAGAATGGGTCCGATATTGCGGATATCCACCGTCTGAGCTTGAAAGTAGAGTCCTAGAAGTCTTTGCGGACAAGAGGGGTGATCGATACCGCATCTGCAGCAGGCACTTTAGCTCAGACATGTACTCCACATCATTGGTAATAAAGAAGAACACACCGCGAGCGAAGCGAAAATTGCTCTCAACCGCTATTCCCACTCTATTCGTCCACATCCCTCCACTGGTGAGTCAAGTTTACGTATTTATCTCTCGGCCTTGCGGTAGTGTGTAGCATTAGCTAACAATAATTTCCCCATTTATGTATCCACTCAATATGAAGGCGGAAGATTCTCCATCCGTGTCGTTATTGCAGTCATCAGCCACTTCAAGCGCCTATCGGGTAATCTTACTTGGCTATTCTGCCACTGACTTGTTTTAGGCATGTAAATCAATAGTTTTAATTTATCGTGTAATTATTTTACCTAATGGTACACCCTTGTACTCGTCCTCTAGTCTTTGTTTTCAGTTATAATTATTGTTATCCAAAATAATGCAAGTACTGTCTTTCAGGGAGATGCTGAGGAGTCCAACGCATTGACGACAACCGTTGATGTCACTCAGATGCTCGAGGTACGTTTCCGGACAGTTCCATCGATGGAGATCATCAGATCTTGCATTCTTGTAGCGTGATTGTTACACACAATGTTTCTTTCGTTTTTAGCTATTGATATGTCCTTCTGTCGTCGCCCTCCTATGTGTCTTCTTTTTTCAATATTGTGTTCATTACTAATGAAAGTCCTATGTTTCAGGGAGTCGATGGAGCATTAGTCCAAGAAGAAGGAGGAGCATGCAGTTACGGGACGGCGCAACAGCTTGCAGAAGTGTGCACCGCAGTTACATCGTCCCTTGATGTTCTTATGCATTTCGAGGTATGGATACTGACAGTTCGATCAAGCGAAATCATATGACGTGATTACATCCGCTATACTTCCTTCTTTATTAACGCAAGTGCTATGTTTCAGGGAGATGACGGAGCTTCTTCTACAAGAACATCACCCCTAGTAGTTGATGCAGATCTCTGGGTGGTGACACTTCCAACGATCGAGCAAATCGAATCATATTTAGATATCCATTATTTATTTTAGACAACTGATCATTTGTGCAGGTCTATTTAGATGAGCCGTTGACGCCTGCACAAAGTTTATGTTCTTTTTAACAAAATAGAAAACCATACTAATGCAATGACTGTGTTTCAGGGAGTTACTGAAGCATCATCTTCAATAATATCATCAATGGAAGTCTATGAGGAGCCCGAGGTATGGATCTTGACAGTTCCATCTAACTAGATCAACAATGCGTGAATAATTGTCGTTTGAATGTTCTACACAAAGCGTTCATTCGTGTTTTGCTATTGAGATGTACGTGGGTATTGGTCCCCAAGTACATTTTGTGTTTTCAATATTATTATACATACTAATGAAAGTTCTATGTTTCAGGGAGTCGATGGAGCGTCAGTGCGTGATGGATGTGCTTATCATGAAAATATAGTCGTTGCAGCGCAAGAGGAAGTGGAGACATGCACACACGAGTCGGAGCAACAGCGTCCTGATGTTGAAGTTCGAGGCAAGAAAGTTTCAAAGAAAAGAAAGCAAAAGAAGGTTAGTGTCCTGGTCACTATATTATGTTGTTTTTCACTATTAATAGTTCAATACTGTAAGTTGTGTTTAAACTGAACATCCCTTTTCCAATCTGTCCTCTAGTTGCGAGTGGGTGTACGAACTAGATCTACACAGACAGTGAAGCGAACGAGAGATGTTGCTTGTCAAACCTTTTGGCAGGGACTTGAGACTGGAGATGCATCGTGCCAATGGGAAGAATATGAAGTGATTGACAACGGAGCTATACCACCACCAGCCATTGATAGTGAATGTCCTCCTGGTAGTTCGGATGCAGTCGGAGATCAATTCACAGAATCCACACCCGCAAAAACTAAGACCGCGAGAAAGTTGAAGAAATTGTTTTATTCACCCATCGCCGGAGAAGGAACAGATGTTGCAATGGAAGAGAATGAAGTGGACGACAATGAAACACCATCAATATCACTGAACATAGCGGAAGACGATATCAGAGATTCTACCTTTCATGTGAGTGACATGTCCTCAACGTTACAGGCCGAACCAGCTGGGATGCAGAGTGACAGTATAAGGAAAGAGGCCAAATTCATTGTATTCGATAGTTGTTTGATTGATATTATTATTTGGATGAAATGTGGGCATTCGGTTGGTGGGGAAGTATGTGGGGAGCCATTGATTAATGTGACTCGTGCAATTCGAGGCACTAACCTTAAAATACATGCCACCTGTACAAAATATCATCCTTTCTCATGGTCTGCACAACCCATGCTGGGGCAACTGCCAGCAGGCAATCTACTTTGTGCAGCGGCTGCACTTTTTAGTGGTTCAAGTTTTAAAAAGTTAGAGTCTTTCTTTCAGTTTGTGGGAATCCCTTTCATTGCGAAAACTCAGTTCTACAAATACCAAACCGATTATCTATTTCCAGCCATTAGCGAAGCTTGGAGAATGGAAAAAATGTCTATCGATAGTACATTCGCGGGCAAACGGTTCAGGCTAGCCGGTGATGGACAGTGCGACAGCCCAGGATTTTCAGCCAAGTACTGCACCTACCACTTTCAGGACATGGAAAGTAAGAAAATTGTGAGTTCGGTGGTCGTGCAGGTGTCACAAAGTACATCCTCAGTGGCCATGGAGAAAGTTGGCTTTGTAGCATCATTGCAAGAACTACAATCGCGGGGAATGGTGATCGACCTGATAGCCACGGACAGACACGTTTCAATTGCCAAGACAATGAGAGAAGAGTACAAAAATATAAATCATCAATTTAACGTATGGCATCTTGCAAAAACAATCAATAAAAAAATGTCGGCTGCAGGTAAAAAAAAAGATATGCAAGGTATTTCACAGTGGTCCAAGTCAATCAGCAACCATCTTTGGTGGAGCTCAAAAACATGTGGAGGGTCGTTGGAAATTCTACTGGAAAAATGGCGGTCAGTAATGCTACACTGTAGCAACGTTCACCGCTGGACCACAAACCAACATTTCCACAATTGTGAACATGGCCATTTGTCCACAGAGGAGGCACGGAAGAAGAAGTGAGAGAAACTTGAACAAAACTCAGCCATATTTACACAAATTTCCAGACAGAAAACGCAGAACATTATTCATGAAATATCGTCTCAACCAATTTGCAACCAGAGAAAATCTAAACATACAGAATGACAAGAATCAAATCTCTACAACGTGCCGACTCTGTGGGAAAGATACTGAAACGCTAAAACATCTGACGATGGCATGCAGCGGTCTAACACAGGAACGCACAAAGCACTTTGGAAGATTCATAAGGGCAAAGCCTTCACTGTCCGCTGAAGAATGGTGGATACGACTTTCCCAAGATGCAGATCGTAGCTTAACAATTGAACTAACCTTCTTTTTAGAATCAATGATGGAGAAGTTACTAAAGGCCGAAATTAACTCGGAATTACAACAGCCGAAGCCATCAGAGACGGGTGAACAACCAGCTTAAGTGGGTGAATCATTCTCTCCCTAAAAACACCTAGCTTTGAAGCTCTAGCGATCGTAAAACTAACTCAAAACACTGTATCGCCAAATTCATGTCATATGAGGGACTTACAGATAGGATCATCCTCCTTGAGGGTTTCCTAGTCCGGTGGTCGCTCCTAAGCTTCGTTTACACACTCTTCTTGTGGGCTTTCTAGGCTGATGGCCCTTTACAGTCTTCCCAGCTGCATCGTGTTCTTACTTTTTTAAAGGTTTGTAACAAACCATATAAAAATAAAAAAAAAAAAAAAAAAAAAAGAAGTGGTTGATTCCTTCATCACCCACTCACAAAGCCATTGAAAAGATTGTATTTGATAAAACTATAACAAGAGGTTTGAGGGGACTCACGGAATTCTGCCACACAGGAGATTTGGAGGTGTTCCACAATATGTGCCTAAAGTACAGGCCAAAACGATTGAATTTTTGCATGGAGGGCATGATAAATCGGACTCTTCTAGCGGTCTTGGCACATAACCATAATGTTGGCCGTCAACAAAGTAGGACGACCGGAACTTTAGGGACGCTTCACTACAATAAGGCCTTCACTAAAAGAAGTAAACAATGGGTGATCAAACCAGTGTTTGAGGATATGCAATATGAGTTTATTGAGAGACTTATTGTTGATGTCCTAGATAGGCACATACATGGAGTTGTGAAAGAACCTGTGCAGGGGACAACTGCATTGCCACCCAACATTGCCTCTGTTCCATGTCCACCTAAAGCAGAGCTCATTGAGAAATACACATCACGGTTTAAATGATTGTAATTTGATTGTCTGTTCTCTCGAGTCTCCTCATGTTGCAGGCCCATTGAATATGTGTATCTATGTAATGTGTAAATAAAAGTGATTGCTCAGTGTACATGCAATGTGTCTCTCCACCCTTGCCCCTCCCTTCACCGTGCAGTAGTGCGAACCACCCGGGTGTCACCTGTGACTTTGCTCTGGAGTCTCCTCATGTCGCAGGCCCATTGAATATGTGTAGCTATGTATTGTGTAAATAAAAGTGATTGCTCAGTGTACATGCAATGTGTCTCTCCACCCTTGTTCATTTGCGCATTAAATTAAACCAAACAGTAATATAAATCATTTTTCAAAAAATATAGAATGTCTCCGTATTTATGGTTCGCTGGGGCTGCAAATGCACGCAGACAAAATGCAAAGATGGAGTGTAAATTTCAAGTCCTGTGAGATGGCCTTACACTGAATGTAGCTAACTAGGAATGTGTACTCGTGCAAAGTGAAGGTCAGCTGCTTTGATTTTTTGCTCGGGTGCCGGAATGGCCCACGACTCAGTATAAGGTTCTATTGTTATTTGACCTTGACAGGCCGGGACCATCCCGAAAGACTTCTTTTTGGGGGTGTAGGGCAATAACGTAAGAAACGATAATTAATATAATTTCAGAAACGAAAGCCATTTAATGTTCTTTCATTAGAAGAAATAACGTCGGCATAGAAGGAGTGGTATTTCGGGGCTGCCCTACGCACAGACACAATGGAAAATGCAAATATAATGTAAGTAACTCTTTAGATGAGTTTATGCCGCAATTTAATTCCTATACAGTAGCTTTAAAGACGGGTTAAGTTGTACTTGTTCGTTCTATGTGGCATATTGTTTTGTACCGCGCACTATCTTGAGGAGAACCATCTCCTTTTACGGAAGCACCTCAAAACCTTCCTCTTTGCTTCTGCTTTCTCTCTCCCTCTCCCCTGCTACAACTGGTCCACTGTCTGCGACCTCGGTCCTGGGCCCTTCCACTCTCCACCTGCACTGCCTCCCTGTCAACCCCTGCACTGGGGGACTGTCTCAGTATCCTACAGCCCCCCCTTGACGTATAATACCCAGTTGCACTGTCCTAGCTATGAAATAATTTCCCGACCTAATATATAAAATGAATAATTTTTATAAAGATCTGATGGTGAGACTAATTTCATTTTTTATGTTTTTAAAACAGGTACATCCTTCATTATTGTATGTGTCACGAGTACCAGACACCGGCGGATGGCTTTTTCAACCGCCAGTTGCTTCTCCGCGTGAACAACGTTACCACCCTGACCATGTTATGGGACGATCGCCAAGTACAAATATGCCCTTACGAGGTACTAACGGCTAGATGCAACATACAGACCGTTTTGGTGGCCTAGTGCCTCGTTGTTGGAACAGCCATGCGATTATCAGTGCGACCGAAGAGCTTATTTTATCGTAAATCAACACCCTGTGTACTGCACACGAACATCGCTTGCCTCAAGACGAACTATTTTGGATCGAGAGCAAAGAAAAATGCTAATCGCTGAATATTCTCTAAACATTTGATGTCCAATAAATGTACTTTGCCAAGTGTACAATCTTGCCGTATGCTTTTAAACCACAGTTTCATATTCCGAATTGTGGCGCTGTATTGTGAGATGATCTAAGACCCTGTGTACAGCAAAGAAACATCGCTTGCCTCAAGACGAACTATTTTGGATCGAGAGCAAAGAAAAATGCAAATCGCTGAATATTCTCTAAACATTTGATGTCAAATAAATGTACTTTACCAAATTTACAATCTTGCGGTTTGATTTAAAAGTACAGTTTCATATTCCGAATTGTGGCGCGCTGTGTTGTGAGCTGATCTGTGTTGGTTTCCGGGTTCTGTGTGGAGTCGCGTAGAAGACGCCTGGGCGCGTTTGCCTACGCAGCACAGTCACGTCACGGATAGAGGCGGGGAATATGAATGTTTTGATAAAGTCTGTTTCAGGGGCGGGGGATTTGATTTAGTGCCGCAAAATCAGGTGAGCCAGGTCGATGGGGGGAAATGATAGGATTATCAGAAAATGGCGGCTGATTTCGAGTGCGTTAATGGACGAAAAGTCGGGTAAGGTCCATAGGAAAGTTTTCTACGATCTACCGATTTATGCTTAAAAACACATGGCCGAACCGTAGGGACAATAAAAAAAAGTCCCGGAACTATCCTTTAACAATATGTTGGAATCAGGGCACTACTGCCAAATGCATACTTTCACACTCAATCCTACAAACTCATGGTGCAGTGCACCACAACTGAATTCATCAGTATGCTTATCAAATCTATGCCCCCTCATCTTATCTACCGGTTTCTGACACGCCCTAGCCCCAGAGCTCAAATCTTGAAATGACGCAGGACCCTTTTAAAAACCTTGATCCGCCACTGAGTGAGAGAAGCAAGAGATTGAGTAAGTGGAGGTGAGAGAAAGAGGCACATACTTGGGCGATAAAGGGGAAGGGAAGGAGGAGGAGAAAGAGGTATAGATAAATACTGAGAGAGAGAGAGAGAGAGAGAGAGAGAGAGAGAGAGAGAGAGTGTGAGGGACAGAGAGAGAGAGAGAGGGAGAGAAAGAGTGTGAGGGAGAGAGAGAGGGAGAGAGAGAGAAAGAGAGAGAAAGAGTGTGAGGGAGAGGGAGAGAGAGAGAGAGAGAGAGAACGATTGTGAGGGAGAGAGAGAGGGAGAGAGGGAGAGAGAGAGAAAGAGAGAGAAAGAGTGTGAGGGAGAGGGAGAGAGAGAGAGAGAGAGAGAGAGAGAGAGAGAGAGAGAACGATTGTGAGGGAGAGAGAGAGGGAGAGAGAGAAAGAGTGTGTGAGAGAGAGAGAGAGAGAGAAAGAGTGTGAGGGAGAGAGTGAGAGAGCAAGAGAGAGTGTGAGAGAGAGAGCGAGAGAGAAAGAGTGTGAGGGAGAGAGAGAGAGAGAGAGAGAAAGAGTGTGAGGGAGAGAGAGAGAGAGTGCGAGAGAAAGAGAGAAAGAGTGTGAGGGAGAGAGATAGAGAGAGAGAGAGAGAGAGAGAGAGAGAGAGAGAGAGAGAGAGAGAGAGAGAGAGAGAAAAGAGTGTGAGGGAGAGAGAGAGAGAGAGAGAGAGAGAGAGAGAGAAAGAGTGTGAGGGAGAGAGAGAGAGAGGGGGAGGGAGTGGGGGGAATACACCCAGAGAGACAAAGAGCTATACAGTTTGCCCACGTGGTATATAACTTGGCCATCCAGACTAGGCGTTATTCTGTGCGTACTGGGACTTTGTCTTGCTGAGATGGAAACAGCAGAGCTGGATCACCTACTCATGGATGGCATGGGCAACGTCAGTGCTCTGGAGAAGGGTAGTAATGGAGACAAAATACAATACAGGAGTGAAAATAGAGCAGACAAAAAGGAGTAGAAAGGAGACACAGATTGGAAGAGAGAGACCAGAAAGAACAATAGGTAGTCAAGAGAAACAACATGACAGAGGGTGAGAAAGTGAAGGTGAGGTGGGGACGATCCAAGCAACCAAATGAAACAAAAAGTGAGCGAAGAGACAAATGGACTGGAGGGAGAACCAAGAGACTGAATAAGAGGGAGAGCAGAGAGACTTGTAGGGGTAAAGTCTTTTAATCATTTAAATTAGAAACATATGTTCCCCCCATCCACCTGCAATGAAACAATCTGATACAATTGGTTTGGTGAGCTGGCTTCAACCCCTTTTCAATAGTCCTGCAGCATACAGATACTTTTCAATTCTCATGTTGCGCTCCTAGGTACGCATTTTCAGCCTCTAAGCAAACCAAATGTCATCTGGACCCGATACCCTTCAAAAGCAGCCAAGCTTGTACTCCCTTTTAATGTTTAGTGGTATGCATTAGAGTGGGTAAAGGTGGCATCTTGGCATGCTACCACTCACAGCCCAACCTTAAGTAAAGGCTTAATTGCTACCCTCATCGTTAAGATGGCCACGCCTCCAATGATTAGCATCTTTTAACAGCCAATGGATTGTGGTGAAAAATGCACCTAATGGGCCAAAGGCAGTTGAAATAGCTATTCAGCCTCCTAGGCTCCAGGCAGAGGCTTTGCTAAGGAGGTGCGGGGGGGATAAGGGGGCTATAGCCCCTGGTCTTTTGGTTGTAGCCCCGGATAGAATCTCAGGAGCTACAACCAAAAGGCTAGCTAGCCCCCAGCCCCGACAGTCCCAACATTAGCATAGCCCCCGGTCTTTTCCAGACCTAGCAACACCCCTGGCTCGAGGAATGGAATGGGGACGGCGCCCCACCCCCCTCTGGGCGTACGCCAGGCAGCACTGTAGACCTGTAGACAGTGCAGAGAGTAGCGTGGGGGGCTGGGAGGGGAAATGGGGAGGGGCACAAGGTGGAGGGCGGGATTTCAGAGGGGTGGCCTGGGACCTCCCTGGCCCTGCACTAGTGATACCACTGTCTGTCTGGCGTTCGTTTACCAATAAATGGTGGGCGCATTTGCTGGCATGATCCATAACGGATTGGAGGGATTGTAGAAGCCTTTGGAAGACAGGCCTCCCTATTTAAAGTGCACTTTTCCGTATAAAATGCTTTTCTGAAGCTTTTAGGGATAATGGCAAAAGAGGAACGTTTTTAACAACTGAACATGGCAATTCAGCGTTCTTTGTGCTTATCATTCTTTCTGCCATGCACTAGGTACGATTCTGGAATTGTTTGATTGATTGATTGATTGATTGATGGGTATTAGCTGAGGGCGTACTTATATCTCTAAATGCCTCAGGAAGTGCATGCTTTTCATTTCGCCTATAATTATAATGATAACAGTGTTTTAAGAACGAGCTTAAAACCGAAGAGGTTTCTATGCTACACCATCTTTGGGTTGTTGAATGTTACGGCTATGGGTGCACTTCACTGAACTCCACGCCATATTTTTGATTATGTCTTTCAGGTTTCTCTTCTACTTTTGCATATGAACTGGCCGATATATTTACTGGCTAATGATTCATGTAAGTTGTATGACTCGGTCCCTGATTTTAGGAGCACAGTTGAAGTCGCCAGCTTAGACACATATTCCACTGTGAGCATGTGTTTGTTGTGTTTTTCAGTTTCAGGGATTTCCCTCTGATGACCACACCAAGGGAGCCAGTCCTGAGGAAAACATTGTCTATGATAGGACAATATATGTATTGAAGCTAGAAAGAAAGGGTGACTCTCTAGCGTCCCCACATGAGCTCTTTTATCTTCAAGACAATAACAATGCAAGACTGAGATCATTGTCTCTTCTAGTAGACTCTTGGCTCATTAGGTCATTCAATTAAGCAGGTCAGAATATTGAGTGATTTGTGTGTTTTCATTTATTCTTTAGCACACAGTACTTAGTAGAATGTTTTGCTGCTGCTATTTGCACTTTATAGATGCTCATGTATTGCTGTTTTGATATTATTGCGTGTTTATGTTGTGTATGTGTATTTGTTGATAACTCATTTACTTCACATGGTTGGAGAACGTGCATGTCATTAAACTGATATATATAAAAATATTCAAAATAATAACCTTCATACACACCTGTGTTCATTTATTTGTTATGACTAAAGGGCATTAGAAATCGAAATAAACTAACCATCTACGGAGAGTCAATACAAAAACAGAATTATTCTCCACTAGAGTCAACTTGCAACACATCTGCAATCTATTAGCAGACTATCAAGTTATTGGGATACACAAGTATATAAGATAATGTCTTATCTACATGTAACATGGGAAATCATGTCAATTTCATTGCAAGGGTGGGATCTAGCCAAATCACTGGCAAGTATGTATCCATCCCAGGATTCCAGCCTTCCATCTTCACAATACCAGCATCCCATACACTATGTATCGCAATATCTCTTAGCCAAAACCTAAGCGGAAATAATGTTTCTCTCAGAGTTGTTACTTACAAAAGAGTGCTTGTGATGTGGAAATTGTTCTATTGTGAAGCCTCTTGAACAAATAAAGATCAAGTCTTCTTGCCAGAAAAGGGAAACTCACACCTGTTGAGGTTGATAGAACTAGACTGGTATTTACCTTGCTAAAGAGGAGAGAGACCCAGACTTTTATTTTTTTCTGGATTTAATGTTAGGGGCAGACTTAGAGATAGACACTCACATTGAGTAGTGGCACATACATCCTCTGTCCATATTCAGTCTTATTTTCAGAGTTCTAAATGATTGTTTTTTTTATTCGTATGTTTCCCTGTCTCTCTGTATGAGGAGTCTGCCACTCAGGATGGTCGAACTCATGTTCTTAATGTCACTTTTTGGGCCATGAAAGATGTTCCCTAACAGGGGTGCCCTTATTCCCGTGCTTAATGCGGCACGGCTGCATATTCTTTCTTTGTCCGAGTGTTCTCAATGTTTTTCTGATATAGAAAAGACCAGCTGGGAATTTGGTGCATGCAGTCAGATACACCACGTTGTTGCATGGGCAGGTGAAATGTCCCCGTATTTGGACGTTTTGGTAGCATCGTGGTATGTTGATTTTGTCTGTTGCTGTGATGTGTTTAGACTTTTTACTCTGTGTTGGCAAGGGTGTTTCATAGGGTTTGCTGTTCGTTTTGTGAGAGTTCCTTTGACAATGATTTGCTTCCGTTTATTTAGTCATCTGAAGGGTAATTGGACGTTTTCTGGGAACTCATCTCCCTGTTATTCATCATCATGAGAATGGCATCAGGAAGGACTTGACACCTTTCTGCATCCAGTTCTGGGACATCAGAGTTGAAGTTACGGTCAGGGCGAGCTTGGCAGTTTCACATCAAGAACTTGCTTTTGTGTGTTGGTTGACATGTTTGTTAGAGTCTGGCAGCAGTGTGGGTGGGATTTCTGTACATGTCCTATTACTTAATGCCTGCTCTTATTATCATATTGTTCATTTTACAGGTATTCAACTTTGAAGTAACCCGACCCAATATGGTGGAACCATCCCTCCTTCCCATCGCACACATGCATGCTAGTTAATAAGGTTGTTGGTAAGGCAGAAAGATTTCTTGCAACTCTTTTCATTCCTGTGATTGCCCACAGACTCTTTGATACATGGGAATCTTCATTGTGATCTCTGATGACTGATTCTGTATACACATATCTGCTCTTGGAGGTTCAAGACTGAGGTTTCATCCCTTAGAAAGGGCCTGGCCTGTGGGCTGCTACTCATTGGTCTACTTGTCCTACAGAAATGATCGCTAATATTTCCTTATTGAGAAGGATTGCAAGATTGTGTGCCCTTTGAGCCAGGCACTTTCAAACTGTCATCTTCCCGGCGACTTGTTTGTAGGTTTCTAATAATCGTGCACAGCTGGAGATCGTAGATGCTCATCAGGGTGATATAAACATTTCTCTTTTTCTGTTTGTAATACAAGAGTATGTTTCAAGGTTGTATTTTTGCTCCGTTAATTTGGTCATCCACAAAACTGTGTTTGTAGCCACACATTTTAATTGTAATTGTCATTTATTTAGCGTCTTTTACCATTACTATAATCTCAATGTGCTTGTTGTGGGAATGTACGCGGGGATCGCAGTCCACAGGTTGAGAAATTCTCATAGAGGTTTAGTGCGCGTGTGTTCATAAACCTATGATTAGGGATTGGATGAGCTGGCTAGGCTCCGGTAAAGCAACTGTAGACGAGCAGCTGAATGCCTCCGCAGGAAGTCCCGCCCCCATCCTTCCTATATGCTGTAAGCCAGAGGTCGCGACATGCATGACACCAGTGATGGGGCCTATTCCACGGAGAGCCTTTGAGAAAAGGTATCCAATGAGAAAACCCTATCTGATGTATCCCCGTAGCGATGACAATCTCTTGGAAGAGATCCATGAAGGAATGTAAAGATGAGAGAAGGAGAAGTTGGTGACGTCACAAGATGCACGCGTGACGCACTGAGAACAGTGGCAGAAGAAAAGGATATATAGACTTGAGGAATCTGATGACAAAATAAGGAATCGAGTGAACTTTCATGTGCAGAATGAAGATTACATCCGTGAAGAGCACTGCAGAAAATGCAAGCTGTTTTTATAACTGTACAGATGCAGCAACGCAAGTACACTAAGTAATCTTAAAGGCTAGCTATACGTAGTGAATAGACTGCAGGTGGTGCCACCATTATATAGAAGCTGGAAATCGGTGTCACTTATTTAGTAAGCTCAGACCCACAGAGAAGGAAGGATCGGAAAGCAGTGTCGCAACAAAATGAAGCTAAGAGCATGGAAAGGCCTGGAAGAGCTGTCTGGCCTTGTGTCAAAGGATGGAACAGCCAAGAACTGGTTATCTATCATTAAAGAACAGTGAACGTGAGAAGCTGAATCAGCCATTGTTAAGGTTCAAAGAAAGAACAAACACCACGAGTGGCAAGTTTATTAAATAATGGCAATTAAATACTGCAAAACAGGCCCAAATACGGTCTCCTGTCACGTGAGACAAGGATGGAAATGGAGTTGTGTGTCCAGACCAGATCTGTGATAATCGTATGCCTGCACTCCCTTTTATTCCCAGGAACAAGGATACTTTGCAAGGCCAAGTTCAAAGGCAATCTGAATGGCAGAAGGCATGAGCGATGAGAAATGTTGGGCTAATCCTATATAGAAAGTATACTTAGATATTCCCCTTAAGCCAACCAAAACCGCCCATAGGTTTTTCTTGTTTGCTATGTAGTATGATGTCACGTATGACGAGACTTACGTATATAAATATGTTTTTTGTGCATGATATGAGGAGAGAACTCGAGCGAACGTCCATTGATGTGCGTTGTAACTCCCTGTATTAAACAATTGATAATAAAACAGTCCAATGAGACATTGCCAACTTCCTGGGTCAGTCTAATTATTTGGTGTAAGAGTTAGTCTGCATCCCATCGATGCATGACATTTTACTGATTTACGGACCCCTGGGTTCACAACCCAAGAGGTTAGGCAGGGGGTGAGTGTTGAGGGGGGTCATGAGTGTGTGCGAGTGCAAGAGACTTGTTATGTGCCCAGTTGAACTGGAATTTTGTCATAGGTTGTTGCTGTATTCCAATGGCAGAGGTGTTGAAGTAAGTCTGGAGTGAGTAGGCTTAAAAACGTTAAGTGGCCAGCTAGACCGAATTTTGTTGTAGGTCGTAGCTGCATTCTAATGTGTGTGGGTGGATAGCTGTGCAAATGTCCACTGAAGTGGTGCGTTTATACATACCTGGAGCTCCGATGCAGCTTATCTTTGAAATGCTGGGTCATCAGATCTTCTGTGGGGACAAAAAGCCACTTAATGTCGTAGACTCTTCTAGGAACTACAGAGAGGCTACCCTAAAGTCTTCTGAGTGAAAGAGACAGACTGTCCTAGTACATCTTCTAGGCATGACAGGCCAGCTACCATGGGACCTAGGACATAGAATTCTGAAAGTGTTATAGACAGGCTACTTTGAATGTCTTACTGAACTATCTTCCCAGTTCAATAAGCGTTACTAACAGCCATCTAGAAACTGCAATATCAGGATACCAATGCTTATTTAGGATCTTTAGGTGCAATGAAGGTTACCGTTGTAGATCTTGAGCGTAAAGGTGGGCTAACACTACATGCTGTCTTACCAATCTCTTCTATGTGCCAAGCATGGCATAGCCTTCATGGATTCAAGAGCAGTGCATTTTGTAACTTACACTGTTTGCTCCAGGTGCATCACATGTGTTAACCTACATGTGCAGCTTTCTAAGTGCAATATCCTTCCCTACCTCCAATAACCATACAAGTGCAATAACATTGTGCAATACAATTCCCATCCCCAATGATCCATCCAGGTGCGACACACTGCTGTGATGAATCCGGTGGAGTCATCACTGATTCCCCGTCGATGACCTCCCTCCATGTGGCCAAGGTATGGCAGCTGGTACCTGATCCTGACCTTGGGGGTGCTTATAAGAGGGAGGGTCACATGGGAGGAGATGACTGCCAGGGGGAGGTGGTAACTACATTGGAAGAGAGGCAGTATTCTCTACGTTCTTCTGAAGAAAACCCTATGGCACCCAAACTTCTAATGGCATACTGTCAATATAGTCAACATCCCATTTATACCTCATACAATCACAACACACATATACCAGCTCTGGTTTCTGATGTTTCTCTATATCAAACTTTTGAACAACATCATTTTAGAAATTCAATTTTAACTATGGACTTCAGCTCCCATAGCGCCCCAAGTACTGAGATGAAGAAGAGTAGGAAGGAGTGGATGCAGACTAAGAGAAATCGAAAACCTACAGTTGTTTGGCTGATCCCAAATTGAGTTTGATATTTAAAAATGGCATCTTCACTCAACACAGCAGAACAAGAAAGAACCAGGTCCTAGAAAGTTGAGAGAGAAAGAATGGGCACATCCATGCAACGACTCGCAGGTTCCACATACCGGTGTGCCGTGAGGGAAGGAGAGATGCAGCAGGCACACCTGAAGGACCATTTCAGTGCTGGGGGCTGCAGCAGAGGTACAGTCGTGGAAGGAAGCAGCATTCTCCGATCCAAGCCACAGAGGGAAGCCGGTGGGTGAACACAGAGCTGCAGGAAATTCTGGGAAATTTCCACAATGTGCAAGGAGCCCTCCCAGAAAGAAAGCTTCACTGCAGAGGCACACCATTAGTCGGAAATGCTGCAAACTACTAAGGAGTCTGCCCAGAGCCATTGGGAGCCCCAGGGAGTACTGACATGCATGCAATCAAGTGAATGAATCATGTGAGACTGATTTATTTGTACCGCTGTGCCCTTTTATTGTGGAGAAACTGTTGGAGACTGCCCTGTGCCTTTAACGCAATGAACAAAAGACCACTGGGGATGCAGAGCGCCGGCGCGGGAGCCCATCAGGTGAGACCAGTCACTCTGATAAAAGCCTAGGAATACTTCAAGGACTGTATTTTTGTGCCACTGTGCCTTTATATTGTGGAGAAACTGTTGGAGACTGTTCTATGCCTTTACAAGGCCACAAAAGGCCAATGGGTGTGGAGCGTCTGAGTGGGAGTCCGGCAGGCAAGTCCAGTGTTTTTGCCAGTCATCCGGGTGTCATTGGATATCGGGCAAGGTTCTGCTGTCTAGCTACCGCCTTCCAGTGATATGAGTGATGAGGGAGGAAAACTAAGAAGCAGCGGTGTACGACGAGCTGCTGTCGGCAGCTCTTCTTCTGCTGCCGGTTTTAGACTAAAGGACAAGAGGTGTGTGACTTTGCTGACTGAGAGGGTAGGTAAGAGCCCCTTGGGAGCCCCAAATCTTGTACTTTATGAACCCCTGTCTGAGCCTGATATTGTACTGCCTGATTACGACTTGCTCCCACTCCCTTGCAAACCTTCTGAAGTGGGCATGTTCAATACTGTCATTGAAAACAATCTCCTACATCCAATCGAGGCAACTAAGGATATGATTACCCATGGATGTTGGGAGGCAGTCTGTGGGGAACTGACGGCATCATGCCAGGAACAGAGCCTCCTGATATGAAATAGGAAGGCAGATGCAAAGATTCCCTGCCAGTGACAGACCAGAGACCTGCCTATTATTTTGCTTAAGATAAGGGCGGAGAGCGATAAGATTGTGCTGGAGCCGGAGTGGGTGAAGGAGCCCAGGGCTCCTTCCAGACTTTTCATGAAACATTTGGGCTATGCCAATACTCCCCCAGTAAACTCAGCCCCAGCCCCAGCCCCGGCCCCTGGCCCCTGGCCTCAGTGAGAAGAGGAGGATGTGGGCCTGTACATCGAGTGAGGGTGATAGATCGGCCCGACCTAGCAACGGAATTAATGAACCAGCTGATCTAAACACCACAGTGGAGGGGGGGCAGCCAGAGTTGGGGGCCGCAGGTCCTAGTCCACTTCCTACCCATATGCAGAAAGAAGGGGAGTGCTTGGAGGCCCCTAAGGAACTAGGGGCCAAAGTACTACATAATTAGATCAAAAGGTCAAATTGCTGGTATAGATGGGAGCGGCCCTGCCCAGTGTGAATAGCCCTAAGAGGCAGGCGTTGAATTTGGAAGCCATAAAATTAACAAATGTAAAAAGAAGAACTGGAGTGGAGGCTAAAACTTGGGGGAAAATCCCTCTGTTCTTGAAGAAGATACCAAAATCTGATGGTTGCTGAAAAACTATTGGTGATGTTACAAATGATGAACTACTGGAGGGGGTAGATGGGTTAGTAGAGGCCATTGTACTAATGCCTCTAACCCTACTAGGGGGAACATCCCCCAAACACACTGTGTATAATCCCTCCACATAAACCCACGCCACCGAATTCAACCATGGATTTGGGTGCGATCCTGGCACGACAAGAACATTTAGATGGCCAAAACATACTGGTGGGGGGTGGGGAAAAACAACCACCTTTTTGCACCAGTACACTAAGCAGTGACGGCTTGGTCGGGGTTAAAGAAAATGCTCAACTCCTGGAGACTTCACTGCGAATGGACATCACAAGGATCGAGAAGATGATCAAGTTGGCGGATTGTTGTAGTTCGAGGGCCAGTTCCTGCTATAATGGGCTTGGCTGGTAATGATTCCTTGTGTACCCAAGACATTCAGGGGCTGTTTGAAAAAACCCTCAAGAATTTAGGAAAGAACATTAGTGTCCTTAGGCTGGTGGATTGGGACAGAGTGGAGGTAGAGGAAGGGGAAGAGGCCTTATTGACACCTGACGACTCAGTGGCCTCATCGGGTTCTTCTTATTTAACACAAGAAAGGAGGATTGAAGCTCTAAGAATTGCCCCCCTGAGTAGGGAGGGGTTTTCAATGGTCGACTTGAGGAGTGTCATGTATATGTGAACTATTGTCCTGGCACCTTTCTTGAAACTATATGAAAGCATCAAAGTACTGTCCATTGAGGGTTATATAACTGCAGCCATGACTGCAGGATATGGGAGAGGGGACCTCGCAGGGTATGAAAATAAATCTTGAAGATCATGGTTTAGTGAAGCACTCCTTTAATAGGCCTCCCATGCAAAACAAGGTGCCTCAGGTCCTATCAGTAGGGCAACGTCCATGGGTTCTAACCTCAGAAAAATCTGACATGGAAGGTGGTAGTTGCATAACTATTGGCGAGGGGGGATAAACTGAGCCTCCACTCAGGGTGTCTGAAAATAAACCTGCAGAACCATTGGCATTTAAACCTCCTGATGCAGTAGAAAATCTATAAGGAGTTCCAAATTCACTAATTCAAGCCCAAGGGAATACAACGGGTGTAAATTCACCCGACTGTGAAGCGCTATCATATTCCTCAAAATCATATCCTATCTTTGGTCCCAGAAGGAGAAAAAGACCTGGAGGAAAGCCACAAAGGCCAAAGCCAAAGAAACACAAATCTCAGTCACTGGTGAGATCCAATGACTCAACAAAAACAACATTAGTTGTTGGGGGAGGAGGGGTCTAGCAAGGGTTTTATCAAAAGCGGGCACACACATCCTTTTTTAAGGCAGGATGGGACAATACTTTATGTGAATAAGGCATTTATGAATGCAGTTAAAAACGGTGCAAGAGTTTCAGCACATTCTTTGATAATATTAGCCGGAAGCTCTCCCCTTTGCAATTGGAGGGTTTTAAGTGTTTGAGTAGGACTAGGACTTCAGTTTCAGATACGCCTCTGAAGGAGAAGAGGTTCTTGTTCTGGGGGAGGGTGTTTTTGGTAGATGATGTGGGGAGGTCAAACTTGGGCAGAGCTTTGAGGTGTGCTTGGATTTTATTCTGCAACAGGTCCATTTTATTGAGCAAAGCTGATTAGATACTTGAGCACCATGCTTCATCTTTGACGAGGTTGTGGGCGTTAGTAGTGGGGGTACCTAGTTCTTTGAAGGTGGTGAACATTTCTTTAGAATGTGATTTGGCATTAGATATTCTGGTGTTGTATGAGTTGGCTTTGGATTGGCAAATTGCTTTTTTTTACTGGGTAGACAGTTTTTTTCATTTGGGCTTAGTGACGTCTTGGGGGTTGGTTTGCCATTTGGTCAGGCCATTGCATTTGATGGTGCAAAGTTCCTGTAGTTCAGCTGTGTACCAGGAGTTAACATGCTTCGATATTTTTGCGTTTTTAGGTTCTAGTGAAGCAATGGTGTTGATTGCTTTTTTGAGTGTGTCATTGTATGAATCTGCTAGGATCCTGGGGTCTTTGGAAAATGGATGTTTAAAAGCTTGAACATCTAGCAAGGGTAGGAGGTTGTCTTTAGTAAGCCTGTGTGCGCTTCTAGCTAGTGTAGGTGGTGCAGGGAAGTTAGGTTTCTTGGAGGAGGAGATATGGCTGGTGAATTGAATGAGATGGTGGTCGGTCCAGGGGCAGGAGGAGTTGGAGCTAATAATGGCAGAGCAATTATGGTCAGCGACCCAATCTACGGTGCGTCCTTTAGCATGTGCGGGGTTTGTGACTCTATGCACGAATCCCAGGTCTTGTAGTTCTTTAGCAAGAGCTTTAGCTTACTTGTCTTTCGGGTCATTGAGGCCCAGGTTAAGGTCACCAAGTAGAATGGTTTTGTTCTCACCTAGGAGATGGAGAAGGCTACCCTGAACATCTGAGGATGGGCCTGATGGTCGGTAGACAGTGTGGATCGTGATTGTGCAGTTAGGGGAGAGGGAGAGTTTGGCGGTGATGGAGTCTACATTGCCTTCCAGTGGGGAATTTACAATCCTGAGTGGTAATGTCTCTTTCACTATGATCGCTACTCCACTACCTTCCATATGCAGTCTGTCCTGCCAGTGAATGGTGTAACCTGGTGGCAGAGCTGGGGAGATAGCAGGCCAATCTGCTTCGTGAAGCCATGATCCAGTAATGGCTAGCAGGGCCAAGTCAAGGGTGGTGAGAAGGTTGCAGATCTCAGTGGCGTGGGCAGTGAATGAGTGAGCATTAATGAGGGCGCACTGGAGGGATTGGAGGGGGGTGTTTGGTTTGGTATAGGTTGTGTCTTTTGGTGTATTTGTTTGAGTGATGGAATCCCTTATCGGGGATGTGTGTTTCATTTGGGGCAAGCGTGGTGGGGGAACCTTAGGTCTGGCTTGAGCCTGGTCAAAGCGTGGCGTAGGCCCGGTGGGCAGTATCTTGCGAGATAACTTAATAGAAGTAGAGTTTATGAGATTGAAAGTTGGGTTTTCCAATTTGTTTGCAGTGATCTTAGTGATACACATTTGTTGGCATGGAAGTCACGAAGAGCAAGGAGCGCACGCCCAGCATAAGATTCCTAATCTCAGTTGGTCTAGGGCACATTAGGTGAGGTTGAGGATAGGTGTGCGACCTTAGCATAGATAACCTGCGAGCAAGGTCTTCGCGGGGGCTGGCTGTGACATTAGTCCACGGGGTGCGCGCATTATTAGTAGAACTGGCGAGCAGATATATGGCGGGGGTTGGTGGGATGTCGTTTCAGTTGGGAAGCGGGGTTGCCACCTCAGGAAGGAAGGATGGTGGTAATGTAGTGCTCACAGTGCAGGCTAAACAACAATATGGTAATGGGCGAAAAGCACAGTTGTGTTAGGAGGGACAATACACTGGAAATGAAGCAACAGGCACATTAACTTTCCACAGCAGATTGAAAAAAACCAGCACGTGTAGCTTAGACATGAAAACCTTCCAGATTAGGTTGTGCTCACAGTGCAGGCTAAACAAAAATATGGTAGGGGGCAAACAGTACAATTGTGGTCAGAACCACACTGGTAATGAATCAACAGGCACAGCAGGGTTACAGTCAGACAAAAGGTTTCTAAACTACGGAAATAAACAAATGGAGGGATCTCCCATTACATAAGTAGTAAGGTGAGACAGGGCAAAAGCTGTATTCAAATAAAGGGCTTGGAGCTGTAGGCGACATCAAGTAGTGTCCCGTGGCAGATGGGAGCCGTAGGGCCACGGAACAATATAATAGTCACCAATATGATTGGGCAAACTTACTTTAACAACTGTAGCTGAACGTATTACAATCAGGTTATAAGGCTAGGCAGAGGTTATAATAGGGGCTGATGGGGCATGTCGGTGGCAGTTAGAATACTTAGGGCCCATGCAGTACTGAGGGCTTTAGAACACATAGCTAGGAGCAGTTATGAGTCCGTGATCAGCGGAATAAAGTGTACTTTGTGACAGATAGGCATTTTGGTGGCTAGATGACAAAAGCAATGAGAGTATCTTCGGGGATGACCGTAGTAGGTTGTTGGGAGATGTTGCAGTGCAGATACGGCGTAATGCGGGAAATGGGCCTCTGGGGGCTCGCGCTGCAACACGATCACCAGGACTTGCGGAGCAGAGCTGAAAACAGTACAAAGTAACATAGACATGAGTAGAGTTGTGTGGTAGTGCACTGCAGACTTTGCCGGTAGACAATACACCTGAGGGTACCAGAGTTTCAAGAGTAGGTGGTCGTCGGTGGTGGGTTACAGTGGCTCAATCAGGAGCGTACAGGAGCATAATCCATGCCGTACGGCGTGCTGGTCGTAGGCAGAGAGTGTTTAGATGCGAGCTGAGTAGGAGTGGGGGCATGGGATACAGAAGTCAGGGCAGAGGCCAGGTGGGCTACCAAGGGGGAGCGTGGTCGCGATGATGTAAGTGCAGCACAGGCGTTCCTGAGTTACTCCGTTCCTCCCGGCTCTGACAGTCTCGGGATAGAAGTCTTGCTCACAGGGCCTTTCAGCAAAGGGTCTGGCTTACGCCTCCCATTTCAGTGGTTGGTAAATAAGAGTCTATGGCAACCAATCACTGGCCGGCAGAAGGCTGAGCCCAACACCTAATAAACGGTGGCCGTCTTGAAAGTGGAATATAGGTATTCTTTTGAAGAGGTTGTTTTCCGAATTTGCAGATCCATCGTGTAGGGGGTAAACCACACGGTGTGGCACATTTTTAAAATCCATCTACTATTCCTCTATCCGTACTCTATGCCTCCTCGGCCCTCGTAACTCTATTTCTTCCTCTCTTTCTCAACTTGACTGGCTTCTCTTCCTCTCATAACTGAAATTTCAATTCCTCTGTCTTGTCTACAAATCTCTCCATGACCTGGCGCCCCCCTAACTTTCCTCCCTCCTCTCATTTTACTCCCCCTCCTGCTCTCTCCGCTCAGCCAACCTCTACCACCTCACTGTACCCCAGCCCCGTGTGCCTCCTCACGCTTCCGCTCCTTCCAACTCTTGGCCCCCCTACACTGGAACTCCCTCCCGCTCTCCATCCGCTCCACCCCTACCTACTCATCCTTCCGCCACTCCCTGAAAGCCCATCTTCTTCACTCCCCCCTGACTTCCCTTCCCTACCCCTCCCCTCCTACCCTTCCCCCCCGCCTTTCCCCCATCCTCTCTCCTTCCCCTCTGACCTTAAATTGGTAACAAATACTACTTAAGGGAAATGAGGACACCAGAATATTCCCCCTTCCCTTCCCCTCCACCCCACCCTCCCTCTCCCCCTACCTCAAATCCTACACAGTAACTCCCTTCTCCTACCCCCTCCTCTACCCTGCCCCCACACACCCCTTGTAAATAGTTCTACTTATTGTTCTAATGACCTGTTCATGTTTGTAAATATGCTTCTCTCACTTTTGTACCTGTTGTTATATTGAAAAGCGCTTTGGCTTAAAGCGCTATATAAATTCAATGAACATAAACATTAACATAAACATTATAAGTGCACCGCTCTGTAATGGGCAGGCTGCGCTATTTTCGCTCCAGACAGCCGCAACGGTGTAATATGCTACAATAAGCCCTGGGGCCTACCTTTCACTGATCTGGGATCCGGGAGGATGTCGGTGCACAGGAAGGGGTCCAGGAGAGCTCCTGCTCGATCCTCGTGCTGCGTACACTTGAAGATGCTGGAATGGAGATGTACGCCTCAGGATAGGAGCCTTACTCACAGGCCTTGCAACAAAGGGGCCGGCTTATGCCTCCTGGTTCAGTAGTTGGTAGATAAGAGTCTATGGCAATCAATCACTGGCCGGCAGAAGGCTGAGCCCAACACCTAAAAAACAGTGGCCATCTTGAAAGAGGAATCTAGGTATTCTTTTGAAGAGGTTGTTTTCCGAATTTGCAGATCCAACATGTAGGAGGCAAACCACGCAGTGTGGCACATTTATAAGAAGTGCACTGGTCTGTAATGGGCAGGCTGCGCTATTTTCGCTCCAGACAACCACAACAGCGTAATATGCTACAATAAGCCCTGGGGCCTACTTTTCACTGATCTGGGGTCTGCGGGATGTCGGCAGCGCAGGAAGTGGTCCAGGAGAGCTCCTGCTCGATCCTCGTGCCGCGTGCACTTGTAGAGTTTGAGGCTATTGGGTTTCGATATCACTTCTCTATGGGCAGGGACATCATTTGGGGTTTGCCAGGGGTCGCACCTGTGACCCCTGATGTCTCCCCTGCTACCTCTGTGGTCTATTTTCTTTTTTTTTTTACAAATTGAAGCTCCTGGGCTGTAGCTAGTGCCATGTGGCTCTTTGTTTCTAGAGTGGGTGGTTTTCTTGTTCAGGCTTCTTAAAAAAAACAGTGGGTTCCACAATTGTAACACTTTGAGCAGTGACCTTGAATAAGAACGAATAGGAATGGAATAACAAATAATTTGCCTTTCTGGAATTTCATACAATAATTGTAAGACTCATTAAAGCTGTATTTTAGGCATACTTTAGGGGGTGAGTCACTGATTTAGTTTGTTCTTAAACACCTCAAATTCACAATGCAGACAAAAACTTCCAAAAACATTTAGAGTAGATTAAGCATCCATTTTCGGACTATGTGCCAGATTAACATAGCGGTTTCCTTTGGGATTGCACCATTATGAAACTCTTCTGTGAATCAGGCCCTATGTGTTTTGCTTTTTGCAAGTTGCAGTTATAGCACTTTTGTTTCTCCCATTGTCTCTTTATGATCCTCACAAGACATTCCATCTGGGTGTCCTAGGTCACTTGACATATTCCTTGTGCATAAAACTTGTGTACAGTGTAGAAATGTTTGACCATTGCACATAAAGTGGCCCTTGATTTCCTTGCGCCACAATTTATCCTTTGTTGTAATTAGTCTATGGCATGCTGTACAGGATGTTTGTTTGCATGTAAGAGGTAACGAGTGCCCAGAGTAGGGGATGCCGTGTGTGTGCACTGCTTTCCCTGTGCTCCTCTAAATTCTTTAATACACAGTTATGAACCCGCCCAATGGTATGTATTTTGCCTATCTCGGAAGCCTGAAAAGTAGATCCACTCAGGCTTGACATGTGGCCAACCCTGCACCAGACCTGCAGATGAACTGGCCCGCTGCTAAATCTCAGTTACCAGTTTGTTGGCATCCACTACAGTGCAATTTGCATCCTGACTTTCAGACACGTAATTGCTCATTTTACTATATCCAATGAGATAGCTATATCCTTTAAGATAGCTCAGTGGTTTGAGTGCTTGCTGCTGCAATGTGTGTGTGACCTTTAGGGTTCAGGTTCGAAACCCAGCATAGCCAACTCAGCCTTTCATCCTTCTGAGGTTGATAAATTAGTACCATATAGGTTGGGAGATATTTTATGTATCTGTGTTCAATATAAAGCGCTTAAGCATAAGTGCTACATAATAACACATCATTAACATTTGGCCTTGGACATATGCTTGCATTCACAATAATTTGGTAATATGGGCCTCTACACACTGATATTAATGATTCATATGGCGATCCACTCTTATATGAAATGTACATCACATTACAGTGATATTGCAACCATATTTTCCGTAGTGTACTTAGGAATAATACTATGTGATGCCACTTCCTGTTTTGTCAAGGGTTGAAAGGTCGTGTTCCATCACTTCCCGTGATGTCACTTTGGGGTGGGGTCAAATGACATCACTTCATGTGATGTCATCAGATGTCAAGGGTCGTGTGATGTCACTTCCACTACCCCTGGAATGTTGGTGAAATGATGTCCCTGTTTATGGGATGAACAAATAGAGGAAAAGAAAGATTACGTTGATTTTGGACAGTGGGGAGGTAACTTTCCTAAACATATTGAACGAAAAGAACAAATAGGTAGCAAGGAGACAAGGAAAATCAGTGTTGCTTTCTGTCCTGAAGTATGACAACCAGTTGACATCCAGGTTTTGAATGTAAGAGAGAAAGTTCTGCCTTCTAAGCACACATTTAGTATAACTATAGGTGACAAAGGAGGTGCTGATTCTGGGAGGAAGTTGGAAATCGTAGAGGGGAGAGATTCAGTTTTGGGTGAGAGGGATTCTTGGGCATGGTTGCTGGATGCTCTAATGGGGCAGAGTTCAAACTAGCTGAGTGCAGAGAGGGGGGTGGAATTGCATTCAATGGCCTCGTGGAATATTCTGGGTCACACTCACCTCTTCATGAAGGGGGAGGTGAACTTGGGAGATTTTGATCTGATCTACCTTCAGGAGACATAGCTACGATCTAAGCCAGGTCTGATGGTTACCCTATTTTCCTAAATCCCACCATTGATGGCTCAAGTGGAGGACATAAATCAGGCTTACTTGTGGCCATTCGTAACTGCATAGGGTGGGAAATGTACCCCTACTGCGTATATACAAATGGTTGAGCTGTGATGGAATGCGCTAAAAACACAGAAAACTAAAAGGGAAAGAGAATTTTTGGTGATCTTGTACTTGCATCTGAACCCAACAGCAGAGGGTAAGAAGGTGTTCATCGCATTGAGAAGGTTTTGGATTTGATTGATGAGGTATTAAGTGGTGAGGACATGAGGACCTCAATACTTAGCGGAGATGTACATTTTGCATGTTGGAAAAGGGAATGGGAAAGTGATTCAGGATCAGTCCCAGCACCTAACCCCATCAGAAAAAAAGGGGTCTTGCTTGGAACACCGCCCTGGATTCAAGCAATTTACGGTAAGGTGGGGTTGCCTGTAGGCTGCCGGCCAGCAGCCTACTAACGACTTCGTAATGAGGCCCACTTGTCAACATGAGCTCAAGTATCTTAGCGTTGGTCCGGACTGTCAAGAACAACTTAACAGCATGGGTGCGGATCCCTTCAAGGACTGATTTGAGACTCTGCTTTTTGGTAGACAAAGTCTCTGCTGAAACCCAGGGATGAATTAATTTGGGTAATTTACTGTACACATGTTTATATGCCTGTGGTGTTCAGGCACATAGCACACAAATACACTGCATGATACTGAAACGCTACTTAAATTCTGCAAAAAGAAAATTCATTTTTATATATCTTGTAGAAAAATAAACCTCCCCATCTGTTTGCTAACCAACTATAGCCATAATTGTCTCATGAGGATAGCTCAGGGGCAACGTGCTCACCTTGGAAGCAAGACGACGCAGTGAAACAAAGTTTCGATCCCTGTGTCTGCGCTTAGATAACCAGTTACAATACTTTATACATGAGATACAGTCTGCTGACAGCAGTCTTTCTTAAGAGATAGATTTTTCAGGAGCAGTCTTCACCCTACTGACAACCTAAAGTGTGCTTATATGTGCTGCAGTGTTTCTAGAACTTTAAAAGGGAAGTACTATATTCTGGGCTTTAATAGTTCTTTCAAAGTGTGTTTTACGTACTACGGTATGAAGCTTTTTAGAAATCGAAAGGCTCACCCTTTGTCTTTCGAGTTCCTTTGAAAGCCTTTTGAGACGCCTCTTTTAGTAGCTTGGCAACGGGAGCTTTCTGCTGCATTATCTGACTCTTCCTGGAGGCTGTTGCTATGGTTTTTGAGGGTTATTTAAGGTTAGAACAATGCACTGTTTACCACTCATAGCGATTTGGATACATATTGTTTCTGTTTTGAGAATCTTTTGGCATCCACAGTATTTCATTTTGCTACATTACACATGGAACATTTAATGGTTGATGATTTCAAATACTTCTTCCGTAGTTTTGCACAATAAACCGTATAGGAACAATAGCGCCTGCTGCCACAAGACTAGGTTAACTGGGAGCTTATCAGCCTTCATGGGGTAAATAGATCTTGTTCGCCATGTTGGAATGTAGGAATTGTTATAGTATTTTTTAAGGTGACTTTTAATCAGGGTTATCTGTGGATAGCAATGAAAATCTTTCAATGTGTATTTTTTAATATGAGGTTTTAAGGAATGTTGATGAAATAAGCTAATATCGTTGAAATAAACACAATTCTTTAATCAATATTTATATTCTGATGCCAAAATCACTTGCAACATTTAGACGGGCTGGGCTAATTTACTAGTTTAACTCCCATGCTAGAATATGTTGGTAAAATGCTGGATGGTGGCCAGGATGCAATTAGGAATTGATATATTTTCAAAAACGGCCTTTATGAAAGCAGTGTTATTAATGGACACTAGCAGCACAAAGCTCTCTTCACAGGGGGTTGACATGAATGCAAGGTCCTTCCAACAGATTTGTTGAGTGTTCTGATAGCGCTGCCCTCCATCAGGTGCCTGAAATGGAGGTGGAATTGAAAGTAATGGATTTGGAGTCATAAGTAAATATCTAAAGTGAACTTTGGTGGGGGTCATGCCCCTTTCCCCTGAATGTCACTTGGAAGCACAGTGTGATGCAGCACCAGTGGTAACAGGAGATGGCCTAGTAACATCAGTAACTGATGCTGTGAGATATGTCCCTCTATCTGGGGGATATGGACCAAACCTGGGGAACCCTCAGTACTTTGCAAAGATGGTCTGGAAAACTCCAGGTTAAGCGGAATGATAGTCCAGGAAGTCCCGTACTCAATAACGGAAGTAGGCAAAGTAAATGGCAAAACCTGCTTTATTAACAAGCCACATTAAGAAGGGACAGTATGCAAGCATTAAGGATCTCACATCACTCTCAAAGATTCTCATGTAAAACAATGGATTGTAAGTCAAAAATATGTCACAACTGACATCACACTACCATATTCGTTACAAAAACCCGGAGGGATACAGGCATTGGTTATGGCAATTGTATACATATAGAAGATATATGCCTCCACATGAGACCACCTCTAAATTGATAATAGTGAACACATGTCATTTCTTTATTACTTGATTGGTTAATGCAATATGTCCTGAGGGGCACAGCATTGGGAGTTTTCATTGGTTGGCGTCTTACCAACCTTGAGCAATTGACAGGCCATCAACACATGAGCCAAAATGGGAGCTGGGGAGAAAAATCCCAGGAACTGCTTTCCTTTCAATTAGATAAAATGCTATCCATTATTCCTAGGCAACTAGCCAAAGTGATCCCTTCTTAGTCGAACTTGCTTGGTGCCTTGGTTCTGAGAATAACTGGGGAGTCGAAGCAGATGCATAACTTTGCCTGTGCCTAATGAATAGACAGTCTTTTGGAGTTATGGGTCACGTGTGAGAGGACCATGTTCTGAATTATTTCACCCTGCATTTATTCGGATTTGAGCTAATGTGAGCGTGAGTGTCATTACATTTTCAACCACTATGGACTTAGTCAATCCATCCCTTATTGAATTTTGGGCTCATAATTATCCTTCACATGGCTTTCTAAGGCAAATTGTTCTTTAATTAATTTTAGAGAATTATGTCTTGTGCCATGAGAAAAATTATCTTGTGTTCTGTCCGAACCATTCCTGCTCTCCCTAATGTCTCCGTAACCTTGGTAAGGTCTGCGCAGCTACTGTCTGTGCTCTTCAGGAATCTGCATTTCAGTAAATTCAGCAGTTTGAGTTTCCATGAAACCTTGAGGCCTTTATTCATTTTAATGAATTCAGCGGCTTCCATTTTGGAAAAGATGCCTGCCTATTAGTTTTACATTTCTATGTTAGTAAGCTATATACGCGTATCGTGTGTGTTGCATTTCAGTTTATACATTGCCTATGTTATGTTTTTCAGTCTTTATGTTTGCAAGCAATGTTCTTTGTGTATACATGAATGTTTCTTCATGGTAGTGCATATTTATTTGTATATATTGCATGTGTATGGGTCAGTTAACAGTTCATTTGTTTATTCTCACCATCTTTAGTTACATCCAGTCCAATTCTTCCTGTATCTGTCTGGGATAAGGCTGGTATGGTTGCCTCACTTTATAGCGTTTATCATCCAGTGCGATATTGGGGTGTGGGGGCAGTTGCCATGAATGATGCATTCATCTGCCTGTTAACAATTTAGTGGACTATAATTAAAGTAACACCTATGAGGCGGCACGCTGTGAACTGCCTGTTCCTATTACTTTATGTGAAGAGTTAGCAAAGCAAAAAAAAAAAGAAATAAGGTGAGCTGTGAAATGGAACTTCTTCCACAGAAGTTCTCAAGTCTCACGCAGCCTGCCAATCAACCTACCAAACCTAACTAAATCCTTCATCTGGGATCCAGACCACCAGTCTCTCAATTCACTGTTTTAGGTCTTGGATGGGAGGCAAGACAGGAAATTCATTGTGAAGGCTCAGAGTCGTGAATATCAACACATGCACAGCTGCTGACTACCATGAAAAATGTAAGATCAGGCATTAATGACATGAGGGAACTCTTTAGAATTGGCTGTGTGTAGGAATCTCCCTCGGTGGGAAAGTTGCCGAGAACATGTCCACTCCGGTCCATTAACAAGCCATAGCAGCCCTCACGGATTCTTAGGAAGAATTTTGTAGTGCCCAGAAGGTAACAATTGAAACACTTGTGTAGAGGCGTGTTATAAATGTCATATCATATCATAACATATACTCCGATGCTGGCATATGACTGCTTGCTGTTCCCTTACCATCCCTCGACATATAAATCCCACTACACCAAAGCAGCTAGAGGACAAGCAGCAGTGCACCTACTTGCACGCACCCATTACTGCTCCCTCCACACTGGCTGAATCACTGGCTGTCTACCGCCAGACTCCACTCTTGTTCTCATATATAGGACAGCTCCAGAAGTAGGTTCCTGACCAATGGCTGGTTTGGAGTTGTGGCAGGGGCTTTGGCAGGTGGGCCTCTGGAAAGCGACCCTTCCTACGGTACCACTGTGTTTTCCAAACTTAGCAACATGCAAGCGAGGAACTTTCCACCTACAAGCTCTACAAGCTGCATATCCCCTCTATCATTCAGGCAGAGGTATATGGTTTAGGTCGAAATGACTGAAAAAAAAGGTTGAAACGACCAAAAGTTCTAAAAATGCTACCACCAAAGGATCGAACACCAAAAGTTCGATCCTCTGGTGGTAGCATTAAAAAAAAACGGCGGCTGTGGGGGTGTCCCCCGCATTCCCCGCTCACTATACTTTATGGTATAGTGAGCGGGGGCTGCGGGGGACACCCCTGCAGCCGTCTGTGAAAAAAAAGAAAAAAAAACGGGGGCTGCGGGGGTGTCCCCCGCATTGCCCCGCTCACTATACTTTATGGTATAGTGAGCGGGGGCTGCGGGGGACACCCCCGCAGCCTTCTGTTAAAAAAAAATTTAAAAAAAGAAAAGAAAAGAAAAGGACCTTGCAGCGCCAGTTCCCAATGATGAAAGGGAACTGGTGCTGCAGGAACCAGCGTGAAGGTAAGTGGGGTTTGTGTATGTTGGTGGTGTGGGTGGGGGTGTTCTGAGGGTGTGGGTGGGGGGTGTTATTGTGTGTGTGTGTGTGTGTGTGTGTGTGTGTGAGAGAGAGAGAGAGAGAGAGAGAGAGAGAGAGAGAATGTGTGTTTTGGCAAATTATCGGGCTGAAATGTCCAAAAACAAAGTGTTAGAACTTTTGGTAATTCGAACATTTCGTTTTCGGATATTTCAGCCTCGATAATTTCCCCTTCGGTCAAATCACTGGGATTCGAGGTATGTAATTCATTTGATTGCAGGTGTTCATGGTTCCTTGGTCTAGAACATTCTGAACCCATGCAGGATTGCTCTAAGTAGCACATGGCCAGTGACAGCTTCACCCAGTAGTCGAGTCAATATTTCACAATTCCTTACAACATTGCTGCACGTCGCCAGCAAGGAGGAAGTGACACTACACATTAAACCATTTCTACATTACACTGTAGATTTTTCAAATACATGTATTTTAATCCACCACTTCTGCAGTTCAGGAAGGAGCTGAAGATCCTCCTCTTCATGGAATGTCTCCTCCCTAACAACTACTTCCCCCCACCCTCCACTTTCCACCCTACCTGGGAATGGGTGATCTGATCCCCAGTGTTTCCTCCCCTGGTAGTTACTTGTAGATCTCTTGCTGACAAATCGTCCACCACCCCCGCCCCTGTTTATCTCCACACTCCCTAGTTTCTCTCCTCTCCTCGCCATAATAATAATAATTTGGCATTTATAGAGCGCTACGAACCCAGGTATCTGAGCGCTGCTTATTGTTACCCACGGTGTGTGCTGCTCATTTATCGACCTCGGAAGGATGAAAGGCTGAGTTTGTCAAAGCGAGCGCTCTACTCACTGTGCCACTTGACCGGCCATGTTCTTCCCCCTATGATTGTAAAGCAACCAGTTGCTTTGTGAATCTATGTCCCTGCTCAGTAAAGACCCGAACAATAATAATAACATTAGATGACTGCACCCGCCCCCTGCTTGGAATCCAACCCCGAAGGACAGCATATTGCAGAATCATATTAAATGCAATCCTTAACTGTTGAACAGACCTGACATTCATTGACTCCCTGTTTAACATGAGGGCGACTGGTGTACAGTATGAAAATCCCTTTAATTAATGATCCAATGCGAGAAATCTGTGGAATTAGGCAAATATCAACGGGAGCAAAGCGTGGGGAGCTGTCTCTAAACATCTGCCTGGTACGACAAAAAGGGATAGTTTTTCTTCTCTCTCTCTTAGGAGGTCAGAAAAGAAGCAGTGGTTATGTCGTTTTCCTGCAAGATGCCATGGGAGCAATGCACGGTCCATGGCCATAGAGGGCGGCACGATGCAAAAACAGGGCTTCACCAGAAGCCAGACAAAGTGTGTGGCATTTGCCCTTGTGGATACTAGGTGGTGAGAGCAGTGGGTGTGAGTTGCCCTTAATGCGATAGCACCAGGGTTGGTTGAAGCAGGGATCTGGCAAAGATGGGTAGAGAGTTGGTAGCTGGCGAGGGAGATGGGCGGGGCAATACCCCGCGTAATGGCTGCACACATCAGACTCATGTTTTGCAATGTTCCCTCATTTGTCCACATACCTCCCTTTCCTGGCTTCCCTATTAGCTACCATTCCCCTACTGGAAAACCTATTTTTATTTTTTATTCTGGAACTTTATTAAGAGGATCCTGGCAACAGAGATTCTACAGGGTTCACAGAAATGATGTATAACTATACAAACAGTAACCATTTGATATACAATATAAATGAACAGTCAAGAGCCGTACAGAGAAGATAGCAACAAAAACAAAACGATAATAAAATACAAATATTTATGTGTAAGATAAGGTGAAAAACGAAGTCTTAAATGTTTCCAAAACGTTCTAAAACTAAAAAGGGCACTTTCAGCTTAAGTTTATATGAATGGGGATATCAGTTTTGGTTGACAAGCAACCAACCTTACCCGATACTACCAACTTAAAGCTAATTCAACTGACCTTGAAAGGGACATGGAAGTGAATAGGGAGATACATTAGAGTAGGAACATTTCCATACACCAGAAATAAGTCAAGCTGCAGAATATAGCATAGTGTTAAGTGTGGATGTGTTAAGCAAATCAAACAACATTACCCCCATCAAGATGAGATATTACCAAAGCTTGAACAGCAGCATGGAAATCCAATGAAGACAAAAAGGGCACATTTTCTTAAGAAGAGATAACTGACAAGAACAAGAACGAGAAAGAATGTTATGTGTGTTTTAAAGGTAAGATTGTAATCCTAAATAAATCCCAAAGATTTGACAGAGTACAACTTGGTTGGACTGATACCTAAAATAAGAGGGTGGTTGAAGCCACTCTGAATAGGTAATGAAGAAAGTAATATTCTTGATTGCACATGGTGGACGTCATCCACTGATGCCATTTCGAGGTACAGTAGAGTGTTATTGGTAAAAAGGTGCCTTGGGAGCCGATATCTAGCACAAGGTCTTGCAGAGGTTCTTTTTTGGTGTTGAAAGGCATGGGAGATTGGATTGAGCCCTGGGGGTCTCTGTAACACCTGGGTAGATGGTCATATCTGGAGGGACCCACCTGTATAAGCTAAATTGAGATCTTTCATGGGAAAGTTCTATGAGGAGGCTTAAGATGTGTGTGTGCTTATTTGGCCAAGATTAGGACTTAGTAAGCAACCCAAGAGGTCAGGCATGTGGCCGGGTGCTGAAGGAGGACACAACATAGCGATAGTGCAGGAGACTGTACCCAGCTATACCGAGTTTGTCGTAGGTTGTCACTGTATTCTAATGGAAAAGGTGTTGATGAAAGTCTGGTGTTTCAGTGCAAAACATTTATGGGACCAGCTAGACCGAATTTGTCATAGTCGTAGCGGCATTCTAGATTGCGTGAATGGATAGCCATGCCTGTGGCAAATGTCCACCCAAGTGGTGCGTTTATACATACCTTAAGCTCAGATGCAGCTTATCTTTGATGTCACTGTGTCATACGAACATCTGTTGGGAAGAAGAAAACAGCTACCTTTGTCGACTTTTCTAGGCACTATGGACAGGTTACCCTCAAGTCTACCAAGTGCAGGATACTGGTTGTCCTAGAATATCATCTAGGTGAGACAGACCTGCTACCATAGAAAGTAGGCTTAAGGGATCTTGGCTAATGGGTCCACTCATTGGCATCATCATCACCTGTAGGATAGCAGCCACCATGCTACACTGGGGCTGGAATGCAGATTGATAGTCCCAAAGACGAATATGTGAAAACAAGTGATGGGCTATGTGACAAATCCTTGGATGTCATCCCTTCACACATGGGGGTGGGTCGTCTCCTGCGGCCAGGGTGGTGTGGCCACAGTCCAATAATCCCCCTTGGGGGTGGTGCACTGTAGAAGGATCACGTGGGGAGGGAAACCCTCATGGGATGAGGGATGACACCCTAGGAGAGACGCTGTATATTTCTCCCACTGTCACAGATCCCTCACCCTCTTAGCATCTCCAGAATCCTGGAATATCTCCTAGTTCTATCTATGTGAGCAAAGAAGAACGTTATCCTCCCCTAAATAGTACTGAGATGAAAAAGAACAGTTATGACATCTTAGAGAAATATACAGAGACGAAGAAGATGCAGAGTGCAGAAGAACACCCCACAGAACCACAGTGAGCAGACCATCCTATTTAATTTAGCTGAACTCCGCTATGAAATAAAAAGGAAAGAAGGGCTTACTACAAAAGACAGTCCTTCCTGGAGTAGCCACAAGGAAAGGCTCTGTGTCTGCTGGAGACGGGAAGAAAACTGGTTTGCCCAGGAGGCAGCCAAGAGTTCTGGAGCAAATCCTGAGACAGTGGAAAGGACGGCAGGCTGGCAGATGCAGGCAACAGGTTGTCCTGAGACTTTGGAAGCACAACAGCTTCCAGAAGGACCGTTGGTACAACAGAGCCACCGCAAACCAAACAAGGCCTCCCCAAGTGTGGAAAGTCCAGCCGCTGATGGAGGAGGCTTGGAGAAGGCAGACATCATTTGAACCAGAAAAATAGATACGTGGAGAGTCAGAGAGATGCAGGGAACCTGAAAAGTGAGAGAAATACCCCGAGCTTAGCATCTGAGACCCTGACCATAAGAGGGATTGGTGGCAAGCAGAGAAGGGGTAGAAATACCCTGAATTGAGGGTCTGGGACTCTAAAAGTAATATTGAAGTCACTTTCACATATATGATAATATATGGTATTGCTTGGCAGGAGAATAAACCAAGCCTACCTAGAAAGAAAAGTACCAAAGACAGGAGAGTCTGGGACTCACACCCATAACAGTAATACATCAGTTGTTCATCCTCTTAGTCACAGCACTTGGGAGAAAGGTGAACCAGGTTAGTTGTGCCATAGGTAGTACTTGGCAGGAGAGTACACCAAGTCTACCTAGAAAGAGAACTGTTGAAACCAGGTGAATCTGGGGCTTGCACCCATATGAGAAGGATAATCATTACTCCTCTTCATACTCACTGTCCCGGGGAGAAGAGTAAACCCTGTTGGCTGTGCAAAGGAAGAGAAACCTGGGGAATGGAGACAGCCCCTGGGATTAGTGAACATAGTGGCAAAGCTAAAAGAAAGGAGATGTTCTCCTTGGTCTTCAGGAAGTGGAAAAGTAACCAGGGAAAGGGAGTCATGCCCCTTGGGACTTGCGAACATTGTGAGAAGTCAAGAGAAGGGAGGCATTCTCTTGAAACCTGTGGAACTTTGTTTGTTTTTGCACCATTTAGAACTTTGTTTTATGATCTTGGAAAAGGACTGTCAATGTCCTGCTGAGAAGACAGCACCTTTGCACCTTATATTGAGTTGTTAGTGTGAGGGCTAGATTTATGGTTTTTGACACAAAGGTGGACTTATTTTTATTTGACATCCTGGCAAACCCCAACCATACTCTCATTTACATAAAGGTCTGTAGCAACAAAATTGCCACCTGTCTGTCCATATCTCACATCTGTACCCTCACAAGTGGTGTCAAAGTGGGATCTGGCCTAGTTGATTCAAACTGGGAGATCCTAGAATTTATCCAATTAAGTGCAAGAGCCAGGAACCCTTCCATGGCCACGTCAGAGTTAATAGGGTTTGATTTGTTTTTATTTTAGCATTTGTAGAGCGCACTACAGCCCACAGGCAGCAAGGCACTATAAGGAAATTATAAGAAGGCTTGCCTGAGGGTTACAGTAAGCGGCCCCAAAGGTATATTAAATACATTTGCTTAGGTTCATTACAGTTGGTTACTAATAATCTAGTCTAGGTAACAGGTGGCAACACAGATATTCTCCTATACAAGGTGATACAGTAGAAATGCATACCTAGAATGACAGGGTCTTTAGATGAAGAGGTTGGTTTTTAAGGCCTTGCGGAAGGCCATGTGTGAGTCGATTGATCTAATCTGAGCTGGGAGGTTGTTCCATCAGGTTGCCACCATAGTAGGGAAGCTGGTGCCTCCTGCGCGCACTCTGCGTGTGTGCGGGACAGTGATGCAGATCTTTCCAGTACCCGAGACATACTCATAGACCCAGGGAAAATGGAATGAATACCTACGTACTTAATTTTAATAGCCCCCAAGTGGACTAATATTAGACTTGCATTTTAGTCCGGATTAGCCTGGATATATGGGATGGATGTCTTGGCAGGGGTAATTGACCCTAACTACCGAGGGGACATGAAAATACTAATGCAAAATAATGGCCAACTTCCATACCTAGTGAAAGATGGAAAAAAGTTAGCCAAGGAATATTTGAAACCACCCTATTTTTTCCAGATTCCAAGAAGTAAAGGAAGTGAGACCACAAAGAGAGGTAGAAAAGGGTTTGGTGAAGCTGATGAAGAAGTTGAGACCATTAGTTAGACTCCAACTAAAAATAAGGAAGATGACATCCCAGAGACCTCTCCTTGCCACAACGGAACAACCCTATCCTTGTCGAATCATTCTTAAAAGTTGTGCCTGAACAAGAAGGTAGAGAGAGAGGAGGACCTTTTTTCTTCAATAAGAATGGCTTGCTGTATCGTGTGGATACTACTAAAGAAGGACAATCAAGATCACAAATAGTCATCCTCAAAAGCCATAGAAGAATGGTATTGGAGATCAGGCATGCACAACTTCAGGTTGTCTATGCACAGCCAAAGCCCAGGGCCAAGTAATAAACCAATTGTAGCAGCCATGTGTAGATGCTGATGTCCGGAATTCTATATCGACATGAGCATTATGTCAAAAGACAGTCCCTCATAAGGTTTCATCTGCCCCTTTTCAGCCCCTGCCAATAATGGAGGTACCATTCTCATGCATTGCAATGGACATTATGGGGAATAGATACATATTTGTTATCATAGACTATGCAACCCATTACCTGGAAGCCTTTCCCATGTGAAATTATTCTTACCAACAAATTCTTAAATACCTCATAGTATTTTTGTCCAGGGTAGGGTTCCTAAAGGAGATCCTAAAAGATATGGAGTGGTAATTTCATGAGCAAGATCATCGGGGAGGTGAAACAATGATTGCAAATTAAAACACTAAAACTTCGATATACTTCGCCCGAATGGAAGGACTAGTTGAACGCTTCAATAAGACCCTAAAAAGCGCCCTGATGAAACTAGTCGACATAGATAACAAAAACTGGGATGCAATGGTTCCCTGTGAATTATTTGCATAAGGAAAGCATCCCAATCTTCCCTCTGGTTCTCCACTTTTAAACTTTTATACAGGAGAGACTGATGTGATGTGCCAGATATGCTAGGTGAAACATGGGAAGAAAGAGAGGAAGTGGCATCACCCCTTTCCCAGACAGCCCAGAGAATTAAAGAACACATGAGTATCATACGAAATATAGTGTCAGAACATCTGAAGAAGGCACAAGATTATCAGAAGGTGTATCATGACCAGAAGGCTATTATTCGAGCCTTCTCAATTGGTCAAAAAGTCCTGGTGTTACTGCCAACATCAGAGTATAAGATTGTATTCCACTGATACGGTCCACATGAAATTTTTGAACAGGCCGTGTATCAATTATCTGGCGTCACAACCCAGGTAAAGATCCCAGTATATCATGTAAACCTATTAAAAGAATGGAGGGAAGATCCACCGTAATCTTCCTCTGTTCTAATCTTGGCTGTTAATGCTTCTCTCCTGGCCTTTTCAGGTGCTGCCTGCACTATGCTGAGCTCTCTGATGTCTCAAATTTGTACTTTTCCGACAGGGAACGTACTGGGTAAGCTTGTAGAATACGTTTTTACCATGCACATGCAAGGAAACAATAACATAGACCCCTGCCTGATAATCTCTTGCTGGTCAACAATGACACTGTAACATGTTGTTCTGTTCTGACCTCCGCATTCGGGAAGTCACTGACCAGCAATGTTGTCTCCAGAGGAACTGTCAAGTTCAAGTTCACTGGGTCTTGTGAACTATGCTGGAAGAAGTCCTTTGATAAATTTGCATGTAATAAATGATATGATTGAATGGGGTGCTCTGTTAAATGATATGAGGTAATAATGATACTTTTACTTTGAAATGGTAAGCTATTAATGTTAAACAGATAAAGCAAAATAAAAACAAAATTCACAAAAAAATAAATGCTATATTTGTACACATAAAGTGAATGTAACTACAAGCACAGGTGTTACAATCAGGATATTATGTGACATTATTTGCAAAGTTAGAATATGTGTAAAGCACAGAATAATTATATCTCTGGACAGAGCAACATGTTGTTTTATTGCTATTACAAGTTAACATGTCTTACATGAAACAGTTTCCGTTTATGAGCCAGAATGTACTTATATGAACCTTAAATGAAACACAATGTACATGTTATGCAGAAACAACCATTAGTAAAGCAAGAATGTCCGGACCCCAATGACTATTCCTTTTGTCAATGCATAGAATGTTTAAGACATATATTTAAATGCAAGAATTTTGCCTTGGAAAATATAATCCACTGGTATTACCTTTAGCTAATCTGTTAGATTGCATGTACACTGACTGACAGGTGCCTGGTCACCTGTTAAGTGCAATTTCAACGAATCAGATGGCTCGGGAATGTCACCGCCATTACATTTTGTAGAGCATTGTGTGTTGCAATGTTAGGGAGAATTCTCTTCTATGGCTAATTTCCCTTACCTATAGAGTCCCGCAGCAGCTTTGCTGGATTTGAGGGGTATATTTTTTTTCTCCTGCTCAGAGTGAGACCCTTTTTTCCCACTCTTAGGCAGATAGCTAGTGTGTGTTTTAGGCTATCTTGTGTGCTCATGGTCTATGGGGATTTTCTCACCCTCATAGGAATCATCATTTTTATGTCTGGTACACAGCACCCTCCGTGCCGTACCACACAGGAGTCGTAGCGACCCCCAAACATAGACTCCATACCCTGGGACTGACTACTGTCTCCCAGGGCATGTAAAGTCCCCATTGACTTTACTAGTCAAATCCTATGAACAAAACCAGTACAACCCATCTTACTTTGGAGGTACTGGGAAGGGTTAATAGATTTTCCTTAGTGTTCATTTTCGAGGGAGTACAGTACAGTCCGTCTCTCAAAAGTTTCTGGCTGATGGCAGTGGTTAATACCGAAAAAACCCAACCGCAAATATTTTCCTATGGGATTTTCCCATTGTTGGAGGCTACCACTTTTACTGACAGCCTCTAACATACCGTGACTTTAATATTGTTTTTCTCTATAGTCCTAACCCAGGTCGGGGATCCTTTGTTCTTCCTTTTGGCGGGCTGCTGCACAGAAACCCTCCTCTCGACGCCACTGAGTCTGGGGTAGACAGCATGTGTGGGAGGGGGAATAGGCAACCTGGACAGGGTTGCCTACGCAACCCAAGTCGCACTCTTCCCTGATAGGCTGTGGGGTTCCCCCGCCAGGAGAGCCACCCCACTGTGTGAGTGACAGCTAGGCTGTATGAATGGGGGTCTTGCTGCATAAAAGCAGGGTCCTGAGGACTGGAGGACAAGACGTTGCCAGTGGAACTAAGAAGCCGAAGAGGAGAGAAGCCAAAGACATCTGCAATGACTGAACCACCGGTGAAGCCCTGCTGCAGATCCTCACCACTTTTCTCCAACGACTCGAGAAGATCTTCACCTGCAAGAGTCTTCTTTCCTTGAGCTGGTGGGGCCAACCAGTTCGCCAATCGCCTTCCAGGACCTGCCTTGGTCGAATCGCCAGTGCCAAGCACTAGGAGACCGAATAGCCAGGCACCTGTCCACCCGGACCGTGATTTAAGGGAGCGTACCTTTTATTTCGTTTGGCAGCACGGTGGCTGATTTCATCCCCGGGGCAGTGCAGTAACTCGAACCTCCCTCCACGACGAGAGCCTCTCTTCCTCTGCTGGATCTCCCAAACTGCAGGAACTGCCAGGAACTACCGCCACCGCAGGAGCCTCTTCTACTTTTTAAGGTACATTGTTCCGCCAGGCCTCCCTTTTTTGTTGGGAACTGTTAAAGGTGTTTTAAATCCTTTACCTACCTACTGGGTTGGCCGCCCTATCATCTAACATTGTCTTTCACGTTCTGCAACCACCTTTTCGAATCATTTAACAAAGACTTGACTGAAGCTACAAGAACATTTTGCTCCTGGGCACTTTGCCCTGTACCACTGACTCTGGCACAGGCCCATTGTCTCTGGCTAAATCTGTTACAACTGCCTTCTCTAGATTGCTTCTCACCTAGAAATGTGTTGGTGCACCTAACTCTTATAATCACCTTTCCTTCCCTCTTTTGAAACTTGTGAAGTGCCATTTTGCTCGGTTTTCACCTCAGTTTACACATGCTAAAGTAATGCCTTGCCTAACTTGTTCACAATCCTCTTGGGAAGTGTTGGTGGTGTGTTTAAGAGTACATTCCTGTATAACTTGGCCTTGATAAAGTGCCATTTCTGCTTGGTTTTCACTGTGCTGTTTTGCTCAGTTTTCACTCTTGCTCAATCTTGTCTACAATTTAAATAGGGAGTTGTGTATACTTTTCTTGACTAATTTAACTTGCTTTTATAATAGTGATTTGTGTGTGAACATCAGAGTGTGCAAAATAAATATATATATATTCTTCTTGATACAAAGCTTTGTTCAGTGTTTCCTTGTTCCATAAGTATTGTAGTCCTAATTTGTAAACCCTGAATACTGTTCATCTCCCTCTTGAGATGAGTCTAACTGCTTAGCCACAGCTATCAACTAAATCTTTGTGGTACAGACTGATACCAAAGGGGGTTTATTGCTCATACCTGTAGTCTTAATCTTCTGTACTGGTCCCCAAGGGAACTGAAGAGGATTCTGCCTAACACTGGTGTACAGCAGTGGGATAAAAGTATTGGATTTACATTTTGGTGCTGCTAGTACCTTGGTTCAATTAACCACAAGGCTTAACAATTACTAAAAGTTAATTTTAAAGAAAGTCAAAGATGGAAAGCTATAGCCAGGAGACCCTCCTTGTAAATACTGCTGATTATTTAAAGGATCCGTGTAGACAGAAAAGTCTTCCTGTCAAAGGCAAGAAATCAGAAATGATTGAAAGATTGTTAGAACACCAAAGACTGGAGAGTAGAGCTGTAGTGCCTACCCCTCCAGCAAATGTAGCAAATATTGAGGATAATGATGTTGATGATGTTATTGTTGAAGCAGATGAGGAAGAGGAGGATAACAATGTCACCCCCTCTGGCCCTCTGCCTGCTCAAAGGCCTCAACTTATGGCTACAGGACCATTGTCAGATTCTACATTAAGTCCTGAATGTATCACTCTAGAAAAAATGAGACTTGAACTTGAATTCAAAAGAATTAGTGCCCAAACTGAACAGAGACATAAATAAATAAGGCTCAAGGAAATAGAGCTCAACTATGAGCTAGAGATAAAGAAATTGTCTTTGGAAAATGCTTCTCTCCCCGAATCCTCTAGATCCTCCAGTCCAAAAAGACCCCGGATGCCTAAAGAGATTGTGGGTATGTATGAACCTCAGTTGGATGTATTAGATTGGTTAGCTATGTTTGAGTACAATCGTGGGCTCCAGGACATCACAGGGAATCAGCTGATCCCCTAGTTGTTCTCTAGGCTCCCCCTTGTTGCATCTGATGTGGTAATGGAGTTGGGGGAGGTGGATAAGATGGATTATGAATGTGTGAAGCTAGCTTGATAGCTAGATTTGGGAAGACCCCTTCCCAGTACCTTAAGAGGTGTAGGACCCTCAAAAACATGATAGTATCCCTTGGGCTGCTTGGGTGAATGAGTGTTTGAAAAACATAGAGGGATGGATTAAGGGTTATAGAGTGAACACTTATGAAGGAATGAGAAATCTTGTAATGTTGGAGTCTATCTATTATGCCTGCTCTCCTAAGCTCAGACAGCACTTGGCTGATTCAAAGGAACTGAATTCCAAGAAACTAGCTAAGGCTGCTGACTTGTGGGTTGCCAACAGGGCTACTCACAAGGATTCTGGGGTCACTCAGAAAAAGGATGAGGGAAAGCAGCCAAAGAAAGACAACAAAGAGAATTCAAATAATTCCAATTCCAAAGAGGGCCACAAATAAAATTCTTAGGGTAAGCCACAAGGGAAACCTAATCAGGCTAGTGTACCTTCTGGTCCCAGACCAGAAGGAGGTCAGAACAAGCCACCATTCATAAAGACAGTTGGGAAATGTTATGTTTGTGGTTCAACTGATCATGTGAAAGGGGATCCCAGATGTAAGGGTAAACCTTCAGGGATCCACAAGGTCTACTTAGCCTTCACTCCAGATGAGGAAGTACCAATGCCCAGTGGAAACTTTCAACTACTTGCTGAAGACCCCATTTGAGTCTCAGCTAGTGTATCTTTGGTATCCTTGGGGTTGTGGGAACAACACAATTTAGATGTATATAATTCTATCCCAAATAATACTAAAGAGTATTATAAGGACAGTGTCCTAGTCAATGGTCAGGACACTCAAGCCATTAGAGACACTGTGTCCAGCATAACTGTGGTGGATGAATTGTTTTTCAAGGTAGAGGATGTTGCCAAGGCACCCAAATGCCTCACCAAGTTAGCTGGAGGGCCTGGGCAGATGCTTCCCCAGTTACCAGCTCTCATCCAGTGCAATGATATGACTGTCAGAATACCTGTTAGTATCCAATCTGAAGTACCTGGAAGGTGTCGGGGGGAAATTCTACCGGGGCCGGCTGGGCCGTCCGCGGACCTCCAGGCAGGGAGGCCCCAACTCCTCCCGTATATCCCAAAAGATAGAGTATGAGACACACGCAAGAAGCAAGGTGATTCTGCTGTTTATTAAACAAAATGGCAGGGATGGCCAAGGATCGTACGCGTCCGTCCTGACACTCTCTCCGCAGCGTGGGGCTCGCAGGCCCTTTTTACCTTAGCGTGACGCGCTACTTGCGTCACCTTAGCAAAATTAGCAAAAACCTATCGCCACTCTGGATTGGTTCCCCGAGTGGTAGGGTTAGTATAGCATACATATAGAAGACTTGGTTATTGGTTAAGGGTCAGTCAGGTGGTATACTTGGGTTGTCCCTTCAGTTTGATACATAAAATTTTTTACATGAAGACCCCTGAGGATTGGTCAATGTGAATGGCGTCAGTGATAAGGGTCCCATGTTCTGATTGGTTCACCCGCAAGCCCCCCAGTCTGGGACCATCGCTGTTCCCAGCTCGCGGTGCACCTGTCATTTGCAACAATGTTTCACTATGGGTGTGTGCAGACAATGTGAGGACTTATTCATGAGCAGGAAGGCCGACTACTCCCACCGTCGCAGATGTCTGTTGAGTCGCTTAATTGTATCTGCCTGTGTCTTGAGACGGGGGATCCAGACGCCTTCTTCCTCCTGGGCTTGGCACTCTATCAAGTTCGGCTCGGTCACGTGAGGTAGGGACCGTGGTTGAGGCAGAATTCTGCACAATTAATATTATATTTCTCACTGTGTGCCGGGCTTATCTTGCAGGTGCGACCTTGGCGTCGGCTTGCGGTATGCAAGTTTGCAACGTTGTGCCCTTGACTGTCTGCTTTCGCTGGGCTCATTCTGCAGGGTCAGCAACCGAACCCTTGCTCATTCAATGTTCATGAAAGCTTTTGCTTGCGGCCTACTTGGGCCTGGTGCATAGGAGAAACCATTTAATGTAGGGCGCTGTAGGTTATGGTGTCGTGTTGTTCTATCCTCAGTATCGTGTCTTCTTTATATTCCTCATTATGGTACATGGTTTTAGACGAAGCGTGAGCAAGCCTTTTTAGATAAGTTCATTATGCGTCTTGTGTTTCTGCATTTGAGAGGCCTATGTTGAAAATAATAAAGATGCTCGTCCGTGAGTATGTCCGTCGCCTACGTCATAGCACTGAGCATGTTCTTCGTGTGAATTGATGTGGGAGTGTCCAGTGTGTATGTTGCACGACTGTGCAGACCATTAGCTAGGTCGTCATGGCATCTCTAACGATGTGTTGATTTGGTGCTAGATGGTTTAGTCGAGTTCATCCATGCCGCAGGTGGGCATGCGGGTGGGCATGCGAGTGGGCACATTCGTATGTTCTTGTACCAGGGTATTTGGTCATCTGGGAGATGGGCAAACTCCTCTCGCGGCGGGTGCCTGGGCCGTGATCCTCTAGGCCATGATTGAGAGGGGATTGGTGGGAGCCTTTTGGTCGCTTTTCCCACTTCAGTCCCCCCTCTGGTCGACTTGTCGACCACAAACATATCCTTTTCCTTATCTCCTCTTACTCTCCATATTTTAGTCACTCCTCCCAAATGTCCATAGTGGTTTACATGGTCTTCAAATGACCAGTACATATATACACAGGTTCCTCCAGGTGTGCAATATACCCATTTCCCTATGTAGCTCCTCGGGTTTCTTGGGTTCTCGAGCTTCACAGATGGTGGGTCCAGGTGATTAGTGATGATCTGGTTGCGCAACCTCTCTCTCTCTTTTATTATGGTGCCTGCGTGTTGGCCGTCATCTGCTGGCATCAAGGGGTGCATACCGACCATTTCGATCATCTCATCTGTGGTGCGTGCCTTCCGGGCCTTCCAAAACCTTATTAAGATAAGTGCAGCTCCAGCCAAAATAATGCATCCAACTATGATCTTCAGTCCGTCCGACAGCCAAGATGGCATCCATGACCATAGCGTTGAAAACCAGCTTTCGTCCTTTTTTACACCTTTACTTTCGTCCATCATTTTGGAGTGCATCTGGGCCAATTGTGATACTGCTTCCGTGAGTGTACCATTGTCAGCATCGTTAGCAGGAATGAATGTGCAGCATGATTGTCCTATCTTTGCGCAAACTCCTCCTTCCATTGCTGTGAGGAGGTCCAGTACATATCTGTTCTGTAGGGCAACCATTCTCACTGCTTTTGTTAATTGTCATCATTAGTTCCCACCTAGTTATCTGGAGCCATTTTGCGTTTACGTAGGCCTGCAGTCCAGGATGTATAATGGAGGAGAAGAACATAGCTGCTCTGCTGAATAGTCTGTGTTCCGGCGGAATTGAGGTGAGTGCTGTTTCCGACCTTCCCCACAGGTAATTTCCTGTCAGAGGTTCTCCTTGTCTTTTCCTTCTGTTGAGGACAGTGTTGTTGCCGTTGCGTCGGTTCTCTGGCCCTTTCCGAGGCTGTGCAGATCTCTTCTTCCTTTTGTTCCCTTCATCCATTTTGGGGAAATTCGCCATATTCACATGTTTCTGGGGCACCACTAGTGATGGTACATTAACGTGTGCTATTGTGCATACACCATTCCACAAAGGGGGCAGTGTGTGGTACGCCTTGTCTCCACAGGCCCAGTAATGGTCCATTACTACTGCTGTTCCTGCTCCCCCCTCAGGTAGCTCTGTCACACTTGCACAGTTGGTGTTGTATCCTACATCTACTTCTCCTTTGTGCTGGTAGCATATCTTAGGTGCAGTCATCGGCAGTATCGTTATTGGGTCCTCATCCTTCACTATCCATGTTAGCATGGATACGTACTTGGCCCAAGTCATCCAACATCTGTTGTTGTGCTCTGCAATAGTTGTAGTATCTTCTCTCGTTACCATGTTGCTGCCAACCACTCCTATGTCCCATTTGTCACCCAAGTACACCTTTCCTGTTATTATTATCAGTGGTCTTTCCCAACATCCTTGTTTACCAGGAGCTTCAGTGGCGTACCAATCACATGGTAGGTACTGTAATGTAACTTTCTTCGTTTCTCCTTTCTCAGGGCCGCTTGTTATGTATCTGAATGCTTCGGCATGTAGGCTGGTCTTGTGGTAGCTCAAAATACTCTTAAGGAAGTTATTTTCGTACGGGTATGTGTCACGTGATTTCCATACCAGGTGTACCGTGTTCCCTTGAAATCTCCCTTTTGTTTGGAACAGTGCCAGGTATATTATACATCGTGCTGTTTTTTCATCTATTTCCGTGGCAACAAAAGTTCGGGATGCACTCATGGCGTATGGGATCAATGAGCAGACGTAGCAGCCTTCTTCTGTTGTTTGTTTACCTATTTTGGTCATGTGTTGGTACCACATGTTGTTAGAGACGTGTGCTGAATTTTGTATGTAGTTGTCAATATCTTTATTCTCTGAGTATGTGCTGCGTTTAACTCTATTACCCTTGTGTGTAATTTCGCTAGTACCACCTGACGTAACACCTGTTGCAGCCGGGGGTGGGGGTATATTAGGGTTGGGAACAGCAAAAATATTGATAGCATAGTTGTACCGCCATACAGAGGCAGCCACAAACCCGGTGATCATCAAAATCCCTATCATCTTTATTACAGATGCTAGTTTCACCGGTATTTTGCTCTTACCTTGCTGCAGTCCGGCAGCTAATTCTTGCGACGTTAAAGTTGCCCGCCTGAAAATTCTCAATATGCTTGTTATTAGTGTTAGTTGTTGCTATCAAGCTCTCCCTATCAAGTAGTCGTTCAGTGCCCAGGCGAAGAGCTGTTCCCACGCCAATCTAAGCGATCTATCTCTTAGGACAGGTAAGTATGGCCGGATGTGGGGCATTGATTGCTCTATGGTCAAGAGGAGTGCTGTGTAGTAGACACATATCCTCCTTCTTTTCAGGTGCTGTGGCCTTTGTATGTAATAGACAAATTGGTGCGATAATTCTTCAGGGCAGTTATTGTCTGAGGGTATCATCTACTCCTCCTGGGCAGTGAACTTTGTTAATTATCTGCTTTCTTAATAGTACAGTAATACGCCGTACCTACATGTGCGAGAGAAAAAAAGGAGAACATTCACGTGTTTACATGTGTATGTGTAAAACAATGTCCTTCAATTGGGTTATTATTGCAGTGGGTAGGGGTCAATGGGCAGAGGGTTTGGGTTTCAGGTTCAACTGTTAGAGGTTTCTTTACTCTTTGAACGTGTGACCATGGGGTGAGCGGTGGTTGTCTTTGGGGAATCAGGGGGGTGGCAGGGTATGGGGACCCTTTGGCCGTTAGTTGCGGTACAAGTCCCTTCCTCCGTTGGCAATGCTGTTGCTGCTCTTCCAATGGCCCTGTCGGTGACGCTAGGGCTTGTCTGGAGTTTGCAGATCTTTACGTCGTGCAGGTGATTCCAGGCACGTTTGTTCTGTAGCTTTACTGCTCTCGTTGATACCTCCTCTACCAAGTGGGGGCCAGTGAAGCGTGGGCTGTTCCACTTTCTATTGAAATTGCGGAGTAGTACGTGGTCGCCTTTGGCAATTTTGCACAGTTTTCCCTTTTCCAATTCTTCATCCGCGTCTTCTTGTTGATCACTCTTAGACCCGCCCCGCGTGCGCTCGAGCTGTTGAGACACAAACACCACACTAGTAATCAAAGAAGACACATATTGGTACATTTCATCACCAAGGACATTTGCAGTGCTCTCATGGTCGGTAAATGCTCTTGATGTTGGCGTCAGAGGAAGGCGCATTTGGCGTCCGGTCACCACCTCGTGAGGAGTGAGGTGGTGGTTGGAGCCTGGTCTATTCCTTAACTCAAATAGGGCTAGCGGAAGGCAATACAGCCAACTCTTCTTTGTTGTTTGCTGTATTTTTGCAATTGTCTCTTTTAATAGGCCATTCAGGCGTTCGCATATACCTGTCATGACCACAGGTTAGTTTATTTTCCCATACTTGTCCTAAGAGTTGCAGGTTCATAGGGAATTTATTTGCCCTAGCTGGTTATTGATTCTAACTCCCCATATTAATGGTTGGTTGAGTTTCTTTAATGGCCGCTAGGTGGCGCCTCTGGTCAGTTAGTTAGCGGGTCTAGTTGTTTTCATGTGCCAGCTATTTAAGCCCAGCCCCTCAGGAGGCTCACGCTTCGCGTCGTTTGTCTGAGTTCAGACTGAACGCTCGCCGCGTACCTCCGTTCCCTGTCACCGCTCAATATACCTTGTCCACAGATAATTCCATTCATTCCTTGAGTAACTTTAATTAGTTATCAGCTCCCTTCCTGTGTTTTCCAGTTGCTGCCGTTCCCGGCTCAGTCACCGTCCATAGTTGAAGTCCTGTCATAGCGGTCTCCTCATCTCTCAGTTCGTAGCAGTTTTCTCTCACGCAAGTACACCTATTATATGCAAATGCATTTGCTCCGTTTTTGTTGCCTCATCAGATACATTGAAATTGTGTATGAATGTTATTTGAATTCCTCACACATTTTCAGGATATTACATTGTCTTTAGCGGGTTCGCGCCCTTTCCTGTGGAGTTTTGTCTTGGAAGCTGATTTTCTAGTCAGATATTTTTGGTCACACTAAGGTTCATATTACGCTCAGTGATAAGGTGTTTTCCTATTTCCGTCCCGTAGTGTAGTGAGGTAGTTTTTTCTGTAATTCTACACTTGCATTACACCTCAGCTTATTGGTGCCTTTTTAGGTTCAAATAGCATAGGGTTTATGTCATTGTTTTAGTGCCATTTAGTCCTTTTCAAAAGAAACTGTTATCCAGTGTCCCATCTTCAGAACTTGCGCCCCTGTATAGAACAGGATGGAGAGCTCAACTAATTAAATACCAAGGTGAGATATTTGCTGGCTCCCATATTACCAGTTTTGACCTTCTGTTTTACAAGAGAAAACTGAGGAAGGGAAAATTGTTATTTTCTTCACAGAAATTCAGTGTCTAGTTCCAAGGAAGGTAGAAGTCAGTTGGAGTTCCAGAAGGTTCCCGCAGAGTTTCAGGTGAGCGTTACAGAACGCGAAGCCACTTTTAAAAAATACTCTGCCTGGACATTATGGAAACTCCAGAAGTAGACCAGTTGGCTCAGTTATTGAGAGGTCCATGCAGCCCGCTCAGAAACCAGTGCTCTCCGGAGAGAATTAATTGTTAACCGGGATAGCACTGAGGAGTTAGCTCGTCAGATGTTGCAAGCCCAAGCGGGTCAAACTCCCTTGCCTTCTGCCAGTGCATCTGCCCCCGTTTCAGTCACACCTCCCTCACCAGTTCAAGTAATTGTTCCCGGCAATATCCCATTAGCTCCCCCTGAACGCTTTCTAGGAGATCCTAAGAAGTTTGCGGTTTTTCTCAACCAATGCCAGCTTCATTTCCTCTGTCGCCCTGGGGTATTTCCTTCTGATCAGGCCAAGGTAGCGTTTATATTATCCTATTTGGGTGGTTATGCAGCTGATTGGTCAATTCCGTTAGTAAATAGGGATGATCCGATTTTGAGAAATCTTGCAGATTTTCAGAAGGAGATGGAGAAATTGTTTGCACGTCATGCTCAGGGTCAGGCTCTGGATAATGAGTTGATTTCACTTCGCCAAGGTAACCAGGAATTGTTGGCATATGTAGCAACTTTTAACAGATTGGTGGCAGAAACAAATTGGCCCACAGAGAAAAGAACCACCTTATTTCAGAGAGGATTACGTAATGAATTGAAGGACGTCCTGGCTCAGGTGGTGAATCCTCCAGAAGGAATTGCAGAATTCATTGATCTAACGGTACAACTTGACCAAAGATTGCAAGACAGAAGAATGGATCGCTCTCGTTCAGAAAACAGAACTTATTTTGTGCGCCCCAAGGAAAATCAGTTGAGAACCAGTTCAGAGAGTTCTGTTGAACCCATGCAGTTGGGAGCCGTCAGAGGACCGATATCACAAGCTGAAAGAGACAAGAGACGCCAACACCAGTTGTGTCTATACTGTGGTAAGGCTGGTCATTTTCTCAAGGAGTGTCCTATTAAACCTTCCAGGAAGCCTATTGGAGGTGTTAACCCAGACAAGAAGGACTCGGGTTCGGAAAACTCCAGTGCCCGACAAGTGTAGAGGTCAACTTGTCGAGCATGGAAAAAGGTTTGGTGACCTCACATTTTGTTTTTCCCATTACCTTATCCAGTACGAAACAGCCCACCAGAATGCAGACTTTGCAAGCCTACATCGATTGTGGAGCAGTTGGGAATTATATGGATATCGATTTGGCAACTAGGATGGGTTTTCCTCGTACGAACAAGCACGAAGCTGAAAATGTATCAGCAGTCGATGGTACGCCCTTGGCTTCAGGTCCTGTTACTCAATGCACGGAGAACCTTATTATGTGTTGTCAGGGAAAACATGAAGAGAGAATCACGTTCGACCTTATTAGCGCTCCCCAACTCCAAATTATACTTGGCTTACCCTGGTTGGAGAAACATAACCCAAGGATTGATTGGCGAACTCGGTCTTTGACCTTTGCTGCTGAGTGTAGAGAATCTTGCTGTAAAACAAACACCCAGGATGATTCCCGTTTAATGGAGAAGGTCTCTGTATCAACGTTAGGAATCATCGGCTTACTACCTCACGAGTATGCAGAATTTCGAGACGTCTTTGAAGAGAAATTGGCCGAGGAGCTTCCTCCATATCGGCCTTATGATTGTCAGATTGATCTTCTTCCTGGAAGTGAAATTCCGTGTAGTCGAATTTATTCACTAACGGAGAAAGAAGATGCTCACCTAAAGAAATACTTAGACCAATACTTAGCCAACGGTTTCATCCGACCCTCTAAGTCTCCTGCTGCTTCGCCTCTTTTTTTTGTTGCAAAAAAGGAAGGCGATCTCAGAACTTGCATCGATTACCGAGCACTCAACCAGATTACTGTCAAGAATCGATATCCTATTCCCCTCATTTCAAATTTGTTGGACCAAATTAAAGGATCTCAGATATTCACCAAGCTGGATCTTAGAGGGGCGTATCACCTGATCCGAGTGAAGGAAGGCAACGAGTGGAAGACTGCTTTTCGCACAAAGTATGGCCTCTTCGAATACCAAGTCATGCCATTCGGGTTATGCAACGCTCCAGCAGCATTTCAGTGCTTTATGAATGACGTTTTGAAAGATTTGCTCGATGTCTGCGCAGTAGTATATATTGACGATATCTTGATCTTTTCGGCAACCCCCTCGGAGCATGTGAATCACGTTTCAGCAGTTTTGAAAAGATTGCGAGAGCACTCCCTTTTTGTGAAGATGGAAAAGTGTTCATTTCATGTTCCTGAAGTAGAATTTCTGGGGTTTGTGCTGTCCTTTCAAGGAGTGAAGATGGATGTTCGTAAGGTAGAGGCAATTCTTTCATGGCCAGTTCCAACTTCGGTGAAAGGAGTCCAAAGTTTTTTAGGTTTTGCAAATTTCTATAGAAGAATTGTGGAAAATTTCTCGCAGTTGGTTCATCCAATCACGTCTTTGCTTAAAAAGAACCAGAAGTTTGCCTGGACACCAGAGGCCACCATTGCTTTTCAGACTCTCAAGTCCAAGTTTACTGAGGCTCCTATTTTGAGACATCCTCGTCCTGACTTACCTTTTATTGTAGAGACAGATGCCTCGAGTGCTGCCATGGGGGCTGTTTTGTCTCAACGAGATCCACAGACTCAAGTTTTGCATACAGTGGCGTTTAGGTCGAAAAAAATTTCAGCTGCAGAACGAAAAAATACCATTACAGACAGGGAACTGTTGGAAATCAAGTGCGCCTTAAAGGAATGGAGACATTATTTGCTAGGTGCCCAACACACAGTCACCATCCTTACTGACCACCGAAACTTGCAGTATCTCCGCTCAGTCAAGGCCCAATCGGCTAGACAACTGCGATGGGCTTTATTCTTCGCAGAGTATGACTTTGTCATCACTTTTCGGCCAGGAGTTCGAAATGGGAAGGCCGACGCCTTGTCCCGGATTGGCAATGAAGATGAGACCTTTGTTCCCCAAGTTCCAAACAACATCATTGCTGGAGACAGGGTTTTAGGATTGCTAAACACTTCAGACCCTTTTTATGAAGAACTGCTGAAGGAAGTCAAGAGGAATGTGGTTCCTGAAGAGCTGCTTACCTGGACAAATCGAGGCGATCAATTCACCCTGCAGGAGGATATCCCACATTATCAAAATCGCTTGTACCTACCTACTGAAGAATTGAGAAGACAAGTAATTGCTAACTACCATAGCTCCTTGATTGAGGGACATCCAGGGGTCACAAAGTCTTTGAAAAAAATCAAGAGACACTACTGGTGGCCTACATGGCGCAAAGATGTCATTCAATTTATTCAAACCTGTGGAACCTGTGCACAAAATAAGAATACTAAGAAAAGACTGGCCGGTCTTCTTCAACCTTTGGATGTACCACTGAGTCCTTGGCATACCGTGTCAATGGATTTTATTACCGATCTTCCTCCATGTAGGGGTTTTGACACCATTCTAGTGGTGGTTGACTTATTCTCCAAGATGGCACATTTTATCGCAGTCCAAGGACTTCCGACAGCTTCTGGATTGGCCAAGATATTTCTGGAGAATATTGTTAAGGCGCATGGTTTTCCCTCCATTGTAATCTCAGACCGAGGTAGTCAATTTGTTTCTAAATTTTGGAGGCAATGTTGTGCTCTGGCCAAGATTGATGTTCGACTATCCACCAGCCATCATCCCCAAACCGATGGTCAGACGGAGCGCACCAACCAGACCTTAGAACAGTATTTACGATGCATGCTTCACCAAACAGAAGACTCTTGGTTGGATATATTGTGGGTGGCAGAATATGCTTACAACAATTCAACTCATTCCTCTACTGGGCTTACTCCATTCTATACATTACATGGCACACATCCTCGAACTTCAGCCTTTGACCCTCCAGAACCTTTAGAGATGCCTGCTGTGAAAACTCTCCATGAATTCATCTCAACGGCCCACACTAGGGCTCAAGCTAGCTTGTCCGCAGCCAAGGAAAGTCAGAAGAAGTTTGCTGACCGCCATCGAAGTGTAGCTCCTAGGTTTCAAGTCGGAGACTCTGTGTGGCTATCCTCCAGAAATTTGATGTTGAAAGGTTCAAAGAAATTTCTTCCTCGATTTTTGGGTCCGTTCTCCATAGAAGCCATCATAAACCCAGTGGCAATGAAATTGACCCTTCCTCGGAAGATGCAAATTCATCCAGTTTTTCATGTGTCTTTACTGAAACCAGTAACGCCAGATACTCGTTTAGAACCAGCTCCTGCTCCCATTGAGTTTGAAGACAATCAATCTGAATATGAAGTGAAGGATATTTTAGACTCCAAGATTGTCAGGCACAAGGTTTTTTATCTGATTGACTGGAAGGGTTACGGTCCCTTAGATAGATCCTGGGAACCTAAAGAAAACATACATGCCACTAGATTGTTAAAAAGGTTTCATCAGAATCACCCCCATAAACCGGGAGGAGAGTCCTCGAGGAGGGGTACTGTCATGACCACAGGTTAGTTTATTTTCCCATACTTGTCCTAAGAGTTGCAGGTTCATAGGGAATTTATTTGCCCTAGCTAGTTATTGATTCTAACTCCCCATATTAATGGTTGGTTGAGTTTCTTTAATGGCCGCTAGGTGGCGCCTCTGGTCAGTTAGTTAGCGGGTCTAGTTGTTTTCATGTGCCAGCTATTTAAGCCCCGCCCCTCAGGAGGCTCACACTTCGCGTCGTTTGTCTGAGTTCAGACTGAACGCTCGCCGCGTACCTCCGTTCCCTGTCACCGCTCAATATACCTTGTCCACAGATAATTCCATTCATTCCTTGAGTAACTTTAATTAGTTATCAGCTCCCTTCCTGTGTTTTCCAGTTGCTGCCGTTCCCGGCTCAGTCACTGTCCATAGTTGAAGTCCTGTCATAGCGGTCTCCTCATCTCTCAGTTCGTAGCAGTTTTCTCTCACGCAAGTACACCTATTATATGCAAATGCATTTGCTCCGTTTTTGTTGCCTCATCAGATACATTGAAATTGTGTATGAATGTTATTTGAATTCCTCACACATTTTCAGGATATTACATTGTTTTTAGCGGGTTCGCGCCCTTTCCTGTGGAGTTTTGTCTTGGAAGCTGATTTTCTAGTCAGATATTTTTGGTCACACTAAGGTTCATATTACGCTCAGTGATAAGGTGTTTTCCTATTTCCGTCCTGTAGTGTAGTGAGGTAGTTTTTTCTGTAATTCTACACTTGCATTACACCTCAGCTTATTGGCGCCTTTTTAGGTTCAAAGAGCATAGGGTTTATGTCATTGTTTTAGTGCCATTTAGTCCTTTTCAAAAGAAACTGTTATCCAGTGTCCCATCTTCAGAACTTGCGCCCCTGTATAGAACAGAATGGAGAGCTCAACTAATTAAATACCAAGGTGAGATATTTGCTGGCTCCCATATTACCAGTTTTGACCTTCTGTTTTACAAGAGAAAACTAAGGAAGGGAAAATTGTTATTTTCTTCACAGAAATTCAGTGTCTAGTTCCAAGGAAGGTAGAAGTCAGTTGGAGTTCCAGAAGGTTCCCGCAGAGTTTCAGGTGAGCGTTACAATACCGTTGGCCTGCGGGTGATATGCACATGCAAATTTATGCTTGATGTTCAGTAAGGACGTGATATGCTGGAACATTTCATTGGCGAAATGCGGCCCATTGTCTGACCGCAATATTTCGCACACTCCCCACCTGGGAAAGACCTCCCTTACTAGGAATTTAGCTGCTGGGAATGCATCTGGGTGTGAGCAGGGCCCTGCCTCGATCCACCTAGAGAATGGGCACACAACTACAATCATATACTTATTTCCTTGACATACGTTGATCATATCAACATAGTCAATATGGATGTGTCGGAAGGGTCCCTCTGGCCGGGGTATAGTACCTTTTATCACCCTCAGCGTGTGACCGGCCGTGAACTGTTGACATGTGAGACATTTGCTGACAAAATTTGACACATGGGAATTTAACTCGGGGCAGAACCAATCTTCCCTAATTCGTGCTGCGATTACTTCCTTGCCTGTGTGGGCTGGGTGGTGTAGTTGGCTCAGGGCGATGTTCAATAGTGCCAGTGGCATTACCATTTTTCCAGTGCTACCCTGGCGCCATAGTGCGTCAGTTGGTGACATTGTACATCCTCTTTTTACCCATATTTCTTTTTCTGCCATGGGTGCAGCCGCTTGTAGCTCCATTATCTGTGTGGCTGGGAGATGGGTGTACCCTTCTCTTACTAATAGCTCCTTAGCTATTCCTCTTCTTCTCCCTCTCTCTGACTCTGGGGGGTTCCATACCTCGCCAAAATATGCAGCATACTTCGCGTGTGCATCTGCTGCTGCATTCCCTTTTGAAATATGATCTTCTCCATTAGTGTGTGCGGTGCATTTTACCAAGGCTAATTCTTGGGGGTCATTTATCACTTCAATTAGTTCAGCTAATAAGAGGGCATGTTGCACAGGGGTGCCGTCCGCTCTCCTAAACCCTCTTCTCCTCCACTTGGACAACCCGGAATGGACAGTAGATGTGACATATGCACTGTTGGAATATATGGTAACTCTCTTGTCAAAACTTTCCTTCAACGCCAAGATCAGTGCTACTAATTCCGCTGCTTGGGCGGAGTAATGCTGTGGTAATTGTACGCACTTCATCGCCACACACACCGGCGCCTCTGTCATTTTCACCACTGCAGCCCCAGTTCTCCTAATCCCGTCACTTTGGTCAATCGTTGATGACCCATCAATAAACAAGAGATCACCTCCCTCTAGTGCATTCTCTTCAACCCTTCTGGTGCATGAATACATTTCAGTAATCTTTGTACAATCGTGTGCATAGTCTCCTTCCTCAATTGCCTCTGCTATAAACCTTGCAGGGTTGACTGTGCTACATCTAACAATTGATAATTCAGCTCTAGATAATATAATCTCATAACCTGACACCCTTTGCGTTGTTAACGTGGACTTAGGCTTGTTCAATATTGCAAATAGCGCATGTTCCACAAACAGTGTGGTTGGGCACCCCATGGTGATTGCTGATGCTTTCTCTACTGCAAAGGCAGCTGAAGCGAGGCCTTGTTCGCAAGGGAAATGACCTAGCATCACAGGATCTAAGTGGCCACTGTAAAACGCTATGGGTTTGTAGCCCATGCTTGTTTTTTGAGCCAACACGGCTTTCATCACTGTTGAGTCGCAATGTGAAAATATGAAAAATTGTCGTTCATAGTCTGGGGTGGCCAGTACTGGAGCGGTTGATATTGCATCTTTCAGTTCATCAAAAGCCTCTTTCATTTCCATTGTCCACCCCAACTTTTTCTCCCCTTTGGTAGCTTCTTTTAACCCCTCAAGTAGAGGTCCTATGTATGAGCTGTAATCAAACACCCATGCTCTGCAGTAGTTGCACAGGCCAAGGAACTGCTGTAGTTCTCTCACTGTTTGTGGCAATGGTGTTTTTAAAATTGCCTGTGCTCTTTGTGGTGCAATCTGTCTCCCATATTGGGATATGAGCTGTCCAATGTAAAGTACTTGTTCCTGGCAGTATTGTAGCTTTTCCTTCTCTACCTTGTAACCTTTTTCAGCTAGTATTGTCAGCATCTTTAATGAGTCCTCTCTGCATCTTTTTTCACTTGTGCTGCAAATTATTATGTCATCAACATACTGCAACACTGTGCTTTCCACTTCAATGTTACCCAAGTCCATCTGTATTACTCTGTTAAAAATTGAGGGTGACTCGCAGTACCCTTGTGGCAATCTGGTGTGTTTCCACTTTGCGTTTCTGTAAGTGAAGCTTGTCAGATCTTGTGAGTCTGGGTGCAGTGGTATTGAGAAAAAGGCATTTTTAAGGTCGAGCACTGTGAACCGTGACGCCTCTGCCGGAATGCCACACAATATTGTGGTCGGGTTTGCTGCTATTGGGTATTCTGCTTCCACTATATTGTTCAAGGGCCTGAGGTCCTGTATGAAGTGCCAAGATCCACCTTTAGCCTTGCGTACTGGGTATACAGCTGTGTTGCATGGGGATTCTGATGGGACCAATATGCCATTATTTATAAGGACCGTTATTGTTTCACATATGCCCTCATCTGCCTCTTTTGATAGTGGGTACTGTTTGACTCTGGGGAGTACTGCACCTTTTTTCAGTTTTATTCTTACCCCCCCTATGCTTTGTATGCACCCCACGTCATAGGGGCTAGTAGTCCATAGTGATGTGGGTAATTTTGCCATGTCTTCTTCAAAAAAGGGAACCGGGAAGACGTGGGTGCCTCAAGCGCCATTGCAATTTTCTGTGCCACTTGTTTGTATGTCACCCTTAACCATATTTCCACACTCATCATAAATACCATTTCACCTTCTTCCTTTTCACCTGAGAAGAGCTCCTCATCTGACACCTGGGTAAGTGTACATCCTTCTGCTAGTGCTATCACTGCCCTCCACGCTCTTCCTTCTCTATCTTGGGCATGCACTGCAATGTAATCAGCGGTTGCTATGATGCTCTCTATGTCCACCGAAATCACCTGTCCTTCTGGTTCGTTAGCTGGCGTTTCTGGTCTAAACAAGTAGGCTGCTGGCCTCCTCCAGATCTTTCCCTCTATCCCTGGCATCCATGCAAATGCCATGTCTGTCCCGTACTGGAACAGTTCACCATCTACTGGCTCAGCCCTAATCACTGTCTTTACACAGTATGCCTGCATAATCTGTCGCGCCGTGAGCATATTAATTCCTGGAGTGGAGCAAATTATGCCGTCCTCCGTAAAGGAGATCGTCATATTCAACCTGCTCATGATGTCCCTCCCCATTATATTTACAGGTGAGGCCTTGGAATATAAAAGTGGAACTGACATGTCATAATCCCCTATTGATAAGGGAATGTTATCAGTAAAGGGAACCAACCCCCTAGCCCCAGAGAATCCTTGGGTGTTCATGGCTTCACCTGACATCTTAAATTTACCTTCCCTTATGCAAGACCGGGTCACCCCGGTGTCGACAAGGAATGATAATTTTTTGTCACCTATCGTTACCTCTATGCGTGGTTCCTCCGCACTATTAGGTGTTATCGACAGGATGGGACACACCAAGGTCGTCTGTGGGCTGTCCTATTGGGGGTACAATGATTGACCACTTCCTGTGTAAGGGTTGTGTCCCAGCACTGTCACCCTACCCAGTTGTGTTTGCTGTAGTTGGGTATTGGTCGAGGTTATGTTATGGTCTTGAACTTGTGTAGGTGGCTGTACTTGCTGTGTTAGGGGTTGTTGTGAAATCGCTACCTGCTGTTGAGGCGGTAGGTATGTCCGTGGCTGTTGTTGTGTTACTAGTTGTTACTGTCCATTTGTCTGTTGCAATGTCTGCTGTTGCTGTATGCCCTGCTGTTCTTGCGGGAGCTCTTGTTGTCCCTGTTCATTCCACAACGGTGTGCCTGGTCTCACTCTACACGTATGCGACATGTGGCCCACTAATCCACAAATCCAACACACCGGTGGTTCCCTGTTCTGCCATGGAAAGCTTCCTGTGTTGTCCTGATATGCCGGGTACCCGGTGGGGTAGGAAGTCCTAAGGCCCCCCACCTGTTGTTGTGTGTTAAATCCGTATCCTCTCCCTCTCATTACTCCTCCCCTTCCCCGGTTGTAATTATAATACCCAGCTCCTGGCGTCGTGTATCCTCCTCCCATGTTAGTCGTGTATGGCTGGGGTGGCGATGATTGTATTTGGGAGGGGTCTAGTGCAGCCACTACCTGTGTGGGGCTTTGAGTTATTGTGGCAGGTGTAGTTATTAGTGCGCCTTCCATCGTGTATTTATTGAGTTTCTTCTGTACTAGTTTAGCCTCCTCCGTTTTCCTATCCTCTTCCTTTTTTTTCATTTTTCCTTGCCATGTCCTGCAATGATGCACTATAGTCAGTTGTATTTCTGGCCATGTTTTTGCTTCCATCCCCACTACTTTCTTCAATTGTTTCTGGACTTCTTCTGGGAGCCCCTGTACTAGTATATGATAGAATATTGCTGGTGTTTTGTCCCATTGTTCTCTAGTTTCCATACGCCACTTCTCTTGAATTTCCTGGATATAATCAACAGGATCTTCGTTCTCACGCATCTTGCGCGAGGTAATAGCTCCTATGTCTGATGTGTCTGGATACTGTACCCTCAGTGCCTGCCATAATGCATGTCTGCAGTTTGCGAATGGTGCCCCATCGTGAGATGTGTTTGTTATTGTTACCCCGGGGAAGCCTGCTCTCTTCCAGATGTCATCCGCGGCATCACCTAATATTGATATGAGGAGGCCCTTTACATCTCCCACTGCCAACTTCTGTCCTGCGGTGTGTTTTTCCATTTCATATATCCATTTACCCGCACCTCCACTTAATGATGGGAGTCTACATTTTATATTTTCCTTGTCTGCATGCTTCCAAGGAACATATTGTGGTCTAACCCCTCCCCTCTCTAGAAGAGGCATTAAGTTGTGTCCCGTTTTACTCCCTGGGTTCCACAAGATCGAGTCCTCACACCCCTCATCTCCATCCCTCTCTTCTATATCGTCAACTTCGTCCATATTTCTCCTTCTTTCCACTCTTTCTCCTCCACCACTTCCCCTTCTTTCATCATTTCCTTTATTTGTGGTGGGCGTGTGTATTCATTCTCCCTGTCTACGTCCAGGGAGGTCTCGAAGCCTTCCTGCATAGGGTGCCAGTTCTCTTGTGAAGGGCGCTAGTTTAAATGGGCATGTTGCACGTAATGAGCGTGGGGTGGTGGAGCATGCATGACGGGACGGTGACGGCGTGGCTTCACGTGTCTGCCCCTCCGCCATTCCATGCTCCCCCTCCTCACTTCTCTGCAGTTCTTCCTTTCTCCTGCAGATCCATGGTGAGTCTTTATTTGTCCGGGTGGTGTATAGTTTGTCTAGGCTTTCCCTTTCACTGTGTCTTCCTTCCTTCCCCATTCTTTCCTCTTCCTCACTACAAAAGTCATTCATAAATTGCAACCCCCAAACTGTCTTTTTCCCCCCAATCGTTACTGTTTTTAAGTCTATTAGGTCCGTTCCTCCCTTTTCTTCTTTACTACTCGCTCCTCTTTGTGCGGATGTTGTTGCTACTTCTTCTCCTCTGTATACCTTCCTCCTTACTTCACTCTCCCCCCTCCTATCTTCTCTTTCCCCTTCTTCTCTCCCCGCTATTCCCCTACCAATTTCCTCTCTTTTCTTTTTTAATTCTTCCATTACTTCACAACTCATTTTTTCTAATATCTTTTCATCTTCTTTCTTCCTTTCCCATCTCTCCCTCTCCCTTTCTATTATACTCTCTATCATCCTCCCTTCTTCGTATTTCCTTGTCGTTTCTGACATTCATCTCTTCCTCCATATTGCCATTTCTTTTTCTTTCTCCTCTTCCTCTTTTTTCCTTTCACGCAGTACTGCTCTCGATACCCTTTCTGCCGCTGCCTTTAGCCTTTCGGCTTCTCTCCTTTTCTCCTCCGTTCGTTCTCTCATTTTTCCCAACTCATTCTTACCTTCTTTCCTTTCCCATGCTCTCTCTCTTTCCCCCCTCTCGAACTGCTTAATTAGTTCATTCTGTTCATCCCTTAATTCTGCTAATCGTTCCTGCAAAATCTCTTCCTTTTTCCTTAACTGCTCTTCCCCCTCTCTTTTACCCTCTTCCCCTTCCATTTCACTCTCCCTGTCATTATCATTGTCCATTTTCCTCACCACCTCCTTCTCTTCTCCTGTTAATTAACCGCGTAATTTTAATAGTATCTGTGCAGCTACCCACTCGTCATTTCCTATGTCCGTAGTCTGCTCTACTTCGGTCCTCCCCTCCCCTGCTATCATCTTCCCATGAGCTGACCCCGTTGTACTGGTCCGCTCCCCTCCCGTGTGGCCACCTGTAGCTGTATATGGAGGCGGGCTGTATGCCGGGTTCGAGTACCCCTCAGCCGCCCTTAATGGTTCTCTTGCTATTTCTCCTAGTTCTCTTAAAGGGTACAACCCCCCTGCCTCTGTTTTCACTACCTTCGCTAGAGGTATATTGTCGCGCTGTTCCTTTTTTATTTCATTTTTGGTTGAGTCGTTACTCTTTTCTCCTCCCTCTTGTCCTCTCCCCGTGTTCTGTGTTCCTTCACTTCCCTTCTCCCCGCTCTCTCTCTCCTCCTTAATCTCCTTCTCTTCCGTTGTTTCCCCTACAATGAACATTCCGTTTGGTCCTGGTCGGGACCCCTAGAACATCCTCCACAAGTTGAACACCTCCACGTGGTGCGTTAACTTCTTCCCCTTGTATGTATTGTGCATATAGTTTAATAGTGAGTGTTGGGTATATGGATCGAAGCTACCATTAGGCGGCCATGGTGTCGTCATTTTGTTGTCCGTCCCCTGTGTCCATTCTATGCTGTACTTGATCAACTTCTCTCTATGGGGTGATAGTGTTTTACATATGTGTTGCAGCGGGGTTGTGAGGGTGCTCCCCCACCCCCCCGATCCTGTCCCGTATGACATAGTAGCGCTCCACTTGTTACCCTTCCCCTATTTGGTAGTGGTTATCTCACTAGTAGTTTACAATATACAACCTTGTACCTTTACCTGGCCCCGTAAGTTTGGGGACTTGCGATAGTCCGCTAAGGAAAAATTAGTAAAATATAGTATTTACATTTGTATATTCTTTCTTTAGTTTCTTCCTTTATACAACGCCCTTACGGCCCCCTGCGGCCGGAGCGCACGCAGCCCCCTGCGGCTGCGTGCCCCTTGTGACGATCTTATACCGCCGTCCTATTTTCACTTGCTCCTCCTCCCTCCTCTGCACTTGCCGTGGCCGGCGTTCTCCGTGCGCAGCCACGTACCTCCTTTCGCCTTCCCCCGATCAACTCATTACCGTGTACCGCCCTTTCCACGCCCTTAACACAGCTCTCCTCCCCGCCACTCAAAAATGAAAGATACCTGGTTCTCGAGATGTCCTATGTAAGCCCTGCTGGTGACGTCACCGATCTCTTCATAATACTGGTAAGTTCTTCATATACTCTTTAAGTCCAAAATACACTTGCAATCTACCCCCGTTAATCCCACAGCTGTCTTCCTGTCTCTCCTGGAACAAGGTAATCAATAATATAATCGGACTGCGCACACTGCGTCGCCTCGCGTGTGATACGCCCCTCGACAGGAGGGCTTAACCAGCCAATTATCTTCCGTATTAGGCAACCAGCTAGCTACCACCTACAGGGAAACGTCATCTATCTATCGAGTTTCCTGCTCGAACAATAGGGAACATCATCTACTCATTGATCAATAATTGCCAAATCGTAGGAAACCACACACACACACCCTTACACGTGGTCGCGACCTAGGCCAATCAGTTTCTACGAGCGGCCGCACGTGATGTTTTCGTGCTCCGCCCCCTTCTCGCCCGTAACGTAGCGGACTGCTCTCGCACTCGTCCGGCTACCATTCATTTCATTGCCAACACTAAATTATCAAACCTTCGCCGCGCACCTGTGCAACACCTCCCGCCTCCCGTATTCAATTCCTCCCCCCTCCCTCACAATTTCACATTGCTTGTTGGGCGTGGCATACTCACCAAGTTCTCTTGATGCGGGCCGCTCGACTGCGTGCACCCCTCCAAGCGGCTCACCACCTCCCCTCGTCTGGACTACGTCTGGACACTCGCCAACCGTGGGCGGGATACTTCTCAACCGGCTCCCGAGGGCCACTATCCGGATTGCGCCGTCCGGTCTCCTCGCAGTTCCGCGATGGTCCTGTAGTCCTCAAAAGGGGGCAGCGGCAGAGGGGGCCGCGCCGCCGGGCATCGTCGCAACGGGAGTACTTGGAAAAATAAAAATAAAAGCGGACCTTAAACAGATCTCAGCAGTGCCTCCAACTTGTCGGGGGGAAATTCTCCCGGGGCCGGCTGGGCCATCCGCGGACCTCCGGGCAGGGAGGCCCCAACTCCTCCCGTATATCCCAAAAGATAGAGTATGAGACACACGCAAGAAGCAAGGTGATTCTGCTGTTTATTAAACAAAACGGCAGGGATGGCCAAGGATCGTACGCGTCCGTCCTGACACTCTCTCCGCAGCGTGGGGCTCGCAGGCCCTTTTTACCTTAGCGTGACGCGCTACTTGCGTCACCTTAGCAAAATTAGCAAAAACCTATCGCCACTCTGGATTGGTTCCCCGAGTGCTAGGGTTAGTATAGCATACATATAGAAGACTTGGTTATTGGTTAAGTGTCAGTCAGGTGGTATACTTGGGTTGTCCCTTCAGTTTGATACATAAAAATTGTTACATGAAGACCCCTGAGGATTGGTCAATGTGAATGGCGTCAGTGATAAGGGTCCCATGTTCTGATTGGTTCACCCGCGAGCCCCCCAGTCTGGGACCATCGCTGTTCCCAGCTCGCGGTGCACCTGTCATTTGTAACAATGTTTCACTATGGGTGTGTGCAGACAATGTGAGGACTTATTCATGAGCAGGAAGGCCGACTACTCCCACCGTCGCAGATGTCTGTTGAGTCGCTTAATTGTATCTGCCTGTGTCTTGAGACGGGGGATCCAGACGCCTTCTTCCTCCTGGGCTTGGCACTCTATCAAGTTCGGCTCGGTCACGTGAGGTAGGGACCGTGGTTGAGGCAGAATTCTGCACAATTAATATTATATTTCTCACTGTGTGCCGGGCTTATCTTGCAGGTGCGACCTTGGCGTCGGCTTGCGGTATGCAAGTTTGCAACGTTGTGCCCTTGACTGTCTGCTTTCGCTGGGCTCATTCTGCAGGGTCAGCAACCGAACCCTTGCTCATTCAATGTTCATGAAAGCTTTTGCTTGCGGCCTACTTGGGCCTGGTGCATAGGAGAAACCATTTAATGTAGGACGCTGTAGGTTATGGTGTCGTGTTGTTCTATCCTCAGTATCGTGTCTTCGTTATATTCCTCACTATGGTACATGGTTTTAGACGAAGCGTGAGCAAGCCTTTTTAGATAAGTTCATTATGCGTCTTGCGTTTCTGCATTTGAGAGGCCTATGTTGAAAATAATAAAGATGTCCGTCGCCTACGTCATAGCACTGAGCATGTTCTTCGTGTGAATTGATGTGGGAGTGTCCAGTGTGTATGTTGCACGACTGTGCAGACCGTTAGCTAGGTCGTCATGGCATCTCTAACGATGTGTTGATTTGGTGCTAGATGGTTTAGTCGAGTTCATCCATGCCGCAGGTGTCGGCATGTGCAGGGCAGGCTGGTGGGCATGCGGGTGGGCATGCGAGTGGGCACATTCGTATTTTCTTGTACCAGGGTATTTGGTCGTCTGGGAGATGGGCAAACTCCTCTCGCGGCGGGTGCCTGGGCCGTGATCCTCTAGGCCATGATTGAGAGGGGATTGGTGGGACCCTTTTGGTCGCTTTTCCCACTTCAAAGGGTGTTGTTGGGCAATGATCTGAAAGATCTTGGAGTAGTGTAAAGTACTCCCAGACCTCCTAGTAAGAGATTACAGGAGCTCACCAGACCTGCAAGGGAGAGGACCATAAGAGGCTCTCCTGAGGAGATGATGGAAAAATAAATCACTCCTACTCCACTGGAGTTACTAACTGCAATTTCGAGACAACCAGAAGCCAAGGGGAAACCTAAGACTTCTAAGAAGAAACCAGCAAAGAGCACTCCAGTGCTGCCAACCAGGAAATCCCCTAGGTTAGCAAAAATCCCACCTGTGATTCCAACTCCAGCTGGGGCTGAGAGGGCAGTACCACCCTGTGCGGTTGAACTAGAGCCTGAAGATTCAGATCTAGTAGGAGGCCAGGATCTTATTGGAGATCTGGACCTTTTGGACCATCCTGAGATGCAGTAGTCTTTACTGGCAGAACGTGGCCCCAACAGGGCAGACTTCAGTAGGGGACAAAAAGGATGTCCAACTCTGGAATATCTTCGCCACCAGGCAGCTTCTCAGCTTGAAGGGCATGAGCCTGTGAAGTATAGGTTACACTGGGAAGACGGCCTCTTCTATAGTGAACCGACTGAGTCAACCCCTGGAGACTGCAAAAGACTTTTAGTGCCTCAAGAGAACCGACTCCAATTCTTGTAACTAGCCCATGAGATACCTTTGGCTGGTCACTTGAGCTTCAAGAAGACCAAGGAAAGGCTCTCTCTCTACTTTTATTGGCCTAAAATGGGGGCTGAAGTAGATAAGTATTGCAAGAGTTGCCACACCTGCCAAACTTCTGTTAAGAGTGGCTCCAAGAACGTGGCACTTTTAGTGCCTCTCCCTGTGGTGGGAATACCATTTGAGAGGGTGGGAATCGACATTGTCGGTCCTCTTGACCCTCCAACCTCTTCAGGCAACAGGTTGTTGTATTAGACCAAGCTACTAGGTACCCTGAAGCAATTCCTATGAGGACTGTTACAACTCAGGCTGTGGCTAAGGCCCTCCTTGGTATTTTTACCAGGGTTGGGTTTCCTAAGGAGGTAATATCCGACAGGGGGTCAAATTTTATGTCCCACTACATGAAGGCCATGTGGAAAAACTGTGGAGTTACCTACAAGTTCTCAACCGCATACCACCATCAGCCAAATGGATTGGTAGAAAGGTTTAACAGAACTATGAAGAGCATGATAGGAGCTTTAGAAGACACCCTTAAGAAACAGTGGGATCTTCTACTGCCATGCCTTCTCTTTGCATATAGAGAAGTCCCTCAGGAGGGAGTGGATTACAGTCCCTTTGAACTTCTCTATGGCCATCTGGTCAGAGATCCATTGGCCCTGATTAAGGAAGGGTTGGAGAGTGCTCCTTCCCCCAAGCCAGTCAGAGTGACTGCCTATGTGATAGGGCTCTGGAGGAGAATGCCACACATGATGGCTGAGGCAAGTGATAACTTGAAAGCAGGTCAGGCTCTGGTCAAGCATTGGCATGACCAGAAGGTCAACATAGTTGAGTTCGCTGAAGACCAGCTAGTTCTTGTTATGGTGCCAACAAGGCAGAGGGCCCTGCAGGACAAGTATACGGGACCCTTCAAGGTTGTGGGAAAACTTGGAGAGGTGAACTATCTGGTGGACTTAGGCAATCCTAAGGAGGCTCCCAGAGTCTTTCACACCAACCGTCTAAAAGCTTATGTCTCGAGACCAGAACTGGGAGCTTTGCTTCTAGCTTCAGCTCAAGAGGAGGAAGAGAGTGAACCTCTGCCTGACCTTCACAGAGGCAAGCCTTTAGATGAACAAATAGAAGGAGTTAATCTATCCTCTAATCTGACTTCTGAATAACAGGAGGAGTGCAAAGTTTTGTTAAATCAATTTGCCCCCTTGTTTTCACTTTCACCAGGCTTGACCCCTTGGGGCCAGCATGACATAAACACTGGTGACTGTTTACCTGTCAAAAGCAGTGGTTACAGGATGTCAGAAAATGTTAGGACCCACATCAAAGGAGAGGTCAACAAGATGCTTGATCTCGGGGTAATAGAACCCTTTACTAGTCCATGGTCTAGCCCAGTTGTGTTAGTACCAAAGGCAGGATCCAAGGAGTTGAGATTCTGTGTGGACTATAGAGCTCTGAATGCAGTCACCAAGACTGATGCCCATCCTTTGCCAAGCACAGATGAGCTGGTGGATAGACTTGGTTCAGCCAAGTTCCTCAGCACATTTGATCTCACGTCAGGCTATTGACAAATAGCCCTGACAGACCATGCCAAGGGGAAAACTGCATTCTCCACCCAGTTGGCTTATACCAGTTTAAGGTTATGCCTTTTGGCTTAAAGAATGCACCTGCTACATTCCAAAGGATGGTTAACCAGGTTCTGAATGGGATGGAGGACTTCTGCATGGCATAATTGGATGAAATTGAAGTGTTCAGCCCTACTTGGAAAGAACATGTTGACCACCTAGAATATGTTTTGCAGGCTCTTGAGAAGGCCCAACTGACCATAAAGGCACGCAAATGTCAAATTGGTCAGAGTAAAGTGATCTACCTTGGACATGAGGTAGGAGGTGGTGAAATAAGGCCTTTGCTCAGCAAGATAGAAGCTGTGCAAAATTTGATAACACCGACTACTCAAACCCAGGTGAGAGCCTTCTTAGGTCTCACTGGGTATTACAGGAATTTCATTGAGAACTATGGGACCATAGCTTCTCCACTGAATGTAATCTCTTCTCCTAAGTTTCCTAAACAGGTCAAATGGAATGAGGAGTGCAATCAGGCATTTGAAAGACTAAAAAGAGCCCTTTGTCAAGCTCCAGTTCTAAGAGATCCTGACTATCACCAACCCTTCATTGTGCAGACAGATGCTTCAAATACAGGTATGGGTGCAGTCCTTAGTCAACTGGATGAGAAAGGTAGAGAACACCCCATTTGCTTCACCAGTAGGAAACTGAACTAACCTGAGACAAGGTGGGCAACTATTGAGAGAGAATGTTTTCCCATTGTGTGGTCTCTGAAGAAGTTTAGGCCATACTTGTATGGTTCTACTTTCACCATTCAAACAGACCACCAACCCTTGAGATGATTGATGCAAATTAATGGGGAAAATCCAAAACTGCTAAAATGGTCAATCTGCCTCCACGGGTTTGATTTTTCCATTGAGCACAGGTCAGGATGTCACCACCAAAATGCTGATGGTCTCGCTAGGATGTTTTTAAATGACTAGAGGTAAGAGACTCATCCAGAAGTGGATTAGATCCTCCTGTCCCTTAGTCTTGGGGGTGGAGGGGGGAGGGGCGAGTGTTATGGAGAATTCTCTTCTATGGCTAATTTCCCTTACCTATAGAGTCCCCCAGCAGCTTTGCTGGATTTGAGGAGTTTCTTTTTTTCTCCTGCTAAGAGTGAGACCCTTTTTCCCCACTCTTAGGCAGATAGCTAGTGTGTGTTTTAGGCTATCTTGTGTGCATATGGTATATGGGGTTTTTCTCACCCTCATAGGAATCATCTTTTTTATATGTGGTACACATTACCCTATGTACCGTACCACAGGAGTGTTGTAGCAACCCTCAAACATGGACTCCATACCCTGGGACTGACTACTGTCTCCCAGGGCATGTAAAGTCCCCATTGACTTAACTAGTCAAATCCTATGAACATAACCAGCATAACCCATCTTACTATGGAGGTACTGGGAAGGGTTAATAGTTTTTCCATAGTGTTCATTTTCGAGGGGGTACCGTACAGTCCCTCTCTCAAAAGTTTCTGGCTGGTGGCAGTGGTTACTACTGAAAATATTCGACCGCAAATATTTTCCTATGGGATTTTCCCATTGTTCGAGGCTACCACTTTTACTGACAGACTCTAACATACCGCCGGTTTATTTTAATATTAACTTTACTCAGGTAGGTTTTTATTGCCAGAACTTTGATTTAATTTCTTTCTCGTGTCTTTCTCTATAGTCCTAACCCAGGTCGGGGATCCTTTGTTCGTCCTTTTGGTGGGCTTCTGCACAGAAGCCCTCCTCTCAGCACCACTGAGTCTGGGGTAGACCGGATGTGTGGGATGGGGAATAGGCACCCTGGACAGGGTTGCCTACGCAACCCAAGTCGCACACTTCCCTGATAGGCTGGGGGGTTCTCCCGCCAGTGAGCCACCCCACTGTGTGAGTGACAGCTAGGCAGTATGAATGGGGGTCTTGCTGCATTAAAGCAGGGTCCTGATGACTGGAGGACAAGACGTTGCCACTGGAACTAAGAAGCCGATGAGGAGAGAAGCCAAAGACATCTGCAATGACTGAACCACCGGTGAAGCCCTGCTACAGATCCTTACCACTTTTCTCCAAAGACTCGAGAAGATCTTCACCTGCAAGAGTCTTCTTGCCTTGAGCTGATGGGGCAAACCAGTTCCCCAATCACCTTCCAGGACCTGCCTTGGTGTCCTTGGTTCATCGCCAGTGCCAAGCACTAGGAGAACGGATAGCCAGGCACCCGTCCACCCGGACTGTGATTTAAAGGAGTGTACCTTTTATTTCGTTTGGCAGCACCGCGGCTGGTTTCATCTCTGGGCAGTGCAGTAACTCGAACCTTCCTCCACGACGAGAGCCTCTCTTCTTCTGCTGGATCTCCCGAACTGCAGGAACTGCCAAGAACTACTGCCACAGCAGGGGCCTCTTCTACTTTTTAAGGTACATTGTTCCGCCAGGCCTCCCTTTTCGTTGGGGACTGCTAAAGGTATTTTAAATCCTTTACCTACCTACTGGGTTGGCCGCCCCTATCATCTAACATTGTATTTCACCTTCTGCAACCACCTTTTGAATCGTTTAACAAAGACTTGACTGCAGCTATAAGAACATTTTGCTCCTGGGCACTTTGTCCTGTACCACTGACTCTGGCTCAGGCCCATTGGCTCTGGCTAAATCTGATACAACTGCCTTCTCTAGATTGCTTCTCACCTAGAAATGTGTTGGTGCACCTAACTCTTATAATCACCTTTTCCTTCCCTCTTTTTAAACTTGTGAAGTGCCATTTTGCTCGGTTTTCACCTCATTATTGCACATGCTAAAGTACTGCCTTACCTAACTTTTTCACAATCATCTTGGGAAGTGTTGCTGGTGTGTTTAAGAGTATATTCCTGGATAACTTGGCCTTTACCTCCCTTTTGAGAAATTGATAGAGTGCCATTTCTGCTTGGTTTTCACTGTGCCGTTTTGCTCAGTTTTCACTCTTGCTCAAACTTGTCTACAATTTAAATAGGGAGTTGTATATACTTTTCTTGACTGATTTAACTTGCTTTTATAATAGTGATTTGTGTGTGAACATCAGAGCGTGTAAAATAAATATATATATTCTTTTTGATGCAGTGTTCCCTTGATCCATAAGTATTGTAGTCCTAATGTGTAAACTCTGAATACTGCTCATCTCCCTCTTGATATAAGTCTGACTGCTTAGCCACAGCTACCAACTAAATCTTTGTGGTACAGACTGGTACCAAAGGGGATTTATTGCTCATACCTGTAGTATTAATCTTCTGTAGTGCTCCCTAAGGGAACTGCACAGGATTCTGCCTAACATGCAAAGAAGTATCTCTGCTCCCTAAATCTGCATTTTAAAATGATCCCTTCTTCACCATAATGCATTTCTAAAATTGTTTGTTGATAAAGGGTAAGCAATATGAATGCAAATCAGTTCACATGTATAGCACACATTTGACTGTAAATGGTGCATTCAAAAAGACATCTGTTCGTCCAGTCAGAAAAACAAATACAGATCTAGATTTAGCAGAATCATGAATATCACATGATTTATTAAAAACAATAATTTCCCATAATGTGCATATTTTAATAACTCCATCATGCATGAAGTTTCAAACACAAACGATATCTCCAGACTGAGAATATTCAGACAATTTAAAGTATGTCATTTATTTCATGCTAAAGACAAAAAGGGAATACCGCGGCAGACCAGTTTTAAAGGTTAAAATGCATGGTCCCAATCCCTTCACAGCCATAGAACAGTAAATATGAACAGTGGGGTAGGGAAAAATGGCAGCATATACTGTAGCACAAAAGGTCAATGAACACCAGACTAATATTAATTAAAATACATACATACTCTTAAATACATCATTTGAATGCAGAAACAAAACACAAAAACACAGAAATTACAATGTAAACAATATGCAAAATCAACACAACTGGCAAAATAGTGACTGGTACCCTCTCTAGGTGGGGAAGGCTCTACAATATACAACCTGCAGAATGTAGAAGAAGAATATAGTTTACAATCTCAAAAGTGTAGTGATGACTCAGTATAATAAATTATTTATACAAAAAAGCCTCCACACTTCAGTGACGCCAACATGTTGCCTCAGGTCCAGGAGCACAATATAAATAAACATATGTTTCTGTTCGCAATCCCTTATGTGGTGAACATTCATCAGGAGCAATATGATTGAGGTCACTTATAATGGTAGGATTCTAAAATTGAGAACTCCTACAATCACTTTTGAATCAACTTCAGAGTTGGTGTTACGTATAGACACTATACTGCCTCCACATTATAGGCTTCTAAAAAAAGAAGAAAAATAGCCATTAGTACTATTATTAATGTAGGAAATTATTCAATGAACCCCTCTTCAACCCTGAGGGTGCGTGAATAGCCATAAAATGTACCTCAAACGAATAGTGGGGTAGCCAAATATCACAGGAAAAGGGCTCATTGTTAAGACTTTTCCATGAGTAATCTTTGAAAACACATAGATGTGTTTAGAACTACTGGTCACCCTGAAATTCCTCCTCTGTGTGTCTCACCCAGCTCAAGATAAAAGAAACATTGGCAACAACATAAGGTTTACTAATCTTGTTTAAATCTGTAGAGGACACCAATGGAGGGTGTGCCCAAGAATACCTAAAAATCCTTTAGTGGATGCTAATCAGAGGGAGCTAGAACTAAAACCAAAAATAACTCTGGTTGGTGAATTTGGCATAACAATAATAACACTCACAACATATTAATCAGAGCTATTTAGAAGTATCCCTACAGTAGAACTCCACTGACCTAGCGTGGAGCATGTATAAGCTCTGCTGTCTTATTAATTAACAGGATTTTCAACTTTGACACAGTGGCTAGTTATGGTTTTGAATGCTTCGGATGTCTTCTGAATAAGAACTCTACAATGGTACAACAAAACAAATATGGCTGTCTTTTAAAGCAAATTCGAGACTATTTCTCGCACAGTCTCTCAATGCGCCATACACTTCGCTTTTCATCACTACGCTGAGTCATCACTACTCTTTTGAGATTGTAAACTATATACTTCATCTAAATTCTGCAGGCTGTATGTTGTGCAACCTTCCCCACCTAGAGAGGTTACGAGTGTTGGGAAGAGGGCAGCCCTGTCCCATCCCCCTAAGCACTTTAAAATAAGGTGAGATGCATTTGAAGCACTATGATCGGCTGGTGGGCAGGGGGGATGGTGAAAGGACCACCTCCCACTAAAAAGGACCCCACTTCAACATAATCAAATATAATCAACCCACATAGTGTAGCGCAGGGCGTGAGCAGCATTACTATTTTGCATAGATATTAGTAGTCGTAGGTAGAAGGGAATGCTTGCGCGGTGAATGTAGCATTGTATGCACTTTGCCCACATTGGGAGAAGAGGGAAATCTCAGGACATGCCCCAGCTCCCATGAGGACAGCCGACACCGCCCAACCGCCACAATGTGCATTCATTGTTCTAACAGTGTTGCAAAGATGTGTTTTTTACTCAAGAGGAATGTGCCCTACAAGGCCATGATCACAGACCGGCGCCTGGTGTGCATGTTATCTCACACTGGCCAAAGTAGGACGCGGCTCATCCCCAGGTGATCACGAGTTATATCCCATATCACTGACTAAACCTTAATATCCCTGAATTCCACGGCACCAGTTGCCCTTTGACCACCAACCCCAAAATAACTGAAATGTTCAAAGAGGTTGGACAGGGCACATCGTTGAGCGACAATCATGTGATTTGTATTGCGAGGTGCTGGGGGGATACATTAAAGTTCCAAACAAGGGTGGAGACCTTGGAGTCAGATTGCGTGGACCGGAGTGAGTGAGATGTTTGTGTGAAGGTTATAGTGTCCCAGAACCTCCTTTGTGCCTGTCTTAAGGCCTGCCAGATGCACAGTATAGTGATAAAATAGTAATATGTCAGAAGTGTAGTTAATTCTTTCTTTGACCTTAGACATGAGAAGAAAATAATCGCTGCAGCACCCACGTGATGAAATACGGACAGACTAGGCTGGAACCAATGACCTGGCCTCTCTTATGGAGCAGGCGGATCATGTATAGGCACACACCAACCAGCCACGCAGGATTTTACTGTATGTAGTGCATCACTTATGACAGTGTTTTCCTTTATAAGATTCTGCTTGTACTACATTTCAGCAGAACGTTCTTAGCAGCAGAGTTCTTTGCTGTTGCTCTCACCTGCATGTGAAATTAAAGCTTGTTATCCTTACAAGTTTGACTTGGGCCTTTCTTCCCTAGTGGGTTGTATTCTCTCTAGAGTGAGCATTTAGGGGCGTGCCTTCAATTGGTGACCCCGATGTTATCCCAGTGCCCCCCATATTTGTGGAGGCTTCCAGGCCACTTCTCCAGAAGGAGCCACGCCCACCTACAGCAACGGGTCACAAACACAACACATGTCCCAAGTGGTTTAGCAGGAGCCATTTTGAGAAGTCCTCTGCTCTTTGAAGTGGTGCAAAGCTCCAAGGAGAGTGTGGGCCGGTGTTGGAACCCTGTGACGGAGGAGTTTGGGTAAGCACATGTGAGTAGACTCTTGCAAGCGATAACATGCAGGGGACAGATGCATGGGGAAGTGTGAGAGGGGTGAGCACGTGTTAAGCGAGGTCATTGATGTGATGTGGGTGAAGTTTGTGTATTTTTTGTTGATGTTTGTACTGTGAAGATATTATTTTGGTAAGACATTATAAGGTAAGACAAAGGTAAGGAAAGGTTAAGGCAGGGAGCCCCTCCTTGGAACGGAAGGGAAGGTAGTAACACAATAAAGTCTATTATTTAAAAGAGGAATACAGAAATAAAAGCAGTGGTCTCATAATAGGCTTGGAATAAGTAGTGGCTGTTGTTGTATCTTTTTATTTTAGTGTATTTTACTTGTGTTCTATTGGATAAAGGATAGGACCTAGGAGGGGTGGTATTGTGTGTGTCGTGGACTGGTATGGCATGGATGATTTTGTGGAGTGAGGTAGGTGTGCAAGGAAGGGGGACAGAAAAGGGTGGGAGTTTATTTTCTTTCTTTTTGGTTACAAGCAAGCCACAGCGTGCGTGGCACGTTAGTGGGGCTTTGCGGTGTCAGTAAGTGATAGACATTACTAGCATGGAGGGAGGAACACCAATAGAGTACATGTACAAGGCCCTGCCACTGTATTGTGACAGGGTGGAGAAATACCATAAGAAGGGGATCGCAGAGATAGGAGGAGGGGGATGCCCTTCCTATGGCCAGAGCAGAGCTCACACAATAGGAGCGTCTTGGAACACATGCCCACATTTTTTGTAACTAAGTATAAGGTGAAGTAGCTACATTCCACTTAAGGATTTTGCTACTTGTGAAAGTAAAAATCTAATCTATGCCCTCAAATGCCCTTGTGGCAAAAATTACGTTGGCAGGACCTCAATAAAAATCAAAGAAAGGCTCACAGAGCATAAATCCAATATAAGAATGTGCAACCAGAAATCTCCAGTCTTTAGACATTTCAATGAATATAGGCATAACATCTCCCAACTTAGATGGGTTGTCTTAGAGATTATGAAACAGTTACCAAGAGGTGGTGACCTTGCAAAACATCTTGCACAGAGAGAACTATATTGGATTCATAGACTGGACTCCTTGGCCCCATTGGGACTCAAGAAAGACTTCTATATGGTTCCTTTTTTATAAATCAAGTTTTCTTAAGGTTCACTCTAATAGTAAAATATCTGACCAGATCCAATACAGCTTTGAATATTTGATGAAATGATGAAGGCCTACACCATTAGAGCTCACGTAGCTCCACGCTAAATGGCCGAAACACTGTCGTATTGACATGTATTATATGTTGTTGTTCAACTCTTGATTGTGCCCACACTCTATGGGCCCCCTACCTATTTATGATTCCACTGAATTCTCTAAGCATCCTTCCCAAGGAACCAATAGAGAATGAACAAACTGTACAAGTAGATGTCTCAAATATTGACTACTTGATCATTTGTACTTAGGTACTACACTTTGTATGTCCTCAAATGTGAATGTCCTATGTTTTTTTAAAAATACCAGTGTATTACTACACCACTGCACTTCAAAATAAAACCCTTTTGTGCAGAAGAACAGTTTCATGAGAATTCTGTGACCACCCACACAAGGGGTCACCCACTCAGGGTGTAGCAGTGGTTACTCTTCAGCAGATATTGACCTGACCTTGCTCATTCGTTTTTTGATATTATAAGGTTCCGCTTCTGGGTGGATGGTTGTTGATAAGGCCGGACATGCGAGTGCTCTCTGTGGACTGTCATAATCAGAATATGGGTTCGTTCCAGGGAACGAGAAGGGGTTTCCCCCATCACTGCTGCTTCTCCAAAGAGGAAAGTGGACATACTTTGGATCAGTACAGTGGTAGGAGATGTCTAGAGGGAGGACGATAGTGAGTCATTCACTGAGGAGCAGGGTGAAGAAGAAAGAAGTGGTGAGGAGGCAGCTGAGAGTACCCCCCAAGCAGTATACATATGGGAGAGGGGCAGGTTGAGGAGTAGGTCCGGCCTGATTGTGATAGTAAGAGAAGAAGGGAAGTGTGAATATGGGTATGGGAAGTGGGGTTAAGATGCAGATGCCCTTGATATGTAAGGGCGTCGGCAGAACACAGTATGTGCCCCGGCCACAGCTTGATAAGAATAATTGAATTAACGCCCTCCCACAGCTCCCAGCAGTGGCGAGCAAGTGGATATACGAATTTGAAAAGCAAACAGCAGGGGTGCCTCTGGCAATAGGAGATATCAAGAGCTTGATGGTTACTCTAATTGGGAACCAGGCTGGGGACATGTGGGTCAAAGCTGGGTATCCGGGAATAACTCTGAGGAATGACGAACATTATGGAGGATCATTTAATGGAATTAGAGCACAAGTGTGGGACGAGTTACGGAGGGCTTTCCCGGATACCCCCGATTTACAATCCCCGATGCAGTGTACAATGGGTGATGTTGAGGATCCAGCTAAATGTATTCAGAAATTGAAAAAGATGTGGAGAGCTGAAACGGGTGGACCATGGGATTGTTCATTATCGGTCTTCTATTTTATTGTAAAGAGAGGATTGCCAAAGTAAGTGCAGAAGGCTTTAGATAAGATTGTGGGTATTGAGGCAGAGGGCTGCCCGAAGATCCAGAGTATAATAGTGCATCATTGTAAAGGGATTAAGGAACAGGAGAGGGAAATAGCTCAAAGGTGTCAGGCGGAGGAAGCAAAATTGATAGAAAAGAAATTGGCAAAGGTTGTCATTCAGGTGCCTGTGTCGATGCCTGTACAGGTGGAGTGGATAGACAGCACCTAACAAATTGTGCTTGCCACTATTGCTGCACACTGGGCTGAAGGAGGACAAGGACAGTGGAGCAGGAGTCAACAGTATCCCGGCCCACAGTGGCAACAAGGAGGATCATAGAGAGGAAGAGGATTGCAATGAGCCATAGGGGGAGGTTTGGACCTAAAGGGGGTGGGTTTGGACCCTTGCAATGTTGGAATTGTTTAAGGTGGGGGGATTTTGCAAGAGAGTGCAGGAGTAGGCCTGCAATGGGGTACAATTATTGGTCAACGCAGCAGGGACTGGGGCCAAAGGGTCTCAAGGGCCACAAGGCCCCCAAGGGCTAGGATGTCCACAGCCGGGTCAAGGGTATCAGAATCAAGGGTATTCACAGGGGCAATACCAAACATATAATCAGCTGCCTCAAGCAGCTGACATGCAAGTGCAGCATCTGCCACAGCAACAGCAGGGTGGTGCTGCCCAGGTGACCAGGGTACCGAATGGGGCTACCACTCTCTTTGGAGAAGCAGCAGTGATGGGGGAAACCCCTTCTCGTTCCCTGGAACGAACCCATATTCTGATTATGACAGTCCACAGAGAGCACTCGCATGTCCGGCCTTATCAACAACCATCCACCCAGAAGCGGAACCTTTGGTGGGGACAGAGATAGGAAACAAGCAGTTCATATTTATGGTGGATTTAGGAGCAATGAAATTATGTATCATGGAGATAAAACCTTCAATTATCAGGCAAATATCTTACGTGCAGGGATTACCTGGGGCTATTTCCAAGGTTCCATACACTGAGGAGCTGTACGTAAAGGTGTGATGGAAGGTAGTACGGGTGTCCGTACTATATTCCGAAAGTTCCCTTTTTAATTTACTGGGTAGGGACCTGCTCAGCAAATTCGACATGACAATATCATTTACAGATTGTGATGTACTTTGTTTCACACCTGGGAAGTGTGCTATAAGAGCTATGCTGATAATACACACAATGACAAGGGAGGTGGTGGTTCGTGGGAGTCCTGTGGACCCTGACATGTTCATTTATGGTATTACTGGGATTGTGGAGGCAGTGCCTCAGATTGCTAAACAGTGTTTGTGAGTGCTTACAGAATTCATCTTTCGTCCAGCAGTGTCACCTGAGGTGGTGGCAGGAACAATATTGTCGCTGGATTTACAGGGTTTGTTGGACTCCGACAAGAGTTTTGTCATGTTAGGAATTGACAGGGACGGAGGTGAGTGGCGCACAGTGCTCTGTATTGATCGAACAGTACAGATAAAGGAATTTACAGATTATAAGTTGTTTGAAAACAGTGGCAAAGAAGGAGAGACAATATTAGAGATCTGATCCCCAGTGACATAATGATACAGTACTGAGGATGCAGTGCCCCCTGATGGCAGTATTAACCCACCCCTATTTCTTGACAAAGACTTACAACATGTGTCTGTAAAGACTGGTAGGGGGTGTCTGTACTTCCGCTCTCTATATGGTAGAGGAGAGGCACAGAGGACCCCAGCCAAGATTCTCTATTGGGTAGCAATAGACGAGCAACGAAGGCCTAGCTTCTCAGGAGGTGATGCAGGCTGGTTCTTATGTACAGTGTAGTCCCCGAACCCCCACAAAGGAATGTCCACACACTGTATTACTGAAAACACAGTCTTTATATAATTAATATTCGAAGGTATGTACACGATCACAATAACGCACTTTGTACTCGGAAGTCAATAATGATAAATATATACAATTCTAAAGTGGTACCCCCAATGTTATCAAATCTCATTAAAGTGCATCAACTGTACGGTTAAAATGTCACACAGATCAATAACGAGGAAACCAGCAATAGAGATAGGAAGAAACGCAAGATGGTTGAAACAATAGGCAGAATGCTGACCCCTACCGCTAGGCACAGTTCTGTGTGGAGATCCCACCACCTGGGCAACCTGTAAAATAAAGATACATAACACAAGCCCAGTCCATATATTGTTCAATAGTCTTAGTTCCTCCTATTAAGGTTTTACCCCCCCAATGTGCCTGGTGGAGTAGAGTTCTCCGAAGATGCGTCGACCGATCCTTCTTGAGTGACTCCCTTTAAAGCAGGAGCCACGGATCGTCGAGAGGCCTCGAGGAACTCGGCGTTTGGTGTAGGGGAATCGACGGCCCTTCTTGAGTGCCCTCCCTTTAAGGCAGGAGTCACGGGTCGTCGAAAGTCGGACGGTGAACAGGTTGAACTACGGCAGTGAAGTGGCAGCTTCGTTCCTAGCGGTGCTCGTCGACGACAGAGCGTTGGCGTCCTGCAAGTAAGAGGCGTGCGGGGCACTTCGATGACGATAGTTCTGGACCGCAAAGAGATGATGAGGAACTGTGGCCCAGCAAGGGCGTCGAGTCGTCGGCGTCTCTGTGATCCTTAGGTAGCGGGAAACCCACCGGCAGATGCTCCTCGGCGCGTCGACGGTCAGGCCTTCTCCAGCGGGATAAAGCGGGCGACGATGCAGACGAGAGCTTCTGATGATCAAAATGAAGTTCTTAGGCAAACGGGAGCACGTCAGCTCCGGTCGGCGACGGCGGTCGTCGACAGTGGCGGACAACAGTCCGGGTGCTTCTCTTTGAGATTCCGCGGCAGTCCCCGTCTCGGGTCGGCAGCCTGTCGAAGGTCTGTCTACCAGGGAACTTTGGCAAAGATCAGCTGTGCACGATGGTCCCTCGTAGCTCGGGAAGAGGGCGCCTTACCAGGTCCTCTCTAGGTCAGTCCTTAGAGACACAGCAGCTTTCAGATTGTGAAGGAGAGCAACAGCACTTCCTCTCGTCCAGCGGGGCTTCAAGGTCAAGCTTCAGTTACTCCAGTTACTCGTCATAGTGGACTTCAGCTTCTGAACACGATTCCTAGCAGTGAGAGGTCCCCAGATATACTGTTGATCTCCCATTCATTCCGCTGGGTCACACTCAAGCATCCAATCACGACTAAGGGCATTCATGCAGTAAGGCAGCCAATCAGGCACACGAGGTATTCAGGCCATTCACTTCTCTCTAGACACTCACAACCAGTTATGTGTATTGGGACAAGTACCAAGCCATTCAACACTCCAAACTGCATTCATACCGGCTTTGGGCAGGGCTGTCTCAGTCATTGTGTCAACCACCAGATACTAGACATCCACAACACAGAATGCATATTCGTCACACATTCCATTCACCCAGGTCCCACCCACAGGAGGTACCCACAACATACATCACTGGGAAGGCTCCAGCTAGTCTGGCCGGGCCTTCACAACAACACCATATATGGCACTTCCATCCAACAGCCAGTCAGGGGGAAGGGACAGAGTCAGGGCTTCCCAGGACTTTGGGAAAACAAGGTAATGGGTAATAGAAAGCAAGAGGCTGCAGAGGCCATATTGTTTTCCATCAGGAATCAACTGATCCCAATGGCAGGGCCGGGGTATCCCCAAAATGGAGGATACTCTGCGCACCTGTCAAATTCAGCATGGAGCTGCCACCAGCCCATACCCTGCTCTGCGGGCCACCCACAGGTACCCAAATACATACATTAGGGGCACAGGTTTGTACCCCCACCCATGGGTGACATAAGGGTATCCCACGTGTCCGTTCACCAAACCAAAAGAGAGAGAGCTGCAACACCAGGAATCCCACATGAACTCCTGCGCGGAAAACACGACAGAACATACCATAAAAAGCAGTAAAGGACAAGGACACGGAGGCCCTGTCCCTCTGATGCATTTCCAGCATCACAGTGCCTTCACAGTTGTGGACTACATAGCCAGTTGATGTAGGATTACTGAAAGACGTGACCCCTGTGCATATAGCACTGAAGCCAGCTGTGGTGCTGCCCAGGGTAAGACAATATCCATTATCGAGGGAGGCAGAAGAGGGATTTAGAAAAAATACAGGCCCTAATGGACAAGGTGATCATTGTGCCATCCAGGTCTCGGTGCACCACAGCGATATACCCTGTCAAGAAAGCAACCAGGGGAAATTGGAGAATGATCCAGGACTTACGCCCCATCAATGATGTAGGGCAGAAAGAGTTTCCAGTCATTCCGAACCCTGCAACAATTTTATGCATCATCCCCAAAGAAGCCATACACTTCATTGTAGTGGACTTGAAAAATGCATTCTTCTTGATTCCACTCCATCCTGAGTTGAGGTACCTCACAGCATTTACACAGGGCCAGATGCAGTTCAAACACACTAGGTTACCTCAGGGGTACTGCGAGAGCCCACGCATATTCAACAGAATACTGCACAATGATTTAGGGAATATTCAGGTGCATAGCATGATCATTCAGTACGTAGATGACCTGTTAGTGTGCAGCGATAGTGAAGAGCACTGCCAAAGGGATTCTTTTGCACTCTTCCAGTTACTGGCCTATAAGGGGTAAAAGGTTGATAATGCTAATTTGCAATACTGCCAACAGGAGGTTCTCTATCTGGGACAGTTCATATCAGCAAATGGTAAAAGGATACTACCAGATAGGGCAGCATTACTACGCGCCATGCCAAACCCGCCTCAATTTAAAAAATGTGGAGGTTTCTGGGCATGTGCAACTACTGTAGGGCATGGATTTTGGATTAAGCAGGATACACAAGGCCGCTGTTCCAGGCCCTTAGGAAAGCACAGAAAACAAAGGACCATAAATTATAGTGGACGGCAGACATGATCAAACAGTTTGATGAATTAAATGTAGCTATTAGTTTGGCACCCATACTGGCCACCCCAGACTACACACAGGAATTTGACGTATTCTCACATTCAGATGGCCATCTTATGACAGCGGTACAGACACAAAAGAGCATGATGAGCCATAAGCCATTGGTCTATTATAGCGGCACTCTGGATGCAGTGATGCAAGAGTAGTTCACGTGTGAACAAGCTTTAGCAGCTGGTGATTTTGCAATAGAGAAAGGTTCTACAATCGTAATGGGGTCATCAGTTACATTGTATGTGGAACACTCTTTGTTCGCTATTCTAGAAAGTTCAAAATCTACTCTGACTACACAAAGATCTTCGGCGTATGAGATCATAATTTCTAAACGCCATATTTATGGTCTTAGATGTCAAACAGTGAACTCTGCCACTTTTCTAACAGACATGCCTGCTGCAGAGGACTTAATGGTGCACAACTGTGCCACATACGAGAGGGAGGAGGATGACATCCCCAAAGCAATGGACTGTGCCATGTTAGAGGGCAAGATACTTTTTGTTGACATGTCTTCCACAACTGACCAGGATGATGGGCAAAGACATATAGGGGTGGCTGTGATACGACTTGAGGAACGAGAGTACAAGACACTGGTCATGAAGAGGTTGCCCATGGACTATTCTGCACAGGTGGTAGAACTCATAGCACTTATTGAACTCTGAGAGGGTCTCAAGGGTGCAATGTGAGAATATATTCAGTTTCGGCATACGTCACAACAACGGGAGATGCCGGTCTATCCTGCTGGAAGAGGAGGGGGTTTCAGAGGGCGGATGGATCCCTGGTGCAGCATGCAGCACTGCTAGAAATACTGATAGGAGCATGATCACAGCCATCTGCTGTGGCAGTCGTCAAGTGCACCCCCCACACTAATGGACAGATGAAATATCGATGGGGAACACAGCCAATGATGCAACAGTCAAAATGGTGGTGTATCTGCCAAATAAAATACCTGCTGAATATGTTGGGACTGCCCTACCAGCAAGCGAACATCCAGCACTTTACACATCATTGCCCATCTCAGAATGGCACCTGAAAGGGAGAATGAGTGGTTATGGAGTGGGTTACGGAGAGGGTGCCAGCAATCCCTGACAGATCTGTTATGGAGGCAAGAGAGCTCTGGGAAGACAGTAATTCCTTGTGAACTCCTCACAGTAGCTTTTGAACAATGTCATTACCCATCCCACAGTTCGAAGCAGCACATAGCAGCAGATATACAGAAAGATTGTTTTATACTAAATATTCAGGAGAAAATCACAGAAATGGTCGTACATTGCACCACATGTCTAAGTTTCAGTGCAGGGACGACACTACAAATGTTACAGTGCACCTTGCCCTGCCCTACTGGGCAATTCCATGAACTACACATAGATTATGCTGACATGGGTGAGCGTTGTAATGGCTCTAGGTATCTCATTGTAGCGGTTTGCCCTTTCTCAAGGTGGATGGAAGCAGGGCTGTGTGCACATCCAGATGCCAAGTGTGCTTCTAGACTTTTGGTACACAAGGTTTTCCCTCAATGGGGTGTGCACAAGGTTTTAAGGTCAGACAATGGCAAACATTTTTCAATGCATTGTTTCAGCATGTCACAGCACTACTTGGCATCAAGCACTGGATGTGTTCAATTTACCACCCACAGGCTAAAAGTGTTGTGAAGAGGATCAATGGACTCCTCAAAAGTAAATTGACCAAACTGTTTACCATGTTGAGGATGAACTGAGTCCACCTTTTGCCCCTGGCCCTCTTCAGTTTGCTTACACAGCCCAGCAAAGACCACCATTTGTGACCTCACAAAGTGGTCACTGGTCGGCGTATGTATACCCCCAAGAGCTTCAGGCACACATAAGGCATCTGCAGTGCTAGGCGATGAGTTCAAAGATAATTTGACCACACTAACTATGGCAATTACATGTGTCTCCTTTCAGATTGAACATCCCAGGATTTAGACAACAGAGACACCGGACGTAGCAACCACTACATTGACCTGATTCTGAGCACATGACCACACAAACGATTCAGCCTGGTGATTCCTCCACAGGCCCTACAAGGCGGTGTTTTACACTCCCATCGCTGTAAAAGATAAGGGCTTGCACTATTGGGTTCATCTCTCTGATGTCCATAGAGCAGCTCCAAATAGTACTTTGGCACGCCAATTATCTTAAAAAGGAGGGGTAGTGATAACCAGCTACCTAAGGGTTTGGTGCACATTATCAAATATTTTTTTTTTTTAAAAAAACAAGCAAACTGCACCCACCTACTTCACCGGCCTGTCCAGGTGTGATACCTGTGTGGTGGTACACTCCAGTGGCGGACCGAAGATCAGCTGCCAGCTCCATATCTTTCTTTTCTCTGGAGCTCTTTCTTTCTTTCTTTCTTTCTTTCTTTCTTTCTTTCTTTCTTTCTTTCTTTCTTTCTTTCTTTCTTTCTTTCTTTCTTTCTTTCTTTCTTCCTTCCTTCCTTCCTTCCTTCCTTCCTTTCTCTCTTTCTTTCTTTCTTTCTTTCTTTCTTTCTTTCTTTCTTTCTTTCTTTCTCTCTTTTTTCTCTCTCTCTCTGTAAAAAGTACATCTTGCACATCTCTCCTTTTCGTTGTCTTGTGTATTTGTGTTTTCATTTCAGGAGAGAAGAAGAAGGTCGTAGCTAATGTAAATATTTTATTAAATAGGGACCCAAGGTGTAGATTCACGAATAAGAAAATATGGACCAATATTTATTATTGTGGGTTGACCATTATTGCAGGTCTATGTGTGATATTGATGGTACTATTAGGACTGTATTGGTGGGATGTTGTTATAGGGGGAGGTCCTATAAAGGGGGAATGGGATTGTATATTATCCAAATGGGACAGGTCATAATATTAGCAGAGTTCCATATATTAGTAATAGTGTGAATACTAATAATAATACTGTAAATGAATATAGGAGTAGCAATAGTGCTGATACAAGTGTTAGTGATGATCCTAACAGGTAAAACTCAACAGTGGGAGAAACAGTGAAAAGGGTGTTCTCAGCAAGTAGGAGATTGTCTAACAATAGAATCAATATAATGTTATTCTTGATAGCACTGTTAAAGCTGCCATCCCTGAGGTACGAAGAAATTATGATATGTATCAAGGGCTGGGGTTGGATGTGAGTGAGAATATCCGTCATCCCGAGTTTACCAACTCATGGTATTCCGACATGAGTTTTGTGGGAAGAAATGCTGTGAATTGAAGCTGTTATGGGTGTTCCCTCATTCTGCACGTGTCAGAGGTTCCCACGGTGTTACCACTGCAGGCAGTCCCAATTATAGTGGCACAATGCCTAGTTCATCTTGCGCTATGCAGAATAAAAGGAACGTTCCAGGCACATAGTGTGCAGCTGCAAATGGTGGGTCCAGACCTTGTACAGTGCAGCTGCGATTCAGAAAACCTCAAGTGTGTGGAGCTACCCTATTTGATGGTGAAAGGGCGTAAATATGTCACTAACAACTGGCAGGACACCACACTACCTTGCCTGGCAGAAGGATAAGTAACATACAGCAAGGAAAGTATAGCACAGGTGGACAATTTCTGTGCACAAATCTGGACAGAGCATATCACAAAACTGATGTGGATTACAACAATGGAAAAGCCGGTGCAAGTGCCCAAGGAAGAAGAATATAGACTCTGTTTCCGCAGTAAGGTTATAGTTTTTGTCAATTTGAACAAACGTTGCAATAAGACTTGCTTGATCGCCGACATGAAGAAATTAACAATGGTGATGATGGATTACTGCTGGGTCTGTGGCCAACAAGCTTACTTGTACCTCCCACCATCATGGAGGGGCTGTTGTTTGTTGGCCACATTGCACTCAGCGCTATTAGTGATCCCAGAAGAACACCTGAAGGGGGGAGCACTGCCTGCTGAGGGGCCAACTGGTCTCTAAGATAAAGATAAAGGCTTGTTGCCCACTCAAGAGTTCCATATCCTGCCAGGGAAAGGACAGTTTTAACAACTAAAGAGGACGAAAATAACGTATTACATATACAAAGACTCCCCTGCATTGATTGCTGAAATATTAGAAGAATACAGTCTCTTCAGTTCAGCAGAATCTTTTTTTTGCATCTTTACTTTTGCTGGTAGTGCAAGCCGCAGAAAATTCAAATTGTTTTTAGATCGTGAGATGGGAGCTGGTCGAGCTTGCAAATGATACAGAGAACGGATTCAATGTGATCAAGGTTGAGTTGCGTGCATTGAGACTTATGACGATGCAAAACCGATGTGTGTTGGACATGTTAACTGCAAGGAGGGGTTTTCTAAAAATGTGGTGATTCCTTCTGTACATTTGTGCCTCTAGAAGATGCAAAGAACGCATCGGTATCCCACATCATCGCAGCTGTCCATGGCCTGGGTGTTCACATGAAGAAGGAGGGAAGAGTACAGGACAGTGATTGGTTTACTTTGGCCTTCAGTTGGGCCTCGTTGTGGCTTGGAGCGATCATGAAGATGTTGATGCCCATCATTGTGTTCAGCCTTGTTATTTTCTGCACCTGTCAACTGGGCCTTCAATGTTGTACCAATATGGCATCTAATAGCGCAAGAAAGATGGTATCAACTGGGATTTCAAAAGCACCTTGTGACACAAAAAATATTGAAGTACAGACATCCCACAAAGTGGCCCTAAGCATGAAATGCTCCCCATTCCGCAAGGAGATGAGGTTGGTCATTTAAACCACACTATCATTTCTCCAACCCCTGACCCAGAAAATTACACAGAGGTTTGGGTGGGCCTGGCGTGGGGTGGTGCATCTATATGACTTGCTCACCTGAAGAGTACATGCGTAGGGGGTAGAGTGAGCGTTCAGTGTATAGGGCCTGGATGCCAATAAAGGGAACTCAGCTATATGTGGAAGCAGAAACGGGGAAGCGGGAGTGCAGAGGTATCCCAGAGTTTGTTACTGTGGGGAATGTTGGGAAGGCTGCAGCCCTGTCCCACCCCCTAAGCACTTTAGACTAAGGTGAGATGCATTTGAAGAACAATGATGGGCTAGGGGGACAGAGAAAGGACCACCTCCCAATGCAAAGGTCCCCACTTCAATACAATGAAATATAATCAACCCACAAAGTGTAGCGTAGGGCGCAAGCAGCATTACTATTTTGCATAGATATAAGTAAACATAGGTAGAAGGGAAGGCTTGCATGTCGAATACAGCATTGTATTCACTAGGCCCAAATTGCGAGACAAGGGAAATCTCCATCCATGCCTTAGCTCCCGTGAGCACAGCTCCACACCCAACTGCTACAATACTTACTCATTGTTCTAACAGTGTTGCTAAAATGTGTTTTTACTCATGAGGAATGTGCCCTACAAGGCTGTGATCACAGACCGGTGCCTGGTGTGCATGTTACCTCACACTAGCCAAAGTATGACCCGGCCCATCCCCCGGCAACCATACGTTATAGCCCATACAACTGACTAATCCTTAGGATCCCTGAATTCCATGGCACCAGGTGCCCTTTGACCACCAACCCCAAAGTAACAAGTCCTGAAATGTTCAAAGAGTACGGACGGGGCACAATGTTGACAGACAATAATGTGATTTGTATTGCGAAGTGCTGGGAGGAATACATTATAGTTCAAAACGAGGGTAGAGACCTTGGATCCAGATGGCACAGAAGGGAGTGAGTGAAATGTGTGTGTGAATGTTAGAGTGTCCCAGGACCTCCTTTGTGCTTGTCTTAAGGCCTGCCAGGTGCACAGTACAGTGATGAAATAGTATTTTGTCAAGAGTAGTCAATTTGTTCTGTGACCTTCGCCGTGAGAAGAAGATGATCACTGCAGCACCCACGAGATGGAAGACAGACAGACTGGGCTGGAAACACTGACCTGGCATCTCTTATGGAGCAGGTGGATCATGTATAGGTGCACACCAATCAGCCGTGCAGGATTTTACTGTTATATTGCATCACTTATGAGCAGCAGAGTTATTTGCTGTTGCTCTCCTCTGTGTGTGAAATTAAAACTTATCCTTACGAGATCGACTTGGGCATTTCTTAACCAGCGGGTTGTATTCTCTCGGGTGTGAGCGTTTAGGGGCATGCCTTCACGAGTCAATGTTTTGCAAGTCATGTATAATTTGCATATTGTTTATATTGTAATTTATGAGTTTATGTGTTTTGTTTCTGCATTCAAATGCAGTATTTGAAAGTCTGTATGTGTGTTAATTAGTATTTTTAATAAATAATGTTTTATTCCTCATATTGTTTATTGACCTTCTGTGCTACAGTATAGGCTGCCATGCTTCCCTACCCCACTGTTCTTATTTATTATTTATTTCATGCTCAAATATTTGCATCAAACATTATATGAAAATGCAATATATTCCAGTTCAATTCTGGTTCCCTACTCCCTTTTCCTCATTACTTACACTTACACTTTTAAAATTAAAACATTTAATAGGCGAATATATGGAAGGACGAGGGCCCTAGAAAATGAGAAAGTGAAGGCCACCTATCTCTGGGTCTATCAATCCAAACCAATGTGTCCGATGGTGATACATGGGTGGAGTATTCTGGGTATTTAAGCTCAAAACCATAAGGAAGAGAACGATTTTAGGAAAACAGAGAAGAAGAGAGCCATTCCGATATTTGGATTGAAACTGCGAGGAGCAGTTGGGAAAATCTCTTTCAAAGGCCCTATCCAGGCTGGACTGAATGCAGAAGACTTTCCCAACACAGGACTAGATTACCTAAGCACAATGTTATACCAGATGCATTGACTTTAAGGTGGAAGCGAGGCGATCAAGCAGCCTTAAGCCAGTCAGTGATCCTACCTAGTATAGGCCTTTACAAGACAGGCAAAAGCGATTAGCCGAGACCCAGATAACTTAGATTTGGTTCACAAAATGGTATTCAATCCAAGGTAGCATTTAAAAGTTCTTTGCAAGCCTTATTTGAGTTGTATCACTGAAAGAGGGAATATAGCGCAATATATTTGTACTTTGTGATTTATTCTTAACATCCTTGGCAGCAGCATCATAAAAGGACTCTCTGCTGCAATTTGAGATCTCTGTAATCTTATGAAATCTCACATGCCCCACACACCCTTGGCATACCCCAACTCCAGGATGCATCCCCAACACACCCCCCTGATGTCCAACCGACAGACCCGTGGCACCCATTTCTCTGCCCGGCTGACTCAGACCATTCCTAGACGTTGTTCCCACTGGCACCACTAGGAGTGAGGGAAGGGAGGAGTTTGGGGGAGGAGTAAGGAAGGGGATGTTGAACGTGAGTTTACACGTGTTGCTTGATTAAATGTACACCATGTTTTATGTGTTTCTAAAGGCTATTTTTTCGGGGACTTTTTCCCAGGCAAACTGTTAAGAAGACTGTGATGTATCGCATCCCATAAGAAATGCTTAAGAAAAATAATTCACATAATTCTTTTGATAACAAGTCCATCCTTTTATTGGTCTCTGCCATAGTCAATATAGTAATTGAATAAACACATATAACTGGGGTACTGTGAGGGTGAACATGGTTTCTTAAAAAATAGTGAGAGAGCTAGGCCCACCGCTGAGGCATTCCATGTGTAACAGAATTTCCAAGAAACCCACGCCTTTTCAATTATTTCCAACACATCTAACATCATAGAACATTAAATAAAATAGTGTATATGCCCAGGCTCCCAGCCAATATTTGGTCACAGATAGTGTCCAACAATTTAGATTTAAATCAGTCCAAAAACTGGTGAAGTATATTACACAGCATGTTTCTCCAATGAAAATGAAAGTTTGTTTTCTGTTAAATTAAAAACAATGTGTTGTTTCAAACAGTATTCTGAGAACTGTCACATTTTAAAATCATGGCGAATTTAATTTTACGACAGATAATTCTATACTGTAGATTGTTTGAGTTATTTTTTGTGAAACCAGCAATGTCAATTTGTGTGACTCCATTATATAGTAAAGTATTTTAGCACACTGTCTAGAATAGTCATTCATATTCGTTTTTATGGAGAAGATGCAAAGTAGACTAGATTTTGAATGTCAAATGAAAAGGTTAATGTGACTAAACTAGGCCGGCTGCAGTATCATTAGAGTCTGAAGTTATTTGTAGTATTTTATAGGTCAAAGCACAGCACCGCTACGCAAGGATTCTCAACATGTAATCACACCTGCCCATATTTTACTTCAGGGTGCTAAATCAAACACCCTTTAATCATAAACACAGCCTATCCAAAAAATACATTTCACCTTTTATTAGAATCACAGTAAAAAAAATAGACTCCATAAACTCATTCTCATGAAATACAAACACACATAAAACATATATTAAAAAGATCATTTGTGGGGGCTAGTATGTGAGTCAATAATGTACTTTTGTTCAATGAAAAAACTCTATAGTAGTACTTTACTTAACACATAGTATTGGATTGAGATCTACTGCATGCAATTCATGTACATCAGAAACTGTTGTTTAATAAATGTCTTGTTTAGCCATATTGGTGCACAGTTAAGCTCCTGCAAAAAGACTTCAACGGCACAATATTCAGTGTGGTGCACTTGCGAAAATCTACAACTTCTGGTCTATCAATGACCACCTTATGCAATGTAAATACTTTTGCATGTCGACACATTCCGCTTGAAATCTTGCAATATTTTACGCATGCACCTTTATTTCTATCGGCCCTTCATCAGGACTACCACAAAGGACTGAACCCCTACTTTAATCTTGAAAGCTGTGTTTCTTTTCTTCTTTTTAAAGCCTTCCATCTTTCTGCAGAGAATTATAGCTGCAAAAAGCACAATGAGGGTGTATGTCAATATCACTCACTACTCTATAAATGTGTTCACCATAGTGATCCCCTCACCAGGTACAGGAGTTTCACTTACTTGGGACCTCTCAGTAGAAACAAAAAGTTACAAATCCCATTCCAAAACCATTACTGTTACCATCACAATTCATTGATCCTTTCCTTCTTCAGTTTGCAAGGCTGCTGAAATATACAACACCCTATTACTGCCCTTGTTTCCCAAATTCACAACAGTCACAGAAAACCAGGCAATATTGCCAAACAGGGAATTTACTTTTCTACTTACATTATATGTCCCAATGTGCCCGCTCCTCTCCTTCTACTTCACATTGCCTTACAGTTAGACTGTAAACACTGTCTGGCCTCTGCATACTAGTGACACAATGCCGGCTTCATCTAATGGGGCATAAAACACACATTCAATCCCCTGTCCCGCTACAGGTAATGTGGGTTCAGTGTCAAATGAATCAGAGGCATCTACAATCATGTGAACTCCCAATCGCTTATGCTTTCCTCCGTGTGTGCTTGTAAAGTCTTCTCCGCAATGCTGACCCTGTATGCAGTTTGCTACACACTTCTAGCCCAGCTCCTCCATCAAAACTCCTGCTTATCTGCACGCAGCAATGGCATTGCTTGCTCAGGAGCTGAACTCGCACAGCTGGCATGTTAACTCTAATTCTAATGCACCCAATAGTGGGCGCCATATTGAAATACAGTGAACTCAACCATTCTATTGTATTTCTTATGGTCACGTGGCCCAGACACCAGTGAATGTACTTCTTTGTAGTGTATTTTGAATTTTTAGATTCTGACAGGCCTCCTAACAAATTTCTTGGGTGACTCAAGACTCAAACAGATTGTAAAACCTCTTAGACTGCACCGTTTTAAATCGGGTATGCGCTATACACATGTGATCGCAACACCTCACAAAATCCCCTGAAGGAGTCTCAAGTAGCTCAACTCCACAAATGGGAAATGGGAAAGGTGCTAATTACGGTACCGCAAATTTGCGGTGCCGCAAATTTGCAGACGCCTGCAGGTGTTAAAGTACCAACCCGCTAAGGGACCTCATAGTAAGGCGGTAAGGGTTAACGGTCACCGTGTAATGAGGCCCTATGTATTGCCCCCTCTACGGGCTACACCAAAAAAAGTATACCATCACTCCAGGTGCTTCAAAAGAACATTGCACGAAGACTAGTTATCCCACCACACTTTTGACATGCAACTCCAAATCTCAGAAAATGGCGCTGGCCTCCCATTGTATTCAGCATAGCTACCTTTGTTTTTCAAACTCTTTTCCAGGACGTAAAAGTCAAATCTCCAACGTCATTGTCTGACTAAGTAAATGCAAATATAAATGTAGGTTCCGGAAGGGAAAAGATTTTTGCTGTCCAAGGTCACCCAAACTCTAATAATCTTTCCATTGCACTAAGACCTCAGATAGCTATGACAGTGTTCAGAAATCATTTTACGGCTCATGCATTGGCAATCTAGCTGAAACTTCTTGGGTTTTCTGCTAATGCCATGTCAAATCAATGCCCTTTGGCCCTATGCTCTTTATAAGATCTGTAAACGTAGACTTGTTGGACAGATGTCTCTTGTCACTTGTACCTCTTGCCCCTCAAGTGTTGTTCTTTGTATTGGCTGTTGTTAGCATTGTTCCTCCCCCAGAGTATGGTGCTTTGACCCTCTTGTGAACTCAATTTCCTTATATGGAACTAGGTTTCTGCATCCACTATTTTTCTTTCGTACCCAGTCTGATAATCTATGATGTGACAGCACACTTGGGGATTGGCTATTCTCTTTCCTCTGGCGATGGCACTACGCCAGAGTGGTGAACGCAATCTTGTGTGTATTACCAAATGATTGTCTATGCATAATTTTGCGCCCTAATTTGACCAAGCAGTGGGTCTGTTTGTTAGGCAGAATCATATGTAGTATCCTTTGGGAACACCACACACAATTAAGACTACAAGTGATAGTACAATTTCACCTTTGGTACAAGCCTGTACTACACAGTAAAGTGGTAGCTATGGCTGAGCAGCCAGACTTATTTCAAGAGTAAAGTGGGCAGTATCAGAAGTTACACAAAGAACAGTAATTGCTATGGTTCAAACAAACACTGACACAAGGTTTTTGAGTAAAAGAATATACATTTTTTTACACAATCATTTGTAAAACAGATCACTAAAGTAAAGCAGCAGAAAATCACAATCTTATTATACTACACCATACCCAATGAATTCTGGACACGTTAAGTTGTAGTGTGAGCAAAATGGCACTCCAACAATTGAAAAAGGGAGGGAAAGACAAGGTTGTTCACAATCAAGCAGCACCAACAAGTACGTAGGCAGGGCAATCTAGATAAGGCTTGCTACAATGAGGATTCAAATCAATAGGCCTTTGCCATTGTGAATGGTTCAGGGTCTTTGCAGAGGATCACACAGTTCAGAGAGGTTCGCAGTTAAGTCTTTGCTAAGAGTTCGCATCGAAGTTGGTCGGAAGAAAAGTTACTTAAAAGAGTAGAGAAGGACAAGCCCTTGGATTGGCGAAAGATTTAAAACACGTTCACCGCGGTCGGGTGGTACGAACGACCGAGTTTGAACAGTACCTTAGTAGAAGAAGAATGCTGTAGCTGAGGCAGAAGTTCCTTGCAGATCCTCCAGGCTCAAGGTTCCTGAAGCGACTGTCAGACTGACATGAAAGAGGAAGACTGGAGGATCCTGCACTGCCCAGAGACAAACCAGCAGCAGAGCAAAGCCACAAATAAAAGGTGCACTCCTTAAAACCCAAACAGGGTCCGGTCCTCCTGGCTATCCGGTTCACTGCAGTGATGCACAGCAAATTCGACCTGGGGAGGGAGGCCTTGCTTGGTGTTTGGCGAACTGGTTGGCCCCACCAGCTCAAGTGAAGAAGATTCCTTGCAAATTTTCTCTGTTGACGAAGTGTTGGAGATTCGGACCCGTAGCAGGGCTTCACAAGGAGGTCCAGTAGTTGCAGCAGTCCTCTTCCTTTATGTTCTCTTTGGTTCCCTCGATCCACTGGCGACTCTGCCGTCCAAGTCCCAGAGACCTGCTTTTTATGTAGTTTTCCCTCATTCACACAGCCTGGCTGTCAATCAAACAGCAGGGTGGCTGTCCTGGCGGGAAAGTCACATAGCCAATCAAAAAGGAGTGTGACTTGGGTCTCCAAGGAGACCCTGTGCAGGGGGCCTAAAACCCCTCCCTCACATTCAGCCCACCCAGACTCTCAGCAGAAGCCCGCCAAAGGATGGCGAACAAAGGAACCAAACCTGGTTTGGCGCACAGAGTAAAACATGAGAAAGACATTTACAAAAAGAAATGGTGAATAAATCAAGCCAGAACCAAATAAAAGTAAATGGGGTCCAGAGGGTTTAAGTTTGAGGCTACTAACTTAGCTTAAAACAGTACCAAGGCTGTTTTCATAGTCTGCGGTATGGAAAAAATGGTAGATACCACTGCCACCAGCCAAATATTAAAGAAAGGGGAACGAAATAATGTTCCATGAGAAACAGGGAAAACTATTAACCCTTGCCAGTAGTCTATGGAAGATAGTTTGTACTGGGTCTGTGAATTTAAAAAGACTATGGCAACTTTACATGTTCTGGGGTACAGTAGTCAGTCCCAGAAAATGGAGTTTAAAGTGGGAAGTCTAAAAAAGACAACCCTGTGTCACTGCACTAAAGGTGCTGTGTGACACACAGTAAAAAGATGATGTCTATGGAGTAGTTGAGGCTCCACAGTGTATGAACACAAAAAATGTAAAACACACAGCAAAACACATGTAAGAGTGGGAAAAAAGGCTCTCAATCTTACCAGGTGAAAAAATAAATCCTAGAAATCCAGCAAAGCTGCTGGGGGACTCAGTAGGTAAGGGAAATTAAGCCATTCTGGAGAATTCTCCCTAACTATAATTAGAATATAAAACAGCACATCCTGACACCAGCGGCATACTGACATTCACCCTACAATAATGTTGGCACACTGCATTGAAAGCCGGTCTTGCCTCATATAGACAAATCTGACCATGCCTAGAGAGGGAACCAACTAGAAGAAGCAAAATACCCTGGATGCTTTGCCAGACAAACTAATTCACCTCTCCCGATAAGACTATTGAATTTCAAACTGAAATGAACACCTGCGAGTCACCCGATTAGTTACTAAACCTTAAAAAGGTGATGGAAGGCATGCAAGATGTATTGGCCTCCATGATGGATAAATTAGACTGCTTTACAACCAATATAAATACTTTGAACAGTCAAGTGGAGAAAGTTTGCACTCAGATGATGAATGCAGAAACATGCTTTGGATCAACAGAAGATGACATAACTGCTTTGAAATCGCAAATGTTAAGAGTTACTACTGACCTGAAAAAGCCTTATTAAAATGTGACGACTGGGAATCACGTTCGTGGAGAAGTAATATACACATAATTGGCCAGCCGGAAAACGCTGGCTGTGGTCCCATGGAAGAGAACATTGAGAACATTCTGTAAGACCTGTTAGACATGCAAAACCTCCCTCAATGTTTATAGTAGAAAGGGCCCACAGAACACCGCTGGCATGTCCTAAGCCCATGTCTCCTCCCAGGGCTATTATTGCAAACCTACTCAATTATAGAGACTGTGATACAGCGCTGCACTTAGCCAGAGAAAAAGGGTTGTTACAATATGACAACACTACAATTCATTTATAGTTTGGCAATTACACTAAATTATGCTAATGCGCCATTTTTCAAATGAAAGTCAAAAGAAAAAAGAAGAAAACATGGCAAAAGCCTCTTTTTGGTTCACACAGTGTTTTTATATATTGTTGGGTGGGCCTTTTGGGAAGACTCGTGTTTGAACGGATTGTCCGTCTTTTTCAAATCAGGGCTAAGCACCAGAATTCAAAATAAAATACAATTGTTTGACAAAGTAAATCCAATATTTGTAAAACATAATTTTTCACAATTTACATAGGCATTGCCAAGATTGAATTAAAAAGAAGAAATTCAACATTTTGTGCATCATATCCATTAAAAAAGAAAAAGAAAAATGAACAATTGTATATCAAAAATGAAAGATGAAAGATGGCCATTTTTAGGGAGGGAGGATTGGTGGGAGGTTTGTGGGTATTCAAAAAGAAAAATAAAAGACGAACAAAAGTATATATTATTATGGGATCATGCATGCTATTGGATTGGCTCTTTGTGACAATACATTGGACTTGAAACCTTACCCGGTCTTTTGCAATACACTCAATATTCTTAACAGCTTTTTCATCCAGTCATGGGGTAATCCCAGTTACACCTAATAGAAAAACTCCACATTTCATAAGCAAATTTATCCGTGTTTCTTTTTTCAACACAAAGCGCGTTACTGGCTCCTTGTTAATTTCTACTCCACTCTCTGGTTATTAGGAAATGATATATGAGCTAATTTGGACAAAAAACAAGTTCAATAATGATATATTTTTAGCCGTATGATTTAGATTGCAACAACATTTCTGCCCGTTTAGTTAACTCTAGGGGTTAAATCTTCCTGTAAAGTCTTGCTATGTCATTAGTAAAAACGATCTTCGTGCATGAAACGAAGGCCGTGGAGTGTACTGGCAATAGGTGTTGCATTCAGTGCGCTGATCCACATTCGGAAATGAGCCACATTTAATAATCATTGTCAGTTTGGATCATGTGTACTTGGATCCGCGTGCGTCTATTTCAATATAAAGGTGTTCGAAAATAATAGCCATGCGGTCCAGGGGCGTCTTATCTGAGTCTCAAGAGCTCTGTGTGAATCTGTCCTCGTTTCGGTCTGTCCTCAAAGCAGACTCCATATTGTTGTTGTTTCAGGTTGCTTAGATACCTATTGCAAAGTTATTTTCTAGGATTGGAAGGAGATCAAGTAAAAGCTGCAGAATCAACAGACAAAACAACTGAGGGATAAGGTTTTCTCAATCAAATCAGACGATACAAGAAAGGTAACAAGATTAACCTTTAGAAACAGGTTTGTTTTTTATTACCTCAAGAGACAAACCTACAACAACAAACTACAGGAGGAGGGGCAAGCAGGGGAGTGGTAGACACAGGCAATCCTGACTCTCTAGAAGATTTCAGGCGTCTAACAATGGCAGAGGTGAGAGATGCAGCGAAAAAGAACAAGTGAACGACTTAGTTTTAAACCTATCTGATCACCATTTGAAACCAGAAGAGATTTTGTTATTGAACAAGGGTTTTTCCTTTGCTCCCTCTACTAATTTTGAAACAATAGAAGTGCACATAGACCTAATCAAATTCATCAGGAAATTGAAACTAAAGAAGTACTTTGCAACACAAGTCTCAATGTTTCATGCCAAAGAACCAGAAATTGAAGAAAGTGGCTACACAATCAAAGATCTAATGAACATTCATCTCCTCAGTTCACTACAGGACACAGTTGAACGCCCAATTCATGAAACCATACATGAACTACAGATACAACCGGCCAGCCTTCAGACACAGGACATTAAACTAAAATCCAAATTCACACCACAATTGATGCCAGACAATCTCGTGGACACCTTCTACAAATCAGTCACAAAGGATCTCAATGACCTCATGGTTAGAAAAAAGAAAAGTAGAAACCAGTTCAAACACAAATATAACTATCTTACTAAAGTGGAAAGAACAGCTTTGTTGAATTTGAAACATGACCAAAATTTGACTATCAAGGCAGCAGGTAAAGGTGGCAAAATTGTAGTTATGAATCGAGAAGACTACATCACAATGGCTACTACTAATCATTTAAACACACCTTTCTGCTATATCAAACTTGAATCCAACCGCAAAAAGAACATTTTGACTGAGTTAAGAGATGCTATAACCAACTGTCACAGACAAGGATTGATCACAGAGGAGGAGAAACTGTTTTTAGACATGTGACAAACAACCTTGCCTACCATATACTTTCTGCCAAAAATCCACAAAGATTTTGAAAAAATACCAGAAGGAAGACCCATATTAAGCGGAATAGACTGGGCTACAATGAATATGGCAGAATACATAGACAACATACTCAGACCTCTAGTTAACCAAACTAAATCCTATTTGACAGACACCACCTCAGCAATAAATACTCGCAGGGGGTATTCCACAGGCCCCATATTGAAGTGTACTGGTTAGCGGCTCAATCTCAACACGCTACCCACTGGTATAGTAAGGACGCAGTCCCACCGCATGTTGAATTAGAAAGGAAAGAAGCTGGTGGGATGGAGTTGAGGTGCAGGTGTTCCTTTTTAAGTTTAACACAGAACCCCTTTAGTTCTATCTTTGGTGTTTTGTTTTTTTTCCTGACTTTTTTATATATTTTTTTATATTTTTTCACCTGAGGTTTGTTTTGTTGCTCCACATATATGAATTACTGTGGTCGAAATGCTGGTTGTATATATATGAAAAAAACTTTTTAATATTGAATGAATTTTGTAATAAAGTATACATATACTTTTTCAATGACGGTTGTGAGTGCAGTCTGTTGCAACTGAGGAGGGTAGTTCGTTAGGTATCCAAACTATTGCTTTTGGATCCTTAAGGGCGAGGACTTGAGAGGAGCTAGGACCTTTTGTTTGTAATAATACAAGTTCAATTGGGCATTGTCCTAGGCCTCTTTTCACAAAAAAACCCAGTCCTTTGTAGTTCTTTGGGGTGGAGTTGATGACATCAATACTTGACAGATCATATAAAGAGGAATGCCAGTTCGATCTGGTATTATGCACGCTAGAAGCGTGGAAGTGTATATTCATTAGATTGAAGAAAGAGACCCCATACTACTGATGGCTTCCACTATGGAACTATCTCCTTCTGCCCCCTAGTGGTGACTTGGCGATTAAACAGAAGTGGGAACCCCACAGATACCGAGCTATTGGGGACTTACTTTCAGAGGGCAAATTCATATCACTTAACAGTTGCAAAAATAGACATGCAGTAACATTGACCAATGTATTACACTATTACAGAATTCGAGCTGCACTATGTGTTAAATAGACAGACTACCCAAAAGAACTCCCATAAACGAAACCAATGTCATATATTGCCAACTCTGCGGGGTGCCGCCATGTACTGTCTACTCTATACAGGGAAATATTGACCACGAGCCCTAGGGGAATGGACCGATGACGAGAAAAATGGAATATTGAGCTAAACTTAACTCTGTCAGACATGTAATGGGCTGCACTTTGTACACTTATCACTGAAGTGTCTATGAATATGCGTTTAAAACTGATTCAACACAAAATACTGCATATGTTACACTATACGCCCCTTAAACCCCAAAAAATTTACCCAGTTGTAACGGGCTATGCCTGAGGCGTGGGTCACCAGATGCAGGTATGCTGCACATGCTGTCAAGCTGCCCAGTCTTGGTATAATATTGGGAGTCAATCCATGCTGTACTAGCCAGCATTGCGGGCAGGCAAAAAGTCATATCTTCTATGTCTGCAATGTTTGCACTGTGAAGATATAATGGACAAAAAACTGAGAGCCTTACTAAACCTTGGTTTTGTGGTGGCAAAAAGATTTATACTGAAAAAATGGAAATCCAGTAGCCCACCTTTTTTTAGTGAGTGGCTTAAAGATTTTACACAAATCAATGTCAATTTGGAACAGTACATATTGAGACTGTCCTATTCTTACAAACCAAATGATATCTGGTGTCAATTTAGAGCCTACTTGTCTAATGCCTGAACTTGTTGAAAAATTGCTCGAAATTGGGAAAGTGGTAAGTGTCATGTAATACTCCGTAAAGTTACTTACTAATTAATTGTATTTTACATTGCCACGTCATGCTGAAATTAAATAAAAGTGAGAAAAAAAAATAATGAGTAGAGGCTTAAGTGTCCACTCAGCCCTTTCACCTCTACAACCCAAGAAACAACACCATCATAAAGGTAAAACATGCACAGTTAAGAGAAATACCTCCTTTGCCTTTTGTGGTAACATGGGCGAGGGAAGAGTGGTGTGAATGTATTTCAGAAGTAACACATACATGAAAGTACAGCAGTCCAAAATAAAGCAATTTCCAATCAAGGTTCTATAAAAATATACTTTAATAATAATAATAATAATAATAATAATAATAATAATAATAATAATAATGTATTTCTTATATAGCACTACATACCCATAGGTCTCAGACCTATCAGGTAAAATAATAACTAACTTGAAAACACTGTAGAAATGCACCCATTTAGAAGGAACACAGAATATACAAATATAGAATAGAAACATCATTTTAATGAGGCAGGGGAGATAAAGGCAATTAAAAGACCACAATTATAATTATAATTGCTTTTTTATGATGTTCTTAACACCGACTGGTTTCTAAGGCAAGCCTGGGATTTGAACCTATGTTGGTTTGCTTTGTGTTGCTTCCAAGATACATGCACTGCCCCTGAGCTATCCTCCCAGCCCCATCAAAAAGGATATTTCTTGAGCTTGAAAAAGGTATTTAAAGAGACCTAACAAGTTTCTAAGGTCCAGAAATGGACCAAGAGGATAGTTAGCAGTCAATAGTATAATTATTTTGTATAACATGCTGCAAGCCCATAGGGCTCAGGGAAGACACATATAACAGGTAGGGCCTGGGAGCCAGACAGTAAAAACAAGGAGGTCAATAAGACAGTGATTTACATTCTTCTCAGCTTCTTAAATTCTACCAGGGACAGGGATGCTCTCAGAGAAAGAGGATGGACATTCCATTCCCTGGGTGCATGCACGTCAAAGCTTTCTCCCCCAAATTTGGTTAGCTTAAAACGCAGTTGTACCAGTTTGTAATTGTCATTGGAGTGCAGATTGTGACTGGGCTGATTGACGATCAGACAATCGGTCAAATATCGAGGGGCAATAGAGGTCCAGTATTTGTAAGAAAGTGACAACAGTTGGTGTGTGATCCTGTGTTTCGTGGGTAACCAATGTAGAGCCCTTCTGGCTGTTAGGGAGAATTCTCCAGAATGGCTAATTTCCCTTACCTACTGAGTCCCTCAGCAGCTTTGCTGGATTTCTAGGATTTATTTTTTTCACCTGGTAAGAGTGTGAGCCTTTTCTCCCACTCTTACATGTGTTTTGCTGTGTGTGTTTAACATTGTCTTGTGTTCATAGACTGTGGAGCCTCACCTACTCCATAGGCATCATATTTTTACTCTGTGTCACACAGCACATTTAGAGCAGCGACATCCAGACATCCCACTTTAAACTCCATTTTCTGGGACTGACTACTGTCTCCCAGAACATGTAAAGTTTCCATTGATTTTATTAGTCCTTTTAAATTCACAGACCCACTTTAAACTATCTTACATAGAGTACTGGAAAGGGTTAATAGTTATCCCTCTTTGTCTGTCTCTCATGGAACATTATTTTGTTCCCTTTTCTTTAAGACTTGGCTGGTGGCAGTGGTATCTACCATATTTTTCCTACCGCAGTCTATGAAAATAGCCTTGGTACTGTTTTAGGCTATGTTAGTAGCCTCAAACCTAAATCCGCTGGACCCCATTTACTTTTAGTTGGTTCTAGCTGGGTTTATTCGCCATTTCTTTTTGTAAAGGTCTTTCTTGTGTTTTACACTGCACATCAAACTAGGTTTGGTTCCTTTATTCGCCGTCCTTTGGCGGGCTTCTGTACAGAAGCCCTCCTTAGGTGCCTGAGAGTCTGGGGGGACAGGATGTGATGGAGGGGTCTTAGGCCACCTGCACAGGGTTCCCTTGGAAACCCAAGTCGCACTCTAGTTTGATTCATGCCAAGACAGACACACTGCTGTGTGATTGACAGCCAGGCTGTGTGAATGGTGGAATACTGCATAAAAAGCAGGTCTCTGGGAATAGGAAGGCAGAGTCGCCACTGGATCGAGAGAACCCAAGAGAAGCTGAAGGAAGAGGACCACTATCCACGACTGAACCTCCCGGTGAAGCCCTGCTGCGGGTCCGAATCTCCAAACTTCGACAACAGAGAAGATCTGCAAGGAATCTTCTTCCCTTGAGCTGGTGGGACCAACCAGTTTACCATACACCAAGCAAGGCCTCCCTCCCCTGGTCAAATTTGCTGTGTACAGCTGCAGTGAACCGGATAGCTAGGAGGACCGGACCCTGTTTGGGTTTTAAGGCGTGCACCTTTTATTTGTTGCTTTGCTCTGCTGCTGGTTTCTTCCCTGGGCAGTGCAGGACTCTCCAGGCTTCCTACTTCGTGTCAGTCCGACCGTCGCTTCAGGAACCGTGAGCCTGCAGGACCTGCCAGGAACGTCTGGCACAGCTACAGCCTCCTTCTTCATTTAAGGTACTGTTCTAATTTGGTTGTTCATTCCATCCGACCACGGTGAAAGTGTTTGAAATGTTTTGTCAATCCGAGGGTTTGTCCTTCTCTACTCTTTTAAATAACTTTTCCTTCAACCAACTTCATTTTGAACTCTTGGCAAAGACTTAACCGCAAACTACTCTGAACTGGGTGATCCTCTGCAAAGACTCTCTACCATTAACATTGGCCCAGGCCTATTGATTTGAATCCTCATTGTAGCAAGCCTTTTCTAGATTGCCCTGCCTACTTACTTGTTGGTGCTGCTTAATTTTGTATAACCTTGTCTTTCCCTCCCTTTTTAATTGCTGGAGTGCCATTTTGCTCACATTTCATTTTGAGCTTATCTTGTCCAGAATTAATTGGGTGTTGTGCAGTATATTAAGAGTGTGATTTTCTGCTGCTTTGTTTAGTGAACTGTTTTACAACTGATGGTGTAAATAAATGTATATTCTTTTACTCAGAAACCTTGAGCCAGTGTTTGTTTGAACCATAGTAATTGTTGTCCTTTGTATAACTGTTGATACTGCTTACTTTACTCTTGAGATAAGTCTGGCTGCTCAGCCATCGCTACCACTTTACTGTGTAGTACAGGCTTGTACCAAAGGTGAATTTGTACTTGCACGTGTAGCCTTAATTGTGTGTGGTGTTCCCAAAGGGTACTGCACATGCTTCTGCCCAACACTGGCTGAGGTCACATGATCTCATTTGGACAAGAAATGAATGGCACGCACTACACCATTTTGTGTGGTTTGAAGGGAATGGAGGTTGTCTTGTGATGTTAATGTAAGAAGGATATTACAATAGTCGACCCTAGTGTTAACCATAGTGGTGGCTAATAGAGATCTGTTACTGATGGACACATAAGAACTGTCTTGATTCAGTAACTTTATAACATATCCAGCGGAGGATTGGATGTGAGAGACATGAGGCTTCGCAGACAATTCTGCATCCAAATGCACCCCCAATGTCTATACACATCTGGTCCCGTGATCATACTGCCCATGATGTTAAAATACTCATAGGAGATGTCCAGTTTCTTCAGTCAGGGACCTAATGCAACAATGGGCAGCTCTGTCCTTTTGTTGTTAAGTGTAAGGGAATTAAGAGCCATCCAGGATTGAATGGTGGTGTGCACCTCATTCAAGGCCTCAGAATCGTATGCATAGTTAGCAGACAGCTCAAGGAGAACCTGGATGTCATCAGCATAGTTTGTATATTTTAGACCCAGGCTATACAAGAGGTTGAGTAGTGGCCTGTATTTTGAACAAGGAGGGTCATAAACATGATCCTTGCTGCACTTCACAAGTGGTGATAGTGGGGAGTGATTGAGCATTCTTGATCGCCACTCTAGATCTTCAAGGGCCTAGAAAGGAGTCAATCCATTGTGCGGCTCTATCAGAGGAGCATGCAAGGCATTTCAATCTGTCCAACAGAAGGTTGTGATTGACAAGATCAAAGGTTGCTTAGAGGTCCAATAACATCAACAGGGCTGGATGACATCTTTCCTCTATGCCTGAAAGGTTTTATTTAAGATCCAGTAGAGCTGTTTCCGTCCCATGCCTGGATCTAAATGCCGACTGTCTAGTACCTAAGATCCTATTATTCGCCACAAATTCCTGGAGTTGGAAGTACACAACTATATCTAAGATCTTGAGGAGGAATGGAGCATTTGTAATTGGTTGGTAGTTTGTTGACAATGATGGATTCAGGGTACTCTTCTTTAATAACGGTGTGAACCAGGCCTTCTTGAGAGACAAAGGGACTATACTATCCCTCAAGGAGGTGTCCACCATCTTTGTGACCCATGGAAAGAGCCGATTGAGAGACTAAGGACACATATCTCCCAGGCAAGGTGTTAGTTTTAAATTGGAGACTATGGGCTTCATCATGAGTTGGGCAGTAACGCTGGCGCTAATAGCGCTGGCGTTAATAGCCCTACCGCCAAACCCACCAATGCTAATAGTGCCGGATTACGGGTTTGGCGGAATGGTTATTGCCCATTCCCCATTGAGCCCATTCGGGAATTTCCCATTCCCCATTGGGCTCAATGGGGAATTTTCACGCTATTACCGCCGGTGGATTTCCCGCCGGAAGTAAACGCCCCGAAAATCAGCAATTTTTCAATGGATTTCCCCCAGCTCAAAGCTGGGGGGAAAACAACTGAAGGAAGCAAATTTGAGTGGGCACCACAGGAGTATCGAATCCTTCTGGCGTTAACAAAAGTTTCTAGTGTGATAAGTCTTTGTTAGGAAGTTAGATCCTCTATGCAGGAGCTGGCTGAAAAAGGCCTGGAGACACCCAAACCCAAAAAATACAGCAAGAAACAAAGATTAGGTGAAAACCCAATCATACAGCCGCTCTCTGGAATCCCATGCTGGGTTTTATATTAGTTGTAATTTCACTATGTATAGTTCCTTCGATCCAATTCTTGAAAAAATACAAAAGTCAAATATATAGTGATTTTTCAATGTTAAAAATTATTTTATAGAAAGAAGTGACTAGTAGCCACCAAAATTGTTCTTCGTGAGGAAGAGATTGCCATAAATCACTCTATCTGAAGACTTATTTTTGTGCCAATGCATTTCGGAATATAACAAATTCCTTCATCAGGGCAAGTCTAAAACAATAAACACATAACATTCACATGCAATTGTGCCAACCATCCCAAGATTAATATCCAATATAGAATAATTCCCACATTAGAAACAACGTAAGTATATAAATATCAATATGAACAATCATCATCCAAATAGTTGAAAAAATATGAAGGTAAACACATACCCGACAATGTAATGAGCCGGATCAGAAGGCAGGTCAAAAGATATAAAATAAGAAACAAATCAGTACAAAGGCAAGTAAAGTTATCCTATAACAAAATGGAGGGAATCGGGTCCATTACCTGATGTAGGTGAGTAATGGCGAAATCTATGTTTCAGAGGTCAGGCTGCTCCACCGTGTACGGCGAGTAGGTGCTGTGAATGGTAAAGTGAATATATATAAAGGACCTATTCAAAGTGTAGCTAAACGCTAAATAGAAATGAACAGGCGTGAATTGTAACTCACCATATGTAAAGAACGAAGCGGAGAAGTTCTCTCAGCGTCTGCTCAAAGCAGACTGTCTTTGTTGCATCGGCGCGTTGCCGAGCAACCTAGTTTAATAAGACACGTGATTGAAGGCAGAATGTCCTCCTTGCATCGGTGCGCAGCCAAGCAACTCAGTTGTGTAAGACACGTGATCACGGCTCTATGAACACGAGCCGTGACCCGTGTCCGAGAACTGATCAATAAACTCAATATGATCAAAATATCTAATTACTGGACCTCCTGGGGCAGTAATGATAAAAGTCATCGCCTAAGAATCAAAAAAGAAATAAGTAATCTGTCATCCATGGACATAGAAAAAATACTAAGATTGAATGAACCCATTTGGATAAAAGTAATGGCTGTTATATGAGCACCTCAGATGAGGCTATACTAATTATGAACGTACCTAAGTAGGATGGATGGAGCCTAGGGAGCAACCCTAGGGCTGTACCTTATATTAATAGTATGTGCCTTAATGCCGCTAGTGGTGTCGTCTAGACAGACGGCACCTCGGGTCCTGGGGGAACTCCAGGATGCGCAGCATGCAGGACATCTTTTAAACATGGGAAACATCTCTTGTTCATATACATTCAAGTGACCCTCAACATTCAGGTCATATACGTACTGGTGTCAATCTAAACCAAATGATGCTAAATGCAATGTAAGAAAACAATTAGAAAAAACAATTAGAGAAAACAGTGAAAGTTGATCTCCTCATTTAACCCATTGGGTGCCAGACTGCCAAGTTTGTCAATCCAATATGTCTCTCTGCGACTCAAACGTTGGCATAAATCCTCATGAGGGCTGTTCTTGGTTAAAGCTTCCCAAATTACAAATTTTATTTGGGACACGTTATGTCCATTGGCCATCCAATGTCGTGCCACAGCTGAATTAATGTTTGCATTACGAATACAAGATCGGTGTTCACCCCACCTCAATTTAGCTGTTCGGGTTGACTGTCCCACATAAAATTTCCCACACGGGCATTTAATGCCGTAGATGATATTACTACTGTCGCATGTAGCAAAAGTCTTAAGCATAATCTTCTGCCCCGTCCTTGGATGGTTAATGGAGTTTCCTTTAATAACAAAATTACAGTTGACACACTGTAAACAAGGATAGTGAGTTGTTTTCTGACTTGTACATCAAGGAATGTTATGATTTCATCTGAGATCTCTCTAGTGAACTGTACCCTTTGGTCGATGCTGTTTAGATACACAAAAAATGTTTCAAAAGACTCTCTGGTTCTGGAGGCTGTAGAATGGCTGTTACTGAAAGCACCCGAGATACGGGCCCAGAAGGAATTCATACTGGCATTATTACAATTCATTGCTGAGAACTCCTATTTTCAATATGGCAACCAATTTTTTCTACAAACTGCAGGGACTTCAATGGGAGCTACCATGGCACCCTCATATGCCAACAGTTTCATGTATAAATTTGAAACAGACCATGTATTGAATAAACAGGAATGGAACAAGGACATCCGCATCTGGACGAGATACATAGACGACATCTTTGGAATTTGGAAAGGAACCAGAGAGTCTTTTGAAACATTTTTTGTGTATCTAAACAGCATCGACCAAAGGGTACAGTTCACTAGAGAGATCTCAGATGAAATCATAACATTCCTTGATGTACAAGTCAGAAAACAACTCACTATCTACAGCACTTCACTGTTTCGGAAAGAGACTGATCGGAATAATCTCCTGCACCGACTCAGCTTCCATCAGCCGAGCCTACTGAAGAATCTACCGTACAGCCAATTACTTAGGGTCAAGAAAATAGTGAGTGATCCTGAAGACTACAGAATGCAACAGATGGAAATGAAAGAAAAATTTCTGGCCCGGGGATATAAGCAGGGTGAACTCGATCTGGCATCTGACAGAGTTGATGCCATATCACGAGAGACTCTATTATCAGAACAGAATCCCAAAAGTAAGAAAGAATTGAAGTCACCAGTATTTGTATCCAAGTTCTCTACGCAAAGTAACAAAATCAAGAAAACTATTATGAAGCATTGGGAGATTTTCAAGAATGATATTCGAGTTCAAGATATTTTTAGTGAAAGACCAATCTTTGCATACCAACGCAGTAGGAACCTAAGGGATGAATTGGTGCAGACGAAACCTACAGTCAGGGAACCTATGACACAGCGAACTGGGACATATCCTTGTTTACAGTGTGTCAACTGTAATTTTGTTATTAAAGGAAACTCCATTAACCATCCAAGGACGGGGCAGAAGATTATGCTTAAGACTTTTGCTACATGTGACAGTAGTAATATCATCTACGGCATTAAATGCCAGTGTGGGAAATTTTATGTGGGACAGTCAACCCGAACAGCTAAATTGAGGTGGGGTGAACACCGATCTTGTATTCGTAATGCAAACATTAATTCAGCTGTGGCACGACATTGGATGGCCAATGGACATAACGTGTCCCAAATAAAATTTGTAATTTTGGAAGCTTTAACCAAGAACAGCCCTCATGAGGATTTATGCCAACGTTTGAGTCGCAGAGAGACATATTGGATTGACAAACTTGGCAGTCTGGCACCCAATGGGTTAAATGAGGAGATCAACTTTCACTGTTTTCTCTAATTGTTTTTTCTAATTGTTTTCTTACATTGCATTTAGCATCATTTGGTTTAGATTGACACCAGTACGTATATGACCTGAATGTTGAGGGTCACTTGAATGTATATGAACAAGAGATGTTTCCCATGTTTAAAAGATGTCCTGCATGCTGCGCATCCTGGAGTTCCCCCAGGACCCGAGGTGCCGTCTGTCTAGACGACACCACTAGCGGCATTAAGGCACATACTATTAATATAAGGTACAGCCCTAGGGTTGCTCCCTAGGCTCCATCCATCCTACTTAGGTACGTTCATAATTAGTATAGCCTCATCTGAGGTGCTCATATAACAGCCATTACTTTTATCCAAATGGGTTCATTCAATCTTAGTATTTTTTCTATGTCCATGGATGACAGATTACTTATTTCTTTTTTGATTCTTAGGCGATGACTTTTATCATTACTGCCCCAGGAGGTCCAGTAATTAGATATTTTGATCATATTGAGTTTATTGATCAGTTCTCGGACACGGGTCACGGCTCGTGTTCATAGAGCCGTGATCACGTGTCTTACACAACTGAGTTGCTTGGCTGCGCACCGATGCAAGGAGGACATTCTGCCTTCAATCACGTGTCTTATTAAACTAGGTTGCTCGGCAACGCGCCGATGCAACAAAGACAGTCTGCTTTGAGCAGACGCTGAGAGAACTTCTCCGCTTCGTTCTTTACATATGGTGAGTTACAATTCACGCCTGTTTATTTCTATTTAGCGTTTAGCTACACTTTGAATAGGTCCTTTATATATATTCACTTTACCATTCACAGCACCTACTCGCCGTACACGGTGGAGCAGCCTGACCTCTGAAACATAGATTTCGCCATTACTCACCTACATCAGGTAATGGACCCGATTCCCTCCATTTTGTTATAGGATAACTTTACTTGCCTTTGTACTGATTTGTTTCTTATTTTATATCTTTTGACCTGCCTTCTGATCCGGCTCATTACATTGTCGGGTATGTGTTTACCTTCATATTTTTTCAACTATTTGGATGATGATTGTTCATACTGATATTTATATACTTACGTTGTTTCTAATGTGGGAATTATTCTATATTGGATATTAATCTTGGGATGGTTGGCACAATTGCATGTGAATGTTATGTGTTTATTGTTTTAGACTTGCCCTGATGAAGGAATTTGTTATATTCCGAAATGCATTGGCACAAAAATAAGTCTTCAGATAGAGTGATTTATGGCAATCTCTTCCTCACGAAGAACAATTTTGGTGGCTACTAGTCACTTCTTTCTATAAAATAATTTTTAACATTGAAAAATCACTATATATTTGACTTTTGTATTTTTTCAAGAATTGGATCGAAGGAACTATACATAGTGAAATTACAACTAATATAAAACCCAGCATGGGATTCCAGAGAGCGGCTGTATGATTGGGTTTTCACCTAATCTTTGTTTCTTGCGGGAAAACAACTGAAGCCATTATTTGGTGGACCCTTAAATGTGGTGGTAACATCACTATCGCCGCATTTAAGGGCTACCACCAAACTCATGATGAGGCCCTATGATATGAATTTCAGCTTCTGTGCACTGTTTAAATTCAAACTTGGGCACTTTCAGGTTGGTGGTGAGGTTACCAGAAGTACAAAGTTTCTTGGTGCTCTCGTTAGAGCCCATAGTGCTAAGTTGCTGATCAGTGGTGAGGTCTTGTTGATGGCCAATGGTTTTATTTGTGAACTTATTCTGCACTCCCTGACGCCAGGATTAGTCCCTGATAGTGAGAGGGAAGGCAGAGGGTTTATCCTCAAACTCCTTGAGAATTTTAAAGTGAGCTAGATCTTTCATCGTTAATTCTCGTACTATAGTTCTTAGTTTTCGACTCCATAATAGCAAGTTTGAATTTGTTCACCAATTCCTTGTAGGTATTCAAGGTGTTTGGGCAAGGATGTTTTCACCAATGCCAGTTCTCTTTTCTGGCCTAAATGATGTTATCATCAAACCAGGAGTTCTTTATATTGTCTGTTTTTATCATCTTGATTTTTCCCAGTGCAAAGACCTCTATGGTAGAGGCAATGGCAGATGAGAGATGAGATACCAGGTCAATGGAGTTATCAAAGGATTCAGGCGAGTGTAGCTTGGGAGCCAGAGATGCTGAGAATTTAAGAGCTGTGATTTTCTTGACATTCCTGCTCTTTTTTAGGGTTCTAGGCTGTTAATTCAACCTGAGTGGCGAAGCTGGACGTCGCACAATAGTAATGACCATTAAATGATCCAACCAAGGGAACAAAAGTGTGGACATGTGTGCAGCATGCAGATTATGTGTCAGTACCCAATCACGGGTATTACCATCGCTGTTGGTCTATTCCTTGACCAGTTGTCTATAACCATTGGTGTCAAGAGCCAAGAGTAGGGATGTGGCTTGCATGTCCTTTCATCTTCAGCCCAAAGATTGAAGTCACCTAAGAAAATCACTGGAGATTGGGGCTTGGTGACATTGTTAAGAAGAGTAAGAAGGTGCTCTTCAAATTCAGGCTTATGTTTCTTTGGTTTATATAGGGTCAGAATATTCATTGATATATTCGGGTTGATTTTCACTTTTATCAGTAGGCTTTCACAACCCTCAAAATGTATTGTGTTGATAGAGTAACAATCCAAGTATTCTTTTACAGCAAGGACCACACTTCCACCTCTCTGTCCCAGTCGATCGGATCAAAAACATTTTTACCCAGGGGGAAGGGATTGTGATGCTGCCATCTGGGCTGCTTCTTAGAGCCAGGTCTCTGTTACTGGCAGTATATTCAATTTAAATGTGGTGAGATGGTCTTCAACCTTCACTTTATGTTGAACAAGGTAGCAGGTATTCAGTAGAGAAATACTGAGGTGCGAATCCTGGGTGGCATCACTGATATTGGTGTCAGTGTCTGTGAGCGTAATGTTAATCTTGGCCATGTTCGGGCAATGAATATCTGTTACAGTAATCTCTTCAATGACTGGTATGATATACTCCCTGTGTTGCGCTTCTTGGGTGTTTTTTTACTTTCTCAGCCCTTAGGCTCTCCACATGTGTTTCAGTACAGTGTTGTGTGGAAAGGTTTTTCCTTTAAGAATTCTCAAATAGTGTGTCGCACATAGATCAGGGCTATCATTAGGGGTAATATGGTGTGATGTCCTGAGTTCCATATTGTTTTTTTGGGAGTTAGGTTGTAGGGACTAATAACGGGAAACTATTTCTGCGTATTTAATATGGTAATATTCAGTATGCTGAGTCATCATTGTAGTGGTACAATTGCATAGTTTCTCTAGCAATGATAGAATAGAGGACATGATTTAGCCCAAGAGTTACCTTGCTATGATGAGAAGGAAAGAAGGGTACCTGTAAGATGCCTTTTCCAATGGGAGGGTTCCCAAAGAGGCAGCCGATCACCACACCTTGTGCGAACCGGTGAAAACTGACCTCTCAAATGTGCCTGCGCTAATGCGTTTAAGAACACTGGTCTAAATTCGTGATGTAGTTCACTCAAACTACAGCATGTATTTAATCACCTGCCAGTAAAGCAAGCATAGGTGACTACAAGGTCTAGGATGAGCTGGTAGGCACAACAGTGTGCTCCTGCTAATTTAGATGGTCAAAAATAGTCAAATTACAATTTTCAAATGTCTGTGCTTTTTAAGTTAAACAATGCCAGAAATCACACACATCACCCCAATCCATTTTAAGGCTCTCAAACAGTGTATATACCTCAGGCAAAAACAAGCCTCTCAAATGCGATGGCGCTAATGCACCCTCAATGTGTTTAAAATCCCTGATCTAGATTGGTAAAGTACTTTGTTCGAACTACAGCATGTAGCTAATCATCTGACAAAAAAACAAGCAGTACCTTTCTGCTGTTCTTGGTGGTCTTGCAGCATCAAACCAGACTTCTTGTCATTATTTAAATAATCGGGAGAGTGCGAAAGGCAGCAACGGAGGGTCCTGGTGGTTCAAAAGTGTCAAATGGTTAAGGAAACACAGCTTGAACCAGTTCAACAGTGAAAAACACTGGATTCGCGGCTGTCTTGGCTCTCAGGGTGATGTGAGTCCCAATCAAGAGGATTAGGGACAAGATGAGCCCTTTGCTTGGGCTCCTAAATGGGGGGGAAGCTTGCACCCAACTGCAGGGGTACTTCAACACGTTGCTGTTAAGGTGTGTGTCCCTGGGTCGGACAACACCTGTAGTGGCGGGACTCTTGGAAGACGTCTGTACTGGAGAGGCCAGACTGAAGGACTGATCACTGGCTTAAGGTACCAGGTAAGTGCACCGATTCTTCTGGGAGCGGGGACAACCAATAGGTTAGATAACATGAAGGGGCAAGGTACCACAGAGAGCCAAAGGAAAACCCAGTAGGCTGGAGATCAGGGTATTGGGATTGGCTTGCCGATGGTAACAGGAAAGTCTTAGAAGCCAAGGGGTGAGCGAATGCAGTGTGAGACCAAAAGGCAAGGGAAACTGATTCCTGGTTGGCAGCAAGGAAAGGCTCCCCAATAACCCAAAGAGGGCTGGAATCCGGGAGAGCCAACTTGAACCGGACCCAGGAAGGCAAGCAGGCAAGAAGACCAAGAACAGGAACCCAGGCTGGAGGCAAAACAGTTGCGAAACAGAAGGTAGGCGCAGCTGCCGCTGGTCAGGAACGAACCGCTTTAAGACGCGATTCGTTTCCCGACACAGCCGCTATTTACATCCCTCGGCATGAAGCCGAGGCGTGGAACGCAAGCCGCCTTGCGCATGCGCAGCCCGTAACCCCGGAGCGACAACGAGGCTTGAAGCGCAAGCCGTTGGCCTCCACGGGCTGAGGCGCATGCGCGCAACGGATACTATCCGAGGACTCGGGCGCCGGGAGACTCCTCTCCCTGCTAACCGAAACCTCGGATAGATCCGCCAGGACCGGGAGCGTCTCGTCTCCCCCCAGGTAAGTGGCCTAACACCATAACCCCCCACAGGAAGACCAGGAGAACCGGGTTTCCAAGGATGAGAGAGATAGAACTCCCGAACAAGACGAGGGGCATGAACATTGACGACCGGTTACCAGGTGCGGTCACAGGGGGGATAGCCCTTCCAGTCCACTAGAAATTGCAATTTACCCCTATAAAAACGGGAGTCACAGATCTCCTGGACCTCAAACTCTGGCGTACCTTGAACATCGACGGCTGCTGGTCGAGAGTAGGAACGACCAAAGGAATCGGGACGATAGGGTTTTAGCAGGGACACATGAAAGACCGGGTGAACACGCCATGAAGTTGGTAAAGCCAGTCTAAAAGCCACCAGTGACACTTGTTTAATGATACGAAAAGGGCCATGGAACCTAGGGGCCAGTTTTAACGGAAGGTTTCGGGCCGAGAGATTTCTGGATGATAGCCACACTAGGTCTCCTACTTGAAAAACCGGACCAAGATTGCGATGCCTGTCAGCAGCCTTTTTCAAACTAGCCTTGGCCAGATGCAAGGCACCCAACACCTGGCTATGACAACCTTGTATGTTGGCTATCAGCTGATCAGCTGAAGGAACTGAACTGGGTTGCATGGGTGAAAGTGGTAGGAGTTTGTGGTGTAGGCTGGAAGAACAATAGAAAGGGCTAAACCCAGTAGCTGAGTGCATGGAGTTGTTGTAGGCTACCTCTGCCAAAGCTAGATTAGACACCAAATTGGATTGGGAAGCATTAGTGAAACAGCGTAAGTATTGTTCCAAAGTCTGATTGGTTCTTTCCGTCTGCCCGTTGGTCTGTGGGTGGTGGCCAGAGCTGAGAGCCCTGTGTATACTCAAATGGCGACAGAGTTGACCCCAGAAGGCGGAAACAAATTGAGAGCCTCGATCAGATATTATCTTCTCTGGCAAGCCATGTAGACGATAGATGTTCTGTAAGAAAGACTAGGCCATCTGAGTAGCTGTGGGTATTTTCGGAAAGGGGACGAAATGTGCCATCTTGGTGAAGCAGTCCACTACTACCATGATGCAAGTCTGACCCTCGGAGCTTGGCAGATCCACGATAAAGTCTGTGGCAAGTGTGTGCCAGGGGTAAGGTGGAATTTCAGTGGGTTGCAATAGGCCTACAGGTTTCTGTCTAGGTGTCTTTACTTGGGCACATACTGGACAGGTCTCCACATATTGCTTGATTTGACTAGCCCAGCCAGGCCACCAGAATTGACGGGCTATCTTCTCCTGTGTAGCGCGTACCCCACGATGTCCTGCAACTTTAGAATCATGTAGTCCTTGCAATACAGCCCTACGGAGGTCTTCGGAGGGTACGTACAATCTATTCTGGAAGAGCAGGAGGCCGTCCTTTTCGCTCACTTGCGGGTTCTTCAATAAAGTTGTACGTCTCGGATCCGCAGCAGTCTCCTGAGCGACTCTCTGTAGGTAAGGTGTAAGAGCCAGAAGAAAGTGTTTCGGGGCTAGCACAAGCTCTCCCTTGTTTTCTTGTGCTATGTCATCCTCCAAAGAGCGGGATAACGCATCAGCCTTGACGTTCTTGTTGTGGGGTATGTATGTGATGTGGAAATCAAATTGCGAAAAGAAGAAGGCCCATCGAGCCTGGCGAGACGTTCTACATTGTAATGAACGTAGAAACTGTAGGTTGCGGTGGTCGGTACGCACTTCTACAGGGAAACGTCCTCCCAATAAATGGTGGCGCCACTCTTCGAAAGCAGTCTTGATGGCAAGGAGCTCCTTCTCAATGATGGGATAATTTCGCTCACCAGCGGTAAGTTTTCTGGAATAGTAAGCTAAGGGAAGCTCCATCTCTACATCTGGATCCAATTGCAATAATACTGCTCCCACAGCATAATCCGATGCATCTGCTTCAACAATGTAGGGTCTATCCTCCCGTGGATGTTGAAGAATGGGGGAGGTGCTAAAGGCTTCTTTTAACCTTAGAAAGGAAGCAGCGGCCTCCGGTTCCCACGAAAAGGATCTCTTATTGCTGGTCAAGGTAGAGAGCGGGGCTGCCCACTTGGAAAATGATGGAATGAACCGCCGATAAAAGTTTATAAACCCAAGGAAGCGTTGCAAGGATCGTCGGTCTCTGGGAGGCTTCCATTCCAAAATGGCACGGACTTTCGCAGGGTCCATATGTATCCCCGTAGCACTGACGACATAACCCAGGAACTCCACTTGGGCTTGATGAAAAAGACACTTTTCAGGCTTGACATACAGATGGTTCTGCTGAAGCCTCTTGAGAACCTCCTGGACTTGAACTAGGTGTTCATTGCGGTCTTTGGAATACACAAGGATATCATCCAGATAAACCCAGACTGATACTCCGATCAAATCAGCAAAGATGTTATCCATAAAGCGTTGGAATATAGAGGGGGCATTGCACAACCCAAATGGCATCACGCGATACTCGTAATGGCCCATCGGAGTCTTGAATGCGGTTTTCCACTCATCACCGGTTCGAATCCGCACAAGATGATAGGCCCCTCTGAGGTCCAGCTTCGTGAACACCCGGGCTTCATGTAATGACTCCATAATGGTACGTATTAAGGGGAGCGGATACCGGTCTTTCTTAGTGATGTCATTTAATTGACGATAGTCAATGCATGGCCGAAGAGTGCCCTCCTTCTTCCTAACGAAGAACAAAGGAAATCCCGCAGGAGAAGTGGAGGGTATGATGTATCCCTTTTGGAGGCAATCTTGTAGATATTCCTGGAGAGCTTCCTTTTCGTGCACAGTTAGGGAGTAGACCTTGCCATGTGGTATTGTTGTGTTTGGAAGGAGCTCTATCGAACAATCAAAGCTTCTATGCGGAGGCAATGGAATCTCTTTGGGATCAGAGAATACCTCGTGGAATTCCCTGTATTCAGTTGGTATCGTAGTGACCGAGTAGAGACCAGTTCTGTTACCTACTTCGGTCTGAGTGGAAGACGAGGCCTTCAGAGCCAGATGATAGTGGTCAAAGCATTCCTGCTTGCAACGGACTGAACAGAACTCCAGTGTCCTGGTCTCCCAGTTAATACTGGGGTTGTGATGTAACAACCAAGGCAAACCCAGGATGATTGGATACGAAGGAGTCTTGATGACGTCAAGAGAAATCAATTCCCGATGCTCCTCGATTTGCAGTTGTAATGTCCCAGTATGCTGATGGACAGGTCCAGAAGACAGAGGAGTGCCATCAATGACCTCCACCATGGAGGCGCAACTTTTCTGCAACAAAGCTATCCCGGTCTTGGCTGCGAAGTCAGCATCGATATAATTTCCAGAAGCCCCACAATCCAGCAGCCCGAGGACTTCTACAGGGTCATTTCTTGCCCAGGTAACATTGATCCTCAAGGCCATGAGGACTACTGGCTGCATGGGTTGTTTCTCCCGGTCGTTCTCTGGAAGGACTGATATCAAGGAAGAGGGGCCTGTCGTCGCCTTCCCTACATACGACAGGCCGTTTAGTTTTCCGACCTACGGAGAGGACGTTGTGGGCACGTAGAAAGGTAATACCCTGAGGCCCCACAGTACAGGCACAACCGGAGATCTCTTCTTCTTTTCTTTTCGGCGTCTGACAGGGGTCCTCTCAGAGCTCCCAATTGCATGGGTTTGGATGCTGGTTCTTGTGAGCCTTGGGCTTTAGGAAAGTCTGGCAGGATTCTGGGAAGCGGTTTGTCAGATCTGCGTCGCTCATTTCGCCTCTCCGTCAATCTATGATCAATACGTAGGACTTGTTCTTGTAGTGCCTGTAAGGTCTCAGGTTCTGGGATATGTAACAATTCGTCTTTGTACTCCTCCCTTAATCCTCTACGAAAGAGGGTTTTCTGGGTAACTTCTGGCCACTGGGAATCTGTGGCTAACTGGCGGAAACGACTGATATAGGCAATGATATCACTGGTACCTTGTCTTAAGTCCATTAACTGGTTCTGTGCTGTTGCTGCTAGGTTTGGTGACTGGAAGACGTCCAAAAAGGCCTTTTCGAAGGCTAAAATATCCTCCAGAATCGGACTCTTGGCTACAACAAGGGGCGTAGCCCAAGCCAACGCATTCCCAACCAGGTTACCTAATATATATCCAATCTTGGCTTTGTCCTGGTTGAAATGGGTTGGGCGACACAAAAAATGAATCCGGCAATGATTGCAGAACTCTGCTACTCGTCTGGGATCTCCATCAAACTTCACTGGGCTGGTCTGTGCCATCACAGACTCTGGCGTAATATTAGCTCCGGACCCTTGAGCAACATTCTGCCGTAAGGCCAAATTCTCTTGGTGGAGTGCCGTCATCTCGGCTCGTAAGGCTCGGATCTCAGTTCTTAGTTCCTCAATGTCATCCATCCCTGGATCAGTACAGATTGGTAGGCATCTTAATCTGTTAAGGTGTGTGTCCCTGGGTCGGACAACACCTGTAGTGGCGGGACTCTTGGAAGACGTCTGTACTGGAGAGGCCAGACTGAAGGACTGATCACTGGCTTAAGGTACCAGGTAAGTGCACCGATTCTTCTGGGAGCGGTGACAACCAATAGGTTAGAATACATGAAGGGGCAAGGTACCACAGAGAGCCAAAGGAAAACCCAGTAGGCAGGAGATCAGGGTATTGGGATTGGCTTGACGATGGTAACAGGAAAGTCTTAGAAGCCAAGGGGTGAGCGAATGCAGTGTGAGACCAAAAGGCAAGGGAAACTGATTCCTGGTAGGCAGCAAGGAAAGGCTCCCCAATAACCCAAAGAGGGCTGGAATCCGGGAGAGCCAACTTGAACCGGACCCAGGAAGGCAAGCAGGCAAGAAGACCAAGAACAGGAACCCAGGCTGGAGGCAAAACAGTTGCGAAACAGAAGGTAGGCGCAGCTGCGGCTGGTCAGGAACGAACCGCGTTAAGATGCGATTCGTTTCCCGACACAGCCGCTATTTACATCCCTCGGCATGAAGCCGAGGCGTGGAACGCAAGCCGCCTTGCGCATGCGCAGCCCGTAACCCCGGAGCGACAACGAGGCTTGAAGCGCAAGCCGTTGGCCTCCGCGGGCTGAGGCGCATGCGCGCAACGGATACTATCCGAGGACTCGGGCGCCGGGAGACTCCTCTCCCTGCTAACCGAAACCTCGGATAGATCCGCCAAGACCGGGAGTGTCTCGTCTCCCCCCAGGTAAGTGGCCTAACAGTTGCAGTCTTAAAGACCTCTGTGGCTGGCAGAGAGACAGGTCTTGTTCCAGCAGCAAATTCACCCTTAATGATCCCTGGGGATGGTTGGGGGACATAACTCGCATCTGCCTTGGAACACCGGGTATCAACTCACAACTGCAGGACTCTAGACTGGCCTGCTCTCCGAGCAGGCTCTAAACCAAATCTTCTTCAAGGGTTGGATTCAAAATATGATTCCAAGACAATTCAAAGAAGTGGTGTAAGGGCTGCTTCTTTTAAAGGTAACAGTCTGCATGTGATTGGACCAAAGCTAGCTTGCCTTAGTGGTCCAATCCCTGCTTTTGAAATTGATGGAATTTGCCCTTTTGACATCAGACCCAAAGTGATTTACTCCAGAGGAGGTGGAGGGGATAGGAAAGAGAGAGAGGCAGAGAAAAACCTGATGAAAGAAGTATTCCTACACTGTACAGAGCCCTCCTATCTCCTCTAATCCCTGCCCCTTCCCTTCTCACTAGGAACAAAGGCCTTTAGAAATGCAGCACCCTGGTGTGAGGCTACACCCTTTGAATTGGTGTGCTCCTTTGATGCCTGGGCCCAGGACAGCTGCATGTTGTGCAGTTGTCTCTGGTGGAGGGTCTTACCTGCCCTTACCAAGAGATCAAAGAAGAGGAATGGCCGACCAATTTCCTGTCCTGTCACTTGGCCGGCTCAGCCTTCATAGCCAGAATATGCATCACCTTACACAGCAGAGCTTTGCTCACAGAAGCTGACACATGTGTGATATATATATATTTTTAATTTTATTGTGATTTAGCAATTTTTACAAAAACATGTGAATTGTTTATCCCTTTTCACCGTGCAATGTGATTGTCCTCAGTTAGTCATTTTCCTTGTCATTGATGCTTCTTAAGACTGTTGGCCTGTTTCTTGTTCTAAGCCTATTCACTTTAACGTTTTTGCAGTAGCTACTGCCAGGGCGATGTTGTCTCCACTGATCAGTCTGTGCCATTAGTAATCCTCGTCCCATTTGTGGGCTGCTTTCAACTGATGTGTTAGATAGATATTTCTCTCCCAGCGAGTTCCCAGGCATCCTAACAGGAGATGTCGTATTGTTTCCTTTTGAGGTGGGTCTTTGCAATGACGACATGAGCTGCAGGGGGATTGTCCCCTTATGGCTAAAATCTCATTTGTTTTTAGCGCATTTAGCCATGCTTTTAAGTATGTGGCACGCAGCACCCTATCAGGAAATTTGACTAACTATTTTAATGGAATGCCCACGTTTTGCGAGTTTGGTGGCAGATGTGAGGTTATTTTATAACTCGCAGCCTTTTCCGAAGTTTGAATCCAGGGCCAAATGTTATGTTTTTCCTTTACCTTTTCAGAATTAAAGTTTAGCTCTTCTTTTGAGCTTCCCATGTCTTGAAGAAGGGTCAGATTTTATTTTTCCCACTCCGTCAGCATTCTGTTTCTTCTGCTCTCCATTTCCTTTCCGGTGATGTCCAGCAGCTTCGGACGAGGTGTTCTCTTGATTTTCCCATAGAACATCAACACGTTTCTGTCTATTGATCCCTTTCAAAGATGTTAGGATGAGTTCTTTTCTGATTGTAGCGATTGGCATGCCATTTGGTAATTTCAGAATTTTGCACCAAAACTGGGCTTCTAACTTGTTCCAGATTTCTGTTAGTATTTGGGGTATTGCTTCCATTCCGTATGATATTGTTGGGTTTATAAAATCTTAATATGGGAAGAAGCGAAAATCCGCCACATTTCCTGTTGAAAGCCGCTGTTTGTGATGTTAGTGCAGACATCTTGGAATAGAGTACTTCCTGTAAGGGCCTTTCAACCGGGCTCTTGTTTGTCATCACTCCTAGGTATTTAAACTCTTTGACTGTTTCCAGTTTGGCTTATTTTAGATGGCATCCCATCCTTTCTACCCTTCTAGATTGTTCTACGATCATAATCTTGGTCTTGTTGATGTTAATTTCCAGGTTGTTTCTTTTGGTGTAATCCATCAGGCTGTCTAATTGCCGCTGATCCAGTAGTATTATGTCATCAGCATAAATCAAACGAGGGATCTTTTCTTCGCCCACTGTGGATGGGAAGGATCTTATACTGTCCTCTATTTCTTCAATATCCGCCATGTAGGCGTTGTAGCGGGCGGGCGCCAATGGGCACCCCTGTTTCACTCCTTTTCTCATTTTTATCTGGTCAGAGAGTTACCTTGCACCGTTTAATCTCACCCTCATGAAGGTGTCGCTATAAAGGAGTTTGACAGGTTCCAGGTTTGAGTTAGGGCATATCCATGTTATAAGTTTAGACCATAGCTTTTCCCTGTTAACTCTGTCAAATGCTTGCAGTAGGCTGATAAAAGCGATGAAAATTCTAGGGCGCCCCTCCATGACTTTTGCTTTCAGGATACTGATCATCATGAGGTTTGTTTGTGTGCCCAAGTTTTTTACAAATCCTATCTTGAATGGATCTCCGTGGCCTGTTGTTTTAGCCCAAGCTGAAAATGTGTCGAGCCGAAGGGAGGCAAACAGCTTACCTACCACGTCGAGCAGGGCTATTGGCCGATAATTTTTTGGGTTGTCTTTCTCGCCTTTTTTAAATATGGGGACAACATTTGCTCTTTTCCATGAGGCAGGTATTGCTTTGGCAGTGACACATCTTCCAATGATTTTGCTGATCAGTTCGGCCCACTCGCCTGGTTTGTTTTTAGTTGGATGTTGGTTATCCCGTCAGGTCCTGGGGCTCTCGAGTTGTTTAGCTTTTTGATCTTAGTCATGATCGTTTCTGTATCATGTTCTATGTCACAGGTGGCTTGTTGGTAATTATCAGCTGTATCCTCCGTTCCATTGGTTTGGTGAAATAGCGTTCTAAAATGCTCAACCCATGCCTTAGAGCTCACACAATTTTGTATGTTTTATTCTGTTGAGAGTGAGGTGTTTTTAACCAGTGCCCAGAAGTCATTAGCTTTTCTTTTAGAGAGAGCTCTCAGCATGCTTTCGGAGTCATCTTAATATAATTTATGTCGATGGTTCCTTAACCAATTTTGATATGAGCTTCTTGCTTTTAACTCCTGGGCTTGGTTATTTTCCGATGGATAGGTTTTTGCGTGTCTTATAGCTTGTCTCATCACTCTCTTCCTTTCCCTTGTCTCCACGTTATAGGCGTGATGGTGTTGTTGAGGGTGTTGATTGCGCCTCGTCCCAGGTTTTAGACATGGTATGAGGAGTGGTTGATAATCTGGGACTGGCGGAAGATTAGTAGAGATGATCTTGGCGTTCTGATTGGTGTAAGCTCTACTGATAGAACAAATTGCTTCCTTTGTTAATTTCAAACGAAGGCCATTTGGGGCGTTCTCCAGGGATAGTTTCATGGTTTGTTCACTGATATTTGAGGAGGGCCAGGTGGCTCTTCAAATGTTGTGGTCAGTGTGCTGCGTTACCAGCACTTCAAAGTTTGAGATGATAGAAAAAAGTTCCTTTGCGGTGTAGATATGGAACCATCTCTTTCCCAAGTTGGAACTGTCCTTTTATCCTTTTTTGTTAAGGAGTATAGGTTGTAGAGATCTCGTAATTCCATAAACTCGACCCAGGCTGCCCCATGCTTTCGTGCCTCTATATTATGTTCGCTTGATGTCATAATCCACTCCATTGGTTTTTTGCTTTTTCCCTCACCTTGTTCAAAGCAGATAGCATTCACGTCCCCACATATAATTATGTGGCTTATGTTGCACGCTGTGGTGGCCTTTTCGATGATAGTGACAACGGTATTTAGAAAATACTTTGTTGTAATTATTTGTGGGTTCCAGTAGACGTTCAATGCGAGGAGTAGCTCAGATGTTGCTTGTGTGTTATGAGGCTTGTGATGTATCCATGAGAGAAGGGCTGCTTGGGCGGAGGCCGATGATGTTAGGACCTTCAGCCTGAGTAATGGACTGCCAAACGTACTGCCATCATAAGGCCTGGAGGGTGGTCTGTCCGGGTTCTCCATTCCTCGTTCTATGGCTTATGTTGCTCGGATGTCATAGCCCATTCTTTGTAGTTACCCAGCCTCTTTTATCAGCATGAGCTTGACACTCGAAGATGTTAGATGTAAATAAATGCTGTCCAGGCATCCACTTCTTGCAAATTCGATGATCTTTATCTCCTCTCTCTGTGAGTTTTTCAATTCTGCGATGTGCTTTAGCAGGTCCATTACTGTACTTCTATTTAGGATTTGTCTGTCTTCCTTGTTTGCAATCCTTCCCAGTTTCAAGGTTCTTGTTGATCTGCTTTCTGTGTGAACAGGGCACTCTCTAATTTCTGTACCTTTTGAACTGTTTTTGATGTTCCCGCTCGGCCAGGTTGATTGTCTTTCTTGATCATTTTGGTTCATATTCTTGTTCCATTCATGTTTATTGTGTTCCTGCTCTCTTCTTTTTCAGGAGTGGTCTGAGTTCCGGCCGGTATTCATTGGCTCTGTGTGTAGGCTGAGTCGTCTATCCCTTCTCTTGTCCCGCTTCCAGACTGTTTCAATGCGTGTCCTAGATTCCTCGTGAGAGCTTTTACTGTAGGTTCAGCCTTTTGGCCTCGTTAGACTGTTCCGCTTCTCTTGCATTGTTTGAAAGATTGGGGAGCTCAGCTCTACTAATGCCGATTTACGTCTTGGTTTGCATTCTGGTGGTGTATGATCCATGAAACACACTTTTTGTTTTATTTCATGTGTCGGTGTTATCTCTGATTCTGAATCTTTGATGGTGTATTGGCTGATTTCCATCAAATTAATTATGTCATCCGTTACTTTGACAGCTGGCTTCAGTGATGGACCATTCACTACTAAAAGTGAACGTCTGCCTTGTACGAGTCTCTGTGGTTTGATTGGGGCTAAGCCTGAATTCTGCAGGGCTGGTTTGGTTCTTTTCCGTTGCTCTGTACGTCGTGATGAAGATGAAAGTGACTGGGTGTTGGTGTCACTGTGCCCTGTTGTTTTGTGGGGCTTTTCCGAAAACATTGTCAGGGTATCTTTATTTTTCAAGGTTTTCTGTGGCGGCACTTTCTCTTTTGGATTACTAGGTTTCACAGGGAGTATAGGTTCCTGTTTTTCTAGCTGGTCAATTTGTTTCTGAGCAATCAGTTTGGGTTTGTTTTCCAGAGGTGAAGGGCCAGGTTCAGCTATCTTTCTAGCTTGATCCTGGGTAGAGATTTTGGCGGTCTCTGTTGTTTGGGTTCCCATATTAACCAGACTTTTCTTCATTTGCGACTTGGGGGTATGTGAGTCCTTTGTTTTGTCAGCCACTTGGTCTTTTTCTGTCATGGTGCCTTGCTCTCTTGTATTGATTTTCGACACTTCGGTGGCCATTATGTCGCCTTCCTTCCAGATGTATGAATTTTGAGTGCATTAGGGCCGTCATAGACGTATGATCTTTTAATGTCTCAGCTAATGACTCATATAGTTTGCCGAATGGAGCAAGGGCTATGGTCACTGCCGACATTATAGCAAAGATGTCTGGCTTTTTGTTGGGTGATATCTTTTCAGATGTGCACTCTGCGTCAGTTGATCTTTGAGAATGAAAGGCAGAGCATGGATGACAGTTATGTGCACCGGAGCAATCCTTTCTGGTCTTCTCCCCCTTACTCCCTTTTTCGTTCATTTTACCCGGCATGGATTGTGGTGTTGAATTTTCTGGAGAATGGTTGTTAACTTCCAGATATTTTTTTTTCGATTCTGCTGCTGATTCTGAAAAGTCTGTTTTAGATTTTGTGGCTTCGGAAAAGTCGTTTGATTGGTTAGCAGGGTAGATTTTATTCTGCTCATCTCTGCTTTTGGAGTAGAGATCAGATTCTATCCACCAAACGTAGTCTTTCACACACCTTTACGGTAAACATTAATGTTGTTTACCTGGCGCCTATCCACATCATTTCCTTCGAAGAGGGCATCTTACACCTACTCTCACTCTCGAAACCCACTACAAAAACTATCCTAATAGGAGGTTTCAATCTAGGCTTCAACGAAAAGGTGGACACAAATGCCTTGTCCCTAACTTTCTTCCTGGAAGCACTTGGATTCATGCAACGTATCCCAAACCGGACACACTCTAAGGGCCATATTCTGGAATGGCTCGTTGGACCAAACTGCAGCATTGCTATCACCTCCAATCTGACCTACCCCTGAATGGATCAAAATGTTATCCTACTTGATATTCCTGTGCCCTCTTGCCCGCCAAGGGTGGCTGACCCTCTGCCCCCTTTAGTAACTTGGAGTACCAGCAACATTATGAAATCAAGCATGGACAAGATTCTGGTCATTCAAACGCCTACTAATGACCCTGCCACCTTGGTCGACCTGTACACTTTATCACCAGCTCAGGAAATAGATGCAGTCCTTACCCTGTGAAAAGACAAAGCTGCCTCACATCTTAATACTTGGTTCTCTGCTGACCTCAAAGCCCAACGACTCCTCAAACGAGAGACTGAAACAAAATGGAATAGCTTCCCATCAGAACCCAACAAAGCGTGCCTCACACTTGCAGCAAGCAAGCACAAAAAAGCTATACTAAAAGAACAAACTACTACCTACAACACTAGAATTGCAAATTCAAATTCGAGTACCAGAGAGCTCTTTGCTATAGTGTGAAAACTAGAATCTCCTACACCACCACCTTATAAAGGCTCTCACGATTGGACTTGGTGCATTAACATTCATAATGCCCTAATTCACAAAATTGACACTCTCCAAAATAAAATCCTCCTAAAAGGAAACTCCTTGAGATGTGCCACTCCTGAGCTCTCTGCTACAGATCACCATCCGCCACTTACCCCTTGTGCTGTTCTTTTCTACTATTATCAATGCATCTTATTCTCTCAGGCATAGTGCCCACTAACCTTAAAAATGCTTGGGTTCTGCCTCTACTGAAAAACCCATGCTCGACCCAGACATCCCCATAAACTACCGCCCTATTTTCGCATTTCAGAGACAATATTTTACTCTTCCAGTCAGCTTTATTTTAAAGATTGTATATGTGAACCAAGTTGTGTTTGTTGAAGGCAGCTAACGGCAGCTTATTGAACAACTCTTACCTCAGCAACTACAACTCCCTTGAGTTCCGTAGTACAGGGCACCATTTAGACCCTGGTCTGGCGCGTGAGCGCTGGCGCATAAGGGTGATGCCAGTCTCCAAGAGTCCACGCGTTATGCACTGGCACTGATCACAGACTCGGTTGGCTGGCTGTTTCGCTGTGCCAAATTTTTCGATTTGTAATGGTGCTGTCAAGTCACCTGAGCTGTGAGTACCTGTTAATATGTTTGCACAGGCTGAGGCGCATTTTTTGAGCTACAAAATGCGAGAAATATAGTGTTCTTAATGTCTTCCCACCCTTGTTTCCTGCGGCTGTTGATATTATGCATAGAGCTGCCGCACAAGTAATGATTAAAGCTAGTACACTTAACCAAAGTGATCATTCTAAGTTGGTGAACCAGGATACTCAGAATTACCTGAGTATAAATGGTACACCACCAAATGGTCCTTTAGGAACTCTTTTGTGTGGTAACACAGGGACAGAGAGTTTACAAGTTACAGGGGTACAAATATCCGAAACATGTACAGTCTCTGTTTCTCCCTCTGGGTCTGAAGTGCTGGATAAAGGTGAGAGATTTGGGGATTAGATCATGATGATCTCCTGTTCAACACGCGCTCGTTTGAGAAGCATGATTTTGATATTTGAGACTACTTTATGGACTATCAGGTGGATATTATGTGTATCACTGAGTCCTGTGGGATGTATTTACCCATGCATCCGAGCCCTACCTCAAAACTGTGCAGTACTGACATGAAAACATCATGATGGCCAGAGCTTCCCAGAAAATGCACAGGGAAATGCATGAAGAATAGGCTGCCACTCATTTTTGCCGATGTTATGGGCACAGAAGGACACTGCCTAAAACCACCATTGGACTACCCACACAGTAGTCTGAAACCATTGGGAGTGGCAATGCTGATTGCCAAAAGCAAACCCATAACTGTTGGGAATTCATTTTCTTAAATCCCAAAAAGGGGTGCAGTACCAGTACTGACCACTATCCAAAAGCCGGCGTTTTAAAACAACACCAGATTTTACTTTTTGTAGAAAACTGAATAAATGAACCCAAAACATGCCAAAGAAAGACATTTTAAGAGGTGGATCCAATGTAAAGTTATATTCTGAAGTGACTTGAAGGTTTATAACAAGACTGGCTGAGCTGTGAATTTCAGCAGTTTAAGTAAATTTGGACTGAAAGACAACAAAAAAAAAATCTAAATGTTTAAATTGACTGAGTGACCTACTTTTGAGTGTCACATAGGTTGCAATTGTTTAAATGTCATAGTTTTAAACTTAGAATCAGCATTCTAGCTGCATATGTAAAACATTGTCTTGACTTAAACTGGGGAACAAAAATTGACATTTTATCTGAAACCTGGCTTGAGAAACTGAATTCTGCCTGACAACTACCCCCATCAGGAGTGAAACTTGAGTCACAGCTGTGTTCCCAGGCCTATCTGCCTTTTGCTGGCCACACTAAGGATATGCCATCTCTCTGATAATTGAATTAAGGGGAGCCCCCACGGAATACAGGAGCTCTGAACAAAGCCCTGTCCTGACCCAGGCAGATGGTTTATTGCAGATGTCGTAAATGTAGCTTCCTCCTGAAGCAAAGGGGAGGAGCACTGCCTGTGAGAGCAAGCTGGCTTGGCAGAACTGGAAAAACCAGAAATTCAACCTTGTGCTGGAGGAAAACCACACCCCTTTGGGGCCAGAACATAACTCTAAAAAGATGAATAACTCATAGAGCGGACATGTGAAAATTTTATAAATGATACCATAATTCTTGTGATTTTTCTGCCCACATTTTAAGAGGTTTTTAGAACCGGTGGTATGTTCAGGGGGGTTTTAGCGGAAAAGAGGATATTACTCAAAATGTGTGCATGTGAAAAATCTGACACTCCATCAACTAATGTCCATACTCCTTGCGTACATGTGTGTAAATTTGGGGTAATGTCCGGTATTGCAAACCAGTTAAAAAGTGCAAAATATTGCCATTTCTGAATGCAAGCTCTCAGGAAGAGCAGAGTTTGAACAGGGGATACCTCCTGTGATATGTGATGGGTGCATGTAATTTCAAACCACTGTGTAGCTATGAAATATGTATTTGGTTCAAATCTAGATTTGTGTGCAAGTTGACAGGAGGAGTGGACTTTCTGCAGGTTGTAAAATGACATCACTCTGACACAACCTAGCTCCCCCAATCAGGGGAGAAATGAAAGCTTGGCCAATGATAAGTGGAGAGGGGCTAGCTAGTGATGCTGCTCACACACACCCATTTTAAAAACACATAAAAACAGACAGGCAGGACAGATAGGGACCTTCAAATCCATTTGCTGCGGGACGCTCTGCCGGGAAAATCCATACTTTACCTCCATCAACTTCAGAGACCCAGACCAGACCAGCAGAGTAGAGCTGACCTGTTAGCAGAACCAGAGAGAGCTGACCCAGATCACTGTGAAGTGCAGAGACCAGAGTCCAGTCTAAAACCTGACCAGATCCATGGCGAGGCCCATTTCACTCAAGAATATAGTGTGAGTACCTAGAAAACTGTGCAGAACCAATCTCTTAGTTAAAATAATATAATTCAATCCTATTTTAATCTAAGTAGAACTGTCTCCTAACTGTCACCTGTCATTTGTAAAGCTGTCACTTGTCATTTTCTAGTTGCAAGCTGCACGTGTCTTTTTTAACTTTAAAATTTCAAATCTGAAAAACGACCTTTATTTAATCGCTCATATCTCCGTGACCGTTTGTGCTAGAGACTTGCAACTTTCATCTGGAAGCTGAGATCCTAGGCTGTCTTAGGACCCCAAAACGATGGTGATAGTCCTTGTAGTTCCTCTGTAATCGCGCTCGGCGCATTCGCGAATTTTGCCGCGATTTGAAAATTTCTCCACTTGCAAAAAGATAGCTGCTTTTGCTTTCCTCTGAAAAAAATCGTTTGCCTCATAAAAACTATCCCTGAATCATTGCAAGAGTGAGCCTGGACTAATATTAACTTGATTTCACTCACCCCAAACCTCTAGAGGGAATTAAAAGCATTTTAGCATATTTTTCACTTTATTGCCAGCACATATAAAAGCATTTTGCCTGTGTTTTAAACTTCTGTAGTCTAAGCTTGCTGGGGTGAACTGAATTACATTTGATTGCATTTCTGAGAACTGTGTGCTTGACCAGATCCGTGGCGTCCTTCTATTTCCTTGCATTGCATCAAGGGGGGGAGGGGACTGCCAGAGAAAAGTGATTACATTGTTTTGTTGAAATCATATTGAGTATTTTCTATACTGCATTTCATTCATTCAACCTTGCATTTCCTTGAACCCTATAAAGCATTCTCTTCCACATTATTCTTCTGTCCCTATGTACCAGTGTGCTATCTTATCCATTTCATGTCAACTCCTTAGTGATTATAAAGAAGTGTGCTAGTGCCAGATTCTCCGTTGTTAATCTTTATCATATCAGATTAAGTGTGATATTCAATTATTAATTTATTATAAAGTGTGATATATATATATATATTGTTTAAATTATCAATTAAACCTTTTAACTTGCAAAACAGAACTACTTCTTGGCTCAGTGGGGTCAGGAGGATTCCAAGAGAGGGGTGTTATATAGGGGTAGTCATCCAGAACGCATGAACTGGACATTAAGATATATCAATAAGGGTTTTCATTCAGTATTCTAGACTAGGCATTGACTTGGCTGTAGTGCTGAATTGAATCCTCTTACAGTCCTGGCTGCATGACTCTAGTGGTCCTAGTATTAACTTAGCCACCCCAGACAACTATGTTTTTTGGAGAAAATAGAGAGTTGGGTAGAGGGGAGGATTGGCAATTATTGCTAAGCAAGACTAAGGGTTTTTTCAAACACCAATCATATGCGAAATGTTGCTGCTAAAAACTACACCTACACATAATAACTGCATGAACATTACTCTGATATACCATCCTTCCTGGAAGAGATGTCATATATTTTAGCGTCACGGAATAAACCTAATAATTCTACAATCATTGTGGGGGATTTTAATAGACAACTGGGGAATCCACAGGATTCCAATACCTCTGTCTTAGAATATCTGTTAAGGAATAACAATTTTGTTATTCTCAAAAAAGAGCCTACCCATAAATTGGATAATATACTGGACTGGGTTGCAGTTAGAAACCTATGCCATGTTGTATTGGATACCAGACCATGTGTCTGATCAGACCATTTCCTAGTGACATTCAATCTTCAGCTTCCCACTATACTCATTCAAAGGAAGAATGCCTTTAAGAAATTTACTAGTAGGAATTTCAACAACATTAAACCAGGGTAATTGGAATGTTGGCTTACCAAACTAATGGACTCTACTCAGGACGGGGATTCCCCTGATTTTTTAGCAGTAGTCTTAACCACATCGCTGGATCATGGGGCTCCCCTGGAATCTAAATTCATTAGAGAAAGGGCTAATGGACAGAAATGGTTTACACCGGCTCTTGCGGTAGGTAAGCAAGAAAAACGAGAGCTGTAAGAATCTGGGTCAAAATGCAAACGCAAGAAAATAAGGACAAGTGGAAGGCCCTAGAGAAAGTGTATAGGAGTGAGATTTTCAGGACAAAACAAGACTATTTTAACACACAAATAATTAATTCAAAGAATGACTCAAAGAAACGTTTCAAAATTCTTAGGAATTTTGAGAAACAACGAGCTCAAGATATTAAGCCAGACGAATTAAGATGAGGATTGGGATGCAATCCAGAGGGCTTTTGCGGATAAAATTAAAATGGCACGTGTCAGCATTGCAAATGATCTTAATAAATATCTGATTGACCCTACGTCAACAGCTACTGGGGCCCTACGATGCCTTAACATTCCCCCTATTTTGTTTAAAGCTATCTACAGGCCAAAATGCTTAATATTATGGACAAGAGTAAATCTGGGCTACTGATGTTATTAGATCTATCAGCAGCTTTCGATGTTGTGGATCATGAGAAATTGCTCAGCAGGCTTGCAGACCAGGGAGGGTGTTCTAGTGGAACTAGAGACTGGGTTCGATCCTTTTTTGAGAGCAGGAAATTGCGAATAATTTGGGGTAATGTGTGCTCCAAGCCTGAGCTAATTAATTCCTGTGTACCGTAAGGGGCCTCTCTTTCCCTAGTGTTATTCAATATATTCTGTCGCCCCCTGTGTGATCTTTTAGATAATCTAGGAGTGCGATTTACAAACTATGCCGACGACACTCACCTCATTATGGAGCTGAGTGTAGATTATGAGAAAGATATGTAGGTCATTGCACACATTTACGAGTCTATCCAAAATTGTATGGTTGCAAATGGACTGTGCCTTAATGGGGCAAAACCTTATCCTTATCTTTGGATCTGTACAAGCACGTGCTAAGCTAGAGTTGTGGTATGTTTTTTTTTTCCATAGATGGTCACTATATTTACACAGTGCCTAAGGTTAAGACTCTGACTCTGGGGTGGGGGAATTTTTAACCATCTCTGGTTGCTGAAGTTCATGTTAATAGTGTCATTAATAAATATATATCATCTGAGATTTCTCAGATTGGTGAAGCCTTAAGTCTCTTTGGCTAATTGCATTATGCTAGTTTGAGCTATTATATTGCCTAGACTCGACTACTGTAGTGTGTTATTGATTGGAGCCAGCAAAAGTTGTGTTAAAAAGTTGAAAAATTCTTCTAAACGACACTGTGTGGCTTGCCATAGGCATTGCATGGCAGGATCCTATTTCTGTACACAGGAGGGAGCTGCACTGGCTCCCAGTTGAAGCTAGAATATGTTTTAAGATAAGTATGATTGTTCATAAATGTTTGTATGGACAAGCGCAAGAGTACCTAAAACAACATCTGATTCTCAAAAAACTAACTAGAGTTACCTGGTATAGGGACTCGATGCTATTGGTCCTTCCTAGGAGCAAACAAGCTAGAGGCAATGGCGACTGGTTTACTGTACAAGCTGGGCTGGTTTGGAACAAGCTTCCACATAAAGCATTGATAAACATGTGCTTACCTTTAGGAAACGCCTCAAGATGCTATTGTTTAATTATAAGCTTGTTGAATCTCTATTTGTTATATATGTTTGCGCCCTGATGCCTGTGGCCTCTGGTGCATTATAAATAAATAAATACATACTGAACTGAATGGTTTACCTGCATATTCAGCCTCATCTGGAGTCTCACAACCTTCTTGGCCTATGCCAATCAGGCTTCCGGCCAGGTCCATGGCACGGAATTGTCACTGCTGGATCTAAAATACCAATTGGATGAGATTAAGGATGCCGGTAACTATGCCCTCCTCCGCCTACTAGACTTATCCTTAGCTGTTCATCTCGTAGACCACCAAATCCTGTGCCAACACCCAGGGCCATCTTAAACACTTTTGGGGCCCAGGGCATGGACAAAGGAATTAAGGTATCCCGACTATCTAGTTGTGCGCCCCTCATTGCGATCATAAACACATAATTTGGCATGTTACTGCGCAGCGATTAAAATAGCCAATGGTACTCCCTTTCTGTCCCCTTATGCTCTTCATTCTTGCTGCAATAAGAATGTTAAATAAGTAGCATTTCAAGGCCAACATCAGCAGTCCACGACAAGGCCACTTGCATTCTAACATAGGTACAGGACCCTCTTCATGATTAGCAGCCACGGAGAAGGTACACCAGTCATTGTATAGATTTAGGACACGGATCACATGTAAAAGGTGCACATAATCCAGAATAGACAGATGGCTCCGATTAGCTGCCTCACACAATACAAAAATGCTGAAGCATGGACATGGGAGAACAATTGGAAGCAAGGAGAAAGATCCACCTACCATAGAACAGATAGTGGTGGCAGATTAGAAGCTACCAGGAAGGTGCACGCACCCAGACAGATTGAGATTAGAAGAGGGACATGGTCTTCAAGTAGGGATGCCATTAGAGAGGAAAGAAACAAGTGAGTATGGTGGGCAATATATCAATGCTCACTATTATCATAGAGGAAGCAACACTATAGCCAGTGAAACCATGCGTGAAGCTGTTGTGAAGATCATACCCTGAGAACAAACTCACTCAGAAGGGTGACAATTGTGAATGGTTTACGGGCTGCCAATGTTGAAACATTAGGCAATGCAAGATTTAGGGGTCGATTCATGGAGCAAACGTGCGGCGAAAATCCCAGCGCAAGCAGGCGCAAGGTGGCGCAAGCGTGAGAAACACAGCGCATGCGCACGCGTGCGATTCAAGGAAGACGCTGTGCGTGTTTCCTGCTGTCCGTGCGCCAAAATGTGCCATGGCGCATGCGGGCACACACGGCGTGCGCTACGCGCACAGCAAAAGCGCACCTAGCGCGCCGCACACAACCAAAGCGGGCAGAACAGTGGGCGTAACACGCGGAATGGGGAATAACGCGTGAAAAAGGCATAACTGGGGAAGTACTGCAGGGAACTACACGAATGCCCACACACATGCGAACAACCCGTATTCATGGATTCTAATATGGGAAACCCGCGCACGGAAAAAGACGCACACAGGCGTCAACGCGTCCGCCACACGAAGGCAGGCAGAAGGGTCCCCGCGCACAGTATAAAAGTGCGCGCAAACAACAAACACGTATATACAGCTACGATGAATGCCCCATTTGTCGCAGCACTGATCGTGGGACACCGCAGGAGGAGGAGAATAGCCAGGGCACGCATTTTTGCACCACGGACAAGCCTTTTTGGGATGCCTGACGACCAGGTCTACGGCAGGTATAGGTTTCCACCCCATATCATCCTAGACCTGGTCAGGGAGTGGGAAGATGACCTTACATCCCCCACCCTTTGCTCCCAAGCATTAAGCCCCTTGGAGAAGGTGCTCAATGTCCTGCATTTCTTGGCCACTGGGTCATTTCAGCGGACTACTGCCATAGTGGGGGGGTCTCACAGGCCACGCAGTCACGCTGCCTACACCAGGTACTGGCAATCATGACAGCGCGCCCCTCAGTCCGCAGGCACATATACATGCCCAGAACACCCGCAGAAAGGCAGGCCATTGTCCTGGATTTTTACAGGGTGGCACACTTCCCCAAAGTGCTCGGTGCCATAGATTGCACCCATGTGGCCCTACGTCCACCTAGGGCCACTGAGCACATCTACCGAAACCGCAAGCACTGGCATTCCATCACTGTACGCGATGCAAAGGGAATCATCACCTCTGTCTATGCAAACTACCCTGGCTCCACCCATGACAGTTTCATATACAGAATGTCCGCCCTGAGCCGGGCCCTGGAAGCTGGACAGCATGGCGACACCTGGCTCCTAGGTGAGTACAAATGCCCTTGCACATGCATGCATGTCACACAAACACACACACAAATACACAAACCCCAATAATCACAACCACTTACACCTCCCCAGGGGACAGTGCCTACTCTCTGAGCAACCACATGATGACGCCAATCCGAAACCCCACCACACCACCCCAGGTAAGATACAACGCCGCCCATATTGCAACCAGTGCCATAGTGGAGTGCACATTCGGAGTGCTCAAGTCACGTTTCCGCTCCCTTGACCGCTCTGGCGGGCAGCTACTCTATGCACCCCCAGTAGTGTGCAGGATCATTGTGGCAGCATGTGTCCTGCACAATGTTGCAACACGGTAGGGCGTACCGTATGGACATGTTGGTGCCCCCACATCCCCATCCACAGGCACAGGCGCAGCCCATTGGAGGGGACAGGGCACGTGGCGAGGAAGCACAGACCCAGCTTGTGGCCACATTTTTCACCTAAACTCCCACCCCTGTGGAGTGCACACAGGCCTGGCACATACCAGGTGACAATCGATGATGACAAAGAGACAGTCAACTGTCACAACCCTACCACCCTGAGATAGTTGCCATGGAAGTGCCACATTGTCTACATCCCTAGCTACTTAAACACAAGCTATCCTGTGTGACCAAAAGGCACACATATGACATATGACATGACATGATATGGCATTTGTAACGTGCCTATACATATGTGTTTCAAGGTGCGACGAGGCAGGGAAGGGGGGACAAGGGAAGACAGACAACGATACTACTAGGCCAGGTGTCATTTAGATTGCACAAGTGCAGGGGTAGGGGGAAGGGAAAAGTGCAAGGGGAAGGGGACGGGGGAGTGCAGTACAGGGTAAGTAGAATAAAAAACAAATAAATAGGCCAGCTGGTGGCAACTGCAAAGGTAAGTGCAGACAAGTGCTGGGAAGGGGGGGCTGTAGGGATAGAAAGACAGTCCCGCAGTGCAGGGGTTGCCAGGGAGGCAGTGCAACTGGAGAGTGGCTGGACCAGGGACCAAGGTCGGTGATAGTGACCGAGTTGCAGATCCAGTGCAGTTCCAGTGAAGAATTTAGCAAGGGAGAGGGAGAGAGAAAGCAGAAGCAAAGAGGAAGGTCTTGAGGTGCTTCCGGAACCGGAGATGGTTCTCCTCAAGTTCCAGTGAGGCAGGAAGGCTGTTCCAGAGGGAGGCCCCTGCCGCGGAGAGAGATCTTCCCCCAGCTAGTTGCTTTGAGAAGCTGATGACCCTGACATGCAAGGTGTGAATCACACACACCTGCAAAACAGGCCATGACCATCACTGTTATGTCACTCAAACCCTCCCAAACCACAACATGACATGGCAAGCAATAGCCATACACCAACACAGTACCAATAAGGTACACATTGCCATGTCAAAAATGTACAGCGGCATCAGACAATGATGCCTGACATGGAATCAGATGAAATGACTGACCAACAACCTCCCACCCAAAATAAGTAATTCCCAAATGCATTACAAAAGTTGTAGACGTAACATAACAATGAATGCCTGTCTAGATGCACATTGTGCATTGCAAAATCAACACTGCAGCTTCTGTGAGCTGTGCCCAACTCCTGCAACACACTGCTCAGTGCACAGCACAGTGAACAGCTATTGTGTGTGATGCACACCCTGAGCATCACATCTAAGCGACAAACCACATCAGAAAGCAACTTAGGCATGTACAGGATCCATAATTGGTCAGAGAACATGTGCTGCAGGGACACAGTGGGCACCAGAAGGCAAAAAGAGTGTACACGTGGATATCCAAGGGTGGTTGTAAATGTAGTGCATCATAGTGCAAGTGTGTGGGTCAGTAAGGACATGCACTCAACATATGCATGTGCAATCAAGTGACCATCAGTGTCCCCTACACATCACATGTGAACATTCACCATGTGTACACCCCAGCATGTCAAACCACAACTATCCCCTCACACCTGAAAGGTAAACACAACACATGAACAGGCATTGATCAGCAGAACACAACATGTACATAGGATACCACAATTACAATGTCAGGGTTCCCATCACACTGCAGGGCAAGGCAACTATCAACAACAAAACACTCCCCTCCCTCACAAATTAATATGACCCACTGAACAACTGCACCTGGGTCATGGAGCCTTCAACCCTCAATTTCACCTGGCCACAGGAGCACCCTTCCCCTTCGTCACCATCTCCCACCTTGTGTGTAAAAAGGTGCCTGCACCCTCAGAGTCCACCCTCATTTGCAAAATCACAAAATCCAAGCCAGAAAAACGAACCAGAACACCCTCCAGTAGATGACTTGACGTAGCAGTACCTCACAAAGGCCAAGTACTACCACAATGATGTAACAACCAAGGTAGCACAGTAAAACAATGTCACAACAGGATGGGAACCATGTGTGGTACATAACATAGAATGATGCACCATGAACGGATGTGTACTGTCACAGGTCCCGTGTATAGGCGCAGGAGTGGCACGAAACAACCACCCCCACCGTGGCCCGGGTGCCTGCAAGGTCAAACTCACACAGGCCTCTGAGACCCTGGTGGGGAAGGAGGGTCAGGGATATGCAGTCGGGACAGGTGTTGGCACACTGGATAACTGGAATGAGTGGCAGGAGAGGGGAGGAGGAATGACACATGAAAGTAGGGAATGCACGAAAATGTACTACCTGCATGAACACATACACAATCCGAACAAACTTGGACATCATTGTCATGGCCTTCTGTAGTCCTGGCTTAAGAGTGGCATGAACCAACCACCCCCTCTAGGGTTTTGGCACCTGCAAGTTTGGGGCTTACACAGGCATCCGCAACCCCAGCGGGGAAAGAGGGTTAGGGAACGTTGCTTGGATAGGTACGGGAAGCAGGAACAAATACACAATCCGAACAAACTTGGACATGATTGTCATGGCCTTCTGTAGTCCAGGTTTAGGAGTGGCACGAACCAACCACCCCCTCTAGGGTTTTGGTGCCTACAAGTTTGGGACTTACACATGCATCCGCAACCCCAGCGGGGAAAGAGGGTTAGGGAACGTTGCTTGGATAGGTACGGGAAGCAGGAACACAGGGTAGAGGGTACAGGGTTTAAAATTGGATAGGACTCTGGGTGATTAGGGGAAAACAAACATACCAAATTGAATTACACATTCATCCATGCATTAGTGCACCCCCCAGCAAGCGTATGCAGAGCAGTTTGAAAGAAAAACAACAAGACACTTAGCTCTGGTTTTGAGTGCTGGCCTCCTGCCTGCGCACTCTCAGGTCCGGTTACAGGAGCACTTCAATGCTGCAAAGAGAGCCACAGTTAATAATCTGTCCGTGCCCATAACACAAAAACACACCACCAAATATGCCCCATATCAACAAACTACTCTACAAACAGACAATCTGGTGTAGATGCTTCGTACCTATATGTAACATTACCCCTGTGATGGGTCATACACTGTCAATGCAGTAAATCAGCCGCCGGTGGGTGCGTGGCAAATGGAACACCAATGTGTCACAATTCACACAACATGCAATGTTCCCTGGGTAGACCCATATAGCAAGGCATGACTTCAGAACAAGTCGTGTTACACCATGACCAAAACAAATTAGGCAGTGCATGTTTCAAAATGTACATGGAAATGAAATGCACTGCACCCGAGTATGTCCCTTTCTGTATGTCCCTGTGAGCTGCCCCTTTCCATGTCTCGGAAGGCTACATGGTTGATACAAGTGCCTCAATGGACCTTGGTGTACCGGAGGGTATGTGCCACCGCCCCTGCAGGTGCCCCAGACAACCTTACAATCAACAGCCATCAGTCCACCAACACATCTGAGCTGTATTGTGTGCTTCAACACCAATATTCGTCCAAGCTCACCCTCAGTGCTGTTACTAAGCCTGCATGTGCAACTCGCCTGGTGCAAGCTTTGCTGTGTTGTGGCCCCCCTGTGCTGCTCACCTTGCCTGGAGTTCCTTGGAACACGTCAGCAGTTCTAGGATGTAGGTCTGCAATCCCTGTGCCTCTGCTTGTGCACACATGTGCATGTGGGCACCAACAACCGTGTCCAGAATTCAGACGTCCAATGGCCCATGTCTGCTGGCAAAGGTGGTCTGGAGGCTCATCCCCCTGCAGAAAGGGCATGAAACACATGATTAATGCTTTAAAGTCATCTGGGTGTGTCTCTTCAGGCATCTCATTACTGGACCATGTCAGAGACTTACATCAGAAATCACACCATCAGTCCGTCTTTCACATCCAAAGTGTGGAACACACTATCTACGGCATGAATTGCAACAAGCATGTGTACAGTAAAGATAAGAAACATACTACACAATGCATAGCAATGAATGTACACATTAATCATGAAACACCCCATCTAGCAAAAGCTGAACAGTGGACAATAACACTGCAATCATTCCCACTAGGGGTGTCAACACAAGTTACACAGCACCAGACATGCCACAGATATGACAGTCCAAAGCCCTTGTGTAACAGGCTGTCACACCGAACCATCCTGGCGAGCCCATGGATAAGGGAGGCAGGAGTGGCATATGTGAGTCAAGGACCCCAAGCAGCAAACACATACACAAGACAATCCTGAAGGGCCCAGCTGGAACAGACAGTGGATGCCTTCAAAAGCCACAAAGCACCGCACCGTCACATGAAAGCACAATAGACAAGCAATTTTAAACTATATTAACTAATTACACTAACTATGAAAAACCTACATTACCTAATTAAACTAACTATCAAACAGAAACTTAACTAACTAAACTAAAAGAAAAATCAAAAATGGCCACATATGACCGAGGGGGAGGGGAGGCACCCAGGAGGGGGGAGGTACAGGGTGCTGCTCAACACCCACATGCGATGATGCTGAGCCAAAAAAAAAACCTCCATGGGCTCAACACCTGCACAGCCCGACCTATGTGGGAGATAGATGGTCGTCCGAGTCTGGCTCATCCTGGAAAGGAGGACGTGGCACAGTAGCCTGGCCACGCCTAGCCGCAGCTTGCCCCTCGTCTGCAGCAAGTCTGCCGGACGGGTGAGCCTGGTTCTGTGTGGCGATGTGACATAGGTCTGCATGCAGAACCTCACGTGATACACGTGCTTCCTCTTGCAAGGTAGCACGTGTAACACGGAGTTCCTCCTGCAAGGCCTGGCTGGACAACCGCTGCACCTCCCGGCAAGCCTGTAGCTCAGCCGAGATGGTACGCTCAAGCTGTGCAAACCTTTCCTCTGCCTGATGCCTCTGGGACATCATAAGGACACCCAGAGTGGATTTGAGGGAAGCATACTCCTCCCTGAGAGCATTCATGTGCGCCTCTGCGTGAGCAGCAATTGCTTTACGCAGAGACGACATTTCAGCCTGGCGTGCCCTGCCTGTGGCCGCCATGCCCAGCCTGAGCGAGCGGGCCGTGGACCGTGCCGCCTGCTGCTGGAGAAGCACCTGCCTAGCAGGGGGGAGCACAGATCGGGCCACACACTCCATGCTCTCAGTGATGTTCTCCATTGCTGCCCCCTGCTGTTCTGAATTGGCAGTCATGTCTTGCTCCCACTCAGTATACTGCGGTTGCGTGCAGCAACCGCGTTGCTGGGCTTGACCCCTGCGGGACCCAAGGACCGGGTGTCCTCGCTGTGTTGGCACCGCCCGCGGCTGCACGACTACATGCCCCCGTCAATGTGATGTCCCAGGCACATCACTGACTGGTGTGGAGGGTGACCCTGCGTCCCGATCCACCACGGGCGGAGGAACCAAGACTGTCTGATCCCTCAGTGCAGGTGTCGCGGACAGAGGAGTGTCCACATCAGAATCACTCACCCCTGACACATGGACTTGATGCTCATCCAACTCGACATGGACGTCAGAGTCGTCATCAAGGCTGGACTCATACGCAGCCAGAGACAAGATGGACTGTAGCACTTGGGGGTTTTCGTGGCCTACCACCCCACGACCCCCACTTGTGCCGGGTTGATGTAGTTGTAACAACCCTGTGTCTGGCATGACAACACCATCCTCCGCCTCCATTGCATCATCACCTGAAAAATAGAGAGAAAAAAGGTCACTACACATGTCAGAAGCACACAACACACACACACCGACAACAAACACATCAGGCAGACATGTGAAACACAACATATAACCTGGCATGCATGCTGGGTCAACATTGAATTGCTTCGGTGATCAGACCTGTTGAAAGGTGGCAGTTTCCATGGAAGTGGGTCTATGCAGTGCAGAAAATGTGTACGCCACTCACTACCTACATGTACAAGGACTCCATGGTGTGTGTCAGGAAATGTGAAGGCAGTGCAAGGTCAAATTTAGGCATCACATTCATTCTGCATTCAATGTGTACCATATCTAGAAGCCAAGCACCCCTCCACCCAAGTACAAAAGCAGGGATGCCTAGCATGGTATCAAAAGGCTGACCATAGACCTGTGTATTGACAGGCACAACAGCTTAATGTGATTCAAGTGACAACACTGCAAATGATGATGGGACAGTAAGCAGGACACATGATGAAAACTCTGGAGTCCGCCCACGTGTGAAGAAGACACTACAACAGTTGGACAGAGTCATTGGCCATTAAACAGGCTGAGGCATGTGAGCCACACAGATCGTCAGACCCTAAACATGTGTGCAACGCAGGACTGACCCACAGTTGACATGGGAAGGCTGATGAGATGCCATGCAATGTATGTCACCCAGGACTTGTATTACAGTGATCATCCAGTCAAGGTCACATAGGGGCATGCGTGCAATGCACATGGAGCATGAATGGGCACTCATGTCCCTGCGCGACATCTTACCTATGCACAGTACAAGTGAGATATCCTGCATCAAGTACTAAGGCTGTACCACACGGCATATGTCTGGCAGATTGTACGCTGGAAGTTAGCATCTACACAGGACGCATGAACAGGAAAGTACACATTGGTAAGATTGAAGCAGACTATTGCAAAGGTGGAACTGGGGTGCAGAGTGGCGGAGGAGGGGCAAGGGCTCATGCCTACATGGAGTCCCCGCATGCAGGAAGAGGAGACATTCACATCAGTCATGCAATGACATTGTGCCTGGGCTGAGAGGAAGGTCACTCCATGCCACATGCAGAAGGGCCAGTGAGCTGGAACATGGACTGGAGGGGCATACTTGTAACCAGCATGTCAGTAGGGTGCAATAGTGGTGATGCGGACAGTCCCCGTCTGCTCCACATATCCACCATCCAGCAGAGCAGACATGCATCACGGAAGCATTGCATTACTTACACATCAGAACCATGTACACGTCACATGTAGTGGCAATCATGCACAACACATCCCACAAGTGAAACACACACGTCCTCAACAAACACGCATCAACACTCACTGGACTGGGCATCAAAGTCCAGCATCTCTCCCACTCCTTCGACCAATTCAGGTGATATGAACTCTGCAACGAGTGCCTCATGCGGAGTGAGCTCTTCCTCCTCTGGTGCAGGCCCACCGCCAGTCACCAGAGTCAAGTTGTAATTAGAGGCACGCTTAGCCTTAGTGCTGCGTTTGAGGTCATTCCAATGCTTTTTGCACTCTTGCGCCGTGCGCACCTCATGGCCGAATGAACTGACATGTTCCGCAACATGCTTCCAGTGGGTGTCACGGTGGGCAGTCGTAGTCTGACTATTGGCACCCACTAGCATGTCACGGCTGTGGCCCCGCACGTAGTCCACGAGGAAGTCCAGTTCCTGCTTGCAGAAAGGCTTCTTCCTTGACGTGCAGGAGGTCGTGGCTGTGTGTGGGGTCCGAGCCTGTGCTGCAGGTGCAACCTTCCTCCTCTTGGCGCAGACCCTGGCTGGCTAATGCCGCCCTGACCAGTATGGCCAGTGGGTTCGGTGGATTGAGCCAAGGGAGTGGCAGGTGGAGGGACGACCAAAGGCCTGACTTGTGTCAGTGGCATCTGGGTGCCCTCTAATGGACCCTGCTCAGCAACATCCGCTGTGGCAGGGTCATTGACCGCAACGGTCCTGGTTGGCAGACTCACAACCGGGGTGTTGTTGGGTGCATCTGCCCCTGCACTTGCCAACACCCGGCTGTTCGGGGCAGCAGATGACTTAACTGCCCCAGGGACACGTGTCTTGGTCTGAGCAGCCCTGCCTGCCCCTATGGTTTCCCTGCTGGCCTGTTGGAAATCTACCAAGGGCTCCTCAAGTGCCAACGCAGCCTGCGCTGGCAGACCCTGAGCCTGGGTGGCGGTGTCCACAGCTGCACCTGCAGCTACCACTACCCCTGGGCCCGTGGCAGTCGATGGTACGGACTGCCAGGTCATACGGGCGCCAGTGCCAGATGCAGAAGCTGCATCCACCGGAACCACAGGGGGTGGTGGCATGACTGCACCGACACATGGCACAACATTGTGCTCAAGTGGCGCACCCCTGCCTCTTCCCCCTCTGTGGCCGCCCTGGACACCCTGGAGTACCCCTACTCCCTGGTCAACACAGCCACGTCCCTGACCACACCCGCCACGAGGAGTACACCCAGCTGAGGCACCCCTCACCTTTGGTGTCCTCCCAACCATGGCACAGATGTAGTAGTGCCGGCACAGATGGAGTAGTGCCAATGGGAGGTTTACTCCAGAATTGACCTGGGCAATTGGGGTGAAGGGGGTGGGAAGCAAGATGTTAACAGCCCCCCTGCACCTGCAAGGCTGTATGTGACCCCGGTGATGTAGTGACGGGTCACGCAACGCTCAGGCACCCCAAAACTGCAGTAAACCCGTGCATGCAACCCTGCAGTCTACGTGCGTGGAATCAACCTCCCGCAGTACGCAGTGGCACCCAGTAACACGAATAACGCATACGCGTGGGACACGCAGGCTACTATGACCTTGAAAATGGGTGCGATACACAGGGGCACCCGCAGTCTGAAAAATAGCGTGTGCGACTCACCGTCTGACTAGCGCGATGCAGAAAAACATGCGTAGCCAATACCCCCGCCAAAAGAAGAGATACGTCCTTGATAGCTGTGAAGTTGTGATGGCGTGCGAAACAACAGGAAGCAGCAACACACGTCGGTCTCCACGAAAGGCATGTACAGCGAACTGCTGCCCCCGCTCACCTTTAACCCGTGCTGAGGGAAACGCCCGCACGCGTCACATCACTTACGCGCATGGGCCCTTTCTTCGGATTACACGCATTCCCACGTGGACGTGCAGTTTTTCACACGCGCTGACACGCCCATGCACGCCTGTGCGCGTCACGTCACAGAGGCGCTCGCGCTTGAAGGGCCTTCTGTCCAATGAAATTGTGTATGCGTGCAGACGCGCTTATGCGCTAAGGGCCTTTCCTCGTATTACACGCTGACGTGCAGAATTCTCACGTGCCAAATCACTTCGTATCAAGCTGGCCATGTGTAAGCACATGGAAGACCACGCTCCTGCCCAAAAGGCCGAATTACTGCCCCCCAGATCCCTGAGCAGCCTCCCACGAGCCATCTGCTGCTGCCTGCCTGCCTGCCTGCCTGCCTGCCTGCCTGCCTGCCTGCCTGCTGCCACCGTGCCCTGCAATTTGGTGCCTGCACATCAGCCATCTGCAGGGGTCCAGTTGCTGTGTCCACCCCTGCTGGAACAGAAGACTCCCAACTGGGATACCATCGCTCCACAGTCCAGCCCCAGGACCCAGTTGCCCACCCACGCCAGCCAGAGGGGCAGAGGGCCACCAGCTTTAGTCAGAAGGAAGTTGGTGTCCTGGTGGAGCATGTCCTGGGGCATTATGATGCCCTCTTCGGATCATCACGCGCCGACAAGGATGGACATTACAGGATCTGGACAGACATCGTGACTGCCATCAACGCGGAGGGGGTGGCAGTCCGACTATTACATCATGTCAAGAAGCGCTGGGAGGACTTCAGGTCCAGGACCCTCAACAAGGCCCGGCGCTTCTTGAAGGCAGCGGATGCTAACGGGCGCCGGGGCCACTTGTCGGAAGATCAGATGAGGGTCCTGGAACGCATATCCACGTCCAGGTCCTTGAGAGGCATACGCGTCTGGAGTCGAGCGGTAAGTGGCCAGGCATTGCTGTGTGAGACAGGACATGTTGCAGTGTGCTGGTTGTCTGATACTTGCCTCTATGTGTGACATAGGCCATGTACACGTGTGTGTGTGCAGGGACATCATGGTCATGCATGTGAGACCAGTAATGTGTGAAGCACACGGTTGGTGTATGTGTTTAAATGCTACATGGGGAGCCCTATGAGGAATGGACACATGAGAGCATGCCAGTCTCTGTTCCTGGACATGAGTGGGGGTGAGGGATGGGTGATGATGCCATATACATGTATGGTTTCCATGTCTGTGTGTCTGACCTGCGTGTCTGTGACTTGTGAATGCCATGGATGCATGACACATGTCTGTGTCAATGTTCAGATCCACTGATGTGGCCTAGCTATCCTTGCATCCACTGTGTCTGGGGTGTACGAGTTCAGATGGATGAAAGTACGGTGAACAGAAGACTCCCGACTGTGAATGTGATAGGCATGGCCCATGATGCATGTGAGTTCAAAAACAACATTGTATGTTTCAAGAGTCCCTTGGACATGTTTGCTTATGTCCATAGCATGCGCCATGCCTGTTACTGCATGTGTTTTGCCTGCACTGACCCATGTGTTGTGGAGGGACATGATGGAAGTGATCTTTGACTGTGCCACTCATCTGCTATTGCTTCCTGTCTAGGGGACCATTGTACAGCACCCTGATGCTTGTGTTCTATGTCTCCCTCTACATGGTGCAAAGTGAAGAAGAGGGCGGAGACGGCGCTGTGGAGCAAAGCGGCGGGGATGCCCCCACGGCTGCAGCAGAAGGGGTGGGTGAGCCCCCACAGTGGCTTGCAACGGCGGAAGACGGTGTGGAGCCATCCAGGTTGGTGATTTCCACAGAGGAGGAGGAGGCCACTACTGAGCCGCACATGGGGCCTGGTGGGGGCATCCCTGCTGGTGCAAGTGGTGCAGTCCAGGGGCAGGGGCAGGAGGCAGCACAGGTCACCGTGGAGGTGCCTGTGCATGTCACTGTCCCTGACACTGTGACTGCACCACCATGCACCAGCAGGGATGCCCCATCCCAGGCCCGTCCGCAGGTAGGGGGGATGTCAATGTCATCTGACTCCCCTCCACCTGCAGACGAGGGGACCCCTGGCCGTATGGAGAAGGTCCTAATTGGTGTCGCGTTGCGCATGGGTGTCATTCGTGATGAGGTGCGTGCTTCCCGGGGGGAGCACGCACGTCATCACGATGAGCACCGTGCCAACATGAACAAGTTGGGAGCGGTCGTGGTCGGGGGTCTCGTACATGTGTCTGGCACTTTGGCGACCCTCTCCTCCTCTGTGGAGGCTATGCGTCAGTCGTTCTCCATTCTGTCTTCCGGCCCAGATGCCACCAGGGCCCCCTGTGGACCTGCCCCGACCAATGCAGCCAACTCGGTGGGGATCCCATCCCTGCCACAGTCGGGAGTCGGAGGTCCAGCAGGGGTGGACACACCAGCAACTGGACCCCAGCAGATGGAGGATGTGACAGCATCATCGGGCAGGGCACTTGCACGACGGCGTCGGTGGATTCCATCAGCCTGGATGCCGTCGTGCTGGCACAGGCAGTTGCGTCGGAGGCAGCAGCAGGCTCGACGTGGGAGGCATCATGGCTCGTGGCCATCAACATCAGGGGTGCAGGAATCGGCCGGAGGGCAGGAGAACCCTGGAATGGGAGTGGCTTCCGTGTGGGAGCGGTTGGGCCAGCAGATAGGTGCGGAGCGGCAGCGGGCAGAGGAGGAACGGCTCACAATGGTCAGGGCAGAGAACTCCATGCGGAGGGCGCTGAGGCGGGCTGAGTGCCTCGAGGGTCTTCGCAGGGAGTTGGAGCTGGACACTGCTTTATCCCTGCGAGACCTCGGGCCAGGGAACATGCCCACCTCCAAGCCATTGAACAGGAGTTCGATGATGCCCTGGCCCATGACAACATCCAGTGAGCCGTTGGACTAGCCCGCTGCCCTTGTAAATAGTTATGTAGTTAGTGTTAGGTTTCCTTTGCTTTTTTCTTGATTTTGGACCTTTTGGACAATGGCCAACATTTTTGTATATAGTTTTTTTATTACGTAGTATTTTTAGGTAGGTTTCATTTCTTCAGTTGGGATCATGGACCCTGGATTGTTTATCTGTATATAGTTGACTGTTGGATTATGTTTTTTTTTTGATTTACCCATGGAGCAATGGTTTTTGGTTTTGTTTTTCCCTTGGATGTACTTTTTTGAACTGTGACTTTGGACACCTTTCCTTTGGATTATGATTTGTGGTTTTTCATTATTTTACGGACATGCTGCTTTTTTGCTTTTAATTCCCATTGTCGTTTGTTTATTTTGAATCCCATTTATGTTGCTTTTAATAAATTTTTTTCATCAGACTTCAATGTGTGGTATCATATCATTGGTTTCATGCATGTCATGATATGGGTTTTGACATTCACTTACACCCATTGTGTGTATGTGAGGGACATGTGTTCATTTACATACTTGCCATTGGGGTTGTATCATGTAATTGGCAATTGTGAGTGGGTGGATGCAATACTTGGGTGGGTGTTTGGCATGTGGAGGCTGCCCATAAGGGCCAGGGATCTAGATTGTGATGACGTGTTGGCTGGGGGACATGTGTCAGGGCCTGCTGGCAGGTGCCCCACAATGCTGGGGGGTGGGGGTGCAGGGGGACATGAGTGGGACATGAGTGGGGGCCTGCTGGCAGGTGCCTCGCAATGCTGGGGGGTGGGGGTGCAGGGGGACATGAGTGGGGGCCTGCTGGCAGGTGCCTCGCAATGCTGGGGGGTGGGAGTGCAGGGGGACATGATTGGGACATGAGTGGGGGCCTGCTGGCAGGTGCCTCGCAATGCTGAGGGGTGGGAGTGCAGGGGGACATGATTGGGACATGAGTGGGGGCCTGCTGGCAGGTGCCTCGCAATGCTGGGGGGTGGGGGTGCAGGGGGACATGAGTGGGACATGAGTGGGGGCCTGCTGGCAGGTGCCTCGCAATGCTGGGGGGTGGGGGTGTAAGGGGACATGAGTTGGTGTTCAGTAGTGCAAGGAGACATGTGCCTTTGCTGGGGGGCATGGCCATGTTGGGTGGGCTGCCTGCGGGACATGAACAGGGATGCAGGGTAGTCCCCTGTGGTGTGGGCTGCCTGCAGGGGCCGTGGAGGGTGTACAGGGAACACCTGGGAGGACCCACATTGCCAAATCACGTGTGGGACTCCCCGGCACCCCAGTAATACACGTACCCAGCTGAAATCACGTGTGAAACTTCTTGCGAACCCCAGTAATACACGTACCCAGCTGAAATCGCGTGTGAAAGTTCCTGCGCACCCCAGTATTACATGTACCCCGCTCGCACAGAGCCAATCGCATGTGGAACTTCCCGCGCACCCCAGTAATACACGTACACCGCTCGCACAGGGCCAATCGAATGTGGGACTCCCCGGCACCCCAGTAATACACGTACCCAGCTGAAATCGCGTGTGAAACTTCCCGCGCACAGCATTAATACACATACCCAGCTGAAATCGCGTGTGAAACTTCCCGCGTACTCCAGTAATACACGTACCCAGCTGAAATCGCGTGTGAAACTTCCCGCGCACCCCAGTAATACACGTACCCCGCTCGCACAGGGCCAATCGCGTGTGGAACTTCCCGCGCACCCCAGTTATACACGTACCCCGCTCGCACAGGGCCAATCGCATGTGGAATTTCCCGCGCACCCCAGTAATACACGTACCCCGCTCGCACAGGGCCAATCGCGTGTGAAACTTCCCGCGCACCCCACTAATACACGTACCCAGCTGAAATCGCATGTGAAACTTCCCGCGCAGCCTAGTAATACACGTACCCAGCTGAAATCGCATGTGAAACTTCCCGCGCACCCCAGTAATACACGTACCCCGCTCGCACAGGGCCAATCGCGTGTGAAACTTCCTGTGCACCCCAGTAATACACGTACCCCGCTTGCACAGGGCCAATCGCGTGTGAAACTTCCCGCGCACCCCAGTAATACACGTACCCAGCTGAAATCGCGTGTGAAACTTCCCGTGCACCCCAGTAATATACGTACCCGCTCGCACAGGGCCAATCGCGTGTGAAACTTCCCACGCACCCCAGTAATACACGTACACAGCTGAAATCGCATGTGAAACTTCCCACGCACCCCAGTAATACACGTACCCCGCTCGCACAGGGCCAATCGCGTGTGGAACTTCCCGTGCACCCCAGTAATACACGTACCCTGCTCGCACAGGGCCAATCACGTGTGGAACTTCCCGCGCACCCCAGTAATACACGTAACCCGCTCGCACAGGGCCAATCGCGTGTGGAACTTCCGGCGCACCCCAGTAATACACGTACCCCGCTCGCACAGGGCCAATTGCGTGTGAAACTTCCCATGCACCCCAGTAATACACGTACCCAGCTGAAATCGCGTGTGAAACTTCCCGCGCACCCCAGTAATACACGTACCCCGCTCGCACAGGGCCAATTGCGTGTGAAACTTCCCATGCACCCCAGTAATACACGTACCCAGCTGAAATCGCGTGTGAAACTTCCCGCGCTCCCCAGTAATACACGTACCCCGCTCGCACAGGGCCAAACGCGTGTGAAACTTCCTGCGCACCCCAGTAATACACGTACCCAGCTGAAATTGCGTGTGAAACTTCCCGCGCACCCCAGTAATACACGTACCCCGCTCGCACAGGGCCAATCGCGTTTGAAACTTCCCGCGCACCCCAGTAATACACGTACCCAGCTGAAATCACGTGAGAAGCTTCCCACGCACCCCAGTGATACACGTACCCCGCTAGCCGTGCTGGTACAAGGTTAGTGCAGCCCTTTGCGCTGGATTGGGTATTTTGATGGCTTTTCCCTGCGCAAGGGGCGTTCTTGGGGGCGTAACTGGCGCTGCTGCAGGGTCGCTGCGCCACTGTGCGCCACGGCTGGTTTTGGTGGCTGGAATCCATGAATACGCTGTGCGCGGAAATGTATTTTAGTGCACGCGGCTGGCGCAGGGATTCGCACGCGCACACTGTGCGCCAGCCGCGTGCGCCACTTGTGCGCCAAATTCTATGAATTACCCCCTAAATTAGATGCCCCGGATTACACATTGGTTAAAAGGTGAAGCTGGGAGTTGCACCCACTCGGCAATTTCTGCACTTTACCACTTGCTTTTCTAGTACGTACCATGAATCAAAATAATCCCATTTTATAGAAAAGTAGACAAATCACATGACAATTTTAAAAACAAAATGTTATAGAAACATATTATGCAAAATGGGAATGATTCTAGCTTCATTGTCTCGATCATCAAGAGAAGTATACAGGTGCCAACATACTATTTGATGTGATCCTAAAAGATTACATCTGGGTTTCTCTTTTGTATTTTAATGCTTTAAATTTGTCCGAAACACAATTGTTATTTTTAAACATACACAAAAACCTTTCGGTTGTACAAAAATATGCGTGTCAGAGGCCAGCAATATCTGTTCCACTCTCTTCTTTCTAGGACGCCTTCCTCTGAAATGACCTACATACAAATTCAGATCAGGTAATGAATGGGCTAAATAATACCCCCAGCTTGTGAGAAGCCAACCTTTCCAAAGAAGACAGTACAGTAATGCCAGTGAAATACGTTGATTAGTCCAGGATCACTGTATCATCTGCTGGGGAAGCCAGGATAGAAGCATGAACGCTTTGGTTCCACGGTCTTGAATTTCCATACCTAATCACTTCTTGGACTAACACTTTATAGTCTTCATTTGAGGTGGCTGCCTAGGTTTTTACAAGCCTCCATCTGCAGAAAAGAATTTCTAGTCCTTCACCATACTGATGCAATATTAGTTTATTAGTTTCTTTTTATAGCAACCACAGGTACAGGTACACTTCTGAAAATAAGACCTGATGAGCTACAAAACAAAGTACACATACCTGCATATTTATCACATTAAACATAGGAACGGCTGAGTTGGTCTTGCTAGAATTCAGTGTTATAATCCTGCATATGAACACAAATATCTGCAATTAGTGCTTAACACACTGAGCTATCTTCTGAACCAACGTGGCACTCTCATTTATCAGTGTGCATTTCAACTTTGGCTATTGCACATGAAAAATATAATTCCCATAGAAAGGTGAGAGTGCTACAGCAGTTGTGGTTAACACACAAAATGAACACAGAATGCATTCCAGGATGAATTGATCAGAGCAGAATGTATTTGTTACAACAGACAGGCAATAGGTTCATGGCCTCAGCAACATACCATACAACATCTTGACGTGTGCTATTTAAGTTTTGTAAACAATGGTCACTAACTTCTTTAGATTAGACACCCTTGTGGGTGCCCCCCTCCAAGTAGGGGCCCGAGGCAAGTGCCCCTTTTGCCTTCCCATAAAGACGTCACTGCCAACACCTTGCCTCAGCAGCGCATTTCTCACCTAAAGCGAATTCTTGGATTGCCTCCTTCCTATTGGACAGATCCATGAGAGTGTTCTCTTCAAATGCCCTAGCCCCACTTGCGCCTGTTACATGTGGCGTTCCACAAGGGTCCTTTGTCTCCACGACCTTCTATAACATTTCTACTAAGGCATTATTTCACTTACCAGATGACTTGGGAATCTCCTACACCAATTACGCTAATGACACTCAAGTCCTTCTACCACTAATGGGAACTACAACACAGACTGCCAATTTGCAAGCAATTTTCCACACCATCCCGAGATGGATGGCAACACACCTTTTCTGCATCAATGACAAAAAGACAGAGATCCTCTTGGTCGGTTCAAAAACTGCACTTAACAAACTCGACCACGCTTACAGATCCTTCACCATAGATGGCATCTCAATCCCGGTCTCCAGCAATGTCAAGACCCTTGGTGTAGACCTGGACACTGTCCTTATCTAGGCAAGTGAATGTGATTGCCTACTCTGTGGCCTACACCACCAAACTGATTAATGTTTACAGTACTTTCCTCACCACTAAAAACTGCCTTACCATCGCTAGAGTGCTCCTTGGCTCGAGACTGGACTATTGCAATGCCCTATTGGCAGGGACCTCGACAGGTAACATCAAGAAACTTTAAATCCTCCAAAATATCTCCCCCAGTGCGGCACTGGACATACCAAAGTGGGAGCACGTCACTGAGGCAAGATGAAATGCTCATTGGCTACCATTCCTGAATGCATTATTTTCAAGACCCTAGCCTTTACACACAAATGCCTTTTCAACTCAGCCCGACATACCTATCACAAACATTCTCCAAAGAGCAATCGTCCAGGCCCACCCGCTCCCACTATTCCCACCAGCTCACTATCCCAAGATTCAGGAGAAAGTGGTGTGGGCTTTGGGAAGGGTCAGTTTACCGGTCATCACAGCCAAGAATTGGAACTCTCTACGTTTGTCTTTCAGTTCTGAGCAATCTTATTGGACTTTACGGAAACATCTCAAGACTTTACTTATCTCCCCTAAACGGCCAATGGTTTGATTGATTTTGTTCCTATGCCAGGATGTAACCAGCACCTTGATGTCCCTGGGTTTAGTGTGCTTAATAAATAAATACAATTGTTGAATACAAATCAAAAATGCCAGGGAACCTAACAGTCTGCTCCTTAATATGTGAACTTTAGCAAATCAAATTGTTTGCTGGTCACCCTCCCATTCATCTCCCGCACACTCGTGTGTTTTGAAGCTTTTCTGTCCATCACTTCCTGTGCATTTATTTGCCGGCTCTCTATGCCCTGCTATCCTCCCTCTCCCTCGTGCTTTCCACAGCTGTGCTTTTAATCTACACTTAACCTTTGCATCCTTTCAATTGCGCGCCTTAAAACGTCCACCGCGGGAGGTAGGTGTCCCACCCCTTGCTCGGCAGGAGCCGCGCTCACCATGGGCGGGCGGAAGCAACGCATAGCGCACGACCACAAATGGAATGAACGAATGATAATTTGGCAAAATAATGATCACTTCCGCCCTAATGACGGCACGACGGGAGTATTTTAAGCACACATTGCCAAACACTACATTTCACAGCCTGTAATTTGTGTATCCACAGGAGGCATATATTTTCTATCGTGTGTAATATTTAACTGTGAGAAACCCGACCACCTCAGCTGAGCTTAACATGAAGGAAACTGCTCTACCTTTGGACGTCAAAGAGTTGTGTGAGTATTTTACAACCCAGAGGCATGTTAATGTGCTTGAGCATTGTAAACACGTCCTCTGTTTTCAAATAGAAACTTAAAATTGCCCTTTAAAACAAATTAATGTCATGGTTCTTACTTGCACATAAAAACACATTAATGGTATTTTATTGCACGAGGACCAATAACAGTCTCTTCAAACAGCACTAAAAGTTCAAGCTGTTGTTGTAAGGTGCTGTGACCTTTAAGAAAGTAAAACAAAATAAGAATAACACCTTTTCAAACGTGTGCAGAACAGTTTGTACATACAAAATAAACCAGAAAAATATCAACATGTCAGAATGGAGCCTTTTTTTATTTCTATTTGTTAATATTTTGACAATCAGGAGATTTGGTGGGTTGGCATGTGATGGACTGGAAAAATTGATTAACCACCTGTATACAGTGGGGGGGGGGGTGGCTGGGGGCGGTGCTAGATGGGCTCAGAGGGTCCTCATTGGGAACTAGTCCAATCCAGTTCACTACTTTGTGGATGGTGTGTGGGTGAAACCAGATCTGACAGAAGCACCCGTTAGGGCGGATGAGTTCCTCCCCCAGTTCCGGTACTGTCTATAGAGTTGTTTGTAATGGTAAGCCAAGAAAAAAAATCAAAATACATAGAGCTTTAAGTAGCTAACAATTTATTTATTTATTTTATTTATTTGCCCTCTTAAAGCGCTCACACAGCCTGTGGGCATCAAGGTGCTGTTACAGCAATATGTCTCTTAGTTGCGTATTTATAACGCGCTTCATACCCGGAGGTCTCTAAGCGCGGACCCAGGGATCCCTGTGTTGCTTCGTGTCGTTTTGTTTCCAAGGCGAGCACGTTGCCACTGAGCTATCCTCCCGGGAGAATAGCACACTGTAATTGATTTGCATTATGATACGATGTCATAGTAGTTTCATTTATCAATAATTACGTGCAACACCACCAACCAAAGCTTATTTAGGTGCAAAAGAAACCCTACGTTTTGAAAATGACACCTGAAGCACTGAAATACCGAAGTAGAGGACCGGGCTACTGATCCAAAAGATGGGATTCGGTAGCTTTCCCAGAGTACTCTGGCTCTGAATGTCCAAACGCATGGGCGATGGGCAGCACATCTCCTGTTGCCTTTTTCTTCAATATTCTCCTGGGAACCAACAATGAATGTGTGCTAGAGGATTTCAGATCCCACCCGGAAATATAGAATGCCAGCTTTTCAGATACATATGAGGAAGTCATTCCATAGATACATCTAAAGACCAGTCAGAGAATGTAACCCTACATCAGTGGCATTCAAACCTTTTCATACCGAGCCCCCTCTCTTACCCCACAGTAACAATATTGTTTCTGGGGTCCTCCCACCTAGGGTTGGCCACCCCTAAGGGGCCGAAAGGATATCCAGTGAGGCCCCAGGTTCTTTAAAATATAAACAGATTGTTTACTGCTTATAACTTCCACTAAAAACTGTCACAATACTTTTTTACATTAAAAACAGTTCTAGTGAACCCTATTTCAAGAGTATGTGCCCCCCTGGGATATCTTTCAGGCCTGCCCCCCAGTTGGTAGACCACTGCACTACATCTACTGGCGTATGACGTGGGGGGAGGGGCCTCTGAGGGCAGGCCAAACCTATTCCAACTTCAGACTTAACAACATCAACTGGTTCAATGAAAATGACCACTAACACTATGACGTCCAACTCTGACCTTTTACTGTACGACTCGAAATCTCCCCACCTTCTACCCCTCCCTCTCACCCCTACTGTAAATCTACACTCTCACTCCTAACTAATCACCTCTATCCCTCCTGTCCAACCTCTCTATGTATATTACATGGCCACGGTAGTGGCCATGTAGTTATGGTTAAGTTGCTGTTTCCATAGGAAGAGCACTTTTTGGGTGGCTTATAACTTTGCTCCCCCTGGACGAATCAACACCAAACTTTGCAAAAAAAAGTATATGGTCCACTCAAGGGGGGGCAAAGTTATAGGGGGGTCCCACATTTTTTTTTCCCGTAGACTGAATGGGAAAAAAACTTTGCTCACGCCTAAAGCTCAAACCGCTGGACGGATTTTCACCAAATTTGGACCAGGAGCAGCGGCTTGGTCCCGAAAGCGTGCTTTTGCAAATTTGGTGAAAATCCATCCAGTAGTTTTTTAAAACATGACCAAAAGGTAGGTCAGAAAAAGTTAGTGATATCTGTTCGCTCCACGGACAGGACAGGATTGGGCAAGCGGGTTGCGTGGTGTCCGCGGACATGTTACGTGCTTTCCCATTGGCTGCACTACTGCATGCAGTGCGTCGTATTTTCAAGACGCCCGCCATCTTTGTTTGTGGTTTGCCTGAGAGCCGAGGAGCGGGATCTGCCGCCTGGTAGTAAGTGTCTTCCTTCCGTTCCCCCCACCCCCGCTCATGCCTGTGTCTTCCACCCGTTCCCCCCACCCCCCACTCATGCCCCGTATCTCTCTCCTGTTCTCCCCCACCCCCCGCTCATGCCTCGTGTCACCCTCCTGTATCCCCCAACCCCCCGCTCATGCCCCATGTCTCCTTCCTGTCCCCCCTACCGACGCTCATGCCCCATTCTCCCCTGTTCCTCCATCCCCCGCTCACGCCATCGGCACACGGAGGGCTGAGGAGCGGGATCTGCTGCCTGCACACTAAGGTTATGTCTGTTTCTCCCTCTCGATCCCCCCCACCCCCTGCTCATGCCCCGTGTCTCCTCTGTTCCCCCCTCCCCCGCTCATGCCCCGTGTCTCCTCTGTTCCCCCACCCCCTGCTCATGCCCCGTGTCTCCCTCCTGTCCCCCCCACTACCTGCTCATGCCCCGTGTCTCCCTCATGTCCCCCCAACCCCCCGCTCATGCCCTGTGTCTCCTCTGTTCCCCCCCACCCCCAGCTCATGCCCAGTGTCTCCTCTGTTCCCCCCACCCCCGCTCATGCCCGTGTCTCCTCTGTTCCCCCACCCCCGGCTCATGCCCCGTGTCTCCCCTGTTCCCCCACCCTCCGCTCATCCCCCATGTCTCCTCTGTTCCCCCCCACCTCCGCTCATGCCCTGTGTCTCCCTTGTCCCCCCCCGCTCATGCCCCGTGTCTCCCCTGTTCCCCCTACCCCCCGCTCATGCCCCGTGTCTCCCCTGTTCCCCCCACCCCCGCTCATGCTCTGTGTCTCCCCTGTTCCCTCACCCTCCGCTCATCCCCCATGTCTCCTCTGTTCCCCCCACCCACCCGCTCATGCCCTGTGTCTCCTCTGTTACCCCCCAACCCCCGCTCATGACCTGTGTCTCCTTTGTTCCCCCCACCCCCTGCTCATGCCCCGTGTCTCCTCTGTTCCCCCCACCCCGCTCATGCCCCATGTCTCCCTCTTCTTCCCCCTACCCCCTGCTCATGCCCCGTGTCTCCCTCCTGTACCCCCACCCCCTGCTCATGCCCCGTGTCCCCCTCCTGTCTCCATTGTTCCCCCCGATCATGCCCCGTGTCTCCCTCCTGTCCCCCCCACCCTCCGCTCATGCGCCGTGTCTCCCTCCTGTTGCCCCCACCCCTGCTCATGCCCTGTGTCTCCGTCACGATTCCCCCACCCCCCGCTCATGCCCCGTGTCTCCCCTGTTCACCCCCACCCCCTCAGTCATGCCCCGTGTCTCCCCCTGTTCCCCCCACCCCCCGCTCATGCCCTGTGTCTCCTATGTTAGCCCCACCTCCCCGCTCGTGCCCCGTGTCTGCCCTTTTCCCCCCGCTCATGCCCGTGTCTCCCCTGTTCCCCCACCATCCGCTCATCCCCCATGTCTCCTCTGTTCCCCCCCACCACCCGCTCATGCCCTGTGTCTCCTCTGATCTCCCCCACCCCCGCTCATGCCCTGTATCTCCTCTGTTCCCCCTACCCCCTGCTCATGCCCTGTGTCTCCCTTGTTCCCCCCACCCCCCGCTCATGCCCTGTGTCTCCCCCACCCCCCACTCATGCCCCATGTCTCCCCTGTTCCCCCAACCTCCGCTCATCCCCCATGTCTCCCCTGTTCCCCCCACTCCCTGCTCATGCCCTGTGTGTGCCCTGTTCCCCCCACCCCCCGCTCGTGCCCCATGTCTCCCTTCTGTTGCACCCCACCCTCCGCTCATGCCCTATGTCTCCCTCGTGTTTCCCCCACCCCCCGCTCATGCCCAGTGTCTGCCCTGTTCCCCCACTCCCTGCTCATGCCCTGTGTGTGCCCTGTTCCTCCCACCCCCTGCTCGTGCCCCATGTCTCCCTCGTGTTCATCCCGACACCCCGCTCATGCCCCATGTCTCCCTCGTGTTCCCCCCACCCCCTGCTCATGCCCCGTGTCTCCCCTGTTCCCCCCACCCCCCGCTCATGCCCCGTGTCTCCCTCATGATCCGCCCACCCCCCACTCATGCCCCGTGTCTCCCCTGTTCCCCCCACCCCCGCTCATGCCCTGTGTCTCCCTCGTGTTGCCCCCACCCCCGCTCATGCCCTGTGTCTCCATCTTCTTCCGCCCACCCCCTGCTCATGCCCCGTGTCTCCCTCACGATTCCCCCACCCCCCGCTCATGCCCTGTGTCTCCCCCCTGTTTGCCCCCACCCCTGGTCATGCCCCGTGTCTCCCCCCTGTTCCCCCACCCCCTGCTCATGCCCTGTGTCTCCTCTGTTCCCCCCACCCCCGCTCATGCCCCATGACTCCCTCATGTCTCCCCACCCCCTGCTCATGCCCCGTGTCTCCCTCCTGTCCCCATAACCCCCGCTCATTCCCCATGTATGCCCTATTCCCCCCACCCCCGCTCATGCCCCGTGTCTCCCTCGTGTTGCCCCCACCCCCCGGTCATGCCCCGTGTCTCCTTTGTTCCCCCCCACCCCCCGCTCATGCCCTGTGTCTCCCTCTTCTTCCCCCCACCCCCTGCTCATGCTGCGTGTCTCCCTCTTCTTCCCCCCACCCCCTGCTCATGGCCCGTGTCTCCCTCGTGTTACCCCCCACCCCCCGCTCATGCCCCGTGTCTACCTCCCGTTCCCCCCACCCCCCGCTCATGCCCCGTGTCTCCCTCCTGTCCCCCATCCCCCGCTCATGCCCCATGTCTGCCCTGTTCCCCCCGCCCCCTGCTCATGCCCCGAGTCTCCCTCGTGTTGCTCCCACCCCCGCTTAGGCCACGTGTCCCCCTGTTCCCCCCACCGCCCGCTCATGCCTCTTGTCTCCCTTTTCTTCCCCCCACACCCTGCTCATGCCCCATGTCACCCTCCTGCCCCCCCACCCCTGCTCATGCCCCGTCTCTCCCTTTTCTTCTCCCTGCTCATGCCCCATGTCTCCCTCCTGCCCCCCCACCCCCCGCTCATGCCCCGTGTCTACCTCTTGTTCCCCCCCACCCCGGCTCATGCCTTGTGTCTGTCCTGTTTACCCACCGCCCGCTCATGCCCTGTGTCTCCCCTGTTCCCCCCACTCCCGCTCATGCCCTGTGTCTCCCTCTTCTTCCCCCCACCCCCTGCTCATGCCCCGTGTCACCCTCCTGTCCCCCCCACCCCCGGTCATGCCCTGTGTCTCCTCTGTTCCCCCCACCCCCCTCTCATGCCCTGTGTTTCCTCTGTTCCCCTCACCCCCTGCTCATGCCCAGTGTCTCCCTCTTCTTCCCCCCCACCCCCTGCTGATGCCTCATGTCTCCCCCCTGCCCCCCACCCCCGCTCATGCCCCGTGTCTACCTCTCGTTCCCCTCACCCCCGCTCATGCCCCGTGTCTGCCCCGTTCCCCCCACCCCCTGCTCATGCCCCGTGTCTCCCTCGTGTTTCCCCACCCCCGCTCATGCCCCGTGTCTCCCCTGTTCCCCCCACCCCCGCTCATGCACTGTGCCTCCTCTGTTCCCCCCGCTCATGCCCCGTGTCTCCCTCTTCTTCCCCCACCCCTGCTCATGCCCCATGTCACCCTCCTGTCCCCCACCCCCTGCTCATGCCCCATGTCTGCCCTGTTCCTCCCGCCCCCTGCTCATGCCCAGAGTCTCCCTTTTCTTCACCCCCACCCCCTGCTCATGCCCCATGTCTCCCTCCTGCCTCCCCACCCCTGCTCATGCCCCGTGTCTCCCTTTTCTTCCCCCTGCTCATACCCCATGTCTCCCTCCTGCCTTCCCCCACCCCCCGCTCATGCCCCGTCTCTCCCTCCTCTAGCCCCCACCCCCTGCTCATGTCCCGTGTCTTCCCTGTTCCCCCCAGCCCCCGCTCATGCCCTGTGTCTCCCCTTTTTGCCCGCACCCCCCGCTCATGTCCTGTGTCTCCTCTGTTCCCCTCCACCCCCCGCTCATGCCCCATGTCTCCCTCCACCCCTGCTCACACCCTGTGTCTCCCTCATGTCCCCCCACCCCCCGCTCATGCCCCGTGTCTCCCTCTTGTTCCCCCCACCCCCCGTTCATGCCCCGTGTCTGCCCTGTTCCCCCACCCCCCGCTCATGCCCCATGTCTCGATTCTGTTGCACCCACCCCCAGCTCATGCCCCGTGTCTGCCCTGTTCCCCCCACCCCCCACTCGTGCCCTGTGTCTCCCCTGTTCCCCTCACCCCCCGCTCATGCCCCGTGTCTCCCCTGTTCCCCCCACTCCCTGCTCAGGCCCTGTTTGTGCCCTGTTCCCCCCACCCCCCGCTCGTGCCCTGTGTCTCCCTTCTGTTGCACCCCACCCCCGCTCATGCCCTGTGTCTCCCTCGTGTTGCCCCCACCCCCCGCTCATGCCTCGTGTCTGCCCTGTTCCCCCCGCTCATGCCCCGTGTCTTCCTTGTTCCCCCCACCCCCCGCTCATGCCCTGTGTCTCCACTGTTTCCCTCACCCCCCGCTCATGCCCCGTGTCTCCCCTGTTCCCCCCACTCCCTGCGCATGCCCTGTGTTTTCCCGGTTCCCCCCACCTCCCGCTTGTGCCCTGTGTCTCCCTCGTGTTCCCCCCCACATCCCGCTCATGCCCCATGTCTCCCTCGTGTTCCCCCCCACCCACTGCTTATGCCCTGTGTCTCCCCTGTTCCCCCACCCCCCAGCTCATGCCCTGTGTCTCCCTCATGTTCCCCCCAGCCCCGCTTATCCCCGTGTTTCCCTCGTGTTTCTCCCACCCCCCGCTTATCCCCCATGTCTCTCTCACGATCCCCCACCCCCCGCTCATGCCCCGTATCTCCCTCCTGTCCTCCCCACCCCCCGCTCATGCCCTGTGTCTCCCTCATGATCCCCCCACCTCCCACTCATGCCCCGTGTCTCCCCTGTTCCCCCCACCCCCCGCTCATGCCTTGTGTCTCCCTCGTGTTGCCCCCACCCCCTGATCATGCCCTGTGTCTCCCTCTTCTTCCCCCCCACCCCCGCTCATGCCCCGTGTCTCCCTCCTGTCCCCCACCCCCGATCATGCCCCGTATCTCCCTAACGATTCCCCCTGCCTTACTTGCCTTGCATTTGTCCGTAAAGTATTGGTACCGAGTTGACTTCATAACCTGCCTTATTTTTCTCTCCCGTCCTAACGAATACTAGAGTGCCATCTAGGTTAAAGCATACACCTCTGTCTGCAAATAAGTGATGCCGGTGAACCTAGACTTGTCGAACTATTGTTAGGGGGATTGATCTTTTTCTTCGTATAGTAATTGTGATTGAAGTTGTTTGCCGTATTAGTGTCAGAGTGTTTTCTATAGATGTGTTGTTATAAATAAATACCTTTATATCTTTACACCAAAGCCTTGTTCCGTGTCTGCTTGTTCTACTGTGTAGATTTCCCTATATTGTATACTCCACATACTGCCTAACTCTTCTTGAGGGAAGTCTGACTGCTCAGCCACAGCTACCAAGTGAATCTGTGTGGTGCAGATTGCTACCAAGTGGGTTTACTGCCAAACACCTGTAGTCCTAAATCTTTTGCAGTGGTCCCAGAGGGAACTGCACAGGTTTCCGCCTAACACTGGTGTACAGCGGTGGGATTTGTATCGAGTATACAGTTTAGAGTTCTTTTTGACACTTTAGGATAAATAACCACAAAGCTTAGCACTAAAAAGCAACTTTCAAAAACATGTCTCCGATGAAAGCTTACAATCGAGAATCCTTGTCTGGCGAAAGTACTGAGAGTTTACGAGCTCTCTGTAGGCAAGAGAATCTTTCTGTAAGAGGCAAGAAGTTAGAACTGATAGCGAGATTGCTGGAAAACCAAAGTCTGGGTACTGGTTCAGAGGAAACAACGTCTCCAGCAGATGTAGATAACAGTGATGGTGTTGATCTAAATCGTAATTCTGACTATAGTGATGAAGAGGCTGAAGAGGAAGGAGAGGCTAACGGAACTGTCTCCCCTGCTCCTCTACCTGCCTTACCAGCTGTACCTACGGGGGCCCATACCAGGTCCCACATGTAACCCTGCTTATTTTGAACTTGAAAAAATGAAGCTCGAATTAGAATACAAACGGTTCTTGGCTCAATCTGAAAGAAACCAAGAGCTCGAGTTCAGACGGATGAATGCCCAGGCTGAACAGAAGCAAGCTGAGTTAAGGCTCAGGGAAATTGAATTTAATCACGAATTAGAGATGAAAAAGTTGTCTGTGGAAAATGCTTCTCTCTCCTCTGGTTCCTCTAGGACCTCCAGTCCCAAAAGACCCCGGATGCCTAAGGAATTAGTGGGTATGTATGAACCAAGATTGGATGTATTGGATTGGTTAAAACTGTTTGAGTACAATCATGGGCTCCAGGACATCACCGGGAATAATTTACTTCCCTGGTTGTTCTCTAGGCACCCCCCTGTTGCGACTGATGTGGTAATGAAGTTGGGGGAGGCGGATAAGACGGATTACGAAAGCATGAAACTAGCTTTGATAGCTAGATTTGGGAGGACCCCTTCCCAGTATTTTAAGAGGTTTAGAACCCTGAAAAAGCATGATGGTACCCCTTGGGCTACCTGGGTGAGTAAAGGGTTGAAAAACTTAGAGGGATGGATTAAGGGTTACAAAGTGAACACTTACGAGGGTATGAAGAATCTTTTCATGTTGGAGTCTATTTATGATGCCTGTTCTCCGGAGCTCAGACAGCACTTGGCTGATTCGAAGGATTTGGATTCCCGGAAGCTGGCTAAGGCTGCTGACTTATGGGTTGCCAACAGGGCCACTCATAAGGATTCTGGGGCAACTCAGAAGAAGGATGAGGGAAAACAGCCTAAAAAAGACTCAAAAGAGAATACGAATAACTCAAATTCCAAAGAGGGCCCCAAACAAAACCAGAAGGGTAAGCCACAAGGAAAACCGCAGCAGAATAGTGTGTCTTCTGGTGCCAAACCGGAAGGGGGACAGAACAAGCCACCATTCCAGAAAGCATTCGGTAAATGCTTTGTTTGTGGCTCGACTGACCACGTGAAAGGAGATCCCAGATGTAAGAGTAAACCTTCAGGGGTCCAGCTTGTCTCCTTAGCCTTCGCTCCAGAGGAGGAAGTCCAAATGGCAAGTGGAAACTTTCTACCGCTAGCTGATGAACCCATTGGAGTCTCAGCCAGCGTTTCTTTAGTATCTCTAGGGTTGTGGGATCAACAGAATTTAGATGTCTATAATTCTATCCCCGATAATACTAAAGAGTATTATAAGGACAGTGTAAAGGTGAATGGTCAGGAGACTCCTGCCATTAGGGACACGGGGGCTAGCATAACTGTGGTGGATAAATCGTTTTTTCAGGCTGAGGATGTTGCTAAGGCACCCAGACGCCTCACCAAGTTAGCTGGAGAGCCTGTGCAGATGCTTCCCCAATTACCAGTTCTCATCCAGTGTAACAACATGACTGTGAAGCTACCTGTCAGCATACAGAGTGAGGTACTGTTGGGTAACGATTTGAAAACTCTCGTAGTTGTATCGCATACTCCCAGACCTCCTAGTAAACAGTTACAGGAGCTAACCAGACCTGCAAGAGAGAGGACCATGCGCGGTACTCTCCGGAGATGATGAAGAAAGAAATCACTCCTGCTCCACTGGAATTGTCGGCTGCTGTCTCGAAGAAATCAGAAGCGAAAGGGAAACCTAAGACTTCTACCCCGAAACCAGCAGCCAGCATTTCAGTGCAGCCAACAAGGACTTCCCCGCGGTTGTCAAAAGTTACACCCGTAACTCCACCTCCAGCTGAGGCTGAGACGGAGATACAACCGTGTGTGGTAGAATTAGACTCTGAGGAAGAGCTAATGGAAGGCCAGGAACTAATTGGAGATCTGGATCCTGTTGACCATCCTGAGCTGCAGTCTTTACTGGCAGAAGGTGGACCCAGCAGGGCAGACTTCAGTAAGGGACAGAGAGAATGTCCAACTCTGGAAGGTCTTCGCCACCAGGCCGAAGCTCAGGCTGAAGGGCAAGAGCCTGGGAAATACAGGTTGCACTGGGAAGATGGCCTCTTCTACAGTGAACCGACCGAGTCTGCACCTGGAGACTACAAGCGGCTTGTAGCACCCCAAGAGAACAGACCACAGTTCTTGCAGTTAGCCCACGAGATTCCTTTGGCTGGTCACTTGAGTTTCAAGAAGACTAAGGAAAGGCTCTCTCTCTACTTCTATTGGCCAAGGATGGGGGCCGAAGTAGAAAAACACTGCAGGAGCTGCCACACCTGCCAGACCTCTGGTAAGGTTGGCTCCAAGAATGTGGCACCTTTAGTGCCTCTCCCAGTTGTGGGAGTCCCGTTTGAGAGAGTAGGGATTGACATTGTTGGTCCCCTTGATCCTCCAACCTCCTCAGGCAACAGGTTTATACTTGTTGTAGTAGACCATGCTACTAGGTATCCTGAGGCAATTCCTATGAGGACTGTTACAGCTCCGACTGTGGCTAAGGCCCTCCTTGGTATCTTTACTAGGGTCGGGTTTCCGAAGGAAGTAATCTCTGACAGGGGGTCAATCTTTATGTCCCACTACATGAAAGCCATGTGGAAAACCTGTGGAGTTACTTACAAGTTCTCAACAGCTTACCACCCACAAACCAATGGGTTAGTAGAACGGTTCAACCGAACCATGAAGAGCATGATAGGTGCTTTAGAGGAACTCCTTAAGCGTAAGTGGGACCTTCTACTGCCATGCCTTCTCTTTGCTTATAGAGAAGTCCCTCAGGAGGGAGTAGGTTATTCTCCCTTCGAACTTCTCTATGGTCATCCAGTCAGAGGTCCATTGGCCCTGATTAAGGAGGGGTTGGAGAATGCTCCTTCCCCCAAGACAGTCAGAGTGACTGACTACGTGATAGGTCTCCGGAGGAGAATGTCGCACATGATGACAGAAGCAAGGGATAACTTGAAAGCTGGACAAGCATTGGTCAAGCACTGGCACGATCAAAAGGCTAACATGGTTGAGTTTGCTCAAGACCAGCGCTTTCTCGTTATGATCCCAACAAGGCAGAGGGCCTTGCAAGACAAATGGATGGGACCCTTCAGAGTTGTGGGTAAACTCGGAGAGGTTAACTATCTGGTGGACTTGGGCAATCCCAAGGAGGCTCCGACTGTCTTCCACACCAACCGACTCAAAGCGTATGTCTCACGACCTGATGTAGGAGCGTTGCTTCTAGCATCATCCGAGGAAGAAGAAGAAGAGAGTGAAGCTCTTCCGGATCTCCTCAGAGGCTTGCCTTTGGATGAAAAAATTGAAGGAGTAAATCTATCTTCCAATCTGACACCCGAGCAACAAGAAGAGTGCAAATCCATGTTGAATCAGTTTGCCTCTCTGTTCTCGCTCTCACCAGGCTTGACCCCTTGGGGCCAGCATGACATACTCACTGGTGACTGTCTGCCAGTCAAAAGCAGAGGATACTGAATGTCAGAAAACGTACGAACCCACATCAAAGGTGAGGTCAGCAAGATGCTTGATCTCGGGGTAATAGAGCCCTCTACTAGTCCATGGTCTAGCCCAGTTGTGTTAGTACCAAAGGCCGGATCTAAAGAACTTAGACTCTGCGTGGATTATAGAGCTCTTAATGCAGTCACCAAGACTGATGCCCACCCTTTGCCATGAACAGATGACTTGGTGGATAAACTTGGCTTATAGAGCTCTTAATGCAGTCTAATGCGCCGCCAAGTTCCTCAGCACATTTGACTTGACGTCAGGCTATTGGCAAATAGCCCTGACAGACCATGCCAAGGAGAAAACTGCATTTTCTACCCCCGTTGGCTTATATCAGTTTAAGGTAATGCCTTTCAGATTGAAGAATGCACCTGCTACGTTTCAACGGATGGTAAACCAAGTTCTGAATGGGATGGAGGACTTCTGCACGGCATACTAGGATGACATAGCAGTGTTCAGCAATTCCTGGGAAGAACATGTAACCCACCTGAGATATGTTTTGCAGGCTCTTGGATGAGCCAATCTGACCATAAAGGCGAGTAAATGCCAAATTGGACAGAGTAAGGTAGTCTATCTTGGACATGAGGTAGGAGGTGGAGAAATAAGGCCTTTGCTCAGTAAGATTGAAGCTGTGCGAAATTGGACAACACCTACTACTCAAACCCAAGTGAGAGCCTTCCTAGGTCTCACTGGGTATTACAGGAATTTCATCGAGAATTATGGGACCATAGCCTCTCCACTGAATGTCATCTCCTCGCCCAAATTTCCTAAAAAGTTTAGATGGAACGAGGAGTGCAATCAGGCTTTTGAAAACCTGAAAAAGGCTCTTTGCCAAGCCCCAGTACTCAGAGCTCCTGATTAGCGCCAACACTTCATTGTGCAGACAGTTGCTTCAAATGTAGGAATAGGTGCCGTACTCAGTCAACTGGATGGGAAAGGTAAGGAGCACCCCGTTTGTTTCATCAGCTGTAAGCTGAAGGAAACTGAAACAAGGTGGGCAACAATCGAAAGAGAGTGCTTTGCTATCGTGTGGGCTCTGAAGAAGTTTAGGCCGTACTTGTATGGTTCTACTTTTGTCATTCAGACTGACCACCAACCCTTGAGATGGTTAATCCAAATGAAAGGGGAAAACCCGAAACTATTGAGATGGTCGATCTGCCTGCAAGGGTTTGATTTCTCCATTGAGCACAGGTCAGGGTGTCACCACCAAAATGCTGATGGTCTCTCTAGGATGTATGTGATCGACTAGAGGTATGAGATTCATCCAGGAGTGGATTAAATCCTCCTGTCCCTTAGTCTGGGGGGCGAGTGTTAGGGAGAATTTTCTGTTTAGGCTGAATTTCCTAACCTTGTGAGTCCCCCAGCAGCTTTGCTGGATTTCTGGAGTTTCTTTTTTCCATCCTGCCAAGAGTGGGACTCTTTTTCTCCCACTCTTGGACATGAATGTGTGTAATTCCTTTGAATGTCAATGTGTTCTATGGGCTATGGGGTCTTTTACTCCATAGGGTCTCATATGTTTTACTATGTGTGTTACAACGCACCCTCCGTGCCGTAGCACTGGGGCGTCCTAGCAGACCTCCATCATAGACTCCATACCCGGGGACTGACTACTGTCTCCCCGGGCATGTAAAGTCACTATTGGCTTTACTAGACCTAAATTTACTAACAGAACTATTACAAACCATCCTATTGTGGACGTACTAGTAGGGGTAATTCGATTACTCCTGGGTCTGTTATTCGAGGGGGCACTGTCCCGTCCCCCCTCGTCGAGTTTTGGCTGGTGGCAGTGGAAACTACTTGTTATATTCGACCCCGAATATAACCATATGGGATTCTTCCCATTGTTGGAGATTGATACTTTTCCTCGTTAATCTCTAACATATCACCGATTTACTTATCTTAAATAAGTCTATCGGATGGTATTTTCTGTCAGTTGTGTATAGGCGCGTTACAAATACCATATCATATCATATCAGAACTCGGTTTTTAAAATGGCGTCTGTGTTCGTCTCTGTGACTCCTAAACCAAAGGTTGAGCCCTTTGTTCCACTTTTGGCGGGCTTCTGTACAGAGACCCTCCAAAGTGGTGCCATTCTGTCTGGGTTACCACAGGGGTGTGGGAGGGGGTTTAGGCACCCTGGACTGAGTTGCCTTGCCAACTCCAGTCGCACTCTGGTGTGATTGGCCCAAGTGGTGAGCCACCCCGCTCACCACTTAGCGTGTTTTGATTGACAGCTAGGCTGAATGAATGGGGGTTTTCTGCATAAAAGCAGGGCTTTTGGGACTGGATCTTCAGAAGTCGCCACAGGACCTAAGAATCCGACGAGGGTAAAGCTGAGCCGACCTGCAACGACGACACCTCCGGTGGAGCCCTGCGGAACCGACTCACCACTTCCCGACGACAGAGGAGATCTCCCTGCCGGAGAGTCTCTTCCCCTGACTGGTGGGAACAACCAGTCCCCTTTGCTTTTTCTTCGCTCCAGGACGCAGTGGTCGAATTGTTCGTGCAGAGCACCTCGGCAACCGGATAGCCACTACCCCTGTACCGCGACCAAACGTGGTGCCTTGTGATGGAGCACTCCGCGGCTGATCTCTTCCCTGGTGGTGCACCGGACTTCACTTTTCTTCGGCGACGAGATCATCTCTACTCTTGGCAAAGACCCGACGTGCATCCACCACCAGGAACAACTGCCCCCTCCGGAGCTGTCTCTCAACAAACAAGGTACCGTGTCTGCCTGGCTTCCCTGTCTGCCGGATAGAGTGAGGTGTCTTAATCCTCGCCTTTCCATTGGGTCGCCTCTAAGCTTTCTTTAACGTGTTGTTCTGAACTGATCCAATCTTTCCATAACACTTTTGTGATAAAGACTCGAAGCGCATTTCCACTGTTGGGACATATCGCCTTGCCTCTCTCCGAGTGGGCCTGGCCTCTGAACTTTGTGATCTGCAGTAGACCCTGCCTTACTTGCCTTGCATTTGTTCGTAAAGTATTGGTACCGAGTTGACTTCATAACCTGCCTTATTTTTCTCTCCCGTCCTAACGAATACTAGAGTACCATCTAGGTTAAAGCATACACCTCTGTCTGCAAATAAGTGATGCCGGTGAACCTAGACTTGTCAAACTATTGTTAGGGGTTTGATCTTTTTCTTCGTATAGTAATTGTGATTGAAGTTGTTTGCCGTATTAGTGCCAGAGTGTTTTCTATAGATGTGTTGTCATAAATAAATACCTTTATATCTTTACACCAAAGCCTTGTTCCGTATTTGCTTGTTCTACTGTGTAGATTGCCCTATATTGTATACTCCACATACTGCCTAACTCTTCTTGAGGGAAGTCTGACTGCTCAGCCACATCTACCAAGTGAATCTGTGTGGTGCAGATTGTTACCAAGTGGGTTTACTGCCAAACACCTGTAGTACTAAATCTTTTGCAGTGGTCCCAGAGGGAACTGCACAAGTTTCCGCCTAACACCCCCCACCCCCCGCTCATGCCCTGTGTCTCCCTCCTGTTCCCCCCACTCATGCCCCATGTCTCCATCGTGGTACCCCCACCCCCCGCTCATGCCCCGTGTCTGCCCTGTTCCCCCTGCTCATGCCCCGTGTCTCCCCTGTTCCCCCCACTCATGCCCTTTGTCTCCCCTGTTTCCCTCACCCCCCGCTCATGCCCTGTGTCTCCCCTATTCCCCCCACTCCCTGCTCATGCCCTGTGTGTGCCCTGTTCCCCCCACCGCCCACTCGTGCCCCGTGTCTCCCTCGTGTTCCTCCCCACACCCCGCTCATGCCCCATGTCTCCCTCGTGTTCCCCCCACCCCCTGCTCATGCCCCCTGTCTACCCTGTTCCCCCACCCCCCGCTCATGCCCCGTGTCTCCCTTCTGTTGCACCCCACCCCCAGCTCATACCCTGTGTCTGCCCTGTTCCCGCACCCTCCGCTCATGCCCCGTGTCTCCCTTTTCTTACCCCCACCCCCTGCTCATGCCCCATATCTCCCTCCTGCCCTCCCCCACCCCCTGCTCATGCCCCGTGTCTACCTCTTGTTCCCCCACCCCCCGCTCATGCCCCATGTCTGCCCTGTTCCCCCACCCCCCACTCATGCCCCGTATCTCCCCTGTTCCCCCCACTCCCTGCTCATGCCCTGTGTGTGCCCTCTTCCCCCCCACCCCCCGCTCGTGCCCTGTGTCTCCCCTGTTCCCCTCACCCCATGCTCATGCCCCGTGTCTCCCCTGTTCCCCCCACTCCCTGCTCATGCCCTGTGTGTGCCCTGTTCCCCCCACCCCCGGCTCGTGCCCCGTGTCTCCCTTCTGTTGCACCCCACCCCCGCTCATGCCCCGTGTCTCCCTCGTGTTGCCCCCACCCCCCGCTCATGCCCCATGTTTGCCCTGTTCCACCCGCTCATGCCCTGTGTCTCCTCTGTTCCCCCCACCCCCCGCTCATGCCCTGTGCCTCCCCTGTTTCCCTCACCCCGCTCATGCCCTGTGTCTCCCCTGTTCCCCCCACTCCCTGTGCATGCCCTGTGTGTGCCCTGTTCCCCCCACCCTCCGCTCTTGCCCCGTGTCTCCCTCGTGTTCCCCCCACCCCCGCTTATCCCCCAATGTCTCTCTCACGATCCCCCCAGCCCCCGCTCATGCCCTGTGTCTCCCTCGTGTTGCCGCAAACCCCCCGCTCATGCCCTGTGTCTCCCTCTTCTTCCCCCCACCCCCGCTCATGCCCCGTGTCTCTCTCCTGTCCCCCCACCCCCCACTCATGCCCCGTGTCTCCCTCACGATTCCCCCACCCCCCGCTCATGCCCTGTGTCTCCCCCCTGTTTGCCCCCACCCCCCTGGTCATGCCCAGTGTCTCCCCTCTGTTCCCCCACCCCCTGCTCATGCCCCATGTCTCCCTCCTGTCCCCCCACCTCCTGCTCATGCCCCGTGTCTCCCTCCTGTCCCCCCACCCCCCGCTGATGCCCCATGTATGCCCTGTTCCCCGCACCCCCGCTCATGCCCCGTGTCTCCCTCGTGTTGCCCCCACCCCCCGCTCATGCCCTGTGTCTCCTCTGTTCCCCCCACCCCTGCTCATGCCCTGTGTCTCCCTCTTCTTCCCCCACCCCCTGCTCATGCTGCATGTCTCCCTCTTCTTCCCCCCCACCCCCTGCTCATGTCCCGTGTCTCCCTCGTGTTACCCCCCACCCCCCGCTCATGCCCTGTGTCTACCTCCCGTTCCCCCACCCCCCGCTCATGCCCCGTGTCTCCCTACTGTCCCCCCACCCCCTGCTCATGCCCCATGTCTGCCCTGTTCCCCCGCCCCCTGCTCATGCCCCGAGTCTCCCTCGTGTTGCTCCCACCCCCCGCTTAGGCCCCGCGTCTCCCCTGTTCCCCCCACCCCCGCTCATGCCCTGTATTTCCTCTGTTCCCCCCCACGCCCCTGCTCATGCCCCTTGTCTCCCTTTTCTTCCCCCCCACCCCCTGCTCATGCCCCATGTTTCCCTCCTGCCCCCCCAACCCCCGCTCATGCCATGTGTCTCCCTTTTCTTCCCCCTGTTCATGCCCCATGTCTCCCTCCTGCCCTCCCCCACCCCCCGCTCATGTCCGGTGTCTACATCTTGTTCCCCCACCCCCTGCTCATGCCCCGTGTCTGCCATGTTACCCCCACCCCCTGCTCATGCCCTGTGTCTCCCCTGTTCCCCCCACCCCCGCTCATGCCCTGTGTCTCCCTCTTCTCCCCCCCACCCCCTGCTCATGCCCCGTGTCTCCCTCCTGTCCCCCCCACCCCCGGTCATGCCCCATGTCTGCCCTGTTCCCCCCAACCCCTGCTCATGCCCCATGTCCCCCCTGTTCCCCCCACCCCCCGCTCATGCCCTGTGTCTCCTCTGTTCCCCCACCCCCTGCTCATGCCCAGTGTCTCCCCCTTCTTCCCCCCCACCCCCTGCTCATGCCTCATGTCTCCCTCCTGCCCCCCCACCCCCGCTCATGCCCCGTGTCTACCTCTTCTTCCCCTCACCCCCCGCTCATGCCCCGTGTCTGCCCTGTTCCCCCCACCCCCTGCTCATGCCCCGTGTCTCCCTCGTGTTGCCCCCACCCCCGCTCATGCCCCGTGTCTCCCTTTTCCCCCCACCCCCGCTCATGCCCCGTGTCTCCCTCTTCTTCCCCCCAACCCTGCTCATGCCCCATGTCTCCCTCCTGCCCCCCACCCCCCGCTCATACCCCGTGTCTGCCCTGTTCCCCCCACCCCCTGCTCAGGCCCTGTGTCTCCCTCTTCCCCCCACTCCCTGCTCATGCCCCGTGTCTCCCTCCTGTCCCCCCATCCCCCACTCATGCCCCATGTCTCCCTCATGTTGCCCCACCCCTGTTTATGCCCCGTGTCTCCTTCGTGTTGCCCCCACCCCCCACTCATGCCCTGTGTCTCCTCTGTTCCCCCCCACTCCCCGTTCATGCCCTGGGTCTCCTCTGTTCCACCCACCCCCGCTCATGCCCTGTGTCTCCCTCTTCTTCCCCCCACCCCCTGCTCATGCCCTGTGTCTCCCTCCTGTCCCCCCCACTCCCTGCTCATGCCCCGTGTCTACCTCGTGTTCCCCCCACCCCCCGCTCATGCCCTGTGTCTGCCCTGTTCCCCCCACTCCCCGCTCATGCCGTGTGTCTCCCCTGTTCCCCTACCCCCTGTTCCCCCATCCCCCGCTCATGCCCCGTGTTTCCCTCGTGTTTCCCCCACCCCCCGCTCATGACCCGTGTCTCCTCTGTTCCCCCACTCATGCCGCGTGTTACCCCCCACCCCCCCGCTCATGCCCTGTGTCTCCTTCTGTTCCTCCCACTCATGCCCCGTGTCTCCATCGTGTTACCCCCATCCCCCGCTCATGCCCCGTGTCTGCCCTGTTCCCCCCGCTCATGCCCCATGTCTCCCCTGTTCCCCCCACCCCCTGCTCATGTCCTGTGTCTCCCCTGTTTCCCTCACCCACCGCTCATGCCCCGTGTCTCCCCTGTTCCCCCACTCCCTGCTCATGCCCTGTGTGTACCCTATTCCCCCCAACCCCCGCTCGTGCCGCGTGTCTCCCTCATGTTCCCCCCCACACCCCGCTTATGCCCCATGTCTCCCTTGTGTTCCCCCCACCTCCTGCTCATGCCCCGTGTCTCCCCTGTTCCCCCACCCCCGCTCATGCCCTGTGTCTCCCTCGTGTTCCCCCACCCCTGCTTATCCCCGTGTCTCCTTTGTGTTTCTCCCACCCCCCGCTTATCCCCCATGTCTCTCTCACGATCCCCCCACCCCTCACTCATGCCCCGTGTCTCCCTCCTGTCCCCCCACCCCCCACTCATGCCCCGTGTCTCCCCTGTTCCCCCCACCCCCCGCTTATACCCTGTGTCTCCCTGGTGTTGCCCCTGCCCCCACTCCCCGCTCATGCCCTGTGTCTCCCTCCTGCCCCCCACCCCCCACTCATGCCCTGTGTCTCCCTCACGATTCCCCCACCCCCCGCTCCTGCCCTGTGTCTCCCCCCTGTTCCCCTGCCCCCCGCTCATGCCCCGTGTCTCCTCTGTTCCCCCCACCCCCTGCTCATGCCCCATGTCTCCCTCCTGTACCCCCGCCCCCTGCTCATGCCCCGTGTCTCCCTCCTGTACCCCCCACCCCCTGCTCATGTCCCGTGTCTGCCCTGTTCCCCCCACCCCCCGCTCATGCCCCGCGTCTCCCTCGTGTTACCCCCCACCCCCGCTCATGCCCGTGTCTCCCTCCTGTTCCCCCCACCCCCCGCTCATGCGCTGTGTCTCCCTCCTGTTGCCTCCCACCCCCCACTCATGCCCCGTGTCTGCCCTGTTTCCCCCACCCCCCGCTCATGCCCTGTGCCTCCCCTGTTTCCCTCACCCCGCTCATGCCCTGTGTCTCCCCTGTTCCCCCACTCCCTGTGCATGCCCTGTGTGTGCCCTGTTCCCCCCACCCTCCGCTCTTGCCCAGTGTCTCCCTCGTGTTCCCCCCACCCCCGCTTATCCCCCAATGTCTCTCTCACGATCCCCCCACCCCCCGCTCATGCCCTGTGTCTCCCTCGTGTTGCCCCCAACCCCCCGCTCATGCCCTGTGTCTCCCCTGTTCCCCCCACTCCCTGTGCATGCCCTGTGTGTGTCCGGTTCCCCCCACCCTCCGCTCTTGCCCCGTGTCTCCCTCGTGTTCCCCCCACCCCCGCTTATCCCCCAATGTCTCTCTCACGATCCCCCCACCCCCCGCTCATGCCCTGTGTCTCCCTCGTGTTGCCCCCAACCCCCCGCTCATGCCCTGTGTCTCCCTCTTCTTCCCCCCCACCCCCGCTCATGCCCCGTGTCTCTCTCCTGTCCCCCCACCCCCCACTCATGCCCCGTGTCTCCCTCACGATTCCCCCACCCCCCGCTCATGCCCTGTGTCTCCCCCCTGTTTGCCCCCACCCCCCTGGTCATGCCCAGTGTCTCCCCTCTGTTCCCCCACCCCCATGTCTCCCTCCTGTCCCCCCACCTCCCGCTCATGCCCCGTGTCTCCTTCATGATCCCCCCACCCCCCACTCATGCCCCGTGTCTCCCCTGTTCCCCCCACCCCCCGCTCATACCCTGTGTCTCCCTGGTGTTGCCCCTGCCCCCACCCCCCGCTCATGCCCTGTGTCTCCCTCTTCTTCCCCCCCACCCCCGCTCATGCCCCATGTCTCCCTCCTGCCCCCCACCCCCCACTCATGCCCTGTGTCTCCCTCACGATTCCCCCACCCCCCGCTCCTGCCCTGTGTCTCCCCCCTGTTCCCCCGCCCCCCGCTCATGCCCCGTGTCTCCTCTGTTCCCCCCACCCCCTGCTCATGCCCCATGTCTCCCTCCTGTACCCCCACCCCCTGCTCATGCCCCGTGTCTCCCTCCTGTACCCCCCACCCCCTGCTCATGTCCTGTGTCTGCCCTGTTCCCCCCACCCCCCGCTCATGCCCCGCGTCTCCCTCGTGTTACCCCCCACCCCCGCTCATGCCCGTGTCTCCCTCCTGTTCCCCCCACCCTCGCTCATGCGCTGTGTCTCCCTCCTGTTGCCTCCCACCCCCCACTCATGCCCCGTGTCTGCCCTGTTTCCCCCACCCCCGCTCATGCCCTGTGTCTCCCTCCTCTTCCCTCCACCCCCGCTTATGCACCGTGTCTCCCTCCCGTTTCCCCCATCCCCCGCTCATGCCCTGTGTTTTCCCTGTTCCCCCCCACCCCCTGCTCATCTGTTCCCCCCACCCCCCGCTCATGCCCTGTTGTGTTCTCTTTATACACCTCGTCTTTCCTTTCCATGGTGGCCATCTTGCTACCACCGGGGTTCCCACTTTGAGGACCTAAGATGCTAGTGGTCTTCATCTATTGAAAAGGATGTTATGGTTAAGTTGCACTAATAAAAACCTATGAAATTCAATGAAAAAACTTTGTTAAAGGGACGTTATGGTTAAGTTGCGCTGCTAAAACCTATGAAATTCAGTGAAAAAACTTTGTTAAAGGGACATTATGGTTAAGTTGCACCAATAAAAACCTATGAAATTCAATGAAAAAACTTTGTTAAAGGGACGTTATGGTTAGGTTGCGCTGCTAAAAAACCATGAAATTCAGTGAAAAAACTTTGTTAAAGGGACGTTATGGTTCCAGGTAAAACCGAAAAACCCTTGAAATTCGCCAGTTATGGTAAGCTAAGCAACCATAACTCGCGCCACTACCGAGCACTGCTAAGACTAACACCCAGGACATCAAAGATGACATCACAAATGTCATTGACCAACAGCCATGAGAACTAATGTTGCACTGCAGTATTGCAATCTTTTCATGGAACCAAGGGAATGCAACACCTGTCGCTTAAGAGGGAGGGACAGAGGGGCTGTTACATTAAGGGTTTTCTGATTTGGACTGTGAGCGATTAGGACCTGATTCAATTTTACAGCAGCGTTTCTTCCGTTCCAAATAACAATGAACTTTAAACTAATTCACATGTCAGAAGAAGAGAACTTTTTAGATACTACCCATCAGCATAAAGGACAGAGAAATACTGACATGAATGTCTCAAAGTCAAACGCAAAGATTGATGTAACATGGCGCCATTGGGCAATACAGAGCAGTTGCATGTTATATGGTACTGTGGACATGGACCACCAAGAGAATGTGCACAGCAAGAATTCATAAATCATGGCTGCAACCATACTGTGTGCAGATGACCCGATGCACAAACCAGCCTTATCAACATACGAAACAATTCCTAATACAAACTAAAAGAAAGCGACCCCGATTCCTTGATTTTATGCAAAGACTTTTGGATCACATTATACTACTTTCTTTGTCAACAGCAGCAACTACAGACAAACTACAAATCCCAGCTTGCCCTTCAGGGTAACCAAAAGGATAGCAGTAATGGTTCAGAGTGTCCCTGATGAGCCTACTCATATTCAGCTGTGACCAAACCCTCTTTCTTCTTTGTTGCTGGAAGCAAATCAGGCCATGTTCCATTTGTCTCCTTACTCCCTTGCATCCTTATATTTACTGTCTGTGCAGGTGTGCTACTTGCGCATGACGTTCCGAAAGCTGGTGTAGTATATCTCCAATCCAAATTGTGGTTTTTTTGGGGTGCCACTGCATGCTCAATGCCGGTCTCAACAGCAAGGCAACTCCTTTTTCCTGCCAGCCTCCATTTTTACAACATCTCTGGTGTGCGCTGGTCTGGTACCCCAGCTACATCTAGAGGCGTGCCTTCTCGGTGGTCTGGTACCCAGGCTACATCTACAGAGGCATGCCTTCTCAGCAGTCTGGTACCCCAGCTACATCTACAAAGTTGTGCTTTCACGGTGGTCTGGTACCCCAGCTACGTCTACAGAGGCGTGCCTTCTCGTGGTCTGGTAGCCCGGTTACATCTACAGAGGCATGCCTGCTCGGTGGTCTGGTAGCCCGGCTACATCTACAGAGGTGTGCATTCTCAGTGGTCTAGAAGCCGGCTATATCTACAGAGGCATGCCTTCACGGTGGTCTGGTAGCCCGGCTACATCTACAGAGGTGTGCATTCTCAGTGGTCTGGTACCCCTGCTACATCTACAGCCTCTATGTGGTCAGATGCCCCAGCTACATCTACAGAGGCGTGCCTTCTCGGTGGTCTGGTACCCCAGCTACATCTACAGAGGTGTGCCTTCTCGGTGGTCTGGTAGCCCGGCTATATCTACAGAGGCGTGCCTTCGCAATGTACTGGTAGCCCGGCTACATCAACATAGGTGTGCATTTTCAGTGGTCTGGTACCCCTGCTACATCGACAGAGGCGTGGCCTCTCTGTGGTCGGATTCCCCAGCTACATCTACAGAGGCGTGTCTTCTCGGTGGTCTGGTAGCCCGGCTACATCTACAGAGGTGTGCCTTCATGGTGGTCTGGTACCCCAGCTACATCTACAGAGGCGTGCCTTCTCGGTGGTCTGGTAGCCCGACTACATCTACAGAGGCGTGCCTGCTCAGTTGTCTGGTAGCCCGGCTACATCTACAGAGGCGTGCCTTCACAGTGGTCTGGTAGCCCGACTACATCTACAGAGGTGTGCATTCTCAGTGGTCTGGTAGCCCGGCTACATCTACAGGGGCGTGCCTTCACGGTGGTCTGGTAACCTGGCTACATCTACAGAGGTGTGCATTCTCAGTGGTCTGGTACCCCTACCATATCTACAGATGCGTGGCTTCTCTGTGGTCGGGTACCCCAGCTACATAAACAGAGGCGTGCCTTCTCGGTGGTCTGGTAGCCCGGCTAAATCTACCAAGGCGTGGCTTCTCTGTGGTCGGGTACCCCAGCAACCACTACAAAGGTGTGCCTTCTCAGTGGTCTGGTACCCTAGCTACATCTACAGGGGTGTGCCTTCTCATAGGGCTATGATACAGGTTCCGCTATGGGGTGGCCTGGCAGGTATCGACTGGGCATAGGACAAATGCCTGGCTGCATGTATGCACTTTAGAGTTTTTTGCTCAGTAAGGCAGCAGTTGTGGAACACTCTTCTCAGCGTCTCTCGGTTGAAGTGACAATAAAGCCAAGGAAATCATCCTGTGATGAATGAGGTACCTCGACTTCGAAGGAGGAGGCTTTCGTTAGAGTTATAGGATGTCCAATTATCGTCTCGGATGTATAGCTTAGGGGCATCGTGCTTGCCCTGGAAGCAAAACGACACTTAGCAACACAGATTCGGTCCCCAGGTCCGCACTTAGAAACCTCTGGGTATTAAGCGTGGTATGAATAACCTATCGTATCATATCAATGACTGCAGTGTAAAAGGCAGTGATAGGTGCCGTTGCCAACTGAAGTATTATTTGATGCAAGAAAGATAGGTCACTACAGTGATGCTGACCTTTCCCACAGCTATGGGGGGCTTCGTTACATGCTTAACTTCCGCATCAGGGGGCAGGCAGCCAAAGTCCAGGGAAACTGGTTTTATTTAATAAGGATTTTTTTTGCAGCAAGGGATCTGGATCCTCTCCAAGGGGAAGAAGGACTCTAAGAAAGTGAGGCATTGGAAAGCTAAGCCCCCCAAGCAGTGCAGAAAAGGCCAAGCCCTCTAGAATTCATGGTTCACAGCTATGCCAGAGGCAAACGATGATCTTGACTCCCTAGCCCAGAGACAAAGATAGGACAGAAGGATAGGACAGTATCACGCTTCAGCAAGTCGACTCAACAGAGGAAGGTTGGTCCCTCCTCAAACCAGCCGATGACCACCACAGAATCAAATGGTGACAGTTGGTAATGGCCCAGCAAGAAGCATCACTGATTGGACCAGTCAAAGTTTCTAAACCAAAGTACATATTTGATGGACTGTATCTTAGATAATCCGGGGAAACCAATGTTTTATTCCTGAAGATATTGTTCATTGTAACTAACTGGAATGGCCACAACAGGACCACATAGCCCGGCACGTTCATCTGCGAATAAGGAAGGTTATCAAAAAGAAATTCCAGGAACATTTCAGGGCAGTAGGCTCCAGAACGGCAAAAGCAATGGCATGGCAGAAACTCCGGACCCGGACGCAGGAATGCTCTTGCTTCTCAGTGGGCCTGTCTAAGATTAATTTCTTTCTTATCTCGCAGCTCATGCTTTTTCTGTCTCTTGGCATAGCCAGTCCTCCTCTATTCACTCTCTCACTTATGGTGTACCTCAAGGTTTTGTCCTGTGTCACCTTCTTTTCTCCCTTTGCACTATTCCCCTTGCTTCTATCATTTCTTCATTTGGAATCTCCTACCATCTATATGCAGATGATTCCCAAATCTTTCTTTCTTTTCCTGTTTTCACTCCCTCACTTCACTCTATTACACCGTCCTGTCTCCTAGCTGTTCAAGCTTGGGTGACCACTCACTACCTGTTAGGCAGAATCATATGCAGTACCCTCTGGGAACACCACGCACAATTAAGACTACAAGTGTAAGTACAATTTCACCTTTGGTACAAGCCTGTACTACACAGTAAAGTGGTAGCAATGCAGCCAGACCTATCTCAAGAGTAAAGTGAGCAGTACAAGAGGTTACACAAAGGACAACAATTACTATGGTTCAAACAAACACTGATTCAAGGTTTCTGAGAAAAAGAATATACATTTATTTGCACCATCAATTATAAAACAGTTCACTATCATAAAGCAGCAGAAAATCACAATCTTAATATACTACAACAACCCCCAATCAATTCTGGACAAGTTAGGCTCAAAATGAAGTGTGAGCAGAATGGCACTCCAGCAATTTAAAAGGGGGAAAAGACAAGGTTATTCAAAATCAACAACACCAACAAGTTATAGGCAGGGCAATCTAGAAAAGGCCACTACAACAAGGATTCAAATCAATAGGCCTGGGCCAATGTTAATGGTTCAGAGTCTTTGCAGAGGATCACACAGTTCACTGTAGTTCACAGTTAAGTCTTTGCCAAGAGTTCAAAACGAAGTTGGGCGGAGGAAAACTTATTCAAAGGAGAAGAGAAGGACAAGTCTTCAGAGAGGCGAAAGATTTCAAGCACTTTCACCGCGGTTGGACGGAACGTACAACTGGATTTACACAGTACCTTAAATGGAGAAGAATGCTGTAGCTGAGGCAGTTGTTCCTGGCAGTTCCTGCAGGCTCACGGTTCCTGAAGCTTCAGTCGTGTTGACAAGAAGGAGGACGTCTGAGGGTCCTGCACTGCCCAGGGAAGAAGCCTGCAGCAGAGCAAAATGTCGAATAAAAGGAGCGCTCCTTAAAACCCAAACATGTCCCGTTTCCCTTGGCTATCCGGTTAACTGCACCGATGCACAGAAAATTCGACCAGGAGAGGGAGGCCGGCGTTTGGTGTTTGGCGAGCTAGTTGGTCCCACCAAGATCAAGGGAAGAAGATTCCTTGCAGATCTTCTCTGTCGTCGAGGTTTCGGGCGATTCAGACCTGCAGCAGTGGTTCACCGGGATGTCCAGTAGTTGCAGCAGTCGTCTTCCTTCAGCTTCTCTTCGGTTCTCTCGATCCAGTGGCGACTCTGCCTTCGAGTCCCAGAGACTGGCTTTTTATGCACCTAATCCCCCATCCACACAGGCTGGCTGTCAATCACACAGCAGGGTGGCAGTTCTGGCAGGACAGCCACCTAGCCAATCAAACAAGAGTGTGACTTTGGTCTCCAAGGAGACCGTGTGCAGGGGGCCTCAAACCCCTCACTCACATCCTGTCCGCCCCAGATACTCAGATGCTTAAGGAGGGCTTCTGTGCAGAAGCCCACCAAAGGACGGCAAACAAGGGAACCAAACCTGGGTTGGCACGCAGAGTATAACACAAGAAAGACCTTTACAAAAATAAATGGCGAATAAACCCGACCGGAACCAAATAAAATTAAAAGGGGTTCAGCAGGTTAGAGTTTGAGGCTACCACCATAGCCTCTAACAGTACCGAGGCTATTTCCATAGCTTGCGGTAGAAATAAAAATGGTAGATACCACTGCCAGCAGCCAAATCTTAGAGAAAGGGGAACATACTAATGTTCCATGAGAATCAGACAAAAGGGTATAACTATTATCCCCTCCAGTACTCTATTGGAAGATAGGTCAATGGCATCTTTACATGTTCTGGGAGACACTAGTCAGTCCCAGAAAATTGAGTTTAAAGTGGGAATTCAGAAAAGACAATCCTGTGTCACTGCACTGAAGGTGCTGTGTGACACACAGTAAAAAGATGATGCCTATGGGGTGTGTGAAACTCTATAGTCCATGAGCAAAAAATGTACAACACACAGCAAAATACATGTAATAGTGGGAAAGAAAGGCTGTCACTCTTACAAGGTAAAAAGATTAACTCTAGAAATCCAGCAAAGCTGCTGAGGGACTCAACAGGTAAGAGAAATTAGCCATGCTGGAGAATTCTCCCTAACACTCGCCCCTCCACCCCCAGACTAATGGACAGGAGGATTTAATCCACTCCTGGATGAATCTCTTCATTCTAGTCGGTCACAAACATCCTAGAGAGACCATCAGCTTTTTGGTGGTGACATCCTGACCTGTGCTCAATGGTGAAATCAAACCCTTGCAGGCAGATTGACCATCTTAGTAGTTTTGGGGTTTCCCCTTTCATTTGCATTAACCATCTCAAGGGTTGGTGGTCTGTCTGAAAGTAGATCCATACAAGTATGGTCTAAACTTCTTCAGAGACCAAACAATAGCAAAGCATTCACGCTCAATGGTTGACCACTTTGTTTCTGGTTCGTTCAGCTTCCTGCTGATGAAGCAAATGGGGTGCTCCATACCTTTCTCATCCAGTTGACTAAGGACTGCACCTATACCAGTATTGGAGGCATCTGTCTGCACAATGAAGGGTGGTGACAATCAGGAGCTCTTAGGACTGGAGCTTGACAAAGGGCTTTCCTCAAGTTGTCAAAGGCTTGAGTGCACTCCTCATTCCATCTGACCTTTTTAGGAAATGTTAGAGAGGAGACCACATTCAAGGAAGAAGCTATGGTCCCATTGGTTCTCTATGAAGTTCCTGTAGTACTCAGTGAGACCTAGGAAGGCACTCACCTGGTTTTGAGTAGTAGGAGTGGTCCAGTTGTGTACAGCTTGTAGTTTGCTAGGCAATGGCCTTATTTCACCTCCTCCTACCTCATGACTAAGGTAGACCAATTTGCTATGACCAATTTGACATTTGTTTGCCTTTATGGTCAGTCGGGCCTGCTTAATAGCCTGCAATACATATCCTAAGTGGTCAACATGTTCCTTCCAAGTAGGGATGGACACTGCAATGTCATCCAAGTATACCATGCAGAAGTCCTCAGTCCCATTCAGAACTTGATTAACCATCCTTTGGAATGTAGCAGGTGCATTCTTTAATCCGAAATGCATAACATTAAACTGGTAGGGTCCTGCTGGGGTTGAAAATTCAGTTTTCTCTTTGGCATGGTTGGTCAAGGATTTTCCCAATAGCCTGAAGAAAGATCAAATGTACTGAGGTACTTGGCTGCAAGAAGTCTATCCACCAGTTCATCTGTCCTTGGTAAAGGATGGGCATCAGTCTTTTTGACTGCATTTAGAGCTCTATAGTTCAAACAGAATCTCAACTCCTTGGACCCGGAGAACTTTCACATAGTCACTCTGACTGACTAGTGGGAAGGAGCACTCTCCAACCCCTCCTTAAGCAGGGCCAAAGGACCTCTGACTGGATGGCCATAAAGAATTTCAAAGGGACTATATCCAACTCCCTCCTGAGTGACTTCTCAATAAGCAAAGAGAAGGCATGGCAGTAGAAGGTCCCACTTTCTTTTAAGGGGTTCTTCTAAATCACCTATCATGCTCTTCATTGTGCAATTAAACCTTTCTACCAGTCCATTTGTTTGTGGATGGTAGGCTGTAGAGAACTTGTAAGTGACACCACAGTTTTTCCACATGGCTCGCATGTAGTGGAGCATAAAATTGGATCCCCTGTCGGATATCACTTCCTTAGGAAACCCTACTCTGGTAAAAAATACCAAGTAGAGCCTTAGCCACAGCCTGAACCGTAACAGTTCTCATAAGTATCACCTCAAGATATCTAGTAGCATGGTCTACTACAACCAGGATAAACCTGTTTCCTGAAGATGTGGGAGGGTCAAGGGGACCAACAATGTCGATTCCCACCCTCTCAAAAGGAACTCCCAACACTGGGAGAGGCACCAAGGTGCCACATTTTGGCTTCACTCTTGCCAGAGGTTTGCCAAGTGTGACAGCTCCTACAGAAGTTGCCAACTTCTGAACCCATCTTAGGCCAGTAGACGTATAAAGAGAGCCTTTCCTTGGTCTTTTTGAAACTTAAGTGACCAGCCAAAGGTGTCTCATGGGCCAACTGTAGGAACTGGAGTCTGTTTTCTAGGGACACTACAAGTCTTTTGCAGTCGCCAGAGATAGACTCAGTCGGTTCACTGTAGAAGAGGCCATCTTCCCAATGCAACCTGTGCTTCGTTCTTGCCCATCGAGCTGAGAAGCTGCCTATAGGTGAAGACCTTCGAGAGTAGGACACTCTTTTTGTCCTCTGCTGAAGTCTGCCCTGTTGGGTCCACCTTCTGCCAGTTAAGACTGCAGCTCAGGATAGTCAGCAGGATCCAGGTCTCCAACTAGAGTAAGGTCTTCTTCCAGATCTGATTCTTCAGTAGCTGGATCAACCACACAGGGTTGTATCTCACACTCAGCCTCAGCTGGTGGAGGAGTCACCGGGGTGACTTTGGTCAATCCTGGGGATGTTCTGGTTGGTAGCACAGGCGTGCTATCTGCTTTCTTCTAGTAGGTCTTAGTTTTTCCCTTTGCCTCTTTCTTTTTCAAAATAGCAGTTAGTAAGTCCTGTGGACTGGGGTGATAGTTTCCTCTATCAATTCCTCCGGAGAGCCTCTCAAGGTCCTCTCCCTTGCAGACCTAGTGAGCTCCTGTTTCCTTTTACTGGGAGGCCTGCGGGTACTAGACACAACTCCAAGAGTTTTCAGGTCATTACCCAACAGGACTCTCCCAGTCACTTCACTCTGCACACTAACAGGTATCTTAACAGTCATGTCATTGCACTGGATGAGAGCTGGTAAATGGGGAAGCATTTGCACAGGGTCTCCAGCTAACTTGGTTAGGTTTTTGTGTGCCTTAGCAACATCCTCTACCTTGATAAATGATTCATCAACCACAGTTATGCTGGCTCCAGTGTTTCTGATGGCAGGAGTCACCTGGCCATTCACAAAAACGCTATCTTTATAATACTCTTTAGTATTATTTGAGATGGGAAGGGACACTAGAGAAACACTAGTTGAGACTCTTATGGGTTCATCAGCAAGAAGGTGAAAGTTTCCACTTGCCAGAGGTACGTCTTCCTATAGGGCGAAGGCTAAGGAGACAGTGTGGACCCCTGAAGGTTTACGCTTACATCTGCAATCCCCTTTCACATGGTCAGTTGACCCACAAGCATAACAGTTCCCAAATGTTTTGATGAATGGGGGGTTGTTCTGATCTGCATCTGGTTTGGGCCCAGATGGTGTATTAGCTTGATTCGGTTTCCCTTGTGACCTACCCTTGTTATATTTGGTCCCGTCTTTTGCATTGGACGTATTAGAATTCTCCTTGTTATCTTTCTTTGGCTGCTTTCCCTCTTTCTTCTTCTGAGTTGCCCCAGAATCCTTGTGAGTAGCCCGGTTGGCAACCCACAAGTCAGCAGCCTTAGCTAACTTCTTTGGATCTATTTCCTTAGAATCAGCCAAGTGCTGTCTGAGCTCAGGAGATCAGGCATCATATATTGACTCAAACATAACAAGATTCCTCATACCTTCATCAGTGTTAACTCTGTAACCCCTAATCCAACCCTCAAAGTTCTTCAAACATTCACACACCCAGGTAGTCCAAGGGGTACCATCATGCTTCTTGAGGGTCCTAAACCTCTTAAGGTACTGGGAAGGGGTCTTCCCAAATCTAGAAATTAAACCTAGCTTTACACACGCATAATCCATCCTATCCTCCTCCCCCAACTGCATCACAACATCAGATGCATTAGTGGGTAGCCTAGAGAAGAGCCAAGAAAGCAACTGATTCCCTGTAATTTCTTGAATCCCATGGTTACATTCAAACATTGCCAACCAATCCAAAATATCAAGCTTAGCCTCATACATACCACCAATTTCTTTAGGCATACAGGGTCTCTTAGGACTGGAAGACCTAGAAGACTCTGGGAGAGAAGCATTCTCAATAGACAATAGACATGCTTTCATACACCCGATGAGCTCTTTGACTACTGCTGAGCTCTTACAAGATCGCTCCATTACAGTGACACATGTCTCAGATGTTGCTGTAATTGACCTTAATCTATCCAATTCTTCTTTCTCTCCACAATTTATGTCTGATAATCTATCTAAATCTCCTATTATGTTTTCGAGCTGTTGCTCTTCTATTTCTAACATTTCTTTTTGTGTGCTAACCCCACGAAGACCAGCAGTACCCCTTGATAACGCAAATGCCATTTCGATCACCTCGACCGCTATCAGTCGAGAGCAAAGCTCACTACCTGAATGCACATGCAAAAAGCAAATACCCAACTCAGCAGCTCCGCAGGTGCACCAGGCTGAAACCAATCCGGCAATCATTCAATTTGCCCTTAATGCCTTGCATGTTTCTTTAACAGCCTTAACCAAATTATATGACACTTTAGACTTGAGGCTACAAACTCAAATGGTTTTGCTTGAGAAAATAAATGCATGGCAAATGGAGTGCGGCAGTGAGCATTCAAAACCAGGTCGCTCTATTCTAACCCTGTCTGCTCCTTTTGGTCCGCAATCATCGTCTGAGAACTGCGCGCCAATTCCATCCATTGCTGCTCCCTCTGGCCCGCAACCACCAATCAACGATTGCCCTCCAATGCCTCCTGCCATTGCCATTCAAACCACTCCATGCGAACCCACAATTCAGTTCCTTCCATTCATTGATCAAATTATTCGCCTGACTGAAGTGTCTGTGGAATTTGTATGCCCTGTTATGGCCCGGAACATCGATTCTGGTGAAACTCTTATTGAACCTAGATCCTCGCCTACAGGCCTGGCTCTTGCCTGTCCTGCCAACCATAAGAAAAAATCTACGGTCAGGTCAGTCACCTCGAAAACAGATTTGCTGACTAACGTGACTCAAAAGATCCCAAGCATGTCCTCCTCTCAAACTCAATTGAATTCCTCTAACAAAGAGATCTACACTATCTTTTCAAAAGACAAAAAGAATCATCCTATTGTCCCAAAATTACCTAAAAACGTTTCTGGAAACAATAAAATCAATACTGCAAAATCAAAACTATTTATTAAGAACTTGAATTTGCCCAAAAAAAACTATGCTTGATACTGCACGGTTAGTTACAAAGAAATATCTTGCAATAAAACAATCTAAGGTGTCAAATAATGCGACGGTCACGCCTCAACCTTCTACAACTTATGCACCCCTAGACCAACTAATAGAAATTATTACTCAACCATCTCAACCTGAAATTGACAAAGTATCTGGTGCCAAAGTTGTTACGGTGGAGGCTTCTGGCGCAAGAATTATCCCAATTCCCGCTATTGGTTCCGATTCCATACATCGGGAGGAGATCAGGAAGGCGGTGGACGCTTACATGTCTTCCATTACGCCCAAATCATCTTCCAACAGCCTCCCAAAGAGTCTTCCATCCATAGTCACGCACCAAAGGTTGCCTAGTTATGAGTCGCACATAAGGCCCCCTGATGTGCCTCTTTTGGGACCTGCAAATGTTCCTCTTTACACTTCTTCAGCCAATTTTGCTCCAGTGCCCATGACCGATCCCCAAGCTCTGCTAGCAAAAATCGCCCCAGAAATGATTGAAATGTGACACTTGGTTACTAAACCTAAACAAACACCAATCATTCCGCCTTTGAAGGCGCTTGATGTTCCTCTTGCTCAAACAAATTCTTTGCCTCGAAAACCTCCTGGCAAACCACCAGCCAACTATTCATTATTATTGGCTTGCAAACCCAATCCTGCTGCTCAATACATTTTGAATACAAGTACCCTTTTGGCCATATTTTCTGACATTCGTTCACTTGAGGACATCAATTCAACTGATATCGCATTAATATAATTTTTAGTTCAACAAAATACCAATTCTGTCAGAATGTGGATCTACTCGAGAGCCATCCAAAATCTAATATGGATAGCCAGAGCCAAACTCTTCTCCTTGGGTTTTGTGTTATCAATTGACACTCTCAACACGCTAGCCCCAGATCAAACCACCTCTTCATCAGCTAAGTGCAAGTATATTCCCCAAGGTCACCAAACTCATCAAGTTCCTTCCTCAATTGGTCACCAACATCTTACAGGCCTGCAGCCAAATTAGCTAGCATCTGAAATCAATGCACAATCTATATCATTTATCAGCTGGAATACCAGAGGTTTCTCACATTTAATCAATAACAATAATAATTGTCTTATGTGTCATGACATACTCCTGTTTCAAGAAACATGGATGACATCGGCTCCACTGTGGGATAACCATGATGTCTTTCTTAATCCAGCTCGATGTAGGACATCTGGTAGGCCTACCTCTGGCCTCCTAATAGCAATTAGGATGGGCCTTGGAATGATTGTCCAAGAATGGTGTTGTCCAAATCAGTATTTACAAATGGTTAGACTAACTATTCACAAAATTGAATATGCACTAATCAATGTTTACTGGGATGTGGCTGGTATATCCGATAGATGCTTCTTCAAGGCCTTTACAGAATTACTTAATTTGGTTGCCCTTGATTCTTCTGTTTCTAATGTGATCATTGCGGGTGATCTAAATTTAGACTGCTTCACTCTGCGAACCAATAACAAACCCAGGCTAACTAAATGGTTGACTTTGGTCTCCAATTATGACCTAATTATGCTCAATGGAGCTTTTCCATCTGATACACCACCTAAGTCTACTTGGAAGAGAGGTTGTAGTATGCCAATTATTGATTATATATTTGTGAATGCCTCATTGTTTTCAAGCATGGATAACTTCCAAGTCATTGCAAATCAAAACAGCGACCACAACCAACTAGTTGCTGAGTGGACGATTCATTTCATGAGTGTCAGGTCCAACGTCAATTACTATCATGGTAATTTAATGCTCAACAATGGAGGCAATCGACTCTGATGGTCCCCCCAATCCATGTGTGAGCTAAATGGAGCTCTGGAAAATCATTATGATCATGAAATTATTCAGTATTGCAATTTGTTGCAGTTTTTCCAGTCCTCCAAAACACCTAAATCTCGTGATGAGTTCATGAAGTCTGGCTCCAGATTCCATGTCTTCAACTCTCAGGTCCAACAATTAAAAGCTCACACTCGTGCCATGAAACGACAGGCCATGCATGCACCGGCAGTACTCAGATCCACCATTCTGAAGACCATTAGGACGAGACACAAAAAAGCTATCAAGGCCATTACATTAGAGCACAGATGTATCAGCTTGATGGGGAAGCTATTGTGTCCTCCTTTCAATCCAAAACTGCTGTAGGAGTGTGGTCTCTTATAAATAAAACCACTCACCCCCCACAAGTTGTTCTGCAAGCCAATGCTGTAATTGAATCAAAGTGGATTAATCATTTCTCAATTCTGTATGCTCGCCCGTTATCCTCCCCTTGTACTGTAACTCTCGATGTACGAAGTTCCTTTTGTCTCTCTTTTGATTTGGACGATATCAAATTTTGCATCTCCAAAATTAGCAATTCCGGTGCTTGCGGCCCTGACGGTCTATCAAATCGAATGTTTAAAACCCATTCTGATCTTTGGGCCCTGATACTATATAAGATCTTGACTACTATTAACGCCACACAACGTTTGCCCACATTCTGGACCCATTCGATAATAGTCCCCATTTATAAAAAGGGAGACCGCTCTTCACCGGCCAGCTATAGGCCCATGGTGTTATTAGACGCACCTGGGAAAGTTTTTGCCAGAATTATTCTTAGGGACTTTAATCTATGGACTCTCCAGAACAATTTAAGAGACCCTTTTCAGACGGGCTTTGTTGCCGGCCTAGGGACTTGCCCCAATGTATTGACTTTAAACATACTTAAATCTAATATGCAGACAAGAATCAGGTGCTTTATTTGGCCTATATAGACTTCAAAGCCGCATTTGATTCTATCGACCGGTCCATTTTACACCAGAAATTAATTCAACCTAAGTGCCCCACTTCCCTCTTGACCCTAGTTACGTTGCTTCATACCAACACAACCATCCAAATTAGACTCTCTATGGCAGGAAAACTTTCATCCATCATCGAAACTGCAAGAGGTCTTAAGCAAGGCTGCATTTTAGCCTCTTCCATTTTCAATTTCTTTCTGTTTGATCTAGGAATCAGCTTACGAGCCACTGAGAATGACTCTCCTAAACTTGGTTGTCATACAATAACTCATTTGGTATATGCAGATGATCTAATGCTCATTTCTCAAACCCCCTCTGGGCTACAAAATCTATTGGATTGTTTGGCTTCATATGTATTAGCCAACAACCTTATAATCCATACACAAAAGACACAAACAATGGTATGTAAACCACATGGTAATTCAAAAGTCAAGTCTCACTGTTGGCATTTACAGAATGTCTCCTTATCGCACGTCTGCCATTACAAATACCTTGGTGTCACCATCCAGGCCTCTACCTCCTCTCAGGAGAGTGAAGATGAGATCCAATGTAAGCTTTGCATGTTGATTTCGCAGGCCAAAGTCTTAAAGAAGAAATGTGGAAGATTTACGTTGAAACATATACTTCTATTTTATCAACAAAAAGTGATCCCTACTCTATGCTATGGCTCTGAAACTACATTATGTAAGAAACACATCTGTTGGCAAACCCTAGCGGCCCACTTTTGGAAACAGCTGTTACAACTACCCAAGAGCACACCCCTACTGCTAATACGGCATGAACTAGGAATTCCATCCCTAGAATCTCATAATAAATGGAGGATGTTTGCCTTATTTAGAAAAGCCATTCTGGGTTTGACCTCGGATGGATTGCTGGGCATCTTAGCACAACATCTTCTAGCACAGGATCACACATTTACCAAGAACTGGTGCAATACAGTTCTTGATACTCTAGCTGATGCTTCCATCACGCTAGATTTGATTATAATAAATCCGGTTTGTGCAAAACCCTTTCCTTCACGACTGGATATATAATCGTAATCTATGTCTAAAATACAAGGACTTTGATACCCATGTTTTTGTCACCAAAGCATTATATTCAACGGCATCCTATCTTCTTAAATGTCCGAGCCCTCACATTAGACAACAGTTCCTTAGGTTTTGCCTAAACCTTTGGCCAACAACAGAGGTATTGGCTAAACGTAACTTGATTCACAAAGATCAGAATCATTGTTGTTTTTGTTTAATAAAACACAAAGAGAAACTATGGAACACTGCATTTTATATTGTCCAATGCTAGTCAATCAAAGGATGATGCAGTTTGACTAAATATAACCTCATGTCGTTGGATAACATATGGTCTCATATAACCAATAATCCCGATTTGGGAATGAGGGTGGCCCTAGTTCACTATCTAGATGCCATCTTTCCTAAACATTATTCTGAAGAAGATCTCATGTAACCTTGGCTGTCTCTTTATAGATCTGCATTGTGCTTTGGCATTTTTATTTCCATTGATTGGCTATTGAGTTTCAGTAAATTGCAAATGAATTATAAATAATTGTGAAAATCAATGTCTTATTGTTTGATGAAATATGTAGCACAATTGTTTATATACCTGTTTTCTTCATATTTTCATTTTTCTGATTTTGATGAATGATCTTTTACTATTATCCTTTCTGTTCTTTTCCTAAAAGTGTTTCAAATGTTAAATTAAGATATGTAAAATGTAAGATATCCGAAATGTAAATAATTTTGTTTTCCTTTTATACATATTTGAAAGGATGATTGTATTATCCATATCAAATCAAATAAAAAATAGACATTTTTTTTCATTTCTAGTGCATGATTCAACTCCATTTCTCTGAGCTTAAGTTATTGATGCTTTTGTTCAGTTTGAGCATTAATACATTTGAATTCCAATTCAAGCATCATCTTTTCTAGAGCAATGCATTCAGGATGAGTTAGGACCTGATGGGGTCCCAGTGGACAAGGGTTGAGTTTGCTGAGCAAGCAGAGGAGCAATAGGGCCTAATTGTGAGACTCATCTGCCTCATCTCACTCATCCATAACATTTGACACAGTATCATCCTCATCATTTTCCACGGTTGCTGGAGGGGCAGGTATTTCAGACACACTCCCCAGACTTTGGTTCACCAACAACTTTTCAATTAATTCTGACTTTTTGCCTTTAACAGAGAGATTGATATCTCTACACAGATTTTTCAAATGATCAACAGTGTAAGTAAGGAGGGTCACCTGACTGTAGCTTTCTACATCAGACATGATTAAAATTGCATTTAGTGGTGTTTAGCCTTGTGGTTAGTTGAACCAAGGTAATAGCAGCACTCTAAGTGTAATCACTATACTTTATCATCACCACTGTACACCAGTGTTAAGCAGAATCATATGCAGTACCCTTTGGGAACACCACACACAATTAAGACTACAAGTGTAAGTACAATTTCACCTTTGGTACAAGGCTGTACTACACAGTAAAGTGGTAGCGATGGCTGAGCAGCCAGATCTCAAGAGTAAAGTGAGCAGTACAAGAGGTTACACAAAGGAAACAATACTATGGTTCAAACAAACACTGATTCAAGGTTTCTGAGCAGAAGAATATACATTTGTTTGCACCGTCAATTATAAAACAGTTCACTATCATAAAGGAGCAGAAAATTCACAATCGTAATATACTACAACAACCCCCAATCAATTCTGGACAAGTTAGGCTCAAAATGAAGTGTGAGCAAAACAGCACTCCAGCAATTTAAAAGGGAGAAAAGACAAGGTTATTCAAAATCAACAACACCAACAATTTATAGGCAGGGCAATCTAGAAAAGGCTACTACAACTAGGATTCAAATCAATAGGCCTGGGCCAATGTTATTGGTTCAGAATCTTTGCAGAGGATCACACAGTTCAGAGTAGTTCGCGGTTAAGTCTTTGCCAAGAGTTCAAAACGAAGTTGGTTGGAGGAAAGTTATTCAAAGGAGAAGAGAAGGACAAGCCTTCGGAGAGGCAAAAGATTTCAAGCACTTTCACCACGGTCGGACGGAACGAACAACCAGATTTGCACAGTACCTTAAATGGAGAAGAATGATGTAGTTCCTGCAGGCTCACGGTTCCTGAAGTTTCAGTCATGGTGAGGAGAAGGAGGATGTCTAGAGGGTCCTGCACTTCCCAGGGAAGAAGCCAGCAGCGGAGCAAAACATTGAATAAAAGGTGCGCTCCTTAAAAGCCAAACAGGTCCCGTTCCCCCTGGCTATCTGGTTCACTGAAGCGATGCACAGCAAATTCGACCAGGAGAGGGAGGCCGGCGTTTGGTGTTTGTCGAGCTAGTTGGTCCCACCAAGCTCAAGGGAAGAAGATTCCTTGCAGATCTTCTCTGTCGTGGAAGTTTTAGGTTATTCGGACCTTCAGCAGGGCTTCACTGGGCTGTCCAGTAGTTGCAGCAGTCATCTTCCTTCAGCTTCTCTTTGGTTCTCTCGATCCAGTGGCGACTCTGCCTTAAAGTCCAATAGACTGGCTTTTTATGCACCAAATCCCCCATCCACACAGCCTGGCTGTCAATCACACAGCAGGGTGGCTGTCCTGGCAGGACAGCCACCTATCCAATCAAACAAGAGTGTGACTTTGGTCTCCAAGGAGACCCTGTGCAGGAGGCCTCAAACCCCTCCCTCACATCCTGTCCATTCCAGACACTCAGGCGCATACGGAGGGATTCTGTGCAGAAGCCCGCCAAAGGACGGCGAACAAAGGAACCAAAACTGGCTTGGCCTGCAGAGTTAAACACAAGAAAGACCTTTACAAAAAGAAATGGCTAATAAACCCGACCAGAACCAAATAAAATTAAAAAGGGTTCAGCGGGTTAGAGTTTGAGGCTACCACCATAGCCTCTAATGGTACCGAGGCTATTTCCATAGCTCGCGGTAGAAATAAAAATGGTATATACCACTGCCACCAGCCAAATCGTAGAGAAAGGGGAACATACTAATGTTCCATGAGAATCAGACAAAAGAGGATAACTATTAACCCCTCCAGTACTCTATTGGAAGATAGGTTGTACTGGGTCTGTAAATTTAAAAAGACTAGTAAAGTCAATGGCAACTTTACATGTTCTGGGAGAGAGTAGTCAGTCCCAGAAAATGGAGTCTGAGTTGGGAAGTCTAAAAGACAACCCTGTGTCACTGCATTGAAGGTGCTGTGTAACACACAATAAAAAGATTATGCCTATGGGGTGGATGAGACTCCATAGCCCATGAGCATAACAAATGTACAACACATACAGCAAAATACATGTAAGAGTGGGAAAAAAAGGCTCTCACTCTTACCAGGTAAATGGATTAAACCCTAGAAATCCAGCAAAGCTGCTGAGTGACTCAACAGGTAAGGGATAATAGCCATTCGGGAACATTCTCTCTAACACTACCTTCATCTAAATCTGTCAAAAACGAAGATTATTTCCTTCCCCGCTACTACTATCCCTCTTGTCTCCCTCGTCTATCTCCTTTCCTTCATCCTTTATTGTACCTTTGTCCACTACCTGCAACTTGGGCATTATCTTTGACTCCTCTATCTTTTCCTGATCATATCTATGCGATTTCTCATTCTTGTCACTTTCAGTTATATAGTATCTGCAATTCTTGTCTGTTTCTTACTACTTGTTCTACTAAGTCTTTACTTTCTGCTCTTGTATTCTCTTGTCTTTTCTACTGTTCATTTCGATCTTCCGGCTAATCAACTGGCTCCCCTTCGTTCAATCTGTAAATCTTCTGTCCATATCCTTATTCATCTATCTCCCCGTGATTCAATTTCTTCTACCTTACTTTCCATTAATTGGCTCTCTTTTGACTCCGGCTTGTTTATCAGTTTCTCTGTATGGTCTTTAAATGCCTCTATGGTCTTGCCTCACCTTATCCCCCCTTTCTTGTTTCCTTTTATTCCCCTTCCAGTTCTCTCAAGTCTCAATTTCTTATAGTCTCTCTACGCCCCGTTGTGCCTATTCCTGTTTCTGTTCTTTCTTTCTCTTAGCCCCTAAATACAGGAACACTCTCCATTCGCGCCTATAAACACAGGTGTAAAGGCGTGTTATAAATGACTTATTATAACATATAATTTCCCTAGTCATTATATTTTTCCTTTCCCGGGTATTAGGACTTCGCACAAGAAATGTTTGCTCTCTGCCTGATTTAAATGTCTTGATGTGCTTTCAATTGTTTTGTACCGTTTTATAACCTGTTCAGCACTTTGGCATGAAGTGCTATAAGAATACAATAAATACTAATACAATACTCCAGTGGTCAGGGAAGAATCCCAACAAGGTTAGGATTAGTGGGCTAAGCAGGACAAGGCAGTGCACATGCTAGGTCGACTCACAAAGATTATAAAACAAAGGGGGGTCTGGGAGTCTTTCTACCAGCTCGAACACAGCCCATTGACCTGTTCTTGGGTGGATGGCCCCTGGGAGAGTCTCAACCAAGTCTTTAGCTCACTGTCCCTTTCACAGAGGAGAAATATCCCTGCATGTCAGTCTTTTTCCTGCCCAGGGGCAGTCCAGCACTGAAAGGCTAGGCAATTCTTCTCTGAACAAGAGTACCAACAGCAACCCCAGACAGGTGTTTCAGCCTAGTCGGGCCTCATCAGTGAGGTGGAGCCATGCCTCTCTAAGAACAGTGAGCAAGGGGTTCACATCTGGATTCCCCTGGTAATTTAGGATGAGACCCAAAGTTACTTAATATGCAAATCAAATAGGTGGGGGTCTCTCTACCAGCACAAACACAGCCAATTAATCTGTTCTTGTGCGGATGGCCCCTGGGAGAGTCTCAACCAAGTCTTTAGCTCACTGTCCCTTTCACAGAGGAGAAATATTCCTGCATATCAGTCTTTGTCCTGCCCAGGGGCAGTCCAGCACCGAAATGCTAGTCAATTCTTCTCTGAACAAGAGTACCAATGCAACTCCAGACACGTGTTCCTCTCTAAGAACAGTGAGCAAGGGGTTCACGCCTGGATTCCCCTAGTAACTTAGGGTGAGACCCAAAGTTACTTAATATGCAAAACAAAGGGGGGTCTGGGAATCTATCTACCAGCATGAACATAGCCCATTGAGCTGTTCTTGGGTGGATGGCATCACATGAGGCTCTTGTCTCATAGGAATTACTAGAGCCTAAAGCCATCAGAGTTTAGGGCGCAAACGGCATTGTGCTTTCAAGTCAGTGCGAATATGGCTATTTCCACTAAAACAGGGAAGGGTTTCCTCGTTAGGATTGACTATAAACTTTGAGAACTGACATCCTCAGAATCAGGCTCGGATTCCAATGGACTAATTTTTAGTTCCACTTTTGTTGAAGAAGATGAGCAAATGCGTCACTATATACACATTGTTAGACTGTGACCAATTCAACATTAAACATGTCTTTGAGAAAAATGTATTCTCACAGACCAGACAAGACAGGGGCTGAACAGCTGATCAGTACCATCAAGTTTTCTTTGGTCCCCATCACCACGTATTTGGCGGAGTCCAGATCTAGAATCAGGAACTTGACTCTTTTCCCTTTTTTCCTGGCTTCTTTCACAAATGTTTGGTTGGTCGGGACGTAAAATCCAAGCCTTTGACTCCATCCTCCAGCCTAGGTGAGTCCCTCTGTTTTAATTACACATGTATTTATTTATTTATTGGTTATTTATAAGGCCTGAGCATGGAGTGAAGGTTAGCCCTTTTCAGGGTGCCTCGCAAGGGCTTACATTTGCATTTTTTTCCACTCCCATCCAGACCTTCCCATCCTCTCCAAATCAACTTTACAAGTAAGACTGCTATGTCACTGGCAGCAAAATCGCAGACAATCACCAGGATTTCAATTCTTTTTCCCAATAAGGAGGGTATCCATCTCTTGCAGAAAAATATTCTATCTTAAAACTGGCTTCTCTGATTACTTGTTTCTTACCTAGCAGTTGGTCTGTCCTCCTCCCTGTGTTCCTCAAACCTGTGTTAGCCACACTCAGTGCTAGGCGGGTCAGAATGATTATATATCTAGACAACATTCTTTACATGTCTCAATTAAGGGATTTGTTACTCTGGCAGGTTTGATGGTCGATCTCTCCATCAGGATTTGGGCTTCCTTATCGATGAAAGAATTAATCACAGATTTCATCAGATCTTTTCTTCAATTTCTAGAGCAGAAGATAAAAGTCACCCCTCGGTAAAAATAGCCGGACAGGATGGTAAAACAGGACTGGATATCAGTCAGGGTTCTAGCAAGAATTGTGAGACTCCTTTTATTGCCATTCTGGAAGTATGTGTGCGTCCCCTTGTAGCATTGATAGTGTTGATGTGGCTCAGGCACATGTTTGGGGCAGACAAAGGCAAAGGTGGGTGGGTGACACTGTAATAACCCCCATACAATCAGAAGCTCAACTTTCATTATATCTAATGACCTTGGCATGCTCTTTAACTGTCTCTCCCAGGTCCTGTTGATCCTGAGTCAATACCCCCCCCCAAAGATTGCTTAGTAGGGTAGGTGTAGGGGATGTAGGGTAAAAAAGGACACAAATACAATTACCAATTCTCTTTAAGCATAATGAAAAAACTACAGTGCTTAAACACCTACCAATAAACACTCTAGACAGCACAGTTTCTGTTGTACTCATTTTGAGTACACTTTTTGTATATTGTTGTTATCAGCTTATCAGCTATGCCTAAGGTAGTAAATTGTGTAGCAACAGTTTCAGCACCTATATACAAAAGACAGTTACTAAGACTTAACAGTGGACTACAGATTCCAGAATGCACATGCACAGATATTCACAAGGGTCAGGTTCTAGTTAGGTCTATGCACAGCAGTGAAGTTGTTTGGTGCTTATTCACATGTAAACCTAAACCTGAAAGCTGCTACTTGCTTATCTAGACTAGTGATCTAAGTGCTGACACTTAATTCATTGTGCAGTAGCACCGGAAGCGTTCCAAGTGCCAAATGGGATTACTGAATAAACGATCTAAGGCACAAATAACCAGACAGATTCAAAGAATATTGCAAAATACTACTTTATTATCAATTCAATAAAGTAGGGAAACCTGACAAACAAACAGATCATAGCTCACACAATGTCCGCGCATTTCAATTACACAAAATGTTTAAATCCTCGATATCCTATGTGACAAACAGTCAAAATCTATCGGGTGGAGGGATAGGTTAAGGGAATATATATACCTATAGTTCATATACGTGTTAGTATCATCATTGGCTGCCCATTATATGGTAGGCACACCTTGACCAACCTTTAACTATGTAAAATACTGATAATAGCATAACAACAGCAGCGGATAGGCTTCTGAAACAATGTATAGTCCACCATTACATAGGCCCTCATTATTGCTTTGCCCTCTTTTCCCAACCTTGGACATTCAGCTCATTAGCAGCACATAAGCAATGCAACCCAGGTGCAAGGGAACAATGCCAGACAACTACCCTCCTTTCCTAATTAGCCTGCCATCTCTCCTCAGTTAGGCCTCTTATCTGTTGTAGAACTTGCTGACTGTTTTAGGGAGTGAAGGTACATTGCTATCTTCGCCCGGATCATTATGAACAGGTCTTGTCATCTGGTCTTGCACCACATGTGACGAGGCCATGATTTTGGTCATTCTTTTATTTAGTGCTATTTGATTCAATTATATTTGGTGCAATTACTATCCTCAGCCTCTGGACACTTGGTTGCTCCATCTTGCATGTGCTTTCAGCATCTTTGATTGTCTAATACTTGGCACTCATAGTTATTTATTACTTAATCTAAGCGAAATATGTCATGCTTATATAGCTTATCCTCTTTGACTCCTTTTGTGCCTTGATTCTGAGCCAAACAAATGTCCTTTATTCTTGCACAACTCTGTATTCTAATGCCTGGCAGCTCTTTCTCCTCTCGAGGCTTCTCACTTATTATTATACAATGCTGACATCCATTTTCTCAATATGGCTGCTTTATTCGCATTATATTTCCTACTTTAGCAAGCCTCTACATTGTCTTGTCTACCATGCATCTCTTCATATATACATCTACTGCATCTCTTGTTACTTATCTTCTAAGTGTATGTGATTTTCTTCATATTTGCATATATGTTTACTTGGTCACTTTAGTCACATCTTATTTCTCTCGATATCCAAAAATGACTCCTAGTGGTGGATTTAGAGTAACTGCTGGAAGTGCTGTACTTGTTAACTGGGCAGGTTCACGGTCACTGGACATGGCACAGAGACAACCTGATAACCAGAGTCTCCATACTCTGATTTGGGGTTCACCAGACCACTGGTGTCAGGCTGAGGAAGAAGAACCAAAGCGACACTGGGCTGAGAACAACAGTGTGGCTTCCTCTTTCTTCAACCCATCCTGTGAAGCATATGCTAGCTACAGTTCGGATTAAAGCAGAGACCACAGTGGACTGGCTGTTCTCCCAGCTAACGACAAGATGGAGGAGGGAAGCCTGGTGAGGGTGACAGGGCACAGACTTCAGTGAGGTGTTCCTCCGACTCCATGGCAGTACCACAGAAGACCAGGACTCCTATTTGGAATATTCTGTAGAACAGGCACTTAGTGGTGCGTGTATCGGACTCCTTTGCACTGAGCCATGAGCTGAGGTGCACAGCACGTCATATGTTCTATTGTTGATGGCACACATGATTGTGTAGTGCACAATTGGTGCACCCTGCACCGATCTGTGCAACCTAATGAACAGCATTACTGCTATCTGCACAGCACACTCGATAAGGACCCTATTTCTGTGGAGTTCGATGAGTTGTGAAGTATTGTTATGTTCTATTTTCTCAATTACATTTCAATTGGGTTTATTTTGCTACGGTGGTGTTTTTAGCATTTATTTGTGCTTGTGTTGGTGTGTGGTTGTCCATAATACACCTTTTAGGGCCTAGGGGAGGGTTTGGGATGTAGAGTTGGGTGAGGGGTAGTGGAGTTACGTCTAATTGCCGTGTGTCTGTTGTTTGTTTTGATAGCACCATGAATCTGGGCTGGAAAAGTGAATGCAGCCATCAGTGCATGTTCTCTCACTATGTGTATGGGTATCAGATAAAAGGTGACCAACCACAGCCTCTTTTACTGCACACTACCCCTTCCAGTGCTTTTCTGAGGTGATTTATTACAGAGGTCTTGACAGGATCAACCGAGCTGTTTGTGTTGTGGCGCTTACTGGTAATCCTGCCTGTCTGAATTCTCTGACAATGAACTGAGAATTAAAATTACTCATTTGCAAATCCACTTTTAAACAGTGTATAGGGCTATCTAAAAATGAGTCTTCCTTCAATATAAGAACTGCATATGGAGGCATCCTGCGCCTGATAAACAGTGCTGGGAAGGCAAACCGGAGCCTAAGGGAGATAGACAAATGGCGGGGGTAACATTTGCTGCTGCACCAATTGTAAGTTGTCCCAAAACAGGTGAATAGAAGCATCAACTGGAGGTGGGTCACCAGCAGATGTCAATCTTACTGCCCAGAAACTAATGGATGAGACCACATTTGTTCCTGAGCAGCTGCATGGCAGGAAGATATTGACTCAGCGAATGGACCAGGTAGGTCTGTGCAGCATTTTACTTGGATTACTGTCTTCGGTCATTGACTCCTAAAATGTGGTCCTTAACTTAGGTAGCTGGGATTGCATGAATTGTTTTATATGGGTATAGAGGAATACCTGGCCTTATAGTATACACCTAAGTATTTTGAATTTCAAAGAGTAGTTATGAAACAAATCATCTGGAAAACAAATATGTTTGGTTGGAGCATAATTATCATTGTGAGTTCGGAATGTACACAGTAGGTCATGGGCTTGGAGAATATTGGTCACAGTTAATGCACAGTATCTCTCGTTTACCATCATTAGCACTTAATGCACCTAAACTGCCGGCATCATGGCCATGAGTTTCGACTCTGGGCTTTTTCAAGACCAATACAAAGAAATAACTGCTCTCTGCGATTATAAATGCATCACTTAGTTCTTATATGTACAGTTGCTTATTCCATTGAAAAGTTATAACGTCAAACATGTTGGTGGTTGATCCACCCCAGATGCCAACTGTCCATGACCCGACACAGAAGGAACTTGAAAAGCTGTTTCTGCCCTTTCTCCGCAGAGCCCCGTAAGCTCTTCTCTTCTATTGGGAACATCCATACAGGTCTTGTTGGTCACTGAATCACATCCCTTGGGCCCTCCACCCTTGGTTGCTTTCAGGCCCGCTTCCAAACAGCTGCTAAGTTGGTGTCTTTCTCTCCTTTACCCTCTATGGGTACTCTTTATACATCCATTCACTTTGATCTTAATTGCCGTATGTGTTCATGGCTGGCGTAGCTGCCTTATGAAGCCTTTCTACCATTGATTCCTCACCCCTTGAAATGTGATTCCTACTATGCCCCAACTTATAATTGACCATTCTGCTGCATTCCTGTGCTTTTCTAAAAAGTGCAATTTAGGCATGTTTTCAAACCTGTTCATTGAGCATTCCTGCTGCACGGCTAGGCTTTGCCAGTCTGCCTACTTGCACATATTTTGTCCTTATGATGTATGCATGCCTGATGTAGCCCCCTGTAACATGAGGAAAAGTTTTGCTAGTCTGTGCACCTGCACCTATCTTGTCCTTATGATGCATGCATGCCTGATGTAGCCCCCGTAACATGAGGTGATGCATGTCAGAGTATGTCAGAGTATGCTTCCACTACTCTGTAATCCTAATGCGTGTTCTTGTACCTATGAACTGAAGGAAGCACTTACTGTAACTAGTGCCTAGATGCATCAGGGCTGTGTGTGCTGAAATACATGCAGAATAAATAAATAAATGAGTATTAAGTGAATACAGATGATGAGAACAGGAACAGAAGTGGGGGTGTGGGGGATAGTAATGTTCCAAATCATTGTTCAGTGTAATAATTATATATTGATATATGGAGTAGGGATAAAGACAAGAAAAATCTAAGAAAAATCTAAGAAAAATCGAACCGTTCGGGAGGTTAAAGCATAGGATAGTGTATCTAATGTCCAGAATATTATAATCAAAGAAGAAGACAAAGGGGGTAATACAGAACGAGCAGATTGCATCACAATGGGGAAGAAGAGCATAAAAAAACAAGATGTTACATTAAACTCAGTACTTATCCAATGAAAGAGATTCTGGTGACTATAAAGACTAATTCAAAAATGGCATGTGAAAGGCATGTTATCCAATGATGACAGAACATTTTTAATCAATGACCAGTCAACCATGTCTACTATTTATTTAATCTCGAGAGGTCACAAGAAATGTGCTGGCCTGCCAGGACTAAGACCAATAGCTAGTGGGATAGTCTGCTTAACAGAGGGTGTGTCCACATATATAGATCAATTTCTACAGCCAATTGTTATTAAATTGGACTCATTTGTGCATGATTCCACACATATTTTACTTAAATTACAACAACGTAATTGTCAAGAACAATATTTTTAGCACGTTTTGATTTAAAAGCATTCTATACATCTATTAACCATGACCTTGCTATCAAAGCGTTTTACTATCACTTTGAGAATATATCAGCTACCTGCTATATGCACTTTGAGATGCTTTAAAGACTACTCATTTTCACTATGAGTAATAATGTTTTAATTTTCACTAAAGAAAACTATCAAAAAATAAAGGGTACTGCAATGGGGGCCTGCTATGCACTGGCATTGGCAAATCATTTAATGTCACATTATGAACACACCTGTGCATCGATATGAAACGACTTGACAAAACATGCTCTAACCTGGTGTTGATATATTGATGATACACTTTTGATTTGGGACAGCACAGAAGTGGTATTTAAATAATAAACAATATACCTTAACAGTAACTCATTTGGTCTAGAACTCAGGTATATCTTTTTTGGGCCTGTTGATTTACATTAAAAATATCATTTGAACATCCTCTTTTTGGAAACCCTATAGAGGTTAAATTTATTGGAAAAAAAGCTGTCACTGTCAATGGAACATACAAAACATTCCTTTAGGAGAAATCATTAGGGCACGCCAGAACAACAGTGAAGGAAATTTACCAGAAACAAAAATTAACCTGCTCATGAAGAGAGTCACAGAAAGGGGATACATGCAGAAAGATATCAATGAGGCAAGTTGCAAAGCTAGGACTAAGATGAGTGACAAACTAATTACAATTAAACTACATACTAATAATAGGTGTGAATATGTACACAAAAAATTAAAATTCAATACCAGTTATAGTAGTGAAAGTCCACAGATGTACAAATTAATAAACAAACATCTTGTTAATAACACTGTATTGTTGACGTGTGAGGTCACACGTTTTTTCCTGCTGATACACAATCAGTATTTATAACACAATTTCCAAAAATAGTGCAGCGAGACACACACGCCAAAGTTTTCTGATCGCGGCTGGATGAATCATCATCTACTAAAATTATGTATGTTTACAGCTGGGTTTTCAAAAAGTTACAGACAAAGCAGCAACAATATTAAGCATCTAATTTTGACCTTTATTTAAATGTTACTGAAAAAATGGAAGCTTAAATGTGTGCCACCGTTATAAAATACAGCGATTTTGGGGGGCTGAATCCAGTGTCCAATGACATTGTGATTGGAGACCAATCTCCTTCAACACACAATATTACTTACTAAGTCATTTAAATAAATTGCTTTGTAACTAATATATATATATATATATTCACTGAAAAAAATTGTTAAAGGGAAGTTATGGTCAAATTCAGTGAAAAAACGTTGCTAAAGGGATTATATTTTTACAAGTAAAATCGAAAAACCCAAGAAATTTACCAGTTATAGTAAACTATGTACCCATAACTCGTGCCACCATCGTGCACTGCTAAAATTAACACCCAGGGCATCAAAGATCACTAAAGTTCAAAGGTTTTTATTAGTGCAACTTAACTATACCATCACTCTAGCAAAGTTTTTTCACAGAAAATATATATATTTTCAGTGAAAAAACATTGTTAAAGGGACGTTATGGTTAAATTGCAGTAATAAAAACGTATCAAATTCAGTGAGAAAACTTTGTTAAAGGGATATTATGGTTACAAGTAAAAAAAAAAAAAAAGAAATTTGCCAGTTATGGTAAGCTAAGAAACCATAACTCGTTCCACCACGTGCACTGCTAAGACTAACAAACAGGACATTAAAGATGACATTTTTTGCTACTTTTTTGGTCCTGCATGGGGTTTGAAGTGTCAGCGGAGCGTGCGATTGTCTGCAGAGCGCTCCCCTGCACCTCTATAAAAGGCTACAAACCACTGCTGCTCGTTTTGTTTCTTGCTGACCGAGACAGAGCACTTGCTGGGTTTGCTTTTCTGCTGTGCTACCTTCGGTGTGCTAATACAAATGACAAACATGACTGCTGATACTGCCTCCTCAGCACCACCCCCACACCTCTGCACCACCACCAATGCATTTTGGAGGGCCTGCAGAGGGGAACAGGTATGGTGATGTAGAGGGGGATCAAGAGGAGGAGGATGAGGTATTGGAAGTCCCCACTATCAGCTGCCAGCGTGAGTCGTGGATGTGGAGGCTATTTACTGCCATTGGGGGTACCCATGGCGTCTGTGGCCACTGTTTGCTGCACTTCTCAGCCAGGGTAAGTCCGGGCTGTACAGCTATGTGACCACCTCCATGCGCCGATACCTGAGGTCAAACCACAAGGCAGCAGTTCAGAGGTTGTCCCCTTCGAAGATGGTAGTAGGTTGAGATCATCTATCACACCCTCTGCATCTGCTCCTGTCACCACAAGAGACATTGCATTGGGGCAGCGGATCCCTGACCAGGCCTCACAAGCCATACACAACACAGTGGACCCTTGCCTTTGAAGGGTCACTGTACAGTATATGTACTGTGACATGGTACTCTGCAGGGGGGGAACAATTTCAAAGTGCTTTTGAGGCTACGGTCCGGGTGCACAAGAAATAGTGCCCCCTACATACGTGAGGCCCACCCATCATCTTCCTCTCTTCACCTGTCCCTTCATCCCTGTGGCTGGTGCCCCTTCACTACCCACCCTATCCTTTCCTCCCTTCTGTGTCATGTCTAAAAAAAGCCCAAAAAATGTAGACATTTATTTTTGATTTTTAAAATGGTGCAGGCCACTGCACCGACTGCGTAGTCCGCAGACAGCGCAGGAGTCCACGGTTTCCCCAAAAATGTAGGTGGTGGCAGCATGTAAAGCATTGCACTCTTTTTCAGGAGAAAGTGGTGGCTCTTAAAAGGCCCCTTTTTGTTGTTTTTTTGTTTTTGGAAGTTTTCTTTCAAGGTTTAGAGAAACAGTACGCAACACATACTGCAAATTGCTAGCTATAGTTGCAGAAATGGCTGCAAAGCATTTTGAATATTTCACAAAAAAAGCTGATTGCCAGCATCGGTAAAAAGTATTTGTGCTACGAAATCTTATGTTTTCATTGTGGCAGGACGACATTACAACATCTCTCAAAAATGCGTAAACAGTCTTGTTCACATTGCACCTCGCTTTCTCCATTTGCGGACCAAATGAAGTGGAGTGCAACCATATCGGTCTCTGGGCAATGCGAGAAAATATTACTCGAGAGTTTGAAACATGTCCATCACAAATGCCTCCTTCATCGCAAACTGCAGTGAGATTCCAGTAACATGACCTAAACTGTTCCCTCTACAATGAACAATAATAATGGCTGGATGATGGCGCGTCACCAAAGTGGCACATAGAGGAAGCAAATCCACCCACTTCATGCTGCACACTCCGTACCACTGCACATCAACATGATTAAATCCAAGATGTGCCGCCACGTCACTGTGCTCTGCATAAACCTGCAACCAATGTATCCATGAGTTTCCCAAAATTCCCCCCTGAAAGACAAAGCCATAGTCATAGCCATCTGTACTCCTCTCAGCAAAGAGACCTTCTGCCACAGTCTCTCCTTGAACAGCACACGCAGGAAACCTGATTGGCCAATCCCCTGGCCTCCACAGTCCCATTTCCATGCCTGTCATCCTCAAAAGCCCCGGATGTAGCACGTGAGATCTGCGGACTACCGTGGTGTCTGTGGATAAATCATTCAATGCAAGGGAGTGGGGATAGAAATGTAACCCAGGGTAGGAGATTTTCGCTTAATGGTGGCTCTGAAAATAGCTGGTGTTGTTTTGTTGTTGATGGTGCTTGTAAACAAACACATTTTGTTTTGTATTGTTTGGCCTTCTCTTTTCTTCCTTACGCTCATACATGAACCTCTTCAAAGCAACCCTTAGATTGTAAAAAAATATGGCATTTCCAATGGTGGACTAAGAAATGCCATCTGCAGTGAAAAAGTTCACACTAAGAGAAATAATGTTCTCATTGCGGAAAGAGAACATCCCAGCACTACACACAAATGCAGAGTACATGGGGGTTGTTGCATACTGCCCTAGATGTAATGGGTGAGAAAACAACCTTTGCACTAAGAAAAAGTCCTTCAGTACACTGAGCAAACTTGCAGCACTGATACAACCCAAATGCAGTGAAAGTGGCCATATCTTTGCAAAGTGCAAGCACTCTTTGCAAATCTCCCACCATGAACACCCTGACTCTCTGCATCTCTGCCATCTTCACAACACACAGCAATGAAAAATGTATTACCCTCTCTCCCTATAAAGCACAACCACGACACCTGATTGGCTAATCCCCACAGTCCCATTTCCATCCCAGGCATGCTCAGAAGCCCCGGATGTGGCACGCCCTAATCGTGGACTACTGCAGTGTCCGTGTACCCCATAATGGAGGGGCACTCCATCTTCCCTTTCCACTTCACTCTTTGCAACACTCCCTCATTGGCTACTGTTAAGCAGTCACACACTAATCCACCAATCACATCCAAGATCTCTACATCTAACTCTTTCATCATAGTTCAACACTTTAGATGTACTGTTCAACACTTAGAGTAGAGGTATCCTGTTATTCCAAAGCACCTCCATCAAATCTACTGTAAAACTCTCTGAGATTTCTACTTCCAGATTTATCCACATCTGCATCTAGCAACACAAGGTATAGGTATGCATATATTTTGTAGAGTACATGTGCAACTCTTTTACAAATAGATCTCAAGATGGTTCCTGCCACTTACTCTGCATAACCTACTCAATAATCATACTTTCATTTGTCCCATCTCCTGACATCAAGTGGCAGTCACTTACAATGCTGTGTGCTTTGAAAGTTTTATTTTAATGCCCACTTGCATAACAGTTTCAAAGCACAAATTTAAATTTTAGCATCTCGCGCTGTCTTTTCTTGTATAAAATAAAATAAAAAAACACATCGGGAACATTTATACATCCTGTTCATGTACCAGATCCTATGTGAAACTGCAATACATTACCACAGTATGCATGCTTGCCCATATCACCCATTGTAATGTGCAAACTCTTATTTTCTTCTTTCATTCTGTCACTTTTAAAACCACTTTGTCCACTAACACACCTGTATTAAAACGCCTACAATGCACACAGAAAACGAAAAGTGCATGTATGTTACCAATGCATGCCAAGTGCATAAATTGAAAATTAACAAATGCACTGTGTTTACAACTACTCATTTCAGCACCATTTGAAAGAAACAAAGTAAATGCATGTGTACATTTGCAACAGTGCTGTGTATACATTTTAATAAATAAATGAACAGAACAAGAAAGGATGGCTCCAACATACTGCATTGACATACATGTAGCAATCATCTATGTTTGGGAAAGTTAATAAAATTGCACACACTCAAATTCTTCTTTGTAATCTGTACATCTTTCTTGGCTTCTTCCTTTTTCTCAACGTACTAGGACTTCCACAGAAAGCTGCAGCCCTGTATGGCATACTTATCACATGACCTCCGTCACCGATAACAGCTATGCTGATGCTCCCAAGTCTCCATTCTTATCCAGTGCTGTACAATTGCACGCACATAGAGACTAATATTTTCCAACAACTGACTTTCCAAGCCAGCATGGCCTGTAATATCCTAGTGACACTGGCAAGTTTGCTGCCAAACAAGTATTAGGAATCTAGTGGAAACCCATCTGCACCAACAGCAGTGTTACAACCATATTCATAATCACGTGCAATATTACTAACTCGTCTTCCCAACAAATCCTACTACAGTGTAAAATAATGTGTTCTCCTAGTACATTTATTTTGCCATTAACTTTCACTCATTGCACCTCAGCAGGTACACTCTTAGTACTCTCATCTGAACACCAGTATCGTAACACCCACTAGTATCATGAAAACATTGTAATATCCTTACTTATTTATGCAGAGTACACTGTCATATACACTGAAGCAAACCTTTCACACATCAACACACACAGCTACTAGTACAACCTTCCAAACCAGAACAGCCCATTGCACAATTACACACCCGTCTATTTATGCCTACCCTGATATTCTAAAGTCATGCACAATGCACACAGATACATTGCACAACTTTCAAACCTACACTTTCCTTTTTTCTCCAACAGACAGAAGAGAATGCCTACCAAAAAGCAACTCTCTAGAAAACAACACAAAAATAGAGCTGATAAAACTAAAAGCATGCAAAATAGATATTCCCCTCTAGCAGAGTTTGTAGCAAATGTTCAAATAAAACAGCTAATACAGTAATTGAACAAAACTGAAGCAGCTAGCAGGGAAAAAAAGTATGGCCCTTCTTCCAAAATTTAAAAATAAAAATAAATGTATTAAGAAGAATATAACTACCAGTAGCACTAGTACTGCATCTACCAATGTTAACGTAGCCACAGTTATGCATTCCAAAAAATGTATTTTTACAAGAAATGTTCTACCGTTGAGTCCTTCAGAATGTTATAAAAACTGCAGAGAAAACACGATCAACCCTCAAAACTTACCGCATAAAACAAATCTTGGAAGCTCTCATTGACCGTGCAATGTTCATGAAAAGAAAATTGTTTATATCAATTTTAAACAGAATGAAACCACTAACAAAATTAATCAGTAAACTATGAATAGTACTTCGCAACATGGGCAATATCAACATAGATACCTTTGCAAACTTCTGTGCAGGTGAGTGGATTCACACAACCAGCACAGAGCCATATTTCAATGAAGAGGCATACAATCAATTGCAGACAAGCCCATTTGCCATGCATAGCAGTGGCCAAGGGTCTGAAAAGGTAGACAACACCATTATGGAAGAAGAATCCCTCATTCAAAGAATGTCCCCAACAAACTTACAATCATCTCTCCATTCCACTGAACCAAGCCATCCCCGCTACAAATGGCCCTGTACCTCATTGTGTAATGTACGAAAACAATCCATCAAATCATTACGGCAATTCCTCAATCACGATGTGAAAGTGAAAGTAAAAAATGAGAATAAAAACATTGCAAACCATGGACTCCTGTCCAGTGCGTAAATATACATGACTGTAAGGACATTCATTAGCCTGCATTTCCAGAGCTGCTTATAAAAGCACCTTCCACCACATTAAACTGTTAGCGACACACCATTCCACTATACGGAATCGTGTCCAGAGAGTGTACTATGCAATAAGTCTTGCTTTAGAACTGGAACATTTTAATGACATTCTCCTACATAGCACAGCCAAAGAACACCTTGAAAAAATATACCACATCCAAAGAAAATATTTTGGAAGTGAAGAGCAGTTAAAAAATCCAGTAACTTTAGAGAAGAGTAGCGACAACCTTACAGATGCCAACCTTCTAATACGCACATACAAAAAAGAAATAGCAAAGTTTAAAAGCACATCTGCTGAAGTACCAAAACAAGTATGTGTGTGTTGTCGCAGAGCTTTTTATACAAAGAGCACCAAAATTGTACATATAATGTGCAAAATATAAGACAATGAGGATTCCCAATGATTCCAATTAGCTCTCTACCTTATAGCAGAACACAAATACAGAATTACTAACCCCTCAATACTTTGCACATACGGCACTACAAAGCTTGATAATAACCAAATGCTTTAACAGGTTATCACAAATAATTTGGAAATATTCCAACTTCCAAACTGCTCCAACAGCTTAATTTGTATGAGAGCATTACAATCCAAACAGCGCATCAATTTCAAGCTATAATACACCTTCAACCTAAAATAGCCAAGTTGCCTCCTTCTGAATTACTAAAAGGGATTTGTGGCAAAGTAGTTTATTTGCCATTAGATTTTAAAGAAAATGTAGACACTCTGGGAGTGCAGTGGCCAATAGATCAATCTTTGATTATCCTAGTAAATTGTGTACCTATGAAAGACAGGAAAATTTGGCAACAACCAGTAGACTTCAACAAAGTTAGAGAAGCCCTACAATATCTTAAACAGAAGAATGACTACTACAAAGAACTAAACATTGAAGAAAACCTAAAGGAAACCACTAAAATAATTCAGGATTCCTCATCAACTGGCCAATTTGAACTTGCAGATCCCATTACACCATCCAATATTTTAGACCAGTATAAAATTCACCCACTATAATCTAAAAAGACCATAGACGAATCACTAGAAACATATAAAATGCAGCAAACCAAGGGATCTCCAATCAGCATATGGGAAAAAAGTATAGAAGCACAAGCCTTTCCTCTGCTCTTCCCTACTGGAAAATGGGGAAGGTATGGAACACAAATAACAGCATCAGAATACTTCTCTTAACAAATGTATTCTGAAGACAGCAGATTAAGACAAAACATTGAATACATATTCCAACTCCTGTTTGAAAGTGAACTAGCAACTCTATGTTATGGAGTTGCACACACATTAAAAACAGGTTCCAATTTTTTAAACATGTCTGCTACACAACTACTTCAAAATATACAAGACAAAGATTACGTTTTTCAGTCATGCATCACAAATATCTTGGCAAACATGCATGGTACAAAAGAATACTGGTTCCGAAGTCACGCAGCTGTACGATGTATGCTACAGAACTTTGAGTTGTACAGAGGATGCATGGGAAGACTTGCACGACTTCCTATGTATAGCAAACAAAAACAAAGAAGGGATAGACATAAAAACACCCGGCAAACTCAGCTCTCTTGACCCTATAAATGTATCAAGGTACTTTCAGCACCGCTTTATGGTAATGCTGCACTTGATCTGTGATAAAATAATCCCTCCCCTCAGAGAAGTGCAACACTTCTTTTGGAGGAAAGAATATCAATCCAGAAGAGCACCGCACAGCCACATGGTTTTGTGGATAAAAGATGCTCCTAAATGTGGTAAAGAAGTAACACCACTGTTTTGCAGTTCATTGTCATGATCTCTGCTTCCAAAAGGTCAGGGTTTTCCCAACTCCCTTGGAAGCAGATCCATAACCCAGGTTCCGAGGGCCAACCAGTCCCAATTGGGACCTTTTGGACCCAGTCCTGGCGCCAGTGGCACCAGGCTCATAAATATGCCCAGACCCAGCGCTGGAAGCGCCGGGCTCATAATGCTTGGGTGGACTTACCTTCAGCAGACCATGCTGCTTACTTGCCTGCCAGTTGAGCCTCTGATCCTCTTCTGTTTGCAACTACTTTTCCTGTTGGGTGGGGCTGGAGCCACTCCCTAGATTCAGAACACTGGAACTCTTCTGGAAGGCAGGAACTCTTTTCTTACCAGGAACTCTTTTCTTACTTAGGCGTGGCTGTGGAAGGAGACACCTAAGCACTACAGGAGGCTATTTAAACCACACCCGGTGGATGAATCTTGCTTTGCGTTATTCTGCAACCTCTGCAGCAGAACGCTCATCGTGTCTTCTGCATCCGGTCCTGGGCCTAAGGAAAAAGGCTTACCATCCTGAATCCAGTCTTCAGCAACACCTATAAAGACAAGAAAGAACAGGTTAGCATTCCGGCATCTGAAAGGCAAAGGCTTACCATCCTGAATCCAGTCTTCAGCAACACCTATAAAGACAAGAAAGAACAGGTTAGCATTCCGGCATCTGAAAGGCAAAGGCTTACCTACTCTTCGTACGCTCCGGAGGCCTTCGGCGCTGCATCCCGCATCTGAAAGACAAAACAAGGTGCGTTTAAAGACATTGGGGAACTTTAATACTCACGTGCCATTACTCCTTTCCACATCTAATCCAGTGGGTATTCCGGCACCCTGCAGCCGCTCCGAACTCGTACCTGCAAAATAAAAAGACAGTTAGAGCGCATAGTGAAGCAGGCAACAAGCGCTTACTTACGTGCTTCCAGGCGCTTCTATTCATCACACGGGCTCCATCTTCAACTCACTTCAGCCCGTCATCCGCCATCGCCGGAACCCTGCAAAACAAGAGACATCATTACTAAAGACTTTAAAGACATTTGAATGACTCGAAACTTACCGTTCGTGCAGTAAACGACGGACAGCAGTCCTCTGAAGTCAAGAGGCCTGCGCTACCTATCCAGTGAAGAAACTGGTTACAGCACCCTGCCCCGAGGCAGATGGAGAGCTCGGCATTCACTTACCTAAGGTGAGAGCGTTAACCTTTGGGGGTCTACAGGAGAGGAGAAGAGGAAAGAGATAGGGACACCCCAATAACCACAGTTCATTAACCCCATATTTTCTATTTTCGTATCTTACTCTACACGTCAGGCATACAGTGCACAGAGGTCCAGCCCAAAGAGCCAACCGGGTGCTACACATCACCTTTGAAGATACGGTAGTCGCCCAGTCAAGACCGGCGCCTCTGCGAGAATCAGGTGAGCGTTACAGAACGCAAAGCCTACCGCAAAACTCTCGCCCAGGCGCTATGGAAACCTCGGATACTGACCCCCTAGCCCGGTTACTTGGGGAACTAAGGGCAGAAGTGCATGCAGCTCGTCAGGAAACGAATGCTCTAAGAAGGGAACTAATTATTTCCAAGGAGAGAACAGACAATCTTGCTAGACAAGTGCTACAGTCACAAGCCGGACAGACCCCGTTACCCGCATCAGGGGCAAATCTTCCTTCAACATCCTCTATGAATCCAGTGCAGATCAACCTACCTGGGAATGTACCTCTGGCTCCGCCCGAACGATTTTCTGGTGACCCAAAGAGGTTTGCAGTATTTATCAATCAGTGCCGGTTGCACTTCTTATGCCGGCCAGGAGTCTTTCCAACTGATCAAGCAAAAGTAGCTTTTGTACTTTCGTACCTTAGTGGCAATGCGGCAGACTGGTCGATCCCTCTAGTTAATCAAGATGATCCGGTTCTCCATGATTTTCAAGCCTTTCAGCTTAGTATGGAAAAACTGTTCGCAAGACATTCACAGGGGCAGGCCTTGGACAATGAGCTTCTTTCGTTGCGACAGGGTAATCAAGACCTTTTGGCTTATATTGCATCTTTCAATAGACTAATAGTGGAAACTCAATGGCCTGAGGACAAAAGGATTACGCTGTTTTATAGAGGTCTACGTGGAGAGCTCAAAGACGTTTTAGCCCAAGTAGTGAATCCCCCACAAGACTGTTCGGATTATATAGACTTGGTCGTTCAAATAGATCACAGGCTGCAGAACAGGAAGGCCGATCGTTCCAAGTTTGATGCTCGAGTATTTTCCAAACCGCCAACTCCTTCCAAAGGAGTAGACTCCGGGGAACCCATGCAAATAGGGGGTCTGAAAGGTCCTCTTACACAAAGGGAGCGGGAAAGGAGGAAACAGTTGCAATTATGCCTATATTGCGGAAACTCAGGGCACTTTCTTCGAGACTGTCCGGTGAAACCTGCCAAGAAGGCAGTAGGAGCTGCAGTTACCAAAGTTACAAACTCTGAGCAGGGAAACAACCTCGCCCGACAAGAATAGAGGTCCTCTTGCCGAGCGTGAAAACCAGTTCCATGACCTCGCATTTCGTGATACCTATGGTCCTCATTAGCCCTGATAATCCGGATCGATTACATGCAATTGAAGCTTACGTCGACAGCGGTGCCATCGGCAATTATGTGGATCATGAAATGGTTTTGAGGATGAATCTAACTCTTTGTCCCAAGGCTGTAAAGGACGTCATTACTACGGTGGATGGTACGGAGATAGCCTCCGGGCCAGTAACGCATACCACTCAAGAGGTGACGCTAGTAAGTCAAGATGGACACCATGAGAAGATCGTGTTCGATGTGATCAAGGCCCCTCAGTTTCAGATTATTCTAGGAATACCTTGGTTAGAGAAACACAATCCTCTGATCGATTGGCGAGCAAGAACGGTCCAGTTTCCAGAATGTGTCTCTACTTGTCACCCTCCACCTGGTGTTGCACTGGCCGCAATTTCTTCAGAGACTCCCCAGTTACCTCCCGAATACCTAGAATACCAAGATGTTTTCCGGAAGGATCAGGCTAACTCTCTACCTCCACATAGGTCTTATGACTGCCAGATAGACCTGATACCTGGATCTACTCCTCCTTGTAGTAGAATTTATGCCCTCACCGAGCCTGAGAACCTTCACCTTCGACAATACCTGGATCAATACCTGGCAAATGGGTTTATTCGTCCTTCCAAGTCCCCTGCTTCTTCAGCTTTGTTCTTCGTTCCAAAAAAGGAAGGAGACCTTAGAACTTGTATCGATTATCGCTCCCTGAACCAGATCACCGTTAAGAATAGATATCCGTTACCTTTGATCCCTGAACTCCTGGACCAAGTCAGAAAAGCATGCATATATACAAAGCTGGATCTTAGAGGAGCTTACCACTTGGTACGAGTAAAAGAGGGCGATGAATGGAAGACGGCCTTCCGCACCAAGTATGGGCTATTTGAATATCAGGTCATGCCCTTCGGACTTTGCAATGCCCCGGCCGCCTTTCAATATTTTATGAACGATGTCCTCAGAGAGCTCATAGATGTATGTGTTGTTGTTTACATTGACGACATCCTCGTTTATTCTTCATCGGAATCTGAACATCGGAAACACGTGAAAATGGTCCTCGAAAGATTGCGTCAACACAAACTTTTCGCTAAGTTGGAAAAATGTGTTTTCAACGTGACTGAAGTTGAATTCTTGGGATTCATATTATCACCTGGCGGAGTGCGTATGGATTCAAAGAAGGTCGATGCAGTTCTCAAATGGCCATCACCATCCTCCGTAAAAGGTGTGCAAAGCATGTTAGGCTTCGCTAACTTTTACCGCAGGTTTATCCCCGAATTCTCTCGAATAGTCCAGCCCATCACTGCCTTGTTAAAGAAAAACAAACGTTTTGAATGGTCTACCGAGGCGGAACAAGCTTTCCAGGATTTGAAGACTAAATTTATCTCTGCACCAATCTTAAAACACCCTCGCCCCGAACTCCCCTACATCGTGGAAACTGATGCTTCAAGCCTTGCCATGGAGGCAGTTCTATCACAAAAGGACCCGGTAACCAATCAGTTGCATCCCGTGGCATTTTGGTCCCGCAAATTCTCGCCTCCTGAAATCAATTACACGATTACTGACAAGGAACTTCTGGCTATCAAGTCTGCCTTTAAGGCTTGGCGGCATTATCTGCTGGGGGCCCGACACACCGTTACTGTGATTACGGATCACCGAAACCTGCAATATTTGAAGACCGCAAAAGCCCAATCCTCTAGACAACTCCGTTGGGCATTATTCTTTGCCGAGTTTGACTTCATAATTACCTATCGACCTGGTACAAAGAACGGTAAAGCCGATGCCCTTTCTCGGATGGGAGTGGAAGAACACTTGGTCAACCCTAAACCTGTACCAATCATTCCCGAACAAAGAATTCTGGGTGTAATTGCCACAGAATCCATAGAGGAAGTTAAGGATAAAGCCAGGCAACTTGTAACTCCAGCAGACATACAGAATTGGCATCTGCAGGGAAAGGACTTTGCAGTAAAGGACAACTTATTGTATTTCCAAGAACGATTATACCTACCCAGCACAGATTTACAGAAAAAAGTAATCTCTTGTTATCACGACTCTTTAATGGAAGGTCATCCCGGTATAGCCAAGACCTCAGAAAAGATCAAGCGCTACTTCTGGTGGCCGTCTTGGAAAAAAGATATCAGAGACTTTGTAATGTCCTGTGGAGTATGCGCCCAAAACAAGAGTCAAAAGGAAAGACCAGCAGGCCTCTTACGCCCTATTGACATCCCACCTCGCCCTTGGCATACACTTTCTATGGACTTCATCACCGATCTACCACCATGCTCCGGATACAATACGATTCTAGTAATCGTGGACTTATTCTCCAAGATGGCGCATTTCATTCCGCTCAAAGGCTTGCCAACAGCAGCAACTCTGGCCCGAGAATTTCTCGAAAACATCGTCCGACTGCACGGTTTTCCTTCGGTTCTAATTTCGGATCGAGGTAGTCAATTTATTTCTCATTTTTGGCGAAGTTGCTGTCGGTCGGCTCAAATTGATGTGAGACTATCGACCAGTCACCACCCTCAGACCGACGGACAAACCGAGAGGACCAATCAAACTCTGGAACAGTATTTACGCTGCATGCTGCAACAAACTGAAAAAACTTGGAAAGATATCCTTTGGATAGCCGAGTATGCCTACAATAACTCTGTCCATTCGGGAACTGGGAAAACCCTGTTTTTTCTTTTGTACGGCAGTCACCCTCGAACCTCGGAGTTGGATCCCCTCCAAGATCTTGAAACACCAGCAGTAGACTACCTGCATTCTACAATCACCCAAGCCTTTAAGGAAGCTGTTTCTCACCTTCAAAGGGCTAAAGAACAATACAAGAAAGGAGCAGATCAACATCGGAAGGAAGCCCCTCACTATCAAGTAGGGGATCAAGTCTGGTTATCCACCAAATATCTATCTCTAAAAGGGCCACGCACATTCAACCCAAGATACCTTGGTCCCTATTCCATCACTACCATAGTAAACCCAGTAGCGGTCAAGTTGGACTTGCCCCCGCACATGAAGATACATCCGGTCTTCCACGTCTCTCTATTAAAACCCGTGCAACCTCAAACCCGACTAACCAAATCTCCAAAACCTATCCTAGTGGATGGAGAACTCGAGTTTGAAGTCAAAAGCATTCTGGACTCCAAGATCTCCAAATCTAAACTATTCTACCTAATTGACTGGAAAGGCTACGGCCCCCAAGAGAGATCCTGGGAACCTGCTGAATATGTCCACGCTCCTCGCCTAATCAAAAGATTTCACCGAACATTTCCTGACAAGCCAAAACCCCCGGAGAAGCCCGGTTTGGGAGGGGCCTTGAGGGGGGGTACTGTCATGATCTCTGCTTCCAAAAGGTCAGGGTTTTCCCAACTCCCTTGGAAGCAGATCCATAACCCAGGTTCCGAGTGCCAACCAGTCCCAATTGGGACCTTTTGGACCCAGTCCTGGCGCCAGTGGCACCAGGCTCATAAATATGCCCAGTCCCAGCGCTGGAAGCGCCGGGCTCATAATGCTTGGGTGGACTTACCTTCAGCAGACCATGCTGCTTACTTGCCTGCCAGTTGAGCCTCTGATCCTCTTCTGTTTGGAACTACTTTTCCTGTTGGGTGGGGCTGGAGCCACTCCCTAGATTCAGAACACTGGAACTCTTCTGGAAGGCAGGAACTCTTTTCTTACCAGGAACTCTTTTCTTACTTAGGCGTGGCTGTGGAAGGAGACACCTAAGCACTACAGGAGGCTATTTAAACCACACCCGGTGGATGAATCTTGCTTTGCGTTATTCTGCAACCTCTGCAGCAGAACGCTCATCGTGTCTTCTGCATCCGGTCCTGGGCCTAAGGAAAAAGGCTTACCATCCTGAATCCAGTCTTCAGCAACACCTATAAAGACAAGAAAGAACAGGTTAGCATTCCGGCATCTGAAAGGCAAAGGCTTACCATCCTGAATCCAGTCTTCAGCAACACCTATAAAGACAAGAAAGAACAGGTTAGCATTCCGGCATCTGAAAGGCAAAGGCTTACCTACTCTTCGTACGCTCCGGAGGCCTTCGGCGCTGCATCCCGCATCTGAAAGACAAAACAAGGTGCGTTTAAAGACATTGGGGAACTTTAATACTCACGTGCCATTACTCCTTTCCACATCTAATCCAGTGGGTATTCCGGCACCCTGCAGCCGCTCCGAACTCGTACCTGCAAAATAAAAAGACAGTTAGAGCGCATAGTGAAGCAGGCAACAAGCGCTTACTTACGTGCTTCCAGGCGCTTCTATTCATCACACGGGCTCCATCTTCAACTCACTTCAGCCCGTCATCCGCCATCGCCGGAACCCTGCAAAACAAGAGACATCATTACTAAAGACTTTAAAGACATTTGAATGACTCGAAACTTACCGTTCGTGCAGTAAACGACGGACAGCAGTCCTCTGAAGTCAAGAGGCCTGCGCTACCTATCCAGTGAAGAAACTGGTTACAGCACCCTGCCCCGAGGCAGATGGAGAGCTCGGCATTCACTTACCTAAGGTGAGAGCGTTAACCTTTGGGGGTCTACAGGAGAGGAGAAGAGGAAAGAGATAGGGACACCCCAATAACCCCAGTTCATTAACCCCATATTTTCTATCTGCAGACATCTTACTCTACACGTCAGGCATACAGTGCACAGAGGTCCAGCCCAAAGAGCCAACCGGGTGCTACACATCACCTTTGAAGATACGGTAGTCGCCCAGTCAAGACCGGCGCCTCTGCGAGAATCAGGTGAGCGTTACATTCATTCACAAATATGTAACCTGCAACATCCCTTCAGAAAGAACACATAGTGAGCTACATATACACATTTTACGCTTCCAAAGACATAAATGAGGCAGATATTGCTGACATAGAAATAAAAACCAAGGCAAACACTGCACCAAGTGCCACATTGGTTTCCATTGACCAGTTTCAGCAAAAGGACAAGTACACAGCTTCATGTCTTCTATTAGACACAGTGTAAAAGACAAATCTCGTAAAAACACATACTGCATTAAAAGAAGCTAAGCTTCAAAGTACATCAATGATTACAATGCAATCATTGCCCTCCTGTGCAATGCAAACATAAGTATACAGTACATTGCAGACAATTCCACTGCTCTGGCACGATATGTCACAGCGCACCTAACCAAAGCTGAGAAAGCAGAGCTAAAGGATCTCTGGCATGACATATCATCTGACAAAACACTGTCACAAATATTGTACAGGTTTGGCATAAAAATTCTCTCCCATAAAGAATGTGGATGCTACGAAGCAGTAGACTGTTTAACAGACACAGACTTATATGGCAAATCTGAAAACATAGTCTGGATAACCCTCGGTCCTGCTGCATCTAGAAAAAGAGTGCTGAAATCGTTCCAAGTCATAGAAATAATAGCCAAAAACGATTCCAACAGCCAAGAAATGTTGAAAAACAATGTATTAGACACATACTACCCAGACAGAAGTAGTGCTTTGGAAAACATGTGCCTATACCACATAGCCCAACATTTCTCGTACCAGAATAATATTAAACCAGATGAAAAAAAAAGGTAAACACATATGGGCCTCATTACACGGTAGGCGGTAAGGGTTTACCGGTACCGGAATTTTACCGGTACCGGTAAACCCTTACCGCCTTACTACGAGGTCCCTTTGCGGGTTGGGGATTTTAACGCCTGCTTTTTGCGGGCGTTAAAAACCAACCCGCAAAGGGACCCAGGGAGCTAATTACGGTCCTGCAATTTGCGGTGCCGCAATTAGCGCCTTCCCCATTCCCCTTATGCCCTATAGGGCAAAAATGCGAATGGGGAAGGGCAATGGTGGAAGGGGGAATTACCGCCCCTCCAACCTTGGAATGCGGCAGTAATTCCCCTTTCCACCAAGGCGGTGCCAGTATTTTACCGGCATGAACCATGGCGCTAATTGCGCCATGGTTCACCGCCTACCGTGTAATGAGGCCCATAGTCAAAACTTGTGAAGGCAGCCTCATTAAACTTACCAAACCCAGCCTAATTAATCATATAAAGCTATCCTTTAAAACATCTCAACATTGAAAACTTTACTACATGTCCCTATTCATTAGGCACCCAGGCCGCCTTTGAAGATGCTTTCAATGCAATGCTTTCAAGCAAATGCTTTCAACCCCAACCCACAAGAAGAAGGATTCTGGAGTGGGTCGCTACCTTGAACTGTGATACCACCATCACCAAAACTAACCCTCAACATTGGACAGACCATTACCTCATTGACTTTACAGTATCTCTTAATAAACGTTAAAAACAAAATGTGATTTATTTCCGGCACAACCCGTACCCACGAGAGCAAAAAAGTAAATATAACTCCAGATAATCTCCTGCCACTACTGATACCAACCATTAATGCTATTCCTGATAATCTGCATCCAGAGCGCCTGGTAGAAAGCTACAATAGCGCTATGAAGAAAGCACTAGATACTATTGCCCCCTCTAAAACTTCAAAAAAGTAAACTACAAGCACACCTAAATGCCTGGTTCACCCCCACTTAAAAGAATTAAGAATGCAAAAAAGGAAACTAGAATCTAAATGGCGCCACACCCCTTCTGATGAAAATAATCTGAAACTTAAACTCTTTGCTAATAATTACAAAAAAGAAATCCTACTCACAAAAAAAACCTCTTCAATGAAAGAATCTTCACTGCCAGTTCCAACACTAGGGAATTATTTGCTATCCTAAGGGAGCTGGAATCCCCCGTACTCCCACCTGACAACATAGCCAAAAATAAACAATGGTGCACCAGCATCCAAAATGCTCTAACAAATAAAATTAAAACACTCCAAATCAAATTCTCCTTAGAAAAAAAAGACTCCCTAACTCCCAACAAGACACCTCTCATCACTTACCCTATGACAACTAACCCACTAGGCATGGACCATTTCAAATTCACCAAAATCTCCACTCTGGAAACTGAAAGGATTATCACATCCCTTAAACCATCCAATTGTAAGGGCGATAGCTGCCCAGCCCAGCTAAGTATGGACGCTGCAAGGAAATTAGCCCCCTTCATAACCAAATTGATTAATGCATCATTCTCCTCCAACACTATCCCAAGCAATCTAAAGGAATCTTGGGTTCTGCCTCTCCTCAAGAAGCAAACCCTAGACCCCGCTATTCCCACCAACTACAGGCCTATCACCACGGTACCGTTCCTTCTCAAGATAATAGACAGAGTAGCATACCTACAAATTCAGCACTATCTTGAAACCAACCAACTCCTAGGTGCCCGCCAATCAGGATTCAGACCACAGCACGGTACAGAGACAGCCTTAATTGATCTCAAAGCACAGATTGACGAGCTCAATGACAAGGGAAACACTGCTGTGCTACTCCTCCTTGGAGTTGGCAGCCTTTGATCTGGTGGATCACACAGTCCTGTACGAACACCTGGCTTCGGCTGCCGACTTCTCAAACAAGGCCATAGCCTGGATCCAATCATTCTTGGACAACTGCACAATGAGAGTCTTCTCCACATTGGCATCAGCAGACCCCATTAAAATAGCTTGTGGTGTACCCCAAGGTTCATGTGTCTCGCCAACTCTGTACAATGTCTTTACCAAGCCCCTATTTGACAAATTGGACAGACTGGGTGTCACATAAACTAATTACGCTGATGACACTCAGATCCTCATTCCACTTTCGGGCAATTTCGACTCTGATATGGCCTTGGTAAACAAAATATACCTCATCATTCAGGCATTGATGGCCATTAATGGCCTATGCCTGAATGATGATAAAAACTGAAATCCAGCTCCTTGGATCCGATGCCAACCTAAAAAAACTCTGCTCCAACTACTCGCCACTTAATATTGATGGCAACATTATAACAGTTGCCAAAGCAGTGAAAACACTAGGCTTTCACCTTGACTCGGCCTTGACATTAAAGAAACAAGTGAACTCATTAGCATCGTCTACCGCCTACATGTGCTAGCTTATTAGGGCAAGTAGAGCTTTCCTCACCCAAGCCAGCTGCATCATTATCGCCAGCGCCCTACTACTTTCCAAACTTGACTATTGCAAATCCTTGTATTTGGCAGCCAACAAATACATCATTGACAAACCTCAAACATTGCATAACAATGCCCTTAGAACTGCCCTGAACTTACCCTCCAAAAAACACATTTCCAATAAAAGAAGAGAGTACAAATGGCTCAAAACCTGCAACAGAATCCCACTTAAAATAGCTTCACTCACCTTCAAAAGCTTTAACAACGCAGACCACCCTACCTGGCAGCAAGAATAGTGAGAAAAACATTGATCCATCCCACCAGAACCGTCAACTCCTACTGCGTACAGATAACTAAATTCAGACTAAAAAAACAATCTAAAAGCAATCTAAAGGAATCTTGGGTTCTGCCTCTCCTCAAGAAGCAAACCCTAGACCCCGCTATTTCCACCAACTACAGGCCTATCACCACGCTACCGTTCCTTCTCAAGATAATAGACAGAGTAGCATACCTACAAATTCAGCACTATCTTGAAACCAACCAACTCCTAGGTGCCCGCCAATCAGGATTCAGACCACAGCACGGTACAGAGACAGCCTTAATTGATCTCAAAGCACAGATTGACGAGCTCAATGACAAGGGAAACACTGCTGTGCTACTCCTCCTTGGAGTTGGCAGCCTTTGATCTGGTGGATCACACAGTATTGTACGAACACCTGGCTTCGGCTGCCCACTTCTCAAACAAGGCCATAGCCTGGATCCAATCATTCTTGGACAACTGCACAATGAGAGTCTTCTCCACATTGGCATCAGCAGACCCCATTAAAATAGCTTGCGGTGTACCCCAAGGTTCATGTGTCTCGCCAACTCTGTACAATGTCTTTACCAAGCCCCTATTTGACAAATTGGACAGACTGGGTGTCACATAAACTAATTACGCTGATGACACTCAGATCCTCATTCCACTTTCGGGCAATTTCGACTCTGATATGGCCTTGGTAAACAAAATATACCTCATCATTCAGGCATTGATGGCCATGAATGGCCTATGCCTGAATGATGATAAAAACTGAAATCCAGCTCCTTGGACCCGATGCCAACCTAAAAAAACTCTGCTCCAACTACTCGCCATTTAATATTGATGGCAACATTATAACAGTTGCCAAAGCAGTGAAAACACTAGGCTTTCACCTTGACTCGGCCTTGACATTAAAGAAACAAGTGAACTCATTAGCATCGTCTACCGCCTACATGTGCTAGCTTATTAGGGCAAGTAGAGCTTTCCTCACCCAAGCCAGCTGCATCATTATCGCCAGCGCCCTAATACTTTCCAAACTTGACTATTGCAAATCCTTGTATTTGGCAGCCAACAAATACATCATTGACAAACCTCAAACATTGCATAACAATGCCCTTAGAACTGCCCTGAACTTACCCTCCAAAAAACACATTTCCAATAAAAGAAGAGAGTACAAATGGCTCAAAACCTGCAACAGAATCCCACTTAAAATAGCTTCACTCACCTTCAAAAGCTTTAACAACGCAGCCCCACCCTACCTGGCAGCAAGAATAGTGAGAAAAACATTGATCCGTCCCACCAGAACCGTCAACTCCTACTGCGTACAGATAACTAAATTCAGACTAAAAAAAACAGGCGGCAGCAGCTTCCCAGTCAAGGCAGCCCAATACTGGAACGCTCTCCCACTTAACATTAGAACAGACCAATCCTACTATAGCTTTAGGCGGAATACTCTTACATGGCTATGCTCTAACGACCCCCAAGATTAACCATGCCTTTATTCAGACCAACCGATCTTTCTCAATATGACTGTATATATGTATATTCTTTAACCGATTTGTCGAGATGTAATGCTATTTCATATTTATATTGTGCCTTATCTCGTAACTAAGCTTTTAAGTATTCATGTTTTTCTGATCTCTGTTGCACCCAGTTACCTTTAGGTTTGACGCACCATACAAAATAAAAAAAAAAAAACAAACAAACAAATGAAAGCAGTATAACACATATCAATTTCAAGCAGTATAAAAGCATGTTGGACACTGAACGCCAACAAGAGGAAGATGTTCAAGCACAATTAATGAAGACACTCCTGAGGGCAGTTAACCTTCTGTTACAGGAAGTCAGGAAGCACTTGGAGAGCCACTCATAGTATAAGCAGAATTAGCCATGCCGGAAGTAGAAAACACCATGGGCCTCATTACGAGTCCGGCGGTAACCGAGGCTGTAAAACCGCCTGGTTACCGCCAGACTCGTATTACCATTCCGCTTCTGTGATTCGTGGAATTACCGGGGCATTACAACCCCGGTGACCCAGGAATTCCGGAGGCGGAATGGTGTTAATCCCCATTCCCACTGAGTCCCATAGGACTCAATGGGAACGGGGATCATGGAAACACCGGCACCATCTCGTGATGGTGCCGGTGTTTCCTCGTCCGCCTGCAGGCGGGCGGTGTTAAACCCAGGAAGTTATGATCACCCGGCTTGGAAACAACGTTGGCAGCTGGTTTACCGCCACCGTTGTTTCCATACCGGGTCGGTTGTAATGAGGCCCCATGTGTCAATATGAGGAATCAGAAGAAAACTTTGCTTTGCTGAAATCACAACTCAATTATCAACAACGTAGCATTTTCCTAGAAGTAACTAAAGAAATTGAACATGGTTTGCAGCATGAAAGAAAAACGTATAGCTGTCAAAATTATAAAACTGTACTCCTCCATGTGAAGCTGGTTCAGGCGAAACATTCTTAGTAAAAAGCATCAGCAAATTCCTCCAAATATTAACAAACAACAAGCTTTCAGCTGTTGTAACAGCCCCCACAGGTTTAGCTGCCTACAACATATGAGAAGTTACTTTACACTGACTGCTGCTGCTTCGAGTTGAACACCAAAACAAATTAGAATACTACAAACTTTCAACATAAGCTGCTATGGAGCCATGCAGAATTCTCAAGCAATGAAAATGCTCCTAACAGATGAGATGAGCATGGTCTCTGTTAGGAAGAATCATGTGCAGTACCCTTTGGGACCACTACACACAAGTAAGACTACAAGTGTAAGTACAAGTTCACCTTTGGTACAAGCCTTTTCTACACGGTAAAGTGGTAGCGATGGCTGAGCAGCCAGACTTATCTCAAAAGTAAAGTGATCAGTACAAGAAGTTACACAGAGGACTGTAATTACTATGGTTCAAACATACACTGATTCAAGGTTTCTGGGTAAAATAATACACATGTATTTACACCATCATTTATAAAACAGTTCACTATTATAAAGCAGCAGTAAATCACAGTCTAAATACACTACCATAACCTCGAATCAATTCTGGACAAGTAAAGCACAAAATTAAGTGTGAGCAAAATGGCATTCCAGCAATTTAAAAGGACAAGGTTATTCAAAATCAACAACACCAATGAGTTATAGTTAGGACAATCTAGAAAATGCTACTACAACTGGGATTGAAGTCAATAGGGCGCGGCCAATGTTAATGGTTCAGAGTCTTTGCAGAGGATAACACGGTTCAGTGTAGTTTGCGGTTATGTCTTTGCCAAGAGTTCAAAACAAAGTTGGTCAGCGGAAAAGTTCTTTAAAGGAGAAGAGAAGGACAAGCCTTCTGAGAGGCAAAAGATTTCAAGCACTTTCTCCGTGGTTGGACGGAAAGAACGACCGGATTTGCACAGTACCTTAAAAGAAGTAGAATGCTGTAGCTGAGGCAGTTGTTCCTGGCAGTTCTGGAAGGCTCACTGTTCCTGAAGCTTCAGTCATGGTGACAAGAAGGAGGACATCTGGAGGGTCCTGCACTGCCCAGGGAAGAAGCCAGCAGCAGAGCAAAATGTCGAATAAAAGGTGCTCTCCTTAAAACCCAAACAGGTTCAGTTCCTCCTGGCTATTCGGTTCACTGCAGCGATGGACAGCAAATTTGACCAGAAGAGGGAGGCCAGAATTTGGCATTTGGCAAGCTGTTTGGTCCCACCAAGCTCAAGGGAAGAAGATTCCTTGCAGATCTTCTTTGTTGTCATAGTTTCGGGCATTTCAGACCTGCTCCAGGTTTTCACCGGGATGTCCAGTAGTTGCAGAAGTCCTCTTCCTTCAGCTCCTTGTTGGTTCTCTCATTCCAATGGCGACTCTGCCTTCCAGTCCCAAAGACTGGCTTTTTATGGACCAAATCCCCCATTCACACAGCCTGGCTATCAATCACACAGCAGGGTGGCTGTCCTGGCAGGACAGCCACTTAGCCAATCAAACTAGAGTGTGACTTGGGTCTCCAAGGAGACCCTGTGCAGGGGGCCTCAAACCCCTCCCTCAGGTCCTGTCCACCCAGACACTCAGGCACCTAAGGAGGGGTTCTGAGCAGAAGCCCGCCAAAGGATGGCGAACAAAGGAACCAAACCTGGTTTGCCGTGCAGAGTAAAACACGAGAAAGACCTCTACAAAAAGAAATGGCGAATAAACTCGACCGGAACCAAATAAAATAAAAGAGATCCAGCGGGTTAGATTTTGAGGCTACCACCATAGCCTCTAACGGTACTGAGGCTATTTTCATAGCCCGCGGAATAATAAAAATGGTAGATACCACTGCCACCAGCCAAATCTTAGAGAAAGGGGAACATAAAAATGCCCCATGAGAATTAGACAAAAAGGGATAACTATTAACCCTTCCAGTACTCTATTGGAAGATAGGGTGTACTGGGTCTGTATGTTTAAAAAGACTAGTAAAGTCAACGGCAACTTTACATGTTCTGGGAGACAGTAGTTAGTGCCAGAAAATGGAGTTTAAAGTAGAAAGTCTAAAAAGACAACCCTGTTTCACTGCACTAAAGGTGCTGTGTGACACACAGTAAAAAGATGATGCCTATGGAGTGGGTGAGAAGCCATAGTCTATGAGCATAAAAATGTAAAACTCATTGACAATGAAAAGTTCAAAGCACAAAAATAGAGCAAAAGAGCTGGAGGGCTTTAAGGTAGAGGGAATTAAGCACTTGTGTGAGAAATCTCCCTAACACTCGTCCCTCCCAGACTATGGGACAGGAGTATCTAATCCCCACCAGGATGGATCTCCTTTTGCAAGTTGGTTAAATGGCCTGCTTAGTACACCAGCAAACTTTTGTAACCCTTGCTATTAAACTTTCTATTAGTGGTTCTCATTTGTAAACTATATGACGTACTCACCTGTTGTGGTACATCTCTCTTTTTTAATGTACAGGGGATGTGATCTAACAGTCCCTCAGAAGTTGTAACAACCTCTGAACCTACAATATGCTTTTTTAAGGGTTCCTTAGAAAGAAATCCCTTAGATCTAGAGGGGCCTCCATGGTTCCTCACCACCTCTCGCTCAAGAGCAGGTTGGGTCTCAGGTAGGTTGGTTGGAGGGGCTGTGGTCAAGCAAGGTACATGCTGCCACTTCCTCTGAGATCTGACCTTACCTACTTTAGATGTTTCCCTCCTAACATTAGGATTAACAGTGGAATCTTCAGTAGAAGATCCAACAGTCTTAAGGGTTTTAGCCTTAGACTTATTTGTCCTGTTTTTCCACCAGCTCTGAGAGTTACCAGTTCTCACAGGCCTAGAGAGGGGTCCAATTTGTCTATCCACGTCTTCCTCAGAAGCAGCGGGAGTCAAAGACTTTACAATTGGATGGGCAATGATGGAGCTTGGTTGGGGCTCCTATACTAGCTTCAGATTAGGCTGGGTTAAAGGTCAACTTACTAACACAAAGACTTGCAGTGGGGTTCTCTGTAGAGGTTCCCACAGGCTCAGAGTGGTCTCTTAAGGTTGCCTCTCTAGCCAATTTGGTTTGGTTCTATTTTCTCTGACTGGCACCTCATTATGGACACTGACAGGAATCCTCACTATCATAGTATTACACTGAATGAGAGCTGGTAGAATTGGAATCAACTGGACAGGGCCTCCAGAGAATTTAGTGGGACCTTTGGGTGCCTTAGCAACATCCTCAGGCTTGAAAGAGCTTTCATCCACTACTGTTCTGCTGGCCCCAGTGTCTCTCATGGCAGGGGAATTCTGGCCATTGCAAAGAACACTGTCCATATAATACCCTCTAGAGTTCTTTGGAATGGAGTTGTACACATCCATATTATGTTTCTTACCCAGACCCATGGACTCTAAGGATACAGTAGCTTGAAGACCCAAGGGTTTTTTAGCAAATAGTTGAAAGTGGGCACTAGCAATTTGGACTTCTTCCTCTGGGGAGAAGGCTAAGGAGGCAGTGCTGATCCCTGCAGGTTTACCCTTGCACCGGGGATCTCCTTTCACATGGTCAGTTGACCCACAAACATAGCATTTACCAAATGCTCTTTGGAAGGGGGTTTCTGCTGACCTCCCTCCGGTTGGGCACCAGAATATTCACTATCCCTATTTGGTTTCACATGTGGCTTACCATGGTTATGTTTGGGGGCCTCTTCTGGTTGGATGGTTTTCGATTTATCTGTGTTCTCACCTTTGTGCTGCTTCTCCCCATCTTTTTTGGGAGTTGCCTCAGAATCCTTATGAGTGGCCCTGTTGGCAACCCACAAGTCAGCAGCCTTAGCTAACTTCTTTGGATCTATCTCCTTAGAATCAGGCAAGTGCTGTCTAAGCTCAGGAGAGCAGACATCAAAAATATACTCCAACATAACAAGATGTCTCATTCCTTCATAAGTGTTTACTCTGTAACCCTTAACCCAACCATCTAGGTATTTCAAACATTCACACACCCAGGTAGCCCAAAGGGTACAATCATGCTTTTTGAGGGTCCTAAACCTCTTAGGGTACTGGGAAGGGGTCTTCCCAAATCTAGCAATTAAAGCTAGTTTCACACACTCATAATCCATCCTATCCACCTCCCTCAGCTCCATCATAACATCAGATGCAAAAGTGGCTAGCCGAGAGAAGAGCAAAGGAAGCAGCTGATTCCCTGTAATGTCTTGAATCCCATGGTTATACTCAAACATTGTCAACCAATCCAAAATATCAAGCTTAGCCTCATACATACCCACAATTTCTTTAGGCATACAGGGTCTCTTAGGACTGGAAGACCTAGAAGATTCTGGGAGAGAAGCATTCTCATTAGACAATTTCTTCATTTCTAGTGCATGATTCAACTCAATTTCCCTGAGCTTAAGTTCTTGATGCTTTTGTTCAGTTTGAGCATTGATACGTTTGAATTCCAATTCAAGCCTCATATTTTCTAGAGCAATGAATTCAGGACTGAGTGTAGGACCTGATGGGGTCCCAGTGGACAAGGGTTGAGGTTTCTGAGCAGATAGAGGAGCAACCGGGCCTACATTGTGAGACTCATCTGCTCATCTAACTCATCCATAATATTTGAAACATTATCTTCCTCATCACTTTCCACATTTGCTGGAATGGCAGGCATTCCAGACCCACTCCCCAGACTTCGGTTCTCCAACAACTTTTCAATTAATTCTGACTTTTTGCCTTTAACAGAGAGATTCTTATCTGTGCACACATTTTTCTAATGAGCAACAGTTTAAGTAAGGAGGCTCTCCTGACTGTAGCTTTCCATATAAAATATGATTAAAATTGTTTTTAGTGATGTTTAGCCTTGTGGTTAGTTGAGCCAAGGTAATAGCAGTACTCGAAGTGTAACCACTATACATTATCCTCACCACTGTACACCAGTGTTAGGCAGAATCATGTGCAGTACCCTTTGGGACCATTTATCAAATTCTATGCATTTCCACTTGCGACTTCCCTTTGCATATTATCCATGAGTGCCAAATAATTGTCTCCACACTTGATTGTTCTTTCAAAAATCCTTTATACTTTATTTCTTTTTTACATTTTTTTCTTTTTTTCTTCAAATATAATTTTGCCTCTCTACACGTGTTTCACCTTTGTTTAAATCACAAAGGATCTTCAGGAGAGATGTGGTAATAGTTTTATCAAGTATATTTTTTGCCTCAATTCTTTTTGCATTTCCTGAAAGTTTTACTATTCAATCTTCTTGGGGTGTTTTTTTACCCTTCCCTCCACCCCGTCTGAAGAGCGTGGCTCCTACGCTGTCCGCCATAGTGCTGCTCACACCCTTTGGGACCACTACACACAATTAAGAGTACAAGTGTAAGTACAATTTCACCTTTGGTACAAGCCTGTACTACACAGTAAAGTGGTAGCGATGGCTGAGCAGTCAGAATCATCTCAAGAGTAAAGTAAGAAGTACAAGAAGTTACAAGAAGGACAGTAATTACTATGGTTCAAACAAACACTGATTCAAGGTTTCTGAGTAAAAGAATATACATTTATTTAAACCATCATTTATAAAACAGTTCACTATTATAAAGCAGCAGAAAATCACGGTCTTAATAAAGTACAATAACCCCCAATCAATTTGTTAAGCTCAAAATGAAGTGTGAGCAAAATGACACTCCATTAATTTAAAAGGGAGAAAGGACAAGGTTATTCAAAATCAACAACACTAGCGAGTTATAGGCAGGGCAATCTAGAAAATCCTGCTACAACTAGGATTCAAGTCAATAGACCTGGGCCTATGTTAATGGTTAAGAGTCTTTGCAGAGAATCACACAGTTCAGTGTAGTTCGCGGTTAAGTCATTGCCAAGAGTTCAAAACGAAGTTGGTCAGAGGAAAAGTTATTTAAAGGAGAAGAGAAGGACAAGCCTTCGGAGTGGCGGAAGATTTCAAGCACTTTCATCGCGGTCGGACGGAAAGAACGACCAGATTTGCACAGTACTTTAAAAGTAGAAGAATGCTGTAGCTAAGGCAGTTGTTCCTGCCAGTCCCTGCAGGCTCGCGGTTCCTGAAGCTTCAGTCGTGGTGACAAGAAGGACATCTGTAGGGTCCTTCACTGCCCAGGGAAGAAGCAGCAGCGGAGCAAAACATCAAGTAAAAGGTGCGCTCCTTAAAACCCAAACAGGTTCCCTTCCTCCTCGCTATCCGGTTCACTGTAGCGATGGACAGCAAATTTGACCAGGAGAGGTAGGCCGGCGTTTGGCGTTTGGCGAGCTGGTTGGTCCCACCAAGCTTAAGGGAAGAAGATTCCTTGCAGATCTTCTCTGTCGTCAGAGTTACGGGTGATTCGGATCTGCAGCAGGGCTTCACTGGGATGTCCAGTAGTTGCATTAGTCCTCTTCTTTCAGCTCCTCATTGGTTCTCTTGTTCCAGTGGCGACTCTGCCTTCCGGTCCCAGAGACTGTTTTTTTATGCACCAAATCCCCCATTCGCTCAGCCTGTCTGTCAATCACACAGCAGGGTGGCTGTCCTAGAAGGACAGCCACCTAGCCAATCAAACTAGAGTGTGACTTTGGTCTCCAAGGAGACCCCTTGCAGGGGGCCTCAAAATCCCCTCCTCACATCCTTTCCACCAGACACTGTGGCGCCTAAGGAGGGCTTCTGTGCAGAAGCCCGCCAAAGGACGGCGAACAAAGGAAACAAAACTGGTTTGGCGCGCAGAGTAAAACACAAGAAAGACCTTTACAAAAAGAAATGGTGAATAAATCCAACCAGAACCAAATAAAATAAAAGGGGTACAGCAGGTTAGAGTTTGAGGCTACCACCATAGCCTCTAACGGTACCGACGCTATTTTCATAGCCCACGGTAGAATAAAAATGGTAGATACCACTGCCACCAGCCAAATCTTAGAGAAAGGGTAACATAAACATGTCCCATGATAATTAGACAAAAAGGGATAACTTTTAACCCTTCGAGTACTCTATTGGAAGATAGGGTGTACTGGGTCTGTAGATTTAAAAAGACTAGTAAAGTCAATGGGAACTTTACATGTTCTGGGAGACAGTAGTCAGTCCCGGAAAATGCAGTTTAAAGTGGGAAGTCTAAAAAGGCAACCCTCTGTCACTGCACTAAAGGTGCTGTGTGACATACAATAAAAAGATGATGCCTATGGAGTGGGTGAGACTCCATAGTCTATGAGCTTAAAAATGGAAAACACATTGAAAATGAAATGTTCAAAGCCCAAAAATAGAGCAAAAGAGCTGGAGTGCTCTAAGGTGGAGGGAATTAAGCACTTGTGTGAGAAATCTCCCTAACAGTCTCCAACCTAATGTTGGCTTTAATACACCTCAGATTGCAAGAGGTTCTTAAAATGAACTACGAAGAACTCTTTGGAGGAAAACACATTATTGTTTTTGGAGATCTAAAATTAACACCAGTGAAAGGTGAACCGATTTTTAAAACCTTCAGACAAAAACTGTGCCAGAACACACTTGGCAGCATACGAAATTTAAATCTCTGGCAACATTTCCAATACAGAGAACTAACTCAAAACATGCATCAGTCTGTAGAACTCACCTATGTTAACATGTTAAAAATCATTTGTATTGGTCTTCTTTCTAGGGATGCACAATCTATCTTTAATAGGAGACTAATTCAAGAGTATTATGGGCATGGCACTTTTGCTTCTGATGTCATGGAACAAGAAGCACACATACAATGTGAAATGTATGTCCTTAATGCCAACCCTAGCAAGCTGTATGCTATTGAATGAGTCAATGTTAAAAAAGAAAATGCAACCGGGGGGTGTTTTGGGCAGCTGACAAAATGGCTGCTTAGCTTTGTAGCTCCTAGCACAGCCGGTTCTTATCCGTGTTCATCTGCGGTCATCTCCATTATCCTGCCTTTACACCCTTCCCCCTGCATTGCTGACATCTGTGGCTACCTGCACGTGAAATTTAGCTGGAAATCGGTGCCCCGCAGCCACTCTACGGTCTGTTTGCTGTGCCTCGGTTTTGGACTGGGCCTGAGCCTCCGTGGCTGAGGAGGCGCGCGGCAAGCCACAGGGTGCCAGCCCCTGGGAACGCTTATTGCTGCCGGTATCCTGGTGCCTTCGGTGCTAACACCGTCTATCTGCTGAACTGACCCGGTCCCGCCGGATCCGCCCTGCTGTGAGCCTAGCTCCAGCACCTTGTCCTTGTGGAGTGGCGCATGGAGTGGCTGGCAGACCGGGGCTGCCCTGGGTGAGATGCTGCGCTGCGCTGAAGCGGCGCCTATCCCCGAGGATTGCCAGTGTCCGTGCTTGGGACTAGGCCAGCGGATTGCGCAGCTGCTGGGGCCTCCCTGCTATGCGACACCTTGCTTCTCTCTACGCCGAGTCCGGCGAGTGGAGAATTCCCTGCAGCCTCGTGAACCTGCTGCCGTGCGACGCGGCTCCAGGCCCCGGGGGCGGAGAGGTGTGGTGGCTGGATGAGGTGCTCCATCCCTTTGAAATGCCTCCGGGGTGCGCGGTTGCACTCCCTCCCTGTGCCCCGCGCTGGGTATCTGCGGGTTCTCTGAAGGCTCCCTATCATCCGGAACTTGAAATAGCATACTACGCTGCAGGTGAGGAGCTGGTGGGGTAAATGTGCAGTGATTCCCTCCACGGCCCCCCCGACCTTGCTGCTGCTAATCCGTTCCCCCGCTGGGGCTGATCTCCATATTTACATAGCCCCAGGGCCCGAGCCTAGGGATCTGCTCTACTCTGGTCGCCATACCTGCATCTACACTGTGCTCTACCTTCGGAGGGGCTCCCAATGTTAGTCAACTAAGCAATCTTCAACCCTGGTTTCCCTGCATTGCCTTTTTCAATCACTGACTGGAGGCACCGGCTGCTCCCGCCTGACAGAGCTGTGGTCCCCTGCTAGTGCGAGCGACATAACAGCTGCTCTCAACACTGTGGAGCCCCCCCCCCCGAGGGATAAGTGGCGGACTTACCGTTTGAGGTGCACCCAAGACCCCTAAAAAGGGGGCGCCCTCACCCAACTGATTGACGGGTAGGACCTGTCTGGCTCCCACTTCGCTTCACCACATGACTCTCTGTTGCTTAATACCCATAAGATACCATACCCTGAGCGCTGAGGACTAAGCCACCATCTTGCACGATGTCCAACAGGTCCAGGAATTCTAATAAGACTGGAGCCATGGTCAAATTCACCAAGGCAACCCCGAGGCTGGATGCAGCCCAAACATTAAGGGATCAGGTGGACGAGACAGTCCCCGCTGAGGCTCCGGCCACAGATTTAACTGTTATGATGGAGTCAATGGCCAGAAATTTCGCGGCCTTCCATGAAAGGTTAGAGGACATTAATGCAAATGTCGCATCACTCACAACCAAACTGGATCAGCAAGGTTCAAGAATCACAGAAGTTGAAACCAGGATAGGCACCAATGAGGACAACATAACTACGCTACAGGACACAGTGACCACTCTTGTCCACGACATCAAGTCAGTTAAAGCCAAGTGTGATGATCTCGAATCCAGATCACGGAGAAACAATATACGCATCATTGGGGTTTGGAAAATGTGCTTAAGGGTCGACTCGAACTGGCAACCGAGTATCTCCTTAAGGAGCTGCTGGGCAACCCCGACCTGTCCCCTTTCTTTACTGTTGAAAGAGCTCACAGAGCGCTGACTCCACGCCCCAAACCAGGGGACTTCCTGAGACCTATTATTGTGAAAATCAAGACCGTGACCCGATTTTCCGACTTGTATGAGAGAAAGGGGATCTCAGACTGGAGTCACAGGTGATCAGAATATTTCCGGACTTCTCGACTGGAGTGCAACAGGAGCGCCGCCAATTCCTTGGAGTTAAACAATTGCTTAGAGAGAGGAACATTCCCTATGCCATACTATTCCCTGCGCGCCTGAAGTTCACATTCAACAACGAACTGTACTTTTTTACAGTGCCTTCGGAAGCGGTGAAATTCATAGCAGCACATGTCCCCTTACATGCTCCCGCTAACGACCTTATGGACAATGATTGAACTCTAACCTTGGCCCGTGTCCTCTAGGTGTTAGGATACTTACCTTGGGTAAACGCTTCCGATCCTGGCGGTTTTACCCCAGATTCCGGCTGGCGGGCGGATTGGTTTCACGACGGTCATCCGTGCTCCTTCCTAAGAGACGCGGATGCACGCCAGGGAGACCAGACTTTGGCAGCTTGGGCTTGTGTGTCAAGCCTCGTTCTGCTGTCAAGGGACGTCGGCGCATGCACGGTGCGGCATGCGGTTCAAGCCTCGGTTCCATGCCGAGAGCTTCTTATTGCGCTCGAGTACTGGAGCGAATCGCGTCTTAACGCGGTTCGTTCTTGACTCGCCGCTGTGCTCACCTTCCTGTTTGTTCCTGTTCCAGCCTTTTTTCCTGGGTCCGGGTTCTCCGTTTCTGGTGTCCTGCCTAGTCTCCCAGTCCTTGAGCCCCTATGGAGTCCTGTTTTTTCCCCCTTGGATTCCCTGCCAGCTGGTCCCTTTTCCCAGCCTCCTGAGTTCCCTTGGGGCCCTTTTTTCGTTGCTTCCAGATTTTTTCCTTTGGAGCCATCTCCCTTGGGTTCCCTCTCCTTGACTCCTGGCCATCCCCTTCTGGCTCCAGTTTCCCTTCAGTACCAGTTTTCCCCAGGGTCCTGCCTTCCTTGTGCTCGCAGTTCCCAGTACCTCTTGTTTTGGTTTCTCCCACGATTCTCTGCCTGTGCCTTCCAGCCGGGGTACCAGCTCCTGTTTTCTGCTGTTTTATCATCTGAGCTCCAGGATACTTCTGCGACATCTTATGGACTGAGTACAACTGGCTAGTTTCATCGTACCTTGGAGTATCCATCTTCAGTCTTCAGATATGGACATTCCTGAATCATCTACCTTCCCTGTCAGTGCTTGCACTGTCCTGGCGTCACGATAATCCGCAGGGAAGTGTCTCTGTGGCGTCAGGAGCGGATCCCCATCCATACCTGTTCTATCAGGGCTGGGTGGAGGTTACTTCCTTACGTCATCTTTTCTTCATTTGACTTCCTGCAGCTACAGTCTGGCTTCTCCAGTTCGGCCGTCTTCAGGGAATACAGGTACGCAACGTCCACACAACGTCCACCTTAACAGATTAAGACGCCTACCAACCAGTTCTGATACTGGGATGGAGGTTGTGCAAGAATTAAAGGACGAGATCAGGGTGTTGCGCACCGAGATGACGGCATTACATCAAGAAAATCTCACTCTACGTCAGATGGTAGCACAAGGAGCCGGGTCAAGTAGTGCAGTGTAAACTGTGATGGCTCAGACCAATCCAGTGAAATTCGATGGTGATCCTCGAAGAGTAGCTGAGTTTTGTAATCACTGCAGGATCCATTTCTTGTGCCGCCCTATGTACTTCAACCAGGACAAGGCCAAGATAGGATACATTTTGGGGAATCTGACTGGTAATGCATTGGCTTGGGCTACCCCGTTCGTGGTGGCTAAGAGTCCAATCCTGGAGGATTTTGCTGCATTCGAGAAGGCTTTCCTAGAAGTATTCCAGTCACAGAATCTCGCTGCGATGGCCCAGAATCAGCTCATGGATTTGAGACAGGGATCAAGCGACATAATCACATATATCAGTTGTTTCCGTCAATTGGCCACAGACTCCCAATGGCCAGAAGTTACCCAAAAGACCCTTTTCTGACGAGGACTGAGGGAGGAATGCAAGGACAAATTATTGCACATCCCTGAACCTGAGTCTCTGCAATCCCTACAAGAACAAGTATTACGTATCGACCATAGACTGGTGGAGAGACGGAGTGAGAAACGCTGACAGGAAAGATCGACATCCAAGGTTTTTTCCCGCACCAGTCAGAACTCCAGGACCTTCTGAAACAGCTTCCGAACCCATGCAATTGGGAGCAATCAGGGGTCCTTTATCCGATGCTGAGAGGAAACGAAGAAGGGATCTTCGGCTGTGTTTGTATTGTGGGGCGTCGGGCCATTACCTTAGTACTTGCCCTCTGCGGCCACTTCGAAGGTCGGAATACTAAATGGCCTGTCGTGTGTTGGGAAGACAACGATGGGCCTATCCTCTTCCACAGTCCTTCCAGATTCCACATCAGTCCAGCAACCAATGCAACCAGCGGTTCTTATGGCCTTAAATATCAAGGTATCATGGCCAGGCAAGGAAGCCATTGAGGTATTGGGGTTGTTGGATTGCGGCGCCTCTGGCAATTACATCGACGTCGATTTTGCCTTAAGGAATGGGATCCCTTTGCTGGAAAAGAATTGTGCGTCCATGGTAGAGGTAATAGATGGAACACCCTTATCTTCTGGCCCTGTCCATCAACAAACTGGGGCTTTAAAGTTACAGATTGAAGGACATCTGGAACGGATATCTTTGGATGTCATCAAGACCCCTTTGTACCCTATCATCTTGGGATTACCATGGTTATTGCACCATAATCCGAATATCAATTGGATTACTCGGACAGTAATGTTTTGTTCCGATCGTTGTTTGCAGGAGTGTTGTGTTACTGAAGCCTCTCCAAAGACACTGTCTGTCTCCACCCAAACAGAGGGAGGTGTACTTCTTGTCTTTATGCAGTAACTACAGTACCATATGAGTATTCGGAGTTCCGAGGGGTCTTTTCCGAACCAAAGGATATTCTGTTGCCGCCTCACAGAACATTTGATTGTTCCATCGATTTGCTCCCTGATTCATTGATACCACATGGCAAGGTGTATTCTCTAACTACTCAGGAGAAGGAGGCTTTACAGGAGTATCTTGAGGATTGTCTCCAGAAAGGATATATTACTCCTTCCAACTCGCCTGCAGGATTCCCTTTATTTTTTGTCAAGAAGAAGGAGGGGACCCTACGTCCATGTGTTGATTATAGGCAATTAAATGATATAACTAGGATGGACAGATATCCACTCCCTTTAATACAGACAGTTATGGAGTCCTTACATAACGCCCGAATATTTACCAAGTTCGACCTGCGAGGCGCTTACCATTTGGTGCACATAAAGCCTGGTGATGAATGGAAGACGGCATTCAAGACTCCTACAGGACATTACGAATATCGAGTTATGCCGTTTGGCTTGTGCAACGCCCCTTCCATCTTCCAACGGTTCATGGATCATATTTTTGCTGATCACATTGGAATATCCGTCTGGGTTTATCTGGATGATATCTTAGTGTTCTCCAAGGATCTAAGAGACCATATTGTTCATGTGAAGGAGGTTCTCAGACGTTTGCAGCAAAATAATTTATACGCCAAAGCAGAGAAATGTCTTTTTCACCAAGAACACATTGAATTTATGGGTTATGTAATCAGCGCCTCAGGTGTACATATGGATCCAGCTAAGATTCGTGCCATTCTGGAATGGAAACATCCCAGTAATCTGCGGTCTCTCCAACACTTCCTTGGTTTCATTAACTTTTATCATCGCTTTATTCCATCTTTTTCACGGTTAACCGCACCTTTGTCCTGTTTAACTAGTACCAAGAAACCTTTTGTTTGGGGACCAGAAGCAGAAGCATCCTTTGAACAACTTAAGAAGGCTTTTAGTACTTCGCCCATACTTCACCACCGACAGGACGACAAACCCTACATTGTGGAAGCAGATGCTTCTGATTTCGCAGTTGGAGCGGTTTTGTTGCCGTGTGATCCAAGGTTGGAGATGGACTTTCCCGTGGCTTATTATTCCAGGAAACTCTCTGCTAGTGAACGGAACTATCCAATTATCGAGAAGGAGCTCTTAGCCATCAAGACTGCTTTTGAAGAATGGCGACAACATCTCCTAGGGGGCCGGTTTCCTGTGGAGGTACGCACTGATCATTGTAACTTACAATATTTGTGTTCTCTACAGGGCAGAACTGCTCGACAGGCTCGGTGGGCCTTTTTCTTTTCACACTTCGACTTTAACATCACCTACATTTCCAGTTCCAGAAATGTGAAAGCAAATGCTTTATCCCGCTCTCTGAAGGATGACATCAAGCAGGAGGGACGGGACCAGCCTCTGTTGGCCCCGAAGCATTTTCTTTTGGCTCTTGTATCTTATCTACAGAGAGTGGCGCAGGAGAACGTAGCTGATCCCAGAAGACCTGTATTGATCAAACTTCCTCAGATGAGAGAAAAGGATGGATTGCTATTTTATCGAAGCAGATTGTATCTTCCTACAGAGGATCTCCGCAGGATCGTTTTGCAAAGTTTCCATGATTCCAAGATTGGCGGTCACCGTGGTATTCGTACCACCCAAGAAGTAATTGCACGTCAATTCTGGTGGCCGGGATGGGCCACACAAGTCAGGCGTTACGTGGAGTGCTGTCCTGTCTGTGCTCAAGTCAAGAATCCACGTAAGAAACCCATCAGCTTGTTGCAACCTACTGAAGAACCACCATATCCTTGGCATACCATCGCCACAGACTTTGTAGTTGACCTTCCACCTTCTGATGGGTACACCTGGTGGTAATAGACTGTTTCACCAAGATGGCTCATTTTGTTCCTTTTGAAAGGATACCCACAGCTCTCCGGATGGCACAATCCTTCCTGTGTAACGTCTTTCGTCTGCATGGTCTTCCAGAAAAGATAATATCAGATCAAGGATCTCAGTTTGTTTCATCCTTCTGGAGTCAGCTCTGCCAACATTTAGGTGTTCATCGGGCCCTCTGCTCTGGCTATCACCCACAAACCAATGGTCAGACCCGGAGGACGAATCAAACAATGGAACAATATTTACGCTGCTTCACTAATGCTTCTCAATCTGACTGGGTTTCACATCTTACATTGGCTGAAGTAGCATACAATAACTCTGTTCACTCTGCAACTGTACTGAGTCCCTTTTTCTGTTCTTCTGGTCTTCATCCAAAGTTGTTACCACTTCCGCCTGTGAATCCCAGCATTGTTCCTTCAGCTGATCATTTGGTTTCTACGATTCAAGAACTCCACCAACGGGCTGCGGGTACCCTAGCTCAGACACGGGAGAGTATGAAAAAGACTGCCGATAAGTTTCGGAGTCTTGAACCCCCTTTTCAGGTGGGAGATTTGGTTTGGTTATCTTCCAAGAATTTACCGGCCCAGAACCTTCCGATCAAGCTTGCCCCCAGGTTTTTAGGGCCTTTCCGTATCTCCAAACGGGTGTCCCCAGTGGCCCTTAGAGTAGCTTTACCCGTGTCTTGGCGGATCCATCCTGTATTCCACGTTTCCCTGTTGAAACCCCATCTGCATGACCCCTATGGTCGTTCCTGCTCCCGGCCTGCTGCCATTGCTGTAGACGGGGTCTGTAACGCTCACCTGATTCCCGTAGAGGCGCCGGTCTTGACTGGGCGTATACTGTATCTTCAAAGGTGATCTGGCAGTCATAAGACCTATGAGGAGGTAGAGAGTTAGCCTGATCCTTCCGGAAAACATCTTGGTATTCTAGGTATTCGGGAGGTAACTGGGGAGTCTCTGAAGAAATTGCTGCCAGTGCAACACCAGGTGGAGGGTGACAAGTAGAGACACATTCTGGAAACTGGACCGTTCTTGCTCGCCAATCGATCAGAGGATTGTGTTTCTCTAACCAAGGTATTCCTAGAATAATCTGAAACTGAGGGGCCTTGATCACATCGAACACGATCTTCTCATGGTGTCCATCTTGACTTACTAGCGTCACTTCTTGAGTGGTATGCGTTACTGGCCCGGAGGCTATCTCCGTACCATCCACCGTAGTAATGACGACCTTTACAGCCTTGGGACAAAGAGTTAGATTCATCCTCAAAACCATTTCATGATCCACATAATTGCCGATGGCACCGCTGTCGACGTAAGCTTCAATTGCATGTAATCGATCCGGATTATCAGGGCTAATGAGGACCATAGGTATCACGAAATGCGACGTCACGGAACTGGTTTTCACGCTCGGCAAGAGGACCTCTATTCTTGTCGGGCGAGGTCGTTTCCCTGCTCAGAGTTTGTAACTTTGGTAACTGCAGCTCCTACTGCCTTCTTGGCAGGTTTCACCGGACAGTCTCGAAGAAAGTGCCCTGAGTTTCCGCAATAGAGGCATAATTGCAACTGTTTTCTCCTTTCCCGCTCCTTTTGTGTTAGAGGACCTTTCAGACCCCCTATTTGCATGGGTTCCCCGGAGTCTACTCCTTTGGAAGGAGTTGGCAGTTTGGAAAATACTCGAGCATCAAACTTGGAACGATCGGCCTTCCTGTTCTGCAGTCTGTGATCTATTTGAACGACTAAGTCTATATAGTCCGAACAATCTTGTGGGGGATTCACTACTTGGGCTAACACATCTTTGAGCTCTCCGCGTTGACCTCTATAAAACAGCGTAATCCTTTTGTCCTCAGGCCAGTGAGTTTCCACTACCAGTCTGTTGAAAGATGCAATATAAGCCAAAAGGTCTTGATTACCTTGTCGCAACGAAAGAAGCTCATTGTCCAAGGCCTGCCCCTGTGAATGTCGTGCGAACAGTTTTTCCATACTGAGCTGAAAAGCTTGAAAATCATGGAGGACCGGATCATCTTGATTTACTAGAGGGATCGACCAGTCTGCCGCATTGCCACTAAGGTACGAAAGCACGAAAGCTACTTTAGCTTGATCAGTTGGAAAGGCTGCTGGCCGGCATAAGAAATGCAACCGGCACTGATTGATAAATACTGCAAACCTCTTTGGGTCACCAGAAAATCGTTCGGGCGGAGCCAGAGGTACATTCCCAGGTAGGTTGATCTGCACTGGATTCATAGAGGATGTAGAAGGAAGATTTCCCCCAGATGCGGGTAACGGGGTCTGTCCGGCTTGTGACTGTAGCAATTGTCTAGCGAGGTCATCTGTTCGCTCCTTGGAAATAATCAGTTCCCTTCTTAGAGCGTTCGTTTCCTGACGGGCTGCATGCACTTCTGCCCTTAGTTCCCCAAGTAACTGGGCTAGCTGGTTGGTATCCGAGGTTTCCATAGCGCCTGGACGGGAGTTTTGTGGTAGGCTTTGCGTTCTGTAACGCTCACCTGATTCCCGTAGAGGCGCCGGTCTTGACTGGGCGTATACCGTATCTTCAAAGGTGATGTGTAACACACGGCTGGCTCTTTGGGCTGGACCTCTGTGCACTGTATGTCTGGCTCGAAGGGTAAGATGTCTTAGGTAAGTGAACGCCGTGCTCTCCATCTGCCTCGAGGCAGGGTGCTGTAACCAGTTTCTTCACTGGATAAGGGGAGCAGGCCTCTTGACTTCAGAGGACTGCTGTCCGTCGTTTACTGCACGAACGGTAAGTTTCGAGTAATTCTAATGTCTTTAAAGTCTTTAGTAATGATGTCTCTTGTTTTGCAGGGTTCCGGCGATGGCGGATGGCGGGCTGAAGTGAGTTGAAGATGGAGCCCGTGTGATGAATAGAAGCGCCTGGAAGCACGTAAGTAAGCGCTTGTTGCCTGCTTCACGATGCGCTCTAACTGTCTTTTTATTTTGCAGGTACAAGTTCGGGGCGGCTGCAGGGTGCCGGAATACCCACTGGGTTAGATGTGGAAAGGAGTAATGGCACGTGAGTATTAAAGTTCCCCAATGTCTTTAAACGCACCTTGTTTTGTCTTTCAGATGCGGGATGCAGCGCCGAAGGCCTCCGGAGCGTGCGAAGAGTTGGTAAGCTTTTGTCTTTCAGATGCCGGAATGCAGTGTGAAGACCTCCGGAGCGCACGAAGAGTAGGTAAGCCTTTGTCTTTCAGATGCCGGAATGCAGCGCGAGGCGTTGGTGACAGCCGATGGACCAGGTAAGTGAAGAGCTGTCACTGAAGACCGTAATGCTAACCTGTTCTTTCTTGTCTTTATAGGTGTTGCTGAAGACTGGATTCAGAATGGTAAGCCTTTTTCCTTAGGCCCAGGATCAGATGCAGAAGACGCGATGAGCGTTCTGCTGCTGAGGATGCAGAATAACGCAAAGCAAGATTCATCCATCGGGTGTGGTTTAAATAGCCTCCTGTAGTGCTTAGGTGTCTCCTTCCACAGCCACGCCTAGGTAAGAAAAGAGTTCCTGCTTTCCACAAGAGTTCCAGTGTTCTGAATCTAGGGAGTGGCTCCTGCCCCACCCAACAGGAAAAGTAGTTCCAAACAGAAGAGGATCAGAGACTCAACTGGCAGGCAAGTAAGCAGCATGGTCTGCTGCAGGTAAGTCCACCCAAGCATTATGAGCCCGGCGCTTCCAGCGCTGGGACTGGGCATATTTATGAGCCTGGTGCCACTGGCGCCAGGACTGGGTCCAAAAGGTCCCAATTGGGACTGGTTGGCACTCGGAACCTGGGTTATGGATCTGCTTCCAAGGGAGTTGGGAAAACCCTGACCTTTTGGAAGCAGAGATCATGACAGGGTCCCTGAGTTTGAGGTCCAAGAGATTTGTGACTCCCGTTACCGGCGGGGACGTTTGCAGTTCTTGGTAGATTGGAAGGGTTATCCCGCCTGTGATCGTACCTGGGAACCAGTGGGTAATGTGCATGCTCCTCGCTTGGTGCGAGAATTTTATTCTCGTCATCCTTGGAAACCGGGTGCTCTAGGTCTTTCTGAGGGGAGTCATGGTGTTAGGATACTTACCTCGGGTAAACGCTTCCGATCCTGGCGGTTTTACCCCAGATTCCGGCTGGCGGGCGGATTGGTTTCCCGACGGTCATCCTTGCTCGTTCCTAAGAGATACGGATGCACGCCGGGGAGACCAGACTTTGGCAGCTTGGGCTTGCGTGTCAAGCCTCGTTATGCTGTCAAGGGACATCGGCGCATGCACGGTGCGGCATGCGCTTCAAGCCTCGGTTCCATGCCGAGAGCTTTTTATTGCGCTTGAGTACGGGAGCGAATCGCGTCTTAACGCGGTTCGTTCCTGACTCGCCGCTGTGCTCACCTTCCTGTTTGTTCATGTTCCAGCCTTTTGTCCTGGGTCCGGGTTCTCTGTTTCTGGTGTCCTGACTGGTCTCCCAGTCCTTGAGCTCCTGTGGAGTCCCGTTTTTTTCCCCCTTGTATTCCCTGCGAGCTGGTCCCTTTTCCCAGCCTCCTGAGTTCCCTTGGGGCCCTTTTTTCCTTGCTTCCAGATTTTTTCCTTTGGAGCCATCTCCCTTGGGTACCCTCTCCTTGACTCCTGGCCATCCCCTTCTTGCTCCAGTTTCCCTTCAGTACCAGTTTTCCCGAGGGTCCTGCCTTCCTTGTACTCGCAGTTCCCAGTACCTCTTGTTTTGGTTTCTCCCACGATTCTCTGCCTGTGCCTTCCGGCCGGGGTGCCAGCTCCTGTTTTCTGCTGTTTTATCATCTGAGCTCCAGGATACTTCTGCGACATCTTATGGACTGAGTACAACTGGCTAGTTTCATCGTACCTTGGAGTATCCATCTTCAGTCTTCAGATCTGGACATTCCTGAATCATCTACCTTCCCTGTCAGTGCTTGCACTGTCCTGGCGTCACGATAATCCGCACGGAAGTGACTCCGAGGCATCAGGAGCGGATTCCCATCCATACCTGTTCTATCAGGGCTGGGTGGAGGTTGCTTCCTTACCTCATCTTTTCTTCATTTGACTTCCTGCAGCTACTGTCTGGCTTCTCCAGTTCGGCCGTCTTCAGGGAATACAGGTACGCAACGTCCACGCAACATCCACCTTAACACTAAGTCTCCTACTTAAACGTCAGTCGAAAATCACCCCGGTTCTCGGCATTGTGCCTACAACTAAGCTCACTCACGTAATTTACCCCATCACACTGCTCTTAATGCACACACAACATTTAGCCCCTAGGTGGCATGTGCTGCTGAGCTAATGTAAAAACTCGATTGTTTACCCTGGTTATACCTGTTGTTTTATCAGTGATTAAACTGTACTGCGTTAATGATCCTCTTGATGGCCTCTACTCCCCACTTAAAGATGGAGGGGCAAGCATTAGACGACTGCTAATACTGTTTGCTTTGTAACGGAACCTTACATGTTCCAAGCATGCTGGTGCACGGCAATGGCACACACCACTGCGATTGCACTGTTCTTAGGTATGCCTCTGTTGTGGGCTGGCCCCAGTTGGGCTTCCGTGAATGTTGGGCCAATTTGGGGACGGCTCAGCTGTAAGCAGGTAAGGGTGGATGTTATTCACACTGCTAGTTGGGGTTTGACAGTGAGGGTGGTGGGAGGGAATGGGGTATTATTCCAAAAAGGCTCTCGGGGGTTTCACAGCACACGCATTGAAGAGACATAAGTGCACTCTAGCTACAAGAGCATATACAATCACAGAAATTGGGATGTTAATTGAGGTAATGCTATACTGTCCAAACAATGTTCTGGATTATCCACGGGGTTGGAAACACCATGACAGCCCGGGAAATCACAGCATTTGTGCTGAGACATGGTGTGATAAGCACCTAAGTGGTGACCATGCGAACCATAGTTACAGGTCACGGCAGGTGTTATGGGATGGGCCCTAAATTGCTGAAATGCTCACTGTCATAATGTCCGGGAACGTCCGGGGATTGAGTAACCACACCAAGGCTCATAAAATCATGGCCTATGCTAATAGACATGGTTGCAAAATATTGCTCCTGCAGGAAACGCATTCCAATGGTCGCTTGCCGAGGGCCATGGCTCCATCTTGGGGCCCTGCCAGGTACTTCACTTCCTACTCCACCCATGCCAGGGGCGTGCTCACGATGGTCCATAAATCTATCAAATTTGTATTACACAAGAGCTACATAGACCCCGATGGACATTATGTCATATTACACTGCACGATAGTTAACAGGGAGTATTTGCTCATAAACTCCTACGGCCCTAATGTAGACTCCCCGGAGATGGTTCATACTTTAAATCTGAGGCCCTTAAGGATATTGTGTTCAAGGCTGACATACTGGCTGATATTGAGTCTTTCTTTGAGCACAAAACTCCGCAGACCACGTCCACTGGGGTCAGGTGGGACGCCTTCAAAGCATATATCGGGGGATTTGCATATCCAGGGAAGCGGGAGTGCTGAAAGCGATAAGAGCTGTCCTTGGTCGTTCTGAGGCCAAATTAAGACAGCTCGAACTGCAATGCTCAGCTGGTGCTGATCCCGCCAAACTCGCCCAAATGAACTCCAGACATACAATGCACTTGCCACCAATGAAGTCCAATATTTTAGTCGTCCGCAAGCTGCTCGGAAATATGGTGAGGGTGATAGACCTGGGAAAACGCTGGTGAGAAGGGAATCTGGCCAGGCCCAGATCACCTCTATTAAAGATGAGCAGGGTAATACACAGTGGGCAGACCAACAGATTTTAGACATATTCACTGATTTTTACAGGTCCCTATACTCCCAACCCGCTGAACATACTGAACAACACATGCGTGAGTTGCTTGACCAAATACCCACCACATGTATCTCCCCCTCTACCAGGGACCAGCTTGACTCCCCCATCTCCTTGGATGAGATAGTTAGAGCTATCTCAGACTTACCTAAGTTTAAAGTGCCGGGCCCTGATGGGCTCACCACAGAATTCTATCAAGAACACATTGCAATATTGGCTCCCAAGTTGCTTGAGGTCTGGGATGAGTAGCTCCGCGTGTCCGCTCTCCCCCTCTCCTTGCGTGAATCTGTCATTACGGTATTGCTTAAGCCTGGCAAACCCGACGACGAATGTGGTTCATACAGACCACTCTCTCTCATGAACCTTGATACAAAAATCTTCGCCAAAGTCATAGCGAACCATTTCCTCCCGATCATGACATACTTGGTTCATGAGGATCAAGCAGGCTTTGTTCCTGGGAGGTCCACCTCCCATAATATCAGGAGGCTGTTTAATGTAATGTCCCTGACCAAGATGCGCAAGCCGTGGCGGTCACACTCGAGGCTCAGAAGGCGTTCAACATGGTCTCATGGAGGTACATCTGGTTGGTGCTTGAGACAATGGGCGTTGGCCCGAATATGATGGGATACATTAAACTATTATACACTTCCCCCGTGGCGCAAGTGCGGGCTAACTCACTGACGTCTAACCTGTTCACACTCTTTAGGGGTACCCGACAGGGTTGCCCCTTTTCCCCAATCTACTTTGCTCTAGAAATAGAGACAATGGTGGATTACATCCGAGCGCACCATGCCCATAGGGGAATTAGACAAAAAGACACCCCCGAAATCATATCCCTTTATGCGGATGATATACTACTATACATTAGGGACCCCACCACGCATCTCAACCCCATATTACGAGACAGCATGCGCATCGGTACCTACTCAGGGTTTACAATTAACTACTCAAAGTCATAGGTGTGCCCGCTCAGTAACACCACCCAACAGCCTACCACCGAATACCCACTTCGCTGGTCCCCTGACGGAATCAGATATTTGGGAGTCCAGATATCCCTAACCAAGCCCACCCTGCTTGCAGATAATTACCTGACTATAGCACAAACAATTGAGACAAAAATCTTGCAGTGGCGATCTCTTCCATTGTCTATGGCCGGTCGACTCGCCCTCATCAAAATGGTCTTACTTCCCAAGCTGCATTACACCTTCAGTAACATACCCATATGGCCCGGGTGACAATCTTTCACTAAACTACACACCTTATGTGCACAGTTCATATGGCACTCCGGCGCGGTGCGCAAGAAATGGGCTTTTATGGCGCTTCCATACAAACAAGGGGGTTTCACTGCTCCTGATCTAACACTTTATTGGACAGCGGCCCAGGCTGAACACGCCTCTCACTGGTACCCCGGCTCTCCAACCCACCTGCATGTTAAGTTGGAGAGCCTGGCGGCGGCCAGTATCAACATAATGTCCCTCATACTACACCGGCACTATACACCTGACTCCCCCATTGATCCGATAGGTGCAACTCTTCGTGCCTGGACCCGTTTGTTACACTCAGCAGTCGAATCTCCTCCATACTATAAATGGCTGCCTGTGTGGGCCTTCCCCGGTTTGGAACCGACTCACGACATCACTCTAGCTCGTCATTGGGAGGCTTTAGGATACCAAGCATTGTCTGACTTCTACCCCAATGGCAGGTTCATTGACCCCAGACATGGAAACAGGGACACACTGGGTCCGCCCTGAAGGCCCTGCAATATTATAGGCTCCGGGCTGAATTCCATACTAAATGGTCCTCCTTCCCCAATGAGCCCCCTGATACGCCAGCGATCGCATACATCGCCAACTCGGGCGGCGCCCGCGGTGTCGTCTCCTCATTGTACAAGATTCTACAGGATATCATCCTGATTCAGACTCCCGGGGCGTGCGGTGAGTGGCTGGCGGAACTTGCCCTGGAAATCTCCGACCAAGTGTGGGAGAAAATGTGCCTACATACTCAAAATGTCTCCCTGAACTTCCGCTACCGTGTCATGCAGTATAAACTATTAAATAGACTGTATTACACCCCACATAGGACCTCGAGATTTACCCATACCACTGTACACTCCTGCCCCCACTGCAATGCGGAGGAAGCTGATCATTTACATATGTTCTGGACCTGCAATAAACTGGGGGAATTCTGAGAAAGAATCTTAGAGACACTTACCGAAGTTGCTGACACTGTCATTGACTCTGATCCCTTGGGGATCCTGTTTGTGGTGTGGAAAACAGATGGCACCAGACACATGGCTAAATTACTTAATATAAGTTGTATGTTAGGTAAGAAATGTATATTTCAGAGTTGGAAAAGCTCCTTCCCCCTGTATTTCAGAAATGGTTGCGTCTACTCACCTGGTCTCGGAATTGTGAGGAAGAATATGTTGCCATGCTCCCTGATCACTCCAGCCCCAAGAACATCTGGGTTGAATTTAATGCCTGCCTCCATGAAACTTGAGGAGAACCATCTCCGGTTCTGGGAGCACCTCAAAACCTTCCTCTTTGCTTCTGCTTTCTCTCCCCCTGTCCCCTGCTAATTCTTGACTGAAACTGCACTGAATCTGCAACTGGGCCACTCTCACCGATCTCGGTCCCTGGCCCAGCCACTCTCCACTTGCACTGCCTCCCTGGCAACCCTTGCACTGCGGGACTGTCTCTGTATTCCTACAGCCCCCTTCCCAGCACTTGTCTGCACTTCCCTTGCACTTGCCACCAGCTGGCCTTTTGTGGGATGTTTTTACCCATGCATCCAAGCCCTACAATAAAACTGTGCAGTACTGGCATGGAAAACATCATGATGGCCAGAACTCCCCAGAGAGTGCACAGGGAAAACATGAGGAATAGGCTGCCACCCATTTTTGCCTATGTTGTGAGCACAGGAGGGCACTGCCTAACCACCATTGGGCTACACACACAGTAGCCTGAAACCATTGGGAATGGCAATGCTGATTGCCAAAAAAAAAGCAACTCAGAACTGTGGGGAATTCATTTTCTTAATCCCAAAAATGGTTGCATTACCAGTACTCACCACTATCAGAAAGCTGGCGTTTTAAAACCACCAGACTTTTGTGTAAAACTGCACAAATGAAACAAAACCAGACCAAGGAAAGACTTGCTAAGAGGTGGATACAATGTAAAACTATATTCTGAAATGACTTGAAGGAAGTCATTATTTAATGTATATGTAAAAATTGTCAGTTTGATTTGAATGTAGAAAACTGGGAACAAAAAGTGACATTTAACTGAAACCTGGCTTAGTGAAACTGGATTCTGCCTGACATCTACCCCCGACCGGAGAAACCTGTTCAGCCACTCTTCCCAGGCCTAGCTGCATCCTGCTGCCCCTTGCCAAAAGGAGTTGTCACCTCTCTGATTAGATTAGGGGTGCAGCACCTGGGAACTGGAAGGAACAGAACAATGCAACTTCCTTGACTCAGGCAAATGTTATATTGGGGGCGTCGTAAAATAGCTTCCTCTTGGGAGAAACTTGGGGGGGCAGTGCCTCTGCTAGCAGCTGAGCTTGGGGGAAGTGAATAAACCAGTTATTTCACCCTGTGATGTGGGAAGCCACACCCCTTTTTGACCAGGGCATAATTTTAAAAAGATAGATAACTCATAGTGCGGACTTGTCAGAATGATATAAGTAATATCATTATTTTTGTGATTTTTCTGTGAACATTTTGAAAGGCGTTAGGACCCTGTGGTGTATTCTGGGGGGTTGCTAGCAGAAAATAGGGTCTCACTCCAAATGTCTGCATGTTAAAAATCTGACACTTCATCAATTAATGTCCATACTCCTTGCGCACATGTGTGTAATTTTGGGTAAACGTCTGCTATTGCAAAACCAGTTAAAAAGTGCAAAATGTTGTCATTTTTTAATGCAAGCCCCCAGGAAGATCAGAGGCGGACAAGCAAGGACCATAAGGAATATATAATGTGCACATGTCATTTCAACAAATTGTATATCTGGGAAAGATGTATTTGAATCAAATATAGATTTGTGGGCAAACTGACCAGGGGAGGATCCTCTGACCCATAAACAGATCTCATCATGATGACAATCCATTTCCTTCCCCCAATCATGGGAGAGGGGAGAATTGGGCCAATGACAAGTAGAGAGGGGCAGGCTTAGCTAGGCCCAGGCACACACCCATTTTCAAAACACATAAAAAGAGACTGCTGGGACAGGTAGCGACATTCAATTCCATTTGCTGCGGAGCATGCTGACCGACGACTTCACATCCAGAGATCCAGACTTCAAATCCATCAATCTCCAAAGACCAGAACTTTACTTCAGAAGTTAAAGCAAGGGACTAAACCCACAAACTGAGAACTCTTCTCAGCAGGCCTCAGCAACCTTAAAATCATTTGCAAACTATTCCACAGCCGGGCGAGCTGTTTGAATTCTTTTGCCAAGAACAATTGCCAGAGACCAGACCAGAGATCCAGAGTGACCTAGACCAGCAGAGCAGAGCTGACCCAGATCGCTGTGAGCAGAACCGGTGACTGATTGACCCGCCGAGCAGACAGAACCGCAGCCGGACGTGTCGACCAGATCTGTGACGAGGCCTAGTTCAAATTTATATTGTGAGTACCTAGCAGAACTGTGCAGAACCAATCTTTTAGTTAAAATAATCTAATCCAAACTATTTTAACCTAAGTAGAACAGCCTCCTAGAAATCGTGTCATCTGTCATTTGTAAAGCTGCACAACTGTCACCTGTCAATTCTGAAGCTACAAGCTGTCACCTGTCATTTTGAGTTTTACTTTAAATCCGAAAAACTACCTTTATTTAATTGTCCGTATATCTGGAACCGTCTGGGCTAGGAACGGAATCTAAGCTTTCCAACGAACCTACAACTGACTTACTACTCCTTATACCTTTGCCGTAATCGCGATTCGCGCACTCGCGAATTTTGCCGCAATTTGCGATTTGGCATGATTTCTTTACCTGTAAACAGATAGCAGCTTTTTGCTTTCCTTTGCTAAAAATTCATTTGCCTCTTAATAACCATCCCTGAATCATTGCTAAAGTGATCCTGAGCTCATCCCAAGTATCTCTCACTCACCCTGAACCTCCTAAAGGGAATTAAAAGCATTTTCAGCATATTTCTCACTTCACTGCAACCACATTCAAAGCACTTGGGCCTGTGTTTTAAAACTCATACCTGTTTTCTCTAAGCTTGCTGGGGTGGGAAATGAATTTTGTATTGTATTTGAGTGCATTCCTGAGTACTGTGTGCTCCTCTTTCCATCTCCTTCCATTTCTTACATTGCATAGGGGAGGGGGGTGAATTGCCAGAGAAAAAGTGATTATCTTATCTTTTGCTAAAATCATATCAAGTATTTCTGTACTGCATTTTATTCCTCATTGCTTTTCCCTTGAAATCATAAAAGTATTTTTGCTACTTTATCCATCCTATACTAACTCCTCATTGATTGTAAAGAAGTGTGCTAGCGCCAGATTACCTATTGTTGATCAACATCATATGTCTAAGTATACTATCAGATATTCATTTATTATAAAAGTATGACATATATATATTGTTTAATTTTTCAAATAAACCTTTTAATTTGCAAAACAAACCTACTTCTTGGCTCAGTGGGGTCAGGGGGATTCTAAGAGGGGGGTGTTATACAAGGGTTGTCATCCAGAGTACTGAACTGATTATAAAAATACATCAATAAGGGTTTTCCTCAGCATCCCAGACTAGGCATTGACTTAGCTGTAGTGTTGATTGAATATCGCTTACACTTTTTAATATTTATTATTATTCTACTTACCCTGTACTGCACTTTTCCCCCCTCCCTTTCCCCTTGCACTTTTCCCTTCCCTCTGCTCATGCACTTGCGTGATCTGAATGACACCTGGCCTAGTGGGATTGTTTTTCTGTCCTCCCTTTGTTCCCCCCTCCCTGCCTCATTGCGCCTTGAAACACTTGTATATAGGCGCGTTACAAATGCCATATCATATCATATCATATCATACCTACCTCAACAATCAAGGGGAAAAGACACCTGGGCCTGGCTCATCCCCGGCCCCATCAGGAACTGCTGGCACATCATGAGCTACCATACTCTGTTCTTCCCACAAATGGTGTACCTGTATTGCTGTAATTGCTGTATTGTCACTAATGTATTGCCCTATATCATACAAGCTATATATATCTTGCGCTTTGACATGTGTGTCTACTGTGAACCGCTGCCAATAAAAATAAAGGTTTTGAAAAAAAAATGAAAAAAAAGAAAATGCAACTAATAGTGCATATTAACTCCACAGACAAACTGGAAGTGCATGGCATGACATTCCCTATGTGTCAACAAGCAACAACACCACTGAGCAGTTTAGGAAACTCTATCTCTAACACAGCTGGTTTGGACAAAATGTTAACATTGTGTTTAAACTGTAGAGTAATTCTGAAACGTAACCTTGACGTATAACAAGGTTTGGTAAATGGAGCACTTGGTACAGTTGTTGGCTTCCAGACATATCCATGTGACAACAACATTCAGTTTGTCAACATACACAACGACACATTTTCAGAAGTTAAAAGTATAGGAAGCTCCACAGCATGATTCCTTCGATTCAAAGCCATGTATGTACACAGAGAACAATTCTCTCTGCTCTTGCATATGCAGTCACTATTCACAAATCCCAAGGTCTAACCCTAGATCTTGCATTGATTGACATTGGCGGCACAGTCTTTAAAGAAGGTATGAGTTATATAGCACTGTCACATCTACGTACACTCCATGATGTTGGGAGGTGCATGTATGCTTGGTTGCCGCCTACCAAATAAAAGTCAATTAAAGCAGCTGTACCTTTTCGGAGGTCAGGAATGATGAGAGTCTTATTGCAGTGTAGGTTGGACCCCATGGACACCTTCCCTTCTCCATAGAAGCAAAGTTCATACTTGTCTTCTTGTCGGACCTTGATTGGCTTTTCGAAGGCTGTGACCCATGTCAGTTTTGAAACATGTTTTGGTCATATTTGTGCACAAGTTTGATCCATTCATTCTAGTAGGTGATTGGTCCAGCCGCACAGTGCTTCAGCCTATAAGTTGATTGTAGTTTTTTGTTGTCTGTGAAACATGTGCCATCAATTGCCAGGATCTGTTCTTTAAGGCAGTCTGGACCTTTGCAGATTTTTTCGTCTGGTGGTAAGAGTTTCAATTTTACTGTGCATGCCTGCAAGGAGCTCTTTATGCGACATAGTGCAAGATGAAGGAGACATTGGGCTTCTACTACAGGAACTTCTTGGGGTACCAGAATTGTCAGTGCACCAGAGGCATGGACTATCAAGGAGCACACGTAGCAACTACCACTGGTTGTTCTCTTTCTGGTTGCACTCATATCTGAATATCAACTATTAGATTGTCCACAGTGGGTGAGGTCATCAAGAGTATCTAGTCCTTACCCATGGTAAGCATTGTATCTATGTGTACTCGCTTGTCGTTTCCACCTTCTATTATGTAAAAGAGTGTCCTTCCCTCGTAAACACTTTACACATACCATCGCTGGTGCAGATTGACCCTTGGACATTTGTAGGCTGCTCATTTTACAGTGAGCAAATTCCAACATTTTCATTCGTATTAGTATCTGTCATGCTTTCCTGGTACATCACCGAAGGTAGGAGAGTGGGAAAATCTCACATTAGACATTGGGGTCTGGGGTGCATTGTAAGTTTCACCAAGTAATGAGGTAGATAAAGCGTTAGGTTGTGAGGTACTTTGTGAAATTGTAAACGTAGAGGATGGTGGCAGCGTAACATTTGAGGCTATCAACATATTGGCAGTTTTGTTGTCCACAAGCAATTTAATTAATGGGATTAGTTTAGTGACATTATAATACAATGGGCCTCATCGTGAGTTGGGCGCTAACCCTAGAGGTATTACTGCCGGGGCTGTTAGCCCTACAGCCAAACCCCCAGCGGTATTACCACTGGATCACAGGTTTGGTGGAACGGTTAGTCCCCATTCCCCATTGGTCCCATTCGGGAATTTCCCATTCCCCATTGGGCCCAATGGGGAATGTTTGGCACTATTATCACCGGCGGTATAATCGCTGTTGGTACTAGTGCCAAAGATCAGCAGAATGAGCTGGGGGCAAATCCACCAATCTCATGATTTGGCAAACCCTTAAATGCGGCAGTAATAGCATTACTGTCGCATTTAAGGGTTACTGCCAAACTCGTGATGACCCTAAATGTGTGAAATTCAGAGATGCATTGCTGCTACCTTTCCAAATTGACCCCTTCCCCCCTTCTTTAATATAGTGCCCCCAAATAAAGGACGCCTCCCAATACGTTTCAATACCAGAAATATTAATGTAAACACAATAGAAATAAAATTCATTCCACAATAAAAACTATACGCACGTGTACCACTGATTCTATTCCTACTGCTATCTAGCTGTACATTTGTATTTATCGTTGGCATTATCATGGCACCTGAAGAGATAAATAAAAGAGGGGTAGTCGTTAATACATTCGCAGATGGGACAAGTCAGAGGTACAGTTTGAGCCTGTGAGCAAGAAGAGAACAAAAGGAAAACAATGGTGTTGCTGTTCCCATGTTTCTCAGTGTTTATATTATTTACATATTGCATTCTATGCTAGTTCCTTTCCTGCACTAAAAGATAGAGAAAGTGAGAGATGAGAGGGCAAGGAGGAAACAGAAAGATATGGAATGTGAGAAACAAGGTTATACTAAACATTCCCATATAATTGTACGTCTTTTCATACTTTCTGTTGTGTATTTATTTACATCAGTACATCTTGTTTTTTTGTACTTTTATTGTTTATTTTATGGTACTGCAACATGTGTTTGTCCTTTGTTTGAAGTTTCAGGTGCTAAACTGTTGTTTCCTTCCGTTCATCTAAAAGATGGATCTAGTACCTTAGTCCCTCCACTTAGACAGCCAGAGGGGTACAATAGATCACTTCATAGGGCCCATGGAACCTTGGGGAGTTACAAAAATATGTACATAAACCAGCTGGCCAGGCATTAATGGTTGTTCAGGGCTGTCTGCTGCTACAGTGGTTGTATCCGTTTCGTTCTCCTTTGTGAATGGCGGTGCGATCTGTCTAGCAATACGTCTCACAGCTCATGTGATTTGGGTGAGGTATTCTTTAAATTCCTCTCCCAAAACAGTTGCTGTTCTATGTGCATCGGACATTCTTCCCACTGGTGACAAGGGCGTTTGCATGCGTCGACCAATTACTATTTTGTGGGGGACAGGTGGTGATCCTTGCTGGGTTTTTTGCAGAGCTGTAAGAGGGTCAAGGGTAGATAATAGACACAATTTTTCTTTCTTGAGTGACACAGTTTGGACAGTCTGCTTTTAAGGCAGACTTTTATTTTCTCCACCATTCCGTTTGCTTATATGTGGAAAATTGAGCACATTGTGTGTTTTATTCTTAACAGTATGGTCACCTCTTTGAATAAGTCATTTATATAGTGCATTCCGTTGTCGGAATGAATCACATCACCTATTCCCCACTAGGGAAAGACCTCTCTGATGAGGAATTTGGCTGCACACTTTGCATCTGGGCTAGCACAGGGCCCTGCTACCACCCATCATGAGAAGGGACACACCACCACTGGTGGTGGCAATGGATATCTGTCTCCATTGCACCTTTCTCCCATGTCTGCGTAATCAATGTGCAGCTCACAGAAAGTTCCTACCGGGTGGGGCAGTGTTCCTCACAGTTTTCTCAGAGTCATGCCTGAATTGTATGTTTGACATGTTGTGCATTATATCACCATTTTGTTAAGGTACTCCTGGAGGTTTGGAATGAACCAATCCTCTTGGAGATCAGCGGCAACGTGCTGTTTTGAGATATCTGCTGGGAAGTGTAAATGTTGGAAGGCTACAGCCAATAATTCTAGAGGCATCACTACTTTCCCTGTGATATCCTGCCTCCAGAGAAAATCTGTGGGTGACTGTGTGCACCCTTGTTTAGTCCATAACTCTTGCTCTGTGGGTGTTGCTTTCTTTTGTAGTTATATTATTTGGGCTATGGGCAATGAGCTGCATCCTTCCTCATTGTGTGCCTCTTGCTTGTTTATCAATATACATTCTGTGGCCATCGGCTCTGCTAAATCCCATCCTTCTCCATCTGGATAATACCTATTTCTGGGCAAATTGAGGCAGAATAGTCTACAAAGAATACGTCCCCTTCTTCTAGTGTATTCTTTCTAGCTTTGGGAATGTCATCTCCTGTCATGGTGCATGCCTCCAGACCTCAGGAGCAGACCAGCCTACCCCAGTTGCTGACACCCATGGGGACCTTTAAGGCCCCAAAGGGTTGTCTCAGGGCTTCCTGGTGTCAGTCCTGGCGCCGTTGGCGCCAGGCTCATATTATTCCATCTTGTTGCAGGGAGCATGGAAACACATGTAGCCCAGCCAGAAAGAACTGAGCCTTACAGTCTGACTTCGGGTGTGGCTGGAAAGACTACTTTACTTGGGACTACTTGTGCAAGGTGTGGATGGAGAGACTACTTTACCTAGGACTACTTGTGCAAGGCTATATAAATCACACTCTAAGGACAGAACACGCTTCGCATTATTCTGCACTCCTGCAGCGTAACGCTCACCGTGTCTGCTTAGCTCCAGTTACCCGGTCTTCAGCCACGTCTGCCTTGGGAACCACGAATCATCAGCACCTGTGAATTAAGGAAAAGAAGAGAGAACAAGAACAGCGGTTGAGTCCTTACCTGAGAAGCAGTCCATCGGCAAGCCATTCCACCAGCCGCTCTCAGGATCGTCGCATCTGCGGAAAGGAAACACACCGCATAGAGAGCCCATACTAACCCAGAGGCTGCGCTCTTCCTGAATTCCACTGAAGCGGTCCACGCAATCGCCGCTCCGGAGTCACACCGCACCTGCAGTACAGGAAAGAAAGAACAGTAGGTTAGTCGCGCAAAAGAAAAGAACAATTTTTTGTACATTTCGATGCCGCGCTCCCGCACGGATACTCACCTGCCAGAATTCTGCTTAGCGTTGTGTGGAGACGGCATTCCTCCATCTGGCACCCTCCTAAATCGCACCTGTAAAGGAATAAGGACAATAGTGAGAACTTTGGCATCTAAGAACATTTAAGCAAACTGTACCAAGAGTCTATTGGCATAGAGAGACTTACCTACAGAGTCACAGGGGGTCATTATGAGTTTGGAGGTAGCCATGGCACTATCAGCACCATGGCTGCCTCCAAACCCGGGTACGGGTCTGGTCTCACTGAATGGGGACTTACTGGGTCATTCTGACCTTGGAGGACCTGGTAAGTCCCCATTCAGTAAACCATTCCCCATTCCCATTGGAGCCCCCATAGAGCCCAATGGGAATGGGGAAGGCGCTAATAACGGGCCTGCGAATTGCGGGCCCGTTATTAGCTCCAAGGTCCCTTAACAGGTCCTGTAAAGAACGGCTGGTCAGACCAGCCGCTCCTGCTGGGACCCGCTAAGGGACCTCGGAATAGGGCGGTAAGGGTTTACCGGCACTGGCATCCTTACCGGGGCCCATAAACCATTACCGGCCAACTCGGAATAACCCCCACAGTTGTTCAGGACTCCACATAGCCCGCAGGATCAGTGACGCAACTAGATCCAGAAGAGAGGCTGGAACATTACCACACCCCTGCATTCAGTTGCAGGACAGAGAGTCCACCATTAAAACACCTAAGGTGAGGCATAAGCAGAGAGGGGCACTAGGAGGTTACGGGAGGTGGGAGCCTAGCCCGCCCCTCACAGCTGGTTAACATCTCATTTAAACATTCTAGACAAACGCTCCCCAGTGAAGAAGTAGTGAGACAAGAGGAGACATGTGCAGGCATCCATCACTCAGCTTCGTGCAACGCACGTGCCGGCATTCATCGCTCAGCTTTGTGCGACGCCCCCATGGAGACCAGGTGAGCGAGACATCTCCCTCTCCCTTATATGTGGCACAATCATGTTCTTGCATATTCTGTACTGTGAAAGGTTTTACTGTCTTGCAATGTACCACATGGACATTCCGGCTTGATATTATAATTTCATAAACTGATGTTCTTTGAGTGGTGAGCATGGCTTTTGATCTTTTGAGTATGGCAAACAGGGATTGCTCAATGTACAAGATGACAGACGAGCCCATGACAATTGTCAAGCTTTTTTCTATTGCAAAGGCGGCAGCTGCAAGAGCCTGTTCACATGCAAAATGACCCTGCATTACCGAGTCAAGTGTACCACTGTAATATGCCAGTGGTATGTGGCCCATGGATGTTTGTTGTGTCAGTACTGCTGTCATTAGTGTACCATTGGAGTGCGAGAACAAGTAAAATTCCCGCCCATAGTCAGATGTCGCTAAAACTGGGGCGGTGCTGATCAATTCTTTTAGGTTTTCAAAAGCTGTCTGCATTTCTGTCATCCATGTTATGTGTGTTTTTTCTGTTTGCGCTTCTTTTAGTCCTTGCAATAGGGGCCTGGTGTAGGCAGCATAATCTAGTATCCAGGTCATACAGTAATTGAATATTCCGAGGAATTTCTGTATATCCTTCACAGTAGGAGGTCTGGCCGAGGCACGCACTATGGCTGCCCCATCGGGTATTATTTTATTACCATCTTTTGAAATCAATTGACTCAAGTACAGGACTTCAGTCAGACAGTACTGTATACATTTCTTGTCTACCTTGTAGCCCATTTGGGCAAGCAACTGTAGTAAGGCAGTTGAGTCTCTTTGACAACTTTCTTCACTTTCACTACAGACAAGTAGGTAATCTACATATTGTATGATGGTGCTTGGGATTTGAATATTGCAGAGGTCTTCATGCAATATTCTGTTGAATATGCTGGGGTGTTCTCAGTATCCCTGAAGAAGTCTGTAGTGTTTGTACCTTCTCCCCCTAGCGTAAACGCAGTGAGGTATTGTGAGCCTGGATCAAGGGGCTCTGAAAAGAACGCATTCTTCAGATCCTCCACAGAAAAGTGTGTGGCCTGCTTTGAAATGCTACACAAAATGGATGCAGGATTTGGGACAAGTGGTAACTCCTTTTTGACAATGTTATTGAGTGGGCGAACGTCCTGGACCATACGCCACGACCCCCCCGTCACTTTCTTAATAGGTTACACTGCAGCATTGCATCAGGAGTTTAAGGGGAAAATTATCCCTTGTTGTAGCAGGGCATTTATTGTTTATTGAATCCCTTCCTCTGCTTCCATGGATAAGTGGTATTGGTTGACTCTGGGGAGTATTGCTGCTGATTTGCGGGTGATCTTTACAGGGGGTCATGTTGAGCCAATAAACACGCCAGGTAAGATTCACAAAGGTTTTATTGACTTGCATGAAAACATCTGATAAAGACCCCCAACACCTAAAACAACTCAGGCTTAACTGCCATCGCTTAAGCAATAACAAGACAGGGAATTCTACATTCTGAAATGAGCCTACCTCATATGCTCATCCAGCAATAGTAACATCTTCTCTTGTCAAATGCATAACATGACTTGTCATTTACACAACACACCCCCCTCCCTTATAAAAAAAAATATTTCCTATGTGTTTTAACATTTGAACTATATACACAATTACCATGTCGATTTTACTTCTTTACTTTTGCAACTCCAGACATATTGCAGACTTGACCACTTTCCAATCTCACAGCATTTTCAAAAACTTGGGCAACCCTAACAGGGTCAGAATAAAGAGGCTCTCCTTTCTTTGAAATCACAGCTCTCCTTATCCTAATATGATCTCCGACTTCAACGATGGTTCTTTTTCTTGGATGCCTCTCGTTAATTTTCTTCACTCATTTGTCCTTGCGAGCATCCATCCTTTTTCTCACATCATCCACAACAATATTGGTCTCTCTTGCCCTACCTAGCCAAGCTGGTGATACCAAAGTGTTCGCCTTTCGACCTCTCATAAGTTCAAAAACACATACACCCATTTCAAGACCAGGTGCCAATGCAATGCATATAAACGTTCTCTTACAGCCACTTTCCTGTCCACACCACATGCATTCACCGCTCTGATTGCTTCCATGATGCACCGATTGACTCTTTCAATCATACCATTCCCTTGTGGATAATACAGTGCGGTTCTTTTGTGACTAATCCCACACTTGTCGAGATATTCTTGAAACAATCTCCCTGTAAACTGCGGACCATTGTCCGTAAGAATACTTCTGGGTAGCCCTTCCCTCTAAAATATACCTTCCAAAAATTCTCTGATGCGTTGACATGTTATTTCTCTCATAACCTTGAATTCTGTCCACCTCGAAAATGTGTCAACCAGAGCAAGAATAAACCTTCCTCGCCCCACACCCATGTCAACCGGGCCCAAACCATCCATCGCTAAATCCTGCCATACTCCCTTGGGCGCACATACCTTCCCCATCGGCTGGGACACAGCTGATAAGTTCTTTCCTGATTTGATACCATCAGTAGATGCTCCAATCATCCTCTCAATTTCACGATCTATCCCTGGCCACCAGTAGTCCGCTTTTATTACTTCTTTGGTCTTGTACACACCTATATGTCCTTGATGTGCAGATCTTATCAACCTTTCCCTCAGACATCCAGGAACAACCAATTTGTCCCACCGATACAACAATCCATCCTTCACTGACAACTCAATCCTCACTTCCCATAATGCTCTTTCCTCACCAGACAGTAGTCTCTTCTCTGGCCATTCCTCTTTTACAAAAGTCATAATTCGTTTCCACATTTCATCAGACTCCAACACACAAGTCCATTCCTGCTTTTCTATAACTCCTTCCACTGTTGCAAAAACCATATTGCCCTCCTCAAGCGCTTTGTGTCATGATGCCTACCTCCAAGGAGCCAGGTCCGACCCAGCAACCCCAGAGGCAGGCATAATTTCCCCCAGGGAAGTGCCAGCGGGCCCAAGCTGGGGCCATTTGAACACCTGTTGGACCCCTGTCCTGGCGCCTTAAGCACCAGGCTCATAAAGCTAGACATGTGTTCAAGTGTTTTAATGTGCACTTACCTGATGCAGACCATGCTGCTACATCCAGGCCCTCTTGAGGCCTGAATGGAACTACTTTTCCTGTGGGACTACTTTCCCTGGGTGTGGTTGGGGAAGGATACATACCTGATCAGTGGAAGGATACATACCTGGAACTTCTTCCAAAGCTATTTAAACCACACCCGATCAGCAACTCACGCTTCGCGTTGTTCTGCTCCTCGCAGCTGGACGCTCACTGTGTCAGCTCCTGCTTCTGGACTTCAGCCACGCCTGTCAGCATCCTGGGTCACCTGCTAAGAGAGAATTGGAGAGAAAGAAGACCTTACCTGCTAAAGCAGCATCACGGAGACATCACACCGACAATCCTGAAAGGGAAGACATCATTTTAAAAGCATTTCGCTTCGATCGCTGCAGCGCTGCATTTCACTCACCTTTCCTGGGCACCTCCATCTTCAGCAGCGATCATCCAGATCCGCAGCCACTTCCCAGAGCCTAGAGACAAAAAGACAAGAACACAAGGTGAGAGAAGGAAGGGAATAGGAAAAGCTCAGTTTCCTTCTAAGACTTACCTGTTGGGTAATTTCCATTTCATTTCGGGTCCTGCCGCTTCCTGGCATTCCGGACCCCGGCCCCTATGGGGAAAAAAGACAAAGACATTCAATGAGCGAATGCAAAGACATTTCCCGAACGCTCATCCAGAACTTACCTGTCATTTACTGGAACTGCACGTTTCACTTCAGGTCGGCGCCATATCTCCGGCATTCCGAACCCCGGCCCCTAAGGGGAAAAAGACATAAGCGTTAGCGCTTGCTGCAATAAGACAACTTTTGAACTTGCTACAGAACTCTTACAGCGCCTTACCTGAATAGTCAAGCTTATTTGAACTCCCATCAAACCTCAATCCAGTGAAGTAACTGGGTTTCAACGCGCCCCTGCATCAGAAGCAGGATGGAGAACTCATCCTTCCAGACCCTAAGGTGAGACTTCACGGGGAATCAAGGAAGGGTATCGTGGAGGGTTGGAAGGGAGTGGGAGACTTGAGCATTGTTCCGTCAGTAGGTAATACTCCCTTTTCACGCACAGGGGAATATTCCTGCAAACCAGTGAAGCCATCTTCAGAGTCCTGCGCTTCATCAGCACTCGAAGCCAGACCAGCGCCTCCGTGGGAATCAGGTGAGCGTGACAGTTAGTTACATGAAAATCATGTGTAAAGAGTGCGGGGTAACCTACAAGTTCTCCAACTCTTACGATCCTGAGACCAATGGTCTGTTCGAGAGGTTTAATAAAACTCTCAAGGGCATCCTTTGTGCTTTGGAAGAGCCCCTAAGGAGGAAATGGGATCTCCTTCTGCCATGCCTGCTGTTCGCCTACAGAGAGGTACCTCAAGAGGGTGTTGGTTTCAGCCCCTTTGAGTTACTCTTTGGACATACTGTGAGGGAGCCACCTACCTTGATCAGAGAAGGTTTGGAAGCCACCACTCCAGATCCTGCCAAGCAAGTGGGGACTATGTGGTAGGCCTCAGACGGAGGATGACACAGATGCTGGGTGAGGCGACAGCGAATCTCAAGGCCAGCCAGGAATTGAATAAGCACTGGCATGACCCTAAAGCCTAGCAAGTGGATTGGACTCCAGGCTAGGAGATCCTTGTGATGGAGCCTACCAAGCCTCGAGCTTTGGCAGGCAAATGGACTGGACCCTTCAGGATAATCTCCAAGTTGGGCGAAGGCAATTATCTGGTTGACATGGGAGTCTCTGGGGTAGCCCCTCAAGTGTTCCACGTCTACAGGCTCAAGCCTTTCCAAAGGCGAGCAGAGGTCTCATGCCTCTTGCTAGCTTTAGAGCAAGAAGAGGATGAGAGTGAGCCCCTTCCTGATTTGCTGCATAGCAACCCCCAGGATGGCTCAGTGGAGGGAGTACATCTCTCTCCAGATCTGACAACAGAGCAGCAGAAGGCCTGCATGGCTTTGCTCCGGCAGTATGCCTCTCTGTTCTCACTGACACCAGGCCTTACACTGTGGAGTAGGCTCAAAATTGACAATGGTGACACTGTGCCAGTCAAAAGCAGGTGGTACCGTATTTCAGATACAGTTAAGAAGCACATCCATGCTCAGGTCGCCAAGATGTTGGATCTGGGTGTTATTGAACCCTCAACCAGTACCGGGTCCAGTCCAGTGGTTCTTGTCCCCAAGGCAAGTTCCCAGGCAGGTACCAAGGATTGGAGGTTCTGTGTGGACTACCGAGGAGTCAATGCTGTTACCAAAACTGACGTGCACCCATTGCCCAGGGCTGATGAGCTTGTGGACACCATAGGTGTTGCCAAATTTGTGAGCACCTTTGACCTTACCTCAGGCTATTGGCAAATAGCTCTGACGGACCATGCCAAGGAAAAGACAGTATTCTCAACACCTGAGGGATTATATCTGTTTAGGGTCATGACTTTTGGGTTGAAGAATGCCCCTGCCACCTTCCAGAGATTGGTCAGTCATGTGCTCAGTGGGCTGGAAGCCTTCTGTGTGGCCTACTTATATGACATTGCTGTCTACAGTTCCACCTAGGAAGAGCAGTTGACACATCTGGATAAGGTGTTGCAGGCCTTGAAAAGGGCTAACCTCACTATCAAGGCCACCAAGTGCCAGATAACTCAGGGGAAAATCACATATCTTGGTCATAATAATAATAATAATAATTTGGCATTTATATAGCGCTACGAACCCTCAGGTATCTGAGCGCTGCTTATTATTACCTACGGTGTGTGGTGCTCATTTATCGACCTCGGAAGGATGAAAGGCTGAGTTTGGCCCTGCCGGGATTCGAACCTGCGTTGGCAGGCTCTGCACGGATGTCAAAGCCTCTACTCGCTGTGCCACTTGACCGGCTAAGTACAGGATGTACATGATTGGGAGACTCCCACTACTCAAACCCAGCTGAAAGCCTTTTTGGCCCTCACCGGGTATTATAGCAATTTCATGGTGGACTATGGAACCATAGCTGCACCTTTGACAGCTCTGACTTCACCCAAACAACCTAGGAAGGTTAATTGGAGTAAAGACTGTCAGAGGGCATTTGATGGATTGAAAGAAAGTCTGTGTAGGGCACCTGTGTTGTGTGCGCTTGACTCCAGCCAACCCTTTATTGTCCAGACGGATGCCTGCTGCACTGGAATTGGAGCTGTCTTGTCCCAGTTAGATGACAAAGGGAGGGAACATCCGATCATATTCATCAGTAGACAATTCAAGGGTAGAGAACTTAGGTACTTAGGTGGGCTACTGTTGAAAAGGAATGTTTTAGCATAGTTTGGGGCCTTAGGCGTTTTAGGTCCTACCTTACGGGGTCTACCTTCAAGGTCCAAACAGATCATAAGCCCCTGAAGTGGCTTATGCAGATGAAGGGTGAGAACCCGAAACTGCTCAGGTCATCCATTAGCCTGCAAGGGCTAGACTTCACCATAGAGCATAGACCAGGGAAGAGTCACGATAATGCAGATGGCCTTTCCAGAAGGTATGTTAACCGTATGGATGAGGGTGTCTATATCGTGGGAGATTAGGCACCCTAACCTCAGTCTGGGGGGGAATGTGATGCGGGAAATGCATCGGAGGGATAGGGCCTCCGTATGTTTGTCCTTTGCTGCTTTTTATTGTGTGTTCTGTTGTGTATTCTGCGCAGGAGTTCATGTGGGACTCCTGGCTGTGCTGCTCTCTCTTTTGGTTTGGTGTACAGACTCATGGGATACCCTTATGGCACCCATGGGCGGGGGAACAACCCTGTGCCCCTAGTGTATGTTGTTGGACACCAGTGTGTGGCCCACAGAGCAGGGTATGGGCTGGTGGCAGCTCTATGCTGAATTTGCCAGGTGCTCTCAGTATCCTCCATTTTGGGATACCCAGGCCCTGTCATTGGAATCAGATTCCTGATGGAAACAAGATAGTCCCCATGGCCTCTTGCCTTCCGTCACCTGTTACCTTGGTTTTCCCGAAGTCCTGGGAAGGCGTGATTCTGTCCCTTCCCCCTGACTGGCTGTTGGGTGGAAGTTCCATATATGGTAATGTGGGAAGAGCCGACCAGACTTGCTGGAGCCTTCCCAACGACTGTATGTTGTGGGTGAGACCTGGGTGAATGGAGTGTGTGACAAATACTCATTCTGTGTTGTGGATGTCTCGTATCTGGTGTTTGACACAATGACTGAGACAGCCCTGCCCGAAACTGGTATGAATGCAGTGTGTAGTGTTGAATGGCGTGGCACTTGTCCGAATCCACATTCTGTATTGTGAGTGTCTGGATGGAGAAGAATGGTCTGATTGCACTGTGCGCCTGTTTGGGTGACTGACTGCCTGGATGCCCTTCTGAGTGATTGGTTGCCTGAGTGTGACCCAGCAGAATGAATGGGAGATCAACAGGCTTGTAGTATATCTTTATTTTACAGGTTGCCCAGGTGGGGGGGGGTGTCTCCACACAGAACTGTGTCTAGTGGTAGGGGCCAGTATTCTGCCAATAGTTCTAACCAACTGCTTTCCTCCTATGTGTATTGTTGGTTTCCTTTATTAATTGACCTGTGTGATGCACTTTAATGAAATCTGATAATAATTGTGGTACCACTTAGAATATTTGGTATTATAGATTATCTGAGCACAAAATGAGTTATTGTGATTGTGTATATAACATTGAACCTTAATTATATAATGACTGTGTTTTAACTAATACAGTGTGCGGACAATCCTTTGTGGGTGCTTAGGGACCACACTGTACTTACGAACCAGCCTGCATCACCTCCTGAGAAGCTAGGCCTTGATTGCTCACCAACGTTTACCAAATAGAGAATCTTGGCTGGGGTCCTCAGTGCCTCTCCTCTACCATATAGAGAGCAGGAGTACAGACACCCTCCCTCCAGTCTTTACAGATAGGAAAAAGTAAACCAATGCCATCAGCCATTAATTGTAGAAAGGGTAGCATAGAAATGTTTCTCGAGAAACTAGAAAATACTAAGTAACCCCTCCAACACCCTAGTGTAAGATAGTGTGTGCTGGGTCTAGAAAGTTACAAATGTAAGTAAAGTCAATTTCACTTCACAAACTCTTGGAAAGTTTACCCAAGGGAAGGTATTTAACCCTTTGAGAAACCTGAAAGAATTCCCTGTGCCACTGCACTGAAGGTGCTGTGTGTCACAATGTAAAAAGAAGATGCCCATGGAGTTTGTCAGACTCCAAAACCAAAAGAAACTCAGTGTTCAAATCACAGAAAAATACATGAGAGAGTGGGGAAAAGATCTCACTTTCCGCAGGATAAAAATTAAAAAGTCCTAAAGTCCAGTAAAAGAGCTGGGGGGTCTGTAAGGTAAAAGGGAATTGGCAAATTTCTGAGAATTCTCCCTAACACACTTCCTCGCAGCCTCCCTTATCCATTATCTCGTAGCTTAAATATTAATAGAAAGGAACGGATGTGATCTTCCCGTCTTGGGTAGCAATAAAGGGACTGTTATCTCTATCCTTGCCTCATTTCATAAGTTTAGTCTCAGTCATGTTGATTATCAAATCATTATCGCGCGCAAACTCACAGAGCCTGGACGCGCTTCTCGTAAATCCAATGCAGGTATGGTCCAGTAGAAGCAAATCGTCCGCTGAGGCGAGCCAAGCGATATGAGTGTTACCTGTCTTCGGAGGAAAATTGTTAACTGAAGACAAAAAATAATCCGCAAAGCCGGTCATGTACAGACTAAAAAACACAGATGCCAGTACGCACCCTGGCTTCACCCCGCTATTTGAATGAATATCTCTGGATAGCAAACCAAAGCAATTTAACTTTACTTGTACTCTGGTATCTGAGTGCAATTGAATTAGAAACCCTAGCAAGTGATCAGGGATGCCTTTGTTTCTTAGCTTGGAACATAGATTTCGCCTATTATTGGTATCAAATGCCATGGTGAAGTCCACAAACAGGGTATATAGTGGCAACATTTTTATTTTAATGATTATAATTGTTCTTTTATAACGCGCTTAGTACCATCAAGTGGTTTCTAAGCACAGGATCAGGATTTGAGCCTGTGTTGCGTCGGGATGCGAGCCTGTGTTGCGCAGCGTTGTTTTACTTCCTAGACAAAAATGTTGTGTATAGTTGAAGTTGAGCAACCCGCCCTAAACCCAGTTTGAAAAGGGATTAGCATTATCACCTTTTCTGATCAGGCAGTTGTTTCCTTCAGCAGAAAGGTACTGAAAATGTTGGCAGGGATGTCCAGTTGCGTAATTAATCTATAATTGGCCGGGTCACTCCTGTCACCCTTTTTGAACACTGGAATGACTGTGGCCCTTTTCAACGATTCAGGGATAATGCCACTCACATTTACTGCCTTAAAAAGCCTGTATAAAACAAGAGCCCAATTATTAGGGTTTCTTTTAATAACCGTATGTGTTAACCCATCCGGGCCTCGGGCCCTGGAGACCTTCAGCTTATGTATGCATTCTAAGATGTCTTCCTTAGCAATGGCAAACAGCGTTCTACAATTCCCCCACTGATACCGCACTCTGCAGCCGAGTGGAGTCCAACTTAGTCTGTATAAACCTATAAACCGTTCCCATTTCTCCTCACTAATAGGGTTGACCAATGTTCCATCCCGGCATCCCCTAGTCTTGTTGAACATTTTGTTTTAGCATTAGCCCAGCGTGTAGCACATACACTGCCAACTCCTGTTCTTAACCGAGATCCTGTTTCTCTTGAGCAAATTGGCATGCTGATTTCTGAGCCCTGTCACTTCCATCTTGCGATCTATCTGCACTGTGCATTCTCTTTTTCTACACCAATCTGATTTGTTGTCACAGGGTTCTCTTCTTATCTCCTATAACCATGCCAAAGATTGCGAAAATCAACATAATGGGCCTCATTAGGACCCAGGCGGTAAGGGGTTTACGGCGGCGTAAACAGCGCCGACCCTTACCGCCTGATTCCGAGGTCCCTTAGCGCCATGGAGGATTTAACACCTGCTTTTAGCAGGTGTTAAAATCCATGGCGCTAAGGGACCATGGAGTTAATTACGCCACCGTAATTTACGGTGGCGTAATTAACGCCTTCCCCACTCCCATTATGCCCTATGGGGCAAAAATGGGAATGGGGAAGGGTAAATGGGGATTGGGGACTTACCTCCCCGCCAACCTCGGAATGGGGCGGTAAGTCCGCCAACCACCATGGCGTAAACGTAGTTTACGCCATGGTGGTAAAGGTACGACCCAGGCGGTAACTTACCGCCTGGGTCGTAATGAGGCCCAATGCCTGTTGAAGTCCCCCCTACCACAATCATATCCCTGATTCTGTCTATCTCCACCAAATTCAGGGCCTCATATAAGCATTTTCAGTTTCCTCACCACCAGGCGGATCAGCCCTCTCGCTGTTTTCTGCTGTTTGGCGGTGTCGGTACGGGTCCGTAGTAGCTGACGTAGCAGTGCAAGCTCTGACCGCTTGGATGCCGGTCGGTTGACCGTACATCGGGCTGTGCTGAGAGCTGTGTACGAGCCTGCGCACAGCTGGAGTGTTGCCTGAGCGAGCCGAGAGTGCCAGTGTGCTTGTCACTGGAGGTCGGAGTGGTTGGAGTGATAGGAGCGGCAGGTTAGTTCACAATTACTGTGAAGCCGCAAAACTTTTATTAATGTGAGGGTGTGGTGCTGCAAGGAGTAGAACGTGGAACTTTGTGTTGATTTACTACTTGGTTTATCCTGCATCTTGAAACTTTGTGTTGACATCCTGGAACGGAATTGTGATCTGGGTCATGGAGTCATTCCCTCAGGTAAAGCACCAGATAGACACAGGAACTGTCATTCTTCTGGACTAAGTCAATCAGCACCTTCCTTTTGGTTTAGTTATAAGAGTACGGGACAGAAATAGGTTTCTGAAACAGGACGACATTGACTCTTTGTTTTTGGACATCCCGACAGTTTCTATAGGGATTTTTTTGAGGCAGATAAAACACTCTTAAAGTTAGGGATAGTTAGGGATTTCCTCTTTAATTTTTACTAAATAAAAGTTGATGCCAACAAGCATGCCACCTCAGCCTCAGTCTCTAACTTCTCACCTTAGACTACCTATAAACTACTTTCATGATGTTAAGCACACAATATGGCCCTCATTACAACTCAGGCGTTAAGGGTTTAACGGCGCCGTCGGCGCCGTTAAGCCTTAACGCTTGATTACAAGTGTCCCTTTGCGTGTTGGTGTTTAACGCCTGCTCTTAGCAGGCGTTAAAAATCCAACCCGCAAAGGGACTTTGGAGCTAATTACGGCACTGTAATTTACGGTGCCGTAATTAGCGCCTTCCCCAGTCCTATTGAGCCCTATGGGGCAAAAATGGGAACGGGGAAGGACAAATGGTCAATGGGGAATTACCGCCCCACTCACCTTGGAATGGGGCGGTAATTCCGCCATCCACCATGGCGGAATCCGGCATGGACCATGGTGCTAACAGCACCATGGTCCACCGCCTGACTTGTAATGAGGGCCAATATATCATGATGTATTCAGATTTATTGATTTATAGGTAGATTTTGACACAGTGCCCTGAAAACAGCTGTGGAGCCAGCTAACTAAGCCTTTGCTCCGAAGAGGCCTCGTAGAAGTAAGTGAGGCTTTACGTTGAAATAATTGTGCAGTTATTGGGGAGAACCATGGCGCTATTAGCGCCATGGTTCATGCCGGTAAAATACCGGCACCGCCTTGGCGGAAAGGGGAATTACCGCCCCATTCCAAGGTTGGCGGGGCGGTAATACCCCTTCCACCATTGCCCTTCCCCATTCCCATTTTTGCCCCATAGAGCATAATGGGAATGGGGAAGGCGATAATCACGGTACCGCAAATTGCGGTACCGTAATTAGCTCCCTGGGTCCCTTTGCGGGTTGGTTTTTAATGCCTGCAAAAAGCAGGCGTTAAATCCCCCAACCCGCAAAGGAACCTCGTAGTAAGACGGTAAGGATTTACCGGTACTGGTATTTTACCGGTACCGGTAAATCCTTACTGCCATCCGTGTAATGAGGCCCATTGTCATGCTACTGGAGAATCAACAAGTCTATTTCCTTTGAGAATAGGGATCAGGCAAGGATGTGTTGCAGCCCTGGGCTGTTTTCCACATGCGTAAACAACATAGCCCTTGAATGACTTCAATTTGAAGCGGATGCTGCTTGTACTATACATGTAAAATCCAATGAACAACTGCAATCACCAACATTATTGGCTTTGCCCATGCGTGTTTATGAAGTTTTTGGATTCCCATGTTTTCAATTGCTTCCTCACAAACGTGTTGTTGCTAATGAGGACCTATAAAGTTTGTAAGGTAAGTTGGAACTCAAACTGGGAAGCATCCAGTCTAAACTTCCCAAGCTCCGAACATTTAAGCAGACCTCTTTCTTCGCAGTATTTCATTAGCTAGGGGTTTGAGTAATTTACTTAATCATGTGTGACTAATACATTCACATGAAGCTAATAACTATAGCTATCATTAGGTGGCTGATTAGAGAAGTTCTGAGCACTGCAGTGTTTCATCAGTGGTAATTATAGACCTTTGATGAAAAACTCTCTGCACCACCTGTCTGCGTGGTAATTTAAATCATCGTAAGAAAATCATTTGATATGATTCAATTACGTTAACTACATTAAAGAATTATCCTAAATGAAGAGAAATAGCTGTTTATACCAAACCTGAGGATGAACAGGAAAGGCAAAAAGGTTTGTCGAGTTCTTTTTTTTCATTGTTTTCCCAGAACAAAATTGTTCACTTAAGCAGCTGAGGATCTTAATTAGGCATCCAAATTTATTTTTGGAGCTCCCATATGCTGGAAATAATATCCTCTTTACACAAGGAGATCAAGCAGAACACTGTCCTTTACATAATGAGGCAGCCCTGTCAGACTAGGTGCAAGAGTGAATATACATACAGGAATCTATCATTGATTGGCACCCGCAGAGGGCGCCACCGCCAATCAGCTCGCTTGGATCGTAGGCTGAATCCCACGATCCAAGCCGAAGATCAAGAAGGCTGAAGGCTGCTCTCATCCGCCCCACAAGCTTCGCCCCACATCCCCTAACTACCGTTAGCTGGCTCCACCTCCCTCCTTCCCACTTACCTGTTCATCGCATGGCGCCCACCTTCCTTTTCTGTTGCAACCATCTTGGGTGACCCATTCATTCAAACAAATGCATTACTACCGACTGGGTACTTATAGCACTAATAGCCAGGTCCTGGGTTGTACCGGGTGGTAACGTCGCGGATACCCTTGATAAAGCACTCATTACGAGTCGTAATAACACTAACCTCAATTATAGTTACTACATAAGTTAACACTAATTTAGTTGGTCATTTGAATTCCTGTGGACTCTTTAGTTGTTCCCCATTTTGGAGTCCCAGTGAACATGTGGTATTGCAGTAATAGTGCATGGGGCAATACTCCATTGTAAGCAATACAATATCTCCAGTTACAAACACAGTTATCTAATTGTCAAAGTTTCTCATCCTCTTAAGCTTTTGTTTTGAGTACTTTTTAGGTTGCCTGGTAACTTGGGATCTTACTTGCAACTTTGCAATCATCTGAGGCCTCAAATATCTACTGATTCTTGGAAAGTGTTCTCCAAAGCATCGGATCCCACAAAGATTCTTTGTTTGCATGGGAACTTTGCCCATTGGCGGCTGGGGAATTGTTTTCATTCCCCACTAATAAGGAAGGGCGATCGAAAGTAGCAAGGGAGCACAAACTAACCAAGTGAGGATCAGGGGGGTTTCCCCTGATAATTTGTTTAAATTAATACGGGTTCAAATGATGGGTTTTTCAGTACAAATGATGTGAAAGATTATGCAAATAGCCATACAATTTACACTTGGTTCAGTAGGATAACACTTGAAAATATCCAATAGATGGCAGATCATTAACAGTACATAGGCTCATTATCTATTATGATTGTCAAACTCCAGGCCTCAAGGGCCAGATCCATGCCGGGTTTTCATGCTACCCGCCTTAATATTCATGAAATAAATTTGCATACAATGATTCTAAATGTATGCACATTTTTTTCTCATGAATATTAATGAGGGATATCCTGAAAACCCATCCGGATTTCAGCCCTCGAGGCCCAGAGTCAGACCAGTATAACTCTTGATGGATTTGTTTGGCTCAAATGTCAGTATCACTACCTTAAGCACACACACACGTGTTGACTTTCCAATAATGCAGTACTGATACTGTAAATAAACACTCATGGTCGTTTTTCCCTTAACCCCAGTAGTGTAACTGTAAGTGTACACAAGTGTATGTTGGCTTTGCCCAACAAGGCATGTACCGAAAGTAGATACTCATGCAATTCTGTAGGTGCACCCTCACGATGGCTTTGTTCAGTAAGGACAGTCCTGCTAAGTTCAAATCGGTGTTGGCTTTGCCTGACAATTACAGTGCTGCTACTTTCATCAGGTGAGCTGGAGCTCACACCTCCCGCTGCAGGAGCAGTGTGATTCCCTCCACCCACTGCCTCCTAGGTGAGCACTGGGAATTACCAGCATCCCAAGGACGTTGCGTCATGCCCCAGAGAGAAGCATTCATAATATCACTGGCAGCTCTGCTTTTGCTGCATCTCAGCGCCATTCTCCTGAGCTGCATCAAGTGCATTGAAAAAACGCTAAATAGCGTTACCAAATATTCGGCGCCATTAACAACCACGAGGGTTGCACTGATACTAATAGCCGCAGTATTTTTTTTTTATTTGTATTTATATAGCGCACAAAAGCCCGAGGACATTGTGCCTGAAACCGACAACTCCCTCCGTAAGAGCCACGTCCTGCTGATTGGCTCCTTGCCTTAACTAAGGCCAATCGGGAACAGTCGGCATACAGAGCCGGCCATCGCAATGAAGGCCGTGGAACAAAGGCTCCCCATGTCCGAGCCTGTCAGAGCCGTAAGGGCTGAGGGCGCATAGATCTCCAGCCGCCCAACTACTGAAAACTAGCTGACACACCAGCCAACAACTCTCTCCCAGGACTCTATTTCCGCCTTTACCACGCCAGTACTGTATGGGGTAAGAACAAACCCACAGTATTTCAAAACGTTCTTGCTGCAACTGTACTACTGCAATGATTGTAGAATTTGCTAACCTCCTTCCCATCACAGTAGCTCCTATAGTGGTAACATGTTAATGCACTACCCTTAAACTAACTTGCCATTGTCTGTATTATTTAGCAGCATTTACTGTTTGTAGTATTTAGGTGCACCTGCCTCCAGTATTATACTGCGCCGCTACAAATTGTCTAAATGGTACAATGCATGTATAAATTGAAATCTGCTTCTACATTGCTGTCCAAGCTCAACCTGACCTGCCCTTAAGTGCCTTTATCTGTATCCAATTGTATCCCGGCCAACCCTCCACCTACGTATTCTCCCATGGGCTACACTCTTACCAAAGTGACTCTGCCACAGTGAATTTGCCCTGCTCTCCCCCCAGTTAGAGCCACCGCCCCTCATGCCAACTCACACCTCCCTTTAGAGCCCACACTCGCACTGTAAACACACCTGCCCCCCCACTACTCATTCTCACATGCCCTACGTTCCACCACACTATTCCTCCCCTCCTTCTTCACACAACCCAACGCACAACACACAGTACAAAACACGACATCCACACCACCAGCCTACCCCGCTGTGACAGCCAAAACCCGTTCCAACACCACCACCCCATCACACGCCCCAGACTAGTCAACAGCAGAAACCAGCTCCTCAGGCTACGCAAACATCACACACCCTCCCAAACCATGCACCCCACTAACCCTCTCAAGCCCACAACCACTGCCCAGAACACGGCCCCCCTCGCTACCCCCAGAACTACACCTCATCACCCACAGCCCACCAAAAGCAACATCAGCACCAATACAACAACCACTAATGCTACCACTGTAATGCTACACCAACCCACACAACCTAGCACCACCACTACAGCAAGCATACCCACTCAAAAAACATCCACCAAACCATCTGAACTCACCCACCAACAATGTGCACTCATTAACGCAACATCCCTCCAGCACACGCCACTGAAATCTTTGACATCATAACGATTCTAGATCTAGTCATCCTGGCCATCACCGAGTCTTGGCTACACCAAGCAGCAGGACCAGCTATCTCATTAGCACTCCCACAAGGACACTCAATCTACAGACAAGATAGAACTACAACCAAAGGTGGAGGCATAGCCTTCATAGTAAAAGACTACTTGACCTCAAACCTCGGTGAAAACGCTGACTGCCTCACAATCAAGATACCCACCTCAACCAATAACACAATCACCATCCACCTAGTCTACCGCCCTCCAGGCCCCATAGTCAACTTCCACGAAAACCTCATGCACCTCGCAAGTGACAACATTAAAACCTCTTCCAAAATACTCGTCTTAGGTGATCTTAACCTAGGCCTCAACGACCCCAAAGGCAAACCAGCCAAAGACCTACCGCTAGCACTCTCTGAATTCGGCTTCCAGAAAAGAAACCTCACACCTACACACTGCAAAGGTCGCACACTTGATTGGGTAATTGACCACAACTGCCAAATAGATGTCAGCTCTAACGCCCCAGTTCCTTGGTCTGACCACCACCTCATCCACTTCTTCATTCCCACGCGCACCAACACACCCAAAGTTAACGCTCCTATCCCTGAGGCCCTTGCCGGAGTGCCCGAAACCTAACCAAAGAGAACTTCCTCCCTCTCTTAGAAATACCACCATTGAAACCATTCCACCTCTACAGAACAAAAAAGCTAAAAGAATAAAACACAACAACACATGGTTCACCAATGAACTCAAGGAACTCCGAACACAAAAACGCAAAGCTCTAATGAACTGGGTAGGCTCCCCACAAGATGCCACGCTATCAGCCTACAAAGCCATTGCCACTACCTAAAAAAAAGCCATAACAGCCGCCAAATCTTCATCCTATAACAACAGCATAACTAACGCCACCTCCGAATCCAAAGAATTATTCGCTATATACAGAGAACTCTCCATCCCAGCCAGCAAATAGCTAGAAATCAGCAAAGACGTTGCCTGGTGCAACAGTGTGCAAACAGCTTTACTAAACAAAATTGAAAAACTACAGGTAAAGATACAGGAACACCACAGAAACCTCTCCAATCTCATCAGTCTCTCTTCCCGCACTGAAATCAAGACCAACCCACAAAAAAATCAAACCTTTTTCCTTCAGGGAAGTCACAACACCCGAGGTAATAGGAATAGTCAAGAAAATCAAACCTTCCAACTGCAAAGGTGATGCATGTCCCGCCAAATTAGTCAAAGACTGCACCAAAACCATAGTCACTTTTCTCAAAACCTTTATCAATGCCTGTTTCAACTCTAACACCGTCCCAGACTGCCTTAAAGAAGCCTGGGTACGTCCACTACTGAAGAAACCCACACTAGACCCTGAAATAGCTACTAACTACAGGCCCATCACCACCATACCATTCTTGCTCAAGATTCTGGATAAGGCAGCATATACTCAAATCCAATAATTCCTAGAAGAAAATAAAATCTTAGGCAAAAGACAATCTGGATTCTGCCCTGGTCATGGCACAGAATCTGCCCTACTAGACCTAAAAATTCAACTCAGAGACATCATGGACAAAGGGAAACTGGCACTCCTCCTCTTATTAGACCTGTCTGCGGCTTTCGACCTCGTTAACCATGATATTCTAGGTAAGCAACTTTAAAATGTGGCCCATTTCTCTCCTGAAGCTACGACATGGATTGACCCATTCCTCCGTGGTAGACTCATGTGAGTATTCTCTGACTCTACCTCTGCCCCATCCACCATCATTCATTGTGGCGTCCCACAAGGCCCTTGCACGGCACCCGCTCTTACATTTTCACCCTCCCGCTATTCAATGACCTCGACAGTCACAACATAGCCTACACCAACTATGCTGATGACACACAAGTCTTAATCTCTCTCAGCGGCATCTATGAACAAGATGCAGCCACCCTCCCCAACATCTACGCTGCAATCCAAACCTGGATGGCAGCAAACGGACTTTGTCTCAACGGAGTCAAGACTGCGATCCTTGTGGTAGGTACCAAAGAAACGCTTAACAAACTATCACCGCAATACAACTCCTTCACTGTCGACAATACTACTATTACAGTATCGTCAGCAGTTAAAACACTAGGGGTATATCTCGACTCCTCCCTGTCTATGAGCCGACAGGTGAATGCAATAGCCTCGTCTACAGCACTCACCACTAATACATTAACGCAGTCAAACCCTTCCTATCAATACAAAACTGCCTATCCATTGCTAGAGCCACTGTCGGCACCAAACTGGACTACTGCAATGCACTCTTCTTGGGCACCTCTGCCAAAAACCTACACAAACTACAAGTAACGCAAAATAACACCCTTAGAGCTGCGTTAAGTATCCCCAAAAGGGAGTATGAATCTCTAGCAAGAAAAGAAGCACACTGGCTCCCAATCAAAGAGCGCATTCTTTTCAAAACACTAGCTATCACACATAAATCCCTCTCACTTAACGCCCCCTAGCTATCCGAAAGAATCACCCTCTGCACATCCTCTAGACCTATTAGAGCCCACCTCTCCAACCAGATCCTCGTCCCATCATTCAAAAGATCCAAAGCGGGTGGCGCCAGCTTCCAATATCTAGCCCCAAATAATTGAAACGCACTCCCCATAGCGCTAAGAAATGAAAAATCTTATACTGTGTTCAGAAAAATGCTCAAAACAAAACTGTTAAACTAACTACACTGCATTTGCATCTGTACCTAAGCTGAACTCAGACCATGGTCAACTGTAACCTTTGTAAATAACCTGTAACATGCCTTTCACGTCTGCACCACTATGTGAGCAGACCAAGCACACTGCATATCCTCTATGTAACTAATCTCTGTAATCAACAAGCATTCTGTAACAAGCACTACGATGCCCTAGGGCTGCTCTGCGCTATACAAAACCAAATAAATAAATAAATAAAAAAGTAAGTATACACACGTTGACTTTGCCGTATAAGGCAAATATTATTATGGTATGTACACAATCATGATGGATTTGTCCAAAAAGTCCAGTACTGCTAATATAAGTATATACCCATGGTCACTTTTCCCCATAACCCCAGTATTGCAACTGTAAGTGTACACAAGTGTGTGCTGGCCCAATAAGGCCTGTACTGTAAGTAGATACTCTTTCACATCTGTAAGTAAACACTCATTATGGCTTTGTCCAATAAAGACTAACTGCTAAGCACACTTTTGTGTTTGCTTTGCCCAATAATGCCAGTGCTGCTACTGTAAGTGCGCACTCATGATGGCTTTGTCCAATAAGAACTAACTGCTAAGCACACTTTTGTGTTGGCTTTGCCCAGTAATGCAAGTGTTGCTGCTGTAAGTGTGCACTCATCACGGTTTTGCCCAATAATTCTAGTGCTACTGACACGGCCAGTACTCCTAGTTTAGGTGAAAATGATGGTGGAATTTGCCCAATATGGCTTAATGGTCTCAGTAACAAGTAAATGCCTTGCAGGCTGTGAAATAAATCCTTTGCTGGCCGGGCACCTGGAGGACACTTCCACCTCCTCTCGCTGGAAGTACTAATTTATGGTAGTCAAAATGTAGTCATAGGCGCCCCTCTGAGAGAACGAACACGGCCCATTGACCTGTTCCTTGGGAAGGTACCCACACGAGAGTCTACAGCCACACTTTAGCTCACTGTACCTTTCACAGATGGAAAATACCCATTTGCATATCAGTCTTTGTCCCGCCCATATGGGCAGTCCAGCACCGAAATGCTATGGCAATTCCCTTCTGAACAAGAGTACCAACAGCAACCCCATACATGTGTTTCATCCTTGTTGGACCTCATCAGTGAGGTGGAGCTGTACCTCTCTGAGCACAGTGAGCAAGGGGACCACATCTGGATAACCCTGAGGAGCTTAGGGTGACTAGACCTAAGGCCATTGAAATACATGATAGCTTTGTCTAATAATTCCAGTACCACCGTGTTGTCTGTCACCTTAAATACTAAGACTTTGCCTTTTCTATACAAGGCCAATAATAATATGGTAAGTATACATTTGTGCTGATATTTTCCCAGTAATTGGTATATGGTCCCTTTAAAAATCCACAATCATGCTGGCTATGAAATAAATATCTTTTCCGGGTTATCGCTTCAAGGAAACCTCTCCTTCCACAACCTGCCAATTCTCTGCCTGCCTCTGCCTGTCTATCCTCTCCAGTCTGCCAGCCGGCCCATGATTTCTGCTGAAGTCACTCACACCCTGACAATGCATACGCACACAAGTACACACATTCACAGCCACACATGTGTATTCACATACCTGCACAAAGCCACACACAACACTTCGCATGTACACACACACATGCTTACACATGATGCTCTGCTCCAGAATGACCCACACTCATGTCCTCTGTACACAGAAAGCAGGGGGAGGTCTCAATGACACCTGACCCATGGTCCTGATTCCTTCGGCACATTGAGCGCTTCAAGAATGTTACTCCCCCCAAACATGCCACTAGGACAAGGACACAAAGGAGTGTCCCCTGTGCCTTAAAAGGACTGCAGTACCCCAGCCAGAATTCCTCTGACCTTGTTTGGCTCATTGGGCATACAGTTACTGGGGTACTCTCAGCCACAGGGAAAGTTAGTTTGCCACACAAAACAGCCCAGGATTACTTCCTCAGCTGATCATTGCATTTGGTTTGCGTCTTTTTGACCTAAAACATTTGACCTAATCACATTTTATCACATTTTTTAAAACATTTTTGGAACCTCGCCCACTTCCCCTCAACCTAATCTATACCCTTACCCACCCAATATATATATTTAATTAAATTTGACAGAAAAAAAAAAAGTTTTAAAAAATGTGATCAAATGTTGTAGGTCAAATGTCATTAGATTATGTCTCGCCCAGCTGGGAAAGAGCTTTATATTTAAAGTTCTGTATTGGAAACTTGCCGACTGCTGTATTTTGGCATAGATGGAATAATGCAGTTTCTGCATCATGCCTCCTTTAGGGTGAGTCTGAGGAGACGGTACAATACCATTTGTTACTCTGTCCAGCCACCATACCTTTGAGGAAGCGCTTTCTGAAGCCTCTGTTTTTAAGCCGTGGATGTAGGCCCTGGCATCTTGCCTGGACGCGTCGGATACGGAGGCTGTGCTTGCCACTACAAAATGTATTTGAGGAAGGCTAAGTTGCTTAACAGTGCCATGGGGTAAAGTCATGTTTCTGTATGAGCTGCTATTGTTTGTATGTATGTTTGTATGTAATGTTGATCTGCTTTTATTTGTTTTTAAGGCAAAGCAATGATTGTGTGATTTTAGTGGAGTGATTATGAGCTAAGCGATTGTGATGGTGTAATGTGTTTTTTAACTTTTTCTGTAAACTGCTATTATAACTATTTTGTCGAAATAAAGCAATAAAAGTAAGTAAAGTACGCTTTTACGTCAATTATGCTAATACCTTGCATTTGAGAGAGTGCTCAAGTTTTTTAGACAGTGGGTAGCATGTCAACGAGCCTTGTAATTCATTATGAACAACTTGACTGGCGCATCACAAAACGGTGCTAGCCTACTTTCACTCAATCCGGAAGAAGGGTCAAGTCTCCAGAGGCAAACCGATAACTTGAAAACAGATGTTTGCATGTAGTGAAGGCGGCAGGAGGAAGAGGTCAGACAGCTACCTCATCTATGTCACTGTTGGTGTCTTCGGGATGGTCAAATTACACACTATGTAAGTAAGTAGTCAGGAGGGTTGGAGTCATCGTTGGCTGATTTCTAAGTCACATACACTATACACTGTCTTATTAAGACAGATCTTCTGGCATTGCTACAGCCCACCGGAGCAGGAGCAGGAGCCTCCCCCGACCTCTGCAGGAGCAACAGGCTCCATCCGAAGGGCAGCCTTTCCACCAAGGTATGCTGATACTGCTACCCCTTCGAGCATTTGCTTTATTTGAATGAGATGCTCTTAGCGCACTAGGCGCGGCATCTGACTACATTTTTTCTGGATATCGAAGCGATTTAGCCTGTTAGCGCTTATTTGCCTCAACTCGCCCCTGCTACTCTGATGTCCACAATAGCGCCATTGATTAACACGAGGCTCTAACCGATCCAAGATGGCCGCCCGTGTAGCTTTAACTTCTTGGTGCCTCCCTGCACCTTCCATCTGAGGCCAGCACCTCCTTGATTGGCTGTATCAGGTAAGATACTAGCCAACCCGACGCCGGGAGGCGTAAGCCGGCCCTTCCTGGAAAGGCCCTGAGGGCAAGGCCAGCAACTGTCCTGTGACTGTCCAGTGCTGACAGTGCCAAGGCCAGAACCCCTGCTCGTCTGCATACAACCTCCCTGATCACCCCTGCAACCCACAAGACAAGCGGTAAGATACTCAGACCGACTCCATTCCACTGGGAATTGCCCAACGCACTCTGACCGCACCCTGCGCTTATTCTATCTAACCCGGCGTTCCTGCGCCTTTCTCGACCCCTACAACTACCTACTTGTATTCCCAACACCCGCTGGGGCCGCCCGTCATCACCTGCAGGAGTCACTCTGTACTTTTGCCACTATGTTCTCGCTTCCACAATGACTTGCAATGCCACCGAACTGCTAAACGGCATTGTTTACATCCTAAGAATCAGCTCTAAACCAATTTACCTGCCAGGTATACCCTCATGCTGCTCAGCACCTCTGTCTGCACGCTGCATCTAATCTTGTTGCGACACACGTATATAGACGAACAATAGCAACTGTTTGAAAATGCTAATTAAGAACTCACTGTGAAAATTCGAATTAAGGTGGCCTAGTGCTCTCATGCATCTGTTTGAAAAATGCCAATTAAGCCCTCACTGTGAATATTCGAATTTAGGTGGCCCCCCGACTGCAACTGCAACGGCTAGCGCCTATGCTCGCTCTTTGAACACTGTGCAAACTAGTTGTGCCTTATGGTCGCTTATTGACCACTCTGCATTTTGTTGTGCCTTATGGTCGCTTATTGACCACCCTGCAATCTAGTTGTGCCTTATGGTCGCTTATTGACCGCTCTGCATTTTGTTGTGCCTTATGGTCGCTTATTGACCACTCTGCATTTTGTTGTGCCTTATGGTCGCTTATTGACCACCCTGCAATCTAGTTGTGCCTTATGTTCGCTTATTGACCACTCTGCATTTTGTTGTGCCTTATGGTCGCTTATTGACCACTCTGCATTTTGTTGTGCCTTATGGTCGCTTATTGACCACCCTGCAATCTAGTTGTGCCTTATGGTCGCTTATTGACCACTCTGCATTTTGTTGTGCCTTATGGTCGCTTATTGACCACTCTGCATTTTGTTGTGCCTTATGGCTGCTTATTGACCACCTGCTATCTTCCTGTGCCCCACCTAGCACACAATCATGCCCAGAGCCATCTGCAAGCTCGCCGCCACCACCACCACACTGCTCACTCTCCTTGTCACACTCATTGCTCACCAACCCTACACATCATCCCACTCCCATCTCGCTCTCATGCCACACAGCCCACCCCCCAATCCAACACAACCCACTGCCCCGGATACCTCACAAACTCACTCACATCGCAGTAACACACCCCCTGCACCCTGCACCACCAAAATGTATAGACTAGATAGACTATAGACCACTATATTCAGCACACAACCCCCACCCATTGAACTTAGAAACTACAGATTAAGCTCCTGCATCCTCTCCAAACACATCCCCCACATTGTACACCCTCCCACCCACAAACAACCACACACTAACCAAACCACACTCCTCAATATAACCACACATAACACAACAGTCACATCTACCACCCTCACCTCCACAATCACACCTCACATTAAATGTGCCCTCCTCAATGTTCGATCCCTCACAGCCCACACATCTGATATTCATGACCTCATAACTAATAACAACATTGAACTACTAGCCATCACAGAAACATGGTTACACGAAGCATCAGGCCCAGCCATCACTCTTGCACTACCACCTGGCTTCAACATACTCAGACAAGACAGACCTGAACGAATAGGAGGCGGAGTAGCCTTCATCTACAAGGAGAATCTTCAGCTCCGACTTGTTAGCCACTCCTCGACCAACAACTCTGACCTCCTATCGACCAAACTCACCCTGTCACCCAACAGCACCATCAAAATTCACCTACTATATCGCCCCCTACCCCCCACCCCTGACTCTCAGGAAAGCATCATCCACATCCTCAGCAATAATATCAAAATCTCCACCAAAACCCTTCTCCTAGGAGACCTCAACCTGGGATTTAATGATGCTAAAGAGAAATCCGCAGTCGCCCTCTCCAAAGAACTCAGTGACCTAGGCTTCACCCAAAAAGTAGAGAATCCCACTCACGTCAAAGGTCGTATTCTAGACTGGGTCGTAGACCATAATTGTCTTTCCACTATCACCTCGATATCATCATTGCCATGGACCGACCACAACTGCATCGAATTCTCGATTCCTATCACCAAAAATCAAAAAACCCTGACCTCTGCTATCGCTGCACAAGTCAGAAGCTCAAAAAAACTCAAAGAGGAAAACCTGCGCCTATACCTCAACACCCCCAAACTAGCACCTCCTTTCTCTAATGACCCCAATATTTTGGCAGACATCTACAAAGATGTCGTCACTAAAGCTATCAATGAAATAGCACCACTCGAATGGAAAAAAGAAAAGAAATCACTACACACCAATGCCTGGTTCACTGAAGAACTGACCTCAATGCAATCCCACAAAAGAGCAGCTCTAAAAAGCTGGCAATCCAACCCATGCAACAGCACCAAAAATGAGTTCAACTTAATCTCCAAGCAATACAAAATAGCTATCACTGATGCTAAAGCCAAAGCATTCAACACACGTATCTCTAATGCCAAATCGCACACTAAAGAGATCTTCGCCATCTTCAACGAGCTCATCCCCCCCCCCAATACCCCAGATGAAATAATCAACGATGAAGCATGGTGTGCCAGTATTCAATCGGCCATGCTACATAAAATTGACCTTCTCCAAAAGAAAATCAAAGACCATTGCAAAGCACTACCTAAACAGTCAGGTACCAAGCTTTCTAACGCCTCACCCTCCTCGTCGAAGCCAACCATACCTGACTTCTCTTTCAGGGATGTCACTGAAACAGAAGTTATCAATCTACTAAAAAATCTCAAACCCTCCCCCTGCAAAGGCGATATCTGCCCACCTAAACTCGTCAAAGACTGCGCAGATTGCTTTGCGCCGCTCTTTACAGCTTTTATCAATGCGTCTTTTAAAACAGGCATTATCCCTGCGAGCCTCAAAGAGGCATGGGTCCGGCCCCTCCTAAAAAAACCTACCCTCGACCCCCTACAACCCAACAACTGCAGACCAATAACCACAGTGCCATTTCTCCTGAAATTCCTGGACAAAGCCGCCCATTGCCAAATCCAGCACTTTCTGGAAACCCACTCCATCCTTGGAACAAGGCAATCAGGCTTCCGGAAAGGACACGGCACAGAAACAGCCCTGGTGGACCTAAAAAATCAGATCACCCAAATCATGGACAAGGGCAAGCCAGCGCTCTTGCTCCTCCTAGATCTCTTGGCTGCTTTCGATCTAGTTGATCACAAGACCCTCACCTCACACCTCACACACTCTGCCAACTTTTCTAAAGAATCAGCCCTATGGGTCACCTCCTTCCCAGAGGGTAGAGCCAGGAATGTCTTCTCGGACATCGCCAACGCCACTCCCACGACAATCCACTGCGGAGTCCCTCAAGGTTCCTGCACTGCTCCCACACTCTACAACCTGCTCACTAAACCTCTTTTTGACAAACTCGACTCCTACGGCATCGCATACACGAATTACGCGGACGACACACAAGTACTTCTACCCCTCTCAGGGTCATACCACGACGACGCAAAGGCACTCCACTCGATCTACGCAATCATCCAGACATGGATGGCAGTAAATGGCCTCTGCCTAAATGGAGACAAGACGGAAATCATGATATTGGGTCAACAGAGCACCCTAGACAAACTGGACATACTGGACGCTAACTTCTCTATTGACAACTACATCATCCCCGTCTCCACAGCGGTAAAGACTCTGGGAGTATACATAGACTCCTCTCTTTCTATGAACAGACAAGTCAGCACTTTCACCTCCTCATCTGCCCACACCACCAAACTCATAAACGCCATCAAGCCTTACCTATCCAAACCCAACTGCCTCTCCATAGCCGGAGCAACCATTGGAGCCAAACTGAACTATTGCAATGCCCACCTAGCGGGCACATCAGCAAAAAACCTAAACAGACTCCAAGTCACACAGAACAATGCACTCCGGGCTGCTCTCAGCATCCCAAGAAGAGAACATATCTCCCATGCCAGACTTTCAGCCCAATGGCTACCGGTTAAAGAACGAATTACACTCAAAATCCTCACCCTCACCCACAAATGCCTCTCTCTCTCCGCCCCGTCCTACCTATCAGAGACCATTTCCAAACCCTCCTCCGCCCGCCCCACCAGAACGCAATACACCAACCTACTCTGCATCCCACGCATCAAAAAAGCCAAAGCCGGTGGCCTAAGCTTCCCCTACATTGCCGCCAAGACCTGGAACGCTCTCCCTGCAGATATTACGGCGGAAAACTCGCTCCCGATTTTCCGTAGGAAACTGAAGGCCTCTTTCCTTGCAATATAATGTGACCCAGGCGAATCCATGTACTGCATTGCTACTGTACAAACACCATATCTCCCACTGTAAATAATGTATTCCTTGTTAATATTGCTTTATTGTATTGTCTTATTTGTAACCAAGATATGTCTGTAACAAGCGCCACGATGCCCCCGGGCTCACGTGCACTCTACAAATCTGAATAAATAAATTAACTTCATTGCATTCAGTCAAATAAGGGCTGCGTTAAGACAACCAAGGATCATTAGTCCGGATGATCATTCCAGCAGTCCCCTTCTGCTCATGGGGACTAAGAGAGAGCTTCGCTGAATGGGTTTCACCACAGCCAAAAGGAGCTTTGCAGGGTTGTAGGAAACTTACTGCAGCCCTTTTTAGACTGCCCGCTGTACCATGTGTGGAATTTGTTGTGTCCTGGCATACAAATTGTTTGAGGAGGGGCGCAATAAGTGGGAAGTTTGGCAGGTTGAGAAGCTTGGCTATCAGTGGAATTGCAGTGGTGTAACTATAGGCAGGGCATGTATATCGCTAACAGGCAAGTTGTATGCAAAGACTCTTTTCAAGGAATTGGGTGCGGGGGTGATACAGGCTCAGAAGATGCAGTTTTAAAGTGTGGTGTGGTGGTGTGTGGGAAAGCCACAGTGGGGCACAGGGTGGAATCAGACACCACTCCCACTTGCTAACATTCAACCCGGCATGCATAACTTTCGCTGGCAGTAGTCCATTGTTTGCCACTCTTCCTCTTCAATTGATGGCCTTTCGTCTGCCTTTTCTTCTGCTAACCTGTATTCCTCCCTGCCTTTGCTCCCACTCTGCATTCATTCCCTCCTCTCCACCTCTTCCTTAATCTTCTGGCCTGCTGCCTATGGGGTTTTCCCTATTTAGCTTTCTACCTCACAACATTTCTTCATTATCCCTCTGCTACTTTTCCTCTAAATATATTTGTCTCACATCCCCTCTTCCTGACATCTCTTAACTCTGAAGGCACCATGTTCAATTTGGTGTATGCAGGCAGGGATGCTCTAGGCCAGAATCGACAGTTGCATTTCAACATGCAAAAAAAGTTTGTCCTAAACAGTGAGTGCTCTTTTAGTCCTCAGGGGTACCTCTTCTGCTGCCTTGTCTACAGACCTCTCTAACCCACCACCAAAGATCCAATATGGAAATTGCATTTACACTACCTAGTTATCATTTTACTAGGTGGCATCTGCAGTTGTGTTTTAACACAATAAATCTAGAACTATAAATCATGCTTGGTACAATTTTAGATCTCCGGATAAAAGGAGTACTGCAAGTTGCTAGAAACGTGTGAGATTAACCTGATTAGCCAAGGACAATGGGCGGCCCCTATAGGAAGGTTGTACGGCAGTTGCAAGAAGCAGACTAAAGACGTGAAGTCATGGCCTGGCCCTCAATACAATATAGCAGATTTCATGTCAGTGGACGACTTTTGGGAGAAGATCTGTAGGATGAATCCATCAAGAGCACCGGACCCAGATGGTTTATCAAATATGCTTTTCAGAAGTGACGCTGAGTTCCAGTTGGCAATATTGCACTGCTTATTGCAGAAAGTACTGAAATGTGGCATTGGCCGACTCGTGGAAAGAATCCATACTCATCCCAATACACAAGAAGGCTGCCAGAGATGACTTGATCAATTACAGGCTTTTGGCTATGATGGGCTCCCCTGCTAAGTTCTTCTGTTACTTCCTATTGGATAAAATGTGGAAATGGGTACGAGAAAACCAGTTTTTATCTAGATTACAAACTGCATTTAGGAAGAACATGGGCACAACCCATCATAACACATGGATAGTGCGACAGCTCATCTGGAATTCCATTCTAGCGCTAAAGTTCCTCTGTTTTTGGCTTTTGTTGACTTCTCCAATGCCATTGACAGAGTTGTTCGTCGGAGGCTGTGGATGAAGATCACTAAATGGGGCATTGATGATTTGATTTTACACTATGTAAAACAGTTGTACAGCAATGCCACTGTAAGAATAAGATTGGATATGCATGGAGGACTTAGCAAATCTTTTGTGACAATGGATGGATTAAAACAGGGGTGCTTAATGCCCCCTCTTCTGTTCAATTTGTACTTGGCCGATATGAATGACGCGCTGACGAAATGTAAGCATTTCCCCCAGAGATTGCCATCACAAAGATGTTGTGGGTGACATATGCTGACGACATAGTTTGCGACACAACTCCCATTGGATTGCAACACAGCTTGAATGCCCTAGAGGATTACCCCATTTATGGAGAATAATTTAAAAATCAATGATCGAAAATCTAAGACAATATCGATCGGCAAGCCCAGATCATGTGGAAGATTTGTTTGAAAGATTGATGAGAATCTAATTGAGGAAGTGAAAACATATGTATATTTGGGAACTATGATCACTTCCACAGGCTCAGACAAACTTGCTCAGATGTACATAGCCCCCAAAGCGCTAAGCCGATTGGGAGTAATAAAATCATTCATACAGATGAAGGGAGGCTTCTCTATAGATGCCATGATTAATATGTACAAAGTTAGTATAGTATTGTAGAGGAGCAGCCAACTGCCCCTGCAGGAAGTCCCGCCCCCGCCACTACCTGTATGCTCGCAGCCTGAAATTGTGCCATGCTTGGCACCAGCAGTTGTGACTATTCGCGTTGAATCTTCAAGAAATGTATCCACTTAGATAATCGTATCAAATGTATTCCCCAACAGATGACAATTTCTGGGAGGAGATCCCCGAAGGAATATGAAAAAGAGGGAAAGAGAGGTTGGTGATGTCACAAGAAATGAGCGTGACGCACTGAGAAGACTGCCTGAGGAAGAGAATATATGGACCTTATAGAAACTGATGTAAAGAATCGAGTAAACTTTCATGTGCCAAACGAAGATTGCACATATGAAGAGAACTGTAGAAAATACAAATTGTTCAATAATTGTACAGATGCAGCAATGCAAATAGATCAAGTAATCTTAGAAGCTAGCTATATGTAGTGAATGGACTGCAGGTGGAGCCACCATTATATAGAAGCTGGACATCAGCGTCACAATTTCAGTAAGTTCGAACCATGAAGAGAAGGGCTGAAAGCTGTGTCACAGCAGAGAATTAGCTGTGATCATGGAAGAAATGAGAAGGGCTGTGTGGCCTGGTGTCAAGACTGAAAGCAGCCAAGACTGTTTATCTATTCTTGAAAGCAGAGAACGTGAGAAGCTGAATCATCCCTTGTTAAGGTGCAAAGAAAGAACACCATGAGCGCCAAGTTTTATTAATTCAAGACAATTAAATTCTGCAAAATGGGCCGAATCGCAGTCTCCTGTCACGTGACCTCAGGGTGAAAATAGAGATGGGGACGCAGTTCCAGAACTATGATAAGCGTGTGCTCAGACTCCCAGAGAATAGAATATATTGCAAGGCCAAGTTCAAGACAATGTTCATGGCAGAAGGCATGGGTGATGAGAGATTTTGGGCTAATTGGGTGGAAAGGTACAGGTCAGTCCACCTCCTGACATCTGGGGTATGAGCTTACATGCTGCTAGTGAGCCAAATCTTCCAGAAGGGCACAAGCGTGCCAACCAATTGAAGAGGGCCATATAACAAATGGCCTTATAGTTTGAGAGCCAATGATGTACCGTGTTTATAATAAATGTTGAAGATGACTTGAACTAGGGGTGGGTATGAGCTGTCCACCTGACTATAGAGACCCAATCACAACCCAACCCCTTATTGAAAATATACTTAGATGTTCCCCTTGGGCCAACCACAACCCCCTGTAGGTTTTTCTTATTTGCCACGTAGTATGAGGTCACGTATCAGGAGCTTTTACTATAAACATTTTCTTTTCTATTAAATGCTTTGAGAGAACACTATGCGACGTCTGTTAAAGTCTGTTGTAACGCCCCCTTTTAAACAATTGATAATAAAACAGTAAAAGGACTTTGCCATCTTCCTCAGTTGGTTTGATTATTTGGTGTAAAGAGTTACTCTGCTTCCAATCCAACTGCATGACACGCTACCCGCCAAGGGCTCTAAGTTCAGTACCACTCGAAAAGACAATCTGGATTCTGCCCTGGTCATGGCACAGAATCTGCCCTACTAGACCTAAAAATTCAACTCAGAGACATCATGGACAAAGGGAAACTGGCACTCCTCCTCTTATTAGACCTGTCTGCGGCTTTTGACCTCGTTAACCATGATATTCTAGGTAAGCAACTTTAAAATGTGGCCCATTTCTCTCCTGAAGCTACGACATGGATTGACCCATTCCTCCGTGGTAGACTCATGTGAGTATTCTCTGACTCTACCTCTGCCCCATCCACCATCATTCATTGTGGCGTCCCACAAGGCCCTTGCACGGCACCCGCTCTTACATTTTCACCCGCCCGCTATTCAATGACCTCGACAGTCACAACATAGCCTACACCAACTATGCTGATGACACACAAGTCTTAATCTCTCTCAGCGGCATCTATGAACAAGATGCAGCCACCCTCCCCAACATCTACGCAGCAATCCAAACCTGGATGGCAGCAAACGGACTTTGTCTCAACGGAGTCAAGACTGCGATCCTTGTGGTAGGCACCAAAGAAACGCTTAACAAACTATCACCGCAATACAACTCCTTCACTGTCGACAACACTACTATTACAGTATCGTCAGCAGTTAAAACACTAGGGGTATATCTCGACTCCTCCCTGTCTATGAGCCGACAGGTGAATGCAATAGCCTCGTCTACAGCACTCACCACTAAAATCTTTAACGCAGTCAAACCCTTCCTATCAATACAAAACTGCCTATCCATTGCTAGAGCCACTGTCGGCACCAAACTGGACTACTGCAATGCACTCTTCTTGGGCACCTCTGCCAAAAACCTACACAAACTACAAGTAACGCAAAATAACACCCTTAGAGCTGCGTTAAGTATCCCCAAAAGGGAGTAAGAATCTCTAGCAAGAAAAGAAGCACACTGGCTCCCAATCAAAGAGCGCATTCTTTTCAAAACACTAGCTATCACACATAAATCCATCTCACTTAACGCCCCCTAGCTATCCGAAAGAATCACCCTCTGCACATCCTCTAGACCTATTAGAGCCCACCTCTCCAACCAGATCCTTGTCCCATCATTCAAAAGATCCAAAGCGGGTGGCGCCAGCTTCCAATATCTAGCCCCAAATAATTGAAACACACTCCCCATAGCGCTAAGAAATGAAAAATCTTATACTGTGTTCAGAAAAATGCTCAAAACAAAACTGTTTAACTAACTACACTGCATTTGCATCTGTACCTAAGCTGAACTCAGACCATGGTCAACTGTAACCTTTGTAAATAACCTGTAACATGCCTTTCACGTCTGCACCACTATGTGAGCAGACCAAGCACACTGCATATCCTCTATGTAACTAATCTCTGTAATCAACAAGCATTCTGTAACAAGCGCTACGATGCCCTAGGGCTGCTCTGCGCTATACAAAACCAAATAAATAAATAAATAAAAAAGTAAGTATACACACGTTGACTTTGCCGTATAAGGCAAATATTATTATGGTATGTACACAATCATGATGGATTTGTCCAAAAAGTCCAGTACTGCTAATATAAGTATATACTCATGGTCACTTTTCCCCATAACCCCAGTATTGCAACTGTAAGTGTACACAAGTGTGTGCTGGCCCAATAAGGCCTGTACTGTAAGTAGATACTCTTTCACATCTGTAAGTAAACACTCATTATGGCTTTGTCCAATAAGGACTAACTGCTAAGCACACTTTTGTGTTTGCTTTGCCCAATAATGCCAGTGCTGCTACTGTAAGTGCGCACTCATGATGGCTTTGTCCAATAAGGACTAACTGCTAAGCACACTTTTGTGTTGGCTTTGCCCAGTAATGCAAGTGTTGCTGCTGTAAGTGTGCACTCATCACGGTTTTGCCCAATAATTCTAGTGCTACTGACACGGCCAGTACTCCTAGTTTAGGTGAAAATGATGGTGGAATTTGCCCAATATGGCTTAATGGTCTCAGTAACAAGTAAATGCCTTGCAGGCTGTGAAATAAATCTCTTTGCTGGCCGGGCACCTGGAGGACACTTCCACCTCCTCTCGCTGGAAGTACTAATTTATGGTAGTCAAAATGCAGTCATAGGCGCCCCTCTGAGAGAACGAACACGGCCCATTGACCTGTTCCTTGGGAAGGTACCCACACGAGAGTCTACAGCCACACTTTAGCTCACTGTACCTTTCACAGATGGAAAATACCCATTTGCATATCAGTCTTTGTCCCGCCCATATGGGCAGTCCAGCACCGAAATGCTATGGCAATTCCCTTCTGAACAAGAGTACCAACAGTAACCCCATACATGTGTTTCATCCTTGTTGGACCTCATCAGTGAGGTGGAGCTGTACCTCTCTGAGCACAGTGAGCAAGGGGACCACATCTGGATAACCCTGAGGATCTTAGGGTGACTAGACCTAAGGCCATTGAAATACATGATAGCTTTGTCTAATAATTCCAGTACCACCGTGTTGTCTGTCACCTTAAATACTAAGACTTTGCCTTTTCTATGCAAGGCCAGTAATAATATGGTAAGTATACATTTGTGCTGATATTTTCCCAGTAATTGGTATATGGTCCCTTTAAAAATCCACAATCATGCTGGCTATGAAATAAATATCTTTTCCGGGTTATCGCTTCAAGGAAACCTCTCCTTCCACAACCTGCCAATTCTCTGCCTGCCTCTGCCTGTCTATCCTCTCCAGTCTGCCAGCCGGCCCATGATTTCTGCTGAAGTCACTCACACCCTGACAATGCATACGCACACAAGTACACACATTCACAACCACACATGTGTATTCACACACCTGCACAAAGCCACACACAACACTTTGCATGTACACACACACATGCTTACACACACATATTCTTTTTTTGTTTTTATCTACCTGCTTTCCCTCAACTGCCTCAGCTTTGGACTTGCCATTCTCCGCCTGATGCTCTGCTCCAGAATGACCCACACTCATATCCTCTGTACACAGAAAGCAGGGGGAGGTCTCAATGACACCTGACCCATGGTCCTGATTCCTTCGGCACATTGAGCGCTTCAAGAATGTTACTCCCCCCAAACATGCCACTAGGACACGGACACAAAGGAGTGTCCCCTGTGCCTTAAAAGGACTGCAGTACCCCAGCCAGAATTCCTCTGACCTTGTTTGGCTCATTGGGCATACAGTTACTGGGGTACTCTCAGCCACAGGGAAAGTTAGTTTGCCACACAAAACAGCCCAGGATCACTTCCTCAGCTGATCATTGCATTTGGTTTGCGTCTTTTTGACCTAAAACATTTGACCTAATCACATTTTATCACATTTTTTAAAACATTTTTGGAACCTCGCCCACTTCCCCTCAACCTAATCTATACCCTTACCCACCCAATATATATATTTAATTAAATTTGACAGAAAAAAAAAAGTTTTAAAAAATGTGATGAAATGTTGTAGGTCAAATGTCATTAGATTATGTCTCGCCCAGCTGGGAAAGAGCTTTATATTTAAAGTTCTGTATTGGAAACTTGCCGACTGCTGTATTTTGGCATAGATGGAATAATGCAGTTTCTGCATCATGCCTCCTTTAGGGTGAGTCTGAGGAGACGGTACAATACCATTTGTTACTCTGTCCAGCCACCATACCTTTGAGGAAGCGCTTTCTGAAGCCTCTGTTTTTAAGCCGTGGATGTAGGCCCTGGCATCTTGCCTGGACGCGTCGGATACGGAGGCTCTGCTTGCCACTACAAAATGTATTTGAGGAAGGCTAAGTTGCTTAACAGTGCCATGGGGTAAAGTCATGTTTCTGTATGAGCTGCTATTGTTTGTATGTATGTTTGTATGTAATGTTGATCTGCTTTTATTTGTTTTTAAGGCAAAGCAATGATTGTGTGATTTTAGTGGAGTGATTATGAGCTAAGCGATTGTGATGGTGTAATGTGTTTTTTAACTTTTTCTGTAAACTGCTATTATAACTATTTTGTCGAAATAAAGCAATAAAAGTAAGTAAAGTACGCTTTTACGTCAATTATGCTAATACCTTGCATTTGAGAGAGTGCTCAAGTTTTTTAGACAGTGGGTAGCATGTCAACGAGCCTTGTAATTCATTATGAACAACTTGACTGGCGCATCACAAAACGGTGATAGCCTACTTTCACTCAATCCGGAAGAAGGGTCAAGTCTCCAGAGGCAAACCGATAACTTGAAAACAGATGTTTGCATGTAGTGAAGGCGGCAGGAGGAAGAGGTCAGACAGCTACCTCATCTATGTCACTGTTGGTGTCTTCGGGATGGTCAAATTACACACTATGTAAGTAAGTAGTCAGGAGGGTTGGAGTCATCGTTGGCTGATTTCTAAGCCACATACACTATACACTGTCTTATTAAGACAGATCTTCTGGCATTGCTACAGCCCACCGGAGCAGGAGCAGGAGCCTCCCCCGACCTCTGCAGGAGCAACAGGCTCCATCCGAAGGGCAGCCTTTCCACCAAGGTTTGCTGATACTGCTACCCCTTCGAGCATTTGCTTTATTTGAATGAGATGCTCTTAGCGCACTAGGCGCGGCATCTGACTCCATTTTTTCTGGATATCGAAGTGATTTAGCCTGTTAGCGCTTATTTGCCTCAACTCGCCCCTGCTACTCTGATGTCCACAATAGCGCCATTGATTAACACGAGGCTCTAGCCGATCCAAGATGGCCGCCCGTGTAGCTTTAACTTCTTGGTGCCTCCCTGCACCTTCCATCTGAGGCCAGCACCTCCTTGATTGGCTGTATCAGGTAAGATACTAGCCAACCCGACGCCAGGAGGCGTAAGCCGGCCCTTCCTGGAAAGGCCCTGAGGGCAAGGCCAGCAACTGTCCTGTGACTGTCCAGTGCTGACAGTGCCAAGGCCAGAACCCCTGCTCGTCTGCATACAACCTCCCTGATCACCCCTGCTACCCACAAGACAAGGGGTAAGATACTCAGACCGACTCCATTCCACTGGGAATTGCCCAACGCACTCTGACCGCACCCTGCGCTTATTCTATCTAACCCGGCGTTCCTGCGCCTTTCTCGACCCCTAAAACTACCTACTTGTATTCCCAACACCCGCTGGGGCTGCCCGTCATCACCTGCAGGAGTCACTCTGTACTTTTGCCACTATGTTCTCGCTTCCACAATGACTTGAAATGCCACCGAACTGCTAAACGGCATTGTTTACATCCTAAGAATCAGCTCTAAACCAATTTACCTGCCAGGTATACCCTCATGCTGCTCAGCACCTCTGTCTGCACGCTGCATCTAATCTTGTTGCGACACACGTATATAGACGAACAATAGCAACTGTTTGAAAATGCTAATTAAGCACTCACTGTGAAAATTCGAATTAAGGTGGCCTAGTGCTCTCATGCATCTGTTTGAAAAATGCCAATTAAGCCCTCACTGTGAATATTCGAATTTAGGTGGCCCCCCGACTGCAACTGCAACGGCTAGCGCCTATGCTCGCTCTTTGAACACTGTGCAAACTAGTTGTGCCTTATGGTCGCTTATTGACCACTCTGCATTTTGTTGTGCCTTATGGTCGCTTATTGACCACCCTGCAATCTAGTTGTGCCTTATGGTCGCTTATTGACCGCTCTGCATTTTGTTGTGCCTCATGGTCGCTTATTGACCACTCTGCATTTTGTTGTGCCTTATGGTCGCTTATTGACCACCCTGCAATCTAGTTGTGCCTTATGTTCGCTTATTGACCACTCTGCATTTTGTTGTGCCTTATGGTCGCTTATTGACCACTCTGCATTTTGTTGTGCCTTATGGTCGCTTATTGACCACCCTGCAATCTAGTTGTGCCTTATGGTCGCTTATTGACCACTCTGCATTTTGTTGTGCCTTATGGTCGCTTATTGACCACTCTGCATTTTGTTGTGCCTTATGGCTGCTTATTGACCACCTGCTATCTTCCTGTGCCCCACCTAGCACACAATCATGCCCAGAGCCATCTGCAAGCTCGCCGCCACCACCACCACACTGCTCACTCTCCTTGTCACACTCATTGCTCACCAACCCTACACATCATCCCACTCCCAACTCGCTCTCATGCCACACAGCCCACCCCCCAATCCAACACAACCCACTGCCCCGGATACCTCACAAACTCACTCACATCGCAGTAACACACCCCCTGCACCCTGCACCGCCAAAATGTATAGACTAGATAGACTATAGACCACTATATTCAGCACACAACCCCCACCCATTGAACTTAGAAACTACAGATTAAGCTCCTGCATCCTCTCCAAACACATCCCCCACATTGTACACCCTCCCACCCACAAACAACCACACACTAACCAAACCACACTCCTCAATATAACCACACATAACACAACAGTCACATCTACCACCCTCACCTCCACAATCACACCTCACATTAAATGTGCCCTCCTCAATGTTCGATCCCTCACAGCCCACACATCTGATATTCATGACCTCATAACTAATAACAACATTGACCTACTAGCCATCACAGAAACATGGTTACACGAAGCATCAGGCCCAGCCATCACTCTTGCACTACCACCTGGCTTCACCATACTCAGACAAGACAGACCTGAACGAATAGGAGGCGGAGTAGCCTTCATCTACAAGGAGAATCTTCAGCTCCGACTTGTTAGCCACTCCTCGACCAACAACTCTGACCTCCTATCGACCAAACTCACCCTGTCACCCAACAGCACCATCAACATTCACCTACTATATCGCCCCCTACCCCCCACCCCTGACTCTCAGGAAAGCATCATCCACATCCTCAGCAATAATATCAAAAGCTCCACCAAAACCCTTCTCCTAGGAGACCTCAACCTGGGATTTAATGATGCTAAAGAGAAATCCGCAGTCGCCCTCTCCAAAGAACTCAGTGACCTAGGCTTCACCCAAAAAGTAGAGAATCCCACTCACGTCAAAGGTCGTATTCTAGACTGGGTCGTAGACCATAATTGTCTCTCCACTATCACCTCGATATCATCATTGCCATGGACCGACCACAACTGCATCGAATTCTCGATTCCTATCACCAAAAATCAAAAAACCCTGACCTCTGCTATCGCTGCACAAGTCAGAAGCTCAGAAAAACTCAAAGAGGAAAACCTGCGCCTATACCTCAACACCCCCAAACTAGCACCTCCTTTCTCTAATGACCCCAATATTTTGGCAGACATCTACAAAGATGTCACCACTAAAGCTATCAATGAAATAGCACCACTCGAATGGAAAAAAGAAAAGAAATCACTACACACCAACGCCTGGTTCACTGAAGAACTGCACTCAATGCAATCCCACAAAAGAGCAGCTCTAAAAAGCTGGCAATCCAACCCATGCAACAGCACCAAAAATGAGTTCAACTTAATCTCCAAGCAATACAAAATAGCTATCACTGATGCTAAAGCCAAAGCATTCAACACACGTATCTCTAATGCCAAATCGCACACTAAAGAGATCTTCGCCATTTTCAACGAGCTCATCCCCCCCCCCAATACCCCAGATGAAATAATCAAAGATGAAGCGTGGTGTGCCAGTATTCAATCGGCCATGCTACATAAAATTGACCTTCTCCAAAAGAAAATCAAAGACCATTGCAAAGCACTACCTAAACAGTCAGGTACCAAGCTTTCTAACGCCTCACCCTCCTCGTCGAAGCCAACCATACCTGACTTCTCTTTCAGGGATGTCACTGAAACAGAAGTTATCAATCTACTAAAAAATCTCAAACCCTCCCCCTGCAAAGGCGATATCTGCCCACCTAAACTCGTCAAAGCCTGCGCAGATTGCTTTGCGCCGCTCTTTACAGCTTTTATCAATGCGTCTTTTAAAACAGGCATTATCCCTGCTAGCCTCAAAGAGGCATGGGTCCGGCCCCTCCTAAAAAAACCTACCCTCGACCCCCTACAACCCAACAACTGCAGACCAATAACCACAGTGCCATTTCTCCTGAAATTCCTGGACAAAGCCGCCCATTGCCAAATCCAGCACTTTCTGGAAACGCACTCCATCCTTGGAACAAGGCAATCAGGCTTCCGGAAAGGACACGGCACAGAAACAGCCCTGGTGGACCTAAAAAATCAGATCACCCAAATCATGGACAAGGGCAAGCCAGCTCTCTTGCTCCTCCTAGATCTCTCGGCCGCTTTCGATCTAGTTGATCACAAGACCCTCACCTCACACCTCACACACTCTGCCAACTTTTCTAAAGAATCAGCCCTATGGGTCACCTCCTTCCCAGAGGGTAGAGCCATGAATGTCTTCTCGGACATCGCCAACGCCACTCCCACGACAATCCACTGCGGAGTCCCTCAAGGTTCCTGCACTGCTCCCACACTCTACAACCTGCTCACTAAACCTCTTTTTGACAAACTCGACTCCTACGGCATCGCATACACGAATTACGCGGACGACACACAAGTACTTCTACCCCTCTCAGGGTCATACCACGATGACGCAAAGGCACTCCACTCGATCTACGCAATCATCCAGACATGGATGGCAGTAAATGGCCTCTGCTTAAATGGAGACAAGACGGAAATGATGATATTGGGTCAACAGAGCACCCTAGACAAACTGGACATACTGGACGCTAACTTCTCCATTGACAACTACATCATCCCTGTCTCCACAGCGGTAAAGACTCTGGCAGTATACATAGACTCCTCTCTTTCTATGAACAGACAAGTCAGCACTTTCACCTCCTCATCTGCCCACACCACCAAACTCATAAACGCCATCAAGCCTTACATCTCCAAACCCAACTGCCTCTCCATAGCCAGAGCAACCATTGGAGCCAAACTGGACTATTGCAATGCCCTCCTAGTGGGCACATCAGCAAAAAACCTAAACAGACTCCAAATCACACAGAACAATGCACTCCGGGCTGCTCTCAGCATCCCAAGAAGAGAGCATATCTCCCATGCCAGACTTTCAGCCCAATGGCTACCGGTTAAAGAACGAATTACACTCAAAATCCTCACCCTCACCCACAAATGCCTCTCTCTCTCCGCCCCGTCCTACCTATTAGAGACCATTTCCAAACCCTCCTCCGCCCGCCCCACCAGAACGCAATACACCAACCTACTCTGCATCCCACGCATCAAAAAAGCCAAAGCCGGTGGCCTAAGCTTCCCCTACATTGCCGCCAAGACCTGGAACGCTCTCCCTGCAGACATTACGGCGGAAAACTTGCTCCCGATTTTTCGTAGGAAACTGAAGGCCTCTTTCCTTGCACTATAATGTGACCCAGGCGAATCCATGTACTGCATTGCTACTGTATAAACACCATATCTCCCACTGTAAATAATGTATTCCTTGTTAATATTGCTTTATTGTATTGTCTTATTTGTAACCAAGATATGTCTGTAACAAGCGCCACGATGCCCCCGGGCTGACGTGCGCTCTACAAATCTGAATAAATAAATTAACTTCATTGCATTCAGTCAAATAAGGGCTGCGTTAAGACAACCAAGGATCATTAGTCCGGATGATCATTCCAGCAGTCCCCTTCTGCTCATGGGGACTAAGAGAGAGCTTCGCTGAATGGGTTTCACCACAGCCAAAAGGAGCTTTGCAGGGTTGTAGGAAACTTACTGCAGCCCTTTTTAGACTGCCCGCTGTACCATGTGTGGAATTTGTTGTGTCCTGGCATACAAATTGTTTGAGGAGGGGCGCAATAAGTGGGAAGTTTGGCGGGTTGAGAAGCTTGGCTATCAGTGGAATTGCAGTGGTGTAACTATAGGCAGGGCATGTGTATCGCTAACAGGCAAGTTGTATGCAAAGACTCTTTCCAAGGAATTGGGTGCGGGGGTGATACAGGCTCAGAAGATGCAGTTTTAAAGTGTGGTGTGGTGGTGTGTGGGAAAGCCACAGTGGGGCACAGGGTGGAATCAGAACCACTCCCACTTGCTAACATTCAACCCGGCATGCATAACTTTCGCTGGCAGTAGTCCATTGTTTGACCCTCTTCCTCTTCAATTGATGGCCTTTCGTCTGCCTTTTCTTCTGCTAACCTGTATTCCTCCCTGCCTTTGCTCCCACTCTGCATTCATTCCCTCCTCTCCACCTCTTCCTTAATCTTCTGGCCTGCTGCCTATGGGGTTTTCCCTATTTAGCTTTCTACCTCACAACATTTCTTCATTATCCCTCTGCTACTTTTCCTCTAAATATATTTGTCTCACATCCCCTCTTCCTGACATCTCTTAACTCTGAAGGCACCATGTTCAATTTGGTGTATGCAGGCAGGGATGATCTAGGCCAGAATCGACAGTTGCATTTCAACATGCAAAAAAAAGTTTGTCCTAAACAGAGAGTGCTCTTTTGGTCCTCAGGGGTACCTCTTCTGCTGCCTTGTCTACAGACCTCTCTAACCCACCACCAAAGATCCAATATGGAAATTGCATTTACACTACCTAGTTATCATTTTACTAGGTGGCATCTGCAGTTGTGTTTTAACACAATAAATCTAGAACTATAAATCATGCTTGGTACAATTTTAGATCTCCGGATAAAAGGAGTACTGCAAGTTGCTAGAAACGTGTGAGATTAACCTGATTAGCCAAGGACAATGGGCGGCCCCTATAGGAAGGTTGTACGGCAGTTGCAAGAAGCAGACTAAAGACGTGAAGTCATGGCCTGGCCCTCAATACAATATAGCAGATTCCATGTCAGTGGAGGACATTTGGGAGAAGATCTGTAGGATGAATCCATCAAGAGCACCGGACCCAGATGGTTTATCAAATATGCTTTTCAGAAGTGACGCTGAGTTCCAGTTGGCAATATTGCACTGCTTATTGCAGAAAGTACTGAAATGTGGCATTGGCCGACTCGTGGAAAGAATCCATACTCATCCCAATACACGAGAAGGCTGCCAGAGATGACCCGATCAGTTACAGGCTTTTGGCTATGATGGGCTCCCCTGCTAAATTCTTCTGTAACTTCCTATTGGATAAAATGTGGAAATGGGCACGAGAAAACCAGTTTTTATCTAGATTACAAACTGCATTTAGGAAGAACATGGGCACGACCCATCATAACACATGGATAGTGCGACAGCTCATCCGGAATTCCATTCTAGCGCTAAAGTTCCTCTGTTTTTTGCTTTTGTTGACTTCTCCAATGCCATTGACAGAGTTGTCCGTCGGAGGCTGTGGATGAAGGTCACTAAATGGGGCATTGATGATTTGATTTTACACTATGTAAAACAGTTGTATAGCAATGCCACTGTAAGAATAAGATTGGATATGCATGGAGGACTTAGCAAATCTTTTGTGACAATGGATGGATTAAAACAGGGGTGCTTAATGCCCCCTCTTCTGTTCAATTTGTACTTGGCCGATATGAATGACGCGCTGACGAAATGTAAGCATTTCCCCCAGAGATTGCCATCACAAAGATGTTGTGGGTGACATATGCTGATGACAGTTTGCGACAGAACTCCTATTGGATTGCAACACAGCTTGAATGCCCTAGAGGATTACCCTATTTATGGAGAATAATTTAAAAATCAATGATCAAAAATCTAAGACAATATCGATCGGCAAGCGCAGATCATGTGGAAGATTTGTTTGAAAGATTGATGAGAATCTAATTGAGGAAGTGAAAACATATGTATACTTGGGGACTACGATCACTTCCACAGGCTCAGACAAACTTGCTCAGATGTACATAGCCCCCAAAGCGCTAAGCCGATTGGGAGTAATAAAATCATTCATACAGATGAAGGGAGGCTTCTCTATAGATGCCATGATTAATATGTACAAAGTTAGCATAGTATTGTAGAGGAGCAGCCAACTGCCCCTGCAGGAAGTCCCGCCCCCGCCACTACCTGTATGCTCGCAGCCTGAAATTGTGCCATGCTTGGCACCAGCAGTTGTGACTATTTGCGTTGAATCTTCAAGAAATGTATCCACTAAGATAATCGTATCAAATGTATTCCCCAACAGATGACAATTTCTGGGAGGAGATCCCCGAAGGAATATGAAAAAGAGGGAAAGAGAGGTTGGTGATGTCACAAGAAATGAGCGTGACGCACTGAGAAGACTGCCTGAGGAAGAGAATATATGGACCTTATAGAAACTGATGTAAAGAATCGAGTAAACTTTCATGTGCCAAACGAAGATTGCACATATGAAGAGAACTGTAGAAAATACAAATTGTTCAATAATTGTACAGATGCAGCAATGCAAATAGATCAAGTAATCTTAGAAGCTAGCTATATGTAGTGAATGGACTGCAGGTGGAGCCACCATTATATAGAAGCTGGACATCAGCGTCACAATTTCAGTAAGTTCGAACCATGAAGAGAAGGGCTGAAAGCTGTGTCACAGCAGAGAATTAGCTGTGATCATGGAAGAAATGAGAAGGGCTGTCTGGCCTGGTGTCAAGACTGAAGGCAGCCAAGACTGTTTATCTATTCTTGAAAGCAGAGAACGTGAGAAGCTGAATCATCCCTTGTTAAGGTGCAAAGAAAGAACACCATGAGCGCCAAGTTTTATTAATTCAAGACAATTAAATTCTGCAAAATGGGCCGAATCGCAGTCTCCTATCACGTGACCTCAGGGTGAAAATAGAGATGGGGACGCAGTTCCAGAACTATGATAAGCGTGTGCTCACACTCCCAGAGAATAGAATATATTGCAAGGCCAAGTTCAAGACAATGTTCATGGCAGAAGGCATGGGTGATGAGAGATTTTGGGCTAATTGGGTGGAAAGGTACAGGTCAGTCCACCTCCTGACATCTGGGGTATGAGCTTACATGCTGCTAGTGAGCCAAATCTTCCAGAAGGGCACAAGCGTGCCAACCAATTGAAGAGGGCCATATAACAAATGGCCTTATAGTTTGATAGCCAATGATGTACCGTGTTTATAATAAATGTTGAAGATGACTTGAACTAGGGGTGGGTATGAGCTGTCCACCTGACTATAGAGACCCAATCACAACCCAACCCCTTATTGAAAATATACTTAGATGTTCCCCTTGGGCCAACCACAACCCCCTGTAGGTTTTTCTTATTTGCCACGTAGTATGAGGTCACGTATCAGGAGCTTTTACTATAAACATTTTCTTTTCTATTAAATGCTTTGAGAGAACACTATGCAACGTCTGTTAAAGTCTGTTGTAACTCCCCCTTTTAAACAATTGATAATAAAACAGTAAAAGGACTTTGCCATCTTCCTCAGTTGGTTTGATTATTTGGTGTAAAGAGTTACTCTGCTTCCAATCCAACTGCATGACACGCTACCCGCCAAGGGCTCTAAGTTCAGTACCACTCATAGTATGTACCATGGAAACTTGATATGATATGATATGGCATTTGTAACGCGCCTAAACACAAGTGTTTCAAGGCGCGACGAGGCAGGAAGAGGGGAACAAGGGGAGACAGACAACGATCCTATTAGGCCAGGTGTCATTCAGATCACGCAAGTGCATGGGTAGGGGGGATGGGAAAAGTGCAAGGGGGAAAGGGAGAGGGGAAAGTGCAGTACAGGGTTAGTAATGAACAAGATAAATAATAAGGGCCAGCTGGTGGCAAGTGCAGGATAAGTGCAGACAAGTGCTGGGAAGGGGGGCTGTAGGGATACAGAGACAGTCCCGCCGTGCAGGGGTTGCCAGGAAGGCACTGCAGGGGAGAGTGGCTGGGCCAAGGACCAAGATTGGTGAGTGGCCCAATAACTGATTCAGTACAGTTTCAGTGATTTAGCAGGGGAGAGGGAGAGAGAAACCAGAAGCAAAGAGGAAGGTTTTGAGGTGCTTCCGGAACCGGAGATGGTTCTCCTCAAGTTTCAGGGAGGCAGGAAGGCTGTTCCAGAGGGAGGCCCCTGCTGCGGAGAGAGATCTCCCCCCAACTCGTTGCTTGGAGAAGCGGCTGACCCTGAGGGAGTTGGAGGCGGAAGAGCGAAGTGCTCGAGAAGGAAGATATTTAGGAAGGGAGAGTTGAAGGTAATTTGGCCCCAGGCCCCAGAAGGCCTTGTGGACAATGCAGAGGGTTTTGAACTTAATCCTCGCAGCCACAGTGAGCCAGTGAAGCTATTTAAGTCCTGGAGAGATACGGTCCCTGGGCTTGAGGCCAAGGACAAGTCTTGCAGTCCTGTTCTGAATGAGTTGCAGAGGGCGGAGAGTAGAGGCAGGCAGATTTAGATAGAGGCTGTTACAGTAGTCCAGCTTCGAGAGAACCAGGGTTCTGGAGACAGTGAGCTTCTGGGGGAAGGAGAAGAAACGAAGGATACCTCTGAGGAGGTGCAGCTGGTAGTGTGACTTCTTAGAAACGTCAGAAATGTGAGGAGAGAAGGAGAGTGTGGAGTCGAAGATGACCCCAAGGTTTTTTGCCTTGCAGGTAGGAGCAGGAAGAGGGCCAAGAGAGGCCGGCCTGAGAGCTGCAGGGAAGGAGGGGGCGGGTGTGCCGATGAGTAGAAACTCGGTCTTACTGGCATTAAGGCAGAGGTCGTTGGCGGCACACCATTCCTGGATAGCAGAAAGACAGTCAGAGATGAGGGAAGGAGAAGAGAAGGCCGAGGGTAGCCTGAAAATGAGCTGGGTATCATCCGCATAGCACTGAAAGTTGGGGCAGAGAGCAGCGATGCGGTGGGTGAGAAGTGCCAGATACTGGTTGAACAGCCAGGGAGAGAGGTTAGAACCCTGGGGAACACCACAGGTAGAGAAAAAGATGTCAGACAAGAAAGGCCCCAGTTGGACCTGGGAGGGCCGATTTGAGAGGAAAGAGGTCAGCCAAGCCAGAGCCTGACCAGTGATGCCCTGGTTATCACCAAGACAGTTAAGCAGGATGGTATGGTTGACAGTATCAAAGGCAGAAGAGAGATCAAGCAAAATGAGAACACATGGAATGTTAGAGTCAAGGTTCGAGAGCAGGTCCTCACGGATGTTCAGGAGAGCAGTTTCCGTGCTTCTGGCAGCTCTGAAGCCAGACTGATGGTCATGAAGGCTACCGACAGATTCAGCATGGAGATTAAGCTGGGAGATGGCAAGTTTCTCCAGGAGCTTTCCCAGGAAAGGAGTGATAGTGATAGGGCAATAGTTAGCTGGGCAGGACGGGTCGGAAGAGGGTTTCTTAAGAAGGGGGTGCACAAGGGAGTGCTTGAGAGGGGATGGGAAGACTCCAGAGGAGAAGGAGTGATTGCAGAAGTCAGCAAGGGCAGGAGCCAAGGAGTCAATGTGGTCCTTAATAGTCTTGGAGGAGCAGGGTGGACCTGCGTTGACAAGACTTTCATAGATCGGACTTGTCTCGAAACCTCATCAGCAGAAAAAAGGGGAACGGCAGAGAAGGAGAGAGGAGGGGTGACTGCAGAAGGGCAAGAGGATGGGCAGGGAATAGAGGGGGGGAGGTGATTGTAGGAGAGTGAGGACAAGATGTCCTGAGTTTTTTAAATGAAATGAGAGGCCAGTGCCATACAGAGGGCCTGGGAGGGGACAGGAGAGGTAGAGACTGCAGCAGGGTTGGCAAGTTCCTTGCAGATTTTAAAGAGTTCAGCCGAATTGTTAGATGCCGCAGTGATGCGGGCTTGGATAAGGGCTCTCTTCTTGGTGAGAACAGAGAGCCGGTATTGCCTTTGGAGTAGACGACAGGCCAGTTTGTCAGAGGATGAACATGAAGCACGCCATTTCCTCTCTGCCACCCTGCACAAGCGTTTAAGGGTGACGAGATCCGAGTCATACCAGGAGTTACATTTGGCTTTGGGATTCAGGCGGATTCTCATAACAGGGGCAAGGATATCAAGAGTATCAGATATAGCAGAGTAGAGAGTGGAGAGGGCTGTGTTAGGGTGGGAGTCAGCCGAGGGGGGAAGAGGGGGTGAGAAGGTGGCAGCGAAAGTCTCAACTGACACACGCTTCATGTGTCAGATGACCGAGAAGGAAGATGGCAGTGAGATGGCAGTGATGAGGGTGGCTTTGCCTGAGGGGTAGGGAGGGTGAGGTGAGAGGAGAGGAGAAAGTGATCACTCCAGGAGAGAGGGGTGGAGAGAGGGACAGAGAGGAGAAGGTCAGAAGAGATCAGGGCATCAAGAGTGTGCCCAGCAGAATGGGTTGGCCCAGACGGGAGAATAGAGAGTGAGAGAGAGTCGCAGAGGTCGCGAAAGAGTCCAGAAGGGGGACAGGAGGCATCCAGGTGGATATTGAAGTCTTCAAGAAAGAGGAGTTGAGTGGTTGAGGACACGAGTGAGGAGGAGAGGTCCGCCCACTCGGAGAGGAAGGAGGAAATTTGACCAGGTGGCCGATAGATAGTAGCCACGGTAAGGGAATGGCTAGGAGAGAGAGAGAGTCGGCAGACAAAACATTCAAAAGAGGAGCAGGTCTGTGTCGGAATAGCAGTGGCAGGAATCCACTCAGGGAAGATAAGGGCCACACCCCCCCCAGTACGGTTGGGCCTGGGCACGGAGAGAATCTTGTAGCCGTCAGGTAGGAGTGTGTCAAAACTGGTGGCAGAGCTGGCCGTGAACCATGTCTCAGTGAGACCGAGTACGTCAAGGTCCAGTTCCTCAAGAAGGCGGCAGATATCAAAGGAATGTTTGACTGCAGAGCGAGAGTTAAGAGTGGCAATGTGGAGAAGGTTGTCATCTTTGAAGGACTTCCGGGGAGGGTTACAGATCAGAGGTACGCCATGCGGAGGAGAAGAAGGAGCACGGGAAGGGGCAGGGAGGGAGGGTAGAGGCAAGGTAGCCGAGGACAGAGGAGGGAGGACAGCAGGCGAGGAAAGGAAGTTGATGAGGCACGGGAAGCGTCTGTCAAAGAGGTGAAGATTGGCCTGAGGGCCTTGGACCAAGACGGTCCCATTAGCGTAGACATTAATGATGGCCTTAGAGGAGTGGAAGGAGGCGAAGAGGACGTCCCAGCTGGTGCCACCATTAATGGGAGAAGAGGAGAAAGGAGAGAGCACAGAGACCATATGAAGGGTCCATAGGTCAGGTGAAGGCACGAAAAAGAGGATGTCAGTGAGAGTTTCCTTAGAGGAGGCACTGGTGTAGGTGTCAGCGATAGGGAGGCCTGGGTTGGAGACCAGGATGTCCTTTTTAAACTTTTTCCTAGCAGATTTAGTGAGGAGAGCAGGATAGACAATTGAGAAGCAGTTAGAAAAGATAGGTGAGATAGAGAGCACCATGGGATAGGAGGGAGTGGGGGGGGTAGGACAAGCAAGAGCGGGCAGGAAGAGAGCAGCAGGCCCTAGTTTACCACAAATTCAGAGCACAGTGAACACAGTAATGCATATCAGGTACCCAGTAGAGAGGCCACCTAAGTTTGAAAATCCTGCGGGGGGGGGGGAACCCTAGTTTACCACAGATTCAGAACACAGTGAACACAGTAATGCATATCAGGTACCCAGTGGAGAGGCCACTTAAGTTTGTGAGTGTTAACAGGATTAACAGGTTAACAGGTGGAGCTAACCACGGTGGACCAGCGCCAAGCGTCCCCTGCGGACACCTGCAGACACACAGGGAGCCGCAACTGTAGGGGTCACCCTGGGCCTTGGGGCCCTTAGCCGCAGGGGGCTGCCGGGCAGAGGGGCTGCCCAGGAGGGGGTGGTTATAGGCAGAGGGAGGAGAGGAAGGGGAGGGGGGTGTGGGCGGGCAGGGAGGCGGGAAGGTAGAGGAGGACCAGGAAATGGGAGGGTGGAGCAGGCACAACAACGCGCTCAGAGCGCAAAAGCAAATATTCTATTTTTCTGCACAAAATCAACTCACGGAAGCCCGCAAGGGCCAAGCAGGGCTTCCTTGGCTTGCAGTTCCCTCAGGGCTACCGGCGACCGCTCTCCCACGCTCCGCTGAACAAAGAGATGCTATGATGAACACGCTGACTGGCTGAGCAAATTGGAAGGTAAGCACCGGCCCCATAATTTGGGCATGCCTAATTTACTTCCAATCGGAGCCATTCACCTTTAATTGGTTTTGACATCATTATCCACTCAAGCGAGAAGAAAAAGATTGTTGTTCCTTTGTATGATTCTAAAAGATAATGGGGAAACGATACTTAGCTGTAATATACAGGACGGAGATATCCCAATTCAGGAGACATATACTATGAGGTTATTAAAGGAGGCATGTAACAAATTTCAAGGACAAGTTGGCAGGGTTGTGGGAGATAACACGCCCTATTATGTTGCCAGAAGAACTCTGATAGATAAGTCTAATAAATGGGATAGAGCAAGATCCACCGACTACCTTCACACTAAGTCGACTTTGAATGAATAATCGAGGCAGGCTCTTTGTTACATGGAGCCTTCTGGATACATTAAGCAAACAGTGGATCAAGTGCTGCAGTGATTCTTAGTGCGGCTAAGGTTGAATGTACTCCCTTCCTACATGATTATGGGTGCACGGGCAAATATTCGCCCACTGAGCAAAGAATATGCAGAATATGGAAAGAGACATTGGAGCACAATAGACCTCTACTGACGCAATGCTCGGCACTTGCCCAATGTATGCTAAACATTACCATTTCTTTCTCAGCAGAAGTGGGGGCATTTGGGAGGATCAATTCTGGCCGACAATTACTGGTATTCTCCAATGCCGCCTTTTTAACATGAGACACGTATCTGGTAAATGGAAGGAATTGATCTGAAAGGAATGAAATTAGAACAATGAACTATTAGGTCTTTTAATTGGCAACATTTTGCACATGTTATATAGTCAGTGAATTATTTTATACGTGTAGATTTTTATATTGGATATTATGGATTTATGGAATTTGTTTTATATTAATCGCACAGTTAAATGTTATGGTGCATATGTGTATATTAATATGTATTGCAGTGTAAAGGTTTGAAATCAACCAAATAAACTTAATTAAAAAAAGAATACAAAAGAAAAAAGAAAGAAACATGTGGCAATACTGTTACAATAGTTGATAACCAAGAGGCCTATCCTATCTATACGTCCGATAGGGTATGGGTGAGGATATACCCTTATCCTATCCGAAGATCCAAGTAGCTGTTGCTGTCCCATTGTGGGTCAATTGGTAGAAGGCAGGGTGCGCTCATCTGCCTGAAATAATAGCCTCAGTCAGCATCCAAAAATAAGCAATGTAATATGCACCGTGCCCTTTGTGGCCTATGTTTGTTGAACGTCCCCCCTACTTCCTCAGTAGTTTGTTAGTGTGAGGGATTGAGGCAGGCATTTTCTTTGTGAACCCCCACCACACAGGCGTGTGGGACACAAAGACCCCTTCTGTGAGTGTATGGAGGTGGTGGCTGGATTGGTCGGAGTGGTGACAACACAGTAGCCTCTGTGTGGTGCGGCAGGTGCCATCGCAGGTTTTCTTCTCTGCTGAGTCGCAACTGTAAAGAGACTGTTTTTTTTTTTTTTAATCATGGTGCGTTATTAGATGACTTGCATCCTTTTCGCACTTACTCAATAAAACATAAACATTTATAAAAATAAAAAATACAATCATGTTATTAAAACATACAATTCATATACACATTTTCCATAAGATACAGGACCTCATTACCGCCCAGGCGGTAACCATGGCGCTATTTGCACCATGGTTGCCTCCAAAACCTTACCGATACTGCAATGGTGAATGGAGCAATTACCACCCCATTCCATGGTTGGCGGGGGCGGTAATTCCCCATTCACCAAGGCCCTTCCCCATTCCCATTGATCCCCCAGTGGGCTCAATGCGAATGGGGAAGGCTCTAGTAACGGTACTGGTACCGTTATTAGCTCAAAATTCCCTTTGCGGGTCCTGTCCTTAATGCCTGGTAGAACCAGGTGTTAATGGAGGACCCGCAAAGGGACCTTGGAATAGGGCGGTAAGGGATTACCGGCACCAGTGCCCTTACTGGTACCGGTATTCCCTTACCGTCCAGGTCGTAATGATGCCCACAGTGTTCAAATCGCTTGGAGAAGTCACCATCTACTTTCGCTATCCTTTTACTAACTACCTCCCACACATGCAGAGCAGCAAAGCTTAGTACTGATGTCTTAGCGCCAAACAGATCACTCCAAAATATATCAGAGTTTGGGTTACTATATGTTTCATATGCCCGCTTATAGACTGCTCCTGCTTCATCACATTGGGCCTCATTCCGACTTTGGAGGTAACCACGCCGCTATTTGTGGCATGGCTGCCTCCAAAATCGTTCCGACTCCGGCCTCGTGAATGGAGTAATTACCGGTCCATTCCGAGGTCGGAGGGACCAGTAATTCCCCATTCACCAGGGCCATTCCCCATTCCCATGTGAGCCCCCATAGGGAAGGCGGCAATAACGGTACTGTAAATTATGGTACCGTCTTTGACCCCGGCGTCACTTTATGGGTCCTGTCCTTAACGCCTGCTAAAAACAGGTGTTAAGGAAGGACCCGCAAAGGGAACTCGTAGTAGGGCGCAAAGGGATTACCGCCGCCGGTGTCATTACCGGTGCCCGGTAGCCCTTTGCGCCCTACTTGTAATGAGGCCCATTGTGTTAAAAGGTGTCTAGCCATCTCTATGGGTCTGTAATATCTGTACAATGAGACTGTACTACCTTGAAAGGAATGTGTATATGTGAAAAGAATATGCTTATAAGAGATAAATGGCAGGTCGGAAATCAAATGTGTAAGAGAAGGCAGGGTATAATTGAACCGAAGGGCAAGACACGAAACACAGATGTCATTGTATAAACTACTACTATGATGCATTCTGTAGTTTTAAAATATGCCCAGGAGGCCAAGTTATGTGTATAGTTATATCTCCTTTACTTTGATGTATTTTTGATAACCAGACACCCTGTTCACCAAAATAAACATACTGAATTGCAGTAGTTACTATCACCTCCAGTTGCTGAAAATAACCTCCAGCTGTGCAATATGTAACAATAAATATCATTTTGTTGCTGCTTCTCTATCCATTGTTGACTTTTGCAATAGTCTCGTCTTATGCCCACCGCAAGAACTGAGTGGATAGATACAGAACAAAGCGGCAAGGCCAACTCTTGGTCTTAAACTATGAGACAAATGACACAAGCACAGGTCATACTACACTGGCTTCCAAACTGAGACAGAATCAAGCTCAAGCTTACTTGCCGAAGACAAGGCCTGCAGGGAGTGAGCCCCAAAATACCTGCCCAATTGGCTCGCACACTACACACCAGCCACAAATCTAAGATCCTCAACATCCATGCTATTACAAGAAGCCCACAGCAAGAACAAGAAAATGAGGGGCATGCAGTAATCTGTCATAGGCCAACCATTTAGGAACAAACTACCACGCGATCTGAAAAACTTTGAAGACCTAGTGAATGTCTCCATAGAGGCCTAAACATGAGCTTCATCAACTCAGAAGCCCTAAATCCCCACTAAACATCTTTACAATGTTATTGACAGCTCCTGCTGTACAACCACAACTAAATATACCACAATAATTGTCGGATACGGTTCCTGCTGGTACCTATACCTCACAGGGAAATTTGGCTTCCCTTCAACAAACACAGGAATTGCAGAAAGTATGTTTTATTGGATGTGCTGGCTCCAGGGAAGAGGACTCAGCATGTTTGCATTTCATGCACTGTCTCCTTTCTCCCAGAAGCATCTGGCATACAGAGAAAGGATGTGGACTTCCGAAATCCCAGCTGTCACTCAGCCATTACTAACATAGCAATTATATCAACCACATCTTGGGTCTGTATCTTCTCAGGCGAGCAGTGCTGTTTTTTTCTTCTGCAGGCTTGTCTGGCGCAGTTATTTCTTTCAAAAATTATTTCGAATTCTAGTTGATTTCTTTAGCATGTCCACACTGAAACCCACAAGTTTTAAAAAGTGCTGCGATCGCCGTGCAAAAAGGTTGCTAACCAATCCTCACAGAATTTGCCTATGGTGCCTCGGTACAGACCGCGTTGTGGCGGATTGCGGCTCATGTCAGGTTATGGCCGCTAATGGCAGCTAAAGCCATAAAGGAGAGAGCCCTGGTCACTCATCTTTGAAGTCCCCAAGTATGACACCTTCAAAGATCGGACCCAACGGAAAGAGCTCAGCGGCCAATAAAGCTCTGAGAAGGGGAAGACACGGTCGAAAAAACACTGTGAAAGAGCTCACTCAAGGAGCGACTCCCATTATTCTTCTTCTCCCTCATCAAAGAAGAGCAACAGAAGGAGGAAGCATTTGTGCACAGACTCATCCCCAGCGAGACAGGTACGTTTGTTCTTCTGCAGGCTGTCTGAGACATCCAAGAGCAAATCCTCATCTCTCGTGTTCATCTCCCATGAGCTCGATGGAGGTGCCAGGAAACTGGCTGACACCAAATTCCAGGGATAGGCTTCTGCTTCTAGACAAACCACCACTCGGGGGGGGGGGGGGGGAGGCTGAGTGAGGCTGGCGCCCTGTTGCTTTGAGTGAAGGAAAGTTGAAAATATGAGTATTCTATTGTACCACACGCACTGACTAACTTTACTCTAATCTAAACTTACACTCACCTGTCTTCCCTATCCGATGCTAAATTATGTATGGTGATATATAGATATTATCACGCTACCAGAAGTGGATATATTTTTACTGAATATGGTTCTCTCCTAACATCTATATTCTCATCCTAACAATAATATACTGTGCATTATGTGAACTGAGCATCTGAATTTCCCTTCCTGTGATAAAACCATCCATAAGTCAGTAGAAAAACAAGAGTGGTAGGAATCCACTAAAGGCTCTCCCTAGCACCCAGGTGATCGTGGGTTCGGGACCCTAGCTCGAACCGAAGAGACCCCTATTTTACTTTTCAATATCAGTGCAATAAGTGACAGGCCTTCACCAACTATAAACTCACTGGACAATAATGGACAGTTGGTTCTCAGTACCATCTTCAAAAACCGGAAAGACAGTAAGGAAGTGTATTTTGTATTTTTAAAATATATATTTAACAGTGCATGTTTACGTTGAGTGCTTTTGAGTTGAACCATTATTTACATTGACGTTTTTCATTTGCTTTTTTATTGCAATGACCTACTTAATAAAGAGATGTACTGTTTTAACTGTTTTTCGTCTTCACCATTAATGCGCCACCAGCACTCTAATTAAGTGACATCAATGGTGTCTCGTACAGGCCATGTCAGAGGTCGTTTCCCAAACCACCCACCTCGCACTCCCCGTCCCCACCTGATCAAACTAGAAACATTTACAAAGTGTTATAGCATTGTCTTTAGTGTGTCATGTCTAGTCATGATCAATAATAAAGAGTTACAGTACACATTTCTTTCTTTCTTTCTTTCTTTCTTTCTTTCTTTCTTTCTTTATTTCTTTCTTTCTTTCTTTCTTATTATCGAATGCGTTGGCGGACCCACACAGGCGCTTCCCCATCCAAAAGGATGATGTGCACCTACCCCACCAATCTTACACACAGCCCTCGCATTCTCATAACTCCTCCCACCACCCCGTCTGCCCCGTTGTCTTAAGCTTTATATTTCTTAGTACAGCTAATATAGGCTACACAGGGGCCATCCTAGTATCCTTGTGAAAGCATGAATTGCTCTTCCTTAGCGAAACCCTATTTAATGAAATTCCAGTCTGCCTACAGGGTGGACTCTAAGACCCAACGTGTGCCATAGATTGGCTCAAAGCTATGTCAATCATAAAGGTAAACCGGCAAAAGCAGATAGTGTACCCTCTTTCCCGTACTTTAATAACATGAGACCCAAAGAGGCCTACCAGAGAGGTAGATCCCCAGCAGAAGCTTCCAAACAGCAACAAAAATGGTAAATACAAAAAAAAAAAACATTCAAGAAAGGATCTATAAATTGTTCAATTTTTACTAAGAAGAACAGAATAACTAAAACCACCAACTACTCACCGGTGCATGTACAATACAGTCTGCTTAGCTCCCTTAGACAGAAGGGCTGAGAAATGTATTGCAAGAGGGATATCAGAAATAGGCAGTTCGGCAATGAAAATAAAACACATCAAAATAGTACCGTATGATGTATTTGACTAACATAGGAAACGGAATAGGTACTATAGGTTATCCCCTATATCGACAGAAACTGGGGACAGTAATTAATATATACACAAAAAGTGTTCCTACTGAGTTATTCAAACAATACTACATCATTCAATCTCATATTCAATAAACAAAATATGAAAAGCAATCTATATATCACAAGTATCCCTATTCATACACAACATAAAATTACAAATAGTACACATCAATGTGTAGTTATAATGTAGAACAATGAAAGAGTCGAAAACTAGAAAATGGCCAATGAGTGATTACTCCCCCTCGCAGTGGTAATACAAAAGAAACTTATTTTCTTTTTAAGAATATTGAATTATTACTCTTTTTCTAACTAAATCAATCAATTTCTGTTAAATACTAGGATTGTCCAGACAGAAGGTACATTGGTGTAAGGTCCTTGTAGTTAGATGGCACACATCTCGGGGCTTAGATGAGGGGCTGAGCCCCAAGAGGGCAAGGGAGAGAAGAGATTAGACCCACTGGCACCCACCACCCAGGCTTACATCTTCAACGGCCAGTGATGGAACCAGTGGAACACCTTTCAAACATACACATATCAAACACTCGCTCAACCTTCTCTCAATGACCTCACACTGTCAGGTACACAGGGACAAAGGATGTAGCTAATTTCCATCTTTTTCAAACACAAAAGAATTTGAAGCAAGAATCCACATGAGGACATAACCAAAGCAAACCACGCCAGCATGCTCGTACTACATACCAAGTTTCCTCACCAATTAGAAAACTGTTCAACTTTAGTCTGATCCTGCCACAACCAGACCTTGGGCCTGCCACGCCCAAGAGTTACCTCCCACAACATTGGGCTAAACAACTCATCACAACATTGGTCTACTAATCCAACAGGCTGAACTCTTGCAAGAAAAACTACAATACTTATACCTGGTCCGCCAGCCCAGGCCTCGGGTCTGCCACCCCCAAGCCCATAACCGGACATCAAAGCAGAAATACTCCAACAACTGAACCTCAAGACTGGGGGTGCCCTGACAACAAGCCCTACTAGGATGACAGCAATGGGCAACAACCCAAGTGGAAAACTGCAAGGCATGGAAACCATCAGTATACTAATATCATCCAAGTTACTCAAAAACAAAGGGAGGAACCATTCACCTGCAAGCACAATGAAAACATCCACACTCACACATCTCTCCTTTTTCACAAGAAGGGTAAGGGGAAAACACAGTATAAAACCCAGTCCTAAAAGTGATGACACACTCCACCGCAGAATCACCAGAGAAAACCAGCTTCACAACCCCATACCGAACTACAGGCCTTATAGTCCAGGAACACTGTAAGTCGCACAAAAGAAATTGAACAACTAAAAAACACCCCAACAAACCAAATCCTAAAGCGGGCACATAAAATGTGAATGCTCCCAAACCAACCTATCCACAACAGCACACGCATCTTTCACAGGATATACCGACCACAAGAGAGGAATCTACTACCACAATCCAAGAGGCAGAAAGATTGCCAGCTTTCCCAAAAATAAATACCTGCAATGACAAGCCTCATAATATCAGACAGTGTCCTAGTAGAGTCTATTAGTTTGTTGCTTTTTGCCTCGTTGCTATTGGCAATAGCCATTGCGATACCAAAGGAAGGTTGAAAGGAAGAGCATTCAAAAGATGATGTGCATTTAACAGGAGCTCAGTCCTATAGTCAGTGACAACCATCAACAAACTGACAGCTGACTTACCCGTAAGGTTTCTCCACTTTTTTTATGGATAAAAAAAAATTACTGAGCCTTAACATTTCCACTACAGGTTAACTGAATGCATTAAAACTTCACGTATAAGGAGGAAAAAAACACCATTACTGTGTTACCTTTGTACTGCCGACACAAACTCCGATTCATGGAACTGTTCAAACTGTATTTGTGCAGTGCAAAGTCCAGGCAAAGTCATTTTTGCAGTGCATCAGTACAAAGCCATTTTTGCAATACAAAATAACTTTGCACTGCAAAAATACACTTCGCACAGTTCCATTAATCGGGTTTGTGTTAAAAGTGTAAATTCACTTTTCAGCATTGCAAAGTCACTTTGAACTGTGCAAAAAAATCCATGAATCGGGCCCTAAATCCGCAAATGAGTGGACAATCGGTAGGTGGAAGTGGTGTCCCAATTCGCACCAACTGAGTCAAAGGATCCAAGTAATTGCACTGGGCCATAAGAATAACATGTGTGAAGAATTAATTTAAACACTCATGCCGCTATACGTTACCCTTATACACTTACATCCCAAAGAATTTACCAACTGCTCCAAGCAGTGAACAGGCACACATCAGCCCTGCATGTTGTATTATTTTGACAGTAAAACAATGTCCAAAGAGACTATCAAGTATGTAAGCATACTAGAAGAGCACAACGCCAGCATTGTACATAATGTTTGGCAGCCCTTAAGCGCTCTAAACATGCTGCCAATTAACATAGAAATCAAACAATCTGTACATTTAATAGCAGAAACATTTAATAAAATTGGCATTTAATTGTTTGTGTACTTTTAGTCTATGCACCTAAAATTCCTAAAAGTATTACACACTACATTGACACACTCTGTACATCTTAACATTGTACAATGCTACTTTGAGAATGACAATAATTGAGCAAACATACAAAAACATTCAAACCCTCTCAGACCTGATGTTGGATATATTTACCCACTCAGTTGTACTCCCTTCTATAACCAAGCTGCACTTCAGCGGAAGCAGCCAAACATCTGCGCTGGCTCCTGGGAGCACCACTGCCTCATGGCAAAACTGCGTTTTCAGCTACAAAAAGATGGCTGCATCATCTTGCCAAGCACATATTGGGCAGGATGGAACCAGGGGACACACTGAGAAAGCCTGCCAGTGTGTTCATATATCGACAAAAGAAGGGGAGTGAAAAAGCAGCGCTGATTGATGATGCCGCTTTGATGCTCTTTTTCCTCTGTTACTCATCACAATACTTTTATTAATGAGACCTTGCCATGCCCCTCCACATTCACATTGTGCTCTAAGCAGACAACAGCAGTATTCCTGAAAGACAGGCTGTTGTTCCGATCTGAAGAAATCAAAAGAAGCTTTACTCAGCTAAACGGGAAAAGCTTTACTTTTTGGCTACAAAATGTCAAGGATCAATGTGTCAAAAAGGCCCTGGCTTTCTGGGCCTATGTCAATTTCAGTGCATCTGTGTTTTAACCCATTGCTGCATACCAGAAACTAACTACGGCTACCAAACAATGTGGGAATTCAGATGGAAGAGAAAAATCGAATTTGCAAGGAAAATGTAGTCACCACACGTTTAAAATGTACTTTTGCAAACTGAGAAAAAGACTTGTTTAAAAGTGTATGTTGGATAAGGCCCTGCCATTATCTATCAATGTGAAGGGGGTTTTGCTCTGAAACATATAGCGGATATTTTATCCAACAGGCTTGTTTTTGATTTAGGACAAAATAAAATAAAATAATTAAAATATATTGGCTGGATTTTGCTAGCTCCAGAACAGATTTTTCCTGCTAGCTAAGCTAAGGGTTCCTCCAAAAGGAAACACCATAAACTTCGAGGACACATGCCTGATAATTACTAGGTTTGAAATCTTTGACTGACCAATACAAAGAAAGTTCACAAACTCATCAGACTTTTGTCTGGGCAGAGGCCTCTTACAATAAGAAATCTGGGAGACGAAGATGTGAAAAAAGAAATCACGCCTTCCCGTGACTTCTACGAGAAGCTTCAAAGAATAACTCCATGACAACCCTGGGCTTAGGGTGGTAGCCTGGAAAGGCATGACCATATTTGGAGGACAATGCTGACCATTTGGTTTAAACAGCTATTTTATTAAGAAACTTTTCAAACTTTTATCTTTGCAACCAGACTTTGCAGGAATGTAAAAAGTTAACAGTTTTAATGTAATTTTGTGGGTTTTAATTTAAGACATTGTAGCATTCTCTGCCATATTGGGAACAGAAATGGCAGAGAATTGAGTATTCTAAGGAAAGTATACATGATGCCAATGCGAATTGCAATGCTGACATGCCTAACGATAATCCACACACATGTATTAAGTGATAGGATTTTAGGCCAAATATTTCACACTAAAAATGACCAAAGATTATTGGAAGGGTGAAACAATGGGCCTCATTACACGGTAGGCGGTAAACCATGGCGCTATTAGAGCCATGGTTCATGCCGGTAATTTACTGGTACCGCCTTGGTGGAAAGGGGAATTACCGCCCTATTCCAAGGTTGGCAGGCGGTAATTCCCCCTTCCACCATTGCCCTTCCCCATTCCCATTTTTGCCCCATAGGGCTCTATGGGAATGGGGATGGCGCTAATTACGGTACCGCAAATTGCGGTACCATAATTAGCTCCACTGGTGCCTTTGCGGGTTGGTTTTTAACGCCTGCAAAAACCCTTACCGCCTACCGTGTAATGAGGCCCAATGTCTTACAGACTGCAGAGTTGGACTGGCATGTTCTGCATAAAATATGTATCCTGCTCATGTAATTTGTTAAAATGGACATTGTAAAACTCACATCATAAATCTGACATCATGCCCTTGAAATCCAACCAGTTGAGAGGAAGGCAGTAACTATCTCCCCTGACCAATCCAGTTGTTTAGAAGCGTACTTAGCTAAGCCTGCCCTGCCGTATAATTCTATGATGTCACCATGCTCTATAAAAAGGGTGGCTGACAAAATTCTGGACACTCTTTCCTGAATTTCCTGCAACAGCGTTCCTGGTCTTCTACATTCATCCTGCCAGATTCTAGATCCCACTGCAAAACCAAAGCATAGCTGATTCCAGGTCCCACTGCAAAGCCAAAGCATAGCTGATTCCATTGCAAGGCCAAAGCATTGCTTATCCTATCCCCTGCAAGGCCTCAATCAAGAGAATCCCACTAAAACAATCCCATTAACCAAAGGGAAAAGCTGTGGTATTCTTTTGGGAAGCATCCTGACACCAGCTTTGCTTTTTGCCCACTAACCGCATGCCCACTACAGCTCTGCCATCCAGCTGTCCTTGTTATCCAGTGTATAAACAGGGAGTAGTCCGCTCCTCAAAAATTAAAGTCTGCAACAACTTCTTGCAGTGATTACTTAAACCTTCCAGATCAACCAGATAAACGGTTCACGTGTCACTGAGGGAAGAATCAACCAACTACATAAGCCTTTTTTATTATTTTGGCTAAATATGTAGCTTTCATTCATTTTTTTCAGAAATGTTAAAACAAGCTTGACTTTTTGCAAAACAAACATAAAATTAGTGACAATATGCAAACAACAGTCAGTGAGTATACAGTCAACAACAAAAACAGAAAGGGATCAGGCTAAATATTACTTCATATTAGTCTCAACATCTTAGTTCCTGTTTTGTACAATATCACGTTTGTAACTGCATTATTTAGTACAAAAATGAGTCAATAAACCATTGTGAGTGGACCCTATACCTAGTGCATACTCATGCACTTACACGTTCCTGGTGTAAAAAATAATTATGTCACTTTCCAGGCATTTGGATCCCAATAGTAAGGTGTTGGATCTTTTAGCTGTCCGGATTACGTATACCAGGAATCTAGTGTGTATGTCCACTAGTATGAGCCACTAAGACTTGTAAAGTTAAGTCTATTTGCACCTAGTACTTGTGGAATGACCAAGAGAGACTGGTCGACGTCTATGAAAAAAATAGAGAACATTTGGTGTGGTCCTTGAACGTGGTCCTGGGAACTCTGCCACGTGGATGACTGAGGTTTTGGTTTCAATAAATCACAACCTTCATCTGGGGCCATGTGTGTGCAGGTCTCCCTGAAGACGAAAAAAGGGAAATATGTATGCTCAATGACAAGTGCGTTGGTGGAGCATGGCTGAATAAGCGATGAGAAGGTAAAGAACCTTTTAAACGTTTAGATAAAAACAAGTGACGGGCTCGTGGCCCTGTGGCCCTGTGGCCCTTAGACTGAACTTCACGTGGTGCAGTAAAGAGATACCTCTCTGAGTATTTTATTTTTTTTCTCTTTTTGGACAGCAGGATCAGCAACCTGAGTCTAGGCTGCTGCTTATGTCTTCCAGGGCTGCAGAAATGGTAATTTGATAGACTGCAATGTTGAACAGGACAGGGACATGTCTCTGGTCATAGCCCAGTGATTTAGGAGCAACAGAATGGGGAGCAGCAGGAAAAAAGAGGGATCGAGGTTAGATGGTTGGCAGAAAGGAGTGTGCAGGATAAGAGGTAGGGCGGGAGCCTGAAAATCGTTCCTTGAAGTATAGGGAGCACATTAACCTGAATAGTGTTGCGAGCTGGTGGCTCTGTGTAGAGCTGCGTTATGCTGTCAGTCCGAGTAGCTGATGCAAAATGGAGCTCTGTGTATGAATTGCCAGTGTGCATGCATAAAAGATGAGTGGCTCTTGTGCACACATGCGCAATCAGAGAATTTGCCTGTATCCATGGCGACGGCTGAGCAATGAAGCCCGGACTATGGGGAATGCTCATATAGTAAACATTGGACACAGAGAAGATATGTTTAAAGGAGTGTGGTGGCACTGAATATCATGATGTGGGAAAGAATAGGCGAACAATGTGCAAGCCACACTTTGGCTCACTTTGTTATCCATTGATCAGACCTTTGCCCAGCTGTCTTTTGCCAGGACAGGCCTTCTATCCGGTGACCAGAATCTTTTGTGAGCAGAACCCTGACTATTCCAAAATCCCAAAACTCAAGCGTGGACTGTGAGTATTTCCCCATCCCAGAGAAACACATAGTCTGCTCATCTTTACCCTTTTATCTTTATTCCACTCTCTGAGTAATCCTACCCATACCCTGGTAACTTGTTAAAACTGTTAGAATTCTCTGTGCACCCTGTCCTTGACTTTCTAAGTGTAGCACCATCTCTCTATTAATTCTCTCTATTAAATCTCTCTATTAATTCTGTCTTGTGTAGATCCTAAACCCTTAGTCATATTTTGAGTAATCAAACTAATTGAACGCAGTGGTGACAAGGTTGACGTCACAAATAAACCTTGGTTCTTACTGTGTCCCTCTTTAACAATATAGTCTTAATAATCTAGTTTAAGTGAAACCTGTCTTGTTTCTAAGCTGATTTTCTCTCTTCTGCGGCTTTATTTTACCAAAAGCGGACCTTCTTCTATCTTGAAAATCTCATCCAGCTCTGTAGCTAAATACCTCCTTACACCTCTATGTCGTCCCTGTGATATACATCTACCCTACTGCTCAAAAACTGCATTCCAATTCAGTGTTTTTCACTTGTTTTTTGGGAAAAAATGTTTTGACATTTAAAGCTAAAAAGGTGTAAATGTAACGTTTCCACATGTAAATCCGGCTGCACTGTGATTCAATTTCAACCTGCTTTGTGAAAGGTATGCTTTTGGAACACCTTACCTTATAGTTGCTTGTGATATAGTATCCCTGATACTGTGATAAAACATATGCATAGCATTATTTAAACACACGTATAATTAATTATTTATCAAAATCAGAGTGTCATTTTAGGCCTTTACAAGGGGGTTTCTGCCTCTTATTTTGTGAGGGAAGGTCGGATTTTGATTTTGATTCTGCTTGCTGCCTCTTATTCCTGACAACCTGCTGCTTCTTTGTATCTAAAATTCGATTACTTGTGGGTTGATGGAATATTGCATGGGAAACCTTAATTTGGGTGGTATCTATCCTCGTTCAAAAAGTGCTCCTATTCAATTGGGCTTTGGATATGTCCTTATAGAAGGTTAACCAAGTGTAGTTCATTAGTGTTCATTGTAATTATCACCCCATTGGTGATTGCTGCCCAATATTAAAGTTTGTGTGATTTTTGTGAATTTCAAAATAAATAAATATTGTTTTTTCACCAACTGGCCTGGTTCCTGGTTCATTGTGACCGGGGGTATTTGTAAAAGGCGGTGTGAGACCCGTCTCACACTGCCTTTTACAAATACCCCCGGTATCAGCTCAATTTGAAGTCATTGAAATGAAAGAAAAAGCATTCCTACTGAGCACCACATCGCAGGCTAAGACCCAGTGTCCTGGTGCAGTGTGTGACACCCAATTGGAATCCTTAACAATGACACATATCACACATCCTGTGGAACACAATTATGCTTCCCTATGACATTAGCATAAAACATAATGGCAGAGATGTACAGCGTTTGCGCTTAGTTTCTGAAAGTCCTTGTAGCATTTTGCCACTTATCCTAGAAATCCTCAAAATGTTATCATTAGAAGCAGAAATCGACAAAACATAACTCCGAAAGACCCAACAAAACATCTGTATCATCATTGTTCACCTTTATTACAGATGATGGACAAATGGCAGTGCACACGGAATCATTCATACTTGAAAACGATCAGTTGCGCTGAAAGACTGAGGTCGGCATTACCTCAGTACAAAAAGAAAAAATATACATGTATGTTTTGTTTGTTTAGGGAGATTGCCTTAATGTCGCTGCCACCCCCTCACGGGCCAACATCTTGCCATCTGTATTGTTACGAGCTCAAAACCATTAGGCAATGGCACCCCGGCCTGCCACAACCTAGAGAGGAATTCATTAATAGAGGCCTTCACTGGCATGTGTGTGAAATAAAAGACGCTCCTCATAAACAAACAGAGCGCAGCCCTCAGGGCCACTAGAGGCAAGGTAAAGCTGGACGGCAAATGAAACCTAGAAATAGTATCTGCCTGCACGAGACAGGCATTAGCATTTGTCAGCATGAGATAACAATTTGCATCGCTGCGCAGGCAGAAGAGCAATTAAACGTGTCCATAGGCAAACCTTGACCAAATGGCAGCGCGTCCTGCCATCCTAGACTACAAAGTGAGAAGTCACCACCGGTCTATTTTCTGTATTCCAAAGGTGGCGCAATCTAAATCAAGTACCCGGATGTAAACATGTATCCTGGAAAAATCGGTTGTATGTGATTTTACTGGCCACAATTACAGAGAGGTACATTTCATTGCGGTCAAAAGACAAAAAATTACCACATTTATTATAATTTTTTATTTGAGGGGTTCCCTCCCCAAACCCCCTGATTTCCCACCCTTATAATGCCATCCCAATCCCATCCTGACCCATTTTAACACCTTCCCCCACTATCCTTTAAATATGTATTTAATCTTTTCAGTGTTTCGCTGTTTTATTGTCCGCTCACGTTATCTACCACTCTGTAATGTTTGCGATAAAATTACTGGATATCGAAAAATTGGGTAAGCTATGACACCCTGCGCACCAGTGCACTGTCCACAGCTTCAGGACACAGCGTTCGTCGCTTGCTATAAATCGTGCTCAGTCTGACATCATTGCGCGACTACACAGATGAAGGTCTTTAAGTTCCAGCGAAGCCCTCGGCTGACTTCGGAGTACAGAACACCACATGCATTCTAATTTCGCCAAGCTCCCCTGCACTTCCAACTATGTCATCACTGGGAGCTGGGCATGGGAGGGAGACAGGGCTCCTGTATCACAATCGCTCTAACGGCTCCTATGGAAGGCGCAACTGACTCCGGTAAAGAATTGTTTCCCCCTCATGTACACCAGTAAGGCAAGTGTTGCTGGGTGAAAAGAACGGTCTGATACTGCAGGTAATGGAAGTGAACTTATTTATTCAATTTCTGTGACAAGGTACTTACATCAGGTGGATCTAATGGTAAGTAAGTAGGAAGGTACAAAGGAGACATCCACCAGCCTCTTTTCTCACAGGCTGCTTCAGTCCAACTGAACATTCATGGAACTTCAGGGGCACTCACACCACAACATTCCATAGGCATACATTAAAGCAGACACTCTATCAAGCAAGCATCCATGCAGGACCAAGTCAGGGAACACAAGACACAACACATCTCCCCACTCAGAACACAGAAAAAAGTACAGAAAGATGCACAGGGGAAATACACGGGGTATTGCAACCAAAGTGTAAAACCGAAAACACTCTGGCCACCTCCACTCCAAACTTCAAACTCCAATCCAAATCTCACTCACTCCATTCGGGAGAAAAAGGAGACATGTTCCCACCTATCTGGTCCCTTAAACGACCTACAATGAAGCCAACCCCATCCGAAACACTAAAGGTCTGTTGCAGCTTTAACAACCGACACTCAACCAAAGGAACCAGTCCCAACTCTCAACACACCACCATGCCACAGAATCTCAAAACAGCACCCTCACTCATCCTGCTGCCAACAACTAAGGTGCACAGAAACACAGCACATCCTTCATCTTCTAGTATGCTAAACCAGAACAAATAATCAATGCTCAAAATGCACAGAGCACAGGCACCCACTACTGTGCATGATCGGTGGAGATGGCCAGCCCCTAAGGTACCGACGCCCAACTCCCCATGCACGGGCAGGAATCCTCCTCAAGTGTGGTGTCCAACACCCAAATATTAGTAGCACGGGTGGCAGAACACCCCTATAAAACCAGTGCCGGGTTCCACAAACCCAATACTTACGGCACGGGTGGCAGAACATGCCTATAAAACGTGTGCTGTGTTCCAAACCCCAGTACTTGTTACAAAGCAAGACTTCCAACATTCTCCCAATGCACGTCACATACATGTTACATCCATCACCCTAAATCACACCCAAGGTGATAAATTGCAATCCAAATATTGAACATTTTGTGAAAATAGTTCCCTAACATTAAAGTCCATAACATACACGTTGGTACTGTGGAAGAAAGTGTTAGTGCAAGGTACATCACTGTTAATTAATGCATTGTTGACACATCAAGTAATAAGATAATTGCAATTGATCTCAACAGAGGCCATGTCAAATAAGCTCACATCAGACAAAAATCAACCACAACCATAACCAAGCAAAGAGAGTTGCATGAACTTTATACAGGCAGGACCTAGGTCGAATCACAGGCCTCGCATCACAAAACTGCAATTTCAGTATTCTCTATTCATCAATAACAAGTCCTGGAACAAGGCTAAACATTCTGGATCCAACTCTTCAAGTACAACAGCTGGCATGCTTCCCAGTGTGTGTTCAGTTCCCTCCTTGTTGACGCACAGCAAACACACAAAGAAGCACCTTTGTCACAGTACCTCACAAAACTGGGGCACAGCCCTCTCCTTTCATTCCCACTGGGGGCCAACATCTTTCACAGAAGGTTTTACTGGCATGCTTGATGCCCCATCTCCAAACTCGCACCACAGCTACCCCACTCTCTTTTGTTTCCTGGGTTTGTGGTGTTCTTCCATGATGCCATGGCATTCTTCCATGATCTCACACCCATCTTCCATACAAGTGAGTGCAGCGGCCGATCTATTTCTCGTTGGTGATCCGAACTGCCGCCCATTAGAGGAAAGGTCCCGTGCAAAGCATGGAGAACGTGGAGACATTGCAGCCATTGGAGTCGTGGCCGATGTCATCATTCCCCACAGAGTGCCGAGGGGAGAAGAGCTCCCGCTCCACACTATGCGGCACCCCTGAGCAGGATGCACCCGGGAACCCCCAGAGACCGCCAAGGACCCAGTGTAAGTCTGATCACTGTCACTTCAATATTGCTGCTCACCGCAACTAGTAAATACCTCCAGGCGAGTGTGCTGCCTCCTCTGTGTTTAATGGCAACCTCTGACGGTGTCTGCACCAGTAAGTTGTGCAATCCTCTGTTCTCGTTTCACAGCAACGTAAACAGCTCCTCACTGCGGCCACTCTACGTGTCCCTTCCAGTGGTCAAAATTCTCAAAGTCAGCCCCACGGGAAGTGCAGACCAGCGACCAAGACATCACCGGGGTCCCGCTGGAAACTGTCCAAAATACTTAAATGTTTACTCCCAGGCTGTGACTCTGATCCCCCTTCAGTGGCCATATGTTTCAAGGTGCACCTGGGGACTGCAGCACCAGTGGCCAAACACCAAAGTCGCCCCGTGGGGAATCTCTACTCCAGTGGCCAAAATCCTTAAAGGTGGCCCCACTGATTCTCCAACTTCCACATAGTGTCCCCAGCTGACTCCCTCCTGCCATGCAACTGCTGTGGGCTATGGGACGGGGGCAGGGGACAGGTGGATTGGATCCTTCTTTGCATCTAGGCACTGCTCGCTCAGGACAGCTGCAGGTTCCTGGCAATTCCCTCAAGCTAGCTCATCGCCACTGCTGCCTCCTCTGCCATTCATGGCATCTTCCGCTGGTGTCAGCACCAGTAAGTTGCACAATCCTCTTTTCTCTTTTCATGGCAATATCGACATCTCCTCACTACTACTAATCAAACATTTTATGCAAACATCCACCACCTATGAAAGCATTATTAAAAGGTGTTCTAAGCAACCCCAACCTCTACACAATTCTGACTTCAGTCAACTGCTGTGCTGGAAAAGGCTAGTGGGTAGCACTTCACAGAAACATATCTGTGAACTTTGTCCTTCGTGACATTGGTGCTCCACGTTAGTACTAGGTAAAAGTCCTTTGGGGCTGAACAGGGCTTATTTGCCCTGGACACCCCACGACAGACCTAGGCTGTCTCAGATAGGTGCTGCGTAGCACCTATTCACACAATGGATTGGCAGTCCTTGACCTTGGGCAGCGTTGCCTGGGTAGTACCAGCTGAGCCCTGGGCAGGTGTACCTTGGCCACGGGAGGCAATATTCTGGCTCTTCGTGGCTGTATCTTGGCCCTGGGTGGAGGGTTTCACATTCTGGAGGCAGAGGATCTTCCTCCTTAAATACCTCCTCAATCCTGCACCCCCCCCCCCCACCAGGTAACACCTGCCTTTGTCTTTGTCGTTCTTCAGACCTTGCGTGCCCTAAGTCCAGTTTCTCCAGCTCGTTGCCACTGTTAAATATTAGGATTGTCCAGACAGCAGGTACATCATTGTAAGGTCATTTTATTCAGATGGTTCAAGTGTAGGAGCTTAGATGAGGGGCTGAGCCCCAAGTGGGGAGGGGAGGGGAGACATTAGACCCACTGGCAACCACCATCCAGGCTTACATCTTCAAAGGCCAGTGATGGAACCAGTGGGACACCTTTCACGCATACACGTTCCAAGTACTCGCTCAACATTCTCTCAATGACCTCACACTCTCAGGCACACAGGGACAGAGGATGTAACACTTACTATCTCATCAACTAATTGTCATGATGCCGAAATACTTGTTTTGCATAATTCTTTTCTATAAAGTGCAGTGTAGATTAAAAATATGTTTTGCCTATTTACATTTTAACTTGACATTGACGTGCACTATTTATTTGTAATTTTATGTTGCTTACGTGTAGGGATACTTGTGATGTACAGATTGCTTTTGATATTTTGTTTATTAACTAATGTTGAAGTACTGTCTGAATAAGTTGCTAGGAACACCTTTTTGTATATTTAAGATAAGAAATGGGACATAATCAGTGTATGGTGCATAGTGTAATTAAAAGGGTTCAGGGTGGGAAGGAATCCTAGGAATGACAATAGTTGTATACCTTAGTCTCTTGGTGGCTCGACAGCGTCAAGCCAGTCTGTTTCACATACTTTAACAGTTTGGGTGTCGAAGCTGGGGAAATGACTCACTGGGGCTCAATTGCAGTGAAAGTGATGTTTTTGAAGTAGGTAGGTTCAACTGACTCAATCAGAAGTGGTCAATAGGAGAAAAAGGGCCTGATGCCCCAGGCCCTTTTCCATTGCATGAAGTCATCTTGTTGTTTAGCAGTTCAAAGATGGGCTCAAACGAGTCAAACTAGTCCAAAGTCTTGGCTGGTACGTATGAGCACAGCAGCCCCCAGAAGTAATGCCCCTTGACCTGGTGAAGCTAATGGACTTCCTCTAGAGAACCACACTAATTGAAACACTCTTCACCCTATTTCCCACAGCCTGGAGTTAATGTGTGCACCTCCACAAACACTGAGGGGGTAATTCATAGAATTCAGCGCACAAGTGGCGCACGCGGCTGGCGCACAGTGTGCGCGTGCGAATCCCTGCGCCAGTCGCGTGCGCTAAAATCCATTTCTGCGCACAGCGTATTCATGGATTCCAGCCACCAAAACCAGCCGTGGCGCACAGTGGCGCAGCGACCCTGCAGCAGGGCCAGTTACGCCCCCAAGAACGCCTCTCGCGCAGGGAAAAGCCATCAATATACCCAATCCAGCGCAAAGGGCTGCGCTAACCCTGTACCAGCACAGCAAGCGGGCTACGTTTATCACTGGGGTGCGCAGGAACTACCTCACGCGATTGGCCCCGTGCGGGCAGGGTACGCGTATTTCAGGGGTGCGCGGGAAGTTCCACACGCGATTTCATCATGGTACATGTATTTCAGGGGTGCGCGGGAATTTCCACACGCGATTGGGCCCGTGCGAGCAGGGTACGCGTATCTCAGGGGTGCGTGGGAAGTTCCACACGCGATTCCATCAGGGTACGTGTATTTCGGGGTGCGCGTGAAGTTCCACACGCGATCTCAGCAGGGTACGTGTATTTCAGGGTGCAGGGGAAGTTACACACGCGATTTCCGCAGGGTACGTGTATTTCAGGGGTGCGCGTGAAGTTCCACACGCGATATCAGCAGGGTACATGTATTTCAGGGTGCAGGGGAAGTTACACACGCGATTCCAGCAGGGTACGTGTATTTCAGGGGTGCGCGGGAATATCCACATGTGATTGGGCCTGTGCGAGCAGGGTACACGTATCTCAGGGGTGCGCGGGAATTTCCACACGCGATTCCATCAGGGTATGTGTGTTTCAGGGTGCAGGGGAAGTTTCACACGCAAAATCAGCAGGGTACGTGTATTCCAGGGGTGCGCGGGAAGTTCCACACGCGATTCCATCAGGGTACGTGCATTTCAGGGTGCAGGGGAAGTTACACACGCGATTTCAGCAGGGTACGTGTATTTCAGGGGTGCGCAGGAATTTCCACACGCGATATCAGCAGGGTACGTGTATTTCAGGGTGCAGGGGAAGTTACACACGTGACTTCCGCAGGGTACGTGTTTTTCAGGGGTGCGCGTGAAGTTCCACACGCGATACCAGCAGGGTACGTGTATTTCAAGGTGCTGGGGAAGTTACACACGCAAAATCAGCAGGGTACATGTATTCCAGGGGTGCGCGGGAAGTTCGACACGCGATTCCATCAGGGTATGTGTATTTCAGGGTGCAGGTGGAGTTACACACGCGATTTCAGCAGGGTACGTGTATTTCAGGAGTGTGCGGAAATTTCGACACGCGATTGGGCCCGTGCGAGCAGGGTACGCGTATCTCAGGGGTGCGCGGGAAGTTCCACACGCGATATCAGCAGGGTACGTGTATTTCAGGGTGCAGGGGAAGTTACACACGTGACTTCCGCAGGGTACGTGTTTTTCAGGGGTGCGCGTGAAGTTCCACACGCGATACCAGCAGGGTACGTGTATTTCAGGGTGCTGGGGAAGTTACACACGCAAAATCAGCAGGGTACATGTATTCCAGGGGTGCGCGGGAAGTTCGACACGCGATTCCATCAGGGTATGTGTATTTCAGGGTGCAGGTGGAGTTACACACGCGATTTCAGCAGGGTACATGTATTTCAGGAGTGCGCGGGAATTTCCACACGCGATTGGGCCCGTGCGAGCAGGGTACGCGTATCTCAGGGGTGCGCGGGAAGTTTGACACGCGATTCCATCAAGGTACGTGTATTTCGGGGTGCGGGGGAAGTTCGACACGTGATTCCATCAGGGTACGTGTATTACAGGGGTGCGCGGGGAGCACCACACGTGAATTGCACGTGTGGGCCCTCCCAGGTGTTCCCTCTACACCCTCCACGGCCCCTGCAGGTGGCTCACACCACAGGGGCCTACCCTGCACATGTCCTGCAGGCACCCCATCCACCGTGGCCATGCCCCCCAGCCAACCCACATGTCAACTTGCACTACTGCCCAGCAACGTATGTCCCCCTGCACTCCCAGCCACCAGGGGCACCCTCTACAGGCCCCCACCCATGTCTCCCACCACCCCCCAGCAGTGCAGGGGCACCCTCCACCAGGCCCCTACCCATGTCTCCCACCACCCCCACCCCCCAGCCACCAGGAGCAGCCTCCACCAGGCCCCCACCCATGTCTCCCACCACCCCCACCCCCCAGCAGTGCAGGGGCACCCACCACCAGACCCCCACCCATGTCTCCCACCACCCCCACCCCCCAGCCACCAGGGGCAGCCTCCACCAGGCCCCCACCCATGTCTCCCACCACCCCCACCCCACAGCAGTGCAGGGGCACCCATCACCAGGCCCCCACCCATGTCTCCCACCACCCCCACCCCCCAGCCACCAGGGGCAGCCTCCACCAGGCCCCCACCCATGTCTCCCACCACCCCCACCCCCCAGCACTGTGGGGCACCTGCCAGCAGGCCCCCACCCATGTGCAACGCATGTACCCCTGCACCCCCACCCCCCAGCACTGTGGGGCACCTGCCAGCAGGCCCCCACCCATGTCCAACTCATGTTCCCCACCACCCCCACCCCCCAGCACTGTGGGGCACCTGCCAGCAGGCCCCAACTCATGTCCAACTCATGTACCCCTGCACCCCCACCCCCCAGCACTGTAGGGCACCTTCCAGCAGACCCCCACCCATGTCCAACTCATGTTCCCCACCATCCCCACCCCCCAGCACTGTGCGGCACCTGCCAGCAGGCCCCCACCCATGTCCAACTCATGTGCCCCACCACCCCCATCCCCCAGCCACCAGGGGGAGCCTCCACCAGGCCCCCACCCATGTCTCTCACCACCCCCACCCCCCAGCCACCAGGGGCAGCCTCCACCAGGCCCCCACCCATGTCTCCCACCACCCCCACCCCCCAGCAGTGCAGGGGCACCCACCACCAGGCCCCCACCCATGTCTCCCACCACCCCCACCCCCCAGCCACCAGGGGCAGCCTCCACCAGGCCCCCACCCATGTCTCCCACCACCCCCACCCCCCAGCAGTGCACGGGCACCCACCACCAGGCCCCCACCCATGTCTCCCACCACCCCCACCCCCCAGCCACCAGGGGCAGCCTCCACCAGGCCCCCACCCATGTCTCCCACCACCCCCACCCCCAGCACTGTGGGGCACCTGCCAGCAGGCCCCCACCCATGTGCAACTCATGTACCCCTGCACCCCCACACCCCAGCACTGTGGGGCACCTGCCAGCAGGCCCTCACCCATGTCCAACTCATGTTCCCCACCACCCCCACCCCCCAGCACTGTGGGGAACCTGCCAGCAGGCCCCCACCCATGTCCAACTCATGTTCCCCACCACCCCCACCTCCCAGCACTGTGGGGCACCTGCCAGCAGGCCCCCACCCATGTCCAACTCATGTTCCCCACCACCCCCATTCCAGAGCCACCAGGGGCAGCCTCCACCAGGCCCCCACCCATGTCTCACACCATCCCCACCCCCCAGCCACCAGGGGCAGCCTCCACCAGGCCCCCACCCATGTCTACCACTACCCCCACCCCCCAGCAGTGCAGGGGCACCCACCACCAGGCCCACACCCATGTCTCCCACCACCCCCACCCCCCAGCCACCAGGGGCAGCCTCCACCAGGCCCCCACCCATGTCTCCCAGCACCCCCACCTCCCAGCACTGTGGGGCACCTGCCAGCAGGCCCCCACCCATGTGCAACTCATGTAACCCTGCACCCCCACCCCCCAGCACTGTGGGGCACCTGCCAGCAGGCCCCCACCCATGTCCAACTCATGTTCCCCACCACCCCCACCCCCAGCACTGTGGGGCACCTGCCAGCAGGCCCCGACTCATGTCCAACTCATGTACCCCTGCACCCCCACCCCCCAGCACTGTGGGGCACCTGCCAGCAGACCCCCACCCATGTCCAACTCATGTTCCCCACCACCCCCACCCCCCAGCACTGTGGGGCACCTGCCAGCAGGCCCCCACTCATGTCCAACTCATGTACCCCTGCACCACCACCCCCCAGCACTGTGGGGCACCTGCCAGCAGGCCCCCACTCATGTCCAACTCATGTACCCCTGCACCCCTACCCCCCAGCACTGTGGGGCACCTGCCAGCAGGCCCCCACCCATGTCCAACTCATGTTCCCCACCCCCACCCCCCAGCACTGTGGGGCACCTGCCAGCAGGCCCCCACCCATGTCTCCCACCACCCCCACCTCCCAGCAGTGCAGGGGCACCCTCCACCAGGCCCTCGCCCATGTCCCATCCATGCCCCCCTGCACCTGGGTCCCACCAATCCCCAATCATGTCCGTAATGGCCATCCTCCCCTGCCAAAAGGCCCAACCAACTATCACATCCACCCACATATCAAAGGCAATTACATGTTACACACCCAATGTAAATAATGCAAATGAACACATGTCTGTCACACACAATGGCTGCAAGTGAATGTTAAAACACCCAACATGACATGCATGAAAGCAATGAGATGATACGACACATTGAAGGATGAAAATATAAATGTATTTAAAATCAACTTGAATGGAAATGAAATGAGAAAAACCACAAAGCAAAACAACCAAAAGAAGATGAATGTCCATGAAAAAAATCAAAAACACACAGCACAATCAAAATAAATGGTGTCCAACGTCACAGTCAGAAAAGAAATCCAAGGGTAAATGATAAACAAAAACCATTGCTCCATGGCGATGAAAAAACTCCATAAAAAAGAAAAATCCATTGAAGAACTATTTACAAGATAATCCCGGGTCCATGAGCCCAACCAAATGAAACCTAACTATGACAACTAACTAAAAACTGAACTACATACAAAAACGTGGCGCATTGTCCAATCGCAACCAAATAAAAAAAAAATAAAGGAAACCTAACACTAACTATATAACTATATACAAAGGCGGCGGGCAAGTCCAACGGCTCACTCCGTGGTGTTCTGGGCCAGGGCATCATCGAACTCCTGTTCGATGTCCCGGAGGCGGTCCTGTTCCATGGCCCCGAGGGTCCGCAGGGACGACGCCGTCACCTCCTCCAACCCCCTGCGGATTGCCTCGAGGCACTCGGCCCGCCTCAGGGCCCTCCGCATGGAGTTCTCCGCCCTGACCATTGTGAGCCACGCCTCTTCCGCCCGCCGCCGCTCCGCACCTATCTGCTGGGCCAACCGCTGCCACACAGAAGACACACCCCGTCCTGGGTCCACCTGCCCTCCGGCCGATGCCTGTCCCTCCGGTGTTGAAGGCCCCGAGCCTTCATGGCTCCCACCACGTTGCTGCTGCTGCTGTGCCTCTGCCCGTGCACTGCCTCCTGCTGCCTGCACATCCTCTGCCGGCTGGGGTGCAGTTGTTGATGTGGCCACCCCTGCTGGACGTCCGACTCCCGACTGTGGCAGGGATGCCTCCTCCACCAGCCTGGCCGCACCGTCAGAGGCAGCTCCACAGGGAACCCAGGTGACTGATGGGTGGGAAGATGGCACAGAGGACGACTGGCGCGTAGGGGGTCCAGTTGAGGAGGTGGTCGGAGCAAGCCCCATCAGACGGAGGAATCCGGCCTGGGTGACCTGTCCCAGCAGGCTGAAGTGGTCAACGAGCCAGTCGAGATGACGTGCAGTCTCTTCATGAAAAGACTGCAGGTCACCTCGCATGGCCCGTTGACGCAACGCCACACCAGCCAGGACAGGCTCAACCCGGAACTGGATAGCCACGTCCGCAGGCAGAGGAAGGCCAGTTGACGTGAGCTCATCCTCTGCCTGAAAACGGGTCAGGACGTAGGCATCCCTGCTGGTGCAAGATGATGCAGGGACAGGATCAGGGACAGGATTGCACACAGGCACCTCCGCGGCGGCCTGTGCTGCCTCCTGTCCCTGGTCCTGCACTGCACCACTAGCACCAGTGGGATCCCCACCTCCAGACCCCGTCTCTGGTGCTTGCACGGCCTCCTCCTCCACCAAACCCCCCACCAACCTGGATGACTCCGTGCCATCTTCCCCTGTTGGGCCCTGTGGGGTCCCAGCTGCCCCTTCTGCTGCCGAGGAGTCCAACTCCAACCTCCGCCTCTTGGACCTCCCCCCGGCAGCTGCGGCCTGGGATGCGGCACCGGACTCCTCACTCCCCGACGAGATGACAACCTGGGAGGGGAGCCGGGCCTTGCATCTCCGGCTGGCGGTGGGATCCCCGCCGCTGTGCTCCACAGCACCTTCTCCGCCCTCTTCATCAGTTGACGCTGCAGACAGGGAGAAACAAAACACAGGCATCAGGGCACTGTACAATGGACACATACACACATGACAGTTGTACATGAGTGGCATTGGCAAACCTCAGACATGTCATCACAATCCCCAACACACATGTCATTACAACTCGCACACATGAGCCATACCACAGCCATATCGCAACTGCCACCATCATCCATACACATACAACAGCATGAGCAGCCAAAGGTGAGCCAGACATCACATGCAACACAGGAAGTGCACCACACATGTACACACACCACCACACTTGCATGCATGTGTACACCTCTGCCAAGTGTCGCACTGTTCAGACGGGCATCCATGTCACATCTGCCAATCAGGCTTCCACATACCACTGTCACATGCATCCATGTTGCATCACTGTTGCACCCTTGTCAAATACACACACATGTACACAGTGCTGATACATGCAGCCGAAAACAACATACATGCGTGACATCACGGACATGTCTACTTACATACACATTCATCCAAACATGTGTGCCCACACAACTGCATTTGGCATGCAAGCCTACACACACAAGCACCATCCATGTCTCACACATTACAGCCCTCGCATGTGTCAGCACCACGGCCCTGTACACCCCCACCCATACTCGACCCCATACAAACAGATGTGCAACCTGCACACTACTGAATAATCACCACACGCACTGCTCACAATCAAGATGCATGTACACTCACCGCTCGACTCCAGACGGGTCTGCTTCTCAAGGACCTGGACGTGGAGCGCTGGGGATATGCGTTCCAGGACCCTCATATGTTCTTCCGACAAGTGGCCCCGGCGCCCCTTGGCATCCGCTGCCTTCAAGAGGCGCCGGGCCTTGTTCAGGGTCCTGGACCTGAAGTCCTCCCAGCACTTCCCGACATGTTGTAAGTCGCGGACTGCCACCCCCTCCGCGTTGATGGCAGTCACGATGTCAGTCCAGATCCGAGTCCGTCCTTCCTTGTCGGCGCGGGAACTTCTGAAGAGGGCATCATACTGCCCCAGGACTTGCTCCACCAGGACACCAACTTTGGTGGCACTGAAGCTGGTGCCCCTCTGCCTCTCTGGCCGGGGGTTGTCAGTGGTCACAGATGGTGTTTGCCCCGACATGACAACCCCAGAGGCAGGAGTGGGTGGGCAACTGGGTCCTGGGGCTGGGCTGTGGAGCGCTGAATCCCAGTCGGGAGTCTTCGGTTCCAGCAGGGGTGGTCACAGCAACAGCACCCCTGGCTGATGTGCAGGCAGCAAATAGCAGTGCACGTGGGCAGCAGGCAGTCAGGCAGCAGCAGATGGCAGGTGGGAGCGTGCTCGGGGCTCTGGGGGGCAGTAGTTCGGCCTTCTGGGCAGGAGCGCGGTCTTCCGTGTGCTTACGCGTGGCCAGCTTGATACGGAGTGATTTGGCACGTGAAAAATCTGCACGTCAGCGTGTAATTCGAGGAAAGGCCCTTAGTGCGTAAGCGCGTCTGCACGCATACGCATTTTCATTGGACAGAAGGCCCCTCAAGCGCAAGCGCCCCTGTGATGTGACGCGTACAGACGTGCATGGGCATTTCAGCGTGCGTGAAAAACTGCACGTCCGCGTGTAATACGGGGAAAGGGCCATGCCGTAAGCGCACGTGGAAACTGCACGTCCGCGTGTAATACGAGGAAAGGGCCCATTCGGGTAAATGGCGTGACGCGCGATTGCGTTTCCCTCAGCATGGGTTAAAGGTGAGCGGGCCCAGCAGTTCGCTGTACGTGCCTTTCGTGGAGACCGACGTGTGTTGCTGCTTCCTGTTGTTTCGCGCGTCATCACAACTTCACAGCTATCAAAGACGTATCTCTTCTTTTGGCGGGGGTATTGGCTATGCGTGTTTTTCTGCATCGCGCTAGTCAGACGGTGAGTCGCACACGCTCTTTTTCCCACTGCGGGTGCCCCTGTGTATCGCACGCATTTTCGATGTCATAGTAGCCTGCGTGTCCCAGGTGTATGCGTTATTCGTGTTACTGGGTGCCACCGCGTACTGCGGGAGGTTGAATCCACGCACATAGGCTGCAGGGTTGCGTGCACGGTTTTACTGCAGTTTTGGGGTGCCTGAGCATTGCGTGACCCGTCACCACATCACCGGGGTCACATACAGCCTTGCAGGTGCAGGGGGGCTGTTAACATCTTGCTTCCCACCCCCTTCACCCCAATTGCCCAGATCATGTGGTGTACACCTCCCATTGGCACCACTCCATCTGTGCCAGCACTACTACATCTGTGCCATGGTTGGGAGGCCACCAAAGGTGAGGGGCGCCTCAGCTGGGCGTACTCCTCGTGGCGGGTGTGGTCGGGGATGTGGCCGTGGTAACCAGGGAGTAGGGGGACTCCAGGGTGTCCAGGGCAGCCACAGAGGGGGAAGAGGCATGGGTGCGCCACTTGAGCACAATTTTGTGCCATGTGTCGGTGCAGCCATGCCACCACCCCCTGTGGTTCCGGGGGATGCAGCTCCTGCATCTGGCACTGGCACCCATATGACCCGGCAGTCCGTTCCATCGACTGCCACGGGCCCAAGGGTAGTGGTAGCTGCAGGTGCAGCTGTGGACACCGGCACCCAGGCTCAGGGTCTGCCAGCGCAGGCTCGGTTGGCACTTGAAGAGCCCTTGGTAGATCTCCAACAGGCCATGGGGGAAACCATAGGGGCAGGCCGGGCTGCTCAGACCAAGACACGTGTCCCTGGGGCAGTCATGTCATCTGCTGCCCCGAACAGCCGGGTGTTGGCAAGTGCAGGGGCAGATGCACCCAACAGCACCCCGGTTGTGAGTCTGCCAACCAGGACCGCTGCGGCCAACGACCCTGCCACAGCTGATGTTGCTGCGCAGGGTCCATTAGTGGGCACCCAGCTGCCACTGACACAAGTCAGGCCTTTGGTCATCCCTCCACCTGCCACTCCCTTGGCTCAATCCACCGAACCCACTGGCCATACTGGTCAGGGCAGCATTAGCCAGCCAGGGTCTGCGCCACAGTCCAAGAGGAGGAAGGTTGCACCTGCAGCACAGGCTGGGACCCCACACACATCCACGACCTCCTGCACGTCGAGGAAGAAGCCTTTCTGTAAGCAGAAACTGGACTTCCTCGTGGACTACGTGCGGGGCCACAGCCGTGACATGCTAGTGGGTGCCAATAGTCAGACCACGGCTGCCCAACGTGACACCCACTGGAAGCATGTTGCGGAACATGTCAGTTCATTCGGCCATGAGGTGCGCACGGCGCAGGAGTGCAAAAAGCGTTGGAATGACATCAAGCGCAGCACTAAGGCCAAGCGTGCCTCAAATTACAACTTGACTCTGGTGACTGGCGGTGGGCCTGCACCAGAGGAGGAAGAACTCACTCCGCATGAGGCTCTCGTTGCGGAGTTCATACCACCTGAATTGGTCGAAGGAGTGGGAGAGAAGCTGGACTTTGATGCCCAGTCCAGTGAGTGTTGATGCGTGTTTGTTGAGGACGTGTGTGTTTCACTTGTGGGATGTGTTGTGCATGATTGCTGCTACATGTGACGTGTACATGTTTCTGATGTGTAAGTAATGCAATGCTACCGTCATGCATGTCTCCTCTGCCTGCATGCGGGACTCCATGTAGGCATGCTCCCTTGCCCCTCCTCCGCCACTCTGCACCCCAGTTCCACCTTTGCACTGGTCTGCTTCAATCTTGCCAATGTGTACTTTCTTGTTCATGTGTCCTGTGTAGATGCTAACTTCCAGCGTAGAATCTGCCAGACATATGCCGTGTGGTACAGCCTTAGTACTCGATGCAGGGTATCTCACTTGTACTGTGCATGGGTCAGATGTCCCGCAGGGACATGAGTGCCCATTCATGCTCCATGTGCATTGCACGCATGCCCCTATGTGTCCTTGATTGGATGATCACTGTAATATAAGTCCTTGGTTTCATACATTGCCTGCCATCTCATCAGCCTTCTCATGTCAACTGTGGCTCAGTCCTGCATTGCACACATGTTTAGGCTCTGACAATCTGTGTGGCTCACAGGCCTCAGCCTGTTCATTGGCCAATGACTCTGTCCAACTCTTGTTGTGTCTTCTTCACACATGGGCGGCCTCCGGAGTTTCCATCATGTGTCCTGCCCACTGTCCCAGCATCATTTGCAGTGTTGTAATTTGAATCACATTAAGCTGTTGATGCCAGTCAACACTGCCTGTCAATACACAGGTGTATGGTCAGCCTTTTGATACCATGCTAGGCATCCCTGCTTTGGTACTGGGGTGGAGGGGTGCTTGGCTTCTAGACATGGTACACATTGAATGCACAATGCACGTGATGTCTGAATTTGACATTGCACTGCCTTCACATTTCCTGGCACACACCATGTAGTGCTTGTACATGTAGGTAGTGAGTGGCGTACACATTTTCTGCACTGCATAGACCCACTTCCATGGAAACTGCCACCTATCAACAGGTCTGATCACAGAAGCTATTCAAAGTATACCCAGCATGCATGCCACGTCATATGTTGTGTGTCACATGTCTGCCGGATGCCTTTGCTGTCGGTGTGTGTGTGTGTCGTGTGCTTCTGACATCTGTATTGACCTTTTTCTCTCTATTTTTCAGGTGATGACGCAATGGAGGCAGAGGATGGTGTTGTCATGCCAGACACAGGGTTGGTAACGCCACATCAACCCGGCACTAGTGGGGGTCGTTGGGTGGTAGGCCACGAAAACCCCCAAGTGCTGCTGTCCATCTTGTCTCTGGCTGCCTATGAGTCCAGCCTTGATGACGACTCTGACGTCCATGTTGAGTTGGATGAGCATCAAGTCCATGTGTCAGGGGTGAGTGATTCTGATGTGGACACTCCTCTGTCTGCGACACCTGCACTGAGGGATCAGACAGTCTTGGTTCCTCCGCCCGTGGTGGATTGGGACGCAGGGTCACCCTCCACACCAGTCACTGATGTGCCTGGGACATCACGTCGATGGGGGCATGTAGTCGTGCCACCGCAGGCGGTGCCAACACAGCGAGGACCCCCGGTCCTTGGGTCCCACAGGGGTCTGTATACTGAGTGGGAGCAAGACATGACTGCCAATTCCGAACGGCAGGGGGCAGCAATGGAGAACATCGCTGAGAGCATGGAGCGTGTGGCCCAATATGTGCTCCCCACTGCTAGGCAGGTGCTTCTCCAGCAGCAGGCGGCACGGTCCACGGCCCGCTCGCTCAGGCTGGGCATGGCGGCCTCAGACAGGGCACGCCAGGCTGAAATGTCGTCTCTGCGTCAAGCAATTGCTGCTCATGCAGAGGCGCACATGGATGCCCTGAGGGAGGAGTATGCTTCCCTCAGATCCACTCTGGGTGTCCTTATGATGTCCCAAAGGCAGCAGGCAGAGGAGAGGTTTGCACAGCTTGAGCGTACCATCTCGGCTGAGCTACAGGCTTGCCGGGAGGTGCAGCGGTTGTCCAGCCAGGCCTTGCAGGAGGAACTCCGTGTTACACGTGCTACCTTGCAAGAGGAAGCACGTGTATCACGTGAGGTTCTGCTTGCAGACCTACGTCACATCGCCACACAGAACCAGGCTCACCCGTCCGGCAGACTTGCTGCCGACGAGGGGCAAGCTGCGGCTAGGCGTGGCCAGGCTACTGTGCCACGTCCTCCTTTCCAGGATGAGCCAGACTCGGACGACCATCTATCTCCCACATAGGTCGTGCTGTGCAGGCGTTGAGCCCATGGAGGATTTTTTTTTGGCTCAGCATCATCGCATGTGGATGTTGAGCAGCACCCTGTACCTCCCCCCTCCTGGGTGCCTCCCCTCCCCCCCGGGTCGTATGTGGCCATTTTTGATTTTTCTTTTAGTTTAGTTAGTTAAGTTTCTGTTTGATAGTTAGTTTAAATAGGTAATGTAGGTTTTCCATAGTTAGTGTAATTAGTTAATAGTTGATTTAGTTTAAAATTGCTAGTCTATTGTGCTTTCATGTGATGGTGCGGTGCTTTGTGGCTTTTGAAGGCATCCACTGTCTGTTCCAGCTGGGCCCTTCATGGTTGTCTTGTGTATGTGTTTGCTGCTTGGGTTCCTTGACTCACATATGCCACTCCTGCCTCCCTTATCCATGGGCTCGCAAGGATGGTTCGGTGTTACAGCATTTTACACAAGGGCTTTGGACTATCATATCTGTGGCATGTCTGGTGCTGTGTGACTTGTGTTGACACCCCTAGTGGGGATGATTTAGATGTCATTGTCCACTGTTCAGCTTTTGCTAGATGGGGTGTGTCATGATTAATGTGGACATTGATTGCTATGCATTGTGTTGTATGTTTCATATCTTTCCTGTACATGTGCTTGTTGCAATTCATGCTGTAGATAGTGTTCCACACATTGGAGGTGAAAGACGGACTGATGGTGTGATTTGTGATGTGACTCTCTGACATGGTCAAGTAATGAGATGCCTGATGAGACACACACAGATGATTTTGAAGCATTAATCATGTGTTTCATGCCCTTTCTGCAGGGGGATGAGCCTCCAGAGCACCTTTGCCAGCAGACATGGCCCATTGGACAACGGAATTCTGGACCCGTTTGTTGGTGCCCACATGCACATGTGTGCAGAAGCAGAGGCACAGTGATTGCAGACCCACATCCTAGAACTGCTGACATGTTCCAAGGAACTCCAGGCAAGGTGAGCATCACAGGGGGGCCACGACACAGCAAAGCTTGCACCAGGCGAGTTGCACATGCAGGCTTAGTCACAGCACTGAGGGTGAGCTTAGACGAATATTGGTGTTGAAGCACACAATGCAGCGCAGATGTGTTTGTGGACATAGTAGGGTTGTCTGGGACACATGCAGGGGCAGTGGCACATACCCTCCGGTACACCAAGGTCCATTGAGGCACTTGTATCAACCATGTAGCCTTCCGAGACATGGAAAGGGGCAGCTCACAGGGACATACAGCAAGGGACATACTCGGGTGCAGTGCATGTCTTTTCCACGTACTTCATGATAAATGCACTGCCAACTTTGTTTCGGTCATGGTGGTACGCAACTTGCTCTGTAGTCATGGCTTGCTATAAGGGTCTGTCTGCTTACCCAGGGAACATTGCATGTTGTGTGAATTGTGACACATTGGTGTTCCATTTGCCATGCACCCACCAGCGGCTGCCTTACTGCATTGACTGTGTATGACCCGTCACAGGGGTGATGTTATATATGGGTACGAAGCATCAACCACAGATTGTCTGTTTGTAGAGTAGTCTGTTGCTATGGGGCATGTTTGGTGTTGTGTTTTTGTGCAATTGGCACGTACAGGTTGTTGACTGTGTCTCTCTTTGCAGCATTGCAGTGCTCCTGTAACCGGACCTGAGAGTGCGCAGGCAGGAGGCCAGCAATCAAAACCAGAGCTAAGTGTCTTGTCGTTTTTCTTACGAACTGCTCTGCATAGGCTTGCTGGGGAGTGTACTGATGCATGGATGTATGTGTGGTTCAATTTGGTATGTTTTTTCTCCCTAATCACCCGTGATCCTATGCAATTTTGAAACCTGTACCCTCTACCCGGTGTTCCTGCTTCCCGTGCCTATCCAAGCAACGTTCCCTGACCCTCTTTCCCCACTGGGGTTGCGGATGCCTGTGTAAGCCCCAAACTTGCAGGCGCCAAAACCCTAGAGGGGGTGGTTGGTTCGTACCACTCCTGAGCCTGGACTACAGAAGGCCATGACAATGATGTCCAAGTTTGTTTGGATTGTGTATGTGTTCATGCAGGTTGTACATTTTCGTGCATTCCCTAGTTTCATGTGTCATTCCTCCTCCCCTCTCCTCCCCTCTCCTGCCGCTCATTCCAGTCATCCAGTGTGTCAACACCTGTCCCGACTGCATATCCCTGAACCTCATTCCCCACCAGGGTCTCAGGGGCCTGTGTGAGTTTGACCTTGCAGGCACCCGGGACATGGTGGGGGTGGTTGTTTCGTGACACTCCTGCGCCTGTACAGGGGACCTGTGACAGTACACATCCATTCATGGTGCATCATCCTATGTCATGTACCACACATGTCTCACATCCTGTCGTGACATTGTTTTGCTGTGCTACCTTGGTTGTTGCATCATTGTGGTAGTACTTGGCCTTTGTGAGTTACTGCTACGTCAAGTCATCTACTGGAGGGTGTTTGGGTTCGTTTTTATGCCTTCGATTTTGTGATTTTGGAAATGAGTGTGGATTCTGAGGGTTCAGGCATCTTTTTACACACAAGGTGGGAGATGGTGACGAAGGGTAAAGGTGATCCTGTGGCCAGGTGGAATTGAGGTTTGGAGGCTCCATGACCCAGGTGCAGTTGTTCAGTGGGTCATGGTCATTTGTGAGGGAGGGGGGGTTGTTTTGATAGTTGCCTTTCCCTGCAGTGTGATGGGTACTCTGACATAGTAATGGTGGTATCCTATGTACATGTTGTGTTCTGCTGATCAATGCCTGTTCATGTGCTGTGTTTTCCTTTCAGGTGCGAGGGGATGGTTGTGGTTTGACATGCTGGGGTGTACACATGGTGGATGTTCACATGTGATGTGTAGGGAACACTGATGGTCACTTGAGTGCACATGCATATGTGGAGTGCATGTCCTTGCAGAACCACACACTTGCACTCTGATGCACTACATGTACTCCCACCCTTGCATATCCACGTGTACACTGTTTGCCTTCTGGTGCCCACTGTGTCCCGGCAGCACATGTTCTGTGACCGATCATGGATCCAGTACATGCCTAATTTGATGTTTGACGTGGTCTGTCACTTAGATGTGATGCTCAGGGTGTGCATCACACACAATGGCTGTTCACTGTTCTGTGCGCTGAGCAGTGTGATGCAGAGTAGGACACTGCACACATGAGCTGCAGTGTTGATTTTGCAATGCATAATGTACATGTAGACAGGCATTCATTGTGATGTTACGTCTACGACTGTTGTAATGCATTTGGAAATTACTTATTTTGGGTGGGAGATTTTGTTGGTCTGTCATTTCATCTGATTCCGGGTCAGGCAGCAGTGTCCGATGCCACTGTACATTTAGGACATGGCAATGTGTACCTTATCGTTACTGCGTTGGTGTATGGGTATTGCGTGCCATGTCATGTTGATGTTTGGGAGGGTTTGAGTGACATGACAGTGATGGCCATGGCCTGGTTTGCAGGTATGTGTGATGCACACCTTGCATGTCCGGGTCATCCGCTTCTTAGAGCAACTAGCTGGGGGTAGATTTCTCTCCGCAGCAGGGCCCTCCCCCTGGAACAGACTTCCGGCCTGACTTGAACTTGAGGGGAATCATCTCCAGTTCTGGAAGCACCTCAAGACCTTCCTCTTTGCTTCTGCTTACTGTCTGCCTCTCTCTTGCAGAATTCTCCACTCTCACCGACCTCGGTCCCTGGCCCAGCCACTCTCCACTTGCACTGCCTCCCTGGCAACCCCTGCACTGCAGTACTGTCTCTCTATCCCTACAGCTCTCCCTTCCCAGCACTTGTCTGCACTTACCTTTGTAGTTGCCACCAGGCGACCTATGTATTATTTTTTTGGGCTACTTCCCCTGTACTAGACTCCCCCCCACCCTTCCCCTTGCACTTTTCCCATTCCCCCTACCCCTGCACTTGCACGATCCCAATGACACCTGGCCTAGTAGTACGGTTCTCTGTGTTCCCTTGTTCCCCCTCCCTGCCTCATTGCGCCTTGGAATACTTGTGTATGGCCCATATCATGTCATATGTCATATGTGTGCCTTTTGGTCACACAGGATAGCTTGTGTTTAAGTAGCTAGGGATGCAGACGATGTGGCACTTCCATGGCAACTTTCTCAGGGTGGTAGGGTTGTGACATTTAACTGTCTCTTTGTCATCATCGATTGTCACCTGGTATGTGCCAGGCCTGTGTGCACTCCGCAGGGGTGGGAGTTTAGGTGAAAAAAGTGGCCACAAGCTGGGTCCGGGCTTCCTTGCCACGTGCCCTGTCCCTTCCCATGGGCAGCGCCTGTGCATGTGGTTGGGGATGTGGGGGCACCATCATGTCCACCGGGACGCCCTGCCGTGTTGCAACATTGTGCAGGACACATGCTGCCACAATGATCCTGCACACTACTGGTGGTGCATAGAGTAGTTGCCCACCAGAGCGGTCAAGGGAGCGGAAACGTGACTTGAGCACTCCGAATGTGCGCTCCACTATGCCCCTGGTTGCAATATGGGCGGCGTTGTATCTTACCTGGGGTGGTGTGGTGGGGTTCCGGATTGGCGTCATCATATGGTTGCTCAGAGGGTAGGCACTGTCCCCTGGGGAGGTGATAATAGTTCAGAATATTAGGGTTTGGATATTTGTCTGTGTGTGACTTGCATGCATGTGCAAGGGAATTTGTACTGACCTAGGAGCCATGTGTCGCCATGCTGCCCAGCTTCCAGGGCCCGGCTCAGGGCGGACATTCTGTATATGAAACTGTCATGGGTGGAGCCAGGGTAGTTTGCATAGACAGAGGTGATGATTCCCTTTGCATCACATACCACCTGTACATTGATGGAATGCCAGTGCCTGCGGTTTCGGTAGATGTGCTCAATGGCCCTAGGTGGACGTAGGGCCACATGGTGCAATCTATGGCACCGAGCACTTTGGGGAAGTGTGCCACCCTGAAAAAATCCAGGACAACGGCCTGCCTTTCTGCGGGTGTTCTGGGCATGTATATGTGCCTGCGGACTGAGGGGCGCGCTGTCATGATTGCCATTACCTGGTGTAGGCAGCGTGACTGCGTGGCCTGTGAGACCCCCCCCACTATGGCAGTGGTCTGCTGAAATGACCCAGTGGCCAAAAAATGCAGGACATTGAGCAGCTTCTCCAAGAGGTCATCTTCCCACTCCCTGACCAGGTCTAGGATGATATGGGGTGGAAACCTATGCCTGCCATAGACCTGGTCGTCAGGCATCCCAAAAAGGCTTGTCCGTGGTGCGAAAATGCGTGCTCTGGCTATTCTCCTCCTCCTGCGGTGTCCCACGATCAGTGCAGCGACAAATGGGGCATTCATCGTAGCTGTATATACGCATTTGTTGTTTGCGTGCACTTTTATGCTGTGCGCAGGGACGCTTCCGCCTGCCTTCGTGTGGCAGACACGTTGACGCCTGTGCACGTCTTTTGCCGTGCGCGGGTTTCCCGTATTCGGATACAGTCCGAGTGTCATCGCGTGTGATTGGAGGGGAGTGAGCGTACACGCAACTGGCCTGGGTACGTGTGTTTCGGGTGCGCGGGAAGTTCCACACGCGATTAGCCTGGGTACGTGTGTTCCGGGGTGCCGGGAACTTTCACACGCGATTGGTGGAAATCACATGTGTTCTGTCATCACGTGCAATGAGGGAAACACCTGCCCGCGTCACGTCACAGATGCGCTCACGCGCTAAGGGCCTTTGGTCCAATGAAATCGCACATGCGTGCTGCCGTGCATACGCGCTAAGGGCCTTTCCTCGTATTACACGCGGACGTGCAGTTTTCCATGCGCGCTTACGTGCATGGGCCCTTTCCTCGTATTACACACGGACGTGCAGTTTTTCACGCGCGCTGAAATGCCCATGCACGTCTGTACGCGTCACGTCACAGGGGCGCTTGCGCTTGAGGGGCCTTCTGTCCAATGAAAATGCGTATGCGTGCAGACGCGCTTACGCGCTAAGGGCCTTTCCTCGAATTACACGCTGACGTGCTGATTTTTCACGTGCCAAATCACTCCGTATCAAGCTGGCCACGCGTAAGCACACGGAAGACCACGCTCCTGCCCAGAAGGCTGAACTACTGCCCCCCAGAGCCCCGAGCACGCTCCCACCTGCCATCTGCTGCTGCCTGACTGCCTGCTGTCCACGTGCACTGCCATTTGCTGCCTGCACATCAGCCAAGGGTGCTGTTGCTGTGACCACCCCTGCTGGAACCAAAGACTCCCGACTGGGATTCCATCGCTCCACAGCCCAGCCCCAGGACCCAGTTGCCCACCCACTCCTGCCTCTGGGGTTGTCATGTCGGGGCAAACACCATCTGTGACCACTGACAACCCCCGGCCAGAGAGGCAGAGGGTCACCAGCTTCAGTGCCACCAAAGTTGGTGTCCTGGTGGAGCAAGTCCTGGGGCAGTATGATGCCCTCTTCGGAAGTTCCCGCGCCGACAAGGAAGGACGGACTCGGATCTGGACTGACATTGTGACTGCCATCAACGCGGAGGGGGTGGCAGTCCGCGACTTACAACATGTCAGGAAGCGCTGGGAGGACTTCAGGTCCAGGACCCTGAACAAGGCCCGGCGCCTCTTGAAGGCAGCGGATACCAAGGGGCACCGGGGCCACTTGTCGGAAGAACAGATGAGGGTCCTGGAACGCATATCCCCAGCGCTCCACGTCCAGGTCCTTGAGAAGCAGACCCGTCTGGAGTCGAGCGGTGAGTGTACATGCATCCTGATTGTGAGCAGTGCGTGTGGTGATTATTCAGTAGTGTGCAGGTTGCACATCTGTTTGTATGGGGTCGAGTATGGGTGGGGGTGTACAGGGCCGTGGGGCTGACACATGCGAGGGCTGTAATGTGTGAGACATGGATGGTGCTTGTGTGGGTAGGCTTGCATGCCAAATGCAGTTGTGTGGGCACACATGTTTGGATGAATGTGTATGTAAGTAGACATGTCCGTGATGTCACGCATGTATGTTGTTTTCGGCTGCATGTATCAGCACTGTGTACATGTGCATGTGTGTGTATTTGACAAGGGTGCAACAGTGATGCAACATGGATGCATGTGACAGCGGTATGTGGAAGCCTGATTGGCAGATGTGACATGGATGCCCGTCTGAACAGTGCGACACTTGGCAGAGGTGTACACATGCATGCAAGTGTGGTGGTGTGTGTACATGTGTGGTGCACTTCCTGTGTTGCATGTGATGTCTGGCTCACCTTTGGCTGCTCATGCTGTTGTATGTGTATGGATGGTGGTGGCAGTTGCGATATGGCTGTGGTATGGCTCATGTGTGCGAGTTGTAATGACATGTGTGTTGGGATTGTGATGCCATGTCTGAGGTTTTCCAATGCCACTCATGTACAGCTGTCATGTGTGTATGTGTCCATTGTACAGTGCCCTGATGCCTGTGTTTTGTTTCACCCTGTCTGCAGCGTCAACTGATGAAGAGGGCGGAGAAGGTGCTGTGGAGCACAGCGGCGGGGATCCCACCGCCAGCCGGAGACGCAAGGACCGGCTCCCCTCCCATGTTGTCATCTCGTCAGGGAGTGAGGAGTCCGGTGCCGCGTCCCAGGCCGCAGCTGCCGGGGGGAGGTCCAAGAGGCGGAGGTTGGAGTTGGACTCCTCGGCAGCAGAAGGGGCAGCTGGGACCCCACAGGGCCCAACAGGGGAAGATGGCACGGAGTCATCCAGGTTGGTGGGGGGTTTGGTGGAGGAGGAGGCCGTGCAAGCACCAGAGACGGGGTCTGGAGGTGGGGATCCCACTGGTGCTAGTGGTGCAGTGCAGGACCAGGGACAGGAGGCAGCACAGGCCGCCGCGGAGGTGCCTTTGTGCAATCCTGTCACCGATCCTGTCCCTGCATCATCTTGCACCAGCAGGGATGCCTACGTCCAGACCCGTTTTCAGGCAGGGGATGAGCTCACGTCAACTGGCCTTCCTCTGCCTGTGGACGTGGCTATCCAGGTCCGGGTTGAGCCTGTCCTGGCTGGTGTGGTGTTGCGTCAATGGGCCATGCGAGGTGACCTGCAGTCTTTTCATGGAGAGGCTGCACGTCATCTCGAATGGCTCGTTGACCACTTCAGCCTGCTGGGACAGGTCACCCAGGCCGGATTCCTCCGTCTGATGGGGCTTGCTCCGACCCCCTCCTCAACTGGACCCCCTACGCGCCAGTCGTCCTCTGTGCCATCTTCCCACCCATCAGTCACCTGGGTGCCCTGTGGAGCTGCCTCTGACGGTGCGGCCAGGCTGGTGGAGGAGGCATCCCTGCCACAGTCGGGAGTCGGACGTCCAGCAGGGGTGGCCACATCTACGACTGCACCCCAGCCGGCGGAGGATGTGCAGGCAGCAGGAGGCAGTGCACGGGCAGAGGCACAGCAGCAGCAGCAACGTGGTGGGAGCCATGAAGGCTCGGGGCCTTCGACATCGGAGGGGCAGGCATCAGCCGGAGGGCAGGAGGACCCAGGACAGAGAGTGTCTTCCGTGTGGCAGCGGTTGGGCCACGCCATAGATGCGGAGCGGCAGCGGGCGGAAGAGGCAAGGCTCACAATGGTCAGGGCGGAGAACTCCATGCGGAGGGCCCTGAGGCGGGCCGAGTGCCTCGAGGCAATCCACAGGGGTTTGGAGGTGGAGACGTCGACGGCCCTGCGGACCCTCGGGGCCATGGAGGAGGACCGCCTCCGGGACATTGAGGAGGAGTTTGATGATGCCCTGGCCCGGAACATCCACAACTGAGCCGTGAAACTAGCCCGCTGCCCTTGTACATAGTTTCTAGGTAGTGTTAGGTTTCATTTTTGTTTTTATTTTATTTGGACCGTTCGGACATTGGCCACATTTTTGTATATAGTTTATTTTATTAGTTAGTGTAGTTAGATAGGTTTCCTTTATTTTGTTGGGATAATGGACCCTGGTTTGTTCCCATGTACATAGTTGACAGTTGGATTGTATTTTCTTTTCTATTTTTAACCATGGAGCAATGGCTTTCTTTTTTATTTCCCATTGGATTTTGTTTTGTGGACATTGACTTTGGACATTACTTTGGATTTTTATTTTTGGTTTTGCTTTTTTTGACGGACATGCTTCTTTTCATTTTTGTACATTCACGTTTCTGTTTCTTCATTTTTTATTCTATTGATGTTTCCTTTAATACATATTATTTTTGGTGAACTTCAATGTGTGGTATCTCATTGGTTTCATGCATTTCATGATATGTGTTTTGAGATTCACTGACACCCATTGGGTGTATGTGAGGGAAATGTGTTTGTTTCGGAACTTGCAATTGGTGTTCTGTGATGTAATTGCAAATTATGAGTGGGTGGATGCAATACTCGGGTGGGTGTTTTGCATTTGGAGGCTGACCATAGGGACCAGGGATCTAGATTGTGATGACATGTTGGCTGGGGAACATGAGTTGCACATGGGTGGGGGCCTGCTGGCAGGTGCCCCACAGTGCTGGGGGGTGGGGGTGGTGGGAGACATGGGTGGGGGCCTGGTGGTGGCTGCCCCTGCACTGCTGGGGTGGTGGGGGTGGTGGGAGACATGGGTGGGGGCCTGGTGGAGGCTGCCCCTGGTGGCTGGGGGGTGGGGGTGGTGGGGAACATGAGTTGGACATGGGTGGGGGCCTGCTGGCAGGTGCCCCACAGTGCTGGGGGGTGGGGGTGGTGGGGAACATGAGTTGGACATGGGTGGGGGCCTGGTGGAGGCTGCCCCTGGTGACTGGGGGGTTGGGGGTGGTGGAAGACATGGGTGGGGGCCTGGTGGAGGCTGCCCCTGGTGACTGGGGGGGTGGGGGTGGTGGGAGACATGGGTGGGGGCCTGGTGGAGGCTGCCCCTGCACTGCTGGGGGGTGGGGGTGGTGTGAGACATGGGTGGGGGCCTGGTGGAGGCTGCCCCTGCACTGCTGGGGGGTGGGGGTGGTTGGAGACATGGGTGGGGGCCTGGTGGAGGCTTCCCCTGGTGGCTGGGGGGTGGGGGTGGTGGGAGACATGGGTGGGGGTCTGGTGGAGGCTGCCCCTGCACTGATGGGGGTGGGTTTGGTGGGAGACATGGGTGGGGGCCTGGTGGTGGGTGCCCCTGCACTGCTGGGGGGTGGGGGTGGTGTGAGACATGGATGGGGGCCTGGTGGAGGCTGCCCCTGGTGACTGGGGGGGTGGGGTGGTGGGAGACATGGGTGGGGGCCTGGTGGAGGCTGCCCCTGGTGGCTGGGGGATGGGGGTGGTGGGAGACATGGGTGGGGGCCTGGTGGTGGGTGCCCCTGCACTGCTGGGGGGTGGGGGCCTGCTGGCAGGTGCCCCACAGTTCTGGGTAGTGGGGGGGTGGGGAGCATGAGTTGGACATGGGTGGGGGCCTGCTGTCAGGTGCCCCACAGTGCTGGGGGGTGGGGGTGCAGGGGTACATGAGTTGGACATGAGTGGGGGCCTGCTGGCAGGTGCCCCACAGTGCTGGGGGGTGGGGGTGCAGGGGTACATGAGTTGGATATGAGTGGGGGCCTGCTGGCAGATGCCCCACAGTGCTGGGGGGTGGGGGTGGTGGGGAACATGAGTTGGTCATGGGTGGGGCCTGCTGGCAGGTGCCCCACAGTGCTGGGGGGTGGGGGTGCAGGGGTACATGAGTTGGACATGAGTGGGGGCCTGCTGGCAGGTGCCCCACAGTGCTGGGGGGTGGGGGTGGTGGGGAACATGAGTTGGACATGGGTGGGGGCCTGCTGGCAGGTGCCCCTGGTGACTGGGGGTGGGGGTGGTGGGAGACATGAGTGGGGGCCTGGTGGAGGCTGCCCCTGGTGGCTGGGGGATGGGGGTGGTGGTAGACATGGGTGGGGCCTGGTGGAGGCTGCCCCTGCACTGCTGGGGGGTGGGGGTGGTGGGAGACATGGGTGGGGGCCTGGTGGTGGGTGCCCCTGCACTGCTGGGGGGTGGGGGTGGTGGTTCGACATGGGTGGGGGCCTGGTGGAGGCTGCCCCTGGTGACTGGGGGGTGGGGTTGGTGGGAGACATGGGTGGGGGCCTGGTGGAGGCTGCCCCTGGTGACTGGGGGGGTGGGGGTGGTGGGAGACATGGGTGGGAGCCTGGTGGTGGGTGCACCTGGTGACTGGGGGGGTGGGGGTGGTGGGAGACATGGGTGGGGGCCTGGTGGAGGCTGCCCCTGGTGACTGGGGGGGTCGGGGTGGTGGGAGACATGGGTGGGGGCCTGGTGGAGGCTGCCCCTGCACTGCTGGGGGGTGGTGTGAGACATGGGTGGGGGCCTGGTGGAGGCTGCCCCTGCACTGCTGGGGGATGGGGGTGGTGGGAGACATGGGTGGGGGCCTGGTGGAGGCTGCCCCTGCACTGCTGGGGGGTGGGGGTGGTGGGAGACATGGGTGGGGGCCTGGTGGAGGCTGCCCTGGTGACTGGGGGGGGTGGGGGTGGTGGGAAACATGGGTGGGGTCTGGTGGAGGCTGCCCCTGCACTGCTGGGGGGTGGGGGTGGTGGGAGACATGGGTGGGGGCCTGGTGGAGGCTGCCCCTGCACTGCTGGGGGGTGGGGGTGGTGGGAGACATGGGTGGGGGCCTGGTGGAGGCTGCCCCTGGTGGCTGGGGGGTGGGGAGACATGGGTGGGGGCCTGGTGGAAGCTGCTCCTGCACTGCTTGGGGGTGGGGGTGGGGAGAGACATGGTTGGGGGCCTGGTGGTGGGTGCCACTGCACTGCTGGGGGGTGGGGGTGGTGGGAGACATGGGTGGGGGCCTGGTGGAGGCTGCCCCTGGTGACTGGGGGGTGGGAGTGGTGGGAGACATGGGTGGGGGCCTGGTGGAGGCTGCCCTGGTGACTGGGGGGTGGGGGTGGTGGGAAACATGGGTGGGGTCTGGTGGAGGCTGCCCCTGCACTGCTGGGGGGTGGGGGTGGTGGGAGACATGGGTGGGGGCCTGGTGGAGGCTGCCCCTGCACTGCTGGGGGGTGGGGGTGGTGGGAGACATGGGTGGGGGCCTGGTGGTGGGTGCCCCTGCACTGCTGGGGGGTGGGGGTGGTGGGAGACATGGGTGGGGGCCTGGTGGAGGCTGCCCCTGGTGACTGGGGGGGTGGGGGTGGTGGGAGACATGGGTGGGAGCCTGGTGGTGGGTGCACCTGGTGACTGGGGGGGTGGGGGTGGTGGGAGACATGGGTGGGGGCCTGGTGGAGGCTGCCCCTGGTGACTGGGGGGGTGGGGGTGGTGGGAGACATGGGTGGGGGCCTGGTGGAGGCTGCCCCTGCACTGCTGGGGGGTGGGGGTGGTGTGAGACATGGGTGGGGGCCTGGTGGAGGCTGCCCCTGCACTGCTGGGGGATGGGGGTGGTGGGAGACATGGGTGGGGGCCTGGTGGAGGCTGCCCCTGCACTGCTGGGGGGTGGGGGAGGTGGGAGACATGGGTGGGGGCCTGGTGGAGGCTGCCCCTGGTGGCTGGGGGGTGGGGGTGGTGGGAGACATGGGTGGGGGCCTGGTGGAAGCTGCCCCTGCACTGCTGGGGGGTGGGGGTGGGGAGAGACATGGGTGGGGGCCTGGTGGTGGGTGCCACTGCACTGCTGGGGGGTGGGGGTGGTGGGAGACATGGGTGGGGGCCTGGTGGAGGCTGCCCCTGGTGACTGGGGGGTGGGGGTGGTGGGAGACATGGGTGGGGGCCTGGTGGAGGCTGCCCTGGTGACTGGGGGGGTGGGGGTGGTGGGAAACATGGGTGGGGTCTGGTGGAGGCTGCCCCTGCACTGCTGGGGGGTGGGGGTGGTGGGAGACATGGGTGGGGGCCTGGTGGAGGCTGCCCCTGCACTGCTGGGGGGTGGGGGTGGTGGGAGACATGGGTGGGGGCCTGGTGGTGGGTGCCCCTGCACTGCTGGGGGGTGGGGGTGGTGGGAGACATGGGTGGGGGCCTGGTGGAGGCTGCCCCTGGTGACTGGGGGGGTGGGGGTGGTAGTAGACATGGGTGGGGGCCTGGTGGAGGCTGCCCCTGGTGACTGGGGGGGTGGGGGCCTGGTGGAGGCTGCCCCTGCACTGCTGGGGGGTGGGGGTGGTGTGAGACATGGGTGGGGGCCTGGTGGAGGCTGCCCCTGCACTGCTGGGGTGTGGGGTGGTGGGAGACATGGGTGGGGGCCTGTTGGTGGGTGCCCCTGGTGACTGGGGGGGTGGGGGTGGTGGGAGACATGGGTGGGGGCCTGGTGGAGGGTGCCCCTGGTGGCTGGGGGTGCAGGGGGACATGCGTTGGTGGGCAGTAGTGCAAGTTGACATGTGGGTTGGCTGGTGGGCATGGCCATGGTGGATGGGGTGCCTGCATGACATGTGCTGGGTAGGCCCCTATGGTGTGAGACACCTGCAGGGGCCGTGGAGGGTGTAGAGGGAACACCTGGGAGGACCCACACGTGCAAGTCACGTGTGCTGCTCCCCGCGCACCCCTGTAATACACGTACCCTGATGATATCGCGTGTGGAACTTCCTGCGCACCCCTGTAATACACGTACCCTGATGGAATTGCGTGTGGAACTTCCCGCGCACCCCTGGAATGCACGTACCCTGCTGATGTTACGTGGGATACTTCCCCCGCACCCCGAAATACACGTACCCTGATGAGATCGCGTGTGTGACTTCCCGCGCACCCCAGAAATACACGTACCCCGCTCAATCGCGTGTGTAACTACCTGCGCACCCCCGAAATACACGTACCCCGCTCAATCGCGTGTGTAACTACCCGTGCACCCCGAAATACACGTACCCCGCTCAATTGCGTGTGTTACTTCCCACGCACCCCCGAAATACACGTACCCCGCTCAATCGCGTGTGTAACTTCCCGCGCACCCCCGAAATACATGTACCTCGCTCAATCGCATGTGTAACTTCCCGCGCACCTCCGAAATACATGTACCCCGCTCAATCGCGTATTTAACTTCCCGCGCACCCCCGATATACACGTACCCCGCTCAATCGCGTGTGTAACTTCCCGCGCACCCCCGAAATACACGTACCCCGCTCAATCGCGTGTGTCACTTCCCACGTGCCCCCGAAATACACGTACCCCGCTCGATCGCGTGTGTTGCTTCCCGCGCACCCCCGCAATACACGTGCCCCGCTCGCACAGGCCCAATTGCTGTATGTTGCCACTTTTGTGATGCGCTGGGACTCTACCGCCTGCCTTCGTGTGGCGGACGTGTTTCAGCTTGTGCGTGTCTTTGGCTGTGCGTGGCTTTGCCCTATTCGATTCCATGAATACGTGTGGTTCGAGTGTGTGTGGGCGTTCCGTCTGCTTCCCTGCAGTACATCCCCAGTTACGCCCTTATTTTCGCGCGTTGTTCCCCATTCCGCTCGTTACGCCCCGTGTCCCGCCCACTTTCTGGTGTATGCGTCGAGGTTGTGCGCTTTCACTGTGCGCGTCGTGCACGCCTTTCGGGATGTTGCAGTGACTTGTGCGCCATACACAGGTTTGGCGCACATCCCGAGGTGAACACGCGCAGGGACTTCCATGAATCGCACGCGTTCGCGTGCGCCTGTTTCTTTGCGCTTGCGCCTGCTTGCGCCTGCTTGCGCAACGATTTTCGGCGCACGTTTGTTCCATGAATCGGCCCCTGAATGTCTTTGGATAGCTATGGCTCCTGGTTTTTAGTGCTCAGCAGCAGGTAAACTGCAAGTTTCTTTCAGCAGCTGTCACTGCTGTTGCAAACAGGTGTTAAGGTAATTGTTTCTTTGCATCCGCCGGCCAGGGGCTAGCCGGCAAGTGCTGGTCTTAAAAAGCCTGCACTTGCCCCGCCGCTTTCATTGTCATTTCTATTGTGTGACTGTGATTTGAGACACTTTATTTTATTATAATTATATTAGGAGTTTGCCCGCTTTATTTTATATATTTTAATACGCTCTGCGCTTCATCCTGATTTTATTGTAAATTGATTTTAGTATACTGGGGAATTGTGTTTAAATTGCCTTGCTTGCTTCCTTTGCTTGCATACTCTGTTGTGTTTTCATTGTGGACCTGATTCCTAGTGCTACCTAGATTCGACTTTCTCTTTCTGGGCCAGAAGGAGTGGGAACTACATTTCACATCACTCATGCAGTCCCAGCGCGCTATTTCCAATAGGTCAGGAGCGTCCGCGCCGCGAGCCAGGGGCTCGCCTGTCAGTGCTGCTCTGTGATGCTTGGACGCCCAGCACTCGCGCTCTGCCGAATGGGTAATTCCTGGTTCCATATCTCATTAGGCATCCACTGGAGATAATTTGACGTGCCCAGGCACAGCTCTCTTTGAAATCAAAAAGTCTTATCGAGGAAAATATTCTGGCCTCGAGTCGCAGAGCGGTTATGCAGCGCGCTACATGGCGGAGGCAGCTCTTCCGTTTGCTCCCATTAACTGCATAACACCGGCTGAGTTATAAGAATGGAGCGGACAGGATTCGCTGCAATACCCCTTCAGATCAAGGGTCTTGTAGTTCACTTGGGCATACGCTAGACCAATACGGCACAGCCGCTTCTTTGCCATGGCAGAAGGGGGCTAGCACGGGCTGTCAGGGTTACATTAATGATCCTGGATTGCCTAAGGAGAAGCCTGCTACCTCTCCCGGCAACGACGCAAAAGACGTGAAAGAGAGGCCATACCTAGATAGTGAAAAAATTGTCAAAAGGGAAAGGAACTCAGCCTTGAAAATAGTTTTTTTTTTATTTCGAAATTTATAAAACGCTCACACAGCCCGCAGGCATCAAGGCTCTGTTATAGGAATTGATTTTTCATAGTTGCGTAATTGTGTGTATTTTTTTTGTCTTAGTTACGTATTTATAACGCTCTTAAACACCCAGAGGTTTCTGAGCGCGGACCGGGGATCGAACCTGTTGCTGCTTCGTGTCGTCTTGCTTCCAAGACGCACATGCTGCCGCTGAGCTATCTGCCTGGGACGAGTTGACACAAGATCCCTGATGAAACATGCTATTGATGTAACATTGTATCTAGTTGATCAGGATGTAGATGTATGTGCCCTAACTGAAACATGGTTACACAGGGCCGCAGGACCAACTATTTCTCTGGCCATTCCTACAGGTTATAGTTTGGTACAACGGGATAGACAAGACCAGACAGGGGGTGGAGTTGCCATTTTTCATTAGTCTGAGCTAGAAGTTTGGGAGGTGGACACAACCAGTCCTGAGGAATGTGAAAAACTCCAGGTAAAAATTAGGACGGATGCAGAAACTACAGTGAATGTGATTTTGGTTAATAGACTGCCCTCCACGATGCCTAATTTTGCATCCCAACTTTGTAATATATTGTTAGCACTACTCAAATCTATAACTAAGTTTATGGTATTGGGAGATTTTCATTTGTGGCTGGAATGTGAAAGTAATCATTCAGCCAAAGTGCCTGAGGCCTGTCTGTCTAGTAACTCACAGGTGTCCCTTGTCTGATCATTTCTTTATCCTGATGATGATGTTATGTGAAAAAAAGATAATGACTACCTCTCTAAAAAAATCATGACAACCTCCAGAAATACAGAGCAGCAATGTAACTATGGATCTCCCCGCTAGTGGAGGTTGTAGAAAGTTTGGGGTCTGTGGATTATATTGATAAAGTTTTTCAGGACTTAATTCAGAGAGCAACCAATACCCTCACACCTCTTAAACAAGGTTAGTTCTTATTAAAAAAGTGAGTGGGTGGTTCTCCCCAGAATTGCAAAACCTAAAAGTTATAAAAAAACAGTTTTTCTATGTCTGGAAACTGTCCAATGATAGTAAAGAGAAGGAGGCTTATAACACGGCTACAAAGAAATAAAAATTAGCTGTCATCTCAGCAAAAAAAAACTATTTATGACACCAGGATCTCCAATGCTCAATATGAGTCTAAAGAACTGGTTAAGGTATTAAAAAACCTGAACAGCCTTGCCCCAGCAACCCATATTGTTCAATGAAAGATGTAGCATGGTGCTAAAAAACTCTCCTATTTGCCTAACCTTTTGACCCCTGGACTGACTGACCCACCTATGTTATTTCAGTACTCTGTGTTACACCATTTATGTCTCTTCTGCTGTAAGTAACTGATCATGAAAAAGTGCCTTGATTCCTGAGAGTTTAGTGCGCTATATAATTAAAAAATAAATAAATATACCATTCAAGAAGCTTTGCTGGGGAAGTTGGATCGGAATTAAACAGAATATTGAGGTTAGGAGAAAAATGTTGGGACAAGCAGAGGCGTCTCCCAATATAAGAACAAAGAAGGGTTTGGAGCACCAATTTGACGAGTGTCTCAAGCTGAGATGTTGGTTATTATTGATCAACTTAAACCAGCGAGCTGCAAAGGTGATATTTGCCCTGCTATTACAATCAAATGTTGTGCCCCTGCCCTGATTGGGACTTCATCCAAATGTGTAAATCTGTCTTTTAAGGAAAGCCATGTTCAGACAAACTTAAAAAGGCTTGCATTACCCCTCTCTTAAAAAAGCTAGGTATTTTCCTACTAGTGGCAGCCAACTACAGGCCTATTACTAACACCCCTTTTTTTTATAAAAATCAAATTTAGATTGTGTGTCATATACTCCGATTCTAGAACATTTGAACAATCACAATATTTATTAGGCTTTAGGCATGGGCACGGCTCCGAAACTGAGCTGCTGGGCTTTAAATCTAGATTACTGCAAGTAATCGACAAGGGACTTCTTATTCTGCTGAACCTGTCTGCAGTGTTTAATCTGGTGGACCGTCTATTATTAATCACCAGTCTGAAAGAGGTTGCCACTTTCTCTGATAAAGCAGCAACATTGATTTGATCCTTCCTTAGCAATAACATGTGTAGGGTTTGTAGTGTGGTAGCAGAGGCCTTGGTGGCGCTGCTTCATTTTGGGGTTACCCAGGGTGCCTGCCTATCGCCCGCCCTATACAATATTTTCACTGTCCCCCTTTTCAACTTTCTGGAAGATAAAGCCATCGGGTTCATGGATTATGCTGATGACACGCAATGTGACATCCCACTATCTGGTGATTATGAGGAAGATGTTAAAAATATTAACAATGTGTATGAATTGATAAAGTTCAGGATGGTTCAAAATGGTCTAGCTTTGAACAATGAAAAAACTGAGCTGATGGTTGTGGGCGCTGAAAACAAAGTCCTGAAGTTAGGTGCAGAATACAGGCAATTTCAGGTGGTCGACTGTGAGATTGAGACAAAAGAAAGTCAAAGCCCTAGGTTTTGTCTTTGGGCTATTACCTAACTTGGCGGTATTTCAGTATCTTGGTATATTGGCAGTAAATTGGCGCTATCTTATCATGGTGGTAAATTAGTGGTGAGCATGTTCATAATACTGCCCTATATGGTAAAACCAACCATACCCTTATTATACCTACACCCTACTCTAGAGTTGACTGTAGGCATACACCAAGACTTAGCACATTTAGAAGGAACCAGGTATTGCTATAAATAGTGTATAAATATTGCATAGATTGTGCATAAATTATGCTAATGACTTATCTACGACATTAGCTTATGCCCTTGAAGGGCCCCGTTCGGCCCCAGCATGCATGGCTGAACATACTCCCACAACATACCAGTTTTCTAGCGTGCCTATATTTTTTCCTTTTGTTTCTTACTTTACCACTGTGGTGCAAGCACCAAGGTGCCTTCTAATTACCTTCCCACCTAAAGAATGATCATCAGACACATTTTATTTTATTTCATTTGTATAGCACACTTGCAGCCCAGAGGCATCGAGGTGCTGTTACATGAAGTTGTACGGATATTTGATTAGAGGCAACAAAACGCGTTATCAGTCTTGGTTACAACAGTTACAAAAGTACAGGTGATATAGCAGTGTTGTATATGTAATACATGGGGTGCAGGCAATTAGGCATATTCTGTACTTAACAAAGGGTGACATCATTTAATCAAAAAGCTTGGTTTTGATAGCTTTGCGGAATGCTAGGTGGGAATCAATCATACGCAGGTGAGTGGGAAGTGCGTTCCAATGTGACGCGGTCATAGAGGGGAAGCTAGAGCCTGCTGGGCATGGACATGAAGAGGAAAATAGAATGATGACACCAACTTTGCTTTTGCTATGGCAATTATTATTTGTGACCCAGCCACTCATAAAAAGGAAACAAAAACATTAAATGTCATGATAATACAGTTGTGGGGTTTTACCAAGGCATCGACACTGCTGCGGTACTAAAAGGCAAAATATAAACGTGCATTGCAGAATATTTTCTTTTTGTTAGTTAACAATGTGCGAAATAAAACAAAAATGACTCAGTTGAAAGTAATGACCTCTTCTTGTCTAAACAGTCACAGAGATAATTTACTTTCATTAAACACTCTCCTCAATTTTACAGTCACTTACATGGGAGTTTGCAGTGTCTGTGTCTTATCTGCATGGCCCATTTCTAACTCCTGCCTGTCTGCGATGAAGTATTGCAAGCCCCGCACAGTCACTGGCACTCTCAAAAGATGGCCTTGGATTCTCAGCAGACTTCAATGCCAGGGACGCAGCCTCTGAATCCTCTCGGCAGCCGGCAGCAAGCAGAAAAATCAACGGCCTTTAGTTGCACCCTCTATCCTGCCTGTCACACAAAGTTAAAACTGCCCTGTTTCTGACGTATTTTAGCAACTTCTAAACTCCTGATCCCACTATCCAATCACATATGGGAATTTGTATGTCTCTCTTCTACTTCCTGCACAAACAAAGAAACCTCAGAATGCAAAAAGACAGTACATTCATTTTTTTCACAGTGCATATTTCCTTTCCATGGAATGAAAAGAGAGAAAAAGAAAACTAAGACATAATGTCCATCCGTGTTCACTGACATTGCATTGCAATGTTAATCAGGGCAACTAATTAGTTACTGGAGTGTCATTTATTAAGGGTGGTTAGTTAGTTAATATGAGTTATTTTCACCAATGCAACCTTACTCAGATGGCAATTCCTATAACTTTATATGTGCACCATGCACTCTGAATCTGCTGTCTTTCTACAACCATTCTGCTTTTCCATTGAGGGCCTAATTCACTCTTATAATGACTCATTGTGGCATTCCACCTGCCTTACATCATTTACTGTCTCTTTTCTGCTTTTACACTAACCCCACTGAAAGTGCTGTCCTGTAATCCCACTTGTACCCATTTAACTGGCTGCTTTTAAAATTACTGTCATCTGCACCCATTTTGCTGGCTGCTTTTAAAATTACTGGCATAGGCTCCTACAGGGTTTACTTAGACCAAGAACTTTAACATGTGTGCTCAAGTGAATAGTTTGGCCTCTGCTGCTTCTACATATTACATCAAGCTGCTTGCACAACTACATCCATATATTTCCAAAGCTAACGGTGGCTAGAGCTATTATCAGATTGTGCTAGATTGCAGGTAATGCAGAACAGTGTTGGGAGGGTCATTTCTGGTCTTAAAAAGAAAGACCACACTTTCAGGGGCAAGACGAGACCTTCACTGGCTTCCTACTTCCTATTGAGGCCAGGATTGAATTTCGTTTGCTCATGATCACCCATAAATGCTTAGGAAGTATGAGTCCAGCATATCTGAGTGAGGCATTGATGAGAACAACTTTTGTATGAACACTTAGATCCAAAAACTCCAATCAGTTGGAAGTGCCTAAGTGTATACTCGCACAGGTGAATAAGTGTTCCTTCTTTGCTGCGGCACCCAAAGCATGGTATGCAATGTCTCCAGATTTGAGAGAAGTGAAATCCACCTAATGGTTCAGGAAGAAGCTGAAGACCTAGTTATTTAAATAGGGTGTCCTTTTTACACCTATGGTTGCACCACTCGGCCATCTGCATTAGATTCCTGTGCGGCTTATCCCTGTTATATTTTGTTTGCCTTTCTTGCGCCCTTATGCCCCTGGGCCACCTGGTGCGCAATATAAATTTATTAAAGTAAAGTAAAGTAAAGTTTGTTCATGGTTCTCTCTATTTTTCAGCAATTCCCAAAGGGGTCATGCTAAAAGTGGATTCACTGGGTGATTGCATCTAAACTAACTCAGATTTCTAAAAAGTGTTTGGGACTTTCCCAGTGCTGCATCTACTGTGCTGTGTTAACCTTGCCAACTTTCAGCCACACCAAGGGCAGAGGACTCTGACTGCAATTAACTTCTCACAGTGCAAATCACCCTCTATTGAACAGTCTATGTGGGCATGCCTCAAAGTCAACCCAACCTTTAAAAGTCCTTCCTTCACAAATAGATGAAGCATGAACCTGTCATTTTGGACCACACATGCCTTAATGGGTTGGGCTGAATCCACCAGGTAACATCTCTAAAAGAGGGTTTGATTGTGAATGGAGAGGCCCACTGTGAATTCAATTAATACTTCAGTGTTGTCAGGTGGTTTTGGGTCTCATCACACTTTTCTGATTCATATTCCACTTTCCTTAATCACCATCTTTTGGTGCTGAGAGGTTAAGATGTGCCAATAGTTCTCTGTACAATATGAAACCATCTTCTTAGCAACTTTGTATCTGGGAGGTTGCCAATGAGCCTTGCCACTGCTCATTTCTCTTTGGATTGTGCACAGCAGGAGCACAGCAGAAGCAGCGGCATCCATGATCCACCGTAGCGGCCGTGGTTATTGCGTTGCTTACCGCATGAGCAAGAGGTCAGCTCAGATGTAACCAAGGATATCGCTTTTTATAGGCATAGCATATGGAGAACGTGTGCCTGTTAGGCAGAGCCCAATGTATTGCATAATCCACCTTCACTTTGTACAAAATTGAACAAACTCAGAAGAGGACAACATCACAACAATGGAGAATATTTTAGGGATACATGTTAGTCAACATCTCAGGTGTCTGATGTCTCAGCCTATTCCATTTTCTGTATCTAAGCATAACAATTGCTTTGCCTTATGCAAAGACCTCTCAGGCTTCCCATACAGATATAGTCTGATGTTCAATCTTTTATTTCAACTCATGCATCTGTTGGCAGATACTCTTGTAGTTTGCGCGTTCCCCATATTGACTGTGATGGCATGCTGAAGCTGAAAGTATATATTAAAATGTCACATTTTATCTGATTTGCTCCAATGACCTCAAAGAACCGATGCCTGTTGACCTCATGTGATTAACATCCAAACCACAAGTAGATTTCCTGCACTAGTCGGTTTTTCAAGCCCACAACAATCATGTAATTTGTACACACTGTGACCGCCATCTTTGCTAGTGGCAAAATGTGTTATTTGGCTGTTTGTTCTGTCAAAAAGAAGGGGCTTACATTGGCTTCTTCCCCATATCACTTTCAGGGCTAGTGTAATGAAGGGGGATAAATATATTATGACTAATTAGCAATCCCTTATTGTGCAACCCAACCGCAATGTGCTATCAGTCAAGTCCACCATTAAACTGCATTCTATAGATCATTCTTAGTGCCTAACTGAGTGTTAGATATACCATAGGGGTCTGGAAATCTCCCCTACTTTAAAGAAGGAGTTCAGTATCACATGCAGAGGTGCTGTAATGAGTATAAACTCCTGGGGAATGTAAACATATTGCATAGGGGAACCCAGTCCATTAACAAGATGGGAGTTTTGATATATTCTTGACATAATCGCAACATCTGAATAGGGTGAATTCGAGATTTAGATTTTAAAATTCTGGTTTGACTTTTGTTATGTAAAGGCCCACATCCTTACACAGGTTCAATTCCACATTAAGAGAGCAACTTCTGTGGATTACTCCAAACTTTCATGTCATCAGAAACATGACTGACTCATGTCATTGAATCCTAAACTTTGACCACAGCCCACACTCTTCCACCATGTTGATGAGTCCAGGGATAGACAATTTCTTATCCCTAGTTTTTGTGACCATATTGTCTATAAATCAAGATATACAATCTTCTTTCATGACCATTCGAATATGTTCAGTGTTGGGTCTCTTTTGATCCCATAAGCCAGTGGATCTATTGCCAGGATGGAGGCTATTAAAGGTCAGACCCTACTGGGCCCCTCTTTTCGGACATGATTCCACCCACACATAGCCATTTTCTTCTATTCATGCTTGTCACTTGCATCTGAATCTCTATGGTTGTTTTCCAGTACTTCAAGAAGTACAGAGTCCATCAGTTCGGAGGGAGGACGGCAAGTTGCCCACTCAGGCTGCGTGCCGACGTCAAAACCTCCTGACGCCTCAACAAGTTACATCTCGGGGCACTCATTGGGATCAATCTATTCTGATACAGGTGGATTGGGTTCATAATCGCCAGCATAAGCTTGTTGACCTTTACCAACCCCTTAGCATTATTCAGTGGCAATGATCAATGGAATAGGCAAGCGTTGGGCGCTGAGTCTTTTTTAGGTATAATGGGGTCCGCCTATGCACCATATGTGCCGAAAGTGTACATTCCTATCCATATTCTCAGACCACCTCTAGCATGTGCATGTATTTTGTGGTTCCTATTTTTATTTAACACTCTGACAGGACTTCTTTTGATTGGAAATCCGCTGGGTTCTGGTCTTTGCAATTTGCCTACAGGGTTTCCTTTGCCTCTCAGGTTCCCTTAACTTTCGTCCTCAAGGTGTGCATCGTGTAGTTTTCTTAGACATCTGAACGTTTTCTCCAGTCTCAAAATGCCATGTTCTCTAATGAACCTCCCTTTCATGAGAGTTTGGTAAGCTCCCACGTTTTTGTAAATGTTTTATAACATGCGGTGTAACCTTCAATTACTTGATGACTTCAATTACTTCAATTACAAGACGTTGACAGCTTGCTCACTGAACTTAGAGCAGGGTTGTCCAACCCTGGGCTTCGAGGGCTGGAATCCGGTAGGTTTTCAGGATATCAGGGGGCTGGAATCCGGTAGGTTTTCAGGATATCCCTCATTAATATTCATGAGGAAAAATGTTCATACATTTAGAATCATTGTATGCATATTTATTTAATGACTGTTAATGAGGGGTATCCTGAAAACTCGGCATGGAACCGGTCCTCTAGTCCTGGAGTTGGACAACCCTGACTTAGAGAGTGCAGCTTCACCACCGTGATTTTTCCCAACAAGGCTGGCCAGGTGTCTGGGGTTACTCATGGTAATCTTGTTCATCTGGGAATTGCCTAGCATTTCGGTGGTGGACTGCCCAAGTGGGTGGTACCGAGCTGATATGCAAATGCATATTTCTTCTCTGGGAAAGTACAGTGAGGCAAGATGTGGCTGTGGACCCTCGCGAGTGGGAAACATCGCATAGAACAGATTATTTGAGCTATGTTCTTAATGCAGGGTTCCCATATTTTTCTAAACTTTCTAAAGGGACCTTCTTTCCACCCCTGAGACTTTGTTTTGAAGCATTTCTTGACATCGGTTCTATGGAATGCTCAAAGGTTGTCTTAGTATGGGTTTGTCACATATCTTTATAGCTTTTAGCTCCAGGGCATGTTAGGATTTGCTTCTGGGGACATGAAACACCCTGAAAAGCCTGCTCTACTGTGTAACCGATATAAAAAGTAACATAACTCCCCCCCCCACCCTCTTTTAATTCTTCATCCTGAAGCTAGAACGATATCCCAGCAGGTTAAACACTTTTCTTGGAAACCTTTGTTCAACCTACCAGACACATGTTGCAGTGCCTGTGGAACCACCTCAACTCTCCACCCTGCCAAAGTACCAATAACATTTCTTATTACAGTGCTCAGAAGCAGGTGCAATCGGCAATTAAGTGCTATATGATAAATTCATATTATTGTATTGTTTATTCAAGCAACCTACATTATTATCCACAGTATGCATGTGGACAGTTTAGTGTTTTCTTCACTGCGATCCGGTCTCAGGAGGATAGCTCAGGGGCAACGTGCTCCCCTTGGAAGCAAGACGACACGGAGCAACATAGGTTCGATCCCCGGGTTCATGCTTAGAACCCTCTGGGTATTAAGCGTGTTAGAAATAACCTATCATATCGTATCATATCCCCTGAGCAGCAGATCTGTGTCCATCACTGCCATTGCTATCTACCCTTCTGGGAGGCCACACAGACGGACACGCCAGATGCAGATAAAGCAGCCAGGGTGGGAATCCGACCAATGGTGTCCTACTGTCTGAGCTGGGGAGGAAGATGCAAGCAGGATGGCGAATGCCTGTGTTCCTGCTGAACGTCTAATTCCGCACCTGTCAGCAATGAGGAAGATGGGGATTGATTACACCGTGGGTGAATAGGAAGAGACCAGAAGAAGGCGGGCAGCTAGCAAACATGGAACTGGAGAAGGGGTGGTGTAGCACAGTCACTGAGCAAAGTACTCCAGAGAAACCTGCTTGGATCAGGGCCGGATGGTAGAGGATGCAGATGGGCACCAGAATCAAGGCTGGGAGGAGGAAGTGGAAACGGGACGTTGAGAAGGAAACCACTGGTCCTACTGAGCAAAGCTGGCCTTCTTGATCCAGGGGCCTAAAGTGCCGAAGCAAGGAACAGGTTGAAAAGTTGCTCTGCTCTGGAAACTCAATCCAGCACTAAAACAGCATTCATTGAGCAATCTGAATGACACTTGGCCTAGTAGGATCGTTGTCTGTCTCGATTGCTCGCGCCTTGAAACACTTGTGTATAGGCGCGTTACAAATGCCTTATCACATATCATAATGCTGCACACGCTATAAAACGAAGTTCTACCACCCATCGTGAACTGAGAAAATGTTATTTTACAACGCTGCATGCTGGGAAAGGGAGTTCTACATTTTCGAGTCAACTGAAAAATCATTAATTGTGTGACAAACTACTTCCTAGGAACCTGAGTCATAACTCGCATATTGAACTGAAAAAAAAACATTCTTTGGGTGACATAAATACAGGCTGGCACCTTAGTCCAACTCCCGGAACGCTCTGAAACAAAGCATTTGACTGAGTGAAACAGCTGCCTACTGGGACACACAGTGCAAACACCTGAGCAAACTGTGATCAGATGTGTGTGGAGTGAAACCGCAGCATACGGGCAAACCTATGCAGAGCAAATCGAGAGAACACATTTGCTCGGAGAAAATATTTTATATTTGGATTTTAGAGTGATCATAACATGTGTATTTGTTAAGTGTATTTTCACCTGGTGGCCCGCTTCTGCTCAATACGAGATGATTACTGTTACCCAACTCAATGAGACTTATTTTTTTTAACTTACTTTATCGACCTCAGAAGATAACTTGGATTTAATGCTGTGCCGTCAGGTCAAACACAGATCCTTGTGTTGGATGCATAGAGCTCTGAGCCACACTCTAGCCTCAAGCATCTCAGAAAGAGCCACTTGGCAACCATGCTAATTGCTGGATAATCACATCTCCCCTACTCCCCATGCAGCTAAGAAAAGGCACTTAGGTAAAACTTTCCGGGCTGTTTACAGCAGTACCAGCCTTCAAGCATTGGAAAAAAAAGACCACTTGCAAATGCATTGCACGCTGAGTGCAGGAGTCACTAATTATGCATACACGTCGACGCAACCACAAAGACGAAGGTGAGCCCACACCACCCCAGAAATGTTCAAAGTAAAGTTGTGTGCAAGCTTTATTTTTTGATACGCCTTTAATGACATCAAGCCTGTCATATATGTTTTATTTATTTATTTATTCCATTTGATGACAGCGCCCAAAACCGTAAGTATCACGGCACTGATAAAACTTAGGAAACAGATCACAGGTAGTAGTAATATGGTAGTAAATGCTGCAGAGAGTCAGGTAAGGTCTAGTGGGGACACCCCAAATTCAGGTTAGTCGTATTTGTTGAACAGCCAGGTTTTTAGCAGTTTTCTGAAGATGAGATAGGATGCTTGCTCTTGGATGTGGAGAGGTACGGCATTCCACAGGGTGGGGGCAATGACTGGGAAGGAAGTGCCGCCAGCTCTTTTTCTCAAAAATCTAGGGATGACTAGTTTAATCCGGTGTTTGTGAAATGCAACAGCAATGCATAATAGCACATTCCAAGAATAATACGATGAGGTCCCCATTGAGAGGATACGCTTAAAATTGGTGGTGGCTTCCATTGGTTCCCAGGTTCATATGAGAAAAGGCATACTATTAATAAAGTCCAGGAATGATCCCCAGTGCCCATTGCTTAATCTTATGTGTGGGCAATGCACCACAAGGGGGCAACCACCTCTTTCAGTAGGCCAAACTGTCCATGAACTTTTTTTGACTTGGTTAACTGGTCCCCTGATTGGCCTTTACATTTTTTTGAACTGATGGGATTGGCTTGCCAATTTCTCTCATCTGGAAAGTTTGGGTAGATGTCAGAATCACCTTGAATTGTCCTACAGGTTTATGACTCCACAAACTTACCTGATGAAATGCCCTGCAGTCTCAGGGTGCAGATTTTATTTGGTGCTCAGATGGGACCAATTACATACACTATCCACTTTAGGTCCACAGCTGGGGATGCCTAAGGAATGTCGGACACGTCCCCTGTGTAAAGATGTGTCGGTAGGTGAAACCGCAGGACACCTTTTGACTGCTTGTTCTGGCATGGGAGTGCAATATAAGGACCGTTTAGCCTGTTTTGTCCAGAGGTTACAGGGATTGTGTGAAGAGAGCTTCGGGTACTATTGTCTTAATTCCTGTGACCCATCCTTGATGATTGCCTTAAATAATGTTTGGAAGGGTGGGCAAAAGAAAATGGAGCCGCATTCCTGGGAAATAATGATACTGAAGCTATGATTTGGTTTCTAGTGAGCTCTTCTGTCAGCCTGATTTAGTAAATATGTTTTACATTTGGGTTATTTTCTTCTTTTACATTTTGTTTAGGACTTTGTGTTTTATGATTATATATTAAATGTGAAATAGTTCATTGAACTAGGGAACACATTATAATAAATAAAAAAGGATTACAAGATAAAATAAAAGAAATGTGTCTTGAGTTTCATTCTATCACATGCTACAAGCTGTATCAGCTACAACATGTTAATCACACAAAAGTCACCAATCACTAAAGAGTTCTTGAGGGACTCTTATGAGACAAGTCTGGTGGGCAAGACAAGCCCTGGTTTATGGTTTGCGTGTCTGTCATTGTGGGACCCTCCTTCTCCATTGCCAGGACTTCTATGTCGTCCAAACGTTGTTGGGCGGAAATCCACATGTTTGACTGCAAAAAAGCCTTGCCCTTGCACTTTTTAAAATCTCATGATAACCATAAGGTAAGACATAGACATCTCATTGCACACCACCCCATAGCAATTGCATGGCTGGCCTTGCTCGATTGTCTATTGCAGGCTTCCTACATGGTTGATATGTGATTAACCAATAGTAAGTTCAAAATGTTGTTCGCTGCTGCGGACCTGCATACAAAAAGCATGTTATCAAGAGGTAGCTTTCCAAATCAGATGTTGCTGTGGTGGTACAGATAGAACTATTTTTTAGTACCACCTATAAGCCAAAACTATTGCATGAGCACACAGATAGGGATCAGTGGCTTAGAGGGACACAAAGCTTGCAGATGTTGTTTGTTTATTTGCCAGCCCATTGACTGCCCATGGCCATGCCAATCCCTGTGGCCATTCCCACCCAGTTCCTGATAACTCCCATCCCACAACATCTCCTCATGGTAACTCTTTATTGAAGCCATACCATCAAACTTTGCACTGGAAGTGCCTGCCATTGTTTTTTTCAAAGCAGTTTTATGAGAGTTAATGACCTAATTGGAGTTGTAAAAATGCTACTAGTGTCATAAAAATGTCTTAACCTGGTCTGCGTTCGGCCACTTGTTTGTTTGTTTGTTTATTTATTTATATAGCGCCTGATCCAGGGGTAAATGGGCACTTAAGGAGATGGTTACAGGATACAATTAGTACATTTACAGTTTGTGCAGAGTTATACAATTTACAATAGTACAGTTATTGTGCAGATTATATTATAGAAATGATACATTTTGTATAATGTGTCGGCAGGAGTAATACAGTGATAAAGCCATTGAACACAAAGGTAGGAAAGAATGAATACTAGTGTATATGTATGTGTAGTTCGGGGTGACATAAGGTAGTGTTTAGTTTTTGTTCAGTAACCAAGTAATGACATGGTGTCTGAATGATGGAAAGGTTGAGATAGATTTGGTGTCCAGTGTAAGTGTATTCCAGAGTTGAGAGGCTAGAACTGGGAAGCTGGGAACGCCAGCTCTTTTTATGGTGTATCTAGGCACCACCAGACATAGTGTGTTAGTAGATCTGGTGATTCTGGTAGATGATTTCATGGTGAATTTGTTGGTGAGATATGGAGGGGCTAGGTGATTCAGGGCTTTATAGGTGAGGCATATGGTTTTTAGGTCGATTTTTTGTTGTATGGAGAGCCAATTGCAGGATTTTTAAATAGTAGAAATATGCTCTATTTGCAGTAGTCCAATTTGGACTGTATAAGTGCCCTGGCTAATATGAGGCAGCTGTTAGAGGACAGCAAAGGTCTGCAGGCCCTGATCAGCTTACCTGTGTAGGCGGTGGCTGAGGCGGTCATGTTGATTTGTTTAGAGAGGTTTGAATTGGCATCTAAGTAGAAACCGAGGGTTTTTACGCTTTTATCAATAGGCAAAGTATTTCCATCAATGATAATGCTGTTGTAGTTAGGGCTAAGTTTCAAGAGGTTGTTAGGAGAGCCGACAAGGAACAATTCAGTCTTATCATCATTCAGGCAGAGGCCATGTGTGGCCATCCATGCCTGAATGATGGAGAAGACTTCGTTAATCCGGCCGACGTCATCGCTGTAGTTACCCGACAGGGTTAGGAGTATCTAGGTGTCATCTGCATAGTTGGTGTAGGTGACACCCAGATGGTCCAGTTTGTCGAATAGTGGCTTTGTAAATATATTGTACAAAGTAGGCGAAACACAGGAGCCCCGTGGGACACCGCTGCTATAGGTGAGAAGACCCGCATGGTTCTGTTACCGAGGAAGGATTGGATCCATGTGACAGCAGAGTGGGAGAAGTGTGCTGCTGATGAGAGGTGGTTGCATAAGATTTTATGGTCAACCAAGTCAAAGGCTGCTGAGAGGTCTAAAAGAAGAAGGATGGCAGCACTACCCTTATCTTTGAGTTCATCGATCTGACTTTTGAGGTCGACTAGGGCCGTTTCTGTACCATGTTGAGGTCTAAAGCCAGATTTGACGTATTCCTAATAATTGGTTTGTCTCTAGATAGTCTTGAATTTGTAGGTAAGCAACTCTATCTAGGATGTTCAGTAGGAACGGGACCGTGGTGCTAGGTCTATAATTGGTAGGTATAGATGGGTCAAGTGTTTGTTTTTTTAACAGTGGGAGAACCCCAAACTTGATTGTATAAGCACTGTGAGCATCCTTCACTGGAGTCCTGTTTATATATATATATATATATTTTTAACACACTGAATACCGTACCTGAGCTCGGTTTCTAAGCGCAGATCCGGGATTCAAACCTATGTTGCTCTGCGTGGTCTTGTTTCCAAGACCAGCATGTTGCCTCTGTGCTGTCCTCCGTTCCCAAAATAATGTTAAACGTAAGCATTTGCAAACCAACAGTTTTGGCTTTCGTACATGCATTTGCCCAGCGCTGCCCAGGTACTCGCCTCATTTGGCATCAACTGCCAGTTAAATACCACTACGGCAGTGCCTGGGCAGGGCCTTTCCCAGGCATGCAGAAAGGCCCAAGCTGTTGGCATTGCCAATGTTGGCTTAACCTTGAACTAAATAGGAACATTTTCAAGAGTTCAAATATTATAAAAACGACCCTTGACAAAACAATTTAAACTTGTCTAACGACCCTGTTATTGCCAGGGGTGCCTATTAGGCATCATCTTATTATTGTTCAGGAGCAGAAGGCCCCAAAAACATCCAGGGAAATAATGGCGGGAGACCCTGCGGGAAGAGACACAAGGGCCAAGGCACCCGAGGTGGCGATGCAGGTCCCATGAGGCTGTGAGCAGCGACAGCAATGGGGACCCGAACCAGCTTCTCCATGTTGGCAGCCTTGTGACACCGAAACATATTAAGGACATTAAACATGCCCAGCGCACACACTACAGACTCTTTTCGCTGGCATCCTCAGCCCGTCACCTCCACTCTGCAGTTAGAGGCACCCTGCTGTCCAAAAGCAATTGATAGCTTTTCAGTCTGACATTTTGTGATTCAGCTCTCTGCTGGCTGCCTGTCTCACAATTATCTGCACCTATTTACCACCTCCTGCATGTCATGTTGAAATGGGCCCCCACCAATCCCGACACACCTTCCGCCAGCCCGGGCTATGAGGGGACGATTAACGGCTAGCGGAGGTTGGCGAGACAGAAGGATGGACAGGGATTCCGATATTTTGGTGATTTTAGTGGAGAGGTAGAAGGCAAAGTCATCAGAAGACTGAGTGAAGGAAATTAAAAGTTTTTGAGTTGAGAAGCATGGTTTAGAGGTTCATGGAGGGTTCTAGCGGAAATGGTGTAATTTGAGGATTTTGACTTTGTCGAGAATTGTGATCAGGAGCGAACAGTGGAGTTTCAGTCTTTCTCCCAGAAACATAAGCAACAATGTTTTGTGGTTGTCTTTAGCAGCTAGATAGCTGGGGAGATTCATGGGTGAGGATGCCGGGTGCAAGGTGTGAAGGAGCCGGCAGCGTAGTGATCATTAAAGGGGCCCTCATGCAGAGTGCCGGAGAGTGAAGGGCCCTCACTGTGAGACCAGTAACATCATCTCCTGATATGTAATTTCTTTCTTTGGGCACCATTTGTAGTTTGGTGACACATGGAACAATGTCCTACTTCCTGGTTCCCAAAGTGCTATCCCTATGGAAGAATTACACAACAGATTATTTTCTTCCTTGGCAATAGGGACAGGCCAAGATAGGAACAACGGGGGGTCAGATGACAAGGCATTTTATGGGTGGTTGTGAAGCCCCTTTGCTCACTAGCAAGCAGTGCTTGTGCCATGTTTTGAACATTTGCACAGATGGAATGTCTTTGATGGTTGGGAAGGAAGCTTTTCAGTGATGTAGTGGAAAGAAGTAGTAGGAGTCCCAGGGGAGTGGGAGACAACTAGGTTAATGAGAGATGAAGAATGCAGTGTCTGAGAAGGAGAGCACAGAGCAGGGCATTCAGCACGGTAATGTTGGGGCAAGACAATGCATAGATTTAAAGGCGTTGAATAGAAGCAAAAAGAAGGCACACTTTTTCTTGGGTCACCATTCGTGTTCTAAGGGTATGTTGAAGTGGGGGGGGGGATCTGAGTGTGCATGCAGCAAAGTTGAGCATTTTCTCTAAGTGAGCACAGGAGTAGTTGGGTAGACCAGAGGGTAGGCTCGAACAGTAGTCCAGTTTGCCAAGAGTAGCGGTCAATGTTTTTGACAAGCTGATCTGGTGGGAGAGTACAGATCTTCCTTATGTTGAGGAGGATGGAGTTTAAGGTTGCTATCAAAGAAGATCTCTATGTTGTGAGCCATGGGAGATGGAGGGAGGAGGTCAGGGTGGAAAATCGGTGGTAGAGAGAGAGTTGGGTTAGCATTGGAAATTGAGAAAAATATGCCTTGCGAGTTTAGCATCAGGCCACATAGAAAAACCCAGTATGTGGGTGAGGCAGCAGGTGATGCATTCAGCATTAGCTGGATCAAGGGAAGGAATGGAGATGATGATTATCATCAACAAAGAGGTGATAGTGCAAGCCGAAGGATCAAATGAGTTTGCCCCGGGAAGAGGCATCAGGGGTGAAGAGGAGTAGGCCAAAGACTGATCCTTCGAGGCATGCCCTCTGGAAGTGGTCTATGGGAGGAGGTATTTTAGAGTTTTGAGAGATGGAGGAGAAGAGAAGAGAGGACTAGTTGGAAGAGCATATAGGAGTGGTGAGTGGTGAGAAGTGGTTAGAATGTTGGAGGGATGGTCGGCATTTGTTTCAGTAGAGTGTGTGCCCTGAAATACAGTTCCAAAGGATTACATAGTGGATGTACCTCAAGGTAATTGATGGTGCAGTTAAAGACAAATCTCCCAAGGATTTTAGAGTGGTGGGGTAGGAAAGAGGCAGGCCTCTAGAATGGGTAATTGCGGGTGTCAGCAGTGGATTTCTTTAGCATGGGTGTGGATGTGACTAACTTATCACAGGCTGAAGAAAGACACCCGTTCAGAGAGAGAGAAACTGAAGAGTGTGGAGATGTAGGAGGAGAAAACTAGTACAAGCTTTGTGCAACTATTAATGAGGTGCTAGTGAGGAGAAGGACTAAGATGTAGCACACTCTGTATTGTGCCCTGATACAGCCTTGGTATGATGGGCTAGAGAACACATTTTGCCAGTGCTGGGTGAGAGCCCACTGTACTGTCTGGTACCACTGGAGCTGTGAAATGTGAAGTCATAGTGGCAATATGATGAAGCTGACTGTCCTCGGAGAGCGCTGCAACTTGTAAGTCACCTACCAACTCCTTGAAAGATCAAGACAGTGTGCCCAAAAATGTGTCCAGAAACCTATTTACCTAAATTTGCTCTATGTAATGGGGAGGTTTGTGTGCACTGCCATGGAGGGCTATTACTGAAATGATTGATGAGCAGGCATCTTAGCAGTGGGAGCAGACACACACCCTGGCTCTGCTCACTCAACTTGTGTTCCCTGGGATTCTTCACAGTAGCCCCTGCCGTGACCCCATGGTCCCTGGGATCGTCAACCCTAGACTTAGGAGAATATTTCAGTGTCTTTGGACTGAGGTATTAACCTTTGGCCAGCAGAGGTTTCTTTCTACAATTGAAGTGGTGAATCTGGCCACCTTGTCCCACCTTTACCTGTAAACTTGTCAGGAAAGGGGGCAGGAGAACAAAAACTGAGTTGCTTTCTTGGTGGAACTTCGCTACCAAGGTTCTTCTGCAAACCCATGCCTGTATGGTGGAAGTGGATAACCCCCTTTGGTGGAAGGAACTCTGCTGGTGGGAGGGCTTGCACAATGATTAATGACAAAGACAAGTCCAAAACCCAAGAGCAATTGTAAAAAATGGACAGCTGCACTTACCAGATCGTCAATTCCAGGGATGCTTAGGGTGGAGTGTCTGGAGAGGGGGCTTCAGCAGTCTATCGCGGTGCTAAGGTCCTCACATCAAAAGATGAAAGCCATGTATGACTCCAGGGGGGTGGCAGAAAATAGAACTTTTTGAAATGGAGGAATTTATCAGTCAATGGAAAAAAAACAGATGTCAGAATTGTTGGACATGACAAAATAACTTTATTTTAGAGCTGAAGATATGGAAGGCTGCTCCAGAAGAAGCAACATATAAGTGCCGGGGTCAATCAAAACCGGGATGACAAGCCCTTCCTGTAAACATCTGGTTAACATTGAAATATCATTCAAAAATAAAAAAGGCCAACATGAGACAAGTCAATAGTCCAATATAATGATTATAGGAAAAAAATAAAATAAGAAGAGTTAGCAAGGAACAATATTCTTGCGATGGACTGAAGGGCTCTAGGTGTTTCGGGGAACACCCCCTTCTTCAGAAGCAAAATAATCTCAAATTATATACATTAAGAATCATCAGTTTGCAAGAAACATAGCATAATATTTACAGAATACACAGGAGAAAAGAACACAGGACATACTAAACATTTTTATGGAGCAGCAAATGTGTCTTAATGTATATAATTTCAGATTATTTTGCTCCTGAAGAAGGGGGTGTTCCCCGAAACACGTAGAGCCCTTCAGTCCATCGCGAGAATATTGTTCCTTGCTAACTCTTCTTATTTGATTTTTGTTGCTATAATCATTATATTGGACTATTGACTTGTCTCATGTTGGTCTTTTTGAATTTTGAATGATATGTCAATGTTAACCAGATGTTTTCTGGTCTATAATTTATGTTGTGACATTTTATTCCGATTTGTATGAATATTTATTGACTTTTTTTAAGTAAAAATTATGAATACTTTGACTGATTTTGTATCAGCTTTAATGGTGTGCAGGGGACGGGAGTGTCTTTATATTTAGACACTTTTTCTTTGCTTTCATGTTTTCCACAAGCCCCGTGTCAGGGACTGTATTTCTCCCCAGCACCCGAAATTATTAAGTTTTCTATCTAATTTTGAATATTTGAACTTAAATTGGTTGTGCACCTATCCATTCCTATATTTGTTCTTGTGTGTGACACTAAGTATAGGTAGCACCCATATCTGTAGAGTATGTCATTTTCTAAAATCAATGAAATTACTGAGAAACATGCCACTACTTTGGCATTTACTAGTGAGGAAGCTAAACAGATTTTAGCTTTAATAGGTCAGACTGAGAAACTTCCAGACGCACAGGAGAACCCAGATCACCTCATCTCTAAACTAGAGAGAACTATCAGACACCAAATTTCACAAAAATGACATGCCTCTACTTTAGTTGAGTACCATAAGTCTCAACGCATACCAAGGGGACTTCGAGTTTATTTAAGACCCACTTTATGTAGGGAGAATAAAAATTTCATTGCCAAGTGGGATCAGATACTTAACAAGTGTTCGCTGCATCTTATTCTTTTGACGATCCAGGAATTAGCTAAATCACTTCACGTAATTGATCAGGAAAGTACTGATTTAACTGCTCATTTAACTAAACTCAAATCTGCACAGGATCTTCAGGTCATTTTGGAAGATATCAACCAGAAACTTGCATCTTACAAACAAGATATCGAACAGCGTAAATTACGTACATTTAAACGTGATACTTTTGATTATCATAACGATATTGTATACTCGTGGCAGGAGTTTTATGCTCAAAGAAATAGGAGTAGATTTCCAAACCCGCGACCTACCTCATCTGATTCAGAGAACACCAGTGAAGGCAGTATAGGCGACCCCATACCAGGTAAAAAAGCAACACCACATCAATCTTCAGATCCCATTCAAAATGTATCAGTCAGTGGCTCAGCTCCAAACACTTCAGGAATCTCTATACCTTTACCTTTTTTAGAAAAAAGACCCGACGTGGGCACAAGATCAAAAAAGAAAAACAAGTGATGGAGTCAATTGTTGTAAATATTTCCAGTAAAACCTTATCAGATAGCCAATTGGATATTTTGAACAAGGGACTTTCCTTTGTTCCTACTTCCAACTCGTCTCTTTTTGAAGAAAAGATTAATCTCCATCGTTTACTTCCTAAAATCAAACTCAGATTGTTTTTTGCATCACAAGCAGAGGAGCCAGCATTTGAAGGTTTGGATGATCAATTAGAGATGAAGCCTAAAAGTACGTTTGATCCACCGATTGACAATCCTGTAATTAATATGTTTAAGTTGAAAGTTGAGAATGATCTGAAGAAGATCAATTTTCACTTAAGGAATCCAGTTAATTTGAAAGATTTTCAATTGAAGGAGTTGGAAACATTGGCTAAAGATCTTGAATTAACCATAAAACCGTCCGACAAGGGTGGGGCAGTGATAGTAATGGATTCTGCATTTTACCACGCCCAGTGTAGATCTATGCTGGATGATACCACCACATATCTAAGGTTGAATGGAGATCCTACACCCCAAATTAGGGATATAATTGAAGATTGTTCAGGCTCTAGATAATGACTGGATTTCTGTGAAAACTAGGTCTTTTTTATTGAAGAAATATCCAATTATGCCTGTTCTATATGTCCTTCCTAAAATACACAAAGATCGAAATCACCCTCCATTGAGACCCATCGTTGCTGGTACAGAAAGTATCCTAGACCCCTTATCTAAATATGTAGATAGAGTCTTACAACCATTGGTACAATCAATACCCACGTATCTAAGAGACACTACAGATTTTCTTTTGAATGTGAATGAATTTACTTGTCTGTCATCAGATTGTATACTTTTTTCAATGGATGTATGCAGCCTACATACCTCAATTCCACATCAGGAGGGTATTGAGGCTATTGAGTGGCTGCTATTACAATAAAATTCTGTGCAATGTGATCCACAACTAATCATTCAATTTATCACCATTATCCTACATAATAGTTTTTTTCGATATCAAAGTGAGTATTACTCACAAATATCTGGTACATCAACGGGGTCAGCGATGCCCCCAGCATACACAAATATATACATGTACTGGTTTGAAAAATTGTTTGTATTGGATAATTTGGAATGGTCTTCTAAGATTATTATGTGGAAAAGGTATATAGATGATATGTTTGGGGTGTGGTGTGGCTCTAAACAAGAATTGGAAGATTTTCTGAACTACCTTAATTCAGTACATACTCGGATTAAGTTTACCTTAGAAATGTGGGAACCCACACTTCACTTCCTGGATGTTCAATTGGAGATTTCTGAGAACCGAATTAGAACATCTGTATACCATAAGCCTACTGATGTGAACAGCCTATTACACTATGCGAGTTTCCATCCCAATCCAATGAAGTCTAGTTTACCATACAGTCAAATGTTATGCTTAAAAGGAATCATTACAGGCAGTGAGGTCCTAAAGGATGAATGTATTACTCTGTCTAAAAAGTTCACCTCAAGAGGGTATCCTAATGAAATAGTAGAAGGTGCTCATGTCAGGACACTTCCCATCTCGAGGGAACAGCTATTAACTTCTAAACCCAAAAAAGAAAATGTTTCTATTCTTCATATTCTAAATATTCAAGACAATCATTTCACATCAAAAGAATTTTTAAAAACATTGGTCAATTTTGCCTTATGATCCTTCCTTGCTCGAACTGTTCCCTGAACCTCCAATGATGGTTTATAAACGAGGCACAAACATCCGCGATAGGGTGGTGAAGGCTGAACGAATACCTAAGGATATGCAATTGACATTGGCCACCAGGAAGAGGGGAACTTTTCCCTGTCTATCTTGTAGCCACTGTAATATTGTCTCTAAGGGTGATTACATCATGCACCCCCATACAGGGAAAAAAAATCAAATTGAGACATTTTGCAACCTGTCGTTCAACTGGAGTTATTTACAGTATCAAGTGTCCGTGGGGACTAATGTATATCGGGCAGACTGCAAGGTCTGCCCGAGAGAGGTGGACAGAACATAAATCAAACATCAGATGTAATAATGCTAAATCACCGGTTGCAAGACATTTTTCAGTCGCACGTCATACAATAGCCCAGATCAGATTCACCATTTTGGAAGTTGTTAGACGACCCACCAGAGTAGGTGACTATATGAGGACCTTATCACAAAGGGAAATGTTCTGGATAGGCACTTTGGATACTATTTCACTTAGAGGACTCAATGAAGAGTTCTCCCTCAACTGTTTTGTATGAATCCCCACGGACATGTGGATTGTCCCCTTTTGGGATAATTGTCTTTATCTTCTGTTTTTACTTTTTTCATTCTCTATCATCCTTCACCTGATCTGTTTGACTCCTGTTTTAGTTGGTCTTACTTTACATTTATTGCTAATTTATTTAGTTCCTGTTTCATTTTCTTCATCAGTATTTGTTCAATCGTATTCTTTTTGAGTTTTTCTTCACTGCCCCATTTCCTTTCGTTTATTAGGTTCTGGAGATTAATTTTAGAATAACCATTATTAATGTGTTATAGACATTTGAACATTCTGAGCATACTTTACCTTTTTAACTATTTACTCTTTACTTGACTCCATTCATACTTTGCTTTATTAAAGAGTTCAAGCAACTCTATTCCACATTTAACAGTTGCTGGTAGCTATCACTATTTATATGTGGTGCCTCTACGTGATAGGGACCGTGATTCCGCCTCCATGGCAATAAGATATGGCCCCGTACTTTTTTTGGTTTATATTTACAGGCACTTGTTAGGGCTTTATATTGGACATTCTTTTCATCTTTTTATTGGATTTATACATCAGTTCTGTGACAAACACATTTCCGCGTCGGATCAGGCTAGATTCGAATTTTATTTTTAACTCACAGAGTTGTCTTGAATGATGTATATTCTTGCTTTCTTGAAGAGTGTCATCTGCGTTTGTGTGCTCTTGCCGTTTGACAGGAATTCTTTTATTTTGAGTTGGGTTGTGTTTCTGTGGAGACGAGTATTGCGGTCACATGCTTAAGCCACATGACTTGGCCACGTGACTTTTTATAGTCACGTGTTTAAGCACCTTTACAATGGGCGACCTTATTCACAACATGTCACGTTTTTTTTAAAACGTGACTTGGTCATATGACTTCCAAGTAGACACTATTTAAGCGTTAGTCTCTCTTAGAGGCTTCTCAGTACGAGTCGTGGAGATCGTTGGAGTCAGTACTTTTTGAATCTGAGGTGAGTTTAATGGATAGATTGGCGATCCCTTTGTAGACATTCTTTGTGGTTTAGAATTAGTTGAGCTTATACATTCATTTTTTTATGTTGCATTGTACAACTAGTATTTAATTAATAATTAATTTTGAACCTTACTAATATTCTTTAGAGAATTGTTTTAAGAGTATACTGGTTTTCTGGTCTATTTATCTATAAATGTTGTTGCTTTTCTTTTTGTCTTTTGATTTTTTTTTCTATTAGATTTAGTGATTCACTTGGTATGTGTTGGCATTTTCCGGGTACCACAAACAGTGAGAGTGGACTCATATGGGTGTACATCCACCAATTAGTGGGGAGTCATTGATTGACACATCGTCTACTCATGTGATAAAGAATCTAGTGAATGCGGGGGGTTTTGCACCCATTGGTAAGCATTATACTCAATTATATGTAGAACTTCAGAGTATTTACTAGGCGAGTGACAATAAACTAAGGATGGATATATCTTTGTTCTCTCCATATAGAGTATCTACAACACTTTGAAATTACCATTGTGCATCAATATCCTACCTATAGTGGAATTTGTCCACTCCCAAATTAATTTGATTCATCGATGTGGTGAGCCAAGCATTGCTGCCATCAACTTTTGTTTACATAGGTATATTCTGGCTTTTTATCCTCTCTTCTTCATTTACCCTAGCACCTCACTTTCTGAGGTCATTTATGTTCTTTTTTGGAGTCACACTCACAGTATGTTGGATGATGTATTCAGGCATTTGATTTTGACAGTTTACATTGCATTTATATAAATATTAATGAATGTGATAGTACACATTTGCTGCTCCATAAAAATGTTTAGCATGTCCTGTGTTCTTTTCTCCTGTGTATTCTGTAAATATTATACTATGTTTCTTGCAAACTGATGATTCTTAATGTATGTAATTTCAGATTATTTTGCTCCTGGAGAAGGGGGTGTTCCCCGAAACGCGTAGAGCCCCTCAGTCCATCGCAAGAATATTGTTCCTTGCTAACTCTTCTTATTTGATTTTTTTGCTATAATCATTATATTGGACGGTTGACTTGTCTCATGTTGGCCTTTTTGAATTTTGAATGATATTTCAATGTTAACCAGATGTTTTCTGGTCTATAATTTATGTTGTGACATTTTTTTCCAATTTTTATGAATATTTATTGACTTTTTTGAAGTAAAAATTATGAATACTTTGACTGATTTAGTATCAGCTTTAATGGTGTGCACGGGACGGGAGTGTCTTTATATTTAGACACTTTTTCTTTGCTTTCATGTTTTCCACAAGCCCCGTGTCAGGGCCTGTATTCCTCCCCAGCACCCGAAACCGAGACAGAACAGGGTTGCAGAGTCAGGAGACATGCGGGAAACCATTTTGTTCAAAATAAAGAGTCAATGTTGGCCTGGGTTCAGGGATGCTATTTCAAGGAATAATTGCAAGATACAAGGGGAGGCAGATGGATACCCATGAGACATATTTCTCTTAGATTAAAAAAGAAAGCATTTGCACCAGCCAAGTATTGGACAATTAAAAGTCTATAAAGTCTGTACAAGATGGAGTGAGCAAGACTCTAGAGGCCAAGAGGAGCATCAACACCCAGTATAATTAAATTAAATAATAAAAGAAAAGGACACATTTGAAGTCTCCTCACAAGTGATTCAGACGTCGACAACAAGGGCTATTAATTAGGATATCAGGTAATATTTTCGCCAGCAAAAATATCGCCGAACATATGGTCTTCGGGAACGGCCATAGGCGATATTTTTGGTAGCAAAAATATTAGGTGTTGGGGTTGCGGGGGTGTCCCCGGCACATTAAAAAATGATGTGGGGGTTGCGGGGGTGTCCCCCGCAGGGTCCATGTGTTATTTGCGCTGCAAAAATATGGCGATATTTTTGCATCACGATATTCTTGCGGCAAAAATATCACATGGAACCTTAATTAGGCCTTGGATGAAGATAGTGATGTGCTTACACTCCCTCAAATGTCTCAGAACAGAGAGCTGGCTACCAGGTGAACTGCAGATGGGAAAACTTTGGCTTATGTCCGGACTGATGAGAGATGATGGATTAATTGGGAAAGTGGGGAGTAGTCTAATGTTGCTCTACGCACCTGGGTTTTGTTTCACGTACGTGCTGCTAACGAGCCGAATGTCCAAAGTTGTATGAGAATGCCAACCAATCAGGGGGTCTGTGGAGTAACTGCTTATACAATGTTGCATAGAACAATCCACTGCCATTTTCTCTGCTATGATCAGTATTATACATATTTAGAGGAAGTTTGAGGTGTGGTTTACAGGTAAGAGGCAGCCAATGATGTACTAACCCCATATGCTCTCCTAACCAATCCCTCCTTTCAATAGGTTTTACAGTTTTCCATGTGGGATGACATCATAGATGACACATATTGGGGTATAGAGCCTCTGTATAATCAAGTTTGTGTTTGAGTGTGCAAGCATCAGCCTGATGTCTGCCAGTTTGCTCTGCTTTATTAAATTGAGAATAAAGTAGTAATTTGACATATTCTTTGAGTTTGTCCGGTTATTCGGTCTGAGGTCTTTATCGGTAATCCCATCTAGCACAAGAGACACTTCAAGGTGCTAGAGCACAGGTTGTTCCCAAGAGACGAGCGTGGACACAGACATAGAACCCTTCCAGAGGACTGCCAAGTCTCCATCGGCTCAAAGAGAGCAAGCTCCTAGGACAGGAGTCCAGGGTTGTGATTACTCTATCCACCCGAATAAAGATAAAGAGGACTTCAACATCACATAGGGCCTCATTCTGAGGTTGGAGGTAATCATGGCGCTATTAGCGCCATGACTACCTCCAATACCAGTACCGAGTCCACCCTTGTTCAATGGGGACTTACTGGTCTATTCCGATCTTTGCGGGACCGGTAAACCCCCATTGAAAAAGCCATTCCCCATTCCCATTTCTGCCCCTATAAGGCTCAATGGGAAGGGGGAAGGAGCTGATAACAGTACCGCAAATTGCGGTACCGTTAATAGCTCTGAAGTCCCTGAACGGGCCCCGTCCATAACGCCTGGTAAAACCAGGCATTAAGGAAGGGACCCGCTAAGGGACCTCTGAATAGGGCGCAAAGGGATTACCGGCACCAATGTCCTTAACGGTACCCGCTATCCCTTTGCGCCCACCTGGTAATGAGGCCCATAGACTACAACCAAGCTCTCACTGTTCCCACTTTAAGAAGATGTAACCAAGAGGTTAGGATAGTCCTGCAATGAGGGCATTAGCCAGTGGTCGAAGCGAGTGATAACAGTCAGGAGCGGCGTCCCACTACTTTTATATTTTACTGTTAACAGTTCCACTACTTTTTTCATACTTCTCCACTTTAACACCCAATGTCAAAGTAAAAAAAAAGTTTACAGCCATCTTAAATCACAATCCAATTAACAATACATTACATCCTTTTGCGAACAATCAACCATCAAGAAACATGAGTAAATAGAACGATGTATGCAAGGCCCTACCAAGATGGTTCCAATTTCTATTTACAATTATCCAAATTGGTTGATGCTCCACTCCCTGGCAATCCCTCACAATGGTAGATCTGCAGCACCTCTTCCATAAACTTCATCACCCCCATAATGGTTCATGTATTCTCACCTATTAGAAACCTAGTCCACCATTCCTTTGGCGATAATGATTTGCATCCTTTGGCAATATCACCCATATATTTCGTCCTCAATGTATTTAAAGATTTGCATTCTATGATCAGATGCTCAACCGCTCATGGATATCTGGCCACGGAATCTACAATCGGGACTAAGATCACCCAACATCCTTCAGTAACCCAGAAACTCTCATGTCGGAAGGATATTCATTCTCAGTCTTAGAAAGAGATTGCGATATCAAGGGCAGGGGAATTTGGTCAGGTAAACCAGGAGTCGATTAACTCCTCAACCCTCCAATCCCATATTCAAGGCTAACTTGTATTTTGATCTTTGAGTTAGCGTGTCAATCCAATCTTGGTACATTATTTCCTTTTTGACTTTCCACAGATTTCTCAATAGGACTTCTTCAGAAAGTAGCAAAACCCCTTTTCCAAATGTCCAGGTAACCATGGATAGGGTTATTTTTTAGTGTTTCGGAGTGGGAGGGGGAGTCTATATCAGTACATTTCCTATAGAATGTTAGAATCTTCCACCTAACTGCAGATCTCATCGACCGGATCCCTAGCTCAAATCTGATCACAGCATTTGGAAGGGACTGAGGGAGTCAAAGGACTCTTTTCCAATAGAAGCCCTCCATAATCTCCCAGAATGTGTTGGGCCAAACCCTCATGGTTTCGTCACCATAAATCAGGATAGGCACAACATTCTGTTTGAAAGACGTGCATACTGGAATTAGAGAGAATTTCCCAAACCTCTTATGTAATATTACCCCCTGGGCTGTAAGTCTTTTATATTTAGGTCTGATATTCTACTTCCATTGCTTTCATTTGTGCAACAATTCAGACAGACGCCTAAATAAGATATTGAGTCCGCACATTCCATGGATGCTTTGCCCACCCTCCCTTTTAATTCTGAGCTCCTTTTCCCTGTTTTAGGTTCCAGGATCATTATTTTTGCATTTTTGACATTTAGTTTGAGACCATTCAGCTCAAAGTAATTTCTTAGTTCATTCAGTCTCTGCTTTAGACCTATTTACGTCTGGTCTAAGATAACAATGTCATCAGCATTAAAGATCCAGGAACTGTTTGTTTATATATTCTGGGTGGAAAGGCCTGCACAAAGTCTTGCCTCTCCTCAATGCCTGTTAGATTGAGATTAAATAAACTGGTGCCAAAGAACATCGCCGTTTTTCGTTCTCTGTATGTTTTATTGTTTTCCGAGAGCAGGCCCTGAGTGGACAGTCTGATCCGCACGCTCATGTTCGAGTACAGGGCCATAATTGCCTCAATAAGTTCTCTCGGGCAACCCAGGATATACATTTTCCCCACAACCTTTCCCTTTTGACACTATCAAAGGTCTGCTCAAGGTCAATGAACGCTAAATATAGCCTAGATTTTGCTTTAACAGTTCTTGTCTTAAGTGTATTCAACAGGAAAACGTTGAGGCTATTACCTACTCCCCTAACAAATCCAGTCTGTCTCGGGTGCAGGCTCCCAGCTTGCCTAGCCCAATTAAGAAGATGCCTCAACATAATTGAGGCAAAGATCTTTCCCAAGGTGCCAGAAGGGCGATCGGCCTATAGTTTTTTGGATCTACCCTAACGCCCTTCTTGAACACTGGCATAATAAGGGCAGATTTCCAAGAGTTATGTACATCCCTGCACACCAGAATTTGATTGAATAGCAGGAGACAAAACTCTGCCCACAATGCTGGGTTTTGTTTGAGAATATTATTATTTAAACTATCCAGGCCGGCTGCCCGTAATGTGTTCAGTTTCTTCATTAGACCCACAATATCGTCTTTGCTAAATTCAGTGACCCATTTTGGAGCTTGGACATTCCTATTAGACGATTTTATATCATCCTCTTTCACCATTGCCTTTATGGGGTGTCTAACCCAATTACGGTCCAAATCTGCTGACGGCCTTTTTGCAAACAGCTAGGAGAAGTGCTCAACCCAATTGGCCTCCGATACTGCAGGTATCATACTTGCCAGCTGATATTCCCTTTTTGTTGTTTAGCAAGGATCAAAGGTCCCTCATATATTTTATTTTTGCTAAGGCTTTCAATATTTCTTCAGAATTGTGTTGTATCCGCAGGCCCCTAGATGACAACAGCCAATTTCGATATTACTGTTTCCTTTTTTTTATCAACTGATGTATATCACTCATCTTTATTCTGTAAAGCCTTCTCAAATCATAACAATACATGTGGCTTTCTTCTACTAGCTGTTTATTATAATGGTCGCATCTCTTTACCCCATGTCATAGGCCCAGAATGTTTTCTTGGACGTTCTTCCCTCCAGCTTCCAATACCACAATTCTGAGGTGGGTAGAGGTTTTGTAGGGGAGATGTTGTGCTTTCCTGCAGCAAATGTTCCTAAAATCTCTCTTTGTGGGAGAATAATATACTCCAGTGGCAGTTTGAGCATTGCTTTAAAGACTGCCCCTTTTTTAATATGCAAATTCAGCAATTCTAGCAAATGCTATTTTTATATAGGGAAAAGGGCATAGAAGAGGATAACAGAAATGTCATAGTGTAACTTCTTTTTTTGTGTGTGCAAAACCAGTGCTTTTGAAAAGAGAATCCCCTCGCACTGCTGGCCCTGCATTACATATGGCCACTAAGGCTGTTGTCAAGCAGTAAATCAGACACATGCAAAAGTGGTGGCTTTGATGCCAGGCCACCACATTATAACTTTAACAGAATATAGTGCGTGTAGGAAAGTGTTCTTCCGTCATGGAAGAACACTTTCCTATGTTTGCATGCACCTCAGAATCCGGGTCCTAGTATTCATGCTATAGTTCCTTGTGAACAGATCTCATATTGTATTGTTGGGAAGGGGTTAAACCCGACCCAAGACCTTAGGCACTTTAGAATTGTAATGGACCAAAGGGTGAGGTGGGCATCGTAATATCCGCACACGATCAAAATATTACAATCAATATATAGGCTTAAATATAGTGTATGCATGCAATCAAAAGCCATTTTGTTAGATATAGCCAGAAGCACAAGGCCTGCACGGCCACAGGCCATTCAGTGCATCAGAATACAGGCTGCGAAGTTGCATGGAGAAACCTCACTAGGCCCAAGCAATTGAGAAACAGGCCACGCTGCCAACCCCCAAAGAAACCTTCCATTGTTGTACAAGATGTTACCTATGTGTTTTTTTTAAGGAATTTGCCGTGCAAGGCCACTAGACAGTACCAGGTGCCTTAGTGTGCATGTTTATCAAAGCCAGGCCAAAGCTGGCCTCCTACCCACACCCAGCCAATCACGTGTTATTGGCTCTACAACTGTCCTAGTCCAAAGACCTGCTGAATTCCACGATAGTAGATGACCCCCAGACGTTCACACATAACCCAACTGGTCATAAAAGATCTAAGGAGATGGCTGTAGCATATTAAATCCACAACGACAAGATTTGTAATGCGAGTTACAGGGAGGAATAAATTATACTCCAAAACGAGGGTGAAAGCATTGGGTGCGGACGTGGCAATAGGGAGTGATTGAATGATTTGTGGGTTAGCATGATCAAAGACTTTTCCTGTGCCAGTCTCTGAGCGCCCCAGGTGCACAGTGCAACTATAAAGCAACAGTGTTTCATAGTTTGTAGTTTCCTTGAGATGATGTTCCCAGCAGCACCCACGTGGACGGAGATGGACAGATGCAGATGGACCAATGGACCAATGGCCTGGCACCCCATGTGTAGTGTCCATCCAATAGGGAAGGGAGAATTGTATCGCATAGTATTACATCACAAGTGATGCTGTTAGTAGTTATGTCGTGCTGCCCGTGCTTTCAGAGCTCCCAACGTTCCGTAGCAGCAGAGTTCTTTGCTGATACCCATTTTTTGTGCGGAAATAAAACTTGTTTTCCTTGCAAGAGTTTCTTGGGCCTTTTCCCCTAGGGGGTTGTTTTTTGTCTGGTGTAATTGTTTTACATGTGTGCCATTTGTAACAATAATCCAAAAACGTGTTATAAAAAAATTAATCTTTCTTTATAATGCAATTAAGATCTACACAGAGACTTTGGTCTACGAGCCATGCCCATTTCAGAAAATGTGCTAATCTGTGGTTGAGGTAGGCACAAGGACACCTCATTGATTGCACAATGCACATTTGTCAAATCACTAATCCTCTGGTCTATCTTCATATTTAGGTTAAAACTGGAAGGGGTTTCTACTGAAGGTAGCTTAGGACAAAATCATAATGGAACTTTATCTTAGATAATTTGAACATTTATATATCAGTGTTTTACCACTGGAACATAATGAAGGGGAAAGAAGTATGTGTGGTCCCCATCGCGTGTATGCGGAAATGGTGCAAGCAGCGAGCACCGTGTTATGTGTACCTGCCAACATTTCAGTATTTCTTAACTTCACACTGTCACATTTGATAGCACACACTTCCTGCAGGTGACTGATTTCATTGAAGAAGCAGCAAGCTGGGCCGCGCAGTCGTGCGTCATCGCTCGGCGACCCGCGCTATCCTTCCACATTCCGAGACAGAGAGGCATCCTGGGTGGCAACACATTTTCCAAACTCCCTGTCTCTGTTGACACATCATTGATGTAGCCCGCGCAGTCGAGATCGCAATTCGCGCCTCAGCGTAATCACTGCGCCCTCTACCCAGCAATGTACCCATGAGCTGTGAATTGGCTTTTCTTGCCATGTCTGCTCCCCTTGCATGCTGGATCCTGCAGAGGAACTGTGATAGGGAGAAAAAGTTATCTGAACCAAGGAAATGCAATTGTATGCACTCACATAAAATGCACTACTACCTGTGGAGACCCATGTCAGCACATCATCACACACGGCCAGGTGTGTTCAAAGCTGGCAGATATGGATCTGGATAGCCTTTAAGGAGGCTGAGAGCATAAGAGAATCGTAACTGCACGGCATGAAATGTCTATGCTTCTTAACCCCTTGATTGCCAAGGATGAGTATGCTTGTACTTTTTGCATAGACTTGCATAATAGCCTAGCAGTAAAGGAGAATTCTAAGGGCCTGCTTTGACTTGCAAACAGGAGCATTTGCTCAATGCTTAGATGGTAGCAGTGGACCTCAGGGTTTGATTTTGGTTGATCATGCAGCGCAGTGTGTGGGTGCAGCTTGCAATAAATGCTTCTTAAATTAGACCCTAGCTATAATTCAAACATAAAGGCGTGCAGCATATTCAGGCTCATGCTGTACACTTTGCCACAAACCTGGATCCCAACAGTGCAGTTTGTGCACCATACTGATAATGATCACAAACAGCTGAAGAGTGCAGGGGGAAGTGTAAGCTGATGAGAAAGGCTGATGGGGCGGGGGCAGTGTTGTGGCCACCTCACCATTTAAAAGTTGTTATTCTTCACCAGTGGATTGTGGAAGTCGATCTAGGGGGTATAGATCAGTGGAGCATCAAGATTGACAGGAGTGAAGGACAAACGATGCAAAAAGTCCTTATTTTTAGGAGGTATGGTTCTGCCAATAGCTGTTATTGTAGAGGTCATTTATATAGCCCCATTTCTCCCATTTGTATAGCCTCAATGCTCTTTCTGGTTGGAGCGTCCTCTGGGACTGAAGTCCAGGTATGGAAAGAGTTTTCTTAAGATGGTGTGTGCATTCTGCCAGGAATAGGCTGGCTAGGCTCCAATAAGCAACCCTGAGGTCAGGCATGTAGGTGGCTGCTGTCGGTGGTTAAAATCGAGTGCTAGCACAGGAGACTTGATGCATGCCCAGCTAGTCCGTATTTGTCATAGGTTGTCGCTGTATACTAAAGGCAGAGGCATGTCAGAGGTTTCAGTGCAGACGGCTATGCGAGCAGCTAGACCAGATATGACATAGCCGTAGATGCATTCTAGAGTGCATGGATGGGGAGCCGTGCCTGCGGCTTATGTCCATAGACGTGGTGCGATTTATACATACCTTAGACTAGGGCAGAGTTTATCTTCGAGGTTGGTTTCCTAGGTCTCCCAAGGTGATTGGCTTGTCTGGCAGACCAAGAAACACCTAGACTTGAGAACTCGAGCAGTGGGATGAACATTAGAGACTCAAGAGCAAATGGAGGAGACACCCAAACTTGAGATTCAGATTGAGATGCTCAAGCATTGGGGAAAATGCCCAAGTCTAGGACTCTGCAGCAGATGGGGAATCCACCTAGATTTGTGACACTTGAGCCTTTGGAAATAACGCCTACGTTTAAGACACAACAGTAGATGGACGGACGCCTAAATATGAGGCACAGCAGTAAACGGAGAAACAGCCTAGGTTAGAGACACTTAAGCACTGGGAGAAATGCCTACATTTGAAACACCTGAGCAGTGGGAGACATTCCTACATTTGAAACACTTGAGCTGTGGGAGAAACACCTAAGTTTGGAACACAGCAGTAAATGGATTAACGCCTAAATATGTGACACAGCTGTAAATGCAGAAACCACCTAGATTTGAGACAGTTAAGCTGTGGGAGAAATGCCTAGGTTTGAGAGACAACAGTAGTTGGATAGACACCTAAATAAGTGACACAGCAGTAAATGGAGAAACCACCTAGATTTGAGACTGTTTAGCAGTGGGAGAGACGCCTACGTTTTTTTAGACACCTGTAGATGGATGGATGCCTAAATATGAGACACAGTAGTAAATGGAGAAGCCACCTACATTTGAGACAGTAGACCAGTGGAATAAACACCTAATTTTAAGACACAGCAGCAAATGGAGGAACTTCCTGGATTTGGAACACATCAGTGATTGAAAATTACACACTAGCTGTCTAGCATGGGTGTGCTATGGTATGTGAGGTAATAAGAGTGGTAGGGTTTTACTGGATTACAGTAATTGCTGTACTCCCCACCCAAACCACACTTACCTTATTAGTCGCCGGTGGTTGATGGCGGCAGGCTTCCGAGGCGAACACGGAAAACATGTATTGGAACTGCTTCTTTGGGAGCTGCCCTTTGCCTTGGGGCCTTTAGCCAATGGGACTGCCCGGGCAGAGGCTGCCCTGAAAAGCTGCCTTAAGAGACTAAAGGGACCATCAGGGGCAATGGGACGGCTGGGAGGAAGCAATAAGGATGTGTATGTCGAGGGAGGTTGGAGGGAGGCATGGAATTCTATGGGCCAATATAATAAAAAATGTGTATGGCAAAATTTAAAGGACAAATGCAGCTGGGCACACAGTAGGTCTATATGGTACTTACCATGGAGCCAACAGTTCAAGTGCGCTTGTAGGGGCTATGGGCCTGCTAGACCCTTGTCGGTTTGTTTCCTGGCGTCAAGGACCAATCAGAGGTAGTCGCAGGGCTGGGAGGCAGGCAGCAGAGGCAGCAATAAGGATGTGGGTGCCAAGGGAGGATGGAGGAGGCGCAGGATGCAATGAGCAAAATTAAAACTATGGATGTCAAAATGTAAAGCACAAATGTATGGGGCACGCTGCAGCTCTATTTTGGTATTTACCATGGAGCCACAAGTAAAATGAAGTGGGAGCATGAGGCAGGTCTCAACAATATATGCCAGAATTGCCACTTTAAATAAATTTTGGAATCCTAGTTGTTCCCAAAGAAGATCATGAGGCATCTGAACACATTGTATAATAGCATTAATGTTAATCTACAAACAGCACCATTAAAATGTTGTAAATTATAATGGTACCTCAAAAAATACCAACAGGCAACATTTTGATACACTGATTAGATATAATATGGATTACCATGATCATTTTTATTCCTAAATAGTTTCCCTCTATTGACAGTTGGCACTTCTCCCACTGGCATGTGAAGGAGCCAAGGGATTGCAGATTACAGGTTTGGGTTTGCACATGAGTCTATACAAGCCCTAGAACGTGACTTTCATTGTGGCTCTAAGGCATCCACACATGCCCCTTCTGCTACCTGCATGGAGATAGGGCATTCAGTGGGTGATTGATTATCAGGAAAAGTGGAATCCCAATAGTCTCCTACATGAAATTCATGATGCTCAACCTGGATAAAGAGGGTCCAGGACATCTCCATGGTGGAAATCACGTTTTGAGCTGTTTTGAGGTGCACTATTGTGTTACAATACTTTCAGGTTAGCTTTTTTGAGATGAGCTATTTGAACTCACTTATGCATATATGTATATGTTGGTGCATGCCGCAATATATACAGTATAAAGCTAGTTTCAAGAATACTTCATCTGCTTGCGTTTCTTTGCATCTGAACACGTGGAAACTGACTAGACATCTTCATCATTTCTGTGGCATAAGCCTTTTTACCTTTGTCCCAAGATGTCACTTATCCTTGATACTTTCTTGATACCTTATATCTGCATTCTCTTGTCTCTGCATCTCTTCTATGCACGTCAGCTCGATTCTGCATGACGTCATCATTCATCTTGGCCATTCATTTTCTCTGCTTCTTCGGGGATTTCATGCAAATGGTCATCATATTTTCTCGTATGCAGGTATGGTTTCCTCAATGGGAAACTTGCTTCCAGGATTCTCTTTGGTATCAGTATTTTTACTGGTACTGCACGTGTCCCACACTCTGGCTCCCAACATATAGGCAATATGGGTGACATGGTTGAGGTGGGGGTACTTGGCTCCTTCTCTAGACTCCCTCCTCTGGGCGATTCATCGAGCACTCTCCCATCATCCTTCACATCTAGACATCCTTGTCAAAGAAATGCTTCTTAGGAATCCATATCTTTCTGACTCCCTTCAAGCATCCAGCTGATTACACATGCTCATCCTTGTTCCATGTCATGAGCATGCACTGTCCACTTGGGCTGCAATAGATCCATCTTCCCACATACTTCTCATGGTTCTTTCGATACAGGAATTTTGTTCCCTTAGGAGCATGAATACTGGCCTTCATGAAGTCTCTGATTTCTTCATCTGTCAAGTCTCTGGCCTTCCATCCCGATTCGACATCAATCATGATTTTCATCCCTATGGCTGTCTTTGTGTAATTGTGTAATTATTACCTTGATTACACAGAATCCAAGCAGCACCAACACGATCAGAGCTCCAAGGAACTTGAACATGTCTGCCATCTATTGTGGAACCCAAGAAAAAGGTGATCCAAACCAACTGTCATCAGCAATGTTCTCTACTTCGTCTATCATCTGGACGTGTAGCTTTGTTAGCATCTCTATGGCCTCCATCAAGGTTCCATTCTCATCATCATGAGAAGGTATGAATGTGCAACATGATTCTCTGATTTTTGCACAAACACCTCCATCCATAGCTGTGATCATGTCCAAGACGTATCTGTTCTGAACAGTCATTAGTCGTATGGCTCTCATCTCCTCTCTCATAGCATTGAATCCCTTTATTGTTGTGTTGATCATTTTCAGCAACTCCCATCTGGTAATCTGCAGCCATTTGGTATTTGCTCCAACCTGTATACTCAGCATAAAGATCAATGTGAAGGCTGACAAAGTCTGGCTGAACAGTCTTTGCTTAAGAAATGGCATCAAAAGCTTCTATTGATTGTGCTGAGAAGTAGTTCTCTCTCTTCATTCTTCTTATCAGCTCCACAGATCTCTCCTTCCTCAGGTGTGCATCTGCTTTCGTGAAACTGTCAAGATTCAGGTTACTTTTGGGAATCACTAATGCCGGAACAGGAACATTCATCAGTGTACATCGTCCTCCCCAATCTTTGGATAGCCTCATACATGCTCTGGATCCACAAACCCAATAATGTTCCATGATCACCGCTGTTCAAAGTTTCATTCCTGGTACATCAAAGATTTGGCCACAGTTCTGGTTCTCTCCAACTTTTCTTGTGCCATTATTTCTGAAGCACAGCTATGCACTTTCCAAAGGTACTATCTGCAGGGGTCCTCCTCCGTCTTCGACCCAGGTCAGTAGCTTAGGAAGTCTTGGCCATAATGGCTTGCATCCATTTTGCCCTATGTCAATGAATGGCTGATAACAACCAATGACAACCCAGGTTCTGCAGATGTCCACTCCTTCGTCCCATCCATCAGTTGATAGCACTGATCCCCAAATCTGCATTTGGCCTCTGTTCTACCATCTATGAATTTCTTCTGCAGATTCTCCTGGACTATCAAGTCTTCTGTTTACTTCGCATCTGATTCCAGCTCCTTTCACTCCAGGTTTTTCATATCTGATCACATGATTCTTGGTATGCGCACTCATTCCCTGGACATAGTCATCTTCATCTGGATCTGTCCATTCAGTTGCCCATTTGATATAGGTATCACAACCTATGAACTAGCCTCTAGTGTGGCAAAGGTCTATGTGTGATAGACAATTTGCTGGCTGGAAGTCTATTACAATAGCTATGAACATGTTAGACTTCTCCGTGCAGTAAGGCAGGACTGCACATACAAAGCATTCCTCCTCTGAGGTCTCCTCCCACTTCTTTCATATGCTGATACCATAGGTTATTCCTCAAGTGTTCTGTACTGTCCAGGTAGTCATTTATCTCATTATCATCCTCCATAGCACTTCTGTTACGTCTGGTTCTTTTCTTATGAGCTTCTTTGACCATCTCCTGTAACAATTCTGCATAGTTCTTCATTACTAGACCACTTATAGACACATTCGTCAGTGAACTGGGTGTGTTTCCATGTGCTATCTGTGTAGGAGAAAGTTCCAGAAATGTGATCCTATCAACATAAATTTTAGGCATCAAAGTGTCTTGTATAATCTCTATACGTGATCTCTTTCTAAAAGGTAACCCAGGCTTATTTATCAGAGGGCTAGGTGCTCTTGTGTGTATCTCTAAAGTAGGAATAATCACGTAAGGTCTTGGCTGCCTTTTAGTTGCCACTTTGGTACCCTTCTCTTGTACAGGAGGATACACAGGAGTCTTTGCTCCACTTACGTCTATATAATAACACTATGAACAAAATGCAAACCTAAATCATGCAGAGGTATGTCCACTTACAGCAATGACGTTGTATACATTGTGGACGTCTCTCAAGATCTGGCATGAGGATATTGCTAATAATGCTGCCCATTTCTCTTTTTTAAGGAAGGAAAAACAGATTTTTATTAGGGCAACATTGTGCACTACTTCTGGACGCTGCTAAATCAGCTCTGTAAATCTTCTCGATCAGCAGACTGTACTGGATGATGAACACAAATTCCCAATGAATACCATGAATTGGCCTTTCACCAGACAACATGATGATTCTTCTATCAGCATGAAACAAAAGTTCTTTAACCACTAGACCTCAGATCTGTCCTTCGAAAGAAAATCTCATTCAGTTCTTAATGTTCTTGCAGAGTACCCGTTCACGTGTATTATAATATCTGTCAAAATGTCATTAAGCACTGCATTGTTTCTCGGTCTCTCAGGAACTTTTAGATGTCGGTTTGGTTCCCAACAAGATGTGGGCACTCCTCAATCAGGTAGTAGAACACTAAGCTGACCAGTCTGTGTGCATTATCCGGTGACAGGGGCATGTGCGTTTTCCACACTGTACTCAATAAGATGGAGAATCTGCTCAACAATTGCTATGAGCAATCTCCTCACAATTGGACCCTTCTTATTATTCCGGGTCCTCCAATGTTGGAATGACCCGGTTATTCCTCATTGAAGGAACCTGGTAATGGAGCCCTGTTTGGAGGCAGCCATGGTGCTAATAGCACCATGGCTGCCTCCAAACTCGTAATGAGGACCTTTATCTTTATTCAACAACTTCTGTATCCTTCTTCCTCACCATAGATCCGGTCTGCACGTGCTGCGGTTCTTCCCCAATGCTTGCTTCCGATGGGTGTGGATGTGAAGGGGGTTCTCCAGCATAGACCTTTACATCACCCAGGAAAGTCCAAGCGCATCTGCCTTGCACCTTAACTGCAGACAGTGTGATATTTTTCACAATGAAAGGGCTGTTGAAGCGAGGTTTGTGCCACCTTCTAGTGAAATTGCGGATTAGGACCGCATCTCTCAGGGAAAAGTTTGGGAAGACTGTTACGCTCACCTGGTATCCACGGGGACGCAACCCAGCCCTGGTTGGATGATTTGCACTCTCGAACCATCTCCCGGTCCCTTGGTAAGGCCTCTGGTTAAAGATGGGTCTGCAACATAGGAGAGCTAGCTGGATTCAATACAAGATTGTCTTTATGTTTTCCCACCTCCCTTGGCCTCAACTCCTTCCTCCCCCTTGGGCCTTCTCCTCACCTTAATATTGTAAAAGATGGATTCTCAGTCCTGCTCCTCGTGGCAGGGGTGTGTAGATGTGGGGGCGAGCAGCGACTAAGTTACTTCACTGGTGCAAGCCCCCCTGTGGGAATCCAGGCCTGCTGCAACTCTGTAGGTTTGCTGCTGACAGTCTTTATATGCAGTTCTTATGTTCCTCTTAGTGTGAATAATAATGTCGGGCTTCTTTCCTTTTAGGTATGGAAAGGTATTTTGGTGTTGTCATGCAGTTTGAAGATGAGCATGGGCCGGTAGGCGAAAGCATTGTGTGCGTGATGCTGTCCGGTTAGTAAATCGCGATGCGCTGTGCTGTTTCGCCCTTTTATATTGCTAACCTGTGTCTTTTCTCTCCTTGCAGGTCGCGATGTTCCTCGCCGAGTGCCATAGTGTTCCAGCGATGATACTCACCAGGAGATGACTACCCAGGTAAGAATTGTGTGGCTTTCTTCGTTCGGGAGGAAACATGAGTAAACGCTTACGAATGCTGTTTTTCTTTCTCCTCTTACCACGATATGGTATTCCAGGATGCATGCACTGCCGGATGATGGAGTTCGTACCTTCAGGTGAGAGGAACTGAAGTTGGCGATGGATTGAAGACAGGATACTGTACCAGGTAAGTTTCGTAGTGTTCTTTCTCTCTCTGCAGGTCCTTGTTTTCAGGTATGCTGCCATCAAAGAACTGGACACAGTGAGCATTACGCTGCCCACAGCAGAATAACGTGAAGCATGTTCTGCTATTTGGGTGCGGTTTAAATAGTCTCAGGTAAAGTAGTCCAGGTAAAATAGCCCCAGGCCTGCCACACCAAAAGTAGTCCTGGTAAAGTAGTCCCCGGCCTGCCACACCCAAAAGACTAGACTGCATAGCTCAGTTCCTTGTAACTGAGCTATCTGTGTGACTCCATGTTGGCTGAACCCTCCCAAGTTAAATAGTCCCAAGTAAATCGTCCCATTCTAATGTTGGTCTTCATGATGGTTATGAGCCTGGCGCTAATGGCGCCAGGACTGACTCCAAGAGAGTGTTGGATGAGGTTTTAAGGCCTTTGACCTGGCCCTAACTGGAAGGCTGACTTGCCAGTGAGGGTCAGGGGGACGGGTCATGACAGCAACATAACTCTTGAGTTCCACTTGTTGCAGCATCACCTTCTGTGTTCTGTGCGGTCCCACACCCTTTTCACTTGAGCTGATCTGAAATGACAGAGATACTTGAAATCATACAAATAAGCTAATCACCTAGCTCCTTTCCTAACAATTCTGCTGTTGACTGGGCATCACTTCTAACCCTTGCCAGAGGTGTGAGGGTGTCCTCATTCACCTACTTGTCACTATTTGGACTAAGATGGTGGTTTGAACCTGGTTGATTTCTCAAAGCGTACAATGACAGTGGAAGGCAATGCAACCATCCTTTTTTCAAGGTAAGCTTCAATGTGGCTATTCAGCAAGCTTTTGAGTCTCTCACAGACACAATTCGCTTGCAGGTGATAATGTGTGCTTTATGCCAAGCAACAAGCTTATTTGCTCAAAGACTGTGTTAACAAAATGAGGGCCGTTATCTGATCTCAAAATTTCACATATTCCCATCTCAGAAACACTTCGCGTACTAGAAATATTGCTGTACAGGTGGAGTCTGGGTGTGTACATGGTCCAACCTCAATCCACCTGAGAAAGGACATACCACTATGATCATATATCTATATCAATTACATACTTGCAGCATGTCAACATAGTCAATATACAAATGCTGAAAGGGGCCATTAGGTCTAGGAATGTCTCTCCAAATTGTGCGCAATGTGTGACCGGCAGTAAACTTTTAACATACGACACAATTTACTACATAAAATGCAACATGTTCTACCAAATTTGAAACAAACCAATCCTCTGCAATAGTTGCAGAGAGGTTCTCTCTAGTTGTGTGTGCGGGGTAGTGTAGCTGGTCCAATGTCACCCTTAAAAAGGCTACAGGTATCACAGGTTTACCAGTACTGTCTTGTTGCCACATTGCTTCAGAGGTGTTTAAAGAACACCCTCTCCATGTTCACAAGTCCTTCTCATTTGGGGTGCTTCCCCCTGGATATCTATCAATTGTGTTCTAGACAGGTTATAATAACAATCAGATACACTCATCATCACCACCATGCTTTCACTCACATTTGGGGTGTCAAATGACATAATGTCATCTGAACATGCACCACGTTTGGCTTCCTCATCTGCCTTTCAATTTCCACGTAAAATCAAATCTGCCCTTTTAGTGTGAGCTGTGCATTTGACGACTGTGATGGATACTGGGAGTTGTAGTGCTTTAATAAGCCAGTCCAATAGGGCTGTGTGCTGCACTGGATTGCCGTCCGCTCAGAGGTAGCCCCTCCTTTTCCAACGTGCTAGCCCTGTGTGTACTTCCTGGTCTGTATGATTCTCAAGCACGACAATCAGCGCCACTAATTCTGCAGCCTGTGCCGATAAAATTGAGATGGTAGTCGTGCACTTATCAGTACCTGAAACTCCCCATTGGCCTTGTGCTTTACCACAGTGGCACCTGTATATCTTTGTCCATCATTTTGAATGATTCTCGAAGAACTGTCAATAAAAAGAATCTCCCCAGCTGCCAATGCATTCCCTTTTACCCTTGAGATTTCATCATAGAACTCTTCATAGTTCAAGCAGTTATATGCATTTTCGTCCTCTGCCAGTGGTTCAGCTACAAGCATGGCACAATTCACTATTCTGCATCTGACTATTTTAATCTATGGATTTGAAATGGCTACTTCATAAGCAGAAGACCTTTGAAACGTCAACGTACCCTTAGGTTTCTCCAAAATGGCCAATAATGCATGTTCAACAAATAATGTTATGGAACACCCCAATACTATACTGGCAGCCTTCTCAATGGCGAATGCAGCGGCTGCCAAAGATTGTTCACAAGGAAAGTAAGCCCTCATTACTGGGTCTAGAATCCCACTGTAATATGCAAGGAGCTTGTACCCCAACATGGTTATCTGTGTAAGGACTGCTGTCATAACAGTGGCATCCGTGTGTGAAAACAAAAATAATTCCTCAGCATAATTAGGAATTCCTAAAACTGGAGCTGTGCAAACTGTCCTTTTATAATTCATCAAACCCTTCTTCCATTTCCTCAGTCCAAACAATTTTCTCTTGAGTTGCCTATGCTTTCTTCAGAGCTTGCAATAAGAGCCACATGTATGAGCTATAATCAAAGACCCATGCTCTCATATAATTACATAGTCCCAAAAATCTCTGCATATGCTTTATCGTCTGTGGCTTTACTGTTTTCAAGATAGCCTCAGCTCTCTCAGGAGTAACCTTCTTTCCTTCATGCGAATTTAACTGGCCAATGTACAACACTTCTTGTTGACAATACTGCAATTTCTATCTGTTGACTTTATATCCTTTGTCAGCAAGAATGATTATTGGCTGAACAGAATTGCATCTGCCCTTGTCCTCTGTGGTGCTACAGACCAATATATCATCTACGTATTGCAATACAACACTTTCCAAATCAACTTTGCTTAAGTCCATCAGCAGGACTCTTTTGAAAATCAATGGGGACTCACAGTACCCCTGGGGTAGGTGAGTGCTTTTCAGGCGCATCTGCCTGAATGTAAATGACATCAGTTCTTGCCAGTCTTTATGCAATGGGATTGAGAAAAACAAATTGTTCAAGTCAATCACAGTGAAATATCGTGCCTCAATAGGTATATTACATAGGATAGTCACAGGATTAGGAACCAGAGGGAACTCTGCCTCTACAATCTGGTTAATTGGGCATAAATCTTGAATTAAAAGCCACAATCCCCCTTTCCCTTTTTTGATCGGATAAATCGCAGTATTACACAATGACTCTGACATCAATAAAATGCTGTGTTCCATCATAGCTGAAATCGTCTTAAAAATACCTTCATCTGCCTCTCGAGACATAGAATACTGTGGTGCTCGAGATAAAATTGCTCCTGGTTTCAATTTAATCTTCACTTCTCCAACCCCCTTCAATAGGCCTACGTCATAGGGGCCTGTCCTCCATATTGAAGCTGGCACTTTTGCCATGTCTTCCTCAAAATACTCGGGATGTTTGTGCTAACATAATTTTCTTAGGAACCTCTCATTGAATTGCTCTCACCCAGTAACTAATACTCATCTCAAATATCACTTCGTCATCTGATGGATGATCTCCAAACATATCCCCATCAGTGACGGCAGTCAATCTGTAACCCTTCCCAATGGCAATCACTGTGCACCATCTTCTGCCATCATGATCATTCCCATCAAGCAAAGCCATTTCTCCTCACACTATGGCTGTTTGTAATTCTAAAGGAAAGATTTGCCCTTCCTCTTCGTCCATAAATATCTTTGGCCTAAATAGGAATTCATCAGGTATTCTCGTAGTACTGCCCAATAAGCTTGGCAGCCATGTTAACAAAATGTGTACCCCATAGTGAAACACTTCTGGTTCTAACGGCACTCATCGTATGGCCACTTGTCCTGCAAATGTCATAATAAACTCACTCACATTTAAATTATGCATTCCTGGTGTTGAACACACTATGCCTTTATCAGTGAACAAAATTGTCATGTTTATCTTGGTCATTAAATCTTGATCTAATATATTAACAGGTGGCTGTCTCGAATACAGCAATGGCACCAACTTATCACACTCTCCTATAGAGACTGGTAGATCTTTAGTAAAAATGAACTCTGCTTGTAGCTCCTGTGAAAACTTGAGTATTCATGGCATTTCCGGACATTGAAAACTTCACCTCTCGTATACATGAGTGTGGTGCACCCGTGTCTCCTAAAAACAAAACATTCTTGCCTCCTATACTGACATCAACCCTCGGTTCCTCCTGAGGATTGGGCATCACTGATAGTATTGAACACATCAAGTCTCCCAGTGAGCTGTCCTATTGTGGGTACATGCTTATTCCCATACCTGTGAAAGGATTTCCTCCTTCGACAGTGACACCCCCTATCCTATGAGTCATTAACTGCCCTATGCTTGTGCTTTCCTGTATCTGCGTAGGAAAATGCTGTGACTGCCCTTGTGGCAGACTCATTGTTGTCTGTTGCGTCTGTAAATCGTGCTGCACTCTCAGCGCTTGTGTCTTCTGCACGGTTTGATTCTGAACAAACCCATCTCCACACTGCTGCGAATATGCAAGCGGGTTTGAAGTCCCCCCTCTCGAAAATTGATTATTGTGCATAAATCCTTAACTTCTACATACGCGGGCAAAATGAACTGTCATACCACAAGTCCAACATACAGGCGGAGGTCTACCCATTTGTCCTCCCTGCATATTCTGAAACCCGCCTTTATTATTCTGGAAAATCTGCTGATTATTCTGAATACCTCTTCCTCAAAAACCTCCCCTTCCCCATGGTATAAACCCATTATTTCCTTGGTCAAACTGCCTTTGGTCATTCATCTGTGGCATGTTTGCTACATGCTGCGAGCTCGACCCGTCTCTACCAGTTAGCATTGCCCATTCAATGGCATACTTGCGAGATTTTTCTGCACTAAAGTTTCCTCTTCGCCTTTCCTAATATCATCTTACTTGCTATTCTTTTCTTGCAACAGCCTGCAGTAATGTGTGATGGTCAGCTGTATCTCTTCCATACCCACTAGCTTCTTAAGCTGCTTCTGTACTGGTTCTGGCAGCCCATGACATAATATATGATAAAACACAGGTATAGATTTCCCCCAGGCCTCACATATCTCCAAAGCCCATTTCTCTTGGAAATTCTGAATGTAAACAAGTGGATCATCTCCTTCCTGCATCATTTTCGTCATTATAGCTCCCATGTCTGATGTGTCTGATACATCACTCCAAGCGCTTTCCAAACTGCCGCTCTGAAATTATTTAATGGTGCTCCATCATGTGCAGTGGTAAAAACTAGAATACCCTTGACCAACTTCATCAGCTCTTTCTCCAACAATAGCAATAAGGAGACCCTAAATGTCCCCTAAAGCTAATGTATTGCCTCCTGTCATTTTCTCTAATTCATGTATCCATTTCCCAGTGCCAGAAGTTAAAGTCAGGAGTTTGCACTGTAAATTATCCTTATCCATCTGCGGACAAGGTATATACTGTGGTCTGGCCCCTCCCTTCTCTATCAAAGGAAACTGTGGACCCTAAATTCGCTCTCATCTCCCATTGTTTGCCTATCCATAGCAGGGACAATTGTTCTGCACAGCCTTCTTCCTGGCAATGACCTCAACCTGGTCACATAAGGTGGCGAGTCCCCCCTCTGACCATGGGACCACCCTTTAGGTGGATCTAGTCGCGCCAATGATTCTGACGCCCGAGATGTAGGTAGGTCTAAATACGACCATCTTATTTCTAATTAATTTTAATTTAATTTAATAATAATGTGATACAGTTTAAAATATAAACTTTACACATATGTATATTAAAGAATGATATACAGATATATAACATCAATAGAATAAGATCAAACAATATTAAATAAACAAAAATAAACAAGCCAAAGTCAAACGGGACAAGGGGAGACATATGTTTCTAGTTCAAGACAAGTTGCTCTTATGATCAAATGTTCAATGATGGATCTAGTTAATTTGTCTTCATGTAGTCTTATTACTTAAAATTTACACTAATCAGTGTCTCCCCTTTCCTGATCTAAAGAACTGTATATACTTTCAGCTAGTTTCATTAGATTAAAAATCAAAAGTTCATAGGCCTAATAAAAGGAAGCAGTCTTTAAGGACTTGTGATATATACTTTAGGTCTGCCTAGTCCTATTCGCATTAGCGTAATTTAACTGTTATAGGACTAAATGCTAATCGCCAAAGATTTCTCGATATTCAGCCATATGCTGTACATCGCTGTTTGAGTTTTTATAGACATTGAATTTAAGCTATGATGCCAAAACCATGGCTCTTCTATGTGGGCAGGATTATGGACCACTTTCCCATAACATTGTTCGTATATTTCGAGCATTGTAGGACAGGCTATTAAAAGGTGCATAGCTGTTTCGTTGATGGAAGAGTTCTTGCACATACGACAGTACCTTTCGTGTGGTAATATATGTTTCTCTACCCACTTATTGGATAATACCGGAAGACAATCCAGACGCAGCAAGAGAAGGAAGCTTCTAAGCTTACTAGAGGGACTCAGGTTTAGGTACAACTGTGGCTTCAGGTAGATGTAGAGTCTGTACTGCACAAATTGGTACTTTGTGAGTTTACTTAGATGGTCATAATTTTCGAGCCAGTCCCATAAATCTATACGTTTAGATAGGGCCTATTTAGTCGTGGTATGTATATCCTTAGATACAGGGAACCAACCTATCTCTTTATGCAGCTTTTCCATGCTTGTTTTTAGATGGTAAGAAGTTGTTTCCTTGGAGATTTCTTGATTTAGTAAGTTTAAGAGAGGATTCGTAGATTGGTTAGTCATCTTATGATGAATCTTGGCTCTTCTTTTAAGTACCGTAGCTTTAAGGGAAGTTAGCCCCCATCTTATTTCCATACCCATTGTAAAGCATCCCTCAGGTCCATATGCGTTACCTCCCTCATCCCCACGCCCAACTCATGTGACCTCTCGTCTTTGTCTCTATCCAGAGTCAGTCTGTATTGAGACTTCTCTTTGGGCTCAAAACTACATGAGGCCCCCTCTTTGTAATACAACTACTCTGAAGTCAATCATGTTCACCCTTCCCCTGCAATGCTTTCTTAGTTTTCATATCATGATAGACTTTATCTTAGTTTATTCATCCACTAGATTTGCTCTAGATGGACCTGGTATGGGCTCATGTTCTGGGAAGAACTCTTCTAAATCTTCCCATGATACTACTGGATCAGGATCCATTACCTCCTTCGCAGGTTCTCTGTCTTCTCTTTCATTCTAATTCATTGTCAAACTCTCTTCGCTTTCTCGCTTCCTCTCGTACCCTGTCTTTTTCTCTTCTTTTCATATCTCTTCTCACATTTGCCCTTCAAATTACTTCATTTCTACATCTTTGCATTCTTTTATCCCTTCAATTCTGTTCTTCTTCTTCCATTCTTTTCCTGTCTAATCTTTCCTGTACTTCAATTGCTCTCTTTCTATTGTCACTTTTTTTTGCTCCTCTGCTCTTTCCTGTTTCTTCAATTGCTCATCTTGATACAGTTTTTCCCGTCTTTTTTCTATCCTTTCTTTTTGCCCCATCTTCTTTCAATCGTTCTTCCCTTTCTTTATCCTTTTTATCCTGCTCATCTCCATCTTCCTTTTTCCTTACATCTTCGATTCCTTTACCATGGAGTTTGAGCAAAATCTGCCCACCCATCCATTCGTTCTTTCTAAGCGCTAACTCATCAGACTTATCTTTTTCTCCTTTCCATCTCTTTATTTCTCTTCTTATATCTAAGGATGTACTTGGTTGTTCACTTCTCTCTTTATCACATTTCTCTTTGCCCCTTGGGACCTTAGAGATTACATCTCTCAGTATTTTTCTCTGGGTTTTCGTCGCAGCTTTGCGCAGGCGACTCACATGCCGGGTTCCTATACCCTGTCTCTGCCTTAAGCTCCCTCAATGGGTACAGCCCATCATCTTTCTTACTCTCGCCGTCTATTTCAGTTGTGGCAGGTTGAGCAGAAGGCTCCTCACCCTCCTCTTTGCATGCCTTAAGTATCCAATCTAAAAGAGGCTGGTCTTCTCTCTCCTCCTGGTACATCTTACAGAGCTAATCGCTTGTCTAACTTTTTTCCGGTATATGCAGCATGTAAATATGTCATCATATGCTGCAGCACGACCTTCGATAGTGATCCCCCTTGTTGCCATGGCATGAAAATGTTGTCAGCGGTTCCTTTAACCTATTCTGCACTGCACTGTCTAGGGTTAGGTGTGTGTTTTGGCAGCTGTTACCAAGGTGTATAAGCAGCGTGATATCCTCCATTTTGGCACATCACTCTTTGACCGTCAATACTCACCGTTTACTCTTTTCAGATTTCAATACTACTTTTCAAGAAAACAAAGCAATATGAGTGTGCACCAATCGTCATAAGCTCCAAACCCTCTGTATCACATTTTTTACTTCAAGCTGCAAAAAATGTCATCAATTCAAAAACATAAAAATGCATGCTTAATTCTTTAACTCTTACGCTTCTACTCTTTACGTTTATCAATCTCATCTATTATTTCATCATCATTACACAATCACATAAACCAAACGGACAAACAAACGAACTCCGCCGGCCACATATATCTTAGCCTTTTTCCTCAAGACTTCTCCTGCCTCTAAAAATACTCCTACGGAGTTTGAACAGCCCTCCTTAAACCTATTAATAACTGGGTTCGTCCCCTACGTCATCCACTGCTGGATTTTAGGTGCTGTTTCTTCTGTTAAGGTCTTTAAAATGCAGGTATCTAGTCGTTCTCTTTATCGTGGACTCTCCTCACAAAACTTCTTAATTGCTTGGCCTCTCCTCAAGCCAATTTACTCAGTATTTAACACTCATTATTCTCAAGTTGCTTTATCCCAGCTCCCCTCCGTTACTCGTTTTCCCCTTATCACTTTCTCCACTCACTGCCCAGTTTCAATTTTGCCACCTCACTCAGTTCTACTCACCATTCGTATGTTCGACTTCCGACTCTCGGGATCGTCCGCCTCGTTTTCGCCTCTTCATCTTTACGTTTGTTCAGTTTCCTATAGACGCCGGTAGGGGATTCTGTGGAAACCGGGGGATCCGTCACACCCTAACTTGCAAGCATAATGTTTTTAACTAACACTGCTATCTACAGGGAACTTCAGGCCCTTTCAGCCGAATGGCAAAGGTCGAGCAATATTGGCGGGACCCCAAAGTTTATTTATCAGGGTGGAATGTTTAAACCATCCTCTGCTACCACATGAACTGCGTGATCTCCAGTCTTTTAAGATGAGTAGCAATACCCTTGAGATGGATGGGGAGGCAGAATGTATTCATAAATCAATAATTGAAACGGCTCAGGTAGTTTGCAAAAAGGATCACTGTTTTAATATTAATTATCTAAAACAGGGAGTAAAAAGAACATCAATGGACGTCTCAGCGCAAATTATCTCAATGCATTACAAAAAAAAGCAGTCATTGATGATATTAACCTATGTATTACTAACGTTACCCTATGTGGCAAACTATAAAAACCTATTGAAGAAAGTGATTGGTTCTAAGGGAATATCCAAGTGTTCGTTCTTTGCTAGTATGGGACAGTGAGTGAAAATAATTGGTTTCTTAAGATTAGGTGGGGCAACTAAGCACTCCCTTCAAAAATGGCCACTATGAATATCACTAAATACACAACGTCATATTGGCTACACAAACTATAGGACCCTTAATTACATGGTGCCCTACAATTGGTTGGCACTCTAACCTTCGTCAATACTTTTCCACCTAAGTCTAGCAACACGCAGACTGGACTTCCAAGTGCTGATGAGCTCGTCTTGAACAGAGCTTCCCACCAATTTGCATATCCTTCTATCATCACCTCAGTGGTCTGCAGACTTTGAACTTCTCCTTGGGAGTGTTCTTAGCTGTGGAGAATTCAAGGGAGCGAAGGCACGCTCTGCCCTCATGCATAAGTGTTTTAGTTCTATTTATCCAACTTCATCCTTCCACGTGACTGAGGACCATGATTTCAAGCTTCTTTTGTATTAAAAATACTATTTTCTAATAAACCTCTCACATCTTTCTTGTTTGGTTCATGCCTTCTGAACAGGGGTTTGTTGTTTCACACGATGTTGTTTCCAATGTCAGCTCACCCCAGCCTGATAAGACCTCGGCTTCTTGGCTTCATGGTTCATCCAATCTCGCCTTTCTGAGATTCACTTTTAATTCATTTGTTTTCTTACTGCGACACACTGGAAAAGAGGCCTTTCTTTTTTAGATGAGCTCTGCTATAACATGTAGTGGAAACATCCATCCATTACTCACTTATGCATCTATGTATATGTTGGCGCATGCCTCAATCCATAGGCTATAAAGCTAGCCTCAAGAATACTTTGTCTGCTTGCATTTCTCTGCATATGTACACATGTAAACTGACTTGACATCTTCATAATTTCTGTGGTATAAGCTTCTTTACTTCGTTCCCAAGATGTCACTTATCATTGATACTGTCTTGATGCCTTATAGAATATCTGCATTCTCTTTTCTCTGCATCTCTGCTATGTACGTCAGCTCGATTCTGCATGATGTCACCATTCATCTTGGCTATTAATTTGCTCTGCTTCTTCTGAGATTTCATTCAAATGGCCATCATATTTTCTCGTATGCAAGTATGGTTTCCTCAATGGGAACCTTGCTTCCAGGATTCTCTCTGTTATCTGTATTTTTACTGGTAACACACGTGTCTCACACTCTGGCTACCAACATATAGGCAATATGGGTGACGTGGTTGAGGTGGGGGTACTTGGCTCCATCTCTACAATATATAGGAGTAAATAAAGAATGGATGTTTCCACGGCGTGTTATAGCAGAGCTGGACCAGAGAAGGAAGGCCGTTTCCAGTGTGTCGCAATTGAAAAACAACACAATTACAGAAGTGAATCTCAGCAAGGCGAGGCTGGATCAGCCCCCAAGCAGCCAAGGTCTTATAGGACTGGGATGAGCAGACATTAGCTACAATGGTGTGAAAGAATGAAACTCCTGTTCAGAAGGCATGGACGAAAACAAGGAAGACGTCAGAGTTTCATTAAATAGTAGTATTTTAAATGCACCAGAGCTCAAATTTGTGGTATTCAGTCACGTGAAGGGATGAACTTGGACAAACATGAGGAAACAAACCTACACAGAGAGGCAGAGCGTGCCTCTAATCCCCTGTATTCTCCAGAGCAAAGAACATTTCCAAGGCCAAGTTCAAAGGCTTAATTGACGTGCAGAACACTGAGGTGATGATAGATGATATGCTAATTGGTGAGAAGCTATGGTTATGACCAGCTCACCAGCACCTGGAAGTCCATCCTTCGTGCTGCTAACGTGGGTTGAAAAGCCCTGACAAATGTAAGAATGCCAACTGATTGTAGGGGATCTTATGATTAAGAGCCCTATAGTTTTTATTTATGACCAACTGGACGTTGCGTATTTAGTGACGTTCATAGTGACTTGTTTGAAGGATGGGCTTAGTAGTCCCACCTGATGTTAAGGAGCCTATCACTTTCTTAGACAAGTATGGAACGTATACCTAGATCTTCCCTCTAAGCCTGTCACATTTGCCACTAGGTTTTTGTAGTTTGCCACGTAGGATGACGTTAGTGAATATGAAGGTTAACGTCATCAATGATGAATCTTTACTATAAGTATGATGTTTTTTGTTAAATGCATTGAGAAACCATGCTATGAGACATCCGTTGATATCCTTTGTGCCCCCTGTTTTAGATAATTGATAATAAAACAGTCAAATTTGCCAACTTCCTGAGTCGTTTTGATTATTGATGCTTGAATTACTTCTGTATCCCCATTCATCTCAAGGTGTTGCTACCTTGTCTTAAAGGTCTGGGTCGGCTGTCCCAGTTCACGTGGTAGCAGAGATGATGGTTCAACAGCCATCTACCTAAGTAAGCTTTGGGGTTCCCGGCAATATCGAATGTCCTCTGCCATTCCCTGTAGATAGCGGAAATGTTTTTAAACTAAGGCTTGCAAGCCTAGGTGAGACGGGTCCGTCGGTTTGTACGAAATCCCCTCCCGACTTCTAGAAGAAGCTGAAAAGAAGGAAGGTTGAAGCAGCTAAAGAGGCATCAATCCCAAGAAGTTTAAAAAGCAAATGGTGAGTAAAACTGAGCGAGGTGGCAAAATTGTGAATGGGAAGTGAGTGGAGAAAGTTATAAGGGGAAACAAGTAACAGAGGGATTAGACATGGGAATCCACTTCAGCCGACGCGTGGGACAGAAGCTGCAAGAGATTTGAACATTGGGATTTAACCCTTTAACTACTTACCTGATACTCATAACGCGGATAATTCGCATAAAGCAATCTAGATCGACCTAGAGGGCAGTCCCATAGTGAGAGGGGGGACTCGCCACCTTTTGTGAGCAGGTTAAGATCTATGCCAGGAAGAAAGTGGTGCAGAACCATTGTCCCTGCTATGGACAGACAGACGATGGGTGATGAGTATGAGTTTGGGATATCGCAGTTTTCTTTGTTAGAAAAAGGAGGAACTGGGCCACAATATATGCCATGGTCACAAATGCATAAGGATATAGAGGGTGCTAGAGAACCAACCAAGATGGCGGCTCCCCTGTGAGCTCCCGTGCGGCTCCCAAATGAATCCTGAACAATCGCCGCTTCTCTGGTGTGTGAGTGACCCTGTTTGCTAAAAAAAGAAATCATGGAGTGACAGCGCCTGCAATAAGCCTGAAATCGTAGCAGGTGGAACCTCCGACTGTCACGACCCACACTCTGAAGACTCCCTGACCAACCTATGGGCCAGGGAGAGTCTTGATTCCAGTCCCCACTAAACCCAAGAGATTGCAGCATAGGCCTTCTTGGGGACAGTCCTGACGCCTTTGGCGCCAGGCTCATGTTTGAATATGGACTTGTGCTTGGGAACTACCTTTCATTAATGCCAGTCATGTGGAGGCATCCTCATAATCTGGCTCCTTGAAACCAGGCTTGCAGTGTAGTGTTTTTGGGTGTGGTACCATGGGGACTATTTCACCTGGACTTCTTTCTTGAAGCTATTTAAACCACACCCGAATAGACTGACACGCTTCGCGTTAGTTTGCATTACTGCAACATAACGCTCACCGTGTTCAGCTTCAGCCACGAACCTCGTAAGGACAGCACCTGCAAAGGAAAGGAGAAGACATTGTGAGAAAAAGTCAGCAGCTTACCTGAACTTCATCGCCAGTGGTCCACAGCTCTTCCGACCATCATCCTGGAACCAGTGCTCCTCCGGATCGACAGACCTGTAAAAGAGAAGAAACAAGGCATTAGACATTGTACAATTAACGAACTGTGCCAAAAGGCTTACCTCGCCGGCCGCTCCTCAATCAGCATCACAACGGAAATTCCATACTCCGGCCAAGAACCGTGACCTGTGGAGAGGAAAAGATAACAGGTTAGCAAAGGCAAGGCATCTTAAGCGCAGCGCATAGCGCCTACTCACTGCATCAAGGCGCTCCAAAAACGCCCATACTTACCGGCGAAACACAGATTCCGCCTTTCCACATATTGGACTTCTGCGTACCTAGGAAGAAAAAGACATTGTTTAAAAGGCATGCAAGAACAGCAATATTCACAGTAATAAGACCTACCTGAAAGACTCAAGATGGGCTGGCATCAGTGAAGCAACTCGATCGCCATTGCCCACCAAGCTCAACGCGCCCCTGCCTAGACAGCAGGACGGAGAACCCGCTAACATCTAAAACAAGGTGAGGAAAAGTCCAGAAGGGTCGCAGACCTACAGGGAGGTGGGAGGCTGTTTACCCCAGTTGCCCAGTCCTGAACATAGCTTACCTGTATTTCAGGCAGAACTCATCCGCTGGTCGCATCTGGGCATCGCAAGGAGGGACATCTGAACCTAGGTGGCGCTCCTGTGGAACCAGGTGAGCGTAACACAGACGCCCATGTACCTGTGCTAACACAGGACCGGGGAGGAGCTTGGCTCCAGCCACATCACCGCTGCCCGACAGACCTCCGGAACACATCGAACAAGGAAGGCATCAGAGGCTGTCTGCACCAACCCCGAGCAGAAGAATCGCAGTGACACGTGAATCCCTTGCCACACCCCAGAATTGCCCAAATGCCAGCAGCAGACAGCAGAGGACTCACCCGGCACCCTCAGTCTGGAGGCAGAGTGCCCAATCGCTGAGGAGGTCCACCCGTCTGGAAGGCCTCCTGACAGGGTCGGACCGTAGTCGATCCCCGCTGAAGCTACATCACCAGAAGCGGAGGAAGCTTGTCATGGCTCTGGAGCCAGGACCCCTGGGCATCCAGTCCTGCGGGGTAGGTTGTGGCGCAATCATTTTTCAGAGAGCTGGGAGCTGAGGGACCGGGGAGCGGACCAGCCGGTGAGATTTGCCAGGTGTGAGCGCTGCATAGTGAGGGTCTCTCCCACTCCTCCCCCCCAGATCAGATGGACAAAGACCAACGGCGACAGAGCCTCGGTCCCCCCGCCTGCAAGCAACAAACCTCCAGCGGCGACGATGGGTGCCGCACAATAGGGAGGAAAGTGTCCCCCGGGAGGTGTGCCCAGGCTCTGAGCATTGCTACCCCCCACACACCCGGGAACTCAGAAACCACCTTGAGAACATGAGGAGGCAGCAACCATGCCTGGTGATAGCGGCTGGTTGGCCTGCACCTCTTGCATTGTTCAGCTGCCCAACTAACCACCGCACTCAACCAGAACAGCATGCCACCCCATCCGCAGTGCCTTATGTTCCGTGTAATTCTGCAGCAAGACCGGGAGAAAGATACCCTAAAAAAACAGGGGAGTAAACAGAGGACGGGAGTCCTGCTGTTCCTTAATCAAAAACACTGTGTCCTATACAAACGTCAGCAATCTGTAAAACTCGACTCCAATCACACAACATTGATTACCCTGCCTCACGTTCACGGAACACAAGCTTCAAGAATGAGCATAACATCCACCACGTTTTGAAGAGAAAGCTCCCAGATGGTCTGCAAACAGGACAGCCCTCTGACCACAGACAAAATTTCTCTGGCGACAACCCACATACGCCTGGGTGAGGCTGGAGTGACAGAGGCCTGGATTGGAGCTTGCAGACACCACTTTAATCCATAGGCTTCATCGCGGACACAGACCGCCAGGTACAATCCCACAACACTACACAGGTGGAATCCGAAACCCCAGTACGCCCTACACCATTAAAAAAAAACAGAGGCAGGGACTACATCAGGGGCGACCTGCCACCCCGCTGCCCACACGCCGATGGTCAACAAGCACTGTAGACACCCCAGCCTTCAAAAGGCAGATATCCTTGTGGGTATATAAAAAACTTTAATATCATTAATCAGTGCCTCGACACCACCAATATCTCAATCGTCAATCTGGTGCAAGCCTAACATGGCCAATCGGACGTCCCCTCCCACCCCAAATTATCTGAGGCAAGGAGCCTGTCTGGTTCCCATCCAATCCGAATTGCACCACACGCCACCACAGCTCCTAAACTGTCCAGAACTTGGTCCGACCCTTCAGTTCTCACCATGGGAAAATCTGACAAATCCCAACGAAAACTAAATTTTGAGCCAGGTACTTCCACTAAGGCCTCTAAACCCAGCAGCCATCTGGAATCACCAATACAACACGCAAGCCAAGAGGATGAACCCCCCCCAAGCTCTGGACATCAGGGAGATCCTCCTGGATCTGAAGGCCAGGATCGGCAACCTCGACTTCAAGCTTGACGCTCTATCTTCCAAGGTTGATCAACTACAACACTGCCTCGATAAACATGCAGACAGGGTGGATGCAGTGGAACAAAGAGTCTCTGACCTTGATGACAAAACAGTAACGCTAATGGCAAGAGTGTCGACATTGGAAGGTCAAATGAAAGCGGCAAAAGCAAAGGATTTAGACCTAGTGGGTCGCTCCCGGCGAAATAATATAAGACTGATCAGGGTCAGAGAACAGCAGCTACAGACGAAAATGGAAGACCAAGTCGAAAACATATGCAAGGAACTCTTCGGAGTGGCAGCACTGTCGCAACTGTTTGTCGTGGAGAGGGCTCACAGGATCCCGACTGTCCGACCGATTCCAGGATGCAACCCCACACCCAATCATTTCCAAACTGCTCAACTACAAGGACCGGGACACAATCCTGAGATTTGCTAGAGATAAGAGAGGACTCCAGTTTGATGGGGACAGCATCCAATTCTACCCAGACTTCTCAACCAGATATCCTACTCAATGCCCTTTCCCGCAAAGCTACATGTCCAGCGCGGTGGGAAGGTCCAGTTTTTCAACTCACCTGAAGAGGCTAACTCCTTCCTGGACACAGTCGGGTGCAGACCCCCCAATAACAACCCAAGGCCACCACAAAGGGACAGAGCAAGGAGAAATCTGCGTGAAACTGTAACAAAGTACGAGACCAAGCGCAACCAGGCCTGACGCTACTGCCAGTAAACCACAACCCTTTCATCTCAATGGAGCCTCTAACCTTGGGAGGATACTAGTGCCCCAGGTGCAGCACTGTTAATGTTACTACATATAGGTTGGGATAAAGAGTCGGGCCAGTTGGGGGTTGCTCGCATAAGGGAGGGTATGCAGAGACTCTTATGGGAACGTGCCTATGGGGGCCCTGCCCCCAACACCCAATCCTCTCAAGCTTCACCTCTTTGTTACACCAGTACAAAAGAACCGACCGCTGCCTTCGCGCTACATTAACACCATCGCCAAATCCCGCAGTTGATACCACCAAACATAATCCTCATCATGATGTCTGCACGACAAATTCAAGGTAGCCACATGGAATATTAGAGGGGGTAATCTCCGGTCTAAAACTCAAAGAATCCTACAACACCTCAAGGGACATAAAGTTGACGTGGCCCTGATACAAGAGATGCACCTCCTCCCGGAGCACGAACACCGCTGGGCCCGAGAATGGGCCTGCCACAGATACTTTTCTTCATACTCATCATATGCCAGAGGGGTGGCCTTCCTCATAGACAAAAAATCCAATTTCCACCTGCAAAAGTCAGAGAAAGACGCTGAAGGCAGCGCACTTCTGGTGAGGGGGATATTTTCAGGGAAAGCGGTGGTGCTTGTGAACTCCTATGTCCCTAACATTCACGGGGCGAACAACTTCAACTGGGTGCTGTCACAAGTCAAGGGGTCGAGACCCACAACAATAATTTGGGGGGGAGACCTGAATATGCCAATTGACCCCCTGAAAGGCAAGTCGCAAAATACAACCACTCGGTTGTCCAAAGCAAGTCTTCAGGTCCAGGAGATCTGCCAAGTATTTGACCTGGTAGACGTGTGGAGAAATAATAATTGTGAAGCTATGGAATACACCTTCCACTCTGCTGTCCACAGCACCAGTTTGTGTATTGACTATCTCCTGGTTTCCTCCCAGAGTCTGTTCCAATGGGGGACTTGCCAAATCCTTCCTAGAACCTTCTCCGACCACTCTAAGGTGATCCTCGAATGCAGCCTTCCCAACGTATGGCGTGGAACACCCCATTGGAGATTCAAACCAGGATCACTGTCAGACCAGGTGTTCGCAACAGAACTACTTGATGAAATCACAACATTTCTGGACATCAATCAAAACTCAGCAGTTACCTCAGCAAGTACGCTTTGCGAAACAGTAAAATGCTATGTTAGAGGTGTGTGCATAGCAAAGGAGAACGGAATATTGAAGCTGATCATGTGGGAACTGACTGCCAGCGAGAACCAACTAAAAAGACTTGAGCTCATGTCTTCTAGCTCCAATGATCCACGTACCCAAGCAGAGCTCAAGGAAGAGCTACCGCAGCGGAGCGAGAACCTCAAGGTTCAGGACCGCAGCAGAGCGAGATTTGAAAATCCAAAGCCGGTGACATCAAATCCGCCAATATGGTGAGGGTCAGAAACCCAGAGCCCTCCTAGCACACCTGATAGCTGCAGACAGAAAGCCCACACGTATGGAAAGAGTGTGCACCTCACAGGGCACATTGGTGCACACAGAAGAAGAAATCGTCAACAAATTCCATTCTTTCTACCAAGAACTATATAGCTCCAAACACAGCACAGACCCCGTAACTCTACAACGCTACTTAGACGACACTGAACTCTACTGGGTAGAGAGGGAACTTGGAAAACCACTAAATAGGTCCATCACGATGGAAGAAATCCTGCAAGCCATAAAAAAAAATCCTAGTACCCAATGGCCTAGCTGGCAAATTTTATAAGGCTTTCGCAGCCACAGTGGCCCTGCTCCTCTTGCGCGTCTATGAAGAGGCACTAGAAATTGGAATCCTACCACTGACCCTTCGAGAGGCCAACGTAATCCTCCTACACAAAGTAGGCAAACCCACCGAAGACTGTGCTTCATGTCTACCAATCTTATTGATTAATCTTGATAACAAGATACTGGCAAAAATCCTTATTGCTAGATTGCTATCTCTTATGCCGAGACTGATACTCGGCGGCAGGCTGGCTTTATCCGTGGGCGAAGCACAATATTTGGCATTAGGAGATTGTTTCGGAGCCATAGAAGCACTTGATCCCACGCATCAAGCGATTGCAATTTTACTTGATGCAGAGAAGGCCTTCGACTCAGTCGAATAGCCTTTTCTCTTTGCGGTACGCAGACAGATGGGCTTAGGACGTTACTTCATCAGGCTGGTCTCCCTTCTGTATAATGGCCCTCAATCCTTCATCATTCTGGGTAGTACAAAATCTACACACAAAGACTTACAGCGGGGGACCAGACAGGGTTGCCCACTATCAGCCTTAATATTTGCTTTAATAATGGAACACCTGGCAGCAGGACTACGCTCTTGGCAGCTCCAGAGAGGCCTCATTCTTGGGCCCCACAAATTGGTGATCTATCTCTATGTCGATGACGTGGTTCTCTTCGTCCAAAATCCAAACGAAAACTTGAAACCCATTATGTGCAAAGTTCTCAAGTTTGGTGCCATATCTGGCCTAAAGCTTAATCACACTAGATCGGTAATATGCTCCCCAACACCAGGCACCAGAAAATTCACAGATGACCATGGGCTTAAATGGGAAGACTCCCATGTCCGATACCTGGGATCTTAATGTCCCTAAACCACCATGACGTATTCAAAGATAACTATGCGAAGGAGCGAATACACAGATGGAGGACGCTCCCGCTAACACTATGAGATAGAGCCTCGTTAGTTAAGATGGTGGTTCTTCTCAGATTCCTCTATTTGTTCGCCAATATACCCCTTATTACTGCCACAATCCTTCCTGAAAAGAGCCAGGAGTCTAATTCTTGAGCATTGTGGTCGAACAAACCAGCAAGAGTGGCCTACACAACGCTCATACTGCCGGCGTCCCACGGAGGCCTGGCACTCCCTGACCTAGAGCGGTACTATTGGGCTGCCCAAGCGCAATTTCTCAGCTACTGGTATGCCACGCATTTCATTAGACCACATGTCCAAGTAAAACGTGCCCTTGCGTCCCCAAACATACTGAGAGCAGTCATCATTGGACATCTTCCAGTGCCCCACACTACAATGAATGTAGTCCTATCTACCTATGCGATTTGGAAAAAGATGGCACAGAGGTACGACATTCAAACCAGATTTTCCCCTTTATTGCCAGTTAAGTTTATACCAGGGGCCCCCCTAACTGCAGAGAAAGTCTTTCACCAATGGGCAGATAAACTACACATCCAGACCCTTGGAGAATTGTTTACCGAAGGCATCTTCATAACACCCCAGCAGGCTAGAGAAAAGGGGAGCAACAAATCCCTTGACACATTTGTGTATTTTAGACTCTGTTATACTCTCCAAGCAATCTTCTCGACATTCCCGCAACAACCACCCACATGGCACCTATTACATAATGTGATTCAAGCACAGGTGACGGCAGACTGGTCTTGATGATATACAGGTCCCTCTTGGCAGACACCGTACCCACAAATGCTCGTACGAAGGCAAGGTGGGAAACATTCCCACAAGCCACAATACCTGATGATGACTGGACATACATTCCTCGGCAGACTCAGAAAGTGGCACTAAACACACGCCTCAAGCAAATACACTTTAGCTACCTCCATCAAACGTACTATACCCCGGCCAAAAACTGTGTACAACAACCGGAGTCAGCAGCCTCGTGCGAGAGGTGCGGCACCCCAGCAGCGGACTTCCTTCATCTGGCCTGGGACTGCCCTGCTGTGACCTGATTCTGGACTCAGGTTCTGAAAACAACAGCCGCAATAATTGGAGAGGATCTGTCACATGTACCCGCAGTGGCCCTTCTTGGGTTGACGAGACACCTGACACCTCCAATGAGGAAACTCGCAAGCATCCTGTTGGTACTTCACGCAGGAGATTCACCATGTCATGGGGTCGAGGACCAGCCTCAACCTTGGCAAACTGGCTGAAATATGTACTGTACTGTCAAGACGTGGAAACGGAGTTCATTAAGACACTGCACTTACACGCACGCCCCCCCGACATTTGGGGACCATATGTTGATACCTACTCTCCGCCCCTGAAGACTCCTCTTCGTGTTACGCTCACCTGGTATCCACAGGGACGCCACCCACCGGGTTACTCGCTGGTATGCTTCTTTGCTTTGCCCTGATGTGGTCTGCAGGAAAGGTTCTGCCTGAAAATACAGGAGGACTGTGTTCAAGACTGACCTACTGGGGTAAGTAACCTCCCTCCACCCCCATATGATTTCAGTCCCTCTGGCGCCCTCTCCTCACCTTGTGGTAGAATTAGGCGTGCTCTCCGTCCTGCCTTCTTTGCAGGGGCGCGTTGTCTTTCATGGGCGAGTGTGGTCCAGTTACTTCACTTACGCCAGCCCTTTTGATATTGTTCAGGTAGGACTTATTGCTGTTCTTTAGTTTTGTTGCTATCCTGCATGCCTTTCTTTGTTTAAAATGTCTCTTTTTTCTGGTATGCAGAGCTTCACCGCGGCGAACTGGCTTGGTTGAGCCCGCTGGTAAATGATGGCGCATTAAGAGCGCTATGATGCGGTAAGTAAGCGCTATGCGCAGCGCTGCGAAGTCTAGCCTTTGCTAACCTGTGTTTTCCTTCCTTGTAGGTCGCGGTGTTCTTCAGCGTGAGCGGAATGTCCGGAGTGGTGCCAGCCGAGAGACGACCAGGCCGGTAAGTCTTTTGAGCAGTTCGGAATTTGTAAATGTCTCTACTGCTTTCTTTAATGTTGCCTCTATCTTCCTCTTTCAGGTCCTTCTGTCCGGGAGGTGTGCAGATTCGAGGAAGCTGTTCTCAGTAGCTGCAAGTGTTTAAAGATGAAGACTGCAGGTAAGATGCTGCTGCTAATGATGTTCCTTTTGTCTCCTTGCAGGTTCTGCTTCTCCAAGGTTCGAGGGAATAGCTGGACACGGTGAGTGTCACGTTGCAAGCTGCAAAGTAACGCAAAGCGTGTTGTCTTGCTCGGGTGTGGTTTAAATAGACCCAACAAAACAGTCCAGATAAAGTAGTCCCTAGGCTACCACACCAAAAACACTAGACCGCATAGCTTGGTTCTTAGGAACCAAGCTATGTGGATGCCTCCATGTTGACTGACAATACAATAAAGTAGTTCCCAAGCACATTGTTTTTCATGGTGTTTTTGAAGAGGATGCCAGGCTCTAGAGGCTCGAGTCCTGACTCCACCTGGCCAATGGGTTTGCCAGAGGGGGTTTTGGGCGAGGGTCATGACCCTTCGTCAACACAAGCTCAACAATCAGCCTAAAGAAGCACTCCCATCAATTCATTCACTAATGAGTCTGGAACAAAGTGACTTTCCGAAGAGGCAATATCCTTTATATGTAACTGCTGTGGGCTCGGGGCACAATTGTTGACACACCTACTTGGTGATTGTCTTGTTTGTAATTGTTGAAAACACTAAAAATAAAGTTTAAAAATGGATTTGGATAATTTAATGCTTAAACTCCTGAGTTTCACTCTGGCGCTGGGAAATGGATACAGGAGGAAACATGTTAGCTATAGGAGACATTAAAGGTCTTCTAGCTGCTATCCTTGGGGAAAGAGCAGATGATGTTTGGTCGAGAGCAGGATATTCGAGTGTCAATATGCACAACACGCCTCACGATGGAGCACCATTTAATAACTGTAGAGCGGCAGTCTGGAAAGCGCTCGGAGTGCGGTATCTGGACACGTCGGATATGGAAGCTATAATGATGAAAAAGATGCTGGAAGGGGATAATCCTCTTGTGTACATTCAAAATTTCCAAGAGCAGTGGTCTTTGAAAACTTGTGAGCCTTGGGGGAAATCTATACCTGTATTTTATCATATATTATGCCAAGGGGTGACAAAGCCAGTACAGAAGCAGCAAAAAAAATTGGTGGGCATCAAAGCAAAGCCATGGTCAGAAATACAGCTGACCATCATGCATTATTGCAGATTATTACAGGAGAAGAATCGTAAGAAAAATGATGCTAGGAAAGGTGAAGAAGCGAAATGAGTGCAGAAAAATCTCAAAATACAGTGATGTTGACTAGCAGAGAAGGGTCGAGTTCACAGCAAATGGCATGTATGCCACAGGTGAATAACCATAGGCAGTTCGATCAAGGTAATAATGGATTTATACCACAGGAAAGGGGAGGCTCCCGAGGTAGAGGCTTCCAGAATAATCAGGGGCATTTCCAGAATAACCAGGGTGGGTTTCAAAACATGCAGAATGGTAGTCAAGGCATGCAGGAAGGGCAAATTAGGAGACCTCATGTATGTTGGACATGTGGTATGTGAGGACACTTTGCCTGCATGTGTAGAAGCCAAGGGTTTGTGCAATATGGGCAATTCTCAGGAGAGACTACATACCCCCCTGCACACACTCAACCGAAGGGAGAGGGGTTCACTAAAAATCAGACGGTGCAGCAGAAACAAGCACCGAGAATGCAGCAGGGTTTGCAAACACATCAGACAGCAATGAATCTGTCCCAAGTGCAGTCACTGCTTTCACCCGTGCAGATACAGCAGGGCACAAGCACAGGACAGTTAATGACTCCTAAGATAGGGGGTGTCATTGTCGAAGGAGGAAATCCTTTCATAGGTATGGGAATAAGCATGTACCCACAATAGGACAGCTCACTGGGAGACTTGATGTGTTTGATACTATCAGTGACACCCAATCCTCAAGAGGAACCGAGGGTTGACGTCATATAGGAGGCAAATCTTTTTCTTTTTTAGTAGAAAGAGTGGCAACATGCTCATGTATAAGAGAGGGAAAATTTACATTATCTGGGAATACCATGTATGCTCAAGGTTTCACAGGAGCTACAAGTAGAGTTCCTTTTACTGAAAAACTGCCAATCTCTATAGGAGAATGTGACATGTCTATACCATTACTATATTCAAGACCGACTCCTGTTACTATATTAGGTCGAGATTTAATGGCAAAATTGAACATGACGATTTCATTTACTGATGAAAGAATAGTATGTTCAATGCCAGGAATACATTATTTAAACGTGAGAGAATTTATTATGGCATTCATGGGACAAATGGCCATACGAGGAGTATCACTTGAACAAGAGGTTTTTCGTTAAGGGGTACGCATTTTGTTAACATGTCTACCAGATTTAGTAGGCAAAACTGTAGAATACCTGATGAGTTTTTATTCAGGACAAAGATACCTATGGATGAAGAGGGAGGATGAGTCTTTCCCTTAGAATTACAAACAGCCATAGTGTGGTGAGAAATGTCTTTGCTTGATGGAACTGATTATGAATGAAGATGATGGTTTACAGTGATTGCCATTGGGGAAGGTTATAGATTGACTGACGTCACTGACGAAGATATATTTAGAGACCATCCTTCAGATGATGAAGTAGTATTTGAATTGATTATTATTGGGTAAGAGCAATTAACTCAAGGTTCCTCAGAAAATTATGTTAGCACAGAAGCGTCCTGAGTTTTTCGATGAGGACTTGGCGAAGCTTCATTATGGACAACAGACCCCAATGACGTAGGCCTATTGGAGGGTGCTGGAGAAGTTAAGATTAAATTGAAACCAGGAGCAATTTTACCTCAAGCACGACATTATCCCATGTCTCGAGAGGCAGACAAAGGTATTTTCAAAACAATAGCCACCATGATGGAACAACGTATCCAAGTGACGTCAGAGTCACCATGTAATACGTCAGTGTACCCTATCAAAAAATCAAAGGGTTGTTGTGGCATTTAATTCAGGATTTACGCCCAACTAGCCAGATTGTAGAGGCCGAGTTCCCTCTGCTTCCTAATTTTGTGACAATGTTATGTGATATCTCTGTTGAGGCACGATATTTCACGGCAATTCACTTGGAAAATGCATTTTTCTCCAGCCCATTGCATAAGGATTTACAAGATCTAACATCATTTACATTTCATCAGTCTAAGTTGACCTCAGGGGTACTGTGAGTCTCCATCGATTTTCAATAGAATCTTGCAGATGGACTTAAGCAATATTGATTTGCAAAGTGTTGTGTTGCAAAACGTAGATGACATATTGGTCTGTAGCATCTCAGAGGAAGAGTGCAGACGTGACTCAGCTCAGCTAATGATTATTCTTGCAGGGAGAGGATATAAAGTAGGTAGGGAGAAATTGCAGTATTGTCAGCAACAAGGCAGCTAATTTCACAGAGAAGGAAAGAAAGTTACTCATGAGAGAGCTGAGACTATTTTGAAAACAGCAAAGCCGCATACGATAAAGCACACGCAAAGATTTTTGGGACTATGGAGTTATGGGAGAGCATGAGTCTTTGAATATAGTTCATGTATAAGGCCCTTGTTGCAGGCTCTGAAAAAAGCACAGGCAACCCAGGAAAGAATTGTCTGGACTGAGAACATGGAGAAAGGGTTTGATGAATTGAAAAAGGCAATTTGCACAGCTCGAGTTTTAGGGATTGCCAATTATGCTGAGGAATTCTTCTTATTTTCGCATACGAATGGCACAGTTATGATGGCAGTACTCACACAGAGAACCATGTTGGGGTACAAGCAAATTATAGTGGGATTCTGGACCCAGTAATGATGGGTCACTTTCCCTGTGAACAATCTTTGGCAGCCGCCAAATTCACCAATGAGAAGGCTGCTGGCATATTTCTGGAATGTTCCATGATATTAGGTGTTGAACATGCTTTGTTTGCCATTTTCGAAAAGCCGAAAGGTAGGCTGACTTCTCAAAGGGCTTCTGCCTACGAGGTAATCATATCAAATCCAGATATTAAAATAGTCAGATTTAGAACAGTGAACCCTGCCATGTTTATAGCAGAACCCCTATCAGAAGACGAGCATGCACATGATTGCTCGAACTATGAGGAATTCTATGATGAGATCCCAAGGGTGAAAGAAAATGCATTGGCAGCTGGGGAGATTCTCTTTATTGATGGTTTGTCTAGAATCGATCAAAATGATGGACAGAGATATACAGGTGCCGCTGTGGTAAAGCACAAGGCCAATGGAGAATTTGAAGTATTGGTAAGTGCATGACTACCGTCTCACTTTCTGGCACAGGCTGCAGAATTAGTGGCACTGATTGTCATGCTCGAGAATCATGCAGACCAGGAAATAACCATGTGCAGTGACTCCGCCTACATGACATCGACAGTGCATGCAGAGCTAGCACATTGGAAAAGGAGGGGCTACATCCGAGCGGTCAGCACTCCTGTGCAGCATGCCGCCTTATTGAACAGACTTATTAAAGCACTGCAACTCTCAGGAGCCATCACAGTCATTATATGTGCAGCTCACAATAAAAGGGCAGACTTTATCTCATGTGGAAATTAAGCTGTAGACAAGGAAGCAAAACGTGTTGCATGTTCAGAAAATGTTATGTTTTATATGCCTGATGTGAGTGAAAGTATGGTGGTAATGATGAGTGTGTCTGATTGTTATAACAATTTGTCTAAAAATCAGTTAATGGAAATTCAAGGGGAAGAGCTGCAGGATGAGAAAGACCTGTGGACATGGAAGGGGTGTTCTTTAATTCCTTCCAAATCATTGTGGCGATAGGAGAGCACTGGTAAACTGGTGATTCCAGTAGCCTTATTAAGGGTGGCATTGGAACAGCTACACTACCCTGCGCATGTCACTTGAGAGAGCCTCGCTGCAACAATTGCAGAGGAATGGTTCATTCCAAATTCGTTAGAACACATTGCATTTTATGTAGTGAACTCCATCGTATATCAAAAGTTTACTGCTGGGGGGGCGCTGTTGCTGTTGCGCGCACAAAAGATGGCTGTTTGAAAGTGGAGCTCCTCTCCGGCTGATATCCTGAACAATTAATTATCCTGCTTTGGGGCCACCTGCGAGACCTATACAGCGTATATTTGATCCAACACCTTGTGTGAACATCTATGGAAATATTTGGAAGAAACGAGCCAGATTAGTCTAAGAAATCCGGTATCCCAGGTATGGCGTGTGAGGCGGGAGCAGAGGGCCGGGAAGAAGAACCGCGCTGCAATCACTTCCGCTGGTGGGGAAAAGCCTCAGGGCTGCAGGGTGGGCAGGGCCTGTGCGGCCACCTATGGCACCAAGCGGAAACCTTTTTACCCACGTAGCGGCTACTCAGCAACATTGACGTCGCCCGAAGAGACACCCAAAAAGCGGGGTTGGCTCCCTGCGGAACCTGGCATCAGCGTGCCCACCCACTGCCAGCACGGCTGACCCAACAGCTCAGATGTGCGCGTGTTCAGAGGGCTACCGACAAGCACACACAGGTCAAATGGAGCGGCTCCCCTGGCAGTAATTGGACACCCGAGTGTCCATTGATTGGGGAGAACTTGCCTATACTCGCTGCCCCAACACTGGACGACACCAACTTCCCCTTCAGAGCCGCTCTGGACCCGGGGGACCTGTCAAACAGACCGCAGTGATGATTGAAAGCTGGCGGGAGGAGCTACACACTGTCCGGTCCCTTTGGCTGGCTCCTACTGCCGAACTGCAGAGAAGGGTGCAAACGGGAGATCTGGTGGTGGACCCGACACCGTGGGGGCATCTGGAGTCCCGTGACTCGCAATTTGGAGGCGATCTTTTGGAGAGACATCTTGCTTCTGACTCCAAATGGCCTGCTGTGCACGAGGGCGAACAGGCTGTTCTGCAGAATGATTGCGGTATCCGCTCTGCGAGCTGTGAACCTTGTTTGAATACTTTATTGGCAGGAGCACCTACTTGCCTTGATGTAGCAACCACTTTAATGCAGATGGTTTAACTTTTATATCGGGCCAAGGTGAGCACTTAGTTCAAATTCCTTGTCCACCAAACGTTTTTGGAGAGCTGGAGACGAGCTTAGGAATGAGCACGAGTCATGCTGGGGGCTGCGTGATGTGGGGAACACGGAGCAGAGAGAGAGATATGAGGTGCCGGCTACTATTACCTGGTACGTGATCTGAGGTGGCTAGCGAGATACAGGCAGGGCGCTTGAGCTTGCATAGAGCATATGGTTGGACTTGAGGTGCTGGGTGCGCAGCGACCCTAGTGCGAACCACCCGCTGGACCCCCCTGAAACCTCAAATGCTGCTGGCGGCCTCAACAAGCTATCTGTGCTGTGACCTAATGCATTAACTTGGAACAATTGTGACATTTCTGTCTCAGAGTCCTGACAACGGAGCTGTCTGGACTGCCACCACGAAAGCAATAGCCTCATTACCTGACAGCCCACCAAAGAGCACTTGTTAGCAGTGGTAGAGGCCCACTGGAGGGAAGAATAACAATGACCTGGGACACGCCCCTGGTTTCACGTGCGATGTCTATGCGCTCACAAGTCGGCCACAAGAATAGGACTGACAAATCTCCTGCATAACCACGCAGCAGGGACACCACGAGAATCATGGTCTGAGAAACCAGTCCGAGAAATACGAAGAATTAGCCACTTAGTATAGTTATGTGGGAGAAAACAACCTATTCAAACAGCACAATATTATATTAATGGGGTGTTGAATATCAAATGATGCTGCAGTAAGATCTGCACGTGTATCTGTGATTCAGCTCCTCTACGCAGCGGGATCCCACAGGTCAGTCGATCCGCACCCTGCCCCCCTGCGAACACTGCGTAGGTATAGTCTTGGGTGAAACGCGGTGGTGCCTTACGGATCCCGCACCATCTTCCTGGAAAGGAATTATTGGCATGGTACCTGACCTGGGCTGTATGCAGACACTCTGCCCCTGCAATAGGTTTCTCCAGTTGACTTGTCCTGTTATGAAACGGAGCTACCACTTAGTCAAACTGCCCCTCTAAAAGTGCTTTTCTACAACACTACCCCGAGACCAACCAGGATTACAGAGGCTGAGAACATTGTGTCTCACTGAGAATTCATAATAGACATTCGTAATAGCCTGCCCTCGCTATGAAGGCTGTTCTTTTGTTCTTTGTACCGACTACGCAGGGAGCTGAGCGACATCTATGACAAATGGTATGGGCTCCAAGAAGAAGAAGACCGGGCCCATGGACTCCTTTACAAGCAGCCAATCCCCAACCAGCATGATGCCGCCGCCATCTGAATCCTCAATGGCATTGATAGAAAACTCCAGATATGATCATTTCCTCACCACCGTACAAATTGGGTTTAGTCATCGACACCATTGGCTCTTTGAAAGCCTGTGTGGAAAAGGAAAGTGCAAGAGTCACTGAAGCCGGATCCAGGATCAGCAATAATGAGGATTCCATCGGACAAAACACACTTGATATCACTCTAATGAAAAAGGAGATGGTCAAACTACGTGGCAAGTGTGACGTCCTGGAATCCAGGTCCTGCCGCAATGCTATCTGCATTGTAGGAGTGCCAGAATATTTCTGCAAGGGCCCCATGGAAACACATGTTGAAAAGCTATTGAAATCCCTGTTCGGTTATGACGCCTTTTTGGAGCACTTATTGGTGGAGAGAGCCCACCGCACACTGGCCCCGGTGCCCAAGCCAGGAGCACCTCCTCTTAGGGAGAATTCTCTTATTAGGCTAATTTCCCAAACCTAGTGAGTCCCACAGCAGCTTTGCTGGATTTTTGGGGTTTGTGTTTTTTCTCCTGCTACGAGTGAGACTCTTTTTCTCCCACTCTTAGACATGATTTGAGGTATGTCTTTGACTTGTTATGTGCTTATGGGCTATGGGGTTCCTTTTTACTCCATAGGGTATCATCTGTTTTTCTGTATGTGTGGTACACAGCACCCTCAGAGCAATACCACAGGGGTGTCACAGTGACCCCCAAACATAGACTCCATACCCTGGGACTGACTACTGTCTCCCAGGGCATGTAAAGTCACCATTGGCTTTACTAGTCCAAAATTGTGAACAGAACCAGTACAAACCATCATATTGTGGAAGTATTGGTAAGGGGTAATTCGATTGCCCCTGGGTCTGTTTTCAAGGGGGCACTGTCCCGTCCCCCCTCGTCGAGTTTCTGGCTAGTGGCAGTGGTTACCACGCAAAATATTCCACCAGAATATTCTCTATGGGATTTTCCAATTCATTTTAAACGCACCACTTTTTGGTGCAATGTTAAAGATACCGCTGGTTTATTTATTTAATATTAAATCAACGGTTGGGTCTTTTTGCCAGAACTCAGTTCTAAAATGGCGTTTGTGTCCACCTCTGTATCTCTGACCAAGGTCGAGCCCTTTGTTCCACTATTTTGGCGGGCTTCTCCACAGAAGCCCTCCAAGTGGTGCCACTCTGTCTGTGTTCCACAGGAAGGGTGGAGGGGGGAATTGGAACCCTGGACTGTGTTGCCTTAGCAACCCAAGTCACACTCTACTCTGATTGGCCTAGTGGTGAGCCGCCCGGCTCACCACTTAGCATGTGTGATTGACAGCTAGGCTGATGAATGGGGGTTTTTCTTCATAAACGCAGGGCCTTTGGGACTGGATCTTCAGAAGTCGCCACAGGACCTAAGAACCCGAAGAGGGACGAATCTGAGCCATCTGCAATGATGACACCACCGGTGAAGCCCTGCTGCAGCTACCTCACCATTTTCCCGACGACAAGAGAATATCTTCTGCTGGACGAGTCTTCTTCCTCTGAGCTGGTGGGACCAACCAGTTCACCCTTTTCACCTTCCAAAGACGGCCCTTGGTCGAATCCCCCGTGCCAAGCACCCCAGTGGCCGGATAGCCAAGCTCACCACTTTTGACCGCGAATAAAAGGGCCGCACCTTTTAATCGGGAACTCCGCAGCTGGTTTCATCCCTGTGCAGTGCAACGACTCCAAGTTTCCTCCTCAACGAGATCCTCTCTACCCCTGGTCGGAACAATGAACTGCAACTACTGTCAGGAAAAAGTGCCCCCGCTGGAGCTTCCTTTCTCTTTAAGGTACTGTGTCCTGCCTGGCCTCCCTTTCTACAGATTGTTAAAGGTGACCCTTAAATCCTTGGCTTCTATACTGGGTTGGCTCCAGACCTCTAACAATATCTTTTGAATCGCCCCCAACCTCTTTTGAACACTCTGCAAAGACTTTCAGTGCACTTTAAACCGTGTGATCCTGGGCACATTTCGCTTTGCTCCATTTAAAGTGGGCCTGGCCTATGAACTTTAGCTCTACAGTATAACCTGCCTTTCTCCCCTTGCTCTGAACTCTTAAAAGTGTTGGGAACTGTTTTATTCTTATGCTCTGCCTTTTTCTCTCCCTTTAACTACACTATTGGAGTGCCATCTAGGTTAAGCGCTCACTTCTGTCTTAACAAATAGTTGTGCTTTAACCCTGACTTGTCTGATAGTTATCAAGGTAGGTGTGTATACTTACCTAACTGTGTTTTAGATTACTTTTCATTGAGAGTGCTAGTGTATTACCTAAAGTGTGTTTTAAATAAATAACTATATACTTTTTATACAAAGCTCTGGTCAGTGTTTGTTTGCTCTACTGTGTTTTGGCCCTATTGTGTATACTCTGCATACTGCCCTACTCTTCTTGAGAGAAGTCTGACTGCTCAGCCACAGCTACCAGGTAAATCTGGGTGGTGCAGACTGCTACCAATTGGGTTTACTGCTGCTCCTGTAGTGTTAATCTTTTTGCAGTGTTCCCCAAGGGAACTGCACAGGATTCTGCCTAACACTGGTGTACAGCGGTGGGATTTGTATTGAGTATACATTTTAGAGTGTCTAAATACCTTAGTGCAACTAACCACAAAGCTTAGCACTGAAAAGGGAATTTCTTTAACAAGTCAACTATGGAAAGTTACAGCCAGGAGTCCCTTTCTGCAAAAACTGCTGATTGTTTAAGAGTTCTTTCTAGACATAAGGGTCTTCCTGTTAAAGGCAAGAAAATGGAACTAATAGAAAGATTGTTAGAAAACCAAAGTCTGGGTAGTGGTTCAGAGGAACCTACCTCCCTAGCAAATGTAGACAACAGTAATGATGGTAATATGGATCACAATATTGATAATATTGTTGTAGATTCAGAAGAGGAAAGCGAGACTATTGTAACTGTCCCCACTGGCTCTCTGCCTGCTCTAGCACCTCAAGCTATGTCTACCGGACCTGTGTCAGGTCCAACATTAAGTCCTGAATTCATTGAACTAGAAAAAATTAGGCTTGAATTAGAGTTCACAAGAATTAGTGCCCAATCTGAACAAAAGCACCAAGAACTAAGGCTCAGAGAAATGGAGCTCAAGCATGAGCTAGAGATGAAGACATTGTCTGTTGAAAATACTTCTCTCCCCAGATCCTCTAGGAGTTCTAGTCCCAAAAGACCCCAGATGCCTAAAGAGATTGTGGGTATGTATGAACCTAAGTTGGATGTGTTAGATTGGTTGGCTATGTTTGAGTATAATCATGGGTTCCAGGACATCACAGGGAATCAGTTGCTTCCTTGGTTGTTCTCTAGGCTCCCCCCTGTTGCATCTGATGTGGTAATGGAGTTGGGGGAGGTGGATAGGATGGATTATGAATGTGTGAAGCTAGCTTTAATAGCTAGATTTGGAAAGACCCCTTCCCAGTACCTTAAGAGGTTTATGACCCTCAAAAAGCATGATGGTACCCCTTGGGCTACCTGGGTGAGTGAAAGTTTGAATAACATAGAGGGATGGATTAAGCGTTACAGAGTGAACACTTATGCGGGAATGAGAAATCTTGTTATGTTGGAGTCAATTTATGATGCCTGTTCTCCTGAGCTCAGACAGCACTTGGCTGATTCAAAGGAATTAGATTCCAAGAAACTAGCTAAGGCTGCTGACTTGTGGGTTGCCAACAGGGCTACTCACAAGGATTCTGGGGCAACTCAGAAAAAGGATGAGGGGAAACAGCCAAAAATGGAATCCAAAGACAATTCAAATAATTCCAATTCCAAAGAGGGCCCAAACAAAATTCTAAGGGTAAGCCACAAGGGAAACCAAATCAGGCTAGTGTACCTTATGGTCCCAGACCAGAAGGAGGTCAGAGCAAGCCTCCATTCCAGAAAACATTTAGAAAATGCTATGTTTGTGGCTCAACTGTCCATGTGAAAGGAGATCCCAGATGTAAGGGTAAACCTTCAGGGGTCCAGCTTGTCTCCCTAGCCTTTGTTCCAGAGGAGGAAGTACCAATGACAAGTGGAAACTTTCTACTACTGGCTGATGATCCCATTGGAGTCACAGCCAGTGTTTCTCTAGTGTCCCTGGGGTTGTGGGAACAACAGAATTTAGATGTCTATAATTCTATCCCAGATAATACTAAAGAGTATTATAAGGACAGTGTCCAGGTGAATGGTCAAGAGACTCCTGCCATTAGGGACACTGGGGCCAGCATAACTGTGGTGGATGAATCTTTTTTCAAGGCAGAGGAGGTTGCCAGGGCATACAAATACCTCACCAAGTTAGCTAGAGGGCCTGTGCAGATGTGTCCCCAGTTACCAGCTCTCATCCAGTGCAATGATATGACTGTGAAGATACCTGTCAGTGTACAATGTGAGGTACCAGGAAGAGTTCTGTTGGGAAATGACCTGAAAGCTCTTGGAGTTGTGTCACACACCCCTAGACCTCCTAGTAAAAGGTTACAGGAACTAACCAGACCTGCATGGGAGAGAACCTTGAGAGCTTCTCCCAAGGAGATGATGGAAGAAGAAATCACTCCTACTCCACTGGAGCTACTTACTTCAATCACTAAGCAACCAGAAGCAAAGAGGCAACTGTAACGCTCACCTGACTCCCACGGAGGTGCTGGCCTGGTTTGGATTGCTGTGGCCTCTTCTAGGGTGAGGCGCAGGACTCGGAAGATGGAATGGACCGGACCCCCAAATCTGTCTGGCTCGTAGAAATATCCTTCTGTGTGTGAAAAGGGAGTATTAACAATCTGCGGGATAATGCGTAGGCCTCCCACTCCCCTTCTCACCCTCCACGAAACCCTTCTGCGATTCCCTGTGAAGTCTCACCTTAGGGTCTGAAAGGACGAGCTCTCCATCCTGCTTCTGATGCAGGGGCGCGTTGTTATCCAGTTACTTCACTGGATCTCGGATTGGTGAGAGTTCAAGTTCGCTTGACTTTTCCGGTAAGGTATCGTAAGAATTCTGTTGCAAGTTCAAGCTTTAAATAACCATTGTCTGTTTTATCTATTTCAGGTGCTGAATGAAGATTCCTAGTTAGGGAATGGAACCGTCGAAGGAAAATTCTGGTGAGTTTTTGATGAGTGGTTCCTCTAGTGTTCTTGCATTAATGCACTAATGCTTGTGTCTTTTTCCCCTTAAGGGCCGGGGTTCGGAAATGCCGAAGATACGGCGCCGACCCGAAGTGAGAAGAGATGTCCCAATAAATATCAGGTAAGTCTTAGATGAGCGTTCCGCTAATGTCCTTGCATGCGCTCACTAATGCCAATGTCTTTTTCCCCTTAGGGGCCGGGGTTCGGAAATGCCGAAGAAACGGCGCCGACCCGAAGTGAAGAGGGATTGACCCAACAGGTAAGTCTTATGGTGGAAATTAAGCCTTTCTTATTCTCTTCCCTAGCTCACCTTTGTTCTTGTCTTTTTCTCCTTTAGGCGCTGAAATGCGGCGGAAGATCCAGATGGTCGCTGATGGGCAAAAAGACGCCTAGTAAAGGTGAGTGGAATGCTGCGCTGCAGCGAGCTATGCGATGTGTTTTTAAAAATGAATGTCTTCCATTTAGGATCGTCGGCGAGATGACTCTGGAATGCGGATTAAGCAGGTAATGTCTCTTCTTTCTCCTGTTCTCCTCTCTTCTCCCTTTACAGGTGTTCCAGGATGCTGTCAGGCGTGGCTGGAGTCCGGATGCAGGAGCAGACACGGTGAGCGTCCAGCTGCTCGGTGCAGAACAATGCGAAGCGTGAGTTGCTGCTTGGGCGTGGCTTAAATAGCCTTCAAAGTAGTTCCAGGTATGTATTCTTCCTCTAAGGTATGTATTCTTCCTCCGGCCACACCCGTGTGGTAAAGTAGTCCCATAGGTAAAATAGTCCCATTCAGGCCTCTAGGTGGCCTGGATGTTGCAGCACGGTCTGCATCAGGTAAGTTCACACCAAGCACTTCTTAACACAAAGTCATCCTTTATGAGCCTGGCGCCTATAGCGCCTGGACTGTTGTCCAACATGAGCCTGGCAGGACTGAGACCAAAGGGCCCCTACCTGGGGCTGCTGGGACTTCTCTCGGGAACATGATGTCTGCCTCTGGGGTTGCTGGGCCCGGTCTAGCTCCTTGGGGGTAGGCATCATGACAGTACCCCTTCCCAAGGCCCTTCCCAAGGTTGTTCTATCCGGAGGTTTCGGTTTGTTTGGGAATTTCAAGTGGAATTTCTGTATTAACCGAGGTGCATGTACCTGGTTGCTTGGTTCCCAAGACCTTTTCTGAGGCCCATATCCTTTCCAATCAATTAAATAGAAGAGTTTTGACTTTAACACCTTGGAATCTAATATGTCTTTAACTTCGAATTCCAGCTCCCCATCTACTTGAATTGTTTCTGGTGGTTTAATTAGTCTGGTTCCAGGTTGTACTTGTTTCAACAGTGATACGTGAAAAACGGGATGGATTTGCATGTTAGCTGGTAGATCGAGTTTGAAGGCCACCGGGCTGATTATAGCTTTGATTGGGTAGGGCCCTACATATCTTGGATTGAAAGTTCACGGTCCTTTGAGTGGTAAATGTCTAGTCGCTAGCCACACTAGGTCCCCTATTTGGTACTGAGGTGCTTCACTACGATGTAAATCAGCATTTTCTTTGTACTTTTTCTTGGCTTGATGTAAATGAGTCGTTGCTTCTTTGAAGGCTCGAGTTATCGTGGAATGCAAATGATCTACAGCAGGCATTTCAAGACTTTGAGGGGAGTCAAGGTCAGAGGTTCGGGGGTGATGACCATATAAGGTATAAAAAGGGGTTTGTCCCGTTCCACAATGTACAGAATTGTTATATGCATATTCTGCGATCCAAAGAATGTCTTTCTAATTACATTCAGATTGGTGCATCATACACCGAAGATACTGTTCAAGGGTCTGGTTTGTTCTTTCGGTTTGACCATTTGTCTGGGGTTGGTGACTAGTGGATAGTCGTACATCGATTTGTGCCAGTTGATAACACTTTCTCCAAAAATGGGAAATAAATTGGCTTCCTCGATCAGAGACCAGTATGGATGGAAAACCATGTAAACGAACGACATTCTCAAGAAATTCCTTGGCCAGGATGGAGGCTGAAGGTAACCCCTTTAATGGGATAAAATGGGCCATTTTGGAGAAGAGGGCCACAATCACCAGGATAGTGTTGTATCCATAGCAAGGAGGCAGGTCTGTAATAAAGTCCAGCAACAAGGTGTGCCAAGGTGCCGGTGGGATGTCCAAGGGTTGTAAAAGGCCGGCTGGTCTTTTCTTTTGACCTTTATTTTGGGCGTAAACTCTGCAGGACATCACAAAGGATTTTATATCCTTTCGCCAGGAGGGCCACCAGAATTGCCTTTTGATCTTTTCTTCAGTTTTAGCAATACCAGGATGTCCTTCCATTAATGTATCATGATAATGGGCAATAACGAGTTCTTGCAATTCCTTATGAGGCAGAAATAATCGCTCCTGGTAGTAGGGTAGATCATTATTGACGGAAAAGTGTGGACTCTTTTGACTCCATTCTTGCCAGGCTGTAGGGTCTAAAAGTTGTTTAACTCTAGTTTGAATGTCCTCAATAGTTTGTAAAGAGGTCAACCCCAAAATTCTCTGTTCAGGTATAATCGGTACTGGTTCTAAGCTTGAATTTGTTTCTCCCATCCCAATCCAGGATAAAGCGTCCGCTTTGTCATTCGTGCAGCCAGGGTGCTATGTGATTACAAAATCAAACTCCGCAAAGAATAAAGCCCATCGGAATTGATGTGATGATTGAGCTTTGGCCGTTTTAAAATATTGCAAATTTCTGTGATCTGTAATCACTGTGATGGTGTGTCTTGCGCCGAGAAGGTAATGACGCCAAGCCTTGAAGGCGGACTTAATAGCTAATAACTCCTTGTCGGTGATTGCATAATTAACTTCAGGAGCCAAGAATTTTCTGGACCAAAAGGCTACAGGGTGCAATTGGTTAGTTACAGGATCCCTTTGAGACAGGACAGCTCCCATGGCTAAGCTGGATGCGTCGGTTTCAACAATGTAAGGGAGATCTGGGTGCGGATGTTTCAGTACAGGTGCGGAGGTGAATTTAGTTTTTAGTTCTTGAAATGCCTGTTCTGCCTCATTAGTCCATTCGAAGCGTTTATTTTTCCGTAAGAGTGCAGTGATGGGTTGAACCACCCGAGAAAATTCTGGGATAAATCTTCGATAAAAATTGGCAAAACCAAGCATGCTCTGAACACCCTTCACAGAGCTAGGAGATGGTCATTTGAGGATGGCGTCCACTTTTTGTGAGTCCATTCGGACTCCCCTTGGTGTCAGGATGAATCCAAGAAACTCGACTTCTGTGGCATGAAAAACACATTTTTCGAGTTTTGCAAACAGTTTGTGCTGGCGCAATTTATCAAGAACTGCCTTGACATGTTTTCTGTGATCGGATTCCGAAGAGGAGTACACCAGAATGTCGTCGATATATACAATGACACAAACGTCGATAAGTTCCCGAAGAACATCATTCATAAAGTATTGAAAGGCAGCAGGTGCGTTACACAATCCGAAAGGCATCACCTGGTATTCGAAGAGTCCATATTTGGTGCGGAAAGCAGTCTTCCATTTGTCGCCTTCTTTTACACGCACCAGATGATAAGCTCCCCGAAGATCTAACTTGGTGTATATACAAGCATCTTTTACCTGGTCGAGAAGTTCAGGGATCAGGGGCAGAGGATAACGATTCTTAATCGTTATTTGATTTAGGGCGCGGTAATCAATACAAGTTCTAAGGTCGCTTTCTTTTTTTGGCACGAAGAACAGAGCTGAGGAAACAGGAGACTTTGACGGGCGAATAAAACCATTGGCAAGGTACTGATCTAAATACTGTCGCAAATGAAGATTCTCAGGTTCAGTAAGGGCATAGATCCTACTACAAGGCAGTTGAGCATTGGGTACCAGATCGATTTGACAATCGTACGACCGGTGGGGAGGTAACGTGTTGGCTGTGCTTTTTTTGGAAAATGTCTTGGAATTCTTGGTACTCAGGCGGCAGTTGTATTGTGGCGGAGGTTACTGTGGCCAGGCCCATGTTTGGATTTCTTGGATAGCAAGTTTGTGTACAATCAGGAAAGGTTATTCTCTTTGCTCGCCAATCAATTCGAGGATTATGTGTTTCTAACCAAGGAATTCCTAGAATTACTTGAAACTGTGGGGTCTTGATTACGTCAAACACAATAGCTTCCCAATGTCCATCCTGACCCACTAGTGTCATTTCTGTAGTAGAATGTGTTACCAGCCCGGAGGCAATTTCGGTTCCATCAACTGTGGTAATGACATCCTTGTTGGTTTTCGGACGGAGAGGGAGATTAATCCTGGAGGCCAATTCACGATCAACACGATCCGATTGCTCCACTGTCGATGTATGCCTTTATAGCATGCAACCGCCGAGGCTGTCTCGGATCCACGAGGACCATTGGCATGATGAAATGCGAGGTCAAAGAGTTTGTTATCAAGCTCGGCAAGCGGACCTCTACGCTTGTCGGGCTTGGTCGTTTCCCGAATCAGGTTCCGTTAGATTGTTGTCAGTGGCTCCAACCACCTTCTTGGGTGGTTTTACCGGACAATCTTGTGAAAAGTGGCCAGAAGCCCTGCAATAAAGACATAATTGCTTCTGCCACCTTCTTTCTCGTTCCTTCTGAGTTTACGGTCCTTTAACTCCACCGATTTGCACAGGTTCTGTAACGTCGGTACCCTTGGGGTTAGCGTGAGTTTTGATCAACACTCGGGTTTCAAACTTAGATCGATCTGCTTTTCTATTCTGAAGTCTGTGATCAAGTTGGACCACTAAGTCTATGTATTTCGCGCAGGCTTGGGGCAGATTTACAATTTGAGCTAGAACGTCTTTAAGTTCTCCGCGCAGGCCTCGATGAAATAATGTGATCCTTTTATTTTCTGGCCACCCTGTTTCCACAATCAACCTATTAAAGGTGGTGATGTAGGATAAGAGATCCTGGTTACCTTGTCGTAAGGATAGCAGTTTGTTGTCCAGGGCCTGTCCCTGGGAGTGTCGAGCGAATAATCTTTCCATGCTTGCCTGGAAGCCTTGAAAATCCTGGAGAATTGGGTCATCTTGACTTACCAAAGGAACTGACCAATCGGCAGCACAGCCGCTGAGATAAGATAATACAAATGCTACCTTGGTTTGGTCATTAGGGAAGTGTCATGATCACTGCTTCCAAGGAGTCAGGAACAGCCCAACGTCCTTGGAAGCAGGACCCTAGCCGTTATCTTAGGCACCAGCCGGTCATCACCGGGACCTTTTGGACCTTGTCCTGGCGCCGGTGGCACCAGGCTCATCAAAGCCATTGGTCCCGGCACTGGAAGCGTCGGGCTCATAATATGTATGAAGATGCTTGGGTGGACTTACCTGCAGCAGACCATGCTGCTTACTTACCAGCCACATAGGAATCCTCTGTGAACAGGAACTACTTTCTTACCTGGGTGGGGCAAGCTCCACTCCTTGGATACAACACGGAACTCTTCTGGAACTGGAACTCTTTTCTTACCTAGGCGGGGCCGTGGAGGAAGACGCGTCATCACTCCAAGGCTATTTAAACCACACCTGATTGGACAAACGTGCTTCGCGTTATTCTGCATCCGCAGCAGAACGCTCACCGAGTCTGTTCCAGCCTTTCTTCCTTCCGATCCTGAACCTGCAAGAACAATACTTACCACTCCTGTATCCAGTATTCAGCAGCACCTGCAAAGACAAGAAACAACAGGTTAGCACTGCAACCTTTACACGCAACGCTTTCCTCACCTGATCCATCGGCAGCGAACATTTGCCTCAGTAGACCACTCAAAACGTTTGTTTTTCTTTAACAGAGCGGTGATGGGCTGGACTATTCGAGAGAATTCAGGGATGAATCTGCGGTAAAAGTTAGCGAAGCCTAACATGCTTTGGACTCCTTTTACAGAGGTTGGTGAAGGCCACTTGATGATTGCATCGACTTTCTTTGAATCCATATGGACTCCGTTAGGTGACAATATGAATCCCAGGAACTCAACTTCAGTTACGTTGAAAACGCATTTTTCGAGCTTAGCAAAAAGGTTATGTTGACGTAATCTCTCGAGGACCTCTCTAACGTGTTTCCGATGTTCTTCTTCAGATGATGAATAGACGAGGATGTCATCAATGTAGCCAACAACACACACATCAATGAGTTCTCTAAGGACATCATTCATAAAATACTGGAAGGCGGCAGGAGCGTTGCAAAGTCCAAAGGGCATAAGTTGATATTCAAACAGCCCATACTTGGTGCGGAAGGCCGTCTTCCATTCATCGCCCTCTTTTATTCGTACCAAATGGTAGGCTCCTCTGAGATCCAACTTTGTATATATACATGCGTCTTTGACTTGGTCCAGGAGTTCAGGGATCAAAGGTAATGGGTATCTGTTTTTAACGGTGATTTGATTCAGGGCGCGGTAATCTATACAAGTCCTAAGGTCTCCTTCCTTTTTCGGAACGAAGAACAAAGCCGAGGAAGCTGGAGATTTTGAAGGACGGATAAACCCGTTAGCTAGGTACTGGTCCAGATATTGTCTGAGGTGAAGATTCTCTGGCTCGGTGAGGGCATAAATCATACTGCAAGGAGGAGTTGTTCCGGGTATCAGATCTATTTGACAGTCGTAAGACCTATGAGGAGGCAGGGTGTTAGCTTGGTCCTTTCGAAAGACGTCTTGGAATTCCTGGTATTCGGGAGGTCATTTGGGAACCTCAGAAGAGATTGCCGCCAGTGAAACATCAGGCCGAGGATAACAAGTGGTAAAACATTCTGGAAACTGAACCGTCTTTGCTCGCCAATCGATCTGAGGATTGTGCTTCTCTAACCAAGGGATTCCCAGAATGATCTGGAACTGAGGGGCCTTGATCACATCGAACACTATTTTCTCCCGGTGTCCATCTTGGCTCACTAACGTCACTTCTTGGGTGGCGTGCGTTACTGGTCCGGAGGCTATCTCCGTGCCATCCACTGTAGTAATGACGTCTTTTACTGCCTTAGGGACAGCGTTGAAGAAATCCGGAATTCGCGGAGTGCCGGTAAGTAATAACAATGCTTTTGTCTTCACAGGCGGAGGTGCAGCGTGAAGAAATGTTCGCTGCCGATGGATCAGGTGAGGAAAGCGCTGCGTGTAAAGGTTGCAGTGCTAACCTGTTGTTTCTTGTCTTTGCAGGTGCTGCTGAATACTGGATACAGGAGTGGTAAGTATTGTTCTTGCAGGTTCAGGATCGGAAGGAAGAAAGGCTGGAACAGACTCGGTGAGCGTTCTGCTGCAGATGCAGAATAACGCGAAGCACGTTTGTTCAATCGGGTGTGGTTTAAATAGCCTTGGAGTGATGAGGCGTCTTCCTCCACGGCCCCGCCTAGGTAAGAAAAGAGTTCCAGTTCCAGAAGAATTCCCGTGTTGTATCCAGGGAGTGGAGCTTGCCCCACCCAGGTAAGAAAGTAGTTCCTGTTCACAGAGGATTCCTATGTGGCTGGTAAGTAAGCAGCATGGTCTGCTGCAGGTAAGTCCACCCAAGCATCTTCATACATATTATGAGCCCGGCGCTTCCAGTGCCGGGACCGATGGCTTTGATGAGCCTGGTGCCACCGGCGCCAGGACAAAGAGGCCCCTCACTACGCAGTGGGAGATCAGGTCTGGTTATCCACTAAGCACCTACCTCTAAAAGGACCCCGCACTTTCATCCCGCGATACCTTGGACCCTATCTTATCTCTACCATAATTAATCCGGTGGCTGTTAAATTGGAATTGCCTTCGCATATGAAAATACATCCAGTATTCCATGTCTCCTTACTAAAACCAGTGCAACCAGGAACCCGATTGACCGAACTCCCGGAACCTGTTTTATTAGATGGAGAACTTGAGTTCGAAGTAAAGAACATCCTAGACTCCAAAATCTCCAAATCTAAATTATATTACCTGGTTGATTGGAAAGGATACGGCCCCCAGGAAAGGTCTTGGGAACCCTCAGAGCATGTCCACGCACCTCGTCTGGTCAAGAAATTCCATTTGAATCACCCCGACAAGCCAAAACCCCCGGAGAAGACACGCTTGGGAGGGGCCTTGAGGGTGGGTGCTGTCATGATCACTGCTTCCAAGGAGTCAGGAACAGCCCAACGTCCTTGGAAGCAGGCCCCTAAATGTTATCTTAGGCACCAGCCGGTCCCCACTGGGACCTTTTGGACCTTGTCCTGGTGCCGGTGGCACCAGGCTCATCAAAGCCATCGGTCCCGGCACTGGAAATGCCGGGCTCATAATATGTATGAAGATGCTTGGGTGGACTTACCTGCAGCAGACCATGCTGCTTACTTACCAGCCACATAGGAATCCTCTGTGAACAGGAACTACTTTCTTACCTGGATGGGGCAAGCTCCACTCCCTGGATACAACACGGGAACTCTTCTGGAACTGGAACTCTTTTCTTACCTAGGCGGGGCCGTGGAGGAAGACGCCTCATCACTCCAAGGCTATTTAAACCACACCCAATTGAACAAACGTGCTTCGCGTTATTCTGCATCTGCAGCAGAACGCTCACCGAGTCTGTTCCAGCCTTTCTTCCTTCCGATCCTGAACCTGCAAGAACAATACTTACCACTCCTGTATCCAGTATTCAGCAGCACCTGCAAAGACAAGAAACAACAGGTTAGCACTGCAACCTTTACACGCAGCGCTTTCCTCACCTGATCCATCGGCAGCGAACATTTCTTCACGCTGCACCTCCGCCTGTGAACACAAAAGCATTGTTATTACTTACCGGCACTCCGCGAATTCCGGATTTCTTCAACGCTGCAATCCAGCATCTGAAAGACAAACGAAGAGACATTAGACAGGTATTTACTCACGTCCATCGCGCTCGCCACAGTAGAACGCCTGCAAATACTCCGGCGTTTTCCAGCATCTCTTCAGCACGAACTCACAGCTGTAAGGGAAAAGAGACAGTTAGAGCGCTTGCATTTACTTACGCATTTCCAAGCGCTTCATTCCAAGGCTCTGGCTCCAACTTCGGCTCTCTTCACACCTTCAACTATCTCAAGAGCCCTGCAAGACAAATAGGAAAAAGAATTATACAGAGTCCTGTTCTATATTAACGTGCCCACGCACCTAAAGACTAAAAGGACTAAAAAGGTGTCCAGAAACTCACCGCTCGTGCAGTTAACGACGGTAGCGATCCTCTGATGTCAAGAGGCCTATATTTCACCAGTGAAGGAACTGGCAACGGCACCCTGCACCAGACGCAGATGGAGAGTCCAGCATTCACCTATCTAAGGTGAGCAGGTTGACCTGGGGGCTCTACGGAGAAGCTAAGAAGAGAGAGAGAGAGAGGGACATTCAACAACCCAGATCATTAACCCCCATATTCTTTCACCTGCAGAAATCTCACTCTTCGAGTTCGACACACAGTGGGAACGGTTCGGCCCCAGAAGCAAATCGAGTCCTGCACATCACTTTTCGGGTCACAGACACCTTCCTGCCAAGACCAGCGCCTCCGTGGGAATCAGGTGAGCGTTACAGGAAGGCCCCAGGTCTGCATAGAAAGTGTAAGCGACATTGGTTCATGAAAACGGCATATTTCTTGGGGTCCCCAGCAAAACGTTCAGGCGGGGCAAGTGGCATATTTGCGGGTAGATTGATTTGTACCAGGTTTTTTCGAAACCACAGGAGTGGGATTACCCCCGGAACCAGGTAACAGAGTTTGTCCTGCCTGACCTTGCAACAGCTGTTTGGCCAGGTCATCAGTTCGTTCCTTGGATAGGATCAGTTCTCTCCTGAGAGCGTTAGTCTCCTGGCGGGCGGAATGTACTTCTGCCCGTAATTCCCCCAAAAGTTGGGCCAGCTGGTCTGTCTCAGAAGTATCCATAGCGCCTGGGTAGGAAATTGTAGGTAGGCTTCGCGTTCTGTAACGCTCACCTGACTCCCACGGAGGTGCTGGCCTGGTTTGGATTGCTGTGGCCTCTTCTAGGGTGATGCGCAGGACTTGGAAGATGGAATGGACCGGACCCCAAATCTGGCTTGTCTGGCTCGTAGAAATATCCTTCTGTGTGTGAAAAGGGAGTATTAACAATCTGCGGGATAATGCTTAGGCCTCCCACTCCCCTTCTCACCCTCCACGAAACCCTTCTGCGATTCCCCGTGAAGTCTCACCTTAGGGTCTGAAAGGACGAGCTCTCCATCCTGCTTCTGATGCAGGGGCGCGTTGTTATCCAGTTACTTCACTGGATATCGAATTGGTGAGAGTTCAAGTTCGCTTGACTTTTCCGGTAAGGTATCGTAAGAATTCTGTTGCAAGTTCAAGCTTTAAATAACCATTGTCTGTTTTCTCTATTTCAGGTGCTGAATGAAGATTCCGAGTTAGGGAATGGAACCGCCGAAGGAAAATTCTGGTGAGTTTTTGATGAGTGGTTCCTCTAGTGTTCTTGCATTAATGCACTAATGCTTGTGTCTTTTTCCACTTAGGGGCCGGGGTTTGGAAATGCCAAAGATACGGCGCCGACCCGAAGTGAGAAGAGATGTCCCAATAAATATCAGGTAAGTCTTAGATGAACGTTCCGCTAATGTCCTTGCATTCGCTCACTAATGCCAATGTCTTTTTCCCCTTAGGGGCCGGGGTTCGGAAATGCCGAAGAAACGGCGCAGACCCGAAGTGAAGAGGGATTGACCCAACAGGTAAGTGTTATGGTGGAAATTAAGCCTTTCTTATTCTCTTCCCTAGCTCACCTTTGTTCTTGTCTTTTTCTCCTTTAGGCGCTGAAATGCGGCAGAAGATCCAGATGGTCGCTGATGGGCAAGAAGGCGCCTAGTAAAGGTGAGTGGAATGCTGCGCTGCAGCGAGCTATGCAATGTGTTTTTAAAAATGAATGTCTTCCCTTTAGGATCGTCGGCGAGATGACTCTGGAATGCGGATTAAGCAGGTAATGTCTCTTCTTACTCCTGTTCTCTTCTCTTCTCCCTTTACAGGTGTTCCAGGATGCTGTCAGGCGTGGCTGGAGTCTGGATGCAGGAGCAGACACGGTGAGCGTCCAGCTGCTAGGTGCAGAACAACGTGAAGCGTGAGTTGCTGCTTGGGCGTTGTTTAAATAGCCTTCAAAGTAGTTCCAGGTATGTATTCTTCCTCTAAGGTATGTATTCTTCCTCCGGCCACACCCGTGTGGTAAAGTAGTCCCATAGGTAAAACAGTCCCATTCAGGCCTCTAGGTGGCCTGGATGTTGCAGCACGGTCTGCATCAGGTAAGTTCACAGCAAGCACTTCTTAACACAAAGTCATCCTTTATGAGCCTGGTGCCTATGGCGCCTGGACTGTTGTCCAACATGAGCCTGGCGCCAAAGGCGCCAGGACTGAGTCCAAAGGGCCCCTACCTGGGGCTGCTGGGACTTCTCTCGGGAACATGATGTCTGCCTCTAGGGTTGCTGGGCCCGGTCTGGCTCCTTGGGGGTAGGCATCATGACAGCAACCCAAGGCTTCTAAAAAGAAACCAGCAGCTAGCACTCCAGTGCTTCCAACAAGGACTTCCCCTAGGTTGTCCAAAGTTACACCCGTAACTCCACCTCCAGCTGAGCCTGAGAGGGAGGTGCAACCCTGTGTGGTTGAACTAGATTCTGAAGAAGAGCTATTTGGAGGCCAAGAACTTATTGGCGATCTGGACCCTGCTGACCATCCTGAGCTGCAGTCTTTACTGGCAGAAGGTGGCCCCGGCAGATCAGCTTTAAGTAAGGCCCAAAGAGAATGTCCAACTCTGGAAGGTCTCTGCCACCGGGCAGCTTCTCATGCTGATGGGCAAGAGCCTGGGAAGTATAGGTTACACTGGGAAGGTGGCCTCTTCTACAGTGAACCAATTGTGTCTGCACCTGGAGACTACAAACGACTTGTAGTCCCTCAAGAAAACAGACTTCAGTTCGTGCAGCTAGCCCATGAGATTCCTTTGGCTGTTCACTTGAGTTTCAAGAAGACCAAGGAAAGGCTCTCACTCTACTTTTATTTTGGCCAAAAATGGGGGCTGAGGTAGATAAGTTCTGCAAGAGCTGTCACACCTGCCAAACTTCTGGTAAGAGTGGTTCCAATAATGTGGCACGTTTAGTGCCTCTCCCAGTGGTGGGAGTCCCATTTCAGAGGGTAGGGATTGACCTTGTTGGTCCCCTTGATCCTCCAATCTCCTCAGGCAACAGGTTTATACTTGTTGTAGTAGACCATGCTACTAGATACCCTGAGGCGATTCCTATGAGGACTGTTACAGCTCAGGCTGTGGCTAAGGCCCTCCTTGGTATTTTTACCAGGGTTGGGTTTCCTAAGGAGGTAATCTCTGACAGGGGGTCAGATTGTATGTCCCACTACATGAAAGCCATGTGGAAAAACTGTGGAGTTACCTAAAAGTTCTCTACCGCCTACCACCCACAGACAAATGGATTGGTTGAAAGGTTTAATAGAGCATGATAGGTGCTTTAGAAGAACCCCTTAGAAGAAAGTGGGACCTTCTACTGTCATGCCTTCTCTTTGCTTATAGAGAAGTCCCTCAGGAGGGAGTAGGCTATAGTCCCTTTGAACTTCTCTATGGCCATCCAGTCAGAGGTCCATTGGCCCTGATTAAGGAGGGGTTGGAGAGTGCTCCTTCCCTCAAGCCAGTCAGAGTGACTGACTATGTGATAGGACTCTGGAGGAGAATGTCACAGATGATGGCTCAAGCTAGTGATAACCTGAAGGCTGGTCAAGCTTTGGTCAAGCACTGGCATGACCAAAAGGCTAACATGGCTGAGTTTGCTCAAGACCAGCTAGTTCTTGTTATGATCCCAACAAGGCAGAGGGCCTTGCAAGACAAATGGATGGGACCCTTCACGATTGTGGGAAAACTTAGAGAGGTCAACTATCTGGTGGACTTGGACAATTTTCAACATGGCTCCCAGAGTCTTCCACACCAACAGACTAAAGGCTTATGTCTCTAGGCCTGAAGTAGGAGCTTTGCTTCTAGCTTCCGCAGCAGAGGAAGAAGAGAGTGAACCTCTCCCTGATCTCCTCAGAGGCTTACCTTTGGATGAAAAGATTGAAGGGATTTATCTCTCTTCAAATCTGACACCTGAGCAACAAGAGGAGTGCAAATCTATCTTAAATCAGTTTGCCTCCCTGTTCTCACTTTCACCAGGCTTGACCCCTTGGGGACAGCATGATATACTCACTGGTGACTGTCTGCCAGTAAAAAGCAGAGGATACAGAATGTCAGAGAATGTAAGAACCCACATCAAGGGAGTGGTCAGCAAGATGCTTTACCTCGGGGTAATAGAACCCTCTACTAGTCCATGGTCTAGCCCAGTTGTGTTAGTTCCAAAGGCAGGATCCAAAGAACTGATATTCTGCGTGGACTATAAAGCTCTTAATGCAGTCACCAAGACTGATGCCCATCCTTTGCCAAGGACAGATGAGTTGGTGGATAAACTTGGTGCAGCCAAGTTCCTCAGCACATTTGATCTGATGTCAGGCTATTGGCAAATAGCCCTGACAGACCATGCCAAGGAGAAAACTGCATTTTCTACCCCAGTTGGCTTATACCAATTTAAGGTTATGCCTTTTGGACTGAAGAATGCACCTGATACCTTCCAAAGGATGGTAAATCAGGTTCTGACTGGGATGGAGGACTTCTGCATGGCATACTTGGAGGACATTGCAGTGTTCAGCCACTCCTCGGAAGAGCATGTTGACCACCTTGGACAGGTTTTGCAGGCTCTGGAAAAGGCCAATCTGACCATAAAGGCAAGTAAATGCCAGATTGGGCAGAGTAAAGTGGTATACCTTGGACATGAGGTAGGAGGTGGTGAAATACAGCCTTTGCCCAGTAAGATTGAAGCTGTGCAAAATCGGACAACACCTACTACGCAGACCCAGGTGAGAGCCTTCCTAGGCCTCATTGGGTACTACAGGAATTTCATAGAGAACTATGGGACCATAGCTTCTCCACTGAATGTGATCTCCTTTCCTAAATTCCCTAAAAAGGTCAAATGGAATGAGGAGTGCAATCAGGCCTTTGAAAACCTGAAGAAAGCCCTTTGTCAAGCTCCAGTACTCAGAGCTCCTGACTATCACCAAACGTTCATTGTACAAACTGATGCTTCTAATGCAGGTATATGTGCAGTCCTTAGCAAACTGGATGAGAACGGTAGGGAACACCCCATTTGATTCATCAGTAGAAAACTGAAGGATCCTGAAACAAGGTGGGCAACCATTGAAAGAGAGTGTTTTGCTATTGTGTGGGCTCTGAAGAAGTTTAGGCCATACTTGTATGGTTCTACTTTTGTTATTCAGACTGACCACCAACCCTTGAGATGGTTAATGCAAATGAAAGAGGAAAACCCAAAACTGTTTTTTAATATTAAATCAACGGTTGGGTCTTTTTACCAGAACTCGGTTCTAAAATGGCGTTTGTGTCCGCCTCTGTAACTCTGACCAAGGTCGAGCCATTTGTTCCACTATTTTGGCGGGCTTGTCCACAGAAGCCCTCCAAGTGGTGCCACTCTGTCTGGGTTCCACAGGAAGGGTGGAGGGGGGGATTGGCATGCTGGACTGCATTTCCTTAGCAACCCAAGTCGCACTCTACTCTGATTGGCCCAGTGGTGAGCCGCCCGGCTCACCACTTAGCATGTGTGATTGACAGCTAGGCTGATGAATGGGGGGTTTTCTGCATAAAAGCAGGGCCTTTGGCACTGGAACTTCAGAAGTCGCCACAGGACCTAAGAACCCGAAGAGGGATGAAGCTGAGCAATCTGCAATGACGACACCACCGGTGAAGCCCTGCTGCAGCTACCTCACCACTTTCCTGATGACAAGAGAAGATCTGCTGGACGAGTCTTCTTCCTCTGAGCTGGTGGGACCAACCAGTTCACCCTTTTCGCCTTCCAAAGATGGCCCTTGGTCTAATCGCCCGTGCCAAGTGTTAGGAAAGATTTCGTAATTGTAGGGAATTTTCCTTCCATGTGGCAACCCCTAAACTTTTTGCTATTGTTTTTAACCTTGTTCTTGACTTTGCCAGAGAAGTACAGCCTTCTGCCGCACTTCTCTGGGCTTTCGCTCCTTTTCTTATGGGGAAACTGACATGCCCTTACGACAGTCAGTACCGGGGAACGTGGTTTCCCGTAGTTTCTTTAATCGTGTCGCCATTTTAGTGCAACACGACACAAGAGGGCACTGTAAGCTAAGTTACAGCTCTCTTGGGTCTCTAGCCTTCTACAGACCCTAGATACTCTTTTAGGATGGTATTTGATTGGTGCAAGTCATTCAGGGACTCGAATGGTGGCAGCGATCGTTTTGTTTATTTTGAGCTCCTTTTGGCGTTCTGAGCACGTTTTTGCACTGAACCCAAAATGGTGGCCTGGCTCCCAAAATGGCCAGGCCGCGAGGCTCCTTTGTCTTGTCCACTGACCGTCTTGCTCCCTTCACCTTCCCCAGGTCGGGCGACCCAGGGCCTTCCTTATTTGGGCATGTACTTTCCCGCGAAACGTGGTTGCTTTCGCGGGCTTCTACATGTCGTTTGTGTGCCTCCAGGGTGTGGGCTGGGATGTCTGGTCCCAATACACATCCTGGGTGCCAGAGAGTCTAGGGTGGTGTGAATGCCTGGGACCACCGTGGTCCGTGATTGGTCCACGTATGGTATGTGTGTTGATGAGCGGATCTCCCATTGGCTCCCCTCCGTTTTGGCGCGAAGGGAACCATGGATAAGAGGGAGCTGGAAACACCACTACCATGTCGATCTCCTGAGTTCTCACGAACGAAGGAATACAGGAGCCAAGTATCCTGCAACCCAGAGGCTGGACCGAGGAATCGCTGGTGACCCGCTGAAGGAATCCTCCTTTGCACTGCTGTCGTCCTGTGAAACCCTTTCCTCCTTCGATCGAACCAGAAGGCCTGTACTGGTGCTTCGACCTTTGGAATAGCAGGAACAGCTATTCCCGGCGACTTCATCATCTCCTGCCAAGTAAGCCTTCGGAAGTGTCTCTGGGCCATCCAGTTGACTGACCAGCTTACAAGGGAGTCCTGCTCTGCAACTGCCGCCAGGTTGTGTTATATTTCGAGTCCTTGTCACTCTCCCACGCTTCGTACGCTTGGCGTCCCCAGGTCTGAAGGGAGGAGTGTACATTTGGCTTGAATACACACAGCCGCTCCGTTGTCCTGCTGCGGCAACAAAACTGTGCTGGTTTCGTCGATTGGGACGTCTTTTTGCTCTACACGACTACGAGGCGTTCCCTGCTCTTCTGAACCTGCCAGCTGCTGAAACTAACGTGGAGAAGCCTGGGTCTGCTTGCTTCGGGGACCGGTGAGTAGCTTAGCTAGGATCTGGTCACCCTCCTGCAGTATCCCATTGCTTTTTCCTGCTGTGTAAAAACAGCACCCTTTTTGCCGTACTCACGCTCTGCTTCTGCTCGCTGTGGAGGCTGCGCTTGAGTTGCGGAATCTGTTCTCCTTCTGCTGTGCACTAACCCGAACTGCCTGACTTCCTCCGAAGAGCTTCCCCTTTTGCCCGTTGGCACCGGCGTGGCAGGTACTTTGAGCACAAGGCTCCACTCTTCGCAGGGCTCGGACTTCCATCTAGTTAGGTGCCTCTAAAGGCGAACTGAGTCAAAAGCGTATCGCACTGCCTGTTTTCCTTTCCTTTCAGGTGGACTACATATTTCGTGCTTTAAACGCTTGCGACTGTGTATTTGTATATATATTGTGTTGATATGGTATGTGTTGGTTTAATATTGTGATATTGTGATTTTCTTGCTACGGTCATTATTTTAAAGGCCTTAAAATAAATGTGTATCTATTTTTGATATAACAACTGTTTGGAGTAGTTTGTAAACGCTCTTGCTTTGTGTGCTCATTGCGGGCTTTCAGTCACCCTCACCCCTCTTGCGACCTAGTCTTGACCGCCGCGATCGCTACCTTGATTGGTCTGGCTTGTCCAGAGGTTACCCTGTTCCAAGTAATTAGGTTGGCCTTCTGAACTTCTGCGCCACCAGGACAGAGTTCAGAAATCCGTCTTAACAAATTGGTGTACAGCGGTGGGATACGACTGAAGGTATCCAGTGTTGCGCTCGAACTAAGGCATTTCAGGTTATTCCAAACAGTACACGTAGTGAATTGTTATAGTATAACTTTAAAAAGGCCATAGTCCTATCAAACAGTATGGAAACAAGTACGTTGTTAACTTTAAATGCTTCCAAATCAGAAACGCTGAAAAAGATGTGTGCGGAGAGAGGTGTTTCCTCTCAAGGCACGAAATTGGAAATGATCCAAAGAATCGTGGCGTGGCAAGAAGCGCAGCTTGACGCTATAACTTCTGAGGACAGTGCGGAAGGTGGTGGGGCTGCTCTCACTGGTAGAACCGATGGTTCTGCCGCCGCACTGTTCCACCGCGACCACGAGGACAGGGAGGACGAGCTGTCTAATGTTTCCTCTGCCAGTGCTGATGGGGAGGCTATGCTTGAATTCAAGAAGCAAGAGCTGCGGTTTAGGCAGCAGGAGCTTGAATTCAGCATAGCCAAACTAAAAATCGAACAGGCAGAAAAACAAAAAGACAGGGATCACCAGTTGGAACTGGCCAAGCTTCAGGTTGCAAATGGATCCAAGGGTCCTGGACATGGGTCTGGGGCTTCCTCTCATCCACGGTTTCCAAAAGATCTGCTCAGTGTGTATGAAGAAAGGAATGACATTATGGACTGGCTGAATGCGTTTGAGTATGCATGCGAAGTTCAAGAAGTTGACAATGCTGATAAGATTGCGTGGTTGCTCAGTAGACTGCCCCATTCTGGCTGCAGTGCCATTATGGAAATGTCGAAGGCTGAGCGGGCTGATTTCGCAATGTTAAAGCAAACTCTCATTTTAAAGTTTGGGAAGACTCCGGCCCAATATTTAAAGCGTTTTCGAGAGTATAAGAAAAAGGAAGGTGGTACTTGGGTATCTTATGTCGCTGAATCTTTGAAAAACTTAACTGGCTGGGTTGAAGGGTATAAGGTTTCTACCTTCGAAGGCATGATCAATCTGGTCATGCTGGAACACATTTTTGCTTCTTCTTCCCCGGAGCTTAAGCAGCATTTGGCCGATTCGAAGGAGATAGATCCTAAGAAGCTGGCCATTGCAGCAGACTTATGGGTGTCACATCGAGTGTCCCATAAGGACAAAACCCATCCTGGTAAGCAGGAGGAAGGGAAAAAGTCCAAAGATATGGAGGGTGGGGAATCTGCTAAATCTTCTTCCCATAAGGGCCACAAAAAGAAAAACAAGGGTAAGACACAAGAGAACTCACAGGGTAGTGGAGGTCAGCCTCCAAAACAGAACTCTGGTTACAATAAGCCTCCCTACGTAAACAGACCCACTGGGGCTTGTTTTTCTTGTGGAGCAACTGACCATGTGAAGGGGGATCCCCGTTGTAAGGTTAGACCTTTGGGGGTCCACTCCGCTAATCTGGCCTTCTCCTCCTACGAGGAAGAAGAGATTACGGGAGCATCCTTCTCCTCGGACTCATTTCCCAGCGGAATAGAGGCCGAGGTAGTTTTAGTGTCCCTGGGTTCCTGGGAGCCTAAAGTCGCAGAGGCGTATGCTAGGATTCCAGATAATACCAAGCACTACTTTAAAGACAGTGTGCTGATCAATGGAGTGGATACTCCAGCTCTTAGGGATAGTGGGTGCAGTCGAACTGTAGTGGATTCTACCTTGGTAGACTCAGAGGAAGTTGCCAGAGCTACTCTGATGCCCACTAAGTTTGCTGACGGCCCCCTCCGTATGTTTCCCGTGATCCCTGTAAATCTTACTTTAAATGGTACAGCAGTCAGGATTCCAGTGAGCATTCAGAGAAACGTCCCGGGAAAGGTCTTGTTGGGCAATGATCTCAGAGCTTTAGGGCTCGTAGGAGACACTGCCGAAAGACCCTACACACGGTCTCAAGCACGGGCAGCATTGGCCAAGTCCAATACGCCGCCCCAGCCGAAGGGGAAACCCAAGGCGAAAGGAGTCTACAAGTCAAGACGAGGGAAAGAGAATATTCCCCCGAGCTCGCCTACCACTGCGGTGGAGGAAGTTGGTCAATCGCCCGGGCCTGACGAGGAGGTGGCGATGTCTGAAATATTCGACCCCTACGATCATCCTGAACTAAAAGACTTGTTAGTTGAAGGTGGTCCTGATAGGGACGAATTCAGTAAAGGCCAACGTGAGTGCCCATCTCTGGAAGGCCTAAGGAGACAGGCCTGCTCCCAGCTTGAGGGTGAACCTCCTGGGATGCATAGGATTTACCAGGAAGGTGGACTCCTGTATAGTGAGCCCACAGAGTCTACAGAAGGAGACCATAGGAGGTTGGTGGTTCCCCTTGCTGTTAGGCCCTTCCTCCTGCAGTTGGCGCATGAAGTTCCCCTTGCTGGTCCCCTCGGTATGAGGAAGACCAAGCAAAGGTTATCCATGCACTTCTACTGGCCCAAGATGGGGGAGCAAGTAGAAAGTCACTGCAGGAGTTGTGCCGCCTGCCAGTTGTCTGGTAAGGTTGGCACGACAATCCAAGCTCCGTTGGTACCGCTCCCAGTTGTGGGGGTACCATTTGAAAGGGTAGGGATCGACATGGTTGGTCCCCTTGACCCGCAAACATCCTCAGGCAATAGGTTTATCCTGGTGCTGGTCGACCATGCAACCAGGTATCCTGAGGCCATCCCATTTACAACTGTAACTGCCAAGCCAGTTGCAGAAGCTTTACTCGGCATGTTTACTAGGGTTGGCTTCCCTAAAGAAGTTGTGCCGGATGATGGCAGCAACTTTATGTCGAAGTATAGGCAGGCTATGTGGAAAGAATGTGGGGTCACCTACAGGTTCTCTTCTGCATACCGCCCCCAGACCGATGGTCTGGGGGGGCGTTTCAACAGGACGTTAACGAGCATGATTGGGGCTCTGGAGGAGCCTCAGAGAAGAAAATGGGATCTTCTTGTTTCATGCTTACTGTTTGCCTACCGAGAGGTACCACAGGAGGGTGTTGGCTTCAGCCCCTTCGAACTTCTGTTCGGTCATCCCGTACGGGGACCCTTAGCCATCGTCAAAGAGGGATGGGAGATGCCCACTCCCCCTGTTACTACCAATGTAGTTGATTATGTGCTAGGGCTCAGAAAACGGATGGTACTTCTGATGGGCTTGGCCAGTGATAAATTGAAGGCAGGGCAAGCGCTGGTGAAACATTGGTACGACCAGAAAGCTTCCCTCATCAACTTTACACTTGGTCAGCAAGTCCTGATCATGAATCTTATAAGGCCTCGAGCTTTACAGGATAAATGGTCAGGTCCTTGCCCAGTGGTGGAGCCCCTGGGTGAGGTTAACTATTCAGTGGACCTTGGAAGGCCTGGACAGGCTCCAAAAGTGTTTCACGTGAATAGGCTGAAGGCTTTCGTCCCAAGCGGCGAAATCGCAGCACTGCTATTGGCTTCAGACGTTGCGGGAGAGGAGTCTGAACCTCTCCCCGACCTGTTCCCGAGCAGTCCTTCAGATAGCTCTTTTGAGGGTGTCCGAGTGGCCCCTCACCAAAATGGACAAGGCTCAGTGGTTTACCTTGGACATGAAGTAGTTGGAGGGAGGAGACAGCCTCTACTCAGTCAGGTACAAGCAGTACAAGACTGGCCTACCCCCACTACGCAAACCCAAGTGAGAGCCTTCTTAGGACTCACGGGTTATTACCGCAATTTTGTAGCAGACTATGGCACCATAGCTGCTCCTCTGACTGCCCTCACAACTCCGAAGAAACCCAAGAAGGTAACTTGGACCGACGAGTGTGAGAAGGCCTTCAATGGCTTAAAAGACTCCTTGTGCCAGGCCCCTGTGCTCAGGGCCCCTGATTATCAAAGACCTTTTATCGTGCAGACGGATGCCTCTGACACTGGGATAGGAGCTGAACTATCACAAGTAGATGAGAAGGGTAAGGAACACCCTATCGGTTTTATTAGTCGCCAGCTTAAGGACAGAGAGCTCAGATGGTCCACGGTAGAGAAAGAATGTTTCTCTGTTGTGTGGGCCCTAAGGAAGCTGAGGCCCTACCTCTATGGGACCCACTTCACTGTGCAGACTGACCATAAGCCGTTAAAGTGGCTAATGAACATGAAGGGGGAGAATCCAAAGTTGCTTAGGTGGTCCATAAGTCTACAAGGCTTCGACTTCACTATTGAGCATAGGCCAGGTGTCCAACATAGCAATGCTGATGGGTTGTCCAGAATGTTTTACCGACCTGAACAAGAGACTCATCCAGGGGTGGATTAGTTCCCCCTGTCCATAGTCTGGGAGGGGCGAGTGTTAGGAAAGATTTCGTAATTGTAGGGAATTTTCCTTCCATGTGGCAACCCCTAAACTTTTTGCTATTGTTTTTAACCTTGTTCTTGACTTTGCCAGAGAAGTACAGCCTTCTGCCGCACTTCTCTGGGCTTTCGCTCCTTTTCTTATGGGGAAACTGACATGCCCTTACGACAGTCAGTACCGGGGAACGTGGTTTCCCGTAGTTTCTTTAATCGTGTCGCCATTTTAGTGCAACACGACACAAGAGGGCACTGTAAGCTAAGTTACAGCTCTCTTGGGTCTCTAGCCTTCTACAGACCCTAGATACTCTTTTAGGATGGTATTTGATCGGTGCAAGTCATTCAGGGACTCGAATGGTGGCAGCGATCGTTTTGTTTATTTTGAGCTCCTTTTGGCGTTCTGAGCACGTTTTTGCACTGAACCCAAAATGGTGGCCTGGCTCCCAAAATGGCCAGGCCGCGAGGCTCCTTTGTCTTGTCCACTGACCGTCTTGCTCCCTTCACCTTCCCCAGGTCGGGCGACCCGGGGCCTTCCTTATTTGGGCATGTACTTTCCCGCGAAACGTGGTTGCTTTCGCGGGCTTCTACATGTCGTTTGTGTGCCTCCAGGGTGTGGGCTGGGATGTCTGGTCCCAATACACATCCTGGGTGCCAGAGAGTCTAGGGTGGTGTGAATGCCTGGGACCACCGTGGTCCGTGATTGGTCCACGTATGGTATGTGTGTTGATGAGCGGATCTCCCATTGGCTCCCCTCCGTTTTGGCGCGAAGGGAACCATGGATAAGAGGGAGCTGGAAACACCACTACCATGTCGATCTCCTGAGTTCTCACGAACGAAGGAATACAGGAGCCAAGTATCCTGCAACCCAGAGGCTGGACCGAGGAATCGCTGGTGACCCGCTGAAGGAATCCTCCTTTGCACTGCTGTCGTCCTGTGAAACCCTTTCCTCCTTCGATCGAACCAGAAGGCCTGTACTGGTGCTTCGACCTTTGGAATAGCAGGAACAGCTATTCCCGGCGACTTCATCATCTCCTGCCAAGCAAGCCTTCGGAAGTGTCTCTGGGCCATCCAGTTGACTGACCAGCTTACAAGGGAGTCCTGCTCTGCAACTGCCGCCAGGTTGTGTTATATTTCGAGTCCTTGTCACTCTCCCACGCTTCGTACGCTTGGCGTCCCCAGGTCTGAAGGGAGGAGTGTACATTTGGCTTGAATACACACAGCCGCTCCGTTGTCCTGCTGCGGCAACAAAACTGTGCTGGTTTCGTCGATTGGGACGTCTTTTTGCTCTACACGACTACGAGGCGTTCCCTGCTCTTCTGAACCTGCCAGCTGCTGAAACTAACGTGGAGAAGCCTGGGTCTGCTTGCTTCGGGGACCGGTGAGTAGCTTAGCTAGGATCTGGTCACCCTCCTGCAGTATCCCATTGCTTTTTCCTGCTGTGTAAAAACAGCACCCTTTTTGCCGTACTCACGCTCTGCTTCTGCTCGCTGTGGAGGCTGCGCTTGAGTTGCGGAATCTGTTCTCCTTCTGCTGTGCACTAACCCGAACTGCCTGACTTCCTCCGAAGAGCTTCCCCTTTTGCCCGTTGGCACCGGCGTGGCAGGTACTTTGAGCACAAGGCTCCACTCTTCGCAGGGCTCGGACTTCCATCTAGTTAGGTGCCTCTAAAGGCGAACTGAGTCAAAAGCGTATCGCACTGCCTGTTTTCCTTTCCTTTCAGGTGGACTACATATTTCGTGCTTTAAACGCTTGCGACTGTGTATTTGTATATATATTGTGTTGATATGGTATGTGTTGGTTTAATATTGTGATATTGTGATTTTCTTGCTACGGTCATTATTTTAAAGGCCTTAAAATAAATGTGTATCTATTTTTGATATAACAACTGTTTGGAGTAGTTTGTAAACGCTCTTGCTTTGTGTGCTCATTGCGGGCTTTCAGTCACCCTCACCCCTCTTGAGACCTAGTCTTGACCGCCGCGATCGCTACCTTGATTGGTCTGGCTTGTCCAGAGGTTACCCTGTTCCAAGTAATTAGGTTGGCCTGCTGAACTTCTGCGCCACCAGGACAGAGTTCAGAAATCCGTCTTAACACCAAGCACCCCGGCGGCCGGATAGCCAAGCTCACCACTTTTGACCGCAAATAAAAGGACTGCACCTTTTAATCAGGAACTCCGCGGATGGTTTCATCCCTGTGCAGTGCAACGACTCCAACTTACCTCCTCCACGAGATCCTCTCTTCCCCTGGACGGAACAATGAACTGCAACCACTGCCAGGAACAACTGCCCCCGCTGGAGCTTCCTTTCTCTTTAAGGTACTGTGTCCTGCCTGGCCTCCCTTTCTACAGATTGTTAAAGTTGAACCTTAAGTCCTTGGCTTCTATACTTGGTTGGCTCCAGACCTCTAACTATATCTTTTGAATTGCCCCAACCTCTTTTGAACACTCTGCAAAGACTTTCAGTGCACTTTAAACCGTGTGATCCCGGGCACATTTTGCTTTGCTCCATTTAAAGTGGGCCTGGCCTATGAACTTTGGCTCTACAGTATAACCTGCCTTTCTCCCCTTGCTCTGAACTCTTAAAAGTGTTGTGAACTGTTTTATTCTTATGCTCTGCCTTTTTCTCTCCCTTTAACTACACTACACTATTGGAGTGCCATCTAGGTTAAGCGCTCACTTCTGTCTTAACAAATAGTTGTGCTTTAACCCTGACTTGTCTGATAGTTATCAAGGGAGGTGTGTATACTTACCTGACTGTGTTTTAGATTACTTTTCATTAAGAGTGCTAGTGTATTACCTAAAGTGTGTTTTAAATAAATAACTATATACTTTTTATACAAAGCTCTGGTCAGTGTTTGTTTGCTCTACTGTGTTTTGGCCCTAGTGTGTATACTCTGCATACTGCCCTACTCTTCTTGAGAGAAGTCTGACTGCTCAGCCACAGCTACCAGGTAATTCTGGGTGGTGCAGACTGCTACCAATTGGGTTTACTGCTGCTCCTGTAGTCTTAATCTTTTTGCAGTGTTCCCCAAGGGAACTGCACAGGATTCTGCCTAACACCTCCCCGCAACATAGTCGCTAAGTTACTGATCTATAGGAACAGAGATACAGCTCTCTGCTTGGCAAGGGAGATGGGGCTCCTCCGACATGAAGGCGATAACATTCACATCTATCTTTATTTTGCTGCGGGAGTTCAAGCCCAGAGAAGATGGTACGACCACGTCAAGAAACAACTCTGTCTGTGACAGGTCCCGTATGCATTGATTTTCCCGGCGAAACTGCGCATACAACATGGTGTTCGTGCATACTTTTTTGAACATCCCACAGTGGCCATGGACTACATAGAAGCTACAATTCTGCTACCACCACAAAGACGAAGACCTGACCAAAATGGACATCTGCATCCTGACATAGCCTGATAGCCAGTATACAGACCATACAGGGGGAGGTAATATACCGTAAGGACAACATTAATGCTACTTTCACTTACTTTTACAGAACCTTATACTCTAACCGGGATGTTAAGTCTATAGATGAAATAACCAATTACCTACGGGAACGCGATCTCCCCAACCTGGATCTGGAAGCTCTTGACACTCTAGACTCACCCAGTACGCTCAAAGAAATCCTAGCAGCCATAAAAGGATTGACATCTGGCAAGGCCCCTGGCTCAGATGGCCTTGGAGCCGAACTGTATAAAGAGTTCCAGTATAGGATAGCCCCAATTTTACTGCAGGTGTGGGAAGAGGCAATGGAGCGCGGCACGCTTCCTGCTTCTATGCGCGAAGCTATGATCACTGTAGTCCTTAAACCCAGACGCTCCGCGCATGACATGTCCTCTTATAGACCTCTGTCCCTTATCAATACGGACACCAAAATCTATGCCAAAATCGGGTTGGGTGCCTTCTCAAAGCAGAATCCAAAATAAATAAAGTAAAATGTTTTTATTGTGTGCCACATCGCTTGCCAGTGGAATGAATCCTGGTCTGGAATGTGCTGTGTCGTAAAATCTGTTACAGGAAGCAGAGATCTGTGGAACTGATAAGTAGAATGAAGAGAGAGAACTATTTCTCAGCCAAATCAATAGAAGCTTTTGATGCCATTCCATATGAACACAGACTGTTCAGTCTGACTTCAGCAATATTCACGTTGATCTTTATGCCGACTATCCACGTTGGAGCAAATACTAAATGGCTGTAAATTACCAGATGTGTGTTGCTGCAGGCAATCAACACTACCATAATGGGATTCAATGCTATCAGAGAAGAGCCGAGAGCCATACAACTGATGACTCTTCTGAATAGATACATCCTAGACATGATCACAGCTATGGATGGAGGTGTTTGTGCAAAAATTGGAGAATTATGTTTCACATTATACCTTCTCATGATGACGTAAAATGGCACCTTGACAGAGGCCATGGAGATGCTGATGAAGCTGCCTGTCCAAATGGTGCACAAAGTGGAGGATATTGCTGATGATAGTTGGTTTGGAGCGCTCATTTCTTGGGTTCCACAATGGATGGCAGATATGTTCAAATTTCTTGGAGCCCTGATAGTGATGGTATTGCTTGTATTCTGTATGGTTAGGATATTAATCTCACAATGCAAGAAGACTGAAAAGAAAGCCATAGGAATGAAGATCATGATTGAGGTTGAATCAGGATGGAAGACCAAGAGATGACAGATGAACAAATCAGAGATTTCATGAAAGCCAGCATTCATGCACCTGAGGGAACAAAATTCCTGTATCCAAAGAACCACAAGAAGTATGCTGGAAGATTCATCTATTGCAGTCCAAGTGGTCAGTGCATGCTCATGACTTGGAACAAGGATGAGCATGTGAAATCAGCTGAATGCCTGAAAGGAGTAATCAAGATATGGGTCCCAAAGAAGCATTTCTTCAGACAAGGATGTCTAGATGTGCAGAATGATCTGAGAATTGTCGATGAATCGCCTAGAGGGGGAGTGTAGAAAAGGAGCCAAGTATCCCCAGCTCTACCATCTTGCCCATATTGCCAATATGTTGGGAACCAGAGTTTGAGACACATGCAGTACCAGTGAAGATACCGATACCAAGGCGAATCCTGGAGGCAAGATTCCCATTAAAAAAGCCATACTTGCAAATAAGACAGTTTGATGGTCATTTGAATGAAATCCCAGAATAAGCAGGACCAATAAATGAAAGCGCAGATTGGTGACGTCACACGAAGCCAGACTGATGTACATGGAAGAGATGCAGCGATGAGAGAATGAAGATATTCTATAAGGCATCAAGAAAGTATCAAAGATAAGTGACATCTCGGGCTCGAGATGAAGAAACATATGCTACAGAAACGATGAAGATATCAAGTAATTTTAAACGTGTACAGATGCAAAGAAACGCAAGTAGACAAATTATTCTTGAGGCTAGCTTTGTAGTGAATAGATTGCAGCATGCACCAACGTATACATGTATAGGAGTAAGTAAAGATTGGATGTTTCCATGACGTGTTATAACTGGACCAGAGAAGGAAGGCCTTTTCCAGTGTGTCGCAGTTGAAAAACAACAAAATTACAGAAGTGAATCTCAGCAAGGCGAGGCTGGATCAGCCCCCAAGCAGCCAAGGTCTTATAGGACTGGGATGAGCAGACATTAGCTACAATGGTGTGAAAGAATGAAACTCCTGTTCAGAAGGCATGGATGGGAACAAGGAAGACGTCAGAGTTTCATTAAATAGTAGAATTTTAAATGCACTAGAGCTCAAATTTGTGGTCTTCAGTTATGTGAAGGGATGAACTTGGACAACCATGACGAACCACACCTACGCAGAGAGGCAGCATGTGCCTCTACTCCCCTGTATTCTCCAGATCAGAGAACATTTCAAAGGCTAAGTTCAAAGGCTTAATTGACTTGCAGACCACTGAGGTGATAATATGCTAATCGGTGAGAAGCTATGGTTGTGACCAGCTCACTAGCACCTGGCAGTCCAGCCTGCATGCTGCTAACGTGGGTGGAAAAGCACTGACGAATATGAGAGTGCCAACCAATTGTAGGGGATCATACGATTATGAGCCCTATAGTTTGTATAACCAATAGGACGTTGTGTATTTAGTGACCTTCATAGTGACTTGTTTGAAGGATAGGCTTAGTAGTCCCATCTAATGTTAAGGAGCCTATCACTTTCTTAGACTAGTATGGAATGGATACCTGGATGTTCCCTCTAAGCCTATCACACTTGCCACTATGTTTTTGTAGTTTGCCACTTAGGATGATGTTAGTGAATACATAGGTTAATGTCATCAATGATGAGTTTTTAATATAAGTATGATGATTTCTGTTAAATGCATTGAGAAACCATGCTATGAGACGTCAGTTGATGTCTGTTGTGCTCCCTGTTTTAAATCATTTACAATAAAACTGTCTAATTTGCCAACTTCCTGAGTTGTTTTGATTATTAATGCTTGAGTAACTTCTGCATCCCCATTCAACTCAAGGTATTGCTACCTCGTCTTAAAGGGGGGAGTCGGCTGTCCCGTTCACAGGTAATTTGCCAAACCGTAGCTGGAAGCCAAGGTGACGAAATAGGTGAACCACGAGCTAGATGGTAGGGGTAGATTAGGGTGTGGCCAATTGGTTAAGGGACTATAAAGGACTGGTAGCATGTATATAGGTGGTAGCCAATGAGGGTGGGGGAAGAACACTGTCTATTGTTCATGTCATGATTGATGATTTCTTTCCATAACATGTCGTACTTGCTTTGAACTAACAGAGGGCTCTGTATCAGTTTGGTTCTACCAGACCTTCTGATATCTTTTTCCTTTTTATATACAAAATAAATCTTGTTTTCCCTCCAAAGTGGTGCACCGAGTCGTTTTCCCTACAGGAGGTTTTTTATTGTCTGGCTGTCTGGATGTCTTGCCATACAGATTTGGTGACCCTGACATGATCCCAGACCATCTGCAGTGATGGAGGAATCCTAGCTGCACATCCAGAGGGGTGGCGCCCACCTGCAGTGACCAATCCTCTGTGCACAAACTGGAGAGGTTTAAAGGAGCTGTGATGACTGAATTCCTGTCTGCTCTTTGGTGTGGGGCGTTGCTCCTGGATTGTGCAGGGCATTGATTTGAACCTGTGACAGAGGAACTCGGGAGAGCACATAGATGTAAGAGCACCTTTGCAGGAGAAAACAATAAGTGCAAGGGGTGTGAGAGTGCTGAGGAGTGTGTGCATGTTTGTGTGTCTGTTGATGGTGAAGTGGATGTGGAGTGCAAAGACCATGGCCCTCATTACGACCCTTGCGGAAATCGACTGACCGGAGCGCCACAGCGTAAATAGCGTTTCCGCCATTGCACGAAGGAGCAAAGTGCGGCCCATTCCGACCCATCGGGCACGAGCACCACGCCACGGCGGAAGTGCAAAGTCCGCGATGGCGGAAATGACCCCAAAACGGCCCACACCGCCGCCGTACGGCGCCCTAGGTGCAATACCGCCACCCCTCTTAGCGGTCACCGCAGTGTGCGCCTACCGCAAAGTACGGTGACCGGAAATATACGGAAACGGAAGTTAAAACACGGGCCCGGAACGGGAAACATCCCGGCGTACACCTATAAAAACACTAAAACCACACAACCACTAAAATCACTACCCTGAAACACACCCCAACCCGTCAACCACCCTAGCGAAACCAAGAAAAATGGGAAAAGTAGCGAAGAAAGCGTGCGACCGCAAGCAGCAGGTCCACTTCTCCCGTGAGGAACTCACCGTGCTAACAGAGACCCTCCAGGAGAATGCTGCGGTCGTCTTCTGCACGCAAATGACCAGGACGGCACTTGCAAACAAGAAGGCCATATGGGCTCTGGTGGCACAGCGGGTAAGTGCGGTGGGGACCGCACCCCGCACCCCACAGCAATGCCGCAAGCGATGGGACGACCTGCGGATACGCGTCCGCAGCATACTCTCTGCCAACCGCAACATTGCCACAGCCACCGGGGGAGGTCCTGAATCACCCATCAAGTTGACCCCCTGGGAAGAAATCTGTGCCTCCACCATCGGAATGGAGAGCATAGAGGGAGTCGGAGGGATGGAGAAAGGAGTGCAGACATCCGAAGATTCAGGTAGGTGGGCCAGATAAAACAATGCCAAATCCACACAGTCCATCCATGTGAAGTACCATGCGTCCACATAGTGCAACAGAAACACATGTCCAGGAGAACGTCCACACACATCGGCCTGATAGCGCACGTTAAAAACCACAATAAATACATAAATAATTAAAAACCCCTAAAACACGCACTACACGTGCAGCAGGCACACCCTAACTGCAGGCTGCCAAACAACTGCACCCTCACTCCACACACAAATGAAAGCACCTCCAAGGCCCCGACCCAAATCACCCTCAGGTACCACCCCAAAGCATGTGATACAATGCCATTCCAATTCCCACAGACCCATCAATAACCCTCGCCCTCCTTTACTCCACCACAGGGTCCGATCCAAACGACGAGCTACAGGACACCCCTACCAGCACACCTGCAAAGAGGGCCAAGACCAACGGCCAAAGACCCTCCACCTCAGCTGCACGCATCAAGACACGGCAGCAGCACAAATCAGGTGGCAGCACAGAGGAGGGAACATCAACAGGCACCCCAGCAGCCAGCATGCCCACAACACCACCACCACAGGTCCCCCCAATGGATGCCACAGAAGGCACTGCCTCTGGTGGCAGCAGCACCATAGGTGACACCCCATTGATGGCAGCATGCTCGGACACAGAAAACGGGGATGCCGAAGTCAGATCCATCCATGACCTGTCCCAATCCCCCTGTCTGTCCCATCCCGTACAACATGAGGATACCACGCAGGGGCACCCACAAGACGACGACTGGCCATCCCCCACAAGCCCTGTGGCAAGGCAACATGAGGACAACAGCCCCTCTGTGACACCCCCGCAAATGGCCATGGCCCAGCAGAGGCAACAGTCCCTCGACCAGTTGATCGAACAACAGCAGCAACTGGCCACACTCCTCAAGGACCATGCCGATGAATGTGGGGGCACTAAGGCAGACATAGAAACATCAACTGAGACACTTAGGGCAGAAATGGAGAGAGGTACAGAGACGCTAAGGGCACAAATTGAGAGAAGCACCGAGAGCCTGAGGGGGGAACTGCATGCGACGTCCAAAGACGTATGTGCCGAACTTGCCGCAGTGCGCCGTGTGCTCACTGAGCTCTCGCAAACCCTTAGGGACATGCATGGACGTGAGCAGGCAGACACATCATCCGTTGCAAGTTCCGTCCAGGGCAGCCCCCAACGTAGATCTGGAAGGAACCTGCGCTCCACAGGCAGGGGTGCCCCTGATACCCGCAGAGGGGGCATGCAATAGCGACAGCCCACTGACAATGAGCATCTTTGGACACTGGTGTTCGGGGGGGAGGTAGGAGGGTGGAGGGGGTGTGTTGGGCTCACTTGGGTGGCGGGTCGATAGGGTGTTGAACATTATATCACATATGCCATAAAAAGTGCACGATCAACCAATGAGAAGTGTGGACATTGATCTTTGTGTACTAGGCCATCATAGGCGTACAGTCCATATTGTGCATGTCCCAGACACACGCAGTGCCACGAGTCCCGTGTCCATGTATCAGCCACCAGGCGTGAGTGCTAGAAGCATGCATCGATGAGATTCTGACGAATGTCACGGGCCTCCGGTGCCTCGCAGACTCCATGAGGTGCTGCCACATCCCCACCCTCATCATGACCATCATCAGGTGCTTGCAGTTCTGCGTCAGGGGGCATGGGCACATTTCTACGTACGCACATGTTGTGGAGCATGACACATGCCATCACCATCTTTGCAACCTTCTCATGGCGGTACAGGAGTGCCCCGCCAGACCTGCTGAGGCAGCGGAAACGGCCCTTCAGTAGGCCGAATGCCTGTTCTATGACTACACGGGTACGTGAGTGGGCATGGTTGTAGTCCTCCTCATGCTGGTCCCGTGGGTTCCGGACTGGTGTGAGGAGCCATCTCTTCAGTGGATATCCAGCATCACCTGTATGTGGACGAGAAACGTATGATGTGGAATGCCATTGATACGTACGCACACCCCCCCCCTTCCTGCAAGGTCATTGCCAATTCACATACCCCACATAATCATGCATGTAATGAGACTCACCGAGTAGCCAGGATCTGTTCCCTGCGTGTCGCTCCATGTAGCGTGGTATTGTAGAGTTCCTCAAGACCATAGAATCATGGGTTGATCCAGGGAATCTGGCACAACAATGTGTAATGATCCTGTTGGAGTCACACACCATTTGTACATTCAGGGAATGAAATTGTTTTCGGTTGCGGTACTGGGCCTCCATGGCATGTGGGACGACCAATTCCACATGGGTGCAGTCGATGGCACCAATGCAACCCGGTATGCCGGCAAGTGCATGGAATCCCACTTTTGTGTTGGTAATTTCCTGCTCCGAGCGTGGTAGAGAGATGTAGTCGTCTGCATGCAGCAGGAGGGCATCGAGCACTTGCAATAGTGTCCGTGAGAACAGTGGCTGAGAAATGCCATGCAACTGTCCGACTGTGTGCTGGTAGGTGCCTGTGGCCAGGAAGTGTAGTACAGACACCACCTTCAGTAGGGGTGGGATGGCGGTTGGGCTATCTATCATGCTGACAAGGTCAGCCTGTGTCATGTCCACAATGGCGGCTATGGTGTCCCGGTCCAGACGGTAGAGGGTGTGGATCTGCTCATCAGTGAGGTTGAACGGATGTGCTCGGAGGCGTGGTATTGCGGGCTGCCTGCGTGGTGGTAGTGGCTGTGCTGGTGGGCCTTGCTGGCCCTGCCTTGGCCTCCTCCTCCTCCTCCTGCGTCTCCTCCGTGCGGCTGGTTGTAGTTGGTGTTCGTCTTCTTCTTGGAGTCGGAGCACTTGCAGTGCTATCAGGTCCCCCAGGGCCAACATCGCGAGTCCTGCCGGTAGCATTTCGGTGTGGTTGTGGGAGGAGACTGGCTGTGCAATTTATGTGTTTTCAGGCTGTATGGCCTCCACCTGTGGTGATTGATTCCACCTGTGCAAACTGCTCTCCCCTTTGGCCGAGCACGTCCCGCGCACAACGCTGCAATTCGGGGAATTGTATCTTGCTATTGCAATCATGTATTTGTACCCGATGGCCGTGTAAGATTGGTTGATATGTTCATTCTGCTGTGGTCCCATTGTTTCCCATACTATCTGTGCAGTCGCGAACAGACTTGTGAAGGGTCAGTGGAACGTAGTACTCGAGTAACGGTGGGCCCTCATGCATCACTGTACCGAGTTGCAACGACGGGCGGGGCGTCCCATTTGTGGGTGAAGGCAGTTGCCATTTTCACACACAGCCGCACTCGATGGAATAATTAGTGATTTCAAACGGCCACAGATGCCTTTTCGACGTGATGTTGCAAATGAGGAATTCGAAGGGCGGCGCTTTCGGTTTCCAGCTAGCGGCGAGGAGATGCCCACAGGTCTGACTGCAAATATAACGTTCTATTGTTCTATGTCCTTGAGACAGGGCCCATGGCGAGGGAGCAATGATTGATATGAATAGTTTGGGATGCGCAATAGCTACCTGGGCGATGAGGCCGTCCGTTCCCAAATTCATGTTACTTCACAACACTGGAATTGCGGGCTGGGGCACTGTGGATTTAGCAGGCTGCATTACGCACAGACTCAATGGATGTTTCTAATGTTATGTGAGTAATTATTCAGGCGTTTTGATCCCGGGATGAGGGAATGATGAATGGATGCATGGGCAGGTGATTTGATACAGAGTTTGCCATGTACAGGGCTTCTTGGAATCTATCCGCCTCCCCTACGCTATGTGATGCAGGGCTGCCATAGTGGGACCATCGTCTATCTGGCCTTGTTGAGCCCTCCCTGTCTCGAGGCGCCCTCAGACACTTGTGTCCATGCACGTTAACATTCCCATCTGATGGAATCTGTTTTGACAGACGCATGCACAGGTACACTCGTTTGTGATGGTGTTTGCACCTCGTTATAGATGGTTATGAGTCGCAAGTGGTTTTGGGGTGGTGATGATCCTTTGGAGTGGGCTAGCATGCATATGGCTGTGGATTTAGTGTGATCATTGAAGTGAGTTGTTCGAATGTAGTTCTGATGGCCATTCTGTTCTTTTTCTTTTCTTTTGGTTGACAGGTATCTCCTCCCCTTTTGCCACTGCCATCTGTATGCCACTCCTGCAGATGGATTTTACTCCCGACACCTGCTGCTTCGTGTTAATCAGTGGAGCAGCATTACGATCTTATGGGACGATCGCCAATGGCCCACATGCCCTTACGCAGTACTGGTGGCTCGGAGCAACATTTCGGCCTTTCAGCTGGACTAGTGCCTCCCCATTGGTACGGCCCTGCGGTTCTGTGCGCTTCCATGTTGCCTTTTCGTACGTGAATGTGGCTCTGTGTACCATGGGGGAACAGGGCGACACACAGGTAGTGGCTGGTCATTTCTTGCGGAAGCAGCCCACAATGGTGATTAGTGTTTTGGAGTTCATGGCCTGATGGCTGTATGGGCTTGGTGACTTTGATGTGCATAAAATTTCTATTCTGATTTGGCCCGTGTAGCGTTTTTCTTTGCAAGTGATGTGACATATGCCTATTTGGGGGGCGATGTTTTGTGAGGAGATCTGCATTGGGTTCCAGCTTCGGGGTTTAGTTGCGTGGTACTGTGCTGGGCGCGTTTGCCTACGAAGCCCAGTGAGGTCAGGGATGGGGGCTGCCAATATGACTGTTTGAATGTTGTCATGCTCAGGGGCGGGGGATTGGGTTTTGTGTAACAGATGCCGGTCAGCCAGGTGGACTGGTGGAATGATGTGATTTTCGGAATATTGCTGGTCACAGGTGCCTGTGTTTGCGTGCGTTTCTTGGTGGGGGACTGTGGTCATGTCCATTGGGATGGCTTCTGTATTCATGCCATCTGTGCCCTGCAGCTCCCATTGGCCCCTCTTGTGTTTCTTTTGTTCGTTGCCATGCATGGGTGACTTGTACATTTCAATGGTTGCATTGTGGCTTCATTGCACCTACGGGGAGTTGTACTTTGTGGGCAGGGAGCGGTGTACAGGCACTCAGTGGGGCCGTTTACGGTTGATTCGCGATGCCGTACTTCTCGCCATGGCGGAATGGTACATTACGCCATGCCTGATGGCGTTAGGTGCATGTCCGCTAGGGTCGGAATTGGCGTACCCTTGCGCCATGGTGGTGTTTGCGGTTTGGCATGGCGCGCGCGCGCGTGCTTGGTGCAGTTAGCGTTGGCGTTCACTACGGTGTCGCTAATGGCTTCGTACTTTGCGGTGACGGGTCATAGTCGCACCGAGCGCTATTCGATGGCGGTATTGCATTTCCGCCATCGTTTTTCGATTTCCGCAAGGGTCGTAATGAGGGCCCATGTGTCATTATATATATGTTTTTAATTATATGAGGTAAAAGAATAAAAGAGTAATGCGATCCTCTCTGATTGGGGGATAAAACAACGCTGCAGAACTAAAGAGAAAAGATGGTAGAGGCCCAGTATATGGGATCCTTTCACCCAATATAAAGGGGGCGGCGGGTGAGGAGGAAGGGGACATGAGTACAAATAGTAGTTTTGTGGGCTTTTATTGGTGTTTTTACTGTGGTGGTACAGACCGATGAGGGGGTCCAGCTTTGTTGAATATGTAATTTTTTAGAATTACAACAATGTGTGTATGGCTAGTGTGAGAATGTGTGGTTTATAGTAGTGTTTTGGAATGAGGTGTGTGTGTGTGTAAAGAATGATGAGTGGGGAAGGGAGGACAAACGGGAAAGAGGGAACCAACATGGAGCCGTCAACTCCGCTGGAGTATATGTGCACATCTCTGCCTGTGTATCAGGAGAATATTGTGAAGTACCATAAGTAGTGGGTAGACGAGAAAAAAGGAGGAATGTGTAAGCAATAGCCAGAGCAGGGAATGTATAGCAAGGAGGTTTTGGGTCAAATGTACACATTTTCGGCAGCGAGATATAAGGGGAAGAAATTGAAGAACAGAAAGGGGTTCTAGAAGTATGGAGGATGGTGAAAGATTTGGAGGATGTACTCCCACCCCGCACGAAATTAGAGATGCCCCCATTCACTCCTGCTGCCCAGAGCAACCATGGGTTACCCATCCCTCCGAGCACCGCACACACAGCACAGCTTCCCCCAGTAGGATGTTATCCCATGCATGCAGCAGCAGGGTGCGAACATCCTTCATAAGTGCCACTGCCTGCCAGTGCCCCTCCTTCTTCAATGCCTTCAAAATACGATAATATCCCAAACCCTATGGCATCTGCAGCTGCTCAAGCTCAAGAGCGTAGGGAACCAGAGCAGAGACCACAGAAGGGTTTAGAGGTGGCTCTAATGAATACAGAAGAAGAGTGAACTAGATTGAAGTTAGACAGAGGACATGGACAGAGAGCCCCTGTTGGAATGCATGAATGACAAGCAGTGGACATCTTGTTTAGAAATTCATAGTACAGCGACGACGGATGTGCATGTGGCGACAGAGGGGAAAGGACAATATTCTGAAAGGCAGCGTAGCAAAAGGTCACAGTTCTTTAGTTTGGATTACAGATTGGTTTGATCCAATGCCAATACTGCTTCAGTTGCAGAGAGGAAGAGTGGGACTCAGAGGAGGTGCAGGTGGAGGAGAAGGACCCACCCATGATATCGCCATAGGTTGAAGGTTTGTGGGGGCCCAGATTGAGATTGTGCCATGAACGCATGGAGGTAGTGAAAGAGAAATTAGGGGGAAGAAGATGATGTGGAGGCCACTAGAGGCACAATTCCCATTATTGCACATAGGTCCTGGGAGGGCACAATATGTACCCTGGCTACACATGGATGTCATAATGCCTACCCCCGGGGACCCAGACCAAGCCCAGCAACCCCGGAAGCAGGCATCAAGTTATACTAAGCAAACCCAACGACCCCTGATAGGGGCTATTTGGGTGCAGTCCTGGCACCTATGGTGCCAGGCTCATATGGAAAGTCATTCCTGGCACCTATGGCGCCAGGCTCATAGATTTAAACTTACCTGATGCAGACCATGCTGCAAGACCTCCAAGCCAAAGGAGGCTTGGAAGCAACTACTTTACCTAAGGGACTATTTTTTTACTCAGGTGGGGCTGGCGAGGAATACTTACCTGAGACTACTTTGGAGGCTATTTAAACCACGCCCGAAGAGCAGCACACGCTTCCCGTTATTCTGCATCCAGCAGCGTAACGCTCACCATGCCTGCAAGTCTGCATCCAGTCTTATGCCACGCCCGCCTCGAGTCCGGAGCTCCTAGAAAAAGGGGAGAGAAGGAGAAAAGGTTAGAACAAGAGCAATATCTTTGATCCTTACCTGAATTCCCCATCCATTGTACCTTCGAGCTGGAAGAAAGAAGTTATTTTATGCATGTCACCTCGCCTACAGATGCGCCGTGCTGAACTCACTGGCCTTCGCAGCATCTTCACATTCCACCGCATCCTTCTGCATGCTCCCGCCGCACTTTGGCACCTAAGGGGAAGACAAGAACAGCAAGGTGAGCCAAGGGAATACACAGAGGCAATATTATTTACCCCCCATAGACTTACCTGATTTTACCACAGGGGTACTATTCCTCTTCACGGGTCGGCGCAGCTTCCACTGCATCCTCGCCAAACCCCGGCCCCTAAGGAGAAACAAAAGGACAGCAAGGTGAAACAAAGGGACAAACAAGGGGAAACCTCCTCACCACAATAGACTTGCCTGATTTTACCGCCGAAGGCATTATTCCCCGAGACTTCATATTTTCTCTCAGCACCTGAATAAGGGAGAAAGCAACAGGTTACATATTGACATTATTTTATCGAACTGTGTTGGATAATACAAATCCTTACCTGAATATTACCGGTTGCCACGAGGAACTCTTCGCTAGGGTCAAGCTGCAACCTTCAAAGAATCGGACAAGAGTGAAAGTCAGACATTTGAACTCTTACGAACTACATACTTACGGTGTCTTGCCGGGAAACTCAGAGTTAATATTGTTCTAGAACTCACCAATTCCTTTGAGCCAGTGAAGCAACTGGTCATCAATGCGCCCCTGCGCTCAATGCAGGATGGAGAGCTCATCTTTCCAAACCATCAGGTGAGACTATAAGAGGGGAAATCAAAGGTGATCAGTGGAGAGAACAGCGGGAGTGTGGGAGGATTAATGCTCAACTCCACAGGTGGTTAATTCCCTTTCTCCATTTGCAGAAGAATATTCCTATGGGCCAAGCAAACGAAGCTAGGTGGGCCAGTCCAGTCTGTCATCTCGGCACTATGTGTCACATTGGTGGAGGCCGCACCTGTCCAGTTCAGATCGACGCCCCTGTGGGAGCCAGGTGAGCGTAACAATGGATAGATATAAAGACATCCCCATCCTTCACAGCAGGTGCGGGTAAATGGAAACATGCCTTTGAAAAACAGACCGCTGGCATTACACCACCTGTGGGCGATATGAAATGTTTGTTGGCTGCAGTATTAGGGAACCAGGCAGATGACATTTGGGTCAAGGCAGAGTATCCTGCAGTACAGTTTGGGGATGACAGCCATGACAGGGTCAATTTGAATGATTGTCTGGGGCTTGTCTGGGCAGTGCTGCGGCGTACATACCCCGAAACACCAGATCTCCCTTCAATAATGGGGTGAATTATACTGTGTGATGAGGACCCAGCGCAGTATTTATTTCAAACACAGGAAATGTGGAGGGCAGCAATGAGGGAACCATTGGACCAGTCCATAGCATTTGTTTACTGCATGGTGAAGCAAGTCCTCCCCAAGTAGGTAAAGAAAGCTTTAGATAATGTGGTAGGAATTGAATGGATGGGCGGAGAGACAGTGGTCCTCATTACAAGGTGCCTTTACTACCGGACTGCCAAAGTACGAGTTCTGCTCATGGGTGCCTTTCCACCCGCCAGGTCTGACCTGGTGGGCACACCAGCACACACGAGCAGAGCATGTCGGATGCACTGGCACCATTCACGAATGGTGGCGGTACATCCGCCTCCCCATTCCCATTGAGCCCCATGGGACTCAGTGGGAATGAGGAGTAATTATTACCAGCACCCAGCAATTGGGATCTACCGGGTCCACCGGGGCTGGAATGCCCCAGTACATCCCCATTGCAGGTAAAAAAATGACTCCGGTGGCAGCCGTACCGGTACTTACTGGCACAGCTACCACCAACATCGTAATGAGGCCCAGTCAATTATTGTGCACCATTGTAAAAGGGTGAGGAAGAAGGAAAGGGAAGTGGAATTGACAGCACTGAAAGCAGAACAGAAACTTGTACAGAAGAATTTAGCGTAGTTGACTGTGGAGGGCAGACAGAGCAGAGGCCGATACCGAGAGAGATACGAGCAGATCCCACTTGAGGAGGAGGGTATTACTGGAATGTTGGGTATCAGTGACCATACCCAGGAGGTTTCAAAGGGGTTATCCAAGGGGAAGAGAGGTGTTGTGGGATTCAGAGGGGCAGAGGAGGATTTGGAGGAATGGGCCCAAGGTAGTACAGGGAAGTGTTGGACATGCAGGATGATTGACAATTTTTCACTGGAATGTAGGAGCAGAAAAGCAGCTGCATATGACACGTGCATGCCCCCATGCACACCAGGAGGACAGGCCTCCTATCCCCAGCTATATGCTATGGCACCTCCATATGGTATGCTCTCCAAGCCCTCACCAAATGTTCTGCACCAGTATCTGCAGATACCCATACCCTCAGGTGCCCAATAACAATGTTGTACCTACGGTACAGTCACTAACTACCAAGTGGCCGGTGTAATGGGTGGGAACCCGTTTACATTTCCATGAACAAATACGTACCCAGGTTAGGACAGCCCACAGAGAGCTTTGGTGTGCCCAGTCACTGCCAACCCAGAGGAGGAACCATTGATGAGTGTGGAGATCAGAAACAGATCATTAATTTTAATGGTAGATACCCGAGCAACAAAGTAATGTATCAGGGACGGGCATTTCCCACTATCGGGTGAAGTAATGGACACGCAAGTGTTTTCTCTGGCAAGTTTGTTCCATTCACAGATGAATTACCCATAAAGGTAGGTAACAGAGTAGTACAAGCATCATTGTCATTTTCATTTGCATCCTCAGTGGATTTGTTAGGGAGGGTTGTGCTAAGCAAACTCAACATGACAATGGGCCTCATTATGACCGGGCGGTAAGGGATTACCGGTACCGGTAAGGGCACTGGTGCCGGTAATCCCTTACCGCCCTATTCCGAGGTCCCTTTGCCGGTCCTCCCTTAACGCCTGGTTTTACCAGACGTTAAGGACAGGACCCGCAAAGGGACTTTGGAGGTAATAACGGTACCACAATTTGCAGTACCGTTATTACCACCTTCCCCATTCCCATTGAGCCCTATGGGACAAAAAAGGGAATGGGGAAGGGCCATGGTGAATGGGGAATTATCACCCCCGCCAACCTTGGAATGGGGTGGTAATTGCTCCATTCACCATGGCGGAATCGTTAAGGTTCCGGCGGCAACCATGGCGCTAATAGCGTCATGGTTACTGCCTGGGTCGTAATGAGGCCCAATATAATTCACGGAGGAAGGTGTAGTGTGCTCATATCCAGAAATATGTCATGTGAGAGCCATGGCCATTGTTCACGTATTGAGAAGTGAAGGAGCAACCCGAAGAGTACCTGTACACCCAAATTTGTTCACATTCAGGGTTACAATTTTGCTTAATGTAGTGCCCGATGTGGCCTGCAGAACAAATAGGGTACCGTCTGATTTTTTGTTATTTTGACTAGCTATGCCCCAAGACCATGAAGCAAGGATGATCATTATACTAGATGTGGAAGGAGTGGTGGTCACAGGAGCCAACAGTGTGTCGATAGGACCAATGAGGGAGGAGAGTGGTGAATGTTCCTGTATATTGACCTAACCCAACCATTGAGGGGGGGTATCAGACAGGCAACTGTTTGAGGATACCGACAACGACTGGGAAATAATATTGGAAGTATGTGTCCCATGTGAAATAATGATCCAATATCGCAATGTCCAATGTCTATGATGATAGCTGGAACTATGCCATCATTTGCCCAGGGTGACTTAGCACAAGTACCAGGCGGTCGATGGACCAGTAATCCCCATGCGTGTTAGGTAAGATTTTCATAGCAAAGATAAATCTTCCTGGTCTGTGTGAAACCCAGAACATTTTGGTTTTACTGATGGATTACTTGTCCTTATACCTCTGTGAGTGGGAACCTTTTTATACACTCACAGAATCATTTACTCTTTTTATGGGTGTCATTTTTAAGACTCTCTACAGTGTCTTTTAAAAGGTATCCTCTTTGACCACCTTTTGGAAATAAGTGCCAATTGTTGTTGGGTTGGGTTGTGCTAGGGGCTCCCCTTTTAACTTTTTGTGGCTAACTGTTTGAGAACTACAGTTCTCAAGAGTAGAAAGGAACTTTGGATCCCTTTTACATTTTATTAGGCGAGACCAGCACCCCCCACCTTATGTGGAGTGCTGGGATGATACTGAGTATCCCTTTCTCATTTTAAATGTAACATGTATGTTACAAGGACAGACTTGCCTTTAATAGCTGGTGGCAGTGAACTTTCATATTAATTTGGTACACCTTTACCGTGGGCTTTTTGCACAGCCTCGGTAAAGGCACCCATGGCTGCTCATTTTACCAAAATGGCCCTGTCTTCATGTTTTGCCATTTTAGTGTTCCTTGTCCTTTCTTGTTCCTTCCCCTGACCTCCAGGGTGGGAAATTCCTTTATGTGATGTTTATCTTCGGCGGGAGTCTTGTGGACTCCCCACCCAGGCTCCAGAGTGTCTGTGAAGGCAGGAAGTGAGGGAGGAGTCCAAATCTCCACAGTCCTTTCTCTTCCAGCCTGAATGTGAGAATCCAGTCCAAACTGGCAGGCTGGTTGTCCCAAAAGGATAGCCAACCCCCCCAAGTTGGAATGTTGCAAGGCTGTTTGGCTGGGTTCCTGCATAAAAGTCTGATACTGGAAGCTGGATAGTCGACCACTGGAATCAAGATCAAAGAGGATGATGAGTGAAATGCGGCTGAGATGATTTTCAGCAACCTGAGAACCTGCTGTGTAACCGGAGCCTGTGTAACCAGAGCCTGCTGTTACCATTCCTTCCAATCGACCTGGGGACTCTGAAAAAGACTACCCTGACCCAGAGCCTAATGAGACCCGCTAGACTCAAGAAGACCTGCATTTTGAGCCATCTCACTCTGTGCTGAGACCTTACGGGGCTGTAATACCTCAATACCCTAGGAACTCGAGCCATTGTGCAGTGCACGGTATTCCAAATTCTGAATCTTGCAGAAACTTTGTGGGCATCCTGCTGGACCTGAATCGTGTCTGAGAAAGTCCTCTCACCAGAGTGCTGGGCCTTGCAAATGATGAGAATCCGACCAGCAATCTTCTGTCTTTTTCTGTGCTCCTGAAAAGGCGCCAAACCCACAGAGTCACATCCAGCCACAAAGAGACCCTTGCCTGAAGTCTTCTGAATCGATCCCTGCTGAAAAATCCCATCCAGGGTCCTATCTTCTGTCCTCCTGACAAGGAATACAGTGCCTGGGTTTTTGGCTACAGATCTTGAAGTCCTCCTGCTGCAAAATCTTCTTCTGTGCTGAGGTACTGTGCTGGCTTGGGTATTTACTTACCATAAATCTCGTGATTCCTGTGTAATTGTGGTGTGTTTTCTGTGATTGTGAGGTTTCCCATCCAGTTCACCCAGGCACACTGTTGGAATCCTCCTAGGGTGGCTTCTCTGAAGTCCCGGGACCCTCAACTAACTCTAAAGTAAAATACTTACTTGTTTGAACATTCTTCCTCTGGAACTCTGACTTTGCCTTCAACTGAGCCCTATCTCACCCTGCCTACAGCTTGCTCCTAGCCACTAGGTTGGTAATTCTAAACTCTCAGAGTGAATAGTTACAATAAGTTATTACTTACCTTAGAGATGTGTTGACATTCTGAAAAAGTATGTATAGGATTTACTTGAATAGGCTGTGTGCCTTCTTAAATAAGTATTCTCCAAGTCTTACGGTTTTGCCATTCTAACAGAAAAAAGGTAAAGGGTTAACATACTCACCTGTGAATTGGGTTAAACCGTAATGTTGTTGGTTTCACTTTATTATTGTTAGGATCATTGTGTCAGTGTCCCCAATTGGGTCTTGCTTCCCCTTTCTTCCCCTGACTTGCTGTTAGTCTGTCAAGAATAAGTATGCCTAGGTCATACTTACCTTGAGCATAACTATGCTATCCTAAAATAAGTTAGAGTTATTACACCCTGAGGTCCAACTCCCCAAGAATAACTGTGTTATTCTGAATCAGAGTTATAGGTATTTTACTGTTCCTAGAATAAGTGTTCCACTATTCTAAAAAGTATATTGTCCAGTTGACTTACTAAGTGATTTCTTGCTGAGCGTCATGATACAACTGATTGGGGATACTACCCTGGTATTACTGAAGGTAATCTAAAAGTAACTATTGGTGTTTACTTCCATAAAACTACTGTTAGGTGTACCTTCAAGCATAGTGTTGTGTTTTTCTATAATCTGTTTATATGATCTGTGATAGTACTTATTTTCCCCAAGAATTATCTGGGCCTACTTGTATTTAAATAAAACATTTATTTTTACAATACATAGGGCCTCATTACGGGTCGGGCGGTCCAGAATTAACAGTGGCGGTAAACCCGCCGCCACTGTTAATTCCGGACCGCCCGATCCCGAGTCCTGCAGGCGGACGTGGAAACACCAGCACCATCACAAGATGGTGCCGGTGTTTCCACTTCCCCATTCCCATTGAGTCCTATGAGACTCAATGAGAATGGGGATTAACACCATTCCGCCTCCGTGACTCCCGGGACACCGGAGCTGTAATGCCCTGGTAATTCCAGGAGTCACAGAGGCGGAATGGTAATACGAGTCCGCCGGTAACCAGGCAGTTTTACCGCTGCGGTTACCGCCAGACTCGTAATGAGGCCCATAGTGTTTTAGTGTTTCCTTGGACCATTTGTATAACAATTTCTTTGTACTGATTCTACAGCCCTCTCTCCCTCCTAAGATATGCTTGAATGCTCTGTCGACAATACCCTGAACTCAGGTGGTACAGCCTTATACTATGAGTGGAGTCTTGTACTGCCTGAGTTGAATGGTTTTACAAAACCCTTAGTTGGACTTCAGAAAAACTGCCCTAACAATGAGGAAGGACTGCTAAAGAGTGTGGTGTCAGTGCACATTACACTTAAAGCAGGAGTAAAGCAGTACCCGTTGTCCAAGTAGGCAGATGAGGGGATACATGACACCATCATATCAGTCACCCTGTTTCATCGCTATATACCCCGTCAAGAAAACAAATGGGTCTAGTTGGAGGACGATTCAGGACTCACGCCCCTGAAACAGTGTGGTTCAAGATGAATTCCCAGTTGTACCAAACCCAGCAATTATCCTTTGTAACATACCGATCACACCAACTCACTTCCCTGTCATTGATTTAAAGAATATATTTTTCTCCATCCTATTGCATCCCAATTCCCAATACTTCACTGCATTTACCTATCGCAGGATGAGATTCCAGCATACTAACCTTCCACAAAGGTACTGTGCGTTACCCAGTATTTTTAACAGGGTACTCCACGCCGATTTACGGAACATACATGTGCCCAGTATCATAATCCAATATGTTGATAGCTTGTTGGGATGCAGCGCAAGGAAACAGCAGTGCATTTTTCTACATCATATTGTTGAAATTGTTAGCAGACAAAGGGTACACGCTGGACAGGCCCAAAATGCAATTCTGGCAAAAGGAAGTGTTATATTTAGGACAAATCATTTTTGTTGATGGTAAGAGAGTCACACCTGAGCACGCTCTGCAGTACGCATCACACCACAGCCAGTCACAGTTAAAGAAATGCAGAGGGTTCCTAGGGTTGTGCAATTACTGCAGGGCATGGATATTTAACTACACCACATACACAAGGCTATTATAACAAGGACTGAAAGAGGGCACAAAGGCAAAATGCCCAATCACATGGATAGAAGAGATGGTCACATGCTTCCAAGAAATTAAAAGCTATATCAGTACTGCCCCTGTTTTAGCAGCCCCTGACTACACAAAGGAGTTGTATTTGTTTTCCCATTTAAAATGGACAGGTGATGACAGCAGTGTTGACACAGAAAGGTACTACGGGTCTGACTATGGGGCCTTAATTTAGGTAGCATGTCATTCAAGTGGATGGGAACAGAATAACTGTACTCCTATAATCAGACCGACTCAGGAAGAAGGCAAAGGGCCTCATCACGAGTTGGGCGCTAACCCCAGCGGTATTACCGCTGGGGCTATAAGCCCTACCAACAAACCCCTGGCACTATTAGCACCGGTCACAGGTTTGGCAGAACGGTAAGTCCCCATTCCCCATTCAGGAATTTCCCATTCCCCATTCCCCATTGGGCCCAATGGGGAATTTTCGGCGCTATTACCACCGGCGGTACTACCACTAGTGTAATAGCGGTGAAAATCAGCAAAATCGTGGGATATTTATCCCCAGCTCAGAGCTATTGGTAAATCTGCCAAGCCTGTGATCTGGCAAACCCTTTAATGTGGCGGTAATAGCGTTACTGCCGCATTTAAGGATTACCGCCAAACTCGTGATGAGGCAGAAAGTCTTTTGACTGTTTTAATATCAATTATCTAAAACAGGGAGTTACAACGCACATCAACAGATGTTGCACAGCTTTCTCTCTCCAAGCATTTAATAAATAACAGTACTTATATAGTAAGAACTCATCATACTTGACGTCATACTATGTGACAAATATGAAAAACCTATAGGGGATTGTGGTTGGCTCAAGGGGATCATCTAAATATACTTTCTATAGGGACTGGGATTGTGATTAGGACAACTCATGGCCACCACCTAGTGAAAGTCATCTTCATCAGTTATTAGAAACGCAGTGCTCTATTGGCTCTCAAGCTATAAGGCCCTTCACTATATGGCCCTCTACAATTGGTTGGCACGCCTATGCACTTCTGGAACATTCGGTTCACTTAGCAGCATGTGAGCTCAGACCCAGGTGTCAGGGGGTGGACTTGACTGTTCTTCCCGACCCAATTAGATCATCATCACTCATCACCCAATCCTTCTGCCATGCAGACTGTCTTTGGGCTTGGCCTTGTAATGTATTCTCATCTCTGGGAATATAAGGGAGTATGGGCACACCCTTATTAAATTTCCGGACTGCGTGCCCAACTCTGTTCTCATCCACAGCTCACGTGGCAGGATACCGCAATTTCAGCATTTAATTGTCTTGAATTAATAAACTTGGCACTCATGGTGTGCTTACTTTGCACCTTAATGAGGGAAAATTCAGCTTCTCATGTTTACTATTCTTTGAGGCTAGATAACCAGTTCTTGGCTGCCTTCAGTCTTGACACCAGGCCAGACAGCCCTTCTCACTTCTTCCATGCTCCCAGCTAATTCTTTGCTGCAACACCGTGTTCATCCCTTCTCTTCATCGTCTGAACTTACTAAAATTGTGACACTGATGTCCAGCTTGTATGTAATGGCAGCTTCGTCTGCAGTCTATCCACTACGTATAGCCAACTTCTATGAACACTTAGTCTACTTGCGTTGCTGCATCTGTACAATTATTAAATGGCTTGCATTTTCTACAGTGCTTTTCACACGTGCAATCTTCATTTTACACATCAAAGTTTACTCAATTCTTTACTTCGTCATCAGTTTCTATAAGGTCTATACATTCTCTTTGTCAGCCAGTCTTCTCAATGCGCCACGCTCATTTCTTGTGATGTCACCAACTCTTCGTTCTGCTCCTTTTCATATTACTTCAGGGAGTTCCTCCCTCAGATTATCATCTCTTCGGAGATACATTTAAAAGGCTCTTCTCAGTGGATACCTTTTCCGAAAGACTTGACATGGAATAGTCACAACTGCTGGAGTCAAACATGGTCCTATTTCAGGCTTACAGCATACAGGTAGTAGGGGGAGGGACTTCCTGCAGAGGCAGTTGGATGCAAGGTCAGTTCCCATGTGAGCAGGCCTTGGCAGCGTCAGCTTTTGTATTGAAAAATCTGGCATGATTACAATAGTGTGCTGAGTAACTTTATAATAATAACAATAAATAATAATAATGTATGGAACACGCAGTATTTGCAATTCTTGAGATGTCCAAATCCACACTGGCTACACACAGAGCATCAGCATACAAACTGATTTTCTCAAGCCCATCCATTCACATCGTTAGGTGCAGAACTATGAATTCTTCAGATACTTTTATCACTGAACCAATTAATGGGGGGGACAAAGTGCATGACTGTGTTGCCTTTGAGGGCCCTGAGGATGACATATTTAAGGCGAGGGACTGTGCTTTTGAGGAGGTGAGTATTCTTTGTAGATGGTCCAGCGACCATAGACAAGAAGACGGGCAAAAGGCACATGGGTGTGGCAGTGGGCTGCCTTATAGAAGGGAGAGTAAGAGATATTGGTACAGATGAGATTGCACGTGCACTACACTGCTCAAGCTGCAGAGCTCACTGCCCTAATTGAACAACTGGAAGAATCCCAATGGCGCCAATTGACAATATACTCTGATTCAGCATATGTCACCACTACTATGCATTCAGGATTATCTTGATGGAAGATGAGAGGGTTTTGCAGTGCTAACGGGTCCCCAGTGCAGCATGCAGCACTATTAAACCACTTGATTTATGCCCTCGCGTGGCCCACACTTGTCACAGTGGTCAGGTTTGCATTCCACACCAACAAAATGGACCCAATTTACATTGGCATCAAGGGGGCAGATCAGGCAGCCATAGCAGCAGTGCATCTCCCAGTGCCGGTATTGCAGCCTATACAGAAGTAGCAAGCTTACAAGTGCATTAAGAGTTTCCATATACTGCTACTCAAATTATTGAAGTACATGGACAGGCCCCGCAGGAAGAGAAAATGTTGTGTCAAAAAAGGGGATGTATGCAATCGTTTACTGATCTTATCTGGAGACAGGTCATCACAGGTAAAGTAGTGATGCCCGAGAGTTGGTAGTGAAGCATATTTCTTCAGACATTCAAGAGGATTGGTTCATTCTGAACCTACCAGAATTATTGAATGTTGTTGTAGCTAATTGTACTGCAGGTGACATGCAATCATTGCGGACACTGTGTGGCACATTACCCTGCCCCAGTGGACCATTTTGCGACCTCCATATAGATTTTGCTGATATGGGGGGAAGATGTAACACCTACAGATACCTCCTTGTTATTGTGTGCCCATTCTCCTGGTGGTTTGAGACAGGGCCACATGCGCATCAGATGCTAAATCAGCAGCCACATTTCTAGTCCGAGAAGTTTTCCCCTGCTGGAGCGTGTGCACAGTACTTAAATCTTATAATGGAAGTCACTTTATCAGCTAACTATTCAAAGCGATAGATGCATTGTTAGGCATTCGACATGGGATGTGCTTGATTTACCATCCTCAAGCCAACAGAATTGTTGAACGAATGAATGAACTTTTGAAGGGGAAGTTGTCCAAATCGTGTGTGACCCTCAAAAAGAACTGGTTCCACTGCTTGCCTCTGGCCTTGTTCAGTTTGAGAACTTAACCCTGCAAAGATCATCAGCACTCACATCATGAAATTATTACGGGGAGGAGAATGCACAGGCCACTTTCAACTACAAGTAGTGCATCTGACGCTCACAGGTCTGCAAGTATTTGGGGAGGAGTTCAAAAGCTATTTGTGTCAGTTAACCAGATGCATAAAGGTTCTCTCCCAACAGGTAGCACCAAAAAGAGAAGAGTTGTCGGATGGCATGGCACCCAACAATGTAAGCTAACCGTCTCCTGCTGTTCCTGGCTGGAAACACCATCTCTGTCAGGAAGTTCAATTGGCATTGGAGTCAACCAGGTTTTAACGGATCCTACACCGTTGTATATGCAACATCATTTGCTGTCAATGTAAAGGAGTTGCAGTATTGGGTTCATCTTTCTAATGTTTGGAAGTCACCTCACACAGCTCCACTTTGCCAGGTCATTGGCAACTTCCAGAATAAATATATAACTGTTTATATACAATTACCAACAATTGATGTTTTAAAAGCAAGCATGTGAAGTAGAGAATCTGTTCCTCTTTCAGGAATGTGTTAATTTAATTGTATGACAGAGTTCTAGTTGTAAGAAGCATGAGAAAAACTGTGATCACTGCATGGTGGTGAAGAGGAATAGATCCTGCCCCTCTCCGGAAATAGACAACTGAAATTGTGATTCAAGGGCATGTGTCCCGCCATTCTGTCCAAAATTGTAAAAGTTAGATGCATTGTTCATTGAGGCAGCCAGGCTGCCCTTATTGTAGGCAGTTACATTAGAAAATAGGTGACACTACACACATTTATTTAGGGCAAACATAAATATATGCTTACATTGCGCGCAACATAAATAACACAGAATATAGATCTCTGATATAGAATATATGTCAGTAAAAGGCAGTCATTGCATTATAGGTGGCTAAAGGCATCAAAGCCCCATAGTGTTGTGTGCAAAAATGGGAGTGCATTAGGCAGAGGCCAGTTTACAGGGATTCAGCAGTTTAAATGGTAGGAATATACAGTTTCTAATGTTGGTGTTCAAATGTTTTTTTATAAATAAAATTTGGCAGCGGGCTGATTATCAAGGCGGGATGACCTTGGACAGAATGTGCTGGAAGTCTGGAAAGTGTGTAATTTCTTAAACCTGCTTTTTCCAGTTTTAAAGTTGTGAAATATATCTCATGATTTAGTGAAATGTGTTAAACACGAAGGGGCCGATTCATGGAACAAATGAGCACTGAAAATCTTGGCGCAAGCTTGAAAAATCAAGCATACGTGCACGCGTGCGATGCATGGAAGGGCCTGCACTTGTTTACTCCGGGATGTGCGCCAAATCCGAGCATGGCGCGCACAGACACACATGTCACAGCAACATCATGAACGAACGCTGTGTGCGACGTGCACAGCGAAAGCGCACCATGTCAGCACACACACCAAAAAGGGGGTGGAACACGCGGAATGGGGAACAACGTGGAATGGGGAACAACGAATGAAAAAGAAGGCGTAACTGGGGAAGTACTGCAGGGAAATACATGGAATGCCAACATGCACGCGAACAACAAGTTTTCATGGAATCGAATACGGGAAACCTGCACATGCTAAAAGACGCGCACAGGCATCAACACGTCTGCCACACGAAGGCAGGCAGAAGTGTCCCTGTGCGCATTATAAAAGTGCATGCAAATAACAAACAACTATATACAACTATGATGAATGCCCCATTTGATACAACACTAATCGTGGGATACCGCAGGAGGAGGAGAATAGCCAGGCCCTGCCTTTTTTTGCCCAGGATCAGCCTTTTTGGGATGCCTGACGACCAGGTCTATGGCAGTTATAGGTTTCCACCTCGTATCATCCTAGACCTGGTCTGGCAGTGGGAAGATGACCTTGCATCACCCACCCTGTGCTCCCAAGCATTGGCGAAGGTGCTCAATGTCCTGCATTTTTTGGCCAATGGGTCATTTCAGCGGACAACTGCCATAGTCGGGAGGGTCTCACAGGCCACGCAGTCACGCTGCCTACACCAGGCGTTGGCAATCATGACTGCGTGCCCCTCAGTCCTCAAGCACATATACATGCCCAGAACACCCGCAGAAAGGCAGGCCGTGGTCCAAGACTTTTACAGGGCGGCACACTTCCCCAAAGTGCTCGCTGCCATAGACTGAACCCATGTGGCCCTACGTCCACCTAGGGCCACTGAGCACATCTATCGAAACCGCAAGCACTGGCATTCCATCAACGTCCAAGTTGTATGTAATGCCAAGGGAATCATCACCTCTGTCTATGCAAACTTCCCTGGATCTACCCATGACATTTCATATACAGAATGTCCACCCTGAGCCGGGCACTGGAAGCTGGGAAGCATGGCGACACATGGCTCCTAGGTGAGTACAAATTCCTGTGCACATGCATGCATGTCACACACAGACAAATACACAAACCCAACTAATCACAACCATTATCAACTCCCCAGGAGACAGTGCCTACCCTCTGAGCAACCACATGATGACGTTAATAAGGAACCCCACCACACCACCCCAGGTAAGATACAACTCTGCCCATATTGCAACCAGGGGCATAGTGGAGTGCACTTTTGGAGTGCTCAAGTCATGCTTCCGCTCCCTTGACCACTCTGGCGGCCAGCTACTATACGCACCACCAGTAGTGTGCAGGATCATTGTGGCAGCATGTGTCCTGCACAATGTTGAAACACGGCGGGACGTACCGGTGGACATGGTGGTGCCCTCACATCCCCAGGCACAGGCGCTGTCCATGGGAGGGGAAAGGGTACATGGCGAGGCAGCCCGGACCCAGATTGTGGCCAAATTTTTCACCTAAACTACCACCCCTGCGGAGTGCACACAGGCCTGGCACATACCAGGTGACAATCGATGATGACAAAGAGAAAGTCAACTGTCACAACCTTGCCACCCTGAGAATGTTGCCACAGAAGTGCTACATTGTGTGCTTCCCTAGCTACTTAAACATAGCCAATCCTGTGTGACCAAAAGGAACACATGCAAAGTGTGTATCATGCCACACCCTGCAAAACAGCCCATGACAATCACTGCTATGTCACCCAAACCCCGCCAACCCACATCACCCTTGTCTGCCACACCATGACATGGCATGCAACAGCAAAAGCCCAACACATGACCAATTACATACGAAGTGACATGTGATAAATGGAAAGAGGCCCGAGACAATCACGGCTGACATGGAATCAGATTAAATGACTGACCAACAACCTCTCACACATACAAAGTCAAACACAAATGCTGTCCACCAGTGGTAGCATCAACAAAAGACTGAATGCCTGTTCTCATGCACATTGGCCAAGCCAAATCCACTAATCCCTATCCCGTGTGCTGTGTGTGTTTCCTGCAACACACTGCTCAGCACACAGCACAGTGAGCAGCCATTGTGTTGGGGATACACCTTGAGCATCACATAAAAAGCACAAGCAACAAAAATAACATATTGACGCGTGTACATGATCCCCAAATGGTAATTGATCATGCGCTGCAGGGACACAGTGTGCCAGAGAAGGCAATCTGTGCACCTGTGGGCATGGAAGGGTGGTTGTACGTGTGGTGGAGCATTGTGTAAGTGTGTGTGTCAGTAGGGACATGCACTCAATATATGCATGTGAAATGATAGAACAACCAAGGTAGCACAGTTCAACAATGGTCCAACAGGATGGGTAGCATTTTCAGTACACAATATGCAACGAGGATGCAACAACTGATGGGAAGTGTCACAGTACCGGTCTCCAGGCGCAGGAGTGGCACGAACCAACCACCCCCTCCTGGTCTGGGCGCCTGCAAGCTAAAACATACACTGGCCTCCGAGACTCCAGCGAGGAAAGAGGGTCAGGGATCCGTTGTTTGGATAGGCAATGGTATTCAGGATAACCGGAAAGAGGGGCAGGAGAGTGGAGTTAGATGGGCAAGGGAAGGTAGGCAAAATACTAAATACAACTATTGACAATAACACATACGCAATCAGAGAAACCATGTTCTTCATGCACATTGTACAAAATGGGTCAAATGCCAAAGAGAGACTTATCTCTGGGGTGAGTGCTCGCCTTCTGACTGCGCACTCTCAGGTTCAGTAACAAGAGCAGTTCAATGCTGCAAAGAGAGTGTGAGTTACTATTCTGTGTGTGTTTGCAACACCTCTCATGCCTCAAACTAAGTGACTTCTCCACAAACAAACACTCTTGTCTGCTGCTTTGTTCATATACTTTAGCTTGCCCCTGTGATGGTTCACACACTGTCAATGCAGTAAGGCACACACGCGTGGCCCCGCGGTAAATGGAAGACCAATGTGTTAAGAATCACACATGATAGAATGGTCCTTGGTTGAGCTGCTAGATGCGCGTGGTGAGGTGCAACTTCAGTAAAAGTCATGTTCTGCCAGCCGTGGATTTCAATAGGCAGCGCATGTGTCAATTTGCACATGCAAATGATATGCACCGCATTCTAGTGCCCCCTGTGAGCTGTACCAGTTACTGCCTAGGAACGCTACTGCGCTAATAACTTAGAATCTATGGAGAAGGAGGAACTCGAGGATATGGGCGACGCCCCCTGTGTGTGCCCCTGACAACTTTGAAAGCTACTTGGCATTTGGTCAGCAACACGGCTTAGCTGTACTGTGCGCATCTTCCCCAATGCCTGGCCAAGCTCCCCTGCACTGGCGCTCCTAAGCATGCATGTGCGAGGTGCCTGGAGGAAGGTTGGCTGGGGTGTGGCCCCTCGTGCTTCTTACCTTGCTTGGATCTCCTGGAAACACGTCTGCTTCTGTCGGACGTCTGAGCACAAGACCCGTGCTTCTGCCTGCACATGCATGCGCACATGTGCACCACTCAACGTGGCCAGGTTTTTGTAGTACTTGGCCCCGTGTCTGCTGGGAAAGGTAGTCTGGAGGCTCTTTTTCCTGCAGAAAGGGTATAAAAGCTTTTAATAATGGTGGAAAGTCTCCTGTGTGTGTGTCTTCACACAGTTTGTCACTGGGCCATATCTGAGACCTACATCCGACCTCCTCCCACCATCAGTGTGACTTTGACAGCCAAAGGGTGCAGGCTACTGTCTACAACATGAAGTGCATCAAGCACATGTACAGGCAAGAAAAGAACATACATCACAATCTACATCAATAAATGAACATTTCAATAATGTACTCACCAAAATTGATTGCAGACATGCCATGGAAAAAAAAATATCCCCACTAGGGGTGTTAACACAAGTAGTACAGCAGCAGACAGGCAACAGATATGACGAAAGTCCAATGCCCTTGTGTAAATGGTTGTAACACCGAACCATCCTTGCGAGCCCATGGATAGGGGAAGCAGGAGAAGCATATGTGAGTCAGGACCCCAAGCTGCAAACACATACACGAGACAAGCTTGAAGGGCTCAGCTAGAACATACAGTGGATGCTTTCAAAAGCCACATTTACATGAATGCACAATAGACAAGCAATTTTAAAGTATATTAACTAATTAAACTAACTGTAAAAATCTAAAATGGCCACATACGACCCGGGGGGGTCACCCAGGAGGGGAGAGGTACAGGGGGCACCTCAACACCCACATGCGATGATGTTGAGATAAACAAAAACTCCATGGGCTCAACGCCTGCACGGCCCGACCTATGTGGGAGATAAATTGTCATCCTGCTCAGCCTGTGACTCAAAAGGTGGACGTGGCACAGTACCCTGAAAACGCCTATGCGCAGCTTGCCCCTCGTCGGCAGCAAGTCTGCGGCACCGGTGAGCCTGGTTCTGTGCGACGATGACACGTAGGTCAGCATTCAGAACCTCATGTGATACGCATGCTTCCTCTTGCAAGCTATCACGTGTAACACAGAGTTCTTCCTGCATGGCCTGGCATGACATCTGGAGCACCTCCTGGCAAGCACGTAGCTCAGCCGAGATGGTATTCTCAAGCTGCTCCAACCTCTCCTCTGTCCACTGCCTCTGTGTCATGTTCAGCACACCCAGAGTGGCTCTGAAGGATTCATGGTCTTCCCGCAGGGCCTTCCTGTGTGCCTCTGTGTGAGCAGCAAGTGTTTGATGCAGAGGCACCATTTCAGCCCTGCGTGCCCTGTATGAGGCCACCATGCCCAGCCTGAGCGAGCGGGCCGCGGACTGTGCTGCCCGCTGCTGGAGATCCACCTGCCTAGCAGGTGGGAGCACAGATTGGGCCATACGTTCCATGCCCTGAACGATATTATCAATTGCTGCTCCCTTGTGTTCGGAATTGGCAACCATGGCTTGCTCCCACTCAGTATTCCCCGGTGGCGCACGGCCACCGCGTTGCTGGGCTTGACACCCACGGGGCCCAAGGAGCCGCAGGCCTTGTTGGGTTGGCACCGCCCGCGGCTGCAGGACTACATTGCTCCATTGATGTGATGCCCCAGGCACATCAGCAACTGGTGTGGAGCGTGACCGTGCATCCCGATCCACCACAGGCGGAGGTCCCACCACCGTTTGGCCCCTCAGTGCAGGTGTCGCGGACAGAGGATCGTCCACATCAGAATCACTCACCGTTGATGAAAGAACATGACGCGCATCCAACTCAACATAGTGTCAGAGTGATCATCTGGGCTAGACTCATTGCCAGCCCTAGACACGATGGTCTGGAGCACAAGTGGGTTGTCGTGGCATACCACCCCACGACCCCCACTTGTGCCGGGTTGCTGGTGTAATAGCAACCCTGTGTCTGGATTGACATCACCATCGTCTGCCTCCATTGCGTCATCATCTGAAAAGTAGAAAAAATAAACATGAGTACACATGTCAGAAGCACTTAACCCACACACACATAGACATCACATCCACAGCCAACACATGAATCAGACATGTCACACACAAATGAGAATCCGGCAACCAGTGGCATTTATATGCAAACACATCCCAAAAGCAGAAATGGATGTGTCCAAATAGTGAAGCCTACACAAGTACAAAATTAAGTACATCACCTCCATCAGACACCACCTCGGTCAGGCACATGTCACAGGCAGAAAAGACAAATAGCAACAAAGAGATGGCACATACCATAAGCATGTCAGAACTGCAAATTGACCACAGCTGCAAGTGGATCCAAACACACACCAACACACGTAATATGCATGTACACATGCATCACTAAACCACCATCACCAAAATAGCTTCATCCATCTGCAGCTCGGCATGTACCGGGTGTCATGGGCCATGAAGATATAGTGAATGTCCCGAGCAAAGCAAGGGCCTGCAACCAGGCATGAGGAGCCATAATGCCCAGTATGGTCCGAGCTGCAGGCCATGAAGCCTCCTGAACCCACCTCAGGGCCTGATTGAGCACATTATGCTATGAATGTGTCCTATTCCATTATTCTGTGTGTAAATACTGCACGGCCAGGCCCCACCAAATTAGCTAAGTGGTCTTGGGCGTACACATGCTGCACAACAGTGCACCTTAATGATTATGCCAGTTGAACATAACGTGTGCAGTGCAGAAATCTCACCAGCATTAACGTCAATCAACTACATAATAGTCAGTCAACAAAAAAGCTGTGGAAGACACATGTGTAGATGAACACTTTCACACACACATAAGTTGCAAAGTTGCACTACACAACGTTGAAGCTGCTTGCATATGTACATGTGAAAGTGTTCCTAAACACCTCTTTCCCTATACACCTGTATTGTGAACATGTACAGCATCCAATACAGCAAAGCAAGCATCTACAACGCTGCTTGCTTTGATGTATGAGAAAGTGTACACATACACACGTGAAGGCAGCTCCACAGTCATTTACAATCCGATTAGCAGGCTACAATCAATCTGCGCCCCATACCAGTTGGTTGAGGCCGCACATTGACCAATCAACTTTAACTTTACTAAACACCCACTAGGGTGTTCCAATACTGAGTACATGTGTCACAGGATGCACCTGTGCCCGTGGCATTCATGACAGAGAAGGGATGAAAATCTGACCATAGATGCCAGGCCACTTTGACATTGCAGCAGTGAGTAGGCATGTAGAACAGTGTAACATGGCTCAGAAGTGGGTTGATGCAGTGCAGAACATATGTACTTTACCCACTATCTACATGAACAAGTACATTATGATGTCAATCAATGAACATGAAGGCAGTGTAAGGGCAAGTTCAGGCATCACGTGCAATGTGCATGCAATGGGTTGCATGCCTACAGGCAAACCACCCCCCCCTTAGTGAAAATGCAGGGAGGCATTGCATGGCAGTGAAAGGGTGACCAGAGAACTGTGTATTGCCAGACAGTGTCGACTAGCATCAATTGCATCATCCGAGTCAACTGACAACACACCAGATGAGAATAAGATGGACACATGAAGAACCCTCAGTAGTAGATCCATGTGTGCAGAAGCCACCATACAAGTTGAACATAGTCAGGGGGCCTGAAACAGGGGGAGGCCTGTGCCCCACACAGACTGTGACACCCTAAACATGTGCGTGATGCAGGACTGAGCCAGAGTGGGCATGGAATGGATGATCAAATGCCATTAAATGTATGTCATCATGGACACATTCTACAATGATCATCCGGGCAAGGACACATAGGGCCATGCATGGAATGCACATGTAGCATAAATGGTTACTCATGTCCCAGCGTAGCATCTTCCATCTGCACAGTCCGAGTGAGACACCCTGCATCAAGGACAAATGATGTACCCCACTGGATGTGTCTGGCAGGTTGGCAGGGGGAAGTGTGCATGTACACAGGAGCATTGAACAGGCCATTGCAGTACTCCAACATGACACCCACCAGTGCCATGGTGAAATTGTGGTGCAAGGGGTTGGAGGACCAAGGGAGCATGCCTAAGTGGAGTACCCGCATGCAGGCAGTAGACACATGCACGTCAGTCATGCGATGACATAGTCCCAGTGCTGAGTGGAAAGACACCCCAGGCTACATGCAGAAGGGCCAGGTGTGGCGATGAGGGCAGTCCTTGTCTGCTCTACATGTCCAGCATCCTGCACAGCAGGCACGCATCAGTGAAGCCTAGCATGACTCGGACATGAGAACCATGTACACATAGCATGTAATGGCAGTCAAGCACAACACATCACACAAGCAAACCACACATGGCCTGGACAAACACGCAACAACACTAACTGGACGGGGCATCAAAGTCCATCATCTCTCCCACTCCTTCGTACAATTCTGCCGGTATGAACTCCACAGCAACTGACTCGTGCAAAGTGAGGTCTTCCTTCTCTGGTGGTCACCAGAGTCATGTTATAATTAGAGGCACTCTTTTGCTTAGCAGAGAGTCGGAGGTCATCCCAATGCTCTTTGCACTCCTGGGCTCCTGGGCTGTGCGCCCCTCATGTCTGATTGCACTGACACCCTCTGCAACATGCTTCCAGTGGGTCAAATGCTGGGCAGCTGTAGTGTGACAATTAGGGCCCACTAGCATATCATGGTCGTGTTCCGACACGTAGACCACAAGGAAGTCCAGTTCCTGCTTGCAGAAAGGCTTCTTCCTCCACATGCCGGAGGCTGGAGCTAAGTCTGGGGTCCCAGCCTCTGCTGCAGATGCAACCTTTCTCCTCTTGAGCAGTGGTCCGGACTCTGGCTGGCAAATGCCGCCATGATTAGTATGGGCAGTGGCGCTGGTGGATTGAACCGAGGGAGTGGCAGGTGGAACAAGGATGGAAGCCCTGACTTGCATCAGTGGCTGCTGGGTGCCCTGTAATGGACCCTGCGCAGCAACAGCCGCTGTGCCAGGGTCATTGAACCGGGACTGTCCTGGATGGTAGACTCACAGCCGGGGTGCTGTTGGCTGCATCTGCCCATGCACTTGCCAACACCTGGCCGCTCGGGGCACCAGATGACAATACTGCCCCAGGGACACGTGCCTCGGTCAGGGCAGCCCTGCGTGCACTTACGGTGTGCTTCCTGACCTCCTGAAATCTTCCTGGGAATCTTAAGGTGCCAACGCAGCATGCACTGGCAGACCCTGAGCCTGAGTGGTGGTGTCCACAGCTGCACCTGCAGCTACCACTACCCTTGGGCCTGTGGCAGTCGATGAAACGGACTGCCGGGTCACATGGGTGCCAGTGCCAGATGCAAGAGCTGCATCTCCCGGAGCCACAGGGGGTGGGGGCATGACTGCACCAACACATGGCACAACATTGTGCCGAAGTGGCACACCCCTGCCTCTTCCCCCTAAGCAGCCACCCTTGACACCCTGGAGTCCCCCTACTGCCTGGTCGCCCCGGCCACGTCCCTGACCACACCCGCCACGTGGAGTACAACCAGCTGAGGCGCCCCTCCCCTTTCGTGGCCTCCCAACCATGGCACAGAGGGAGTAGTGCCGGCACATATGTAGTAGTGTCAATGGGAGGTGTACACGACAATTGTCCTAGGCAATTGGGGTGAATGGGGTGGGGTGTTAGGCAGAATCCTGTGCAGTTCCCTTAGGGAGCACTACACAAGATTAGGACTACAGGTGAGAGCAATAAATACCCTTTTGGTATCAGTCTGTACCACAAAGATTTAGTTGGTAGCTGTGGCTGAGCAGTCAGACTTATCTCAAGAGGGAGATGAGCAGTATTCAGAGTTTACACAATAGGCCCACTAGACTATGACACAAGGAAACACTGACCAAAGCTTTGTATTTAAAAAGTATATATATATTTATTTTATACACTTCTAATAAAACACATGTATCACAGCCATCAAGCAAGTTAAATTAAGTCAAAGGAAAAATATACACACTCCCAAGTTAAATTGTAGACCAAGTGAACCAGAGTGAAAACTGAGCAAAACGGAACAGTGACAACTACACACAAGGGATCCTCTAACAATTCCACACAAGGGAGGGAAAGCACAAGTTATATAGGAATAGGTTCTTACACACCCTAGCAACACTTCTCATCAGTTTGTGAACCAGTTTCAGCAAGGCAGTGTATCAGTATAAGCAATACTTAAATGAAAACTGAGCAAAATGGCATTTCACAAGGTTGAACAATGGGAAGGAAAGGGTGGTTAAAGAAAATAGGTGCACCACCCAGTTCTAGCTGAGAATCAATCGAAAGAAGGCAGATATAACAAATGCGTCCAGAGTCAGTAGACCTGTGCCAAAGTCAGCTGGTACAGGGCAAGTGCCCAGGAGCAAAATGTTCTTGTAGCTGCAGTCAAGTCTTTGGTTAACGAAGTGGAAAAGGCGGATGCAGATGTTGAAAAGACAATGTTAAGAGAGAGGGGCGGCCAACCCAACAGGTAGGTAAAGGATTTAAAACACCTTTAGTGCTACCGCGAAGAAAGGGCGGCCTGGCGGAACAATGTACCTTAAAATGGAGAAGTGGCTCCTGCGGTGGTGGTTGTTCCTGGTAGTTCCTGCGGTTCGGGTGATCCAGCAGAGGAAGAGAGGATCTTGTCGTGGAGGAAGGTTCGAGTTACTGCACTACCCAGGGGTGAAACCTGCCGCGGTGCTGCCCGACTAATAAAAGGTATGCTCCTTTAAATCGCAGTCCTAGTGGACTGATGCCTGGCTATCCAGACTTCGAGTACAGGGTACGGGAGATTCGACCAAAGCAGGTCCAGGAAGGTGATTGGCAAACTGGTTGGCTCCACCAGTTCAAGGGAAGAAGGCTCTAGAAGGTGAAGATCTTCTCTCGTCGTGTGGAGAAAAGTGGTGAGATGCTGCAGCAGGGCTTCACCGGTGGTTCAGTCATTGCAGATGTCTTTGGCTTCTCTCCTCTTCGGCTTCTTAGTTCAAGTGGCGACGTCTTGCTCTTCCAGTCCTCAGGACCCTGCTTTTATGCAAAAAAGTTCCCCATTCATACAGCCTAGCTGTCACTCACACAGTGGAGTGATCATCTTGGCGGGAGACCCTCCAGCCTATCAGGATATAGTGCAACATGGGTTGCTGAGGCAGCCCTGTCCAAGGGTGCTACACCCCCTCCCACACAATGGACCCACCCCAGATTCAGTGGCGCCAAAAGGAGGGCTTCTCGGCAGAAGCCCGCCAAAAGGACGAACAAAGGATCCCCGACCTGGGTTAGGAGTTTAGAGGAAGACACGAGAAAGAAGTTATATTAAAGTTAATATAAAAATACACCAGCGGTATGTTAGAGGCTGTCAGTAAAAATGCCAGCCTCGAACAAGGGGAAAATCCCGTAGGGAAATATTTGCGGTTGAATATTTACGGTAGTAACCACTGCCACCAGCCAGAAACTTTTGAGAGAGGGACTGTACGGTACCCTCTCGAAAATGCACATAGGGGAAAAACTATTAACCCCTTCCAGTACTTCCATAGTGAGATGGGTTGTACTGGTTTAGTTCATAGGATTCGACTAGTAAAGTCAATGGGGACTTTACAAGCCTTGGGAGACAGAAGTCAGTCCCAGGGTATGGAGTCTATGTTTGGGGGTCGCTACAACACCCCTGTGTCACTGCACTGAGGGTGCTGTGTAACACATGTCAATAAATATGGTTCCTATGGGGTTGAGAGAGATCCCATAGTCATTAAACACAACAATAGCCGAGAACACATATAGTAAAAATGCCTAAGAGTGGGAAAAAGAGTCTCACTCTTAGCAGAAAAAAAGAAACAAACCCTTCAAATCCAGCAAAGCTGCTGGGGGACTCCATAGGTAAGGGAAATTAGCCATAGAATGAGAATTCTCCCTAACATGGGATACTAGATGTTAACAGCACCCCTGCACCTGCAAGGCTGTATGTGACCCTGGTGATAAAGTGACAGGTCACGCAACGCTCAGGCACCCCAAAACTGCAGTAAAACCGTGCACGCAACCCCCAGTAGTCCACGTGTGTGGAATTAACCTCCCGCAGTACGCGGTGGCACCCAGGGACACGGAAAACACGTACGCGTGGGACACTGAGGCTTCTATGACCTCGAAAACGGGTAGGCAATACACAGGGGCACCCGCAGTGGGAAAAATAGTGTGACTAGCATGATAAAGAAAAACACGCATAGCCAATACCCCCGCCGAAAGAAGAGATACGTCCTTGATCCGCTGTGAAGTTGTGATGGCGCGCAAAACAACACGAAGTAGCAACACACACGTCGATCTCCACAAAAGGCACGAACAGCAAACTGCTGGCCCCACTCACTTTTAACCTGTGCTGAGGGAAACGCCTGCATGCTTCACATCACATACGCGCTTAGACCGTTTCCGCAAATTAGACGCATTAACACACGGACGTGCTGTTTTTTCATGTGCCAAATCACTATGCACCTGTGCTGAAGGGGACACCCGCGCGTGTTACATCACATACGCGCTTACGCGCTAAGGGCCTTTCCTCGAATTACACGCTGATATGCAGTTTTTTCACGTGCCAAATCACTCCGTATCAAGCTGGCCATGCGACAACACACAAAGACCACGCTCCTGCCCAGAAAGCCATTTTCCTGGAGCCCAGAGCCCGCTCCCACCTGCCATCTGCTGCTGCCTGCCTGCTGGCCACGTGCCCTGCTATTTGGTGCCTGCACATCAGCCATCTGCAAGGGTCCAGTTGCTGTTACCACCCCTGCTGCAACAGATGACTCCCGACTGAAGTTCCAATGCTCCACAGCCCAGCACCAGGAGAACGTTGCCCACCCACACCTACCTCGGGGGTTGCCATGTCGGGGGAAACACCATCGAAGACCACTGTCAACCCCCACCCAGAGAGGCAAAGGGCTACCAGCTGCAGTGCCGCAGAAGTTGGTATCCTGGTGGAGCAAGTCCTGGTGCATTATGATGCCCTCTTCGGAAGACCATGCGCCAACAATGAAGGACGGAAGAGGATCTGGAAGGACATTGTGGCTGCCATCAACATGGAGGGGGTGGCAGCCCGTGACATGGCATATGTCCGGAAGCGCTGGGAGGACTTCAGGTCCAGGACCCTCAGCAAGGCCCGGCGCCTCTTGGAGGCAGCGCATGCAGAGGCGTGCCAGGTCCACCTTACCAACAACCAGATGAGGGTCCTGGAATGTATACGCCCAGCGCTCCACCTCCAGGTCCTTCAGAGGCAGACCCGTCTGGAGTCGAGCGGTAAGTGTCCATAGGTACTGATTGGACATAGTGCATGTTGAGGTGTGCCAGGAGTGTACAGCTTGGACATATGTCTGGAAAGCACCATGTATGGATGTGTATGTGCAGGGACATGAGTCTGCCGCATGTGAGTCCAGTTATGTGTGAGTCACATCATTGGTGTATGTGTTCAAATGCATGATGCACGGGTGCATGTGGTGATGCACACCAGTTTGCATTTCTGTGTATGGACTGTGGCACAGTTGTGGTGTGACACATGGATGTTGGTTCCACCTTCATGTACGTGCACGGCATACATGTGAGTGTGTGTGTTTGACATGTGTGCGAATGTGATACGACATGGATGCATGTGACACAGACATGTAGGAGTCTGATTGGCCGATGTGACATAGTTGCCGATGATTTCACTCTGACAGGTGGTGGATATGTACAGATGCATGTATGTCTGGTGTCGTGTGTGCATGTGTTCGGCACTCCCCGTGTTGCATGTGACGTCAGGCTAACCTTCAGATGCTCATGCTGTAATATGTGTATGGATGTTGCTGCCTGCAGCAACATTCCTGTTAATTTGTGCATGTGTGTGGGTTCAAATGATATGTGTGTTGGGGAGTGTGAGGCCATCTGTGAAGTTTGACACTGCCACTCATGTGCAACTGTCATGTGTGTATCAGAACATTGTACAGGGCCCTGATGCCTGTGTTCTGTCTCTCCCTGTCTGCAGCGTCAACTGATGAAGAGGGCGGAGACAGTGCTGTGGAGCACAGCGGCAGGGATCCCATAGCCAGCCGGAGACGCAAGGCCCAGCTCCCCTCCCAGGTTTTCATCTCTTCAGGGAATGAGGAGTCTGGTGCCGCATCTGCGGCTGAGGGTAGGTCCAAGAGGTGGAGGTCGGAGGTTGACTCGGCACCAGAAGTGGCAGCTGAGCCCCCAAACGGGCCTATGGAGGAAGATGGCACAGAGTCATCCAGGTTGGTGGTGGGTTTGGTTGAGGAGGAGGCTGTGGAAGGCCCACGCATGGAGTCTGGAGGGGGGCATTCCACTGGTGCTAGTGGTGCAGTCCAGGGGCAGGGACAGGAGGCAGCACAGGCTGCCACGGAGGCGCCTGTTTGTAATCCTGTCCCTGATCCTGCATCAGTCCTGTGACTGCATCATTCCGCACCAGCAGGGATGCCTTTGTCCAGACCCGTTTTCAGGGAGGGGATGCACTAACAACAACTGGCCTTCCTCTCCCTGCAGACGGGGCTATCCGGGACCGGGTTGAGCCTGTCCTAGCTGTGTTGGCATTGTGTCAACGTGGTATTCGGGATGACGTGCAGGGTTCTCGTGAGGACAATGCATGTCATTCCGGATACCTCATTGACTGCGTCAGCCTACTGGGACAGGTCATCCAGGCTGGGTTCCTCCGTGTGCTGGATCTTCTAGCGCCCCCCTCCTCAACAGAACCCCCTATGCACCAGTCGTCCTCCGTGCCATCTTCCTGCCCAAGTATCACCTGGGCATTCTGTGGAGCTGACCCTGAACCAGCAGCCAGGTTGGTAGAGGAAACAACCCTGCCACAGTGGGGAGTTGAAGGTCCAGCAGGGGTGGCTACCCCCACAACTGGACCCCAGCAAGAGAAGGACGTGCAGGCATCGACCAGCAGGGCAGAGGCACGGCAGCAGCAGGCTCAGGGTGGGAGGCATCATGGCTCAGGGACATTTACATCAGAGGGGCAGGCATCGGCCGGATGGCAGGAGGACCCCGGAGTGGAGCAGCGGCGGGCAGAGGAGGCACGGCTCACTATGGTCAGGGCGGAGAACTCCATGCGCAGGGCATTGAGGCAGGCTGAGTACCTCGAGGCCACTCGCAGGGAGTTGGCGGCCACCATGACTGCATCCCTGCGAGACCTCGGGCCAGGGAAGAGGCCCGCCTCCAGGACGTTGAAAAGGAGTTTCGATGATGCCCTGCCCCGGAACATCAAAGAGTGAGTCGTAGGATGTTCCCGCCGCCTTTGTACATAGTTCTTTAGTGTTAGGTTTCCTTTGTTTTTTTTTTATTTTGTATTTCATGGACTTTGCTCCACTTTATGCACATAGTTTTTTTGTAGGAGTTCTGGTAGGTTTCCTTTGGTTTGGGCATCATGGACCCTTTGGACCTGCAGTGTAGTTCCCGATTTGTACATACTTTGGTTATTTTAACATCCCATGGATCAATGGTTTTTCCTAGATTTTTTCGTGTACTTTATTTGGACATTGAAAATGGACCACTTCCCTTTTTTCCTCTTGTGGATTTTTGTTTTACGTTGAATTTTTCTATTTTTTCTGATTTCATTTTCTCTTAATTTACAAGTTTGAATTCATAATATGTTTTTTCAATGCAATTTGTAATACATTTCATATATCTTCATTATTGGTGTGGTCTACTCTCATTGGTTTTGTGCATGTCTCTATGAGCATTGACTCAGTCATGTGTTGCCACTGTGTGGCTCTGTTGTACATGTATGCATTGCCATGGTGGTTCTTTTGAGACTCTCATGGCATGGGTAATTTGGGAGTAGCTGCAGTGGATGGTTGTGTGCTTGTACTGGGAGGCAAGGGGGAATAGGTTTGGCATTAGGGACATGGGTCAGTTTTGTTAGGACATGTTGTTTGGTGGGACATGTGTCGGGCCTGCTGGCAGGTGCCCGTCACTACTGGGTGTGTGGGTGGGTGGCTGGGGGACATGAGTCGGGGCCTGCTGGCAGGTGTCCGTCAATGGTGGGTGGGTGGGGGTGCAGGGGTATATGAGTCGGGGCCTGCTGGCAGGTGCCCGTCACTACTGGTGCCCACCACTGCTTGGGGGACATGAGTCAGGGCCTGCTGGCAGGTGCCCGTCACTGCTGGGTGGGTAGGGACCCAGGGGGACATGAGTCGGAGCCTGCTGGCAGGTGCCCGTCACTGCTGGTTCTGTGGGTGACTGGGGGACATGAGTCGGGGCCTGCTTGCAGGTGCCCGTCAATTTGGCTGGGGGACATGAGTCTGTGCTCCCGAGTGCATGGTGCCATGTGGGCTGGGTGTGGGGCATGCCCAGGGGTGTAGGGTAGTCCCCTGTGGTGTGGGCTGCCTGCAGGGCATGGGGAGGGGGAAAAGGGCACCCCCGAGGGCCCATACTGCCAAATCACGTGTAAAACTCCCCGTGCACCCCTCAGAATGCACATACCCCCCCGGCTTCCGAGAATGCGTGTAAAACTCCCCGCGCAACCGTCAGAATACGTGTACCCCGCTCGGCTACCGAAAATGCATAAAAAACTCCCTGCACACCCCTCAGAATACACATACCCCACCCGGCTACCGAAAACGTATGTAAAACTCCCTGCGCACCACTCAGAATACACGTACCCCGCCCGGCTACCGAAAATGCATGTAAAACTCCCCGTGCACCCCTCCGAATACGTGTACCACACCCAGCTGCCAAAAACGCTTGTAAAACTCCTAGCGCACCCCTTGGAATACACGTACCCTGCCCGGCTACCGAAAATGCATGTGAAACTCCCCACGCACCCCTCGGAATACACATCCCCCACCCGGCTAGTAAAAACACATGTAAAACTCCCTGCGCACCCCTCGGAATACATGTACCCCGCCCGGCTACCGAAAACGCGTGTAAAACTCCCTGCGCACCCCTTGGAATACACATACCCCGCCCGGCTACCAAAAACACATGTAAAAGTCCCCGCGCACCCCTGGGAATACACGTACCCTGCCTAGCTACCGAAAACAAGTGTAAAACTCCCTGTGCACCCCTCGGAATACGCGTACACCGCTCGCATTAAGTAAAATGTGTGGAAAAAGTCCCCCTGTGGTTTGGCCTGCCTGCGGGGCATGGGGAGGGTGGATGGGCTGCCTGTGGAGCATGCTGAGGGAGGATGGGCTGCCTACGGGTATTCCAAGGGTTGCGCGTGGGTTTCTACACCCATTTTACCTGATGCGAGCAGGGTACGTGTATTCCGAGGGGTGCACGTGGACTTTTACACGCAACATGGCAGTGTGGGCCCTCGGGTGTGCTCTTTCCCCCTTCCCCATGCCCTGCAGGCAGCCCACACCACAGGGGACTACCCTACAACCCTGACCATTCCCTGCAGGCAGCCCACACCACAGGGGACTACCCTACACCCATGACCATGCCCGCAGTCAGCCCACACCACAGGGGATTACCCTACACCCCTGACCATGCCCCGCAGGCAGCCCACATGGCACCATGCACTTGTGAGCCCCAACACATCTCCGACACCCACCCACCATTGTCAGGCACCTGTCAGCAGGCCCCGACTCATGTCCAGCCACCCGAACATCCACCCACCCACCGAGCAGTGACGTGTACCTGCCAGCAGGCCCCGTCTCATGTCCCCCAGCCAAACAAACACCCACCCACCCAGCAGTGATGGGCACATGCCAGCAGGCCCCGACTCATGTCCCCTGAACCCCCACCCACCCAGCAGTGATGGGCACCTGCCAGCAGGTCCCGACTCATGTGCCCCAGCCACCCAACCACCCATCCAGCAGTGACAGGCACCTGCCAGCAGGCCCTGACTCATGTCCCCCTGCACCCCCAACCACCCAGCAGTGATGGGCACCTGCCAGCAGGCTCTGACTCATGTCTCCCAGCCACCCAAATACCCACCCACCCAGCAGTGACGGGCACCTCCCAACAGGCACCAACACATGGCCCACAAAACAACATGTCCTGACAAAACAGACCCATGTCCCTAATGCCAACCCTATTCCCCCTTTCCCCCCAGTACAAGCATGCAACCATCCACAGAACCCACTCCCAAATTACCCATGCCATGACAGTCTTAAATGGACCTCCATGCCCATGCAGGAATGCACAATGGAGCCACACAGTGGCAACACATGACTGAGGCAATGTTCATTGAGACATGCACAAAACCAATGAGAGAACACACCAATCTTGAAGTTAGCAAAAATGTATTAAAAACATTATGAACTGACATTGACGAAATGAAACTTGAAAATCAATGTCCAATGAGAGAAATTATAAAAATAAATTGTTGATCCAATGAAGAAACAAAATAATACTTCATGTTGCCATTGCCAATGTCTATTAGAAAAACATAATCCAAATTAAAGAAAACCATTGATTCATGGGAACATTTTAAAAGAAAGTATGTACAAGTCTGCAACTACATACAATGGAAGTCCAAATGGTCCAGGATCCACAAACAAAAGGAAACCTACAAAAAAGTCCTACGTAGAATGCACTATAGACACGAAGTGGAGTAATGTCCATGAACTCCAAAATAAATGAAAAAAACAAATGAAACCTAACACTAATGAACTATGTACAATGGCGGCGGGCAAGTCCAATGGCTCACTCGTTGATGTTTGTGGTCAGGGCATCATCGAACTCCACATGATGTCCCGGAGGCGGGCCTCTTCCCTGGCCTTGAGGTCTTGCAGGGATGCAGTCATGGCTTGTTCCAACTCCCTGCGAGTTGCCTCGAGGCACCCAGCCCGCCTCAATGCCCTGCGCATGGAGTTCTCCACCCTGACCATAATGAGCCGTGCCTCCTCCGCCCAGCGCTGCTTCGCATCTATCTGCTGGTCCAACCGCTGCCACACGGAACACACTCCCAATCCAGGGTCCTCCTGCCCTCTGGCCGATGCCTGCCCCTCTGATGTTGATGGCCCCGAGCCAGCACCACGGCATCCGGGATGATGGAATCCACCGGCGCCGTCGTGCACGTGCCCTGCCCGATGATGCCAGCACATCCTCCATCTGCTGGGGTCCAGTTGGTGGGGTGTCCACCCCTGCTGGACCTCCGACTCCCGACTGTGGCAGGGATGGGATCTCCACCAGGCTGGCTGCGTTGGTTTGGGCAGATCCACAGGGGGCCCTGGTGCCATATGGGCCCAAAGACGGCATGGAGAACGACTGGCGTATGGTGTGCACAGAGGAGGAGAGGGCTGCAAGTGTGGCCGACATATGTAGGAAACCCCCAACCATGGACCCTCCGGACTGGGCCATGTTGGCACACAGCTCTTCGTGATAACATGCTTGGTCCCCCCAGGAACCATGCACGTCATCACGAATGACACGTGTGCACAACGCGACACCAATCAGGATGGACTTCATCCATTTACGGGTCCCCTCGTCTGCAGGTAGGGGGGTGCCAGGTGACATGGATCTCCCCCCTACTAGCAGACGGGCCTGGAACGGGGCATCCCTGCTGGTGCATGGTGATGCAGTCACAGTGTCAGGGACAGAGACATGCACAGGTACCTCTGCTGTCTCCTGCCCCTGGACTGCACCACTTGCACCAGTGGTACCACCCCCACGTGCGGCTCTGTAGCAGCCTCCTCCTCCTCTATGCCCACCACCAACCTAGATGGCTCTGCACCGTCTTCCGCCGTTGCAAGCCCCTGTGGGGGCTCATTTGCCCCTCCCACTGCAGCCGTAGTGGCAGACGCGGCACCAGTCCCCTCGTTCCCAGATCATGGTATTTCCTAGGAGGGTGACTGGGCCTTGCATCGCCGGCCGGTGGAGGCATCCCTGCCGCTTTCCTCCACAGCGCCGTCTCCGCCCTCTTCTTCACTCGCCGCTGTGTAAAGGGAGACATTGAACACAAGCATCAGGGTACTGAACTATAGTCCCCTAGACACAAAGCAATGCACATGAGTGGCACTGTCAAATGTCACTTCCGTCATGTCCCTCCACAACACATGGGTCAGTGCAGGCAACACACATGCAGGAACAGGCATGGCACATGCAACATACATTGGCATCCATGTCCAAGGCACCGTAGTTGCATCCAATGGTGGGCTGATTCTCACATGCATCATAGGACATGGTGGTCACATGCACACACGTCACAGGAGGGTCATGCATTTGGCCCGGTATACCCCCGGACACAGTGGATACAGGGATGACTAGGCTGTATCAGTGAATCAACACATCGTCACCAACATGTGTCATGCATCCATGGCGCACACACTACTCAAACACACAGACATATACATCATGCATGTCCATGACAACAGCACACATCTCTCACACCCCAAACATGTCAAATTACGGACACAGGCATGCATACAGGTGTGCGTTACGCATGCTGCTCCACATTATGCATTGTTACACATGCACCATCCATGTGGGTCACGCATTACTGGACTCACATGTGGCACCATCATGTCCGTGCACACACACATCCAAACATGACCCATTTCACACATGCAGCCAAGAAGCTAACTACCAGCACACTGCAATATGGCCTTTTTTAAACGTGAATGCATGGCCACTTACCGCTCGACTCCAGACGGGCCTGCATCCTGAGGATCTGGTGGTGAAGCACTGGGTGAATGTGCTCCAGGACCCTCATCTGCTGGGTGGCAAGCTGGACCCGGCCTTCTTGAGGGTCCGGGACATGTAGTCCTCCCAGTGCTTCTGGACGTGTTTGATGTCACAGGGTGCCACCCCTTCTGCGTTGATGGCACCCACTATGTTCCAGATCCTCTTCCATCCTTCCTTGTTGGCGCGCGATGGTGTGAAGAGGGCATCATAATGCCCCAGAACTTTCTCCACCAGGATACCAACTTCCTTTTCATTGAAGCTGGTAGCCCTCTGCCTCTCTGGCTGGGGGTTGCCACTGATGCTGGAAGGTGTTGTGTCGGACATGGCAACCCCTGAGGCAGGTGTGGGTGGGCAACTGGGTCCAGGGGCTGGGGTGTGGAGTGATGGTACTTCAGTCGGGAGCCTTCTGTTCCAGCAGAAGTGGTCACTGCAACTGGACTGCTGCAGATGGCAGATGTGAAGGCACCAAATGGCAGGGCACAGTGGCAGCAGACACGCAGGTAGCAGCAGATGGCTCATGGCAGGCTGCACAGGGCTCTGGGGGGCAGTAATTCGGCCTTCTGTGCAGGAGCATGGTCTTCCGTGTGTTGTCGCGTGGCCAGCTTGATACGGAGTGATTTGGCACGTGAAAAAACAGCATGTCAGCGTGTAATTAGAGGAAAGGCCCTTAGTGCGTATGCACATCTGTGACGTAACACGCGCAGGTGTTTCAATCACCACAGGTAGAAGGTCCCACGTGGGTTTCCATCGCTCTGTATGTGCTGTTCGTGGGATGCGGTACGTGAATTCGGAGGGTGCCGTGGACTTTTCCACACATTTTGGCTTGCGCGAGCAAGGTACGTGTATTCCGAGGGGTGAGCGTGGACTTTTGCACGCATTTTCGCTAGTGCGGGTGGTGTATGTGTATGCCGAGGGGTGCGCAGCAATTTTTCAACACGTTTTCGATAGCGCAAGAGGGTACGTGTATTCTGAGGGGTGCACATGGACTTTTACACGCATTTTTGATAGCGCGAGCAGGTTATGTGTATTCCAAGGGGTGCACAGGGAGTTTCCCATGTGTTTTCGATAGCGCGAGAGGGGTACGTGTACTCGAGGGGTGCGCGTGGACGTTTACATGTGTTTTTGTGCTTGGGGGTCTGTATGCTGGTCCCCTGGCCTTTGCACAATGTAGGAGATTTGTGCGATGTTTTTGGTGCACGGGGCAGGATTGGGGGCATTACTGGCACTGCTGCATGGTCGCTGCGCCGCTCTGCACCATGGCTGGTCATGGATGTTGAAATCCATGAATACGCTGTGCATTGAAATGGGTTTTGGCGCACGCGGCTGGTGCAGACTGCCGCACGTGCACTCTATGTGCCAGCCGCATGCGCCACTTGTGCGCCGAATTCTATGAATTACCCCCTAAATCATGATGATTAGCATAAATTAGGTCATTGTGACACAAAATGATCATGTTTTTCAGGAAGTGTTTATGTCCAATAGAAGTTGAGTGATGAATTTGACCTTTAAGTACATAGGACTATCAAAAACAAGGTTCATATTAGCATAAACTTATTATGTAATGTTTGCCACACTATAAGTGTTGTCTAAAAGGTAAGAAAAACTGGAACATTCTTTTGTCAACCTGTAAGAAGCAGCATTTTGCTGCTGAAAACAAAGAAGGTTGGCTCCGTGGGGGCTTATTTCCTGTCTAGGGAGACTAAAAAAGCAAATGTGTGCATTTTTTCCTCCAAGCATGTACCATGCTCAGAAATGCATCCATAGAAGGATATGGATTTTAAAACATAACACTCTCATTTGGGGGCAATTGTGAAGGGCTGCAACCTTCCTTGTGTCATTTTTGCCATCCACCATTACGCTGGCAGGCATAAGGCGGCCCCTCCAGCAAAGGTTCTCAGCTAAGGCCCTGCCTGTGCCTGTCCGTGCCAGGAAGGGCTCTGAGGGATACTTTTTTTTGCATCATGATGCAGCAGGTGCCAACTCGATCTGGTGCAACTGAAGTCGTCAAGTGAGTGATGGCTGAACTCTTCCACTGCCTCCTCCACTAACTAATCTAAACTCTAACTGTACCTTCCTCAATCTGCCTCCGGCCACTCCTTATCTTCTTTTTCCTCACCGTATTGTGCCCTGTTTTTGAATTTCAAACCTAGGTGTGTACTTTAACATCTGGCACCCCATATTCTGCATTGCATTTTGTGCCCTGTTTTTGAATTTCAAACCTAGATATGTTATTTAACACCCTGCACCCCAAATACTGCCTGTACTACACAGTAAAGTGGTAGCGAGGGCTGAGCAGCCAGACGTATCTTAAGAGTTTAAATGAGCAGTAGAACAAGTTACACAAAGGACCAACCAATACAGCGATTCAAGTAAACACTTACTCAAGGTTTCTCAGTAAAAGAATATACATTTATTTACTCAATCATTTATAAAACATTACACTAGCACCAGCAGCTCAATATTGCACACTAATACACCATAAAAATCCAACCGGTAAGTCACTAAACAAGTTTAGCTCAAAAATGAAGGGTGAGCAAAATGGCACTTTAGATACTTAGAAAAGGAAGGAAAAGACAAGGTTATAAGAATAGACAGCCAAATACAATCATAGGCAGGGCAAAGGGTTCAAGTTAAATACAACCAGCAATTCTTCTCAATAGGCCTGGGCCAAAGTAAGTCATTAGTTCAGAGTCTTTAGTATAGGATAGCACAGTTCTGGTATGGAACGGTTAAATCTTTGACACTGATTTTTAAAGGATTTGGCTAGGCGAAAGGTTTGACGAATGTTTAGGGAAGGACAAGCCTTCGTAGTTGAGGAAAGTTTCACGCACTTTCTCGGTGGCCAAAAAGATTTCCAGACCACGTTTGCACAGTACCTTTTTTAAATGAAGAAAGATGTAGCTGAGGCAGTTGTTCCTGCCAGTTCGAGCAGACCCCGCTGTTCCTGTGCTTCAGTCATTGGGACAAGAAGGAAGACGTCAGGAGGGTCTTTTACTGCCCAGGGAAGAGGCCAAAGGCTGTAGCAAGACGTCGGTTTAAAGTTTGAGTGCCTTAAAGTCCCCCTGGTTTCCTTCCCTCTGGCTATCTGGTTTTCAACAGCACTCTGCAGAAAATTTGACCAGAATAGGACGGTGTCCAGGTGGCTTGCAAGTTGGTTGTTCCCACCAAACTCAAGGGAAGAAGTTAACCTTGAAGGGCCTCTCTGTCATAAGAGTTTCAGGCAATTCAGACCTACAGCAGGGCTTCACCAGTCGTCCAGGAGTTGCAGCAGTCCTCTTCCTTCCTCTCCTCTTCAGTTCTTTCATTCCAGTGGTTGACTCTGCTTTCCAAGTCCCAGAGGCCTGCTTTTATACAGTTTTCCCCCCATTCATTCAGCCTGCTGTCACTCACCCAGCAGGGTGACTGTCCTTGCCGGACAGCCAGCCGGCCAATCACACCGGAGTGCATTCAAGTCTCCTAGGAGCACAGGGCGTTTCAGGCACCTCCCTCACATCCTGTCCACCCCAGACACTCAGGCGCCAGAGGAGGGCTTCAGCACAGAAGCCCGCAAAAGGGTATGAACAAAGGGAACAAACCTGAGCTACCGTTGTTAGAGGTCGCGAAAAATCACGATAGTTGATCTAAACCACTAAACATTTAAAATAGGAAAAGGTAACATTTTACTGTTACATGAGTGTTTTGACTCAGGGGAAGCCAAGCAACCCCTCCAGCACTTTATAGTAAGGCAGGGTGTGCCAGGTCAATAAATTTAAAGAGACTAGTAAAGTTAGTTTAACTTTCCATGCCCTGAGAGACAGTATTCATTCTCAGGGAAGGTGGTTAAACCTTTGGGGAGTCTGAAAAGACACCCCTGTTCTACTGCACTGAAGGTGCTGTGTGACACATAGCAAAAACATGATGCCACTGGAGTTGTTTTAAAACTCCATAACCAAAGAACACAAAAGTAAAACACATCCAAAATACATGGACGAGTGAGAAAAGAAGGCTCACACTCTTCCCAGGTAAAAAATGCAATCCTAGAAATCCAGCAAAGTTGCTGGGGAGCTCAAAAGGTATGGGAAATGTGCACATTTGGAGAATTCTCCCGAATATGCACCCCATATTCTGTATTGCATTTTGTGCCCGTTCTTTAACATCCAGCACCCCATATTCTGCATTGCATTTTGTGCTCTATTTTTGAATTTCAAACATAGGTGTGTTCTTTAACATCCTGCACCCATATTCTGCATTGCATCGTGTGCCCTGTTTTTTTAATTTCAAACGTAGGTGTGTGCTTTAACCTCCTGCACCCCATATTCTGTTTTGCATTCTGTGCCCTGTTTTTGAATTTCAAACCTAGCTGTGTTATTTAACATCCTGCACCCCATAATCTGCATTGCAATTTGTGCCCCTCCTGTAACCACAGGTCCGCCTCGTGAGCTGGGCCAGAACTATGTAGTGCAACCTCTCCTCTTTACTTCAACTATCCTCTCCCATGCTGATGGCACTCACCAAATGTCTTATCTTCTCCATCTGCTACATTATCACCTACACTCCCTATCTTACAAAGTCTGGTAGAGGAAAGCACAAAAAAGACAAACTGAGAGCCAATCAAACCCTTCACATTTCAGACATCTATTTCAGTGCAACTTCCAGAAAGGTCTTCATTGGCATACTTTTCTCTGTCCCCTCCCCAGATCTATGGACTACTCATCTCATCCCCAATCTCGCCCCTTTCACATCCTCTCCCATTAAGGGTGGCACAAAGTGAGAAGTCCTCTTGGCCGGCTTCTTATCATCACGGTGTATCAGTAATGTCTACCACACAGGCACTGGCCCTCATTACAAGTCAGGCGTTAAGGGGTTAACGGCGCCGTAAAGAGCGTTGGCGCCATTAAACCCTTAACTCCTGATTCACAATTTAACGCCTACTTTTTGCAGGCGTTAAAGTCTAAGGCACAAAGCGACCTTGGTACTAATTACGGCACCGTAATTTACGGTGCCGTAATTAGCGCCTTCCCCATTCCCTTTATGCCCTATGGGGCAAAAATGGGAATGGGGAAGGGCAAATGGTGAATGGGGAATTACCGCCCCACTCACCTTGGAATGGGGTGGTAATTCCACCATCCACCATGGCGGAATTCGGCATGGACCATGGTGCTAATAGCACCATGCTAATAACACCATGCTAATAGCACCATGGTCCACCACCTGACTTGTAATGAGGGCCACTATCTTGGTTCAGCGTCCTCAACCCAACCTCCTCCTCTTTCACAGGGATGTGCTATCCCTAATTAACTTCCTTCATTCACCTGCCTCCCCCACTTCCACTCTCTCTGACCCTCCCCCTCTGACTGGTGTACCACGCCCCCATATTCCACCTCAGAAAACCTTCAGAGGCGGAGACTTCCTTCACCTCGCTACTCTTAATGCCTGCTCAGCCAACAAACATTCCGCCGATATCTGCCTCCTTTCTTGAAGCCACTGGCCTTGATATTCTCGCTCTTACCGAGACATGGTTCAATACCAGCTCAGACACTGCTTTTGACTCCCTTCTCCATGATGGTTTCAAGATCATTTCCAAGCCACAACCACACCGTGCTGGTGGTGGTGTTGCCTTACTGTTCCCTGAGTGGGTTCTTTCCTCCATTATTCCCACCCAGCCCCACTCAGCCTGTGAGAGCCTGTTCTGCAAGTTGGTAATCTCTCCCTTCTCTTCTCTGACCCTTGCCACTATCTGCAGGTCTCCCGGCACCACCAGCCCGTTCCTCTCTGAACGGGCTGATTTATGTTCCTCTCTCCTCTCAGCCACCTCCAATCTCCTCCTCATGGATGATGTCAACATCTAAATGGACTTCCCTGTTACAGCATCCTCTCTCTTCCTTGATCTTTGCACTTCTCTATTCCTCTCCATTCTCCCTTCTGTTCCAACCCACTCAGCTGGACACACTCTGGACTCCCTCATACATTCTGACCTCTCCCCTAATTAATCATCCATTCCAGGTTATTCTGGGATCCTTCTCCTCTCCTAACTCCTTCTCCACCTGTGGTGTCCCCCAGGGCTCAAACCTCCCCCCTGGCCCTTTAACATTTAACTTGCTCTGCTGGCACGCATTATTTCCTCCTTTTCCAATTTCCAGTGCTGTGCAGATGACACTCATCTCTTCTTCAAACTTCCTGCTAACTCTCTTGCCTCATCCATCATCCGGGACTGCCTATCTGCCATCCAGTACTGGTGCACTGCCAATGATCTCTGCCTCAATGCCAGCAAGACTGAGATCCTTCCTATTGGGACCCCTGATATTTCTTTTGTCCCCTCACTCTGGCCATCCTCTATGGGTTCTCCCCTTCTCCTTCATCTGAACCCAGAAACGTTGGAGTCATCTTTGACTCCTCTCTATCCTTCCTCCCTGTTAAGACGGATTTCTGAACTCTGTCCTGGTGGCGCAGAAGTTCAGAAGGCCAACCTAATTACTTGGAACAGGGTAACCTCTGGACGAGCCAGACCAATCAAGGTAGCGATCGCGGTGGTCAAGACTAGGTCTCAAGAGGGGTGAGGGTGACTGAAAGCCCGCAATGAGCACACAAAACAAGGACACTTACAAACTACTCCAAACAGGTGTTATATGAAAAATATATACACATTTATTCCAAGGCCTTTAAAACAATGACCGCTGCGAGAAAATCACAATATAACTATAGTAAACCAACACATACCATATCAACAGAATATATATACAAATACAACAGTCTCAAGCGTTAGATGCACGAAATGTGTAGTCCACCTAAAAGGGAGGGAAAACAGGCAGTGCGAAATAATGCTTAGACCCAGTCCGCCTTCAGAGGCACCTAACTAAAAGGAAGTCCGTGCCCTACGAAGAGTGGAGCCTTGTGCTCAAAAGTACCTGCACACGCTGGTGCCAACGGGCAAGAGGGGAGTCTCTTCGAGGGAAATCAGGCAGTTCAGTTTAGTGCACAAATGATGAAGGACAAGTTCCGCGACTCAAGCGCAGCCTCCACTGTGGGCAGAAGCAGAGCGCGAGTATGGAAAAGGATGCTGTTTTGACACAGCGGGGAAAAGCTATGGGCTCCTGCAGGAGGGCGACCAGTTCCTAGCTATGCTACTCACCGGTCCCGGATGCAAGCAGACCCAGGCTTCTCCGCATCAGTTTCAGTCGCTGGCAGGTTCAGAAGAGCAGGGAGCGTCTCGTCGTCATGTTGAGTCGGCCGCAGCAGAGTTGAGTAAAAGACGTCCCAATCGAAGAAACCCGCACAGTTTGTTACCACAGACGGGCAACGGAGCGGCCGTGTGTATCTGAGCCAAATGTACACTACTAACTTCAGACCTGGGAACGCCAAGTGTACGAAGCGTGTGAGAGTGACAAGGACTCAAAATACTACACAACCTGGCGGTGGTTACAGAGCAAGACTCCCGTGTAAGCTGGTCAGTCTACTGGATGGCCCAGAGACGCTTCCGAAGGCCTACTGGCAGGAGATGGTGAAGATGCCGAGAATAGCTGTTCCCACTATTCCAAGGGTCGAAGTACCAGTACAGGCCTTCTGGTTCGATCAAAGGTAAAAAGGGTTTCACAAGGCGACAACAGTGCAGAGGAGCAGTCCTTCAGCGGGTCACCAGCGATTCCTTGGTTCAGCCTCTTGGTTGCAGGATACTTGGCTCCTGTATTCCTTCGTTCGTGAGAACTCAGGAGATCGACATGGTAGTGGTGTTTCCAGGCCCCTCTTATCCACGGTTCCCTTCGCGTCAAAACGGAGGGGACCCAATGGGAGATCCGCTCATCAACACTCACACCATTCGTGGACCAATCACGGACCACAGTGGTCCCAGGCATTCACACCACCCTAGACTCTCTGGCACCCAGGATGTGTATTGGGACCAGACATCCCAGCCCACATCCTGGAGGCACACACAAGACATGTAGAAGCCCGCGAAAGCATCTGTGTTTCGCGGGAAAGTACATGCCCAAATAAGGAAGGCCCCGGGTCGGCTCGACCTGGGGAAGGTGAAGGGAGCAAGACGGTCAGCGGACAGGACAAAGGAGCCTCGTGGTCTGGCCATTTTGGGAGCCAGGCCACCATTTTGGGTTAAGCGCGAGAAACGCGCTTAGAACGCCAAAAGGAGCTCAAAACACAATAAACGATCGCTGCCACCATTCCCGTCCGTGAATCACTTGCACCGATCAGTTACAATCCTAAACGAGTATCTAGCGCCTGTAGAAGGCTAGAGACCCAAGAGAGCTGTAACTTAGCTTACAGTGCCCTCTTGTGTCATGTTGCACGAAAGCCGCAACATGATAAAAGAAACTACGGAAAACAGCGTTTCCCGGTACTGACTGTTTTAAGGGCATGTCAGTTTCCCCGTAAGAAAGGAGCGAAAGCCCAGAGGAGTGCGTCAGAAGGCTGCACTTCTCTGGCAAAGTCAAGAACAAGGTGAAAAACAACAGCAAAAAGTTTAGGGGTTGCCACATGGAAGGAAAATTACCTACAATTACGAAATCTTTCCTAACACTCCCTCACATCCAGGACTGTCATGATGCCTACCCCCGGGCATCCGGATCGAGTCCATCAGCCCCGCGAGCAGGCATCCAGATACTTATTAAAACCCCAACAGCCCTGGCTGGGGGCTGTTTGGATTCAGTCCTGGTGCCTTAGGCACCAGGCTCATCATAGAAATCAGTCCTGGCGCCATAGGCGCCAGGCTCATAGACTTTACCTACCTTATGCAGACCATGCTGCAAATGAGTCCAAGCCAACATGAGGCCTGGATGAGACTATTTTATTACAGGGACTATTTTTCACTCGGGTGTGGTTCTGGGGAACTTCTTATCTGGGACTACTTTGCAGGCTATTTAAACCATGCCCGAACAGCAGCCCATGCTTCGTGTTATTCTGCTTCCAGCAGCGTAACGTTCGCCGTGCCATCTCTTGATCCCACTATCCCCTCTAATTTCCGCCCCATATCCCTGCTCCCCTTCCTGTCTAAACTCCTGGAATCTCTGGTCACGCCCCTTCTCTCCTCCTTTCTGGAATCTTCTAAGATCTTCAATCCTGCCCAAGCAGGTTTTAGGCCAGGAAGAGGAACAGAGAGTGTGCTTGTCTCAGTGCAAGATGACATGTCCAGACTTGCGGATGCAGGTGGTGTTGGAGCTCTGATTCTGTTGGATCTGTCCGCCGCATTTGACACGGTGGACCACCCTATTCTCCTTTCACGTCTAGCACAAATTGGGATCTCTGGATCAGTCCTGGCCTGGTTTACCTCCTTTCTTGCAGACCGCACTCAGACCCTTGCTATGCCCCCTTTTCTCTCTGTCCCCTGTGCCCTCACCTGTGGCGTCCCCCAGGGATCCTCTCTTTCTCCTATCCTATTCAATATCTACATATGGGCGCTGGTCTGCCTTATCCGCTCGTATGGACTTAATTGCTATTCCTACGCGGATGATACCCAAATCCTGATCCGCCTGGATCAAGATCATATTAAGGTCTCAGCTTCTCTTCATGATTGTTTGGCATCAGTCGGTGTCTGGATGGACCAAAACTGGCTCAAGCTTAATGGCGACAAGACTGAGGTGATGATGGTGGGCTATCCTCCCTGCCCGTCATTATGGACCCCTGCTTTTTGGCCTACTTCACTGGGCCCCTTGCCCTGTCCAGTGGACAAAGTAAAGAACTTAGGAGTCATTCTTTCCACCTCCTTGTCCATGACAAATCAGGTCTCTACGGTCTGCCAATCCGCCCACCACCAGATTAGGGTACTTAAGAGGGTCCTTCCTATGATCCCAGAGGCTATGCGCCCTCCTGTGGTTGCTGCACTAGTCCTCTCACGGTTGGACTATTGCAATTCCTTATACCTCGCTCAGCCGACAGGCCTTCTTCAACGTCTCCAACGTATACAGAACCTGGCAGCTAGACTGGCCACAGGTTCCCCCTATGGAGCTCATATCTCGCCAGTGCTTCGCCAACTCCACTGGCTCCCAGTGGCCCAGCGAGTTAAGTTCAAATCACTGTGTATTGTCCACCGAGCAATCCATGGCCTAGGTGCTGAGTTTCTTCAAACTAAATTTGTCCGCTATATTCCGGAACGCAACCTTCGTTCCCTGAACACCAATCTCTTGGTGGTTCCTAAGTATACCCGGGAAAGACTCGGTGGCAGAGCCTTCTCCATTGCTGCGGCAAGGCTGTGGAACTCCCTCCCACTGCTACTCAAATCTATCTCCAATCATTTGGCTTTCAGGAAAGTACTGAAAACTACCTTATTTTAGCTCTCTGACCACTACTGTGCTTCCCGTTTGATAGCTTCCTCACCAGCGCCATGATGCCCTAGGGCGACCGTGCGCTCTACAAATTCAGGTAACATAACATAACATAACGTGTCTGCAAGTCAGCATCCAGTCTTCTGCCACGCCCGCCTCGAATCCGGAGCTCCTAGACAAAAGGAAAAGAAAGGAGAAGAGGTTAGATCACGGACATTATTTAATTCCTTACCTGATTCCGGACCCAGCACAGCTCCAAGCCTGGAAAGGACATTATATCAGCACGCGTCGCTTCGCCAGCAGCAACGCCACGTTATACTCACCAGTCCACCGCATCTTTCAACTCGGCGCTGCCTCCATAATTTTCTTTGTCGAAACCCAGCACCTGGGGGGAAAACAAAAGGAATAAGAAGGTGAGCCGAGAAAACCGACAAAGATAATCTCTTGCCACCATAGGCTTACCTGCTTTACCACCGGAGGTATTATCCTTTAATTCGCCGCATCTTCCTATGCTGCACTTATAAAGGGAGAGAAAACAGCAAGTTAAACTCATGCAACTTTTACCGGCCAGTGTTTGGTAATACAGACTCTTACCTGGACGCCATCAGCTGCCTCCAGGCAATATTCTTTTGGACCCAGCTGCAACCTAACGAGGGAATGGAACAAGAGTGAACATCGGACATATTGAACTCTTTGAAGTTTATAGACACTGGAGTAAATATTCCTCCGGAACTCCTCCAGTACCTTCAAACCAGTGAAGTAACTGGTACATACGCGCCCCTGCATGCCATGCAGGATGGAGAGCTCATCATTTAAAAACATAACTCCAAGAGTACGTAGACAAGCACGACTTGCTACACCCCCAGCAATCAGGATTCAGAAGTGCACACAGCACGGAATCTGCATTGCTCGACCTTCAGTCTAAAATGCTGGAAATTCTTGATAAAGGAAAGGCCGGCCTGCTCATCCTGTTAGACCTCTCAGCGGCCTTCGATTTATTAGATCATGGAAAGCTTCATGAGGCCCTGGGAAAATCAGGAAACTGTGCCGAGGAAGCCATCGAGTGGTATCCTCCTTCTTGGAGGACAGAAAATCTAAAATCACCTGGGGTGGTTATTCCTCCAGTACGAACCCTGTGGACTGCGGCATCCCACAAGGCGCCAGCTTCTCCCCTCTTCTGTTTAATCTATACATTCGTTGCCTCTGCGCCCTTCTCTCGCAGTTGGGAATTTACATGACCAACTTCGCAGATGATACACAACTGATTATAGAACTCAGCGGAGACCACACTACAGACAACAACAGGCTGTCAGCAATCTATAATACTATAAAATGCTGGATGAAGGCCCACTGGATGTGTCTGAATGGTTCAAAAACAGAACTCATGACATTTGGATCTACGAAAGCCTTATCCAATCTAGGCCCAGTCTATTTGTCATTCATTATAAAGGACTCCAACATTGTGGTCTCAAGTAAAGTGAAAACACTTGGCATATATCTGCAATCCTCACTAGGAGCAGACGCACAGGTCTCATACCTTAAAAAGAACTGCCAATACTACCAGAGATTACTACGCCGTATTACGCCATATTTCAACGCCAAAAACAGCGCCACCATCGCTAGAGCCGCGATTTTGTCCCGACTGGATTATGGGAATGCGTTGATGCTTGGTTCAAGCAACTCCTGCATCAAACAATGCCAGATAATCCAGAGCAACGCCGTTAGAACTATCACCGGGAAATCCAAGCGCGAGCACATCACCCATGACCGAATAGGTCTCCACTGGCTCGCTATAGAGGAGCGTATTAAATTCAAATCGTTGACTCTTGTCCACCGCTGTCTATTCGGCACGGCCCCATCCTACCTCAAAAGGGAATTTCACTGGTATGAACCAAGCCGTTGCCTAAGATCAGCCAAAAAAGGGCTACTTAAGGTTAGTCACACCAGAATCAAAGCTACTGGACTTGGGAGAGCTTTTCCCACCAAAGCTATTGCACTCTGGAACGAGCTTCCAGATAACCTCAGACTGGAAAGCAGTCACTCCTTATTCAGGAAGCAGCTGAAAACGTTACTATTCCGGTAACTCGTACATTTTTCAGCCTGGACTCCTCTGAGTCCTCCTCTTTTCTTTTTACGTAGTCCTGTGACCTCTGTCTATTCGTGTTCTTGTCGCGCCCTGATGCTCGCGAGCTGCGGCGCGTTATAAATAAATAAATAAATAAATAAGGTGAGGTTACCAAGAGGGGATATCGGAGTGATTAGTGGGGAGAACGAGAACAGTTGGGGGGCCATCACTAAAGTCCACGGGTGGCTAAATCCCTTTCTCCACTTGCAGGAGAATACTTCTACGAGTCCAGCAGACAAGATTAGGCGGGCCAGTCCAGACTGTCATCTCTGCACTATGCATCACGTTGGTGGAGACCGCAGCTGTCCGGGTCCAATCGACGCCCCTGTGGGAACCAGGTGAGCGTAACAAGGACACTGCCAAGAAGTCCAACTTTCAACTCTTCTTTCTCAAAGGAATTCTCCCTTTTCTCATTCTCCCAGAGTAGCTCAATGTTACCAGAGCTCTGGTTGTCTCTAGGCTTGACTACTGCAACAGCCGTCACTTGAATCTACCCTCTGTCTCTCTATGACCCCTCCAGCTAATCCAGAATAAGGCAGCAAAACTTATCCTTGCCTCAAGCCCAGGGACCACATCTCTCCTGCCCTAAAAACTCTTCACTGGCTCTCAGTTGATGCACAAATTAAATTCAAATCCCTCTGCATCATCTACAAGGCTGTCTGGAGCCAGGCACCATGCTATCTACAACTTGCTATTATAAAATATTCTCCCTCTAAACCTCTATGTTCCTCTGGAACCAACTCTCTGTGTGTGAAGCATTTTGCTAAACAGAGGCCCGGAGGCCGATCACTTGCATCTGATGCCTCCTTCTTGTAGAATAACCTCCCCTTCCTCTTCATCTTCAGCTGGACTTCCTTAAATTCCGGAAGCTCCTGAAGACTTTCCTTTTAATTTCCTCCTTCCCATCCTCCCTCCCCTGATAACCTCACAATCGCTGTGATTGGCTTACCAGGGCCCATATGTGTCCTCTGGGCTCATGCCTCCCACACCCAATCGCCCCAGCTTTCTGCCTACAGATAGCACTTGTTTTGGCACCCAATGTCCTATGCCATTGTTGGTCTGCACTTACCCACTTATTGCAGCTCAACGCTTTCTAGCACTTACTGCACTTGGCACTTACATCTGCTGCTCACCCACGGGCATGGATACTCCAGCCCTTAACCCCAGTCCCTCTTTCCTTTTTCTCTCTCTGTACTTGCACGTTCGGAGTGCTCACAAGGCGTAGTAGGTTAGTCTTTATCCTCCTGTCTATATTTAGATGTTCAATCCCATGTTCCCTCTCTGTTGCCATGTGGGTGCTTTGAAACACAATGTACTTATTGTATAGGCACCTAACAAATGCACAATAAATAAATATTAAATAATCATCCCCATATTTCAAAAGCATATCGTCTTAATGCTAGGCAGCACAGCAGATGGAAGAGAAGGGAGTCGAACTCCACAAATTCATGGTGACGTATCGCTGTGCAAACGACAGAACTATGGGAAAAAATAGATTGCGTGGGTAAATAAATATATATATATATATTACATGGCCACGGTAGTGGCCATGTCGTTATGGTTAAGTTGGTGTTTCCATAGGAAGAGCACTTTTTGGGCAGCTTATAACTTTGCTCCCCCTGGACGAATCCTTACCAAACTTTGCAAGAAAAGTATATGGCCCACTTTGGATTTTTTTGCAAAGTTTGGTGAGGATTCGTCCAGGGGGAGGCAAAGTTATAAGGGGGGGGTCCCAAAACTTTTTTTTTTCCCATAGACTGAATCGGAAAAAGTTTTTGCTCGCGCCTACAGCCCAAACCGCTGGACGGATTTTCACCAAATTTGGACCAGGAGCAGCAGCTTGGTCCCGAAAGCATGCTTTTGCAAATTAGGTGAAAATCCGTCCAGTAGTTCTTTTTTAAATGACCAAAAAGTAGGTCAGAAAAAATTAGTGATATCTGTGTTCGCTTCGCTGACACACTTCCCTGTTCGTTCCACGGACAGGAATGTGATTGGGCAAGCGTGCAGTGAGTCTATTTTCAGAAACGCCCGCCATCTTAGTTTATCGGTGCGGATCTTCTGCCTGCACAGTGTAGATGTGGGCTGCGTCGGCCACAAAAAGGTGGTGAGGCACAGGCCCTTGTGTCTCTCTCTTGTTCCCCCCACCCCCGCTCATGGCCCATGTCTCCTATGTCCCCCCCCGCTGATTCTCTGTGTGTTCCTCCCACCCCCCTCATGCTCCGTTTATCTTTTCCGCTCCCCCCACTCATCCTGTGTCTCCCTCCTTCCCCCCCACTCATGCCCCGTGTCTCTCTACTGTTCCCCCATCCCCCGCTCATGCCCTGTGTTTCTCTCCCCTTCCCCCTCACCCCCCACTCATGCCCTGTGTCTCTCTCCCCTTCCCCCCACCCCCCGCTCATGCCCGTGTGTCTCTCCCCTTCCCCCCCACCCCCGCTCATGCCCCGTGTGTCTCTCCCCTTCCCCCCACCCCCCGCTCATGCCCCGTGTGTCTCTCCCCTTCCCCCCACCCCCGCTCATACCCTGTGTCTCCCTACTGTTCCCCCCACCCCCGCTCATGCCCGTGTCTCTCTCCCCTTCCCTCCTATCCCTCACTCATTCCCTGTGCCTTTCTCCCCTTCCCCCCACCCCCCGCTCATGCCCTGTGTGTCTCTCCCCTTCCCCCCCACCCCCCGCTCATGCCCCATGTGTCTTTCCCCTTCCCCCACACCCCCCGCTCATGCCCCATGTGTCTCTCCCCTTCCCCCCACCCCCCGCTCATACCCTGTGTCTCCCTACTGATCCCCCCACCCCCCGCTCATGCCCCGTGTCTCTCTCCCCTTCCTCCCCACCCCCTGCTCATGCCCCGTGTGTCTCTCCCCTTCCCCTCCACCCCCCACTCAAACCCCATGTCTCCCCACTGTTCCCCCCACCCCCCGCTCATGCCCCGTGTCTCCCTCCCCTTTCCCCCCACCCCCAGCTCATGCCCCGTGTGTCTCTCCCCTTCCCCCCACCCCCTGCTCATGCCCCGTGTGTCTCTCCCCTTCCCCCAACCCCCCGCTCATACCCCGTGTCTCCCTACTGTTCCCCCCACCCTCCGCTCATGCCCCGTGTCTCTCCCCTTCCCACCCACCCCCCGCTCATGCCCCGTGTGTCTCTCCCCTTCCCCCCACCCCCTGCTCATGCCCTGTGTGTCTCTCCCCGTCCCCCCACCCTCCGCTCATGCTCCGTGTGTCTCTCCCCTTCCCCCAACCCCGCTCATACCCCGTGTCTCCCTACTGTTCCCGCACCCCCGCTCATGCCCCGTGTGTCTCTCCCCTTCCCCCCTTCCCCCCCACCCCCCGCTCATGCCCCGTGTGTCTCTCCCCTTCCCCCCACCCTCCGCTCATGCCCTGTGTGACTCTCCCCTTCCCCTCACCCCCGCTCATACCCCGTGTCTCCCTACTGTTCCGCCACCCCCCGCTCATGCCCCGTGTGTCTCTCCCCTTCCCCCCCACCCACCGCTCATGCTCCATGTGTCTCCGCCCTTCCCCCCACCCCCCGCTCATGCCCCGTGTGTCTCTCCCCTTCCCCCCACCCCCGCTCATACCCCGTGTCTTCCTACTGTTCCCGCACCCCCGACTCATGCCCCGTGTGTCTCTCCCCTTCCCCCCACCCGCTGCTCATGCCCCGTGTGTCTCTCCTCTTCCCCACCACCCCCCGCTCATGCTCCGTGTGTCTCACCCCTTCTCCCACCCCCCGCTCATGCCCTGTGTGTCTCTCCCCTTCCCCCCACCCCCGCTCATACCCTGTGTCTCCCTACTGTTCCCGCACCCCCCACTCATGCCCCGTGTGTCTCTCCCCTTCCCCTCACCCCCTGCTCATGCTCCGTGTGTCTCTCCCCTTCCCTCCCACCCCCCGCTCATGCCCCGTGTGTCTCACCCCGTCCCCCACCCCCTGCTCATGCCCCGTGTGTCTCTCCCCTTCCCCCACCCCCTGCTCATACCCTGTGTCTCCCTACTGTTCCCCCACCCCCGCTCATGCCCCGTGTCTCTCTCCCCTTCCCCCCACCCCCCGCTCATGCCCCGTGTGCCACTCCCCTTCCCCACCCCCCGCTCATGCCCCGTGTATCTCACCCCTTCCCCCACCCCCTGCTCATGCCCTGTGTGTCTCTCCCCTCCCCCCACCCCCGCTAATGCCCCGTGTCTCTCTCCCCTTCCCCTCCACCCCCCGCTCATGCACCGTGTCTCTCTCCCCTTCCCCCCACCCCCCGCTCATGCCTCGTGTCTCTCTCCCCTTCCCCTCACCCCCCCGCTCATGCACCGTGTCTCTCTCCCCTTCCCCCCACCCCCCGTTCATGTCCCGTGTCTCCCTACTGTTCCCCCACCCCCCACTCATGCCCCGTGTGTCTCTCCCCTTCCCCCCACCCCCCGCTCATGTCCAGTGTCTCCCTACTGTTCCCCCCACCCCCTGCTCATGCCCCGTGTCTCCACTGTTCCCCCCACCCCCGCTCATGACCTGTCTCCCCTGTTACCCCACACCCCCCGCTCATGCCCTGTGTCTCCGTTGTGGTACCCCCCACCCCCCGCTCATGCCCCGTGTCTCCCTTGTGTTACCCCCCACCCATACCATGTCTCCCCTGTTACCTCCAGCCTCCCACTCATGCCCTGTGTCTCCCTTGTGTTACCCCCCACCCCTCGCTCATGCCCCGTGTCTCTCCCCTTCACCCCCACCCCTGCTCATGCCCCGTGTATCCCTCCTTTCCACCGCGTGTGTCTCCCCTTCCCCCCACCCCCCACTCATGCCCCGTGTGTCTCTCCCCTTCCCCCACCCCCTGCTCATGCCCCGTGTCTCTCTACCCTTCCCTCACACCCCCCGGTGATGCCCCGTGTCTCTCTCCCCTTCCCCCTACCCCCCGCTCATGCCCCGTGTCTCCCTCCCCTTTCCCCCCACCCCCAGCTCATGCCCCGTGTGTCTCTCCCCTTCCCCCCACCCCCTGCTCATGCCCCGTGTGTCTCTCCCCTTCCCCCCACCCCCCGCTCATACCCCGTGTCTCCCTACTGTTCCCCCCACCCTCCGCTCATGCCCCGTGTCTCTCCCCTTCCCACCCACCCCCCCGCTCATGCCCCGTGTGTCTCTCCCCTTCCCCCCACCCCCTGCTCATGCCCTGTGTGTCTCTCCCCGTCCCCCCACCCTCCGCTCATGCTCCGTGTGTCTCTCCCCTTCCCCCAACCCCGCTCATACCCCGTGTCTCCCTACTGTTCCCGCACCCCCGCTCATGCCCCGTGTGTCTCTCCCCTTACCCCCTTCCCCCCACCCCCCGCTCATGCCCCGTGTCTCTCTCCCCTTCCCCCTACCCCCCGCTCATGCCCCGTGTCTCTCTCCCCTTCCCCACCACCCCCGCTCATGCCCCGTGTGTCTCTCCCCTTGCCCCCCACCCCCCGATCATGCCCCGTGTGTCTCTCCCCTTCCCCCCACCCCCCGCTCATACCCCGTGTCTCCCTACTGTTCCCCCCACCCTCCGCTCATGCCCCGTGTCTCTCCCCTTCCCACCCACCCCCCGCTCATGCCCCGTGTGTCTCTCCCCTTCCCCCCACCCCCTGCTCATGCCCTGTGTGTCTCTCCCCGTCCCCCCACCCTCCGCTCATGCTCCGTGTGTCTCTCCCCTTCCCCCAACCCCGCTCATACCCCGTGTCTCCCTACTGTTCCCGCACGCCCGCTCATGCCCCGTGTGTCTCTCCCCTTCCCCCCTTCCCCCCCACCCCCCGCTCATGCCCCGTGTGTCTCTCCCCTTCCCCCCACCCTCCGCTCCTACCTGTGTCTCTCGCCCCTTCCCCCCCACCCCCTGCTCATGCCCCGTGTCTCTCTCCCCTCCCCCACACCCCCCGCTCATGCCCTGTGTCTATCCCCTCCACCCCAACCCCCGCTCATGCCCTGTGTGTCTCTGTCTCTCCCCTTCCCCCCACCCCCGCTCATGCCCCGTGTGTCTCTCCCAGTCCCCCCCACCCCCCTCTCATGCCCAGTGTGTCTCTGCCCTCCCCCCCACCCCCCGCTCATGCCCCGTGTGTCTCTCACTTTCCCCCATCCCCCGCTCATGCCCTCTGTGTTTCTCCCCTTCCCCCCACCCCTGCTCATGCCCCGTGTCTCCCCTGTTCCCCCACACCCCGCTCATGACCTGTGTACCCCGTTACCCCCCACCCCCCGCTCATGCCCATTGTCTTCCTTGTGTTACCCCCACCCCCTGCTCATGCCCTGTGTCTCCCTTGTGTTACCCCCCACCCCCTGCTCATGCCCCATGTCTCCCTTGTGTTAACCCCCCACCCCCGCTCATGCCCCGTGTCTTGTCTCCCTCATGTTACCCCCCCACCCCCCGCTCATGCTCCGTGTTTCCCTTGTGTTACCCCCCAACCCATGCCCTGTCTCCCCTGTTACCCCCCACCCCCGCTCATGCCCCATGTCTCCCTTGTGTTACCTCCCATCCCCCGCTCTTGCCCCATGTCTTTCCCCTTCCCCCCAGCCCCCACTCATGCCCCGTGTGTCTCTCCCCTTCCACCACCCCCTGCTCATGCCCCGTGTCTCTCTCCCCTTCCCTCACACCCCCCGCTCATGCCCCGTGTCTCTCTCCCCTTCCCCCTACCCCCCGCTCATGCCCCGTGTCTCTCTCCCCTTCCCCACCACCCCCACTCATGCCCTATGTGTCTCTCCCCTTCCCCCCACCCCCGCTCATGCCCCATGTCTCTCCGCTTCTCCCCCACCCCCCACTCATGCCCCGTGTGTCTCTCCCCTTCCCTCCCACCCCCGCTCAGGCCCTGTGTCTCTCTCCCCTTCCTCCCCACCCCCCGCTCATGCCCCGTGTCTCTCTCCCCTCCCCCACACCCCGCTCATGACCTGTGTCTATCCCCTCCACCCCAACCCCCGCTCATGCCCCGTGTGTCTCTCCCCTTCCCCCCACCCCCGCTCATGCCCCGTGTGTCTCTCCCCGTCCCCCCCACCCCCCTCTCATGCCCGGTGTGTCTCTCCCCTCCCCCCACCCCCACTCATGCCCCGTGTGTGTCTCACCTTCCCCCATCCCCCGCTTATGCCCTCTGTGTTTCTCCTCTTCCCCCCCACCCCCGCTCATGCCCCGTGTCTCCCTACTGTTCCCCCCACCCCCTGCTCATGCCCCGTGTCTCTCTCCACTTCCCCCCAACCCCCGCTCATGCCCCATGTCTCCCCTGTTCCCCCCACCCCCGCTCATGACCTGTCTCTCCCCTTACCCCCCACCCCCCGCTCATGCCCCATGCCTCCCTTGTGTTACCCCCCAACACCAGCTCATGCCCTGTGTCTCCCTTGTGTTACCCCCCCACTCCCCGCTCATGCCCCGTGTCTCCCTTGTGTTACCCCCCACCCCCCGCTCATGCCCCGTGTCTCCCTCGTGTTACCCCCCACCCCCCGCTCATGCTCCATGTTTCCCTTGTGTTACCCCCCACCCATACCCTGTCTCCCCTCTTACCCCCCACCACCCGCTCATGCCCCATGTCTCCCTTGTGTTACCCCCCACCCCCCGATCATGCCCCGTGTGTCTCTCCCCTTCCCCCCACCCCCTGCTCATGCCCCGTGTGTCTCTCCCCTTCCCCCCACCCCCCGCTCATGCCCCGTATCTCTCTCCCCTTCCTCCCCTTCCACCGCTCATGTCATGTGTCTCTCTACCCTCCTCCACAACCTCCGCTCATGCCCTGTATCTATCCCCTCCACCCCAACCCCCGCTCATGCCCTGTGTGTCTCCCCCCTTCCCCCCACCCCCGCTCATGCCCCGTGTGTCTCTCCCCATGCCCCCCATCCCCCTCTCATGCCCCGTGTGTCTCTCCCCTTCCCCCCCGCCCCTGCTCATGCCCCGTGTGTCTCTCACCTTCCCCCCCACCCGCCTCTCATGCCCTTCGTGTCTCTCCCCTTCCCCCCCACCCCCCGCTCATGCCCCGTGTGTCTCTCCCCTTCCCCCCCACCTCCCACTCATGCCCCGTGTGTCTCTCTCCCCTTCCCCCCACCCCCCGCTCATGCCCCATGTGTCTCTCTCCCCTTCCCCCCACCCTCCGCTCATGCCCCGTGTGTCTCTCCCCTTCCCCCCCACCCCCCGCTCATGCCCCCTGTGTCTCTCCCCTTCCCCCCAACCCCACTCATGCCCCGTGTGTCTCTCCCCTTCCCTCCCACCCCCTGCTCATGCCCCGTGTGTCTCTCCCCTTCCCCCCACCCCACTCATGCCCCGTGTCTCTCTCCCCTTCCCCCCACCGCCCGCTCATGTCCCGTGTGTCTCTCCCCTTCCCCCCACCCCCTTCTCTTGCCCCGTGTGTCTCTCCCCTTCCCCCCCAACCCCACTCATGCCCCGTGTGTCTCTCCCCTTCCCCCCCACCCCCCGCTCATGCCCCGTGTGTCTCTCCCCTTCCCCCCACCCCCACTCATGCCCCGTGTCTCTCTCCCCTTCCCCCCACACCCCGCTCATGCCCCTTGTGTCTCTCCCCTTCCCCCCACCCCCTTCTCTTGCCCCGTGTGTCTCTCCACTTCCCCCCCACCCCCACTCATGCCCCGTGTGTCTCTCCCCTTCCCCCACCCCCCGCTCATGCCCCGTGTGTCTCTCCCCTTCCCCCCCACCCCCCGCTCATGCCCCGTGTGTCTCTCCCCTTCCCCCCCACCCCCGCTCCTACCTGTGTCTCTCGCCCCTTCCCCCCCACCCCCTGCTCATGCCCCGTGTCTCTCTCCCCTCCCCCACACCCCCCGCTCATGCCCTGTGCCTATCCCCTCCACCCCAACCCCCGCTCATGCCCTGTGTGTCTCTGTCTCTCCCCTTCCCCCCACCCCCGCTCATTCCCCGTGTGTCTCTCCCAGTCCCCCCCACCCCCCTCTCATGCCCAGTGTGTCTCTGCCCTCCCCCCCAGCCCCCGCTCATGCCCGTGTGTCTCTCACTTTCCCCCATCCCCCGCTCATGCCCTCTGTGTTTCTCCCCTTGCCCCCACCCCCCGCTCATGCCCCGTGTCTCCCCTGTTCCCCCACACCCCGCTCATGACCTGTGTACCCCGTTACCCCCCACCCCCCGCTCATGCCCCATGTCTCCCTTGTGTTAGCCCCACCCCCTGCTCATGCCCTGTGTCTCCCTTGTGTTACCCCCCACCCCCCGCTCAGGCCCCATGTCTCCCTTGTGTTAACCCCCCACCCCCGCTCATGCCCCGTGTCTCCCTCATGTTACCCCACCACCCCCGCTCATGCTCTGTGTTTCCCTTGTGTTACCCCCCACCCATGCCCTGTCTCCCCTGTTACCCCCCACCCCCGCTCATGCCCCATGTCTCCCTTGTGTTACCCCCATCCCCCGCTCTTGCCCCATGTCTCTCCCCTTCCCCCCCAGCCCCCACTCATGCCCCGTGTGTCTCTCCCCTTCCACCACCCCCTGCTCATGCCCCGTGTCTCTCTCCCCTTCCCTCACACCCCCCGCTCATGCCCCGTGTCTCTCTCCCCTTCCCCCTACCCCCCGCTCATGCCCCGTGTCTCTCTCCCCTTCCCCACCACCCCCACTCATGCCCTATGTGTCTCTCCCCTTCCCCCCACCCCCGCTCATGCCCCATGTCTCTCCCCTTCTCCCCCACCCCCCACTCATGCCCCGTGTGTCTCTCCCCTTCCCTCCCACCCCCGCTCAGGCCCTGTGTCTCTCTCCCCTTCCTCCCCACCCCCCGCTCATGCCCCGTGTCTCTCTCCCCTCCCCCACACCCCCGCTCATGACCTGTGTCTATCCCCTCCACCCCAACCCCCGCTCATGCCCCGTGTGTCTCTCCCCTTCCCCCCACCCCCGCTCATGCCCCGTGTGTCTCTCCCCGTCGCCCCCCACCCCCCTCTCATGCCCGGTGTGTCTCTCCCCTCCCCCCACCCCCACTCATGCCCCGTGTGTGTCTCACCTTCCCCCATCCCCCGCTTATGCCCTCTGTGTTTCTCCTCTTCCCCCCCACCCCCGCTCATGCCCCGTGTCTCCCTACTGTTCCCCCCACCCCCTGCTCATGCCCCGTGTCTCTCTCCACTTCCCCCCACCCCCCGCTCATGCCCCATGTCTCCCCTGTTCCCCCCACCCCCCGCTCATGACCTGTCTCTCCCCTTACCCCCCACCCCCCGCTCATGCCCCATGCCTCCCTTGTGTACTCCCCACCCCCAGCTCATGCCCTGTGTCTCCCTTGTGTTACCCCCCCACTCCCCGCTCATGCCCCATGTCTCCCTTGTGTTACCCCCCACCCCCCGATCATGCCCCGTGTGTCTCTCCCCTTCCCCCCACCCCCTGCTCATGCCCCGTGTGTCTCTCCCCTTCCCCCCACCCCCCGCTCATGCCCCGTATCTCTCTCCCCTTCCTCCCCTTCCACCGCTCATGTCATGTGTCTCTCTACCCTCCTCCACAACCTCCGCTCATGCCCTGTATCTATCCCCTCCACCCCAACCCCCGCTCATGCCCTGTGTGTCTCCCCCCTTCCCCCCACCCCCGCTCATGCCCCGTGTGTCTCTCCCCATGCCCCCCATCCCCCTCTCATGCCCCGTGTGTCTCTCCCCTTCCCCCCCGCCCCTGCTCATGCCCCGTGTGTCTCTCACCTTCCCCCCCACCCGCCTCTCATGCCCTTCGTGTCTCTCCCCTTCCCCCCCACCCCCCGCTCATGCCCCGTGTGTCTCTCCCCTTCCCCCCCACCTCCCACTCATGCCCCGTGTGTCTCTCTCCCCTTCCCCCCACCCCCCGCTCATGCCCCATGTGTCTCTCTCCCCTTCCCCCCACCCTCCGCTCATGCCCCGTGTGTCTCTCCCCTTCCCCCCCACCCCCCGCTCATGCCCCCTGTGTCTCTCCCCTTCCCCCCAACCCCACTCATGCCCCGTGTGTCTCTCCCCTTCCCTCCCACCCCCTGCTCATGCCCCGTGTGTCTCTCCCCTTCCCCCCACCCCACTCATGCCCCGTGTCTCTCTCCCCTTCCCCCCACCGCCCGCTCATGTCCCGTGTGTCTCTCCCCTTCCCCCCACCCCCTTCTCTTGCCCCGTGTTTCTCTCCCCTTCCCCCCCAACCCCACTCATGCCCCGTGTGTCTCTCCCCTTCCCCCCCACCCCCCGCTCATGCCCCGTGTGTCTCTCCCCTTCCCCCCACCCCCACTCATGCCCCGTGTCTCTCTCCCCTTCCCCCCACACCCCGCTCATGCCCCTTGTGTCTCTCCCCTTCCCCCCACCCCCTTCTCTTGCCCCGTGTGTCTCTCCACTTCCCCCCCACCCCCACTCATGCCCCGTGTGTCTCTCCCCTTCCCCCACCCCCCGCTCATGCCCCGTGTGTCTCTCCCCTTCCCCCCCACCCCCCGCTCATGCCCCGTGTGTCTCTCCCCTTCCCCCCCACCCCCGCTCCTACCTGTGTCTCTCGCCCCTTCCCCCCCACCCCCTGCTCATGCCCCGTGTCTCTCTCCCCTCCCCCACACCCCCCGCTCATGCCCTGTGCCTATCCCCTCCACCCCAACCCCCGCTCATGCCCTGTGTGTCTCTGTCTCTCCCCTTCCCCCCACCCCCGCTCATTCCCCGTGTGTCTCTCCCAGTCCCCCCCACCCCCCTCTCATGCCCAGTGTGTCTCTGCCCTCCCCCCCAGCCCCCGCTCATGCCCGTGTGTCTCTCACTTTCCCCCATCCCCCGCTCATGCCCTCTGTGTTTCTCCCCTTGTCCCCACCCCCCGCTCATGCCCCGTGTCTCCCCTGTTCCCCCACACCCCGCTCATGACCTGTGTACCCCGTTACCCCCCACCCCCCGCTCATGCCCCATGTCTCCCTTGTGTTAGCCCCACCCCCTGCTCATGCCCTGTGTCTCCCTTGTGTTACCCCCCACCCCCCGCTCAGGCCCCATGTCTCCCTTGTGTTAACCCCCCACCCCCGCTCATGCCCCGTGTCTCCCTCATGTTACCCCACCACCCCCGCTCATGCTCTGTGTTTCCCTTGTGTTACCCCCCACCCATGCCCTGTCTCCCCTGTTACCCCCCACCCCCGCTCATGCCCCATGTCTCCCTTGTGTTACCCCCATCCCCCGCTCTTGCCCCATGTCTCTCCCCTTCCCCCCCAGCCCCCACTCATGCCCCGTGTGTCTCTCCCCTTCCACCACCCCCTGCTCATGCCCTGTGTCTCTCTCCCCTTCCCTCACACCCCCCGCTCATGCCCCGTGTCTCTCTCCCCTTCCCCCTACCCCCCGCTCATGCCCCGTGTCTCTCTCCCCTTCCCCACCACCCCCACTCATGCCCTATGTGTCTCTCCCCTTCCCCCCACCCCCGCTCATGCCCCATGTCTCTCCCCTTCTCCCCCACCCCCCACTCATGCCCCGTGTGTCTCTCCCCTTCCCTCCCACCCCCGCTCAGGCCCTGTGTCTCTCTCCCCTTCCTCCCCACCCCCCACTCATGCCCCGTGTCTCTCTCCCCTCCCCCACACCCCCGCTCATGACCTGTGTCTATCCCCTCCACCCCAACCCCCGCTCATGCCCCGTGTGTCTCTCCCCTTCCCCCCACCCCCGCTCATGCCCCGTGTGTCTCTCCCCGTCGCCCCCCACCCCCCTCTCATGCCCGGTGTGTCTCTCCCCTCCCCCCACCCCCACTCATGCCCCGTGTGTGTCTCACCTTCCCCCATCCCCCGCTTATGCCCTCTGTGTTTCTCCTCTTCCCCCCACCCCCGCTCATGCCCCGTGTCTCCCTACTGTTCCCCCCACCCCCTGCTCATGCCCCGTGTCTCTCTCCACTTCCCCCCACCCCCCGCTCATGCCCCATGTCTCCCCTGTTCCCCCCACCCCCCGCTCATGACCTGTCTCTCCCCTTACCCCCCACCCCCCGCTCATGCCCCATGCCTCCCTTGTGTACTCCCCACCCCCAGCTCATGCCCTGTGTCTCCCTTGTGTTACCCCCCCACTCCCCGCTCATGCCCCGTGTCTCCCTTGTGTTACCCCCCACCCCCTGCTCATGCCCCGTGTCTCCCTCGTGTTACCCCCCACCCCCCGCTCATGCTCCATGTTTCCCTTGTGTTACCCCCCACCCATAACCTGTCTCCCCTGTTACCCCCCACCACCCGCTCATGCCCCATGTCTCCCTTGTGTTACCCCCCACCCCCCGCTCATGCCCCGTGTCTCTTCTTCCCCCCCACCCCCGCTCATGCCCTGTGTCTCCCCCCTTACCCCCACCCCCCGATCATGCCCCGTGTGTCTCTCCCCTTCCCCCCACTCCCTGCTCATGCCCCGTGTGTCTCTCCCCTTCCCCCCACCCCCCGCTCATGCCCCGTATCTCTCTCCCCTTCCTCCCCTTCCACCGCTCATGTCCTTTGTCTCTCTACCCTCCTCCACAACCTCCGCTCATGCCCTGTGTCTATCCCCTCCACCCCAACCCCTGCTCATGCCCTGTGTGTCTCCCCCCTCCCCCCACCCCCGCTCATGCCCCGTGTGTCTCTCCCCATCCCCCCCACCCCCCTCCCATGCCCCGTGTGTCTCTCCCCTTCCCCCCCGCCCCTGCTCATGCCCCGTGTGTCTCTCACCTTCCCCCCCACCCGCCTCTCATGCCCTTCGTGTCTCTCCCCTTCCCCCCCAACCCCCGCTCATGCCCCGTGTGTCTCTCCCCTTCCCCCCCACCTCCCACTCATGCCCCGTGTGTCTCTCTCCCCTTCCCCCCACCCCCCGCTCATGCCCCATGTGTCTCTCTCCCCTTCCCCCCACCCTCTGCTCATGCCCCGTGTGTCTCTCCCCTTCCCCTGCACACCCCGGTCATGCCCCATGTGTCTCTCCCTTTCCACCCCACCCCCCGCTCATGCCCCGTGTGTCTCTCCCCTTCCCCCCACCCCCCGCTCATGCCCCGTGTGTCTCTCCCCTTCCCCCCAACCCCACTCATGCCCCGTGTTTCTCTCCCCTTCCCTCCCACCCCCCGCTCATGCCCCGTGTGTCTTTCCCCTTCCCCCACCCCCACTCATGCCCCGTGTCTCTCTCCCCTTCCCCCCACAGCCCGCTCATGTCCCGTGTGTCTCTCCCCTTCCCCCCACCCCCTTCTCTTGCCCCTTGTGTCTCTCCCCTTCCCCCCCAACCCCACTCATGCCCCGTGTGTCTCTCCCCTTCCCCCCCACCCCCCGCTCATGCCCCGTGTGTCTCTCCCCTTCCCCCCACCCCCACTCATGCCCCGTGTCTCTCTCCCCTTCCCCCACACCCCGCTCATGCCCCTTGTGTCTCTCCCCTTCCCCCCTCCCCCTTCTCTTGCCCCGTGTGTCTCTCCCCTTCCCCCCCACCCCCGCTCATGCCGTGTGTCTCTCTCCGCTTCCCCCCACCGCCCGCTCATGTCCCGTGTGTCTCTCCTCTTCCCCCCACCCCCTTCTCTTGCCCCGTGTGTCTCTCCCCTTCCCCCCAACCCCACTCATGCCCCGTGTGTCTCTCCCCTTCCCCCCCACCCCCCTCTCATGCCCCGTGTGTCTCTCCCCTTCCCCCACCCCCACTCATGCCCCGTGTCTCTTTCCCCTTCCCCCCACACCCCGCTCATGCCCCTTGTGTCTCTCCCCTTCCCCCCACCCCCTTCTCTTGCCCCGTGTGTCTCTCCCCTTCCCCCTTCACCCCCGCTCATGCCCCGTGTGTCTCTCTCCCCTTCCCCCACCCCCCGCTCATGCCCCGTGTGTCTCTCCCCTTCCCATGCACACCCCGCTCATGCCCCGTGTGTCTCTCCCTTTCCCCCACCCCCGCTCATGCCCCGTGTGTCTCTCCCCTTCCCCCCACCCCCCGCTCATGTCCCGTGTGTCTCTCCCCTTCCCCCACCCCTCGCTCATGCCCCATGTCTCTCTCCCCTTCCCCCCACCCCCCGCTCATGTCCCGTTTGTCTCTCCCCTTCCCCCCAACCCCCTGCTCATGCCCCATGTGTCTCTCCCCTTCCCCCCACCCCTTGCTCTTGCCCGGTGTGTATCTCCCCTTCCCCCCACCCCCCGCTCATGCCCCGTGTGTCTCTCTCCATTCCCCCCACCCCCGTTCATGCCCCGTGTGCCCTATTCCCCCACACCCCGCTCATGCCCCGTGTGTGCCCTGTTCCCCCCACCCCCGCTCATGCCCCGTGTCTCCCTTGCGTTCCTCCCCACCCCCCGCTCATGCCCCGTGTCTCCCTCATGTTCCTCCACACCCCTTGCTCATGCTCCGTGTCTCCCCTGTTCCCCCCCACCCGCTGCTCATGCCCTGTGTCTCTCTCGTGTTCCCCCACACCGGCTCATGCCCCGTGTTTCCTTCCTTTTCCCCCCACCCCCTGCTCATTGAAAAGGATGTTATGGTGACGTTGCACTAATAAAAACCTATAAAATTGAGTAAAATAAAAATGTGTTACAGGGACGTTATGGTTAATTTGCACTAATAAAAACCTATCAAATTCAATGAAAAAACTTTGTCAAAGGGACGTTATGGTTAAGTTGCGTTACTAAAAAACTATGAAATTCAGTGAAAAAAATGTGTTAAAGGGACGTTATGGTTAAATTGCGCTACTAAACACCTATGAAATTCAGTGAAAAAACGTTGTCAAAGGGATGTTATGGTTCCAAGTAAAACCGGAAAACCCTTAAAATTCGCCAGTTATGGTAAGCTAAGCAACCATAACTCGTGCCACCACCATGCACTGCTAACACTAACACCCAGGACATCAAAGATGACATCACAAATGTCATTGATGACATCACTGATGACATCACATGTCTGGCTCACACTTTTTTTTTTTGCTGACATATCTAGGCCACATGGTTTTCTTCAGTAACAGTCAGAAACTAAACATTTTATTTTATTTGTAGACGTATCCTTCAAGTAGGTTCTTACAGTAATTCCCTTAGAGTCCAGTCACATCATATGAAACATATACAAGCTTGAAAGACAGCAATCCTTTTTGTGCATAAAGATAATCAATAGATAATCAATAGACTTATGAGCACTTTCTGATAGTTCTGTTTTTTTTAATAGCTGTACTTTCCCTGTATATGGTCATATTTGTATACATTGTACTCACACTAGTTTCCTTAGGGTCCAATCAGATCAAGTGATACATGTACATAGGGTAAATAGCAGCTTTGAAACAGAGCAATCATTTATTTGCATGAAAATAATCAGTTAAGTTATGAATTGTTTCTGCTACTACTTGTGCTTTTTTGCTAACTTCACTTTCCCTGTATATATCCATATCGGTATGTGTTCTTGTGTCTTTGTGTTTTGTCTATAGTAATGCAATTATGTAGTACATGTGTTTTATTAGCTACGTATTACATATTTCACAGTACACAAAAATCTATTAAGAAAACAATTATCATTTCGTTATTCAACATATTAACATTACGAATATTATACCTTCATCTTGTACGCTGCACATAATGTTATGTTTCTGTATGAGTAGCTTAGTATACTAGAACGAACCCCATAATAGAATGCTATTTATATCAATGCATCGTTCAATGCACTAATTATGGTATGATATTTATTGTAATGATCCTTGACACTTGTTTCGCAACATTATAATAAGAATCCCTTGTACACATATTTCATGAAAAGTACATACACATGTGATGTCATCAGTGATGTCATCAATGACATTTGTGATGTCACCTTTGATGTCCTGGGTGTTAGTCTTAGCAGTGTACGGTGGTTGCTTAGCTTACCATAACTGGCGAATTTCAAGTGTTTTTCGGTTTTACTTGGAACCATAACGTCCCTTTGACAACGTTTTTTTACTGAATTTCATAGGTTTTTAGTAGTGCATATATATATATATATATATATATATATATATATATATATATATATATATATATATATATATATATATATTAACTGAATTTCATAGGTTTTTAGTAGTGCATATATATATATATATATATTACACGGCCACGGTAGTGGCCGTGTAGTTATGGTTAAGTTGCTGTTTCCATAGGAAGTGCACTTTTTGGGTGGCTTATAACTCGTCTCCCCCTGGATGAATCCTCACCAAACTGCAAAGTTTGGAGATGTTGGGCCAGTGGGTGCAAAGTTATAGGGGGGGGGTCCCAAAACATCTTTTTTTCCCATAGACTGAATGGGGGAAAAACTTTGCGCACGGCTACAGGTGAAACCGCTGGACGGATTTGCACCAAATTTGTGCCAGGGGCAGGGGCTTGGACCCGAAAGCATGCTTTAGTAAATTTGGTGACAATCCGCCGAGTACTTTCCTTTAAAACGACCCAAAAATATGGCTGAAAAAATGTGTGATATCTATGTCCGCTCCACGGTCACATTTACTTCTTCGCTCTGTGGACCTGATACCGATTGGCCAGGGGGGGTGGCGTCTTCACTGCGGACACGCAACGTGTGCACTGATTGGCTACAGCGAGCCGTGATGTATGTCAGAATGTGTGGATGCGCCTATATCTTGGATCCGAAGACAGCCCGCTACTTACCAGAGGCGAAATGCTGTTTTCGAAACTGTTTTGCTCTCCTATAGTGCGTGTGGATGATCACAGAGTAAAAGACGGATTAAATACTGTGGCCTGTAATTGTCTATTATATATTCTGCATTGACGCCTTCTTCAGGATGTTTGTACGTGGAGAAAATGAGGGATCTAATAAGGCTACTATTTGAGTCCGTGCTGTGTACAGGCACCTTGAAAATGTTCGCCTGACATGCGTGGCGTTAGTGACCAATAATTTTAAGTGTATTTCCCAATTATATTGCAGTTTGCTATGGGTGTGTTATTACTTAGTACACCACCATGGTCGTGGCATGCTGCAGTGGTTGTGGCCAGAGCCTATATAACCTGCATTGTCGCCTTCTTCAGGATGTTTGTACGTGCAGAAAATGAAGGATCTAATAAGGCTACTATTTGAGTCCGTGCTGTGTACAGGCACCTTGAAAATGTTCGCTGGACACGCGTGGCATTAGTGACCATTAATTTTGAGTGTATTTCCCAATTACATTACATTTTCCTATGGGTGTGTTATTCCTTAGTACACCACCACGGTCGTGACATGCTGCAGTGGTTGTGGACAGGGCCTAGAGTCTTGGATGCATGGCCGTAGGCCATAGGCCGAAGGCCATATTTCCAAGACTGTAAGCCCTGCCCACAAACACCGCTGCATGTCACGACCATGGCTACACGTGGAGTATTCATTATCGCTTACATGGTTGAGGGGAGAGTGCACACTGTTGGGTGCATGGCCAAAGGCCATGCACCCTACAAGAAAGTTATAAGCATTGGAGTTATATGCCAGTGCACTTCAACACATTGCAATAATATCTATGTACAAACAGGTAGGAGTGCAGTGTCTGGCCAGAATAAGTGAAGCACAGCACACCTATCAATACACCCGTACTACTGTACATCACTGAGGTGATTGTGGGCAAGATGTAGAGTTTATCTTCCATGGCTGCAGGACGTAGCCCATACATCATTGTCGTAAAACCTTAGGCCCTGCCAAGAAACACCACTTCATATTACTGCAGTGCATACACTCGTCCTATAGGTTAGCATGTCAGATGGTTCTGGGGAGGGTGTACAGTGTTGGCTGCATGGCCGAAGCTCATGCACCCAGTAACGACCTTGTTAGCGGTGGAGACATAAGCCATTGTACACGTATACATTCAAAGTACGTGGACATATATCATAACCTCTAGGTCCAGGTAGCACCCACTGCAGCACATTCGAGAGGGACGCTTTGCTTTGGTGGAGTGGCTGTTTCCATAGAAAGAACTGTTTTTGGCTGCCTTATAACTGTCGTACCCTTGGACTAATCTTTGCCAAAGTTTGGAAAACAAATATATCGCCTACTCTGACTTTGGTTGGAAAGTTTGGTTATGTTTGGTGCAGGGGGGTGAAAGTTCTAAGTGGAAGAGGTTCTCAAAACATCTTTTTCCCCTTTCACTGAACGGGGGGAAAAGGTCGTTCTCACGACCATGTTGCTCTTTCCCAGATTGTTTGCAAAATAGCGTGCAGTAAGGTACCTTTGTTCGGTGGCCCCCTCTCTTCTACTAATGTTTTCGTGTGCGCGGATACCGCCAGAAACAGCTCCAAAACAAGACAGCATTATAATTCTCACACTCAAGTAATAGTATTTCACAAGGTGACATTTCAGTAGGCCCAATGAGCTGTGGCAGCACAAAGTGAAAAAGTGCAGTTTTCTTCTCTGCAAAATGATACGTTTAAATGGAAGTTCATGCTCACTGCACCACAACCAATTATAGCGTGTGAATTAAAACATGTTTTGCACTAATATTTCCCTCAGATTGGCCTCTACAGTTTTGAGAACTAAAACTATCATCTGCACTGTTTGCTTGAAACAGCGCTTCTGAAGCTGTATGGGAGTACAGGGTGTTATAATTAGTTTTCATGATGTTGCTTCAAAGTAAGAATGTATTTGCCTTCTGAGTGAAGGCCACACGAGTTGCTTTTTTGGTTGACTGCTCAGTCCGATTGCGCATCCGAGTGAAAGTAAAGGGGCAATTGTTTTTTGACCTTGAGCCCAAGACAAACGTACGCGCTATTCACGGAATGAAAGGGTAAAAAAAAACGCAATTGATAAGGTTATGTATTAAAAAGTTTGTAAGTGACATGCAGATCAGTCAAGGAAGATTCTTCGCTGCAAACACATTCGTTACTGATTTGTCGAAAAAGAATGAGCCTGTAAATATTTTGTAAGTTTACTTTGGTCCACTGTACAGCAATCCGTGGTTTATTTTTACATAACTGTCCATCTAATTGTGCTAATATACTTAACGTATTATTTTTCTGCCTTTGTACAATTTTCCTGTAATGTTGCAGAGTGCACACATTGCTCATTTGCAGGGTATGACTGTACTCAACCATTTTTAGTATTTATGTTCCTAATTTGAAACGCTTAGTTTGTCCACATAGGTTTGTGTATAACTTTGGACTTTTTTTGGTCTTCTTTGAAATGACGAGAGGTCATTTTTTTATCTGTCCACACTTTTTTGTTTCATACCTATATTATCATCTTTCTGTGTACTTGGCATTTTATTTTCTCTTACGGCGCATGCAAAATCTTGCCATTTCTAACCTCCTCCTATAGGTACATTTGGACATTAGTAACATATTACTAAAATGTCAAATTTGAGCACGTACTTTTGTGTACCACTTTGCACAGTTTCGATTTGATCTTGCAAAAAATGTTGGTACAGGTTGGTTACTGACACTAATTTTTTGTAACTTTTCCCGATTAGGTATATTTTCCTGTACTGTGCGTCATCAATGATATTTGTGATGTCATCTTTGATGTCCTGGGTGTTAGTCTTAGCAATGGACATAGATGGTGCGAGTTATGGTTCCGTATCTTATTATAATGGGGGAATGTGCAGTGGTGTTTGGTTGCACTGTGAAGTATAACATTCTTTTAGTGACATTTCTATTACTGAATGCACATATATATTTATGGCAGGGAAGGAAAAGAAAGGGGCTAAACAAGTGATGTCATAATTGATGTCGTCATTGACATTTCAGATGACATCTTTCATGGTCTGGGTGTTAGTGTTAGCAGTGCACAGGGGCGGTGGCAGGGTTGGGGGCTTAGTTCACCATAACTGTCGAATGAATTTCAGGGGTTTTTTGGTTTTAATTTGAAGCATAAAGGGGAGGTGGAAAGTATTTTTGTAGTGAAGTGTACAGGTCTTTGTTAGGGCAACTTAACCATAACGCATAACGTCCCCTCAGCAAAGTTTTTTTTTAATGAATATATATATATATATATATGTGTGTGAAACAGGTTTTTTATGTAAATAGAAGGATTTGTTTAAAGAAAGGATACCTCCAAATACTGATAGCAAGGGATATTGAAGGTGATGTGCCGTCCTCTGTGAAGAGGCAAAATATTTATGTATAGTTTTCCTCAAGTAAGACTTGTGATGAGCACACTTAAAATTCCCAGAGGGAATAGATTTTAGAGATGAGGTTACACCCACTAAGGTACAGTTGGAGAAGACGATCGTAAGAATTCAAAGTGCACATTTGTGTTGGGGTTTAGCTGTGACAGTAAAGATATTTTGCATTCAGCATTAAATGTATGTGGTGAATGAAGCTGGATTTCATTTTACTGCATGTTTTTACCACATAAAAATGGAGAAAAGGGCAATTGGCTTCTTAATGGAAATTTTTTTTGAATATTTGTTATGTTATATGTTTTATTGTGTGATCATGAGGATTAACCCATTTCATATGTGGTATGGGGTGTGTGTTGTGTTGTCTTGAATTCAAACAAAATGATTCTTTCTTACATGTGTTAAGGGATTTTTATTTTACTTTTTAACAAAGCAACGCAGTTTTTGTTATAATTGTTATAGAAACAGAGCCGCATTTTGGACTGGTAAAGAATCATCTTTAGTTTTAAAAGAAACTCAGTTTGTCTGATGCTAAATTGTGGGCTGCGTCTATACTGATAACAGCTGCATTCTCTTGAGCAGTAAAGTCAGCTTTAGCCTGAACATAAGCTTGGTTTACTTAAAAGGAAAGTAGAGCAGCTTTTGTTTGATAACTCTGAGCTAAAAGAGCTAATTTTTACAAATGTAATTTTATTTAGGCCTAAAGAATGTGCATATTTTATGATGTATTTAAGCTAAAAATGAAGGAATTTTAAAGGAGACACAATGGTTTGCTTTGCGAACATTTCTGTCAAAATGCGACATAAAGGCCTTGCCAAGCATAGATAATATTCCTTTACTTTTCTAGCACGGGCGTGCGGCAGAAATAATAGCAGCTACAGTCTTCAGTAGAAGACACAAAGGGAGAGCTCGGACAAAGGGCAGGACTCAAGATAGCTCAGTTGGTAAGCACATTGGTTGCTCAGTTTCCCACACTGATTGCAGTAATATGCATTTAAAGTGCAAAATAGTTTGGTTGGGTTTGTGCTAGAGATATAAGTAGAGTTGGGATAAATGATAGTGGAATATTTATCGAGTAACTTAGAGAAATTATATGAAGGGTGTTGGTAAGGGGGCAGCCCCGCCCCCCTGGCGCTTTAAAGTAAGGCAAGATGCATTTGAGGCACTGTGATGAGCCAGGGGGAGGGAGAACAGTGAGAGGGACGCCTTCCCGTCCAGCAGGACCCCATGTCAATATAACCAACTATAGTTTAACTACATGCTGTAGCACAAGGCGTGGGCGACATCGCTATTTTGCGTAGGTATTAGTAATCCTAGGTAGAAGGGAAGGCCTGCACGGTAAATGTGGCATTGCATGCACTAGGCCTAAATCCATGAGGTCACAGTAATCTCCAGTCATGCCCGAGCTCCCATGAGGACTGTTCCCACCCCCACCCGCCACACCGTCTATTCATTGTTCCAAAAATGTTGCAAAGATGTTTTTTCCGCCTGACAGGGATGTGTGATACAAGGCCTCGATCAATGTCCGGCGCCTGGTGTGCATGCTATCTCACACTGGCCAAAGCAAGACCCAACGCATTCCCGGGTGACCGCGAGTTATAGCCGATATAACTGACTAAACCCTAAGAGCCCCGAATTCCATGGCACCAGGTGCCTTTTGACCACCAATCCCAAAGTAACAAGTCCTGAAATGTTCAAGGAGGCTGGACAGGGCATATCCTGGAAGCGACAATCTTGTGATTTGTATTGCGAGTTGCTGGGAGGGATACATTATAGTTCAAAATGAGGGTGGAGACCTTGGAGCCGGATGGCGCGGAGGGAGTGAGTGAAATGTGTGTGTGAAGGTTAGAGTGCCCCATACCTCCTATTTGTCTTTTTTAAGGCCTGCCAATTGCACAGCATGAGTGATAAAACAAGCTGTATAGTAGGAGAATAATTCATTTGTTTTCTGACCTTCAACATGAGAAGAAGATGAGCCCCTCAGCACTCACATGATGGAAGACGGACGGACTGGGCTGGGACCAATAAACTGCCATCATTCAATAGCAAGAGCTACCATAGCAGCTAAACTTGACTATTGTAACGCACTACTAGCTGGCACCTCTGAAAAAAACCTTACCAAACTTCAGGTCACCCAAAACAACGCTCTGAGAGCAGCCTTAAGCATCTCCAAAAGGGACCACATCTCTCATGCAAGACAATCTGTTCATTGGCTCCCCGTCAAAGAACGTATCACCTTCAAGGTTCTAACCTCTTCCCACAAATGCATCCATCACACTGCACCATCATATCTCTCAGACACTATTCATAGACCGGCCTCATCCAGACCTACTAGACTTTCGTACACTAACCAACTCACTGTACCACATATTAACAAGATTACAGCGGGAGGTCGGGGTTTCCCCTACATAGCACCCAGACTCTGGAACAATCTCCCTCGAGCTCTAAGAGCAGAATGCTCGCTCACAGCTTTTAGAAAAAACTCAAAACCTCTCCCTTCTACTAAACCTCCTCTACCTACAGCCAAACATACACACATTGCTGATGTTTTTATTGTCTAAAACCTGCATGCGTGTATGCCTCTATGTTGTAAATAAGTATCGCTATTTTTTGTAACCAGTGCCACGATGCCTCAGGGCTGTTTCTGTGCACTTAACAAATATGAATAAATAAATAAATAAATAAATACATAAATAAATAATCCTTTATGGATAGAGCTAGTACATGTATAGGGTCCATTCAATCAGCTGCATAGGTTTTTACTGTATGTATATGACAATGTTTTCCTTTATAAGATTCTGCTTGTACTACTTTTCGGCAGAACATACTTAGCAGCAGAGTTCTTTGCTGTTGCTCTCATCTGCGTGTGAGATTAAACTCATTATCCTTACAAGATCGACTTGAACCTTTCTTTCCTAGCGGGTTGTTTACCCTGTGGTGTGAGCGTTCAGGTGCTTGCATTCAACTGGTGACCCCAACATGATTCCAGAACCCCGTACCTGCAGAGTCTTTCAGGCCGCTTCTCTGGAAATAAAAAGTTATGGTCTTGTATGGTCTCGTATAAGTAGTAGGCCTGTAACAAGTAGTGGTTGTTAGTTTAGCGTGTTGTTTTAATTCATGGTGGTTGTGTTTTTTGGGTTGGCAGTAATTATATGCATCCCCACGTGGTGCTGCCTGATTTTTTGGAGCGGTGTGTTTGCGTATGGAAGGGTGAGGAGGGGGGGGGGGTGCCCTGTCCATGGCCAGGGCAGGGCTCACACAACAAGAGTATTTTGGAACACATGTACATATTTTTAGTCGAAAAATATAAGGGGAAGAAGAAGCTACAGAGGATAAAAGAGATTAACGATCTTTGGCGTATGTTTGAAAATGCAGAAGATCGAGGAAATGGAGTGGAGGTGCAGAGACAGAAAGATGGGACTTGCAAGAAGAGAGAAGGAGAAGGTGAGGCGGCAGTGGAGGGTAGGGGATTATATCCCTTGACAACGTATCCCTCGGAAGGGTACACTAATCTAAGCTATGTACCCAATGTGATAGGGACCCCTTCTGCTGTGGTATGTCTCCCGCAGCATCAGTAACAGCACAGGCTACCGCTCCCCCACTTCCGCATACCCACCCGCCTGAAGTACCAGCATCAGTGGGTTACATACAGGTCTAGGGAGTTGGAGGCTAGTTTGAAAGGATTGCTAACAGGACTGAGAAGGATACAGACATCCCCAGGAACAGTGAGGGATATAAGTGCATCGATATAAGGCTCAGGAGAATGGAAGTCAGGTGAAGTGCTGCTTAAGATGGATCCTGAAGTTATAAGACATGTAGGTGTTGAGAAAGAAAGGAGCGGGTGCGTGGATTATCCTGAGAGAGGAGAAAACAGTGTTAGGAGAGAATCTGGAGGAAGGGAGTGCTTATATGTTTACTGAGGATCTGAGCGAAGGAGAAGGGAGTTGTGAAGAGGCTGCTGAGAAAAACCCCCAAGGAGGAGATTTATAGGCAGGAGGAAAGTTGAGGAATAGGGCAAGCTGAATGGTGTTGGTAAAGAAAAGAGGAATCATGAAGAAGGGTGTGGGAAGTAGGGCAAAGATGCAGATGCCCCTCATACATAAGGGGGCAGGGAGGACACAGTATATGTCCTGGCCCCAAATGCATGTGAATAATTTAATTAAGGCATTCCCGCAGCCCACAGCAGGGGTGAGCAAGTGGCTATGGGAATTCAAAAAGCAAACAGTAGTAGTGCCCCTGGCAATAGGGAATCTTAAGAGACTATTGGTTGCCATAATTGGGGACCAGAATGGGGACGTGTGGGTTAAGGCCGGATTCCCAGGAGTAACCCCAGGGGACGATACACATGATGGAGCACCATTCAATGAAGTTAGAGCAATGGTATGGGATGCACTATGGAGGGTTATTCCGGATATCCACAATGTACAATTTTTGAAGCAGTATACCCTGGGTGATGCTGAGGACCCAGCTACATTTATTCTTACAATACAAGAGAAGTGGAGAGCTGAGACAGGAGGGCCATCGGATCAATTGATACCCTTCATCTATTTTATTGTAAAGATAGGTTTTGGTCGAAGGAAGTGTTGAAGGCGCTGGATAAGATTGTGGGTATTGAGGTGAAGAGATGGATAGAAACACAGAGAATAATGGTGCATCATTGTAAAAGGATTAAGGAGCGGGAGAGGAAAACAGCACAAAGGTGTCAGGGGGATAAATCGAAATTGGTGGCGAAGGAATTGGCAAAGGTAGCAGTTCAGGGGCCTGTATCAACGCCACTATAGGTAGAAGGCACAGAGAGCAGCCAGCAAGTCATGAGTGCCACTATTGCAGCGCTCTGGTCCGAAGGAGGACAAGGACAATGGGGCAGGGACAACAGTAATTGGTTCAGGTGGGGGCATTTAACAAGGGAATGCAGGAGCAGGTCTGCAGTGGGCTATAATTAAGGGCCACAACAACAGGGCCAAAGGCCCCAAGGACCGCAAGGACTAGGGTACCAACAGCAGGGCGGTGCTGCCCCGGTAAACAGGGTGCAAGGTGGGGTTGCCGCTAACTTTGGGCTTTGGGGGAGCAGCAGTAGTAGGAGGTAGCCTTTTCTCGTTCCCCGGAATGAACACGTATCCTGACACAACAGCCCACAGAGAGCACTTGCGTGTCCAGTTCTGTCGATGGCTACCCCCCCTGAAGAGGAAACTTTGGTGGGGCGGGGATAGAAAATAAGCAATTCATATTCATTGTGGATTCTGGTGAAAGTAAATCATGTATCATGGAAGCAACCCTTCCACTATCAGGAAATATCTTAACACACAGGGATTCTCACGGGCTATTTCCAAGGTTCCATACACTGAGGAGTTGGATGTAAAGGTGGGATGGAAGGTAATACGGGTGCACCAACTATATTCTGTGAGTTCCAAGACCCTGGGATCTGTCATCCAAGTGGCCAGGACATGGCCATCGCTATTGGATCCATTTCCTGGGGGTGGACCAGTGCGGGAGGATGTCCTGCAATGGGATCCTCAGGGAGTGAAAGTGGGACACTGATGGGTGAGACGTGGTACCCCCTTCCTTATAACACCTTTTCCCCATCCTACCCCGTAGGATATTCAGAAGTTCTACCGCCACCCTTTACCGACGCAGACACTTTCTTACACCATGAAATACAACGGACTAGCACCATAGCTGTTTACCTGACATGTCCCAACACAAGGGTCAGGCAGAGTCAGGCAATTGACAATAACCATGTACACCTGATGGGGCTTTCCCTTCCCCACAGGAATAAAAGGCAGAGCACGCAAGCACACCTTGAGCAAGGCCAAACACACAAGGAAGCAGCTATTCTGGACTGGCAGTTCAAATGGAGGCAAAAAGCGACAAGACCTGACGGGATGATGAGGAGGGAATTGCGCTTACCCTTTTCAACTCAGGCCTGCGAAGCTTCCGAAAGGAAAATCATAAGACCAGGAAGTCCAGCTGGTGTGTTGTGATAGGTATCAATGGCACACAGGGCTGATAACCAAAGTGGGTAGAAGGGCTTGCCACCATAGTGCCGTCCTTGATTCCCAAGACAAGAAACTCCAACAGTTCAGCACAGCCGGTGAGTTGGAGAGGACTGATATTAAACCGAACTGTGCTGGACCCAAGGTTGCAGGCAGCAACATTGCTGAACAAAGAACTTGTGTATTTGAACTTGAAAAGAAACCCCAGTAAAGGTCCAGAGACAGAATGATAAGGCTCCGCTGGGGAGCTCATTCGAAGGACTCTGACTGGAGCCTTTTTGCTTTGTTATATTGAAATTATGAAAACCAAGAGGCCTTAGGGAAATGCTGGCGTGAGGTGTCAAAATGGTCCTAAGAGGGTTGAGCAAAACCCCTCGTACACTCGAAAGTCTTTGACATGTTGAGGAAAACTGAGTGAACTGTGAAATTGGCAAATGTGCACCCGACAGAGGGATGCCTGCGAGTTAGCGGTAAACAGTCACATACCCTTGAACATTATGGCGACAAGTGTGAACCCAGCTGAGGGATGTCCACAGTGAATAGTTGTTTAAAAAGTCATGGACACTTCTGAATGTTACGTTTTGTTTGAAAGGCTGTAGTGAACCTGACTGAGGGAAGCTAACACTGAGAGAACGATCAAAGCCCAGTTGAGGGGATCCAAAGACGAAGAGTAATCACCCAAAATGAAGTTTTATTGAAGACACTTTTGGTTGCTGTTTTTGGTCCACCAGGCCTTCTAAGGCAAGAGACTGTAAGAAAAGAGACTTGGCCTCAGAAGGTCCTGGTATTGTTGAAAGGAACTGTGACATCCTGCTGGCAAGACCCAGGAGTGTGCTGTGCTCAAGAGTCTCGCCTTGTCCCATGTTAAAACATGGGAAAGGGAGACCCCAGCCATACCATGCTGACTTATCATTTGGTGAACACTTCTTTCTTTTCTGATGAACATTATCCCATACTATTTTGTAACTTAGTGGTAAGGATTGGCAATATTTCCTTTTAGTATAGGCCTTTTTATTTGACAAGATGAGACTAGGACTACTTTATTATTATTTGATGGTTGTAGCTTGCTCCCATCTTAGATGCAGGTTTAGATAAAGCATTTTTCTCACCCATTATACAGTTTAATAAACACCCTTGAACTGTGATCACTTTTGTCTGTCTTTATTGTTGGCACCATGAGTTCCTTACAGAAGGGAACTGCTCAGTAAGTTAAATATGACTATATCTTTTACAGATCATGGTGTAGTCTGTTCCACGCCTGGGATTTGTGCCATGAGGGCAATATTGATAATACATACAATGACAAGGGAGGTGGTAGTCTGTGGGATTCCCGTAGACCCGGACATGTTTACCTATTATGTTACAGTGCTTGTGAAGGTGGTGCCCCACGTTGCCAAGCATTGCTGGCGAGTGCCCATTGATTTAATTTTTCGCCCAACTGTATCGCCCGAGGTGGTGGCAGGAACGTTATTATCGCTGGACCTACAAGGGTTGTTGGTTTCAGACAAGACGGTTGTCTTATTGGGAATGGATAGGGATGGGTGTGAGTGGCACACATTGCTCTGTGTAGATCCAACAGTGCAGCTAAAGGAGATGACGAATGACAAACTGTTTGAATGACAAAGAGGGGGAAATAATACTAGAGATTTGCATTCCATGTGACATAATGATACAGTACTGAAGAGTGCAGTGTCCCTTAATGGCAGTATTAACCGCATTACCATTTTTCGATGAAGATTCACAGCACGTTCCACAAATCCACAGGATGTAGGATTATTTAAAGATGTAACACCTGTGTGTATAAAACTGAAGGAAGGTGCAGTGCAGCCAAGGGTGAGACAATATCCACTATCAAGAGAGGCGGAGGAGGGCATTAGAAAACAATACAGGCCCTACTGGACCAGGGGATTATCGTGCCATAGTCGTCACCGTGTAACTCAGCAATATATTCTGTTAAAAAATCAACAGGGGGCAAATGGAGAATAATCCAGGACCTGTGTCCCTTAAATGATGTGGTTCAAAAAGAGTTTCCAGTAGTTCTGAATCCTGTGACAATTGTATGCAGCATCCCCAAAGAAGCCACATATTTTACTGTAGTGGATTTGAAAAAAGCATTCTTCTCGATTCCACTCCATCTGGAGTCGAGGTACCTCACAGCATTTACAGAGGGCCCGATGCAGTTTCGACACACTAGATAACCCCAGGGTACTGCGAGAACCCAAGCATATTTACCAGAATACTGCATGCCAATCTAGGGAATATTCAGATGCCTAACATGATTATCCAGTATGTGGACAATCTGCTAGAGTGCAGTGACAGTGAATAGCATTGCCGAAGGGACTCCATGGCATGCCTACAATTGCTAGTCTGTAAGGTGCATAAGGTGTATTAGGTGTAAAAAAGGCCAAATTACATTATTGCCAGCAGGGAGTGATCTACTTGGGGCAGTTCGTATCGGGAAATGGGAAGGGGATACTACCTGACAGGACAGCGTCAGTCTGCGCCACCCCCAGACCCGCCTCAGTAAAAGAGATGCAGATGTTTCTGGGTTTCTGTAGTTATTGTAGTGCCTGGATTCTAGATTATGCGGTGCACATGAGACCCCTTCTACAGGCCCTAGGTAATCACAAAAGACAAAGGACCACAAGTTACAGTGGACGGCTGAAATGATCAGTTGGAGGACTTAAAGTGATTAGCTCAGCACCCACACTGGCCACCCCGGATTATACACAGAAATGGAATTTGTTTTCACATTCTGATGGTCAATGTATGACAGCAGTGTTGATGCAAAAAAGCACTATGGGCCACAAATCATGGGCCTCTTATAGTGGCACTGTGGATGCAGTGATGCAAAGGCAGTTCGTTTGCGAACAAGCTTTAGCAGCTGCAGCCTTTGAAATAGAAAAAGGTTCTACAATTGTAATGGGGTGTTCAGTAGAAGCGTTATCACAGCCATCTTTTGTTGTGGTTGTAAAGTGGCCTGCCCATACTCACAGGACAGGCAAAATATTGAGGCAGAATGCAGCCACAGATGCAGCAGCCAAAATGGCAGAGTATCTGCCAAATCAAATACCAACTGAGTACGTTGTGAATGCCCCACCAGCAAGTGAACATAGAGTACCTTACATAGCATTCCCCATCTCCCAGATTATCGAACTACAAGGAAGGACACCAGAGAGGGAGAAGGAGTTGTGGTTATGGAGAGGGTGTAAGCAATCTCTGACAGATCTGTTATGGAGGCAGAAGAGCTCTGGGAAGACAGTAATGCCCCAGGAGCTGCTAGCATTAGCATTTGAACAGTTACACTACCCATATCACAGTTCAAAACAACACATAGCCGCAGACAAACAGGAGGACTGGGTCATACCAAACATCTAGGAGAGCATTACAGATATGGTCATACATTGCACCATATGTCAACATTTTAGTACTGGGATGACACTGTGAACATTACGGGGCACATTGGCCCGTCCTACTGGGCCGTTCCATGAATTAAACATAGACTACACTAATATGAATGAGTGTTGTAATGGATCTAGGAACCTCATTGTGGTGGTCTCTCCTTTCTCAAGGTGGGGGGAAGCAGGGCCATGTGCGCACCCAAATGCCAAGTGTGCTGCGGGGTTGCTAGTGCAGGAAGTTTTCCTGCGCTGGGGTATGTGCAAGGTTTTAAGGTCAGATAATGGCACACATTTCTTCAATGCGTTAATCCAACATGTTACAGCACTGTTAGGGAAAATACTCCAGAATGGCTCATTTCCCTTACCTACTGAGTCCCTCAATAGCTTTGCTGGATTTCTAGGATTTATTTTTTTCACCTGGTAAGAGTGTGAGCCTTTTTTCTCACCCTTACATGTGTTTTGATGTGTGTGTCTAGGATTTTCTTGTGTTCAGAGACTGTGGAGCCTCACCTACTCCACAGGCATCATCTTTTTACAGTGTGTTACACAGCACCTTCAGTGCAGTGACACAGGGTTGTCTTTTACACTTCCCAACTCAGACTCCATTTTCCCAACTCAGACTCCCAACTCAGACTCATTTTCTGGGGCTGGCTACACTGTCCCAGAACATGTAAAGTTGCCATTGGCTTAATTAATCTCTTTAAATCCACAGACCCAGTACAAACTATCGTACATAGAGTACTGGAAAGGGTTAATATGTATCCCTTTTTGTCTGTTTTTCTTGAAGCATTGTTTTGCTCCCTTTTCATTAAGACTTGGCTGGTGGCAGTGGTAACTATCTTGGCAGCCTCGAACTTAAATCAGTTGGACCATATTTGTTTTAATTTGGTCCCAGCTGGGTTTATTCACCATTTCTTTTTGTAATAGTCTTTCTCGTGTCTTTCTCTGCGCACCAAACCAGGTTTGGTTCCTTTGTTTGCTGTCCTTACGCGGGCTTCTGCACAGAAGCCCTCCTTAGGTGCCTGAAAGTCTGAGTAGGCAGGATGTGAGGGAGGGGATTTAGGACCCCTCCAATGGGTTCCCTTGGTAACCCAAGTCACACTCCTGTTTGATTGGCTAGGTGACTGTCCCGCCAGGACAGCCACCCTACTGTGTGATTGACAGCCAGGCTGGGTGAATGGGGGAAAACTGCATAAAAAGCAGGTCTCTGGGGCTGGAAAGGCAGAGTCGCCACTGGAACAAGAGAACCAAAGAGGAGCTGACAGCAGAGTACCCCTACCACGACTGAACCATCTGGTGAAGCCCTGCTGCAGGTCTGAATCTTCAGACTCCAACGACAGAGAAGATCTACCAGGAATCTTCTTCCCCTGAGCTGGTGGGACCAACCAGTTCACTCAAACTGCAAACCAGGACTTCCTGCTCTGGTGAAATTTGCTGTACAGAGCTAAAGTGAACTGGAAAGCCAGGAAGGTCGGACCCTGCTTGGGTTTTAAGGAGCACACCTTTTATTCGTTGCTTGGCTTTGCTGCTGGTTTCTTCCCTGGGAAGTGCAGAACCCTCCAGTCTTCCTAATTCGTGTCAGTCCGACAGTCGGTTCAGGAACCGTGAGCCTGCATGACTGCCAGGAACGTCCGCCTCAGCTACAGCTTCTTCTCCATTTAAAGGTACGGTGTAAATCTGGTTGTTCGTTTCGTTCAACCGTGCTGAAGGTATGTGAAACATTTCGCCAATCCGAACTTTTCACCTGACCAACTTCGTTCTGAACTCTTGGCAAAGACTTAACCGCGAACTACCTTGATTTGATTCCCTCACTGTAGTTCCTTTTTCTAGATTGCCCTGCTTACTTACCTGCTGGTGCTGCTCAATTCTTGTCTAATTCTGTCTTTCTCTCCCTTTTAAATTATTGGAATGCCATTTTGCTCACACTTCATTTAGAGCTGAACTTGTCCAGAATCTATTGGGTTGCGGTGTTGTGTATTAAGAGTGTGATTTTTGAACTGCTTTACTTTAGTGAAATTTTTTACAACTGATGTGTAAATAAATGTATATTCTTTTACTCAGAAACCATGAGTCAGTGTTGGTTTGAATCATAGTAATTGCTGTCCTTTAGTGTAACTATTGATACTGCTCACTTGCTCTTGAGATAAGTTTGGCTGCTCAGCCATCGCTACCACTTTACTGTGGAGTATAGGCTTGTACCAAAGGTGAATTTGTACTGTCACTTGTAGTCTTAATTGTGTGTGGTGTTCCCAAAGGGTAATGCATATAATTCTGCCTAACAAGCACTACTTGGCATCAAGCATCGGATGTGTTTGATTTATCACCCACAGGCAAATTATGTTGTGGAGAGAATAAATGGCCTCCGTAAAAGCAAGTTTTCCAAACTGTGTACCACGTTGAAGAAAAACTGGGTGCACAGTTTGCCCCTGGACCTTTTAAGTCTACGCACACAGCCAAGCAAAGATCACCATCTGTCACCTCATGAGGTTTTCACTGGCCAGCGTATAGATACTCCCATATCCCCTGTAAGAAGGGCCTTTGACGCACATGACTGCAGCAGTGTTAGGAGAGGAATTCAAAGAATATTTGACTACACTAGCTCGGGCCATTAAATGTGTCTCACGACAGATTGCACCTCCCAGGATTGTGACGACAGAGATGCCAGATGCTGAACCTACTACGATGGAAGATCCTGAGCATATAACTACTCGACCCCTGCTACCTGAGGACTATATCTATGTTCAAATCTTTGTACGCAGATGGAACAACCCTCGTTTCCAAGGACCATATGAGGTGGTGCTTTGTACTCACCTCGCAGTTAAAGTAAAAGAATTACGCTATTGGGTCCATCTTTCTGACGGTCGTAGGGCACCTCAAGAGAGCACACTGGTGCATCAATTATCTTAAAACAAGTGGTAACAGTAGTTGTACCCCGACAATCTCACCGGCCTGTCCAGGGGCAAAAATGCGTGTGAAGGCACATCCAAGAGGCATGCCAAAGTTCAGCTGCTAGCTCCTTATTTTTCTTTTTTCTAGAAGCACTTTTCATTCTTTCATCTCTCTCTTTTTTTATCTTGTTTTTCTCTCTCTTTCTCTTTTTTCTCCTCTCTCTCCCTCTCGTTTCTTCTTCTTCTTCTTTTGTGTACACAGTACATCTTGTATGTTTTTTCTTTTTCGCTGCCTTGTGTGTCTGTGTTTCTATTTCAGGAAAGAAGAAGATGGACGCAACTAATGTACATCCATGTAAGTAGGGACCCTAGGCGTAGACACACGAATGAGAGATTGTGGACATACATATATTATTGTTGGTCAGTAATTGCTGGAGGATTGTGTGTGCTACGTACTACTGAGAGTGTATTGGGGGATGGTATTACAGGGGAAGGTCCTATAAAGGGTGAATTGGGGATATAGGATTGTATATTACCCAAATGGAACGATACATATAAATGTTAATAATGCAAGTGGATTTACATATATCAGTACTAATCTGAAAAATAATAATAATGGAAATTAATTTCCTGACTGAAAATGCAGGTTACGTCAGTGGAGGAAGCAGAGAATAGGTTGTTTACAACAAGTAGGGGATTGACTACCAATATGAAATTGTATAATGTTATTTCTGATGGTACTGCTAAGGCGGCCATCCTTCAGAAAATTTATAGAAGAATGAAAGGGAAGTACAGCAAAAATATGACACGTATCAAGGGATGGGTTCTGATGTGATTGAGGATATTCATCACCCAGAGTTCACTAATTCATGTCACTCTTATATGAGTGGTGTATGGAGAAACGCTGTAAATGGGAGCTGTTATGTGTGTTCACTCATTCCACACGTGTCAGGGGCTCCCTTGGTGTTAGTACCACAAGCATTCCCAATTATAGAGGAACAATGCTTGGAATGTTCCAGGTACATAGTGTGCAAATGCAAATGGTGGGCCCAGATTTTGTAAAATGCACCGAAGACCCAAAAACATCAAGTGTGTGGTGCTACTGTATCTGATGGTGAAGGGACCAGACACAGAGGGACTGGTAACATACAGCAAGGAAAGCATAGCACGAGTCGTCACCTTCTGTGCGCAAATCTGGACAGAGCATTTCACAAAGCTGACGTGGATTGCAACAATGGAAAAGCCGGTGCGAGTGTAGGAAAGATACAGTCTTTGTCGGCACAAATGAACACTATAATAAAACTCTCTTGATCACAGACATGAAGAAAGGAATGGCAGCACTGATGGATTACTACTGAGTCTGCAGCTGACAAGCCTACTTGCACCTCCCGCCAGCTCTTGTTCGCTGCCCACATTGTACTCAAGACTATTAGTAATCCTAGGAGAACACCTGAAGGAGGGTGTACGGCCTGCAGAAGGGCCAATGAGTTTAGCCACAGTTGAAAATGGAGATAAGAGCACCATCTCTGGCTAAGAAAAGGACAGTTCCAACAACTGCAGAGGATGAAAAGATCGAATTACATATCCAAAGACTCTTCCACGGTGCGTTCTGAAGTACCAGAGGAATACAGGCTTTGCAGCTCAGCAGAATCCTTTTTCACCTCTTTATTCTTGCCAGGAGTGCAGGCTGCAGCCAATGCCAAATGGTTGCAAATAGTGGGGTAGTTCCTGGTCCAGCTCGCAAACGACACAGAGAATGGGCTCAACGTGATCAAGGTCGAGTTGATAGCAAAATTGCTATGTGCTGGACATGTTAACAGCAAGGGAGGGAGGGGTTTGTAAAAAAAAATATCGATTCCTGCTGTACATTTATGCCTCCAGAGGACGAGAAGAATGTATCATTATCCCACATAATTGCCGCTGTCCATGGCCTGGGTGTTCTCATGAAGGAGGAGGGTGGAATTCAGGACCGTGATTGGCTGACTATGAAATTATAATTGGGCCTCATAATGGCTAGGAGCGATTGTGAAGGTATAAATGCCCATCATTGTGTTGATCCATGTTCTGCAATTGTCAGCTGGTTCTTCGATGCTGTGGCACTGTGGCACCTGATAGCGCAAGAATGATGGTATCAATTTGGGTTCCAAGAGCAGCTTGCGAAACAAAAAATATTTAAGTACAAACTGCTGTCCCACAGGGTGGCCCAAAGTATAAAGATGTTCCCCATCCATTATGTAGATGAAGTTGATCCTCTTTACCACCCTATAATTTCCCCACCCCTGATCCAGAAAATTGCACAGAGGTTTGCATGGACCTGGTGGGGAAAGTGGATGCAGTTATATGACTTGTTCACCTGAAGAGTACGCACATAGAAGGGAGAGTTTGCAATCATTGTGTAGTGCTTGTGCGCCAATAAAGAGGACTCACCCGTATGTGGGAGCAGAAACTGGGGGCCAGGAGCACATAAGCATTCCAGAATGTGTTACTGTAGAAGTAACAATAGGGGGGAATGTTGGGAAGGGGCAGCCCCATCCCTCCCCTAGGCACTTTAAAGTAAGGCGAGATGTATTTGAGGCACTGTGATGAGCCAGGGGGCAGCGGGAGCAGTGAGAGGGTTGCATTCCCTTCCAGCAGGACCCCATTTTAATATAGCCAATTATAGTTTAACTACATGGTGGGGCCCAAGGACTGGGCGGCATTGCTATTTTGAATAGATATTAGTAATCCTAGGTAGAAAGGAAGGCCTGCACAGTAAATATGGCATTGTATGCACTAGGCCCAAATCCATGAGGCCACAGAAATCTCCAGTCATGCCTGAGCTCCCATGAAGACAATTCGCACCACCACACCGTCTATTCATTGTTCAAAAAGAGTTGCAAATATGTGTTTTTCACCGAGAGGAATGTCCCCTCCAAGGCTGCGATCAGTTAAAGGCACCTGCTGTGCATGTTATCTCACACTGGCCAAAGCATGACCCAGCCCATTCCCAGGCAACCATGAGTTATAGCCCATATAACTGACTAAACCCTATGATCGCCGAATTCTATGGCACCAGGTGCCCTTTGACCACCAACCCCACAGTAACAAGTCCTGAAATGTTCAAATTGGATGGACAGGGCATATGGTTGAAGCGACAATCATGTGATTTGTATTATGAGGTGTCGAGAGGGATAAATGATAGTTCAAAATGAGTGTGGAGACGTGGAGCTTGATGGTGTAGAGGGAGCGAGTAAAATGTGTGTGTGAAGGTTAAAGTGCCCCAGAACCTCCTGTGTGTCCAACTTAAGGCCTGCCAAGTGCACAGTATGAGTGATGAAACAAGCTGTATTCTAGGAGTATAATTAATTTGTTTTCTGACCTTCAACGTGAGAAGATGAGACCTGCAGCACCCACGTAATGGAAGATGGACGGACTGGGCTGGGACCAATAAAATGCCATCCCTTATGACAAGAGGTAGTACATGTATAAGGTCCATCCAATCAGCCGCGCAGGTTTTTACTGCATGTATTGCATCAGTTCTGACAATGTTTTCCTTCATAATATTCTGCTTGTAATACTTTTTTCGGCAGAACGTTCTCAGCAGCAGAATCTGTTGCTGTTGCTCTCATCTGTGAATGAGATTAAACTTGTTATCCTTACAAGATCGACTTGGGCCTTTCTTCCCTAGCGGGTTGTATTCTCTCTGGTGTGAGCGTTCAGGGATGTTCCTTGAAGGGTTTAGAATTTTAGAAAGGTGGATTGGGCGGTTGGCAAGTATTTTTAAAATAGTATGGGGGAAAAGTGGCAGCATGGTTTTGTGGTTGAACGATTACAGAAGTTTTTGAAAAGTCATGCACGCACACACAAGTGAGTGCCAATTTCAATTGGGCAATGATAAATAGTAATATATGTAAATATAGGTCATGTAAAGCGCTTTTGAATTAAGGAGCTATGTGATATACATTAAGTTATGCTGAAATACGATGTGAAGACAAATGCATTTTGTTTTAAATTAGCAGTTATGGGTTGATAATGTGGATATGAAAATGAGATGGCATGGTTGAAATGGTGGTTTGAGAAAAACATATATAATGGGAATGGCACAGAGGAAGTACAGAACGTAGATATTGTTGGAGCTTTAATGAGATAGGAAGGGGTTGGTGTAGATATATATGTGTATTAAATATATTCTTTGAACATAAGAAGAAAAAGGGCAATGACTAATCCCTTTTGGGTGGTGTGATTTGAAGCATATAAAAATGTGCATATGAAAATATATTGGAAAACAGGAGATTTGGATTAGGATATATAAGAATGAGTAGGGCTAGACATAATGTATATATGGGCTCGCATATAAATAGAGCAGATTGACAATAAAGACTGTTTTTTAAGATTTGTAATTTTTTTTTTTTAGAATGGAGCAATATGTTGTATATAGTAGCAAAGTGATTTTGGACTTACATTCCCAGTAGAGAAAATACTAGACTGATTGATGCAATAGATGTTGAAAAAAATAATTTTTATTACAGAGCTTTATGTTAAGCAGGAGCATGGTGCCACTCTCAGTGAAAAAGTATTTTAGAGCCAGGACTCATTAAATTGGCTTTAATTTTTAAGATTTTTTATTAGATATATCAGTAATAATGGTGATTCTTGAGTAGACAATGTCAGTTTTAGTTTGATTTACCAAACACCAAATGAACAATTCAAGAGTGGATGTTGTTTAAAGGGAAAAAGAAAGAGATTTGATTTGTGTTATGGGTTATGTTGAGGTGGTGCCCTTGGGATACCTTTGATATGTATGGGATTGTAGGGTATATGGACCTCTGTTTTTTATTTGGAAATTGTAATTTTCTGTTTTGGATAAAATGTTATGTATGATAACCATATTTGGAGCTCATTGTTTCACACTAGGATGTGTCCCCATTGATTACCCCTATATGGATTAGATTGGCCTCACTAGACCATTTAAAAAAATGTATACACCTCACTTCCCATTTAGAAGTTTTATTAGTTAGTTTGGATTTTTTTTTTTTGGAGCTATGCCAGATCCTTTTTTTAAGGACCTTATCATAAACATTATATTAGCACACACCCCAATTTGTTAATCCCATTCAAACATTGTATGTACCTTTATTAGTAATAGATGAGGCATTTTAAAAAGGCATATACTGTAAATGTGCAGAGGCTAGTCACACAGATAAGGAAGAAAGGTATGTTGTAAAGAAACCATTTTTAATGTGTAGGTACATTATTGAAAAATAATTTGGAAAAGGGAAAGGTGCCTTTGCCCAATGGTTTTTCAACATACAATAAATGAACACAGGGAGGCATTTCACACCCTTGTGTTAAGTAGCATAGAAATGATTGGAACAACTCGAAGGGCTCTTAGAAGTTTGAGTACATTGTTAAAGGAAGAGCAGATGCACACAGTTTATTTACATAGAGTTTATAACAATAAGAAGACAAGGATGTATGTGAGAAGATGGTAATGGGAAAGTAATTCAGGAAGGAGAGGGAGAGAAATGGTGGTAAGAAAAGAAACAGGCATGGGAGGGCCTGAGTGAGATAGAGATTGCAATAAAAGCACAGGAGAGTGCTACAAATAACCATACAATTAGGATACTGGTTAGAAGATTAACTAAGGACAGAAGGAGGGGGGATAGCATATCTCCCACTTCATAGCACAGAATCATTGAAATAATATTCCCAAGGGAGAAAAATTAAATTGAGACACTTTGCGACTTGTCGATCAATAGGAGTTATTTACAGCATCAAGTGCCCGTGCGGTCTAGTGTACGTCGGTCAGACTGCCAGGTCTGCCCGAGAGAGGTGGACAGAACAAAAATCTAACATTCGCTGCATTAACAATAAATCTCCAGTTTCGAGACATTTCACAGCGGCTCATCACACTATAGCCCAGATTAGGTTTACCATTTTGGAGGTTGTTAAACGTCCAACCAGGGGAGGTGACTATATGAGAACCCTTGCTCAAAGGGAGATGTTTTGGATAGATTACCTTAATACCATTTCATCAAGAGGACTGAATGAGGAATTCTCTCTTAATTGCTTTGTTTGAATTTGATCCTTACTTGGCATCTTGAATCCCTTTAATTTTATTTCCATTTAACTACCCTTGACACCCCTTGGATTTGAATCCTTTATTTTGCATTGTGCTGGCTTTCCAGCCTCACTTTGTATTTACCTACTCTGTCTATGGTGCTCAACTTATCTTCTTTCTTGTCATTTATTGTTTATGCATTGATTACATTTGGGCCTCGTTTTTGTGGTGTATGGCCAGCATATTGTGTATTTGGCTTGGCAGTAATTTTTTGGTTACATTTATTTTCCTGGGTTGGTTTAGATAAGATTCCTTATGCCTCTGCGCGGTCACTTTTTCCTATTTTTGATTATTTTATTTCCAGGTGTCTTATTGTTGTTCCTCCTCTCTTTTAGAATGCTATTTACGTGCACGTTAGTTTTCTTTTAATGCTCTCCATTGTGTTTGACTATTGCTTTCCATTTATCCATGTTTCATTATCAGTATACTTTGTTTCTTTGCATATTCCATATTTTATTTTCCTGTTTCACACGTTTTCACTATAGAATTGCTCTTCGGCTGTGTATTTTCCTGTTTAATTGCCGACAGTAGTTACGCTTTTACTTACCTTGCCGGCATGTACTGTTACCTACATTTCTAATCACGTGCTATTGTCACATGATCGCTAACTAGTGCTAAATAGAACTCTCTCGGTTGCAATGTTCAGAGCTGTTCGAGCCGTGACGTGCGTTGGCGACCGCTTCATATTTCGCAGTGAGTGTTTAGAGACAGAAGGGCTTCATTTATTTATCGTGGTGAACTTTAATCTGAGTTGTATATCTGCACTCAGGGGTTGTCTTTGGTAATAGGTCTTTTTCACTTATCTTTAATTTTGCTTCTTAAGTATTTGGTTCATCAATTCCCCGATTGAATGGAGTGCATGTTTTTTTAGTGTTTTTTACCTTTGGGAGTTTAGCCTTAAGTGTATTCTGCACTTGGAACTTGTCATGTTTATTTAGTCTCGTGTTTATTTTACTTGAATGACTTCTCCCTTGGCTATCGACTGGTTAGCCATTTAAATAGTTGGATTACATGATTTTTTCAATGGTTGCTTTCTTTCTCTTTTTTGATACATGTAGTGGTGTATTTGTCTTCACTCGTCCAACCTTGGCATTTCCCTGGTACCTCCTGTAGTTACATCTGAATCTCTTGGGATTTGATTTACTTCTTCTCCGATGGCCCCAGTTGGATCCTCTAGTACTTCATCACGGTTACAGTGACCTTGGCTCTAATTAGTGGTAAGCAGTTTCTCTTGAGTTTGTTTAATGTGTTTTTGATTTCTTTATCCATGAGGATCACCAAATACATATCCTGCTACATACGTACTTTTATTCACTTTTCCACAATAGATCAATGACTTCGAATTAGTCCAGATGACCTTTAGCAGCAATTGGATCATTTAACTCGTCAGATATTTCTACACAATTGCTGCTGTCAACCCAATATGTAGGCCCGCTCTCCCCACAGGTATTTTGCATTCCATTTCATTTCTTTTTTATTGTTTACTATTTCGGTTTACCTTAATGCCCATTTGAGGCCTATCATTGTTCCACTTCTTTGGAGTCACACCCAGGGGTAGTCTGACTGTTATGTTTATATAATTATTTTTGGTTTGATTGCAACTACGTAAATGTGGATGCCTGTGTGTATTCTAAATTAGGCAACATTTGTTATATTTCATGTTTTGGATTTCTCAAGTTATGTGTACACTAACAATATTACATTGTATATATGATACTGATGTTTGTTTTCAATGTATATAATTTCAGATCACTTTGCTCCTGAAGAAGGGGGTGTTCCCCGAAACGCGTAGAGCACCTGAGCATTTGAGTTGATTACAAGAATATTACTTGGCTTTGCCCATTGTAATTTATATTACACATCATTGTTTCATTTGTCTTTTGCATACTTTTCCCGTTCTATTAATGGCCTTATTGAATTTATTGGATGTTTGTACTTTTCCATGCTAACCACAACTGTTTTGGTAACGACAGTGCTAAGAACTGCTTGTTTTGTTTAAGTCTTATTTTTTACCAGTAAAAAACTTTTTACTACTATTGACTGATTGTGTATCAGCTTTAATGGTGCGCAGGGGACGGGGTTGTCTTTATATTTAGACACTTTTTTCTGTTCCAAGGTGACAATAAGTGACACTAGGTCAAGCCCCAGAATCCCTTATGCACGAGTACAGCAGGAATTAACACAATTTTAAGCATATTTGTAGTATAAACACAATAGGGCCATGAAATGCACCACTGATGCAAACATTTGTATTTATGATGGGGAAAGTGATGGTAATAGGAGGGAGCACTTTTAACAGCACAAGATTGAACTCTCACACACCATAGGATAAGGTAGTGTGAGCTTTGTATACCATTGTTACATTTTTTGCAACATATCAACAGACATATTGAAGAGAGATTTGAGTAAGTGATCAGGGATAACAAGCACTATTTTAAAGATTAATTGTGTAATTACACAAGAAGTCACATTAGCATTTTCAGGCTAGGAAGCATAAAGTGGTGTGCCATTAGGCCAACAAATTATTTTTTATGGTGCACCCACCCTGATTAGCATGGCTTTCAAAAAGGGTATATTGTTAAGATTACTTGTAGAGTTTTTATTTAGATAAAACATACCCATGGATGAGAAAGAAGTAACAATCAGTGTAGGCAAGCTAGGGGCTGCGGAAATGAGGGAATACAACTGGCTCTTGGTGAAGAACACAGATAAATAAATGTGACAAACAAAGGCTTGTTTAATGGATGTTTATTCAGCATTTATGGATTGCAACTGAAATAAAAAGGATTTGGCACAAGTATTGAGCATGTTATGGATCGGTAGTACGTATGATAATTGGTTTATTAGAAGTAGTAATGAGGAGGAGAACTTAGAGATGTGGATTGACAGGGCATCATGCACGAGATTCGGAAAAAATTAGGGATATTAGGTTAGAGTTTTGTCATGTTATGGCCATAAAGAGGGGGGAGCGACATACACACACATGTACACAAATACCCTGAACAAACTCATATAACCCCAGAATAGTAGACAATATTCTCACAATGCAAGTATAGCACCAATTTAAGAAATAGTAACCCCATGTCCTGTTAAACACCACATAAGAGAACATAAAGTGCATGTCGTTTTTGAAATCCATTTGGAGCACTTTTAATATTTTAAGGGAGGGGTCACAAGATATAAAAGGACACACAGTAACATGCAACTGGCAAGTTAAGGAAGGAGGTGTTATGCAGAAATACACAATGAGAGAATTCCTGCCAGTGCACAGAACAATGTATGAGAGTAAGTAAATATATATGTGTGTGTATATATATATATATATATATATATATATATATGTGTTTATGTAAAAATGTTGATTTGTGTTAAATAAAATGTATATGGCCTTAGTGGAGTATAGTGATACAATTGGAAGAAACATTATGAGAAAGAGTAAGTACTAGTGGATGAAAGAGGGAGATGAATGAAGAGCAAAATGTTGGGTACCTGTGAACACAAGAAGTGAATGGATCTCCTTGTTGGTTATTATTAGAGGAAAGATGACCCAGGTGAGTACATGTGAAAGATAGTGAGGGTTACAGTGGTTTCAAACTGATAGCATTTCTCCTAAGAAGAGTGTAGTAGGTGTAGCTAAAGTATAGTATATGTATAAGTATTGCCATTCTTAGTGAAGAAGGTAGAGAAGGCCCCTGGATGTAAAACGGTGGAGTAACCTTTTTCATGATTGTGCCAATGAAAAGTATTGAAAGTATGTTTCATAAATATTATGTTTTAGTAAAGAAGTAAAGAAATAAGGTGCCTTGAAAATGAAGTGGCAGGCAAACATTGTTTGCATATATGTCACACTTGCATGCACTGAAATAGCACACACGCTTCTTATCAGCATCATGGGTAGGCATATTGGAGTATTTTCCCAGAATAAACACAGTAAAGAATTAAGAGACCGCTTTCCGGTGGCATCAGGAGAAGGACTGCAAAAAGAAGAGTACAGAGAAGATTTTGAGCAAACCAAAGAGCACTAACAGCAGGCCTGCCAACAAATCCACATAAAAAAGATAACGCAAAGTGCACCATTGCCTTTACTGTAAAAAGATGAGATTGCGTTCTACCTGACCATCGATGCAAGCAGATGACGCCAGCACCATCACCTCAAGGAAATACACAAACGACAAGGTCAACATCCTCTGTGCAGAAGAAGAAAGAAAGGCTTATTTTAGAAAGCACAGTTATCTTTGTTCTGACATTTGCCTCCATTTGGTTTCTGCAGGAAGGGAATGACATTTTATCATGGGATGAGCCAAGAGGAAAGAAAAAGAACAGATGACGAAGAAGACTGTTTGTGTCATTGTTGGTTTTGTATTGTTGTATGTTTCTTTTTTTATTATTTTGATTATAAAGAAAGGGACAATATAACTCCATTAGTGTTAAAAATTACACAACAGTTTACAACACATTTTATCAAGAACAGAGGAGAAATGTTTCCTTTTTCAATTAAGAGAAGGGTTTGGAGATGACATATGCGCTTAGCACAGCACCAAGAAGGACAAAAGGGAGTGTGAACCTATGAAAGGGGTGGGGCAAGCAAGGGTAAAAAAATATATGTGTGTGCTTTTTGGTCCCACGTTACAGGCACACCTAGGTACAAGCATAGAAAAACACAGGTGACACTAAGGTATGCACTAGAGGGAGGAGAAGCAGCCATTTAATTACATTAAAGAAGAGGACATTTAGTAGCAAGTATATTAGGAGGTAAATAAATAGAATCATTGAAGGAGTAATGTTTAGGTTTTAGGAGGAAGTGCTGATAATAAAATGCACTTATTTTTCAAGAAGCTCACCCAGATGGACAGAGAAGACCTGCACTTCAAGTGACCTCTGCACACGAGCCTAGGAGCTGGGAGAAAGACCCTAGAAATGTCATAAAAAGGGGTCAGGGACAAAGCCAGATGCTCATTGCTGCTGAATTGAAGGAAATAAAAAGAAGAAAAAATCCTCTTTATGGACTCCCACATTCTTATGTCCACAATTATGACAATGTCCCCTCGACTGACTATTTTACTCAAAAAGACAATACGTTATAAAGCATGGTCCTTGGACGAACAAAGGGGCCCCTGAAATTGCTCCAAAGCAGCTAAAAAAAACATTAATGGACTGATGAAAGATCTGTGAACTCGATACGGAGAAGAAAAGAAAACCTGAGAGAAGATGTTCTAACAGAAGCTAAGCAAGTGATGGCCAGGAAATGAGATTGAAGCAACTGGCAAATGGGGCGGGGCCAAAGGAAATGTTGGGGGTGGAGAAGAGAAAGAATGTGGGTTTACAAATGTGTAATTAATAACCTACTACCTGCAGAAAAAAGAGGAAAAGAGGTGAGAAGGGAATAAAATGAATGAATGAGTTGCTGGGTCCCCATAGGAGAAAATATATTAATGTTGTTTAATGATGTCTCACAATTCTTGTAGTGACGGGATTGCTCGCTGTGCATGTAAATTAATATTTAATTGGATAACAGGGGTGGGAACAAAATGAAAGTAAAGAATGTTTACTTTCTAGGTATACTTAAATACACACAAATAATGCAAGAGGGCAAAATATGCTGCATCTTGGAGATAACAAAGGATACATATATAATAGATGACAAAAATATAACTATTGGCCCTTTGGGAGTGTCTTCCACAATACCTTCCATATTTGACATAGAGCACTGAGTTGAGGGGAGTAAATGAGATAGGGATGCATAGGTACATTGCATGTGGGGCAGGATAAATAACAATTACTGTTAATGGAGGATAGCACTAGGACAATGCGCTGGTCTTGGAAGCAAGACCGTGCAGAGAAACAGAGAATCGAAACTGAACTCGGGTATGGTATTATGCATGTTATAAAAAAAACAATTAAATAAATAAATGTGGTCAAATATATTGACCAGAGGGGGGAATGAAGAGGAGTAGATCCTCCCCTTCTCTGGTAATAGACAGGTAAAATTGCGATTCAAGGGCATGTGTCCCGCCCTCCAGTCCAACATTGTAAAAGTCAAAAGCATTGTTCATTGAGGCAGCTTGCTGCCCTTATTATAGGCAGATACAATAGGACAAACATAAAGATATGCTTACATTACACACAACTTAATTAACACAGAATATAGATTTCTGGTATAGAATATATGTCAGCAAAAGGCAGCCATTGCATTACAGATGGCTACAGGCCTCAAAGCCCCATGAAGGTTTAGAAGTGTTGAGCAAACAGAATAATATAGTGTTGAGTGCGAAAAGGCAGTGCATTGGGCTGAAGCCAGTATGCAGTGATTCAGCAGTTTAAATGGTAGGAATATGCAATTTCTAATGGCGTTGTTCAAAGGTTTTTTTATCAATAAAATGTGGCAGCGGGCTGAAGTGGATAAGCAAGGTGGGATGACCCTGGACAGAATGTGCTAGAAGTTTGGAAAGTGCATGATTTCCAAAACTTGCTTTTTCCAGTTTAAAGGTTGTGAAATATATCTTGTGGTTTAGTGAGATTTGAAAACACCTAGTCATGGTGATTAGGTTAAATTATGTAATTGTGCCAGAAAATGAACATGTGTTTCAGGAAGTGTTTATGTCCAATGGAAGTTAAATGTGTAAATGTTGTCACACTATAAGTGCTGTCTAAAATGTAAGAAATGCTGAGCTGTTCTTTTGTCATCCTGTAAGATGTATGATTAAAACAATATACTCCTGGCTAGTCGTTATCTGTGTCTGTCTTTTGCACATTGTGGTTCCCTCCCAGATTATCCTAAAATGTTCCTAAGAAATTTACTCTTTAACACTTATCTCCTTCATCTCATTCTCTGCAGGTTTCTCACTGCAAGCGTTGTGTAATAGTGCCAATATTGTACACATATTTTGGTCTTGTTACAGTGTATTGTGTATATAATCTGTGTCAATTTATATGGTGGGGACATCTAAAGGGACGTGTAGAGGGTGTGCATAAAATTATATTTTTAAAAATGTTATTGTCCACATGAGAACTAGAATAATAGACAATACTTGGTCCAGAAAACAACATATTAGGTGTGGTCTGAAGAAGATAGGGAATATGACCAATACAAAGGGGTGCTGTTTGATACAGTGGCTGACATGCACCATCCAGAATTCAACAACATATGGGCAGTCACATGTGCTCAGTTGGGAAGGAGAGTTCAAATGGGAACTGTTATGTTTACTCCCTCATCCCTCATGAGTCGGGGGTGCCCAAGTTGTTAATACCGTAAGAGATGCCAACTCTGGTAGCCCTGTGTTTAGTCCATTTGGCACTGTGTCAGGTATAAAGCATGTTCCAAGGGCACAATGTACAGGTTATACTGATGAACAGAGATGATGGAGAATGTGCAATGAACGAAAAGGTCCCACGGGGCAAGACACACCCATAGCTAAAGATGGAAAGAGTGCTGTTAATGGCCAACAAATGGAGGGTGACAGTGCAGCAGGGGTTTGGTGGGATTTGATGAAGAAGTAATATGGACCCCGAACAAGAACTGTGTTGCCACATGGGGAACATGCGTGTGAAAGCTAATGTGGATTGAAGCAAAAGAGACTCCATTTTGAGTACCTGGCACCGCCCCTGTGGGAACTAACAGCAAGTGCAACAAGACATTATTCATCACTGCTCTTAGCAAAGGAACAATTGCTCTTATGAACATGTTCTGGGTTTGTGGCTAGCAAGCCTACATGCATCTCACACCATTATTTAGATGCACGTGCTCACTAACTAGCTAGCATTCAGCTGTCTTGGTGGCTCCTAATGCACACTTGTCTCTAGCAAAAATGCCAAGACCAGAGCCATCGCAAACACAGCAAGTAATGCGAAAGACACGCTCATTTAGAAGAAGCCACCAGAATCAATCTAATTAACTGTGTTAAGACAGCCTGGTAAAAGCCAACATTATACAGAGGTTCTAAAATCAAGAATACCCACACTCAATAATGGAAATAGACAAAATGAGAGACAAAACCCAGCTTTATTAACACCCAAATAAAACAGGGACAGCATGCAAGCATAAAATGGTGTCGCTCTCATCGGGCCTATCAAAAATAACAGGTTTTATACTATGAATGTGTCATCAACATCATAACATAATATCAGTTTACAAAACCTACAGGCTACAGGGATTGGTTAAAGGGATTGACTACATATTTGTTCTACATGGGTTAAACTTCTAATTTGATAACAACAATCTGATGGCTCCTCTGGAGACCACCTCTAAATTGATAATAATAGAAATACATCATCTGCACAATAAGCTATTGGTTGCCCTAATAGGTACTGGGCAGCCTAACATTTGGGGCTTGATTGGTTGGATTTCTACTGACCAAACTGGGCCAACTGCAACTGACAGGTCGTCAAAACAAGAGCCAGACAGGAGTGGGGGAGAGGAGGCCCATGAACTGCTTTCCTTCACATTATAGAAAATGCTATCCATTATTCCTAGGCCATGAGCAGGGTGATCTCTTTGTAGTTGGCCTTGTACAGCATTCTGTGTCTGGAAATGTATGTAAGGAGTAAGGCATGTGTCCTATCCGTATCCTTTGCTAATGAATAAACAATGTTCTTCAGTTATGGGTCATGTGTGGTGAGACCACATTTAGAATAATTTCACCCTGCATTTATTTGGATTTTAGCTATTAATGTGAATGTTATGGTTCCCTCTATCACTGGGGACACTCTTGAGCTATTCCCTATTGAGTCTTTGGGCTATTAATTGTCCTGCAGCTGTCTTACAAAGACTGGCTTTTCTCTTATAAAAGTTGAATTAACTTGTGAGTACCCTTGTTGCAACCGGAGAATTGATATCTCGTATTTTCACTGCAACGCTCGGGCCCTCCCTAATTTCTCAGTAGCCTTGGCTGTGGATGTCAGCTCCTGTCTGAGCTCTGCACAGATCTGTATTTCATTATTCCGGCATTTTGAGTTCTCATAAGATCTTAAGGTCTTTCATTTATTTAGAAGTGTGCTGCGGCTTCCATTTTGAAAAAGGTAGCTTCTCATTACACTCACATGTCTATGTTAGTGAGCTACATTTCTGTATCATTCATGTTACATTTAGCTTATACATTGCTTATGTTAGTATTCTTCATGTCTATATGCTTGCCATGTTAAAATTCTTCATTTATTAATGCATATATTACCTACTGTTTGTGTGCTTCATGTTAAGTGTGTCTAATTCATGCACATGTGTGGCTTCATTATTGGTTTGTTGCTTCTTGCCATCTTTAGCCTAGAACGCGACCATGTACCCGAGTGACATATGGGTGGTATGGTTGCCTTAGTGAGTAACCTGTTATTGGGCTGCGGGAGGGGCAGTAGCTATGGATGACATACTCATCTGCCTCTCAAAACCTGTGTGAAGAATCTTCCAAACCTTTGAATGCAATTCCCAAAAATATGAAAACAGAAACGTTCTTTGCCTCCCTTTTGGTGCCAGGTAGTGGAGTGAGCTGGAAAAAACTGATGACTGATGACCCTGCAGGATCGGTACGTCTTGGACTTGTTGATGGACATGAAAGGGTGCGTCTGTAAAAAAATAGGGTTGTCACGTTGCATGTATATCCTCCAAATGATGCAAACAATGGATATTTGTCCCACATCATAGGGGCCCTACATAAGTTGAAGATAGGACAGAAGCAGGAGTGGATGCTGATGATTGGTTTTACATCATGTTCTCCTGTGCCCCAACTTGGCTAGGAATATCTGTGAAGATATTGGTTCCTATCACAGTGTTTCTGCTACTAATTTTCTTTACATACCAGCTGACTCTTTGTTATTGCACCAAAAGTCTCCCAAACAGTGCCATGATGTTGGTATCAATACTGGCAGGTGGAGCTCCTCCTATCACAAAACACCAGTATAAGAAAACAGACAGTCCATCTAGACCATGCATGGTGGGAATTGAGCTTTAACTTCACCCCTACCAGACCCAGAAAATTATGTGGAGCACTGGGTCGACTAAGCTGGGAGAGCGATTCTCTTTACCTTACCTGTAACCCAGAAATATATGTCCAAGACAGGGGATGTTTATGTCACTTGTGCAGGGTATGGGTGCCTAAGGATGATGATTATAGAAGAAGGGGCGCTGCTGGTTTAGTTAATGGAGGATTAACTAAAGGGGGATGTTGGGATGCAAATATAGCTCCAATACAAGGTCAAACAATTCAGGCTAAGAAAAAGCCATAAGCACAAAAGAAACTGAAGGTCCGCGGCTTCAGGGTGGGTGGGAAGCGCAGTTGGAAGCAACATATATATTCCTAACATAGCTATAGTGGCTTAGATAGGCCCAGGTATAGGGCACGGGTGATACTGTGTAGCAGTAGTGAAATACCGTGTGTAATGATGATGATGTAGGCACAGGGGCGGGGGGCAGAAAATACTGAAGCATCGCCATATTGGAAGTATTGGAAGCCAGGAGCAGAACACCCCAAAATTTGTGATACAAAGAGCAAGAGGTGATGCCAACATCTAGTCCAAAGCTCGGGAGGCATGTCTGGTATCAAGAGAAGCACACTATTATTTCAAAGGGCCAATATGATCTCAGAGTTGTCCAGTGAGCTCATGCTAATGACCAGGGTCACACCATTTGAGTAGGCCGATGTGGGGGTAACATTCCAGGTAATTCGACAATCTAGTGTACTGGAGTCCAAGGTGACAGACTAGGGGAACCACGTGTTAGAGGGTAGGGGTAGATTAGATTGTGGACAGTCAGTCAAGGGACTATAGGGGATTGGTTGGTGGTAGCCAAAGAGGACGGGGGAACAACACTGTACATTATTCACATCATGAGCGACTATTTCTTTCCTTAAAAACCTTGCATGTGCTTTGAACTAACAGAGAGCTCTGTATCAATTGGTTCTACGTACCTTCCGAGAGCTTTTTCCTTTTTGTATACAAAATAAATCTTGTTTTCCTTGCAAAGCGGTGCACCGAGCCTTTTCCCCTAGAGGAGTGTTTTTTTTATTGTCTGGTTGTCTGGAGGTCTTGCCTTACAGTCTCAACACTATTTGCCAGAGCTGCACCCCTTTCATGTGCCCAACGCAAATCATGAAGACTGCCTCAACAGTATATGCCAGCATTAGCCTGTAAATAATATTTTCATGATTCTGGTCACCAACAATGCATGCCTTCATTGCCACTGTGAAATACAATGGGCCTCAATACGGATCCGGCGGTAACCGTGCCAGTGTTACCGGCAGGTTGCTGCCGGACCCGTAAGTATTTACTGGCACCTGACTTCCCGGTGCCACCGGGAGATTACAACCCCAGCAGCCCTGAAAGTCAGGTGCTGGTAAAATGTAAGTCCCCATTCCCACAGAGTCCCATAGGACCACCAGCATCAGTTCTTTTGAACGTTATGAGGCTCCAGCACAGGCACCCTGTTCTCCTCCCAAGCACCATCAACAGCCAACAAGGCCCTGAAAGCATCCCCTCCCCTCATGCTCTCTAGAGGATATCCAATGCAAAGATTAAACTTCACAGAGTCACAGTGAGTGCCACCATCTTCACTGGGTTGTAAATAACTCATGTTACTATTACCCCACTAAAAGGTACTCATTTTATGACTGCATAAGTATTAAACACAGAACGACCCTCGCTGAATTGTAACATTCTCATACAAGTTCCACATATATGTGTACTTGGCCTCTGGGGAGGAAGACATGTTTTCGCTTATGCTGCACAACAATAATGTGCATGAAAAATCAATATGAAAATTCTAAAGCTACTCAAAGCTTGTAATGAAGGCAACCCATACCCGCGTTCTCAGCTAACATCACTATTTCATTCAAACTCGACATTATGTGTAAACCAAGCCCTAAAATCTTATATTTATAAAAGTCAAAATGTGTTTGTGGGTGTGTGGCTTGGTGAAGCATTGTTCCTTATAGAATTCCACACCGTTTCAGCAATCTGCACCACATTTTGCATGGTTACAAGTTAGGATCCGCCGGACATTACTGACTACATGACATTTTGACGCCCCACCCCTTTCCCGGGATTTCAGCACCTTTACACATGAGACGGTTGCCTGAAATTGGTGCAACATCAATGTGGTCGTAGAAGGACCGGTCTCAACAGAAGGAACAAAAGCCATGTTTCAAGGCCCTAGGATGCATGGTTTGCAAGATATTTGCACTGCAATGCGCCGCAATGAACTGCATCAACCCAGGGTGAGGTGACATGTGGGGAGAGAGCACAGAAGGTCTCAGTATGCATCAGCACACCAACTCTCGCCTCCCGCAACATCTGCTCCGGGCTATGTCAACCAGCCACACGTGCCCATTGTCAGTGCAGTTTACTTCAGGGTGCAAAGCACATCAAGCAATAGGCGAATTGCAACAGCGACCTACAGGATCATTAATTCTCAAGAATTGGTAAGAGTGTTGTCATGTCTGCCCACAGAACTGTTTGGAGAACGAGTATTTTTAGCTAGTAATGTTATAAAAATGCTGGTGATTTTAGTAGATTCCTGTGCAATGCTGGAATGCCAGTAGTGGGAACATTGTGTATAACCTTAAATGCCATGAATGGATGATCATTGTACATTTGACATTGGACATACTGAGATCTCTGGCCTATAGTTTAAGACTTGAACACACCGCAGAAGAGCCTTTTTGAGAAACCCATCTGATTATAGTTACTGCTTCACAAAGGCAGTCCTCTTTTTGTTTTTGCTTAATATGCACGATATTTGCACCTGAAACAATCAGCATTAACCAGAGCTGGGATTGTAAGAGGGTCAACCCTCAATACATTGCATAGTAACATCTACCACCATTACATAAACTGCTGACAATTAGAGGGGCATTGCTGCTGACAAAAAAATTAGTTTGAAGAACACAGGATTGGCAGACGTGGAGGCCTGCCGGAGGACCCACCCACGGCCAGGCCACTTACTACCACTTGCTGGGCCAACCTGATGGCTGTAGCAGGGGCAGCTGCTGGCCATAAAAGTCCAAGAGACTGACCCAAACGTTTCTGTCTCCCTTCACTGTGAAGCCTGTGCTAGGGAAAGCAGCCATCCTCACCCTCAACCTTGGAGCCTGCACCCTATTGGCAATGTGACAAATCAACCTCTGCGGTACCAGTGGTCCCGTGGTGAATATTGGTTCTAAACCATCAATCAGTCCGACACCTCTAATACACCAGAAGGAACAGATTGGAATAACAAACTAATTATAAACCTCCTTGTCCTATTTTGGTGACGTGGATGGAACGGCAGGCTTATCTCTGAAAGGTTGTGTATCATTGGTTAGTTGCAACACAGCAAAAATACAATTATTACCCTATTATTATTATGATTATGGTATTTATTGAGCGCGAAACAAGCTTCCAGAAGCAACATAGTGCTTTACAGAGTTATAGACCAATACAGATACATAACAGAGTGCATTACAGAGGTGTACAACATTACAGATGTATAACGGCATGCTTTTCAGTGGTAACAACGCAACAGATATTCAGCAGGAGGATAAGATACAGATGGAAACATAGGTGGGGTTAAATGGACATTCCAGTCAAGGCTGTATCAAAAATATCCACTTTATTTATATCACAACAGACAGTCTAACCACACCTCGAAATACAACCCACCCTGTAAAGGAATAGGAATGCAGAGGACAGACAGTTTCAAAGAACGAAAAAGGATGCACTCTGGATACTGACAGGAGGCTAGTCGGCTAGTTGTTATGGTAAATAACCACAACAGTTTAAGGTTTCTTGGTTTCAGCATAAAGGGAGCAATGGGCCTTAACATTTCTCTAGGGGCCTTCTGGGAAGGACCAGGAGCACAAAACCTCAATGTACCTTATGCTGTAGATGTTCTTGGTGTTAGACAGGGTTGAATCGGCTTCAGAGCACTTTGCAGGCTTCTGCAAGAGATTTCGAGATGGGAGTCAGCTGCGGGTATCAGGCGGCAAGACTGTTCGGTGACCGAAGCTGGACGAACGGCTGCAGGCTGGCCTACATGGTGGGTCTGGGTCAGGAATCATTGTCTCAGTGCTGATCGGTGGGTCTGAAGCACTGGTTGAGAAATCTCGGATGCCTTTAGGCAATGGCAGCTTGGCAACGGTCAGCGTTGCAATCGGTTGCAGATCGAGGAACTCGACAGGTTTGAAAGTGGCCTTTAAGGTGGACGACGGTAGATGCTCGTCAAGGCCTTCTCCCAGCTTCATCAATGAGCTTGTCCTTATCCTTGGTTGTAGGTTCAGAGACCTTCTGGCACTTCCTATCCAGGAACCTTGCTGTAGAGCATAGCAGGGCATGCTTTATGCGCTGTCTGGGTACCAGTTCTCGAGCGGCTGGAGGGTCTTGTGAGTTCTGTATCTCCCTCTTTTCCCCAGGAGATGTTTAGGGGAGGGATCTTGCTTCCCTCTTTGGGTATCCTGGCATTCCCACGCTGGCTGAAGATGTAAGGCAGACTGTACCTTCAGCCAGGGTCCAAGGATGAGTTCTTCTTGCTGCTTCTTGTGAAGTCTTCAGATGATCTGCTGAAAGAGGGGCTCCAGCCCCCTTTTAAAGCCAAGTGGGCCGCAGTGATTGGTGTAGGCTGGGGTCTCTACCAACAATGTATGCGTGAGGTCAAAACCAGAGTGCTTTGCATCAGGAAAGTTAAGGGGATGAAAACGGGAACAAAGTGTGCCCCAGGAACAAAATGGTGGAAACCTTCTCTCAGCAGAAAGATCTCTGTCCACACTCCCTTGTGATACTAAGTCCCACCCAGCTTCCTGTCGGTTGTTGATCAAAGAGTCTCTCTGGTTAATGTTCCTCTCTATGGGGTCCCTGTTAAAGTGGCAGGACTCCCTTGAAGCTGTGGAGATACCTTACACTCTGGCTCCTGCCAGCCACATTCGTGTACCTTATGACTGGGTCCTCCTAGTGGGGTGTCTTACTGTGACAAGCAGTCCCAGACATGAAAGCTCACTGTCATTGATAATGAGGACGGGAGCTGGCTTCATCGTTCACACAGTTACACATGAATGGTTGTTAGGTGTCCTGTCTCCTTTGTTAACCTCTGCAGTCAGTCCTCATGTGGGCCTGTTTGAAGTACCATCTATTGGTATGTTAATCACTGCCACCAGCTGCAGGGCCTAACAAAAGAGCAGGGCGGATCCATGGAGCCTTTCTTACTTAATCAAGCTGGCCATGGCAGGGGGAAGCTTGGTCCTCCCCCTTCCTGGAGATGGCATAGTGTACTCCTGGCTATCACATTCAAACTAAATATGCCTGCAGGCTTTTTTCCACCCAGAGTACACAGGTCTATGCGTTTGTCATGGTGTGAGCATAGGAAAATGTATGTGGATTAGCACCACACATTTCATTAAAAATGTCAAAACACCCTGGCGAGCGCACGCCCACCATGCGGATGGTCGAATTCCTCACAGGCATGGCATGGATCCTAATAAATAGCACTCGAACAAAATTACCATTTGGTGCGGCTTCTAAGTCTCACTTCTGGATGTCGGACCAACCCTCATTCAGCCACCGGAAGTTTTACTATTCTTCTCAAAATGACATTGTCCATGACACCAATAAAGGTTTGATCTATCTTGAATTTAATATATTGCCCATTGCTGAGAGAATCATATCTTCCTGTCTCTTTACCCATTGGAATTTAGCTAAAGCATCTAAGAATACAATACAGACCCACATTTGGGAGGCACTGAGGACTAAAGATCACTTAATGCCTAACAGCAGGTTATCAACACTTATGAAAATCCTCCACTTCACCTCCACAGCTGTCATATGGCGGTGCAGAAATGTGGCGTTTTACCGTTGGTTTTTACTGCATTATAGTACTTATAATGAGGTCCAAAGACTACATCTAATCGTGAAGAGCCGAGCTATCCCAACCAGGGCTCAAACATAGCTACTTGGGAGAATAAACCATTTGCAGAAAAGTTCTCTTCTTGTAGGCATGCGTGAAATATATAAACTGTAGGTTTCTTAAAGAAAAAAGGTTTTGGTGCAGCTCCAGAGGGTGTTAAAAAATCCTTTTTCCTCTGATAAAAACATTTGATAGATGCCACATGATTTAGTCATTAGTAATCAGGATTAGAAGTAAGTTTACCAGTAATATTTTTTTATATATAATTTAGGGATATTGGAAGCAATACAATGTCTGTGGGCCCTCAGCCCCGTCCGTCACCTGGGGCCACCCTGACTGCCTGCCATTGGCCTGCAACATCAACTCGTCCCACCCTGTGCCGGGTCGTGGCCTGGTGTGATCACCGTTGCACCAGAGACCATGTTCTTATTTTCTGGCATCCCCTGGGGCACCACCGCAACCACCGCTGCAGCCCCATGGCCCTTTAGGTCTTGTGTTGACGGAGGACGGCCTGCAATCATTTCTATAGGCAGCCTCCCTGTTCCCCTAGGGATTCCACCGACATCGCCACCACTTTTTCAGCCTTATGGCCTCCTCCCCTCTGCATTCCACGACACGAGGGGGGCATACTCACCAAGCTACGTCTGGCATGCCAGAGTCCTCCTCTTCACCCAAGCCATGATGACGGGCAGTCGGGGACTTGCCTCCACCTGGGCCTAGGGGACAGAGTGGCCCGTGACTTCGCTTCACCTGGGCTCCGGCAGCCAGAGCTTTCCTCACTTGGGCTGCTCCAGGGGCCTAGGGATTCCTTCACTGACCCACCTGCCAATGTCAGGGCGGACTTCCTCTGTCTCCCTCTTCACCACCCATGCCACCTGGCAGATGCGACTTGGGAGGGCTATCTTTTCTAGGCCTGTCACGACTGGCTCTGAGGTAGGCCACAGAGGGAATGGCCATGTTTCTCTATTTGGCCAGCATGGACCATGTTGCCCTGACGGGGTTTCATCTTCTACCCCCAGTGGCCTGGAGAGGTTTAAAGAAGAAGGTCTGGCCTTGTGGCATGCAGACAGCCAACATGTTGCATGGGTGCCCGGGCTGCTCCAGGCACCCAAACACAACCTGGGCCCATAGTAATGACGCTGAGTTGCCACACACACACACAACCTGGCTACAAATTGGGCTCTATGTTTCTTAAGTATTTTGAAAGCCACATGCAAAAAGACTGATTATGTTCAGCCAATTGTGTGCAACCTTCAAATGTCGAATTATCACACTTCTGTGGGTGTGTTCAACTCCCCCCAAACCCATTGGGAAAGCCACATGATGGCTGGCCTGGTAAAACCAGGTGTCCTTAGCGGCACCCGCAAGCAGACCAGGATGCTAACAACGGGCCCATCATTAACGGGCCTGTTGTTAGCATCATCCCCATTCCCATTGAGCCCTACAAGGGCTCAATGGGAATGGGGATGTACCGGGTCCGGGTTCCTTGAATGGGGAAATACCGGAAAATGGTTAATAACATTAGGGGTTACCCCACACATAGGTGATATTCCCTCCTACCAAGTGAGGATATATTATATGTGGTTTAACCAAAGGAAGGAATATACCGGGAAATACCAGGCCCTCCAAGGTCGGAATGGCCTGGTATTTCCCCATTCAAGGAACCAGTACCCGGTATGGGGGTAGCCATGCCGCTGAAAGCGGCATGGCTACCTCCATACTTGTAAAAAGGCCCAATGTTTTTTTGTTTTTAATTTTAATAAAATGAAAATGTCCCCCCTGTTACTGGTGCTTCCCTTTTTTCCCCAGCTTTCTCCCTAATAATTGTACTTGGAATCGTGTTCTCAGCAGGGGAGTTCTGTATTGTGATGGGCGGGTGGGGGGTGTAAAACACACACAAACACTACACTAAATAAAGTTATTTACTTATGCTCCCTGGTGTCTGTGTATTTATATCTAGATTTCCAATAGTAATTGCTGTGGTGCAGGCTTGCTTCTTCCCCTATGTGTATTTATCAATTGATGTGACTCTCCACCATAAGGACAGTACTGTAAGACCATATGAGAGGAGTAAGCTCTACAAACATTGTACCTTTTGACTGTGCTGACTGTCAGTGAAGAAAACCACATGGCCTAGATATGTCAGTGAACATAAAAGAGGGAACCAGACATGTGATGTCATCAGTGATGTCAGCAATGACATTTCTGATGTCATCGTTCATGTCCTGCGTGTTAGTCTTAGTGGTGCACGGTGGTGGCGTGAGTTATGCTTGCTAAGCTTACCATAACTGGGGAATTTCTGGGGGTTTTCGGTTTTACGTGTAACCATAATATGGATAGGTTGTTATAAGTGCAAAGTAACTATAATGTCCCTTTCAAATAGTTGTTGCACTGAAGTTGATAGGTTTTTCTTAGAGCAACTTAACCATAACGTCTCTTTAACAATGTTTTTTGTCAGTGAATATATATATATATAAATATTATTATTATTCTTTTGAAAAAAATAAAATCAGCAAAAACGGCCAGGGTGAAAACACCACAGTGAAAATAGCCACAGCAAAAAAGTTGGAGTGGAGTGACCAATGATTGGCAAGACGTTCAATGAATAGCAGGGTCTTCAGGTCTTCAGGTAATTCCTGTAGTGTAAGTTGGATGGGGCAGTCTTTTCTGTATTGATAACCTGTTCCAGAGAGAGGCTGAATAGCAGATCTAGGCCTGCATCCTGTTTTCGTCTCTCGTGCAGATCTTTATTTTCAGCCTGGAGATGCTGTGGCTTCCAGTGGTGCGCTGGCCTCTGGAGATGGTGAGTTTCTCGGCCATGTACTGGTGGTTTGGTGAAGCTGCTTTGTGGGTGTTTCAGGCGGTCTTGAACATGATGCCGGCTTGAAGAGCAGTCGGTGCAGCTCCTTGTGAATGGGGATGGAGTGCTGAGGTGTGCTGCAGCATGCTTCAGGGCATTCAAAGGGGCCACAGCGTCATTTGGGGCTCCTGCGTTGCCATCGTCCAGGTCGAAGATGGCCAGGGCTTGGACAGTCATTAGGGCCTAAATCGCATGGGTTTATGGTAAAAGCTTAAAGATGAATTGACTTAGGAAAGAAGCTTGTTTTTGCAACAGGGGCAGTTTGAGTCAGCGGTGGGCGAGGGAAAGGGACAACTCAGAACTCACCATCAGGGATTCACAACAGGGGCAGCAGATCATTAGTATCCTAACAGTGATGGGGTTCTAAGGCAATGTCTTCACTTCTATGCAATTACATAAATGCTGAACATGAAACAGGAGGCGGAGGGCCCTAATGAATCTTCTATCGACAGTACAGTTTATAATGACTCATGGTCGGCTCTCTGAGTCATACAACACGCAGGCTTACATGCAAAGCATACATTTAATGACAAGATGGCACTTGACAAAAGTGAGCCTTGAGCCCACATGGATTTCTAATCAAAGATTTCAAAGCACTGCTGACTTTACTGATAGCTGCAATGCATGTCTGTGAGTTTTCTGATAAAATAGCATGAATAGGAAACATTTCACTTTTGTACAGTGCTTCCTGCTGGATTGCTCCCGGCTCTTAGCTGTGAGGGACTGCCATCTGGCGAGGGTGTAGAAGCCCTGCCGGCCTTTTTGATTTTTATTAAAGTAATAAAATGATACAGGTAATTCCATCTCAAGAAGGGTAATCTGCTAATCATATCTCCCTTTCATAAGCTCCATGGCAACAGAATAGTGAACACCTGTGCTCTTCTGATTTAGTATCCTGCCATGCAGCGTCTACTCGACAGGGAATCGTACAAAAATGTCGACCTGGGAATTGCGACGGCCGAAAATGCTGATTTTTGTTTTAACCCCCCCTTACACCACATGTATATGTGGGGGGTTTAGTGTATAATATTAATATGGGGGAGCTGCGGGGGGTCTTCCCCCGCATATATATGTGGTGAAAAGGGTTTTAAAAAATCAGCATTTTCGGCCATCGCAATAATCAAAGAGATCCCTCGCCAGTGGCATAGAGCAGGGGTCACAGATACCATCTCACAGCAGTTTGCTGTTTCACTGCGCCAGCGGGCGCATCGTTAACCTGGCTCGAACAAGAACAGCGCGCTGATGTTTGTAGCAGCAGGCTGAGCATGTAGATGCCATATTTGCACGCCAGTTGAAGTGCCACGCTGTGAACATGCTACCCTTTTAGTTTCGTATCTGCGTATACCATGTGTAAACCATGTGGGCATAGTCATGTATGGGGCATGCATGCGTGCAAATTGGAGCGTGCACACCCGTGTGGCTATATGACTCTCTGCTTTTCCACCAATTCGCATCTCTCCCTTGTCTGAAAGTACTTCTCTCTTTGCATCAGTATATTATTTGCTATAGGACACAGCATGACTCAAGCCGGTCAAGTGGCACAGCGAGTAGAGCGCTCGCTTTGACATCCGTGCAGAGCCTGCTAGTTGATAAATGAGCACCACACACCGTGGGTAATAATAAGCAGCGCTCAGATACCTGAGGGTTTGTGGCGCTATATAAGTGCCAAATTATTATTATTATTATTATTATATACATTCTGCACACAGGAAAAGGGCATATCGGCTTTGTTCACGATGCCTGGCCTGACACGCAGCTTAGACACACACAGCGATAACACAGTAGACCAGCTACCACTGTGCAGGTTTGAACATAGAGGAAACAGTGTGTGCCAAATGCAGCAACATATACAGAAGCAATTAAGCAACACAAATTAAAAACAGCTTCATGTCGCAAAATGTAGGCTATGCTTATCACAAATCCCATTTGGGAGCTCTACTGTAGAACATTGAAAATGGGTAGGACTTAGGGGTTACATGATCCAGGTCCCCGTTGACGAGTCTCTTTGTTATCTAGGTCAGTTATGAGTCCTCTATTAGCAGTCATTCTCTTCATTGGCAGGTCTGTGGTTTAGGGGACTAATTCATCGACTACAATGGCTTGTCTTTGACCTCATGGTCACAGATTTGGTTTGAATTCTGGCAGACTGGCTCAGACCTTCATCCTTGCATAGCCAATAAAATGAGTACCATTACATTTGGTAGCAATGAACATCTGTTAACTGTCAATAGCCCCAAGATACCACTTAGGGGGTGAACGTGCGCTCTACAAATACACCTGTTATGTTATCTCCCTTGGTCCCCCTCCACTTCCCCAACCTCTCCTCCTTCTCTCTCATTGCACCAGACGAGATCTCTAGAGTTGTCCACTCTAAGAAAGTCTCCTCTAAATAGGTGCACCTCCTCTGCTCGTCCAGAACCATCACGGACAACATCGCCTCTCTCGCCCAAGCCTTGGCTGACATGTGTAACCACTCGTTCGCCACTGGCTCTTTCCACAACCCCTTAAGCACTCTCTTGTGCACCCTCTACTAAAAAGGCCGCCTGCAGACCCCTCCGGCCTAACTATCACCCTATCTTTATCACCCCATTCTTGGACAAAATCATGGAGAAGCTGGTCATCCCCCAACTTACCCTCAACACCAAACTGGTTGGCTGCCTCCATGACCACCAATCTGGTTTCAGGGCATCCAGACGTATGGAAACTGCTCTCCTGAACACCCATGAAGACCTGCTCTCTAACCTGGACTTTAACACACCCACTGTTCTGATCCTCCTCCATTTGTCTTCTGCCTTTGACACAGCCAACCACTCCAGCCTCATAAACTGTCTCCATGATACCCTGGCATTACAGACCGGGCACTGGAGTGGTTGACCTCCTTTCTCTCAAGCAGACCCTCCCAAGTGAAAAAGGGTCCTTTTCTCTCCTCCACCTCACTCTCTATGTGTGGCGTTCCTCAATGCTCTATACTATTGCCATCGCTCTTCAACATCTACTGATCCCCTCTGGCACACATGATCTCCTCATTCTCCTCTCATTTTCAGCATTATGCAGAGAACACACTACTCTCCTTCAAGCTGCCACCCTCTACCTCCTCCTCCACTCTCATACATGAGTGCCTTCCTGCTATTCAGGCATGGTGCTCAGCCAATTACCTATGCCTTAATGCAAGTAAGACAGAGACCCTTCTTATCAGGATACCTGCTCCTTACTTCCCCCCACTCTCTGGCCATTCTCATTGGGTCCCCTTCCTGCACCCAGTTGTGAGGCAAAAAACCTTGGAGTCACCTTTGACTCCTCTGTCTCTTTCTCTCCATACATCACGGACCTCACCAAGAAGTACAACTTCCAGATCCACCTCCTCAGGGGCATTCTTCCTTTCCCCCCTAACCCCAGAATCTCAACATCTCCAGAGCCCTAGTTCTCTCGAGACTGGACTACTAGAACAGCCTCACTCCTCCTCGGTCTGCCACTTTCCTCCCTTCACCCCCTTTAGCTAATCCAGAATAGGGCTGCAAGACTAATCCTTGGACTAAAGTCCAGGGACTGCATCTCTCCAGCCCTAAAATCAGTCCACTGCCTCTGGGTGACCACAAGTATCAAATTCAAGACTCTTTGCATCATCCACAAGGCTGTTTGGGGCCTGGGACCTCTACATCCAGCTTTCCCTCTCTAAATACCTCCCCGCCAGAGTCATTTTGGTCCTCTGGCCCCAATTCTCTTCAGGTCAAACGCTTTTCCAAACTGAGAGTGGGAGGTAGATCCCTTTCCTCAGCACGGTCCACCCTTAGGAACGACCACGCTGCACCCCTCAGACTTGAGGTGGATCTTCTTAAATTCTTGAACCTTCTCAAGACTTTCCTTTTCTCCTCCACCTTCCCTCGTCCCCTCCTGTGCTAAAGTTCCCTCTACTGCTGCAACGAGGGCATCACACTGTGATCAGGGGTAGCCCTGTCCCTCTCTACTTCTTCAGGGTTAGCCTGGCATACTCTTTCTCCAACTTCACTAATTTCTCCTTCTCAGCCCCTACCTCTTTATAGTAGGCAAAGGTCTGGCCTCTATTACCTGCTCTTGAGCTGCCACTTGCTTATGGAGTCCATTGTTCTCCTCATGGAGGGCCTCATTGTCTTTTTGGGCTGCCGGCATGGTCTGGGAACACTGAGACACTTTTTGTTGCAGGAGATTTATCTCCTGATTTTGCACAATTTTAGTTGGGGTGTACTCTTCTAGAGCACCTTCCACTCGTCTGGTGTGCCCCTATAACTTTTCATATTCATTTTTTAATTCATTTAGTTTCTGGAGGCCTAACTCTCTTTCCTGTAGATCTATTCTTAGGTTACTCACATCCTGACATAGGGCATCTTTTTCCTGATGCAGGGCGCCCCTTGGTTCAGCCAGGTCATCCCTTGATAGCATTTACTTTCTGGCATTCTTGATCAAATTCTGCTTGCGAGTGGAGTTCTTTAATAATGAATTTGCTGTTTAATGTAATTTCCAGATTCTACCTCAGAATCTTGGCTCTTTTTCAATTTTTCTTCCACTAATTTTAATTCAATCTGGATTTGGTTTAAGAGCCCGGACTGGTTTTGTGCAAGGGTTCTGTTTTCTTCATGTTTTGCCTGCATCACTCCCATATGGAGATGCATGTAGGCTGTGATTATGACAATTTGAATCTGCTCCTCTTTAATTTTCGGAGTCACGAACAACTCGCTCAAAGCTTGATGTAATAGGCCACTGTCCTGTCATGTATCCGTGTCTATGGCGGTGACCCGTTGCATCATCTCTTCTAGCCAGACTTCCTCATCTTGCTCTGCCCATTCCCCCCTGACAAATAACTTGTGCAAAAGGTGCTGCCTAGCCTTGTTGATTTCTACTGTGGTCATTTTGGAAAGTGTTCTTTCTTTATTAATTTATTTCTGTAAGGGTAACCTGTATTCTGTTGCTTTTTGTCTAGTTTGGAGTTGATTTTGCTTTAGTTTTACACACAGGCCTGGTACTTAGGATTTATATTTTGAGGAGGTGCTTTTTACGGCGTAACACAGCTTTCTAGCAAAACAAAGTATCACTACCTTGAAGGTTAGCATGCTGTGTTAAGCTGCCACGGGCGGCAACACTCACCCAAGCCACAGCATGAGCCCTCAAGCTGTTAAGGATTCTAATCGGACGTCACACACCAGACCAGGACTCTTGCCCTTAGCCTAGGAGGTAGCTCACAATTAAAACACTTTTTCTTTATTTCCTAGAATTCGGATCGAGCTGGCACCCAACCCATCTTGCACCCCCTGTTACAAATACCCAAGGTCACAATGGACCATGAACCAGTCTGGTGTGTGGGAATACATTATTTATTTATTTTAAATTCAAAGAAAATCACACAAATGTAATATTGGGCAGCAATCACCAATGGGGTGATAGTTACAATGTAAAATGATGAAATACACTTAGTTTGACCTTCTACTATAAAATATCCAATGCAAAAATGAATGGGAGCAATTTTACTGTTTGGGTAGATAGCGCCCGAGTTAAGATTTCCCCCTGCAATGCTCCCTCAAACCCCTATTAATCGAATTTTGAGTGGATTTGAAAAACCTTTGCAATTGCATGAATAAGACTCGGAATTGGTAAATAATTAATTTACATGTGTGGTTGAATAAATGGGGTAAATATGAGTAATAACAGTATCAGAGATGTAAGAACACTAGCAAACTACAAGGCAAGATACTAACAATGAGCATACAGTTCAGAAATCAACTTGGAAGTAAGAACACAGTGCCCCAATCACACGTTGGAAAATTGCATTTTCCTCTTTTTACAGGTTTGAATGGCAAAACGGTTTGAAAAACAGGTGAAATAGGCACAATCGGAATGCGGTTTTTAGGCTGAGTGATAGATGCACATCACAGGGATAATATGAAAGTGAAAGAGTGACTCTAGCTGAATAACTAGTTGAGATTATCAATGTAAAAGGAAATTCGGTAAAAAATAAAAGCAGCTAACAGAAACTGTATTTTAAGGGCTAGAAAAGAGAGACGCCCCCTGCGACACAGGTTACTTTGCAAGTGTAACCCCTTTGTGCCGTGTGGCTCTTTATGTGGTAATTGATTAGTTTAATCAAAAAGAGGACTAAGGACTTACACAAGACAGAAATGAGTAGAAGAATTGCGCTAACATTAGAAAATCAAGGAACAGAATACACAGAGGATTCAGACTATCTTAAACCATCAGGGTATGGATGGGATTACTTAGAGGGTGGAACAAAGACAAAGTATCAACTTGGATGTATGTGTTGCTATGGGATGGGGAGATACTCACAATCAGCGCTTGAGTTTGGGATTTGAGAGAGCCAACCAGGCTTCTGGACTCAAATGATCTGGTCACGGCAACACGGCTGGGCTCTCCTAGCAGAAAACAGCTGGGCCTGTCTGGTCATGGCACAGCGGCATGCAGGTAGTGGGGGAAAAAGCTGGTCTGGTCACAGGATACTCTCAAAAAGGGTACCACAGTGTTTCCCCTTTTCTCCCTGAGTTAGTGGGTTAGTTAGGATTTCGTATTGGGGTTTAGTTCTGAAGGGAAGGGTGGTTCTGCCTGGATAGGGTCAGCTATGCTCTGGCCTGGCATCTTGATGAATATGAAATGTCTGGATATGCAGGAGCTGCAAGAGTGTCTCCTTTGTCTCTGTGAGCTTCCCCCTTTTATAAAGCGGGTGACATCACAGGATTTCCCATGGGGGCAGGCTTTGGCTGAACATGCCTCTAAACAACTGGATTGGTCAGGGTTTATTGTTACTGCCTTCTTGTCAGCCGGTTGAACTTTAGAGACATGACATCAGTTTTATGGTGTGGGTTTACTATGCCCAGGCCCTCCCTCAGTTAATTGTGGCGAAAGATCAGTTATGACATAAATTGCACATTTTTACAGTCGTGGCGCTTTCGCAAATCATACAGGCAAATTGCATATTCCACACAGAGCATAATATTCCCACTCCCAAGTTTGTTGGACTTTGTTTTGTCCTTCTAATAATCATTTGCCATTTTCAGTGGGAAATATTTTACCTAAAATTCTATAATTTTATACAAGTATACCTATTATCACAAAGCATGTTAGTATTGAATTTCAAAGTGGCACCATATACACTTTCCTTTCCAGCTACCACGTCTTAATTTAATGCCACAAAAATTGCATTTAAACTGTAAAACTTAGGCATTACTGTGTTGTCCGGTCGCAGAAATAACAGTCTTAAAGTTTATTAATTAAAATAGTCTTTTGATGCAGATGGGCTGGCCTTTGTCTTCCATATTTGGTAATTTCTTTCCAGGCCAGAACCAAATGTCAGTTTAGACCAGTGCTGCTTTGGAGTTTGTCTATGAAGCTCTCCAGTTTAATTTGAGGGGAGGTGCTTTCTTGTAATTTCACAGCTAAGCGCCCCAGAAATCTATTGTACCAGGTTAGAGCCCAGCCACAAAGTCTGATGAGCGTGTTAGAGGCTTCCTCTGGGTACATTCTTAGTTTCCAAGGGGCTGGCCCTTTGGGGGAAGGAAAATCCTGTTCCCAGAATGCAAATGTCCTTTGAAGCCAGGCCAGGAAACCTGTTCTGTGGCTTCAGCACAGTAAATGCATTTATTTATTTACATATTTATTTTTTCCTGAATCAGAAGCAAGCCTGTTGAAATAAAACATCCCATATATGTTTTCAAACAAAACCCCCCTCACATTTCTATGCAGGGACAGGGTCTAATTCAACATTTCACTTTAAAACAGATAGTTTTCTTGTCTGCAAAAAGCAACCCTTTTTACGCGTCGTGAACTTTCCTTTTGCTGTCACTTCCAATGTGGTTTTCTCTTCCATCTAGATTCTAAACATTATTTTCAGCCCTAGTCAATTTCTCTTACACAGCAATCTTTTCAAGGCAAAGGTCCACTGACACTAACATAAGCATAGAGAAATAGGGCTTCTTGTTGAAGAGTTCAGCTGAGATATTTTGGTGCAAAGTACAGCATTTTTCCATACAGATGGGAGTAAAGTTCTTGGTGATTTCATAGATCTTGCCTGGCACAGCCTGTCATTCAATGAGAAATGCTGCTTTTTGTTGGAGCACAACCTGAATATGGCTGGGCATAGCTGGGTCACCCTGGATCAGCACTGTGTACTGTTGAACAGATGAAAAAGAGCATCAGGGCGGCATCATTTTAGATGTAAAATATTTCCTTTTTTTCAAGGCGAAATTTTGAGCAAGCAGCAAAGCAGGGCTGCTTTTCAATTCTTTTATTTGGTGCACATAAGGAAACATACTGGCAGCCTTTCTCTGCATGTTCCGTGTTCCATCTTGCCCAATAAGTGCTTGGCAAAGACAGCGCAGCCATCATTTTTGTAGCTGCAAAACACAGTTTTGATGCACGGGAATGGCGCTCTGCAGAGCCAGCGCAGCCATTCTGCTGGTAACTGCTGAAGTGCAGATTGGTGATGAAGGGGAATTCTGCAGGGTTGGTAAATGTACCCCACATCTTGCCAGTCCCCTCAGCATCCCTTGCCAGCACTGCCTTTCAGGTTCCCTTCCCCAGACTAACCCTAACCTGGTTCACCCTGTCCTCTGCACTTCCCCTCCCTTCCCCCTTGCACTTGCCTTCTTGGCTCGCCCAGCACTTGCCTTTTTCACCCCCCCAGCACTTACCCTCCAACCAAACGAGTGGTTTTAGAAGGTGGGATCAACAGAAAATCTTTAAGCATGGATCATAAGCAGCATGTAGGGTAATAGGTCTTTTGATGTTAGGTATGGAGGTGCCAGGCCATGAATGCACCCTGCTTAGAGCAGTGAAGCAACCACAGAAGAGAATGGGAATAGAGAATGCAAAAATATATCAACACATGATGAAGGAAAACAGCGTGATGAGAGTAAAGATAGACAAGACAAACAGACAGATAGAGGAAAATGCAGAAAGACAGACGGGAACAAAAGATACAGATAAGGACATGATTATAGTACAGAGTGAATGAATAGGAGGGCAAATATTGCTCAAACTAGATGATAAAGGCATTGACAGAGTACTGGAAAGAGAGGAAACGGAAGAGCGAGAGAGAAAGAGAAAGTAGAAGAGAGAATATGCAAAGAAGAAAGGGACAAAGAATGTAAGTGAAGGGAGGAATGAAAAAGGTGTAAGATGAGAAAAGAGAAGGAGAGATTAGAAGAAGAGAAACCCACATATTGAAAGTATGTATGTTGCAAAGAAGGCAAGAGGAAGAAGAGTTAAGGGAAATAAGGAGACGAAAGGAAGACATTAACAAGAGTAGGGGATTAAAAGGTCATGATATAGAATATTTATGCCGCAGAAGCATAGTGCTTATAGAAGCACCAGAATGATTGGAAGAAGAAAGAGGGTCACAACAGGCTCGGTGGGAGCTGCAAGTAATGCCACGACCCGCATGGGCTGATGGGCAGTACACAGAAGACATAGAGCAGAGCCTCGGGAAATGATATAGGCAAAGGAAGGATAGAGGAAGGTATGGAACTCAACAGAACATGGAAAGTTCCTGATCAAAGGGAAATGAAGGTTACTCAGGGGACGTCATAAAAGATGACCATAGAACTATGTCCTTAAGTAGATTAGATCTTGATGATGTAGAAGAAGATAACAGCCATACGAGCTGGGGCATAATGATGTCAGATGAAGAAAGAGAGGAGAATGAGAGGGTGACGTCCTTTCATCTACAACCATTGTTTCGATGGGTGATTTTACGAGTAGTTTTTACCCAAAAAAATCATCAACCTTTTTTTGGGGTGTGGCAAAGGGCATATAAAGGGTTGGAGGTTCAGGAATAACAAAAAATAAGTAGAGGACATGGCGATTGGTGGTGAGGAACCCCCCAAAAATAATTTTTAAAAATGTCAATTTGTTTATTCAGGCAAATTTAGAAAACCCCACAGAAATAAAAACAGCACTAACACCATATATTGAACGATTGCAAGCATGATCGCGTAGCACAGGGGATATATCAACACCTTATGTAAGCAGATTAAGGGCACTACCTTGACAGAAATAAACTGACGAGAACAACACTGCTTTGAAAACAAGGAGTGTTGACGGGTATGATTATGAATCAGGGTTGTCACAATTCCCAATATTAGAGAAAGGATCGGGTCGACCACAATATATTCTGCGTCCCCAAATGGATAAGGAGAATTTAAAGCACTTCCAAGTTTAACTTCAGGTATGAGAAAATGGATTTCTGAACTAGAGAAAAGAATGTCAGGAGCGATTTTAGCTATACGCGACATTAAAGGCCTATTATCAGCCATCCTAGGGGAGAGAGCTGACGACATTTGAAAAAGAGCAGGATATTTGAAAGTCACTGCACAAAACACGATGGATGATGGATTGCCATTTAATAATTGTAGAGTAGATGTATGGCGATCACTTAGAGTACAATATCCTGATATGACAAGGAAACTGGGAGTGACTGAAGAGCCCATCGCCTTCATTCAGTAGATTCAGGACAGATGGGTAACTGCACAAACAGTACAGTTACTACAGCAGAATAAGACTGCATACACCATGGATCAGAATGGGTATAATTTTATGCTAAGAGGCAGAGGGAATGGGCCTCGAGGAGTAGGATGAGGTGGATTTCAAAACCATCAAGGAAGGGGAAGATTTAATGGTGGACAGCCACTGCAATGTTGGAACTGCAGTGAAGTTGGACGTTAAGCTAGAGTATGCAGAGTAGGGGAGGCATGCAGCAAACAGAACTGGCAATCTCCAAGAGGGGGAATGGGATTTGCTCCACAGGATAATACTGATTCACAAGGATATTATGCCCAAAATCACACGCAAACTCAGACATATGCACCGCAAGCACAGCAAATACAACAAGTCCCAACGTAGCTGCAGGCACGACAAGGGCAACAACAGCAAGCACCTATGCAGATACAACAGGCACCAACACAAGTACAATATATTTCAATCCAACAGGCAGGTAGCTCACAATGGCACATGGAGATGGGAGCCACGCAAGTAACCTCACCCAAATCGGGGAGGATGACTGTGGTGGGAGGAAATCCTTTCACAGGTACAGGGATGGATTTATATCCACAAGGACCTGATGTGTTCAGTGCTATCTGTAACACCGGACCACAGAGAGGAACCAAGGGTCAAGGTGACGATAGGAGGCAGGACGTTTTCATTTCTTTCTGGGAGAGGAAATATCCAATGTCAGGCATTGTCATGCATGCACAGGGATTTTCTGGGGAAATGAATTTAGTTCCATTTATAGACGAATTACCAATTCCTATAGGTGAACATGACATGTCTATGCCATTATCATACTCTAGACAGACGCCGGTAAACATACTAGGGCGTGACTAGATGATGTAAGATAACATGACGATATTGTTTAGTGACAAAGGAATAGTGTGTTCTACTCCAAGAATACATTATGTAAATGTGAGGGAGCTCATACTAGCATATTTACAGGAAAGAAAGCTCTATGAGGAGTACCTCAAGTCGAGGAAGTTTTTTCGTATGGAGTGAACATCTTATTATCATGATTGCCTAAATTGATCAGCAAGCTATTGAGAATACCCGATACGTTTTTATTCAGGCCAGAGATTCCTATGGATGATGGGGATTTGCAGATAATCCCTTTAGAACTAGAAACAGCAATAGTGAGAGAAGAACGAGTGATGCTTCATTGGATAGATGATGAAGGAAATGGATGAAATAAATCGGGTTGTGGATATTTTTTCAGGACTTGAGGCCCCTAAACAATATAGTTGAAGCAGAATGTTCTTTTGTTCCAAATCCTGCAACAATATTGTGCAATAACCAACTGGAAGCAAAGTATTTCACTGTTGTAGATTTTAAAAAGGCATTTTTCTCAATTCCCCTTAATGAAGACTCCCAAGATTTGACTTACATAAAACGATTCGTCTGAAAAATACTAATTTTCCTCAAGGGTATTGTGAGACCCCATACATTTTGAATAGAGTGCTTCAGATGGACTTGGGTAATGTTTAACTTGAAGGTACCATAATTCAACATGCTGATGACATTTTAGTGTGCAGTGAGACAGCAGAATGATGCAGAGAAGACTCTGTCAAACTCATGACTACACTGTCAGAGAAATGTTACAAAGTGGATAAGGAGAAATTAAAATATTGCCGAAAAGAAGTACTGTATATAGGACAGTTGATCCCACAAGAAGGGAGAACAATTACACCTGAAAGGGCAGAGGCTATTATGAGGACAAAAAATAGTGAGACAAATGCAACTATTTGTAGGCCTATGCAATTATTGCAGAACCTGGGTCCTTGATTACAGTACATATATTCAACCACTTTTAAAAGGACACAAAGTGGCACAGATTACTAAAAATAAACTAATATGGACAGAAGAGATGACTGAAGTATTTCATGAATAAAAAATGGTGATCAACACAGCTCCTGTGTTAGGGATTACAAATTACAATAAAGAATTGTACTTATTCTCTCATTCAAATGGAGAAGTTATAACAGCAATGCCTACACAGAAAACAACATAAGGACATGATCATAAACCATTTGCTTATTATAGTGGGATCTTAGATCGAGTCATGAAAGGACATTATCCTTGTGAGCAACCTTTGACAGGGGCTGCCTTTGCAATTGAAAAAGCCTCAAGCATGACCATGTGCTTTTCAGTGACATTGTTCGTAGAACATACATTGGGCCTCATTACGACCCAGGCGGTAAGTTACCGCCTGGGTCGTACCTTTACTGCTATGGCGTAAACTATGTTTACGCCATGATGGCTGGCGGATTTACTGCCCCATTCCAAGGTTAGTGGGGCGGTAAATCCCCATTTCCCATTTACCCTTCCCCATTCCCATTTTCGCCCCCTAGGGCATAATGGGAGTGGGGAAGGAGATAATTACGCCACCGTAAATTACGGTGCCGTAATTATCTCCAAGGTCCCTTAGCGGCATGGATTTTAACGCCTGCAAAAAGCAGGCGTTAAACTCACCATGGCGCTAAGGGACCTTGTAATCAGGCGTTAAGGGTCGGCGTCGTTTACGGCGCCGTTAACCCCTTAACGCCTGACTCGTAATGAGGCCCATTATTTGCAATTTTGGAGAAACCAAAAAGCACATTGACCACACAAAGAGCATCAGAATATGAAGAAATTATCTCAAACTCTGTAATCAAAATTGTTAGGTGTAGCACAGTGAATCCAGCAATGTTTATAGATGAACCAGCGAGAGAAGATGATGATCTGCATGATTGCACAACGTATGCTGACTGTTATGATGATATTCTCCAAGTTAAAGAAAATGCTCTAGTGAAGGGGGGAGTGGTTTTCATTGATGGGTCATCAACAATTGATCAAAAGACTGGTGTGAGACATATGGGATTGGCAGTGGTAAAACTGAACAAAGAGGGTAACTTTGAGGTAATGATTAGTAGGAGATTGTCCTCAAATTTACTCAGGATAGGCTGCAAAATTAGCAACACTTATTGACCCGCTGCGAAGTTTTGAGGATGAGGAAGTGATGGTGTATTCTGACTCCACCTACATGACGTCAAATGTACACGCAGACTTGTCACATTGGCAAAGGAGGGGGTTCCTCTACACAGATGGCACTCCAGTGCAACATGCAGGATTATTAGAAAAACGTATTAAAGCACTACGTTTTCCAGAGTCCATACAACTGTAAAATGCACAGCCCATTCAAAGAGAACAGATTTAATCTCTCTGGGAAACAAAGCCACAGATGTATAGGCCAAAAAAATCAGCCTATAACCCAACCACATTTGAGAGTGAAGTAAAGAATATAATGCAGGCAACAGGGTGATGCATGCTGGTTAAGAAAGGATTTAATATGACATCCATTGTGCAGTTAATTGAAATACAAGGACGAGCATCACAGGAAAAAAGTTAAGGAAAAATGGGGATGTTCTCTATGCCCTAGTGAGGCAATTTGGAGACAGTATAGCACTGGAAAACCAGTTATGCTCTAGCATTATTGAGGGAAGCGTTGGAACAGCTCCACTACCCAGCGCATGTGACTCTAGAGAGTCTATCTGCAACTATTGCAAGGGAAAAAGCCTTCACACAATGCAAAATGTTTAAGTCACCTTGCAGCATGTACCCCTAGAGGACAATTTGAAGGGAAATGGGCCTCTGTAAGATGTGATAAGGACAGACTTTTCCATACAAAGATACATAGGCGAAGACAAAAAGAATGGGGACTGCAATGGGATGGACAAATAAAAAACATATATATCCGTCCCAGTATGGAGAAAAATTAAAGACGATTGGTTCTCATCTGTTTTCATGAATTCCATCTTGGCCTGGGAATGCTTTCAAATTACTCAGAGCAATATTAATGTTAGTGTTGCTAGAATTCTGTCTCATAAGGATCATCTTGGGGCAATGCCAGAAAACAGCCAAGAAAGCTATTGGAATGAAGATATTGATTGGCATTAACAATGGCACTGGAGAAAAAACGCCTATGGAAGAAAGTACTTGAGAAAACATTAAGAAGAGTTATCTTGCACCTCCAGGAACAAGGTTTTACTATCCCCAAGATCAGAAGAGCTGCGCGGGATGATGGATATTCTGTTTGCCAGCAAGGGATTGTGGATGTATACGAATTGTTCGAACTACAATTGTTCGAATTACAATTGACCTTTGCACAATTGTAAACCCCCCGCAACCCTGCATTATATATATAAATATATATATATATACATATATATATATATGTAACCAAACCAATATATATATATATATTTATATATATAAATATATATATACATATATATATATGTAACCAAACCAATATATATATATATATATTTATATATATATATACATATATATATATATATATATATATATATATTACATGGCCACAGTAGTGGCCATGTAGTTATGGTTATGTTGCTGTTTCCATAGGAAGAGCACTTTTTGGGTGGCTTATAACTTCGCTCTCCCTGGACGGATCCTCACCAAACTTTGCAAAAAAAGTATTTGGGTCACTCTGAATGTTTTTGCAAAGTTCGGTGAGGATTCGTCCGGGGGGGCAAAGTTATAGGGGGGGTCCCAAAACTTTTTTTTTTCCCACATACAGCCCAAACCGCTGGACGGATTTCCACCAAATTTGGACCAGGAGCAGCGGCTTGGTCCCGAAAGCGTGCTTTTGCAAATTTGGTGAAAATCCGTCCAGTAGTTTTTTTAAAATTACCAAAAAGTAGGTAAAAAAAAATTAGTGATATCTGTGTTCGGTTTGCGGACACAATTCCCTGTTCGCTCCGCGGACAGTGTCCTGATTGGCCAATCGTCTTGCGTGATGTTCGCGGACATGGAACGTGTTCGCTGATTGGACGGCGTGGAGCGTGAAGCGCGTCAGATTTTTTTTGGTAGCGCCCGCCATCTTGGATTCGCGGACGTCCGCGGACAGCGCGGTGAAACTTTGTTCAAAATGTGTATTTTGTAGAGTGTGTTGGTGTGTAGGAGTGTTTGGGGAGGGTGGGAGTGTATGAGATAGGATGAAAGTTGTGTTTTTTATGTGTTAGACGTTCTTTTCGTGTTCGATTTGTTTGCGGACATCACGGGTGTTCTGAAATGTTCTAAATAAACAGACTGGGGGTGTTCTAAGGACTCAATATGTGTCCATTTTGTTCGCAAGCAAAGTGAAACTGTTCTAAGAACACTTGCGGTGTCCGGGGAGTGTTCGTAGGAGGTGTCCTGAGGACGCTGTCCGTATTGTTCTCCGTCAAGTTGAATGTGTTCTAAGAACACCCGCGGTGTCCTGAAATGTTCGCAAATAAACAAAATGGGGGTGTTCTGAAGATGTTTTTGAGAACACTCCCGGTGTCCTGAAATGTTCGTAGGAGGTGTCCTGAGGACGCTGTCAGTACTGTTCTCTGTCAAGTTGAATGTGTTCTAAGAACACCCGCGGTGTCCTGAAATGTTCGCAAATAAACAAAATGGGGGTGTTGTGAAGACGTTTTTGAGAACACTCCCGGTGTCCTGAAATGTTCGTACGAGGTGTCCTGAGGACGCTGTCCGTATTGTTCTCTGTTAAGTTGAATGTGTTCTAAGAACACCCGCGGTGTCCTGAAATGTTCGCAAATATACAAAATGGCGGTGTTCTGAAGACGTTTTTGAGAACACTCCCGGTGTCCGGGGAGTGTTCGTAGGGGGTGTCCTGAGGACGCTGTCCGTATTGTTCTCTGTCAAGTTGAATGTGTCCTAAGAACACTCGCGGTGTCCTGAAATGTTCGCAAATAAACTAAATGGGGGTGTTCTGAAGACGCTTCTAAGAACACTCGCGGTGTCTGGGGAGTGTTCGTAGGGGGTGTCCTGAGGACGCTGTCCGTATTATTCTCTGTCAAGTTGAATGTGTCCTAAGAACACTTGCGGTGTCCTGAAATGTTTGCAAATAAACAAGATGGTGGTGTTCTGAAGACGCTTCTAAGAACACTCGCGGTGTCCGGAGAGTGTTCGTAGGGGGTGTCCTGAGGACGCTGTCCGTATTGTTCTCTGTCAAGTTGAATGTGTCCTAAGAACACTCGCGGTGTCCTGAAATGTTCGCAAATAAACAAAATGGGGGTGTTCAGAAGACGTTATTGAGAACACTCCCGGTGTCCTGAAATGTTCGTAGGAGGTGTCCTGAGGACGCTGTCCGTATTGTTCTCTGTCAAGTTGAATGTGTTCTAAGAACACCCGCGGTGTCCTGAAATGTTCGCAAATAAACAAAATGGGGGTGTTCTGAAGACGTTTTTGAGAACACTCCCGGTGTCCTGGAATGTTCGTAGGGGGTGTCCTTAGGACGCTGTCTGTATTGTTCGTTATTAAGTTGAAAGTGTTCTAAGAACTATCGCGTTGTTCTGAAATGTTCGTAGGGGGTGTCCTGAAAACGGTGTCCGTATTGTTCGCTGGCAAGTTCAAAGTGTTCTAAGAACACTCACATTGTTCGCGGACATTAAAAGTTTCCCATAGATCATAGTTGAAATGTTTGACTCTATGGATGTGATATGCTGTGGTGGTTGTTGCCAGGGCATAGTCTTGGGTGCATGGCCATTTGGCCATGCACCCAAGACTCTATGCCCTGGCAACAACCACTGCAGCATATTACATTCATATTTGCTTATAACTTTGGGTGAAAAACAAATGTATAAGGAACAAAGGTATTAGATAATATGGATGTGATATGCTGCTATGGTTGTCCTTATTATTGTATACTTACTGTTTGGTCTAGTAATGGGAGTCCATGTTTTTCTTCTTCATTTCTGTGATAAAAGAAAATAGCATGTTAGTATTAGTATTTTGTAATGACTTATTACATTGTATAAGCAATATACTTTTATTGTTTTTCGACCCTCATATTTAGTAGAGTACAAATCAGAGTACTGTGCAATTTGCTCAATTTCTGTATTTGTTGCTAAAATCATTGGGTCTGTGGGAGAAAAAAAAAATCCATGTTGGATTAAAAAAAAAACCTTTTTCTGTTATGCTACAGTTTATTTGTTTGTTTGTTTTCAGTGTTCACTTTTTGTTTCTGGCTAATGCTTTATACTTTGCTTTGTTGTATTTTTTTTGGAGCAGTAACAGATTCTTCATTTGTTTTGATATTATAAAATTTTGGAGCAGTTAGATACCAATTGGCGTATTCTAACTGTCTATTTTTTTAATATATTTTAGTGGTTTTGATTTATCTATTTGGATATTGTTAAATTTTGGGACAGTTAGATACCAATTGGCGTATTCTAACTGTGTATTTTTTGGCCTAATTTAGTGGTATTCATTTATCTGATTAGTTGTTGTAGAATCTTTGAGCTGTTAGATAGCTTTTGGAGTATTCTAACAGTTTATATTATTTTAACACAAATTTATAATTTTGGGACAGTTAGATACCAATTGGCGTATTCTAACTGTGTATTTTTTGGTCTAATTTAGTGGTATTCATTTATCTGATTAGTTGTTGTAGAATCTTTGAGCAGTTAGATAGCTTTTGGAGTATTCTAACAGTTTATATTTTTTTAACACAAATTTACTTAAAGGTTTCAATACAGTTTATTTATCAAATTTTGGTTTTAAGAACATCAAATAAGCGTTTGTAAGATTTGCTGGTAATCTCTGCTTTAGAGTAATGGTACCATCATTGCATTCAAACCATCCACATTTCTTTTTTATATATGCCGTGTAGTGCCCTGAATTGGTTGTGGCTCCTGCGTGGTAGATTATACCTATTGTTGTGAAGGTTTTCTTACCAAGTGATATTTGACTATGTGTGAATCCAGTCAGCTTGCAGTTGTTTTTGGTACCATCTGCATTGTAACGTAGAAGCATTAGTATTACGTATTTACTATGTGTTTGTATTACTAACGTGGAACGATTATCTGAATTGCAGGTAGAGCATAATCTACCATGGTTAGCATTTTGTACAAGTTGCTGAAATGGAATGGATTCACAATTTGGTATTGATATATATATGAAGCGTTCATTGGGAATTTCTTCTTGTGTCACATTGTTGCACAGAGTGCATGTATGTTTCCACATGTATGAAATCTAGAAGATTTCATTTATAGGTATGTTTTTGTTTTCCAGTACTAATAGTAAGTACATTAGAAATTCTTGTGGATCTTCCTGTGAGTTTATAGTGAATTTCACCATTCCAGCACAGTAGTCCAATTGTCGTCTTATTCCAAAAACACTATATGTGTTGTCAGGATTATTTGCTGCATTTCTGTGAAGTACTAACATTTGCAAACACAAAGGGTCTGTACTGTGTAAGTAAATGTTGTCAACAATTGGTGGTAATTGAAATGGAATATTCATTGCTACATTTGCATAGCAACTTACACCAACCATATTTGAGAATTTAAATGGTCCAGGTAGTTATGTATCTAACTGCTTTTTTTGGAGTTTGTCTTCCTTCTTTAAAGAAGTACCTGGTTTACTTTCTCTAATTGATTCTTTTTTGTTTGTGGTACTTGATGAAGTATTAGTTTCTTTTATTCTCTTTGGATTATTTGCAGTGACGTCCTGTTGCATTTCTGTTTGATTTAGTTTTCTTTTACAACGTTTTAGTTTTTGTGGAACAGAATATGTGTTTAGATGGGGAGTGTATAGTCAGTGAAGTCTATTATATTCTAAAATGCAAGGAATATCAGCGATTACTTTACTTGCATCAAAGTTTATTAGAAATAGACCGTCAAGTGTACGTAAGCGTGATAGTGCTACGTAGCTCATGCCTTCTTTAAAGACTGTGTTACCAATATCTTTCATTGCTTTGTCTATGGTAAGACCTTGTGATTTATGAATCGTGACTGCGTATGCAAGAGTTAGAGAAAATTGTTCTCTGCGTACATACATATCTTTAAAGAGAAGGAATCTAGCTGTTGAGCGTCCTATCCGTTTTACTTCTGAAAGTTTGTCAAAGAGTATATTGACAAACTGAATTTTGTTGTCACGTGGGTATGTTTGAAAGCCAACAACTGTACCCAGTGCTCCATTGACTAGTCCTTGGTCCATGTCAAGGTTACGTTTAAGCATTACTCTGCAATTTAAGGATAATTTTAACATCTTTTTAAGCCTGCTGTGTTTGAGATTGATTTTTCTAAATTATTTAGTCTTGTTGTGGCTTGGTCACACATGGGTAGTGTCATACCATGTACATCTAGTTTGTCTGTGGCGCTAATTTCCATTATTGGTTGCATTTCTTTACTTAACATTATTTCATTGAATTTGAGACAGCATGCAAGAGTTGGCATTAAGGCCATACAATTGACATTTTTGTGGGCTAATTGTTCCATAACATCTGTAGCACATGCATTATCGCCATAAAGTGCATTAATGTGCCGGGTTTTCAATGATGCTTCTGCTTCTTTAGAAAGTATACTAACTCTCAAACTTTTTAAAATGTTGGCATAAGTTAGATCTGCAGATTGGCGCATGTTTTCTGTTAATTCTCTGTATTGGAAATGTTGCCAAAGGTTGACATTTCCAATGCTGCCAACAGTTTTACGGCAGAGTTTGTGCCCTAATGTTTTAAAAATAGGTTCACCTTTTACTGGTGTGAATTGAAGCAGATCTCCAAAAACAATAATGTGTTTTCCTGCAAAGAGCTCTTCATAGTCTGTTTTGAGTACTTCTTGTAATCTGAGGTGAATCAAAGCTAACATCAGGTTGGAGACCATGCTCACTTCATCTATTAGTAGCATTTTCATTTGTTTCAATACTCTGCATAATTCCATTGCAGCTTCTGCAGAAAGTTTGTAATAGTCTAATTTGTTCTGGTGTTCTACTGGTAATAGTAGTAATCAGTGTAATGTAACACCACCTATGTTGTAGGCAGCTAAACCTGTGGGGGCAGTGACAACAGCTGACAGTTTGTTGTTTGTCAATTGTTGAAGGAACTTACTAATGATTTTGATTAGGAATGTTTTGCCAGAACCAGCTTCACCACTGACGTACAGTAGTATAGGTTTATAATTATGGCAGGAACATTCTTTATTTTCATGTTTTACACCATGTGCAATTTGTTTTGTTACTTCTTGAAAAATGGTACTTTGCTCATTGTTTAGTTTTGATTGTAGTATAGTTAAGTCTTCCTTATCTTCATACTGACACATGGTGTTTTCTACTTCTATCATAGCTAATTCTGCCTCATATGTTATTAGTGGTTCTCCCAGTGGTTCTTGGCTTCCTGTTACAGAAGGTTGACTACTGTCAGGAGTATCCTTATCTAGTTGGGCTTGGAGTTCTTCTTCATGTTGCTGTTCATTGTGCAACATTGTTTTGTACTGTGTAAAGTTTACATCAGTTATAGTGCTTTCATTTGCTTTGAAAGCATCCTCATATGAGTCATAGTTATCTAGTAATTGTTCTTCCTTTCTCCATGGTTTGAAGAGTTGTAGCAGGGACATGTAATATACTTCTTTATGTTGAGGAGTCTTCAATGACAATTTGATATGATTAATTAAATTTGGTTTAGTGAGTTTACCTAAGCTGCCTTCACAGTCTGTCACTCTATATTTACCTTTTTTTTCATCAGGTTTCATATTATTTTTGTATGTGTAGTTTTGGGCTATTTGGTATAGACACATGTTTTCCAAAGTATTACTTCTGTTTGGGTAGTATGTGTCCAATAAATTGTTTTTTAAAATGTCTTGGCTGTTGGGATCATGTTTGGCTATTGTTTCTATATCTTCATATGATTTTAGAACTCTTTTTCTAGATTTAGCTGGACCAAGACTTAGCCATACTATATTTTCAGATTTACCATACAATGAAGTACCAGTTAAACGATCAGCTGCTTCATAAGATCCACATTCTCTATAGGTGAGCATTTTTATGCCCAAAGCTGTATAATTTCTGAGATACTGTTGTATCTGATGACAGGTCATTCCAGAGGTCTTGGAGCTCTGTCTTTTCTGCTTTAGTTAAGTATGCTGTGACATATTGTGCAACTGCAGTAGAATTGTCTGCAATGTACTGCACATCTATGTTTGCATTCCATAAGTGGGCAATGATTGCATTATAATCATTGATATATTTTTCTTCTTCTTTTCTTTTTATGTAATATGTATTTTTAGGTGACTTACCTTTAACACTATGTCTAACTGAAGACATGAGGTTGTTTACTTGACCTGTATTTGTAACTGGTCTAGGGAAACCAAATCGGCATTTGGTGTAGTATTTGCCTTTGTTTTTGTATTTACAACGACAATATTTTCCACATTTGTGTCTTTGAAATTGTAAAATTTGTGCATGAAGATCACTATTTGTGGCTTCTGATGGAATTTCACAAGTGACATATTTTTCAATAAACTGTAAAACAGTGGCATCACTGTCTTGACCAAATTTAGGAGCATCTTTAATCCATAAAAGCATGTCGATATGTGGTGCTCCTCTGGCTTGGTATTCTTTTCTCCAAAAGAAGTGTTGCACTTCTCCAAGGGGAGGAACAGTTTTATTACAAATAAAATGTAGCATAGCAATGAAGCGATGGTGAAAATATCTTGAAACATTAACAGGATCCAAAGAACTAAGTTCTCCAGGTCTTAGAATATCTATGTTTGTTTTGTTTTTATTTGATATGCGTAGGAAATCATGTAAATCTTCCCATGCATATTCTGCACAACTTAATGTAACAAACCAAGTGGGTGGGCCAAGGTTTCTGATCATACTACGTACATCTCCATGACGTCGAAACCAGTACTCTTTAGTACCATGCATATTTGCAAATAGATTTGTAATATTTGATTGTAAAACCTCATCCTTTTGTTGCACTTTCTCTAATAATTGTGTAGCTGTCATATTTTGAAAGTGTGATCCTGATTTTAATATGTGTGCAACTCCGTAACATAAAGTTGCTAGTTCACTTTCAGAGTAGGTGGAATATGTATTCCACATTTTGTCTAAATCTGGGATTTTCAGAATACATCCGTAATGAGCGGTATTCTGAAGCTGATATTTGAATAGGTCTATCATCATACCTTCCTCCTTTGCCAGTAGGAAAGAGTAGAGGAAAAGCACGTGCTTCTATACTTTTTTCCCATATACTGATTGGCGATCCTTTTGTTTGACGCATTTGGTAAGTTTCCGGTACATCTTGTATGGTGTCATTACAGTGCAAAGGATGAATTGTATAATGGTCTAAAGTATTTGATATTGTAGCAGGATCTAGTAGCTCAAATTGACCAGCTTCTTGTGTTTCTTGAATTATTTGAGTTGTATCTTTCAATTTTTCTTCAATATTAATTTCTTTGTAATATTCATTATTCTCTTTAAGATATTGGAAGGCTTGTCTAACTTTATATAAATCTACCAGCTGTTGCCATATTTATTTGTCTTTTGTAGGTACTCCATTTACTAATATAATTAAAGATTGCTGCATTGGACGTTGCACTCCTAGAGTATGCACATTTTCTTTTAGATTTAATGGTAAATAAACTACTTTTCCACGAATGCCTTTTACCAATTCAGAGGGAGGTAATTTTGCTGTTTTTGGTTGAAGGCGTATTATTGCTTGAAATGGGTGTACTGTTTGAATTATGATGCTCTCATATAAATTAAGTTGTTGTAGAGGTTTTGGTACTGGGTATAATTCCAAATTATTTGTGATAGAACGTGAAGGAGTTTGGTTGTTGTCAAGTTTTGTAGTGCAATAACTGCAAAGTATTAAGGGCTCAGTTATTTCATATTTGTTTTCTGCTGCAAGGTAGAGAGCTAATTCAAACCATTTAGAATCTTCATTGTCTTCTATTTTGTATGATAGGTCCACAGTTTTTGTGATTCTACGGCAACATACACATACATGGTTTGGTACTTCAGCTGATGTACTTTTAAATTTTAGTATTTCTTTTTTGTATGTGTTTATCAAAAGGTTGCCATGTGTAGAATTGTTGCTTAATTGGTTTAAAGCTATTTCATTCTGTAAATGGCTTTCACTTCCAAAATATTTTTTCTGGATATAGTGAATTTCTTCAAGTAGGTCTTTTGCTGTACCATGTAGAAGGATGTTATTTAACTTTGCTAGTGCTAAAGCAGGACTTTTAGCATAGTACAGTTTATAGACTAGATTTCTTATAGTTGAATGATGTGTTGATATCCGTTTGATATCATGGAAAGTGGTTTTACAAGTAGGTCCTGTAATGCAGGCCGATGAATGTCCTTGTAGTCCTGTGTACTTGCGCACTGGACAGGTATCTATATTTTGCAGTAATTTAATTTTGATTTTGTCTTTGCTTTTTACATATTTATTGAGGAATTGGCGTAAAGATTTGAAATATTGTTTGGGAATGTTACACATTGACGTGTATGGCCATTTGTACACTAGACGTTCTGATTCAGTTGAATGGAGGGGTAATTCTAAGTTTTCAGGGCATATTTTTGAAAGGAGTACTTCTTGTTCCATTATGGTATTATTCACTTTTTCATAACCTCGACCACTGCTATTTATGGCTATTGTATTTGTTTGCTTTTGTTTGTACGCTTCTTCATTAAAATATGGTTCTGTGCTCGTAGTGTGATTCCATTCACCTCCGCAGATACTTAAGAAGTTCTTTCTGTTGACATTTCGCTTATTGAGAAGTCTTTTTTGTAATTTAGTCATTAGTTTTGTTAGTGGTTTCATTTTGTTTAACAGTAAAATAAATAAATTTCTTTTGAGAAGAATTGCACTGTCCTTCAATGCTTCGAAGATTAATTTCCTACGATAGGTTTTAATCTTTGAACCTGATTTCTCTCCTGTTTTTATAAGATTTTGAAGGACTTTGTGATGGTATATTTTGGCTAAAATACTTTTCTTGGTATGCTTACTTTGCACTATATTAAAATTTGAAGAAGTAGTTTTATCTGTACTGATAGCTGATTTTCTGTTAATTGTTTTTTGGTTTGTTTTACATTTTGATAGAGGAAGCGAAGTTGTTGTTCTTGAAACTTCTTGTGTTTCACTAAATGATTGTATTAGCTGTTTTGTTTCAAATTTTTTTTACAAATTCTGCTAGAGATGGATGCTTATGTTGGACACCTTTATTTTCATTTGCTCTACTTTTGCGTTGCTTTCTACCGGCTTGACTTTTGGTAGGCATTCTTTAGGGTCTGTTGAAAAAAATAAAGAAGATATAGGCTGGGGTGTTCTGGAATGTATGTGTGCTGTGTGCATGAGTGTTTGAGTAAGATGATAAAGATGTATGTAATGGTGTGTGATTGTGCATTGGGAACTAAAACTAGTAGGGATAGGTATTCTTGAATTTATGTGTTACTAAACTGGGGTTCAGATGACAAAAAAAAAGTAAGCTAGTGGTGTGGAAAAGTACAAATAGTAAATCTAATGTATACAATTAAAACAGTTGTTTGTTCTATAATATGAAAATTGTAGTGGCTCAGTTGGGTAATTTGTGTGTCCAAAAATAGAAATTTGTGGGCCATTCTGGCTGTAAATCGCTGTTTAAGACATGGAAATTTTTGGACAAAATGGTACAAAATCTCTATTTTTAGAAACCAAAATAGCTCACATTAATGTTATAGTATATTTGATTAATAATACAAATATTATGGTGATATTTTACTTACTTTTTTTTTTAAATTAACAGGTAACTTCTTAGTTTTTCTTTCTTCTTCGAATTCGGCTGCTTCTTTTCAGGAAACTGGTCTTCACTGCAATTGTAAAAGCTTCAAATTAGTAACTTTGTTTGTATATAGCACTGTTTTTAATTTAGATATTGATTTTTTTAATTGAAATCCTCAGTGCCTTCTGTAAAACCATTAAACTAATTTATTTACATAAGATACATTGCATCAGTTCAGTACATATGATATGTTCTTAATGAACAAATTGTATTGAATGACTAACTGTAGCAAAAAAAAATATCTTTACTATGTCTTGTGAAATTTATAATATATTAGTGAATACCACTATTTCTGTAAGTAAACTGTTCTAGGTAATAGCGCCTCAATGTCATGTCTAATTTAAAGTAAATAAGTAAATAAATAAATAAAAACAAAAAATATGAAATTGGATAAGTATTTTTATAAAGGTTTAAACATAGATTGTGTTTGCATGCAATTTTGTTTGAATATATGTAGTCTATATATTTCATTTAAAAAACATTAGTTTAACATGATTTGAATGTGTGTGTATAAACAAAGTAAATAGTATAAAGGTTTATAAGTGATAGTTGATTTTAGGAAATTGAAAAAAGTACAGAAAATTCATTTTACAGATTTTACAAGGTAAAAGTCTGTTTGAAAATGTGTTCATCTACTATACAGAAAATATGCATACCTGAAGTTTGTGTTCATGCATATGGATATGCATGGAGCTGCAAGTAGAAATCTTGAAGACTTGTACAGTATTTCTGGTAGATGGTGCTTGCCAATGATATGACACTTGTACTCAGAGAGATTCAGAGTACATTTGCAGTGCTGATCTATGATGATGCAGTTAGATGTAGAGGTCTTGAATGTGATTGGTGCATGGTCATGTGATTTTTGAGGTACATCCAATGAGGGAATGGCAGAGAGATTTTAGTGTAAATGGTAGAAGGGCTGTTCATTTTACGATATGTCCGCGGACAAGGCGGTAGTTCGCGGACATCGGGAGTTACATCCGGGGATTTTGGGTTCAGAAGTCATGCAAATGAGAATAAGCACTGAAAGGGATTGGTCAGGAAAGTTTGGTGGGTGTGTTGTGCCAGGAGAGATTTTCTCAGATACTCTTTTTGCTGAGAGAACAAAAGATAGCTATGGCTGTGTGTTTCAGAAAACAGATTGTTTGGATTTTAGGAGATTCGTGGATACATTGGTTGAAGGTGCTTGCAGAAAGCTGTGGAGTAGCTGTAGATCTTGGATTCCCACATGTGGAAGTACACTGGCATGGAGTACGTGGAATGAAGTGGTTGGACTTGCTACCTCTCTGTGCTACTTTGGAGACAGAGCAACATCCAGACATAATTGTAATTCATTGTGGAGGGAACAGTTTAGGACATGTGACTGGATTTTTTTGCAATTTGCTATGAAAGAAGGACTTAGGAAGGTTATGGACATGTTTCCTAATTCTCAAGTGATATTTTCATGGATTGGGCAGAGACAAATGTGGCTTCGTTCTTCTTCATTTGGCCCACAAATGGAAAAAGCAAGGCGCAATGTTAATAAGGCTGTTTGTGCCTTTCTAAGAGATTTTGGCATGTGTTCTTTTCACAATGAAAATATTATGTTTTGTAGTACATATATTTTTCGCAGAGATGGAGTCCATCTTACTTATGCTGGCAATCAGATTTTTCTGAGAAATGTACAAAATGCATTGCGACCTTTTTTGGAATTACAACAACGATTTTGAAGTAGATGTTAAGCATTTACAATTTTTGACTTACAAACACCACCCAAAGGCTCTTTTCAGAGCCACCACTTCTTTCCAGAGAAAATTACAATGTTTGTGATGGAGTAGCAACCCAATTTTTTTAATGTTCGCGAACTGTCCGCGGACATCTAAAAAATACAAAGAGCCCTGCTTCATTTATTTTCACTTCTATTTTTTAACTGGGAAAGGCGGCTCTGAAAAGAGCCTTATTTTTTTTGATTTTTCAGACACGACACACTAGGAGAGGAGGGTAAAGGAGGGTAAAGGGGGGGACACCAACCACAGGGATAAGAAAGGGCGAGCTGAGAGAGGAAGATGTACAGTGGGTTTTATTTGGGTAGTGAGCAGGTGTTCTCGTGCTCTGAGACGATAGTCTCAAAAGCACTCTGAAGTCGCTCCTCCCTGCAGAGTACTGTGTCACAGTACATAGATACAACTGTGACCCTCGAAAGGTAAGGGTCATCAGCATTCTGTATGGCCTGTGAGGCAGCTTGAGGAAGACGCTGTCCCACAGAGGTGGTCCTTGTGGTGACAGGATCAGAAACAGAGGATAAAGTAGAGGAAATCAACCTGCTACGTTCTTCGTAAGGTACAACCCTGCAAATAGCCCCAGAGTGAAATGACCTCAGGTGTCGCTTCATAGTAGTGGTCCCAAAGCTGTACTTACCGTGCTTCCCGTGACTGAGTATCATTTTGCACTCATTGCAGGTAACACGGTTCGCACGAGCCTTAGGAACATTACCATGAATGGTAAATAACCGCCACACCCAAGACTCACACCTAGTGCGGGTAGTAGGGTTTTTCTCTACCTCATTCTCATCATCCTCTTCTTCCTCCTCCGCATCCTCACTCCTGTTCCCCTCTTCAGGCCCTTGGGGAGGTGGTGGTGGTGGAGGGGGTGGGGGGGTGCTGAAGCAGGTGCAGCACCAAGTGGCAGTTCAGCAGCCAAGGATGCCATCTCGATGATGGTGTAGTGTGCAGGTGGCAGCAAAAATCACTGTGTTCTGAAGAATAGCCAGAAACACAATGGGAATAAGCTCTTGGGCGTGGTCTTTTATAGGGGTACTTGTGCGCGGTTCACGGACATGCGCACTGTCCGCGGACAGACCGAACACAAAAAAAGGATTGGAAAGTTTCAAAAGGTATATGGAAACTCAAGATTGCTATGTGGGACTTGTGCCATGGTGAGATTTTATTGAAAAATATTAAGGATTAACTGAAAATGTACTTTTAAATTGTTCGGAGACACGAACAGTGTCCGCATTTCAGGACACACGATGAGCGTGGGCGCGGTCATATGATCCGTTCGCGAACTAGTCTGCGAAGGAAGTGCCTGTCCGCAGGACACCAAGTGCACGGAGATTGGTTAGCGCATGCGCATTGATGTCCTACAGACACTGTTCGGGTTCTGAAGTAATTAAAAGTGCATCGCACGTGAAACGAACATTTCAGGACACTGTGTGTGTTCTTAGAACAGTTTAAACTTGGTAGCGAACAGTAAGGACAGATATAGTGTTCTTCAGGACACGTGTAATTTAGTTTATGTACGAAAGTTTCAGGACACCAATTGTGGTCTTAGAACAGTTTCAATTGGGTAGCGAACACTACAAACAGGTATAGTGTTCTTCAGGACACCTCCATTTTCGTTTACGTATGAACATTTCAGGACACCAATAGCGTTCTTAGAACAGTTTGAACTTGCTAGCGAATAGTACCGGACAGGTATAGTGTTCTTTCGGACACTTTAATTTTTGTTTGTTTACGAACAATTCAGGACACCTCGTGTGTTCTTAGTACAGTTTCATGTTGCTAGCGAACACTACGAACAGTTGTACTGTTGTTCAGGACACATCATTTTCGTTTATTTACGAACATTTCAGGACACCAATTGTGTTCTTAGGACAGTTTTAAGTTGATAGCGAACATTACGGACAGATATAGTGTTCTTTAGAACACTTTAATTTTTGTTTCTTTACGAACATTTCAGGACACCACGTGTGTTCTTAGAACAGTTTCAACTTGCTAGCAAACAGTACGAACAGGTGTGGTTTTCTTCAGGACACCTCCATTTTCGTTTATGTACGAACATTTCAGAACACTCGCACTGTCCGCAGTCACTTTTATTGTTTTTAAAAAAAAAACGGAAACTATTCACAATACAATATAAAAATTAAACTTTATTTAACATATATTAATAATTTATGACAGAGAAGGTGAGGCAGAAACAGAAACAAAAACAGGAGAATTTGGGCATTCAACATGATTGGTATTAGGTGAAGAAGGGATGGAAATCTCATCAAAACGTTTTTGATTATGGAGAGGGTTTGGGGATAATTGACTGGGATATGGTGAGGAGGGACAAGTACATGTGGGGCAATGGTATGAGGTTTTTGGTTTGAAATGATTTTCTACAAAAGTTTTTAAATTATTAAAATTAGCCGACAATACATCCATTTTTTCTTCTATATTGTGAAGACTGTTATCCATAACAGGGTTTTCTGAAGTTTTTTCTATTTTGGTATGCTCTGTACAAAAAAATAATATATATGTTAAATGTATATAAAAAAATAATAAATAAATGGTTTATATTATAAAGTGTTTACCATTAGTTTCACTATCTTGTGACATTTCTTCATGTGGGAAATTGTCCTCTAGCCATTCCAGAGTACTAGACATTTCTGTGAGAAAAAAAAGAAGATAATATATTTTTTAATCTAATACAGAAAGTTTATAAATATATGAGTAAAATGAAGTACTCTTACTATTTCTGGTAAGATAAATCCTATGTATTCAGTGGATCTGGTCTTGTTCTCAGTTCTGTTGTGTCTGTGAGGTAATTATGTTGGAAGCCAATTTATCTTCTTGTGGTATATTCCATTTCAGAACATATTGTATTTAAATGAATGGTTAGTGTGTTACATATATCACGAACATTAAATAAATTTGCGGACATCAAGTTCATAAGAAGAGATCTAGTCAGTTCCATATGACATGTATATAAAGTCAAAGTCATTATTGTTAAGTTGTGCTACTAAAAAACTATGAAATTCAGTGAAAAAACTTTGTTAAAGGGACGTTATGGTTAAGTTGCGCTACTAAAAACCTATGAAATTCAGTGAAAAAACTTTGTTAAAGGGACGTTATGGTTCCAAGTAAAACCGAAAAACCCTTGAAATTCGCCAGTTATGGTAAGATAAGCAACCATAACTCGCGCAACCACCGTGCACTGCTAAGACTAACACCCAGGACATCAAAGATGACATCACAAATGTCATTGATGACATCACTGATGACGTCACATGTGTATGTACTTTTCATTAAATATGTGTACAAGGGATTCTTATTATAATGTTGCGAAACAAGTGTCAAGGATCATTGCGATAAATATCATACCCTATTTAGTGCATTGAACGATGCATTGATATAAATAGCATTCTATTACGGGGTTCTATCTGGTATACTAAGCTACTCATACAGAAACATAACAGTGTGTGCAGCTTACAAGATGAAGGTATGATATTCGTAATGTTAATATGTTGAATAATGAAATGATAATTGTTTTCTTAATAGATTTTTGTGTACTGTGAAATATGTAATAAGTAGCTAATAAAACCCATGTATTACATAATTGCATTACTATAGACAAAACACAAAGACACAAGAGCACATACATATATATGTTGTCTTTCAAGCTTGTGTTTTCCCATATGTATATGTTTCATATGATGTGACTGTACTCTAAGGGAATTATTGTAAGAACCTACTAGAAGGATATGTCTACAAATAAAATAAAATTCTTAGTTTCTGACTGTTACTGAAGAAAACCATGTGGCCTAGATATGTCAGCAAAAGAAAAAATAGTGAGCCAGACATATGATGTCATCAGTGATGTCATCAATGACATTTGTGATGTCCTGGGTGTTAGTCTTAGCAGTGCACGGTGGTGGCGCGAGTTATGGTTGCTTAGCTTACCATAACTGGCGAATTTCAAGGGTTTTTCGGTTTTACTTGGAACCATAACGTCCCTTTAACAAAGTTTTTTCACTGAATTTCATAGATTTTTAGTAGCGCAACTTAACCATAACGTCCCTTTAACAAAGTTTTTTTCACTGAATATATATATATATATATGTGTGCGGTCAATTGTGCAAAGGTGAATTCGGACCCTCGACTTTCGGTCAATTCGGTAATTCGAACAATTGTGTTTGAACAATTTGGGTAATACCAAGGATTGTCTATATATGACCTGGAGTGTGGATGAACACACAAAGAATACCGGTCACCTGAAGGGGGTGATGAAAATGTGGGTCCCAAAGAAAAGAGAATATGCTGAGATGATAGAAGAAGATGAAGCAGGAGTTGCGGATGAAGAAGAAAGGAAGGAGAAGATCGAATATTCAACCAGAGGGGAGAATGTAGAGGAGCAGGTGGATGCCTCGTCTCTAGTCCACGTCCCCTCAACACCGTCTTATTGGAGTAGCAGATGAAGAGCTACAATTGGGAACCCATGCAAGACTTTTTGTGACATGTCCATACCGCATCGATTATATGAAAGACAAAATGCACTCTGACAGCCGTTCAGAAGATACTCTCACGTTGAGACAGTGGAAGGATGTTATTAAGAAGGATGCCCACTGCCAAAGTGCCAGAATGCAGCTATGGGAAATATGGATGAACTCTAAGCAAAAGTCTGACGACAACAGAATGATGTCATGAAGAAGATATCTGAACCTTTGCTGAAATTATATGAAAATACTTAAGATTGACGGTGTAACTGAAGCACTAAGTGAAACATGTATCTAAAAATGAAGTAATCATGAAAATAAGAAGATGAAGTAACTTGCTAACCAATAACTGTAAATACACGGTAATGCAAGATAGAAAAAGCATATAGATGCTTGCTAAAAAGTGGTATATACATAATGTTTAAGACGTCCATTGTAGGAAAATGGACAATGGCCCGTGTTAAAGAATCAGCCCAGCTACCTCAAAATATGAGCCTAGGATTGCAAATTGAAGAACTGTTGAAGAAGCAGTTTTTTTGTGTGCAGAATAAGGGAGTAACTTGGCCTGGGATCAAGTAGGCTATTTTGAGAGATGGGTGCAAAGTGCAAAGGGATTTGAATGAACAGGCCATGTGCGTAAGACATATTTATGCTAAGATTATGAGAGACGAGGACATTTGCAGATGCCAAGTGTTGGACAACCACGAAGGGAAAAGCCTATGTGTGGTGGAGTGAGCAAGTCTCTAAAGGCCAGAAGGGATAATGACACCCTGTTTAATAAAATCAAATAGCAATAATTGAGAGGCGGAAATGGACAAAATCGTGGTCTCCTAACACGTGATGAAGAACTAAATTAAAATAGTGGTGTGCTCGCATTCCCTCGAATGTCCCAGAACAGTGAGCAGACTACGTGGTCAACTACAAACGATAGACTTTGGCTCAGAATTGGGTCAATTACATATGATGGGCTAGTTGGGAAAACAGAGAACAAGTCGATGCAGCTCGAACGCCTAGGTTTTGTTTTCACTCACATGCTGCTAGACGAGCCAAAGGTCCAAGCTTGAATAGGGATGCCAACCAATCAAAAGGCTTGCCATGCACTTTCATATACAATGTTGCAGTTATTAGTCCACTGCCATATTATCTGCTATAATCAGTCAGTGACATACATAGAAGTAGCACAGGGCGTGTCCTACAGACAAGGGGGAGCAAATTAGATATTACCCATACATAATTCTATAGGTAGATATGTTCCCCTAATCCAATCCCTCCTGGTGATAGGTTTTATGAAATGGCACATAGGATGATGTCATAAATGACGTATGTGAAAGTATATAAACTCTGTACATGCAAGATGATGTTTGGATATTGAGCATCTACTATGATAGCTGTCATATTGTCCTGCTTTCTTTCGTTGAGATTAAAGTAGTATTTTACCAACTTGCTTTGGTCTGTACGGTTATTTGGTCTGAAATAATTACTGGTAATTCCATCTAGTACACAGAAGACGCTTCAAGGTGCTAGAGCGCAGTGTCTTCCCTGGTGATGGTGTTTTTGAAGGAAAAGGCTGACTCACTTCTTGATCTTAGGGCCTTTGGGGCTTTGGAGTCATGATGCAGAACACACCACAGCCGAAGGTGAGTATATTTCTAAGAAACTAGCATTGTACATGCACCATACATGTGGAAAGTACAAGACACAAGCTGGAGCAGATTGGTTGGAGCCTAACCAGTCACAGAGTGGCTGCCTTCAATTCAGGCCAGACTCATCATGTTCAGAATAGCAAAGGAGAGGCCAGCAGTGCCATTTCGGACACTTCCTGGACATTAGAGATCCGGAAATAATTGCATTGCCCAGGTGTCAAGTGGCTGCTCCATGATAAGCGAGCTGTGAGCAAACCTACCTGCACTCACGCAAGCATGTGGTGACGCTAACAAAAGTCAGTACAGAATATAAAAGGACGTAGGCTCAGCACATGTGCCAGTGGATTCTGGACAACCATTAACTATGGCTAGAGTGAAATCCTTAGCAGCAGATCACCTAAAGATTGCCAAGGGCCTGATGCTCTTATTAACATCAATGCCTAATACTGTATCCAGGCAGCTGGAGGGGGTCTCTGACCTCCAATATCAAAATGAGGTTCCTGAGAGCAGGTCCAGTAGCCTGGGCAGGATACAACAACTAGCGACAAGGGCAAGATGGATGGCTCTTATGAAGATATCACCCCCCTGCTAGCATCCCCTACAACATGTGCACAGAGTAAACAATCATCTACTAGCATACCCATCCATGGGTTTGACACTCAAGGAGCACTGTCTGCATTGGGACCCAAATGGCCATGTGGGTAGAGAGACTCAAACTGTATTTTGAGACCACTGTTGGGATGCAGATGCAATGTCCCCAACCATGGAAAGAGGTTAAGGCTGTGCAAATAGTATTAGCAAAGAGAGCTGGTCATTTAGTGTCAGTTTTTTGACATTTTGTTTGGTAGTTCTGCACACGTGTTATTTGTAGTTAAGGTTTGACACACTTTAGAAAGCATAACTGAGCCTAACACGAAGAAAAAGAGCAACAATGTAATAACGTTGCTTATTATATTTAGATGTTAGAGTAAGGGCATTTTTTAATAGATTTGCAGTAGGTAATAGTGACACATAATGTGCTTTGGTTGTATTAAGGATATTAAATTCAGTTTAGCTTTTGGTAGTTGGTAAAACGTAGTTGAAGTGTTTAACAGCCAGATAGGGTAAATGGGTAAATGTTGTGCTTGCGTAACATGAGTGCTGTCTGCCATTTTGGATTAGGCCTCGCTAAAAGTTGTTGCTTCAAGGAGTTAGAGGATTAGTCCGCCCGTTGGAAACTTTTGCTTTGTACATTTATTTAGAATGCATGCACCCTATCCCCAGCGAATGATCAGACAGTCAAGGCTAAGGCAAGAAGGGAGACAAGCAGAGCAGATAACAGCTAATTGTGTCAGGTGGAGCAGCCACAGGAGCTGGCAACGTAATGTTGGTTTTGTTCAATCAGATTAGTGCTCCAGCTGTGAAGGACGAACGTTATGAGACTATGGCCTGGTGTCAGGCACTGCCAGGATGTCGAGGTAGGTCTGGAATAATAGTGCGCCCATTGAAAAGTGGCCTGCCTACTTGAACTACAAGTGTTTGGTTAAATAGAGAAAATAAATACGAGAAATGAATCTCCAAGAACGGTGCCTGGACTGTGTTTTTTATAAAGTACCTGGTTCCCAAGAGAGATAGAGTAGGGGGCATGTCCGGGGTGCAACATGTTCTCAGATGGGAGTCACAAGAGGTGATCCCAAAAGAGTACAGCTCCAAGGTCAAAGAAGCCATTCGGGAGTGCCAAACTGTCTGGTCTCATGAGGAAGCATTGTATTACCAGGTGGTGTTGACCTCATTGTTTGCATTAGCTCCCTGATTGGGTTCCCTCAGGGGTGTGAACATCACAAGTGGTCCAAAGTTGTTTTCACCAATAAGGAGAATACATTATTGATACAAATTACCTGAGTATTATGGACCAATCTGCTGACTGCATTTAAGTTATCTTGTAGGGGGTTGTATTTAGATATGCACGACAAATGGGGCAATGAACTAAAGGGGATGTTTAGATTTTTTATAGGTGTTGGCCATTGGGGAATGTGGGATTATGTAGCATCTGATATATTTTTGCTTATGCTAATGTGCTGTTTACCACTATAAAATATGTAACTTAGATTAGGCGTGTCGAATGTGGCTTCAGTTTCTCAGTTCTACAGGACTGACTGACACTCCCGGCTGCATTTGCACCTAATAAAACTTTGTTTCTCTTGCAAGCTGTGCACTTATTATTGATCCTCTTGGAAGTGATTTTTTGTCGATCGCTTTTTGGGTCTGCCCTAACACCACAAAAGACTTAGAAGCAGATGCAAACAAATAATCTGCTCTTCTATGTTATGCTGGCCCAGGAGTCCACAAAATATTGAAGACACTGGGCCTCATTACAAGTATGGAGGTAGCCATGCCGATGTTAGCGGCATGGCTACCCTCATACTGGGTCCGGGTTCCCTGAATGGGTAAATACTGGGCGATTCCGACCTTGGAGGGCCCGGTATTTCCCCATCCAAGGAACCCGGACCAGGTACATCTCCATTCGAGCCCCCAGGCGTCCTTACCGGGTCCCGTGAGCAAACCTCGTAATGAGGCGGTAGGGGATTAATGGGGCCGGCAGCTCTGCCGGCCCCATTAACCCCGTACCGCCAGGGTCGCAATGAGTAATGACGCCCACTGACTCCCAATGACACATAATATAGTGAAGCAAAGAGAACTCTAGCAGATTATTTCAGCCCTCAAGCGAATGCTGACTTTGAATGTTTTCAATTGAGACAAGCCAGGCACACCGCACTTGAACTGACTGATGCTTTCCAAGCCTGGCTCTGTCACTTGGCGTCGATGTGAACCCTCCTAGATAAGACGGCGGAAGTTAGAGCTCAAATTATTCAAGGAGGTCACTCCAACAAGCTACCTCAGCAGATTTTAAGAGAACCAGGCCTTACTCTCCAGCTCATGAACTCATGGAAGTGAGAGCAGGGAAGATGGAAGCAGTGTTCCAGTCCATAAATCATCAAGAGGTGCAATATATTGCAAAAAGGTGTCTGGGGAAACCCAATGGATTTGGCCAAACCTCAAACCAAAAGCCAAAATAGTTACCCAAATCACAGACAACCAGAAACACATTTGATTACTGTGGAGGTCCAATACCTCCCATAAGACATTTTTCTGCATGGGAAGCCGAATGCAACACATGTGTCAGAATTGGGCACTTTGTGATAGTTTGTAGATCTAGCAAATGTGTTCCTCCTTCCAGAGGATCTCGTCAGCAGCATGTGATCGTGCGCCACTTGAAAACAGCCACTAATCAGGAACCTGAGGATTCTGATGATGAGCATGCTCAGTTCATGATCTCAATGTTGGGGCGAAAACCAGGCAAGAGGAAACAACCATGATGTACAATACTGAAGAGAGGGAGACCCATGTCTGTGCTGTTTGGAACTGGGCATCTGTGAAAATGATGAGTGTGTCGCAGTTTACCGTCCTGCAACCACGCCCTAATCTAAGGTGCACCAATGTTGATATTTTTGCATATGGCTGTGACACGCCCATTCCACTGCAAGCGCAAAGCCTGATAGAAATTTCAGCATGACGATGTGAGGATAGAAGGCAAAGTATACATTACACCAGCTAACAGAATGAACCTGTTAAGCTGCAACACAGCTGAAGAACTAGAATTGATCAGATTTGCTTTTGGGGTGCATGTGGAGGATGTTGAAGATCTTCTGCATGAATTCAGGATTATTTTTGAAGGCATCATATGTCTGCACACTCACGAAGTTCGATTGCAGATCGACCAGACAATGCAGCCCGTTGCCCTTTAGTACCCGTGCGTACCTTTCCATCGTCGGCATAAGGTTGATAAGGAAATGCATAAATTGGAATAAAACTGGCATCAACGAAAAGGGACAAGGCCCTACACCATGTGTGTCTACCATCAGAATGGAAGAAAACCCAAGAATCAAGGCCAAACCTGCATATGCCTGGACATGAGCATCACGAATAAGGCTGTGACGCGAGAAAGACATCCGACTCCCATGCTGGATGACTTGCTGGTGGAAAGTCAAGCATCCAAGTTCTTTTCTAAAATGAACTTAAGAACGGGTTACCACCAGATCCCGCTTCACAAGAATTTGAGGTACATAAGGACCTTTCTTGTCACACATTTGAGCCACACAGGTAGAAACGCCTGAGTTTTGGAATTTTGGAAGCAGACAAAATATTTCAAGGAGTTACAGCAGGAAGCCCTGGTGTCGTGAATGTCAGCAAAGACATTCAGATTTTTGCCAAGTCATATGTTGACCAACGCAACTGCTTATGCACTGTCCGGAAGAGAATTCAGTAGCATGGCCTCACACTTAGTAAGGAGAAAAAATTATTTCTCAAAGACCGTCTCAAGTATTTCGGGTTCGTCTTTCACAAGGATGGGGTGGTGGTGGCTGACCCCCAGAAAGTAACGGTCATCAAATCTGTTCCTGCCCTGAAGAATCAATCAGATATTTGCAGAATCCTTGGAATGGTAAATTACTGTGGACGATTTATTCCACACCTTGCCACAGTGTCAGAGCCTCTACGTCGTCTTACGAGGGCTGTTGAGCGTGCGGAGTGGAGCTAACCACAGCAAGACGCTGTGGGTGCCACAAAAAAGGCTTTGGCTGGTGACACCAACATGCCCTACTTTGATCCCTGGTTGTTGATGCCAGCCCCCATGGCATAGGTGCAATTCTGAATCAATGTACTTTGGGCAATGAGGTTCTGATCATTGCTTTCGCAAGTAGAACCCCGACGTCCCATGATTTCAGGTACTCTCAGATTGAAAAGGGGACCGTCATATTTCCCCTATATCTTTATGGAAGACACACTGAAGTGCTTACAGGCCCGGAGCTTTTGAACCAGATTTTCAATGGATCCTCTCTTCGCCCGCCCCTTGGATTGAGAAGTGAACACTACAATCGCAGGAGTTTGACTTTGCCATGGAGCATCACCTGGATGCGGGCAATCTGGCTGACGTACTTTCGTGCCACCCCAGAGCGTCAACACCCGGTAAGTGGAGGGCGGCGGCAAGGTTGGAGATTCAAGCAACTTAGAAGCAGAGGATCACAAACCAAAGGCACAGCTCACTGGAAAGAATTCACAAAGTATAATCTACACAGGACTGAGCTGGCCCAACATTATCTCATTAGTCTTTTCCTTAGAAAGCAGGGTCAGTCAGTGGCAAAAATAATTCTTCTTCTAAGGGGATCGTGGCTAGTAGTCCCAGCATCACTCATGAAAAAGGTATTTGTATTTGGTTTATTTATAAAGCGCAACCAGGCCCAGGGGCATACGGACACGTACGTTTTTTGATCATGTTACATAAGAGTACAGTTACATTAGCAAGCAGTAGGCAACAGGTGTTACACCTCGCCCACGCAGGCCACCAAGGCATCAGTGTTATTATTATTATCGTTATTATTATTATTATTATTATTATTATTATTATTATTATTATTATTATTATTATTATATATTTATTTATTTGTTTGTTTGTTTGTTTGTTAGGCGCCGCAGGCATTAGGGCGTCACAATGAGATAAGTACATGAACATAAAAGTGGGAACATGGAAGGGCAGGACACTTGGCAAGCCAAGACAAAAAGGGCTGTTTTAAATTCGGAGGGAGTTTGTTCCAGCCAGCTGCTGCGCAGTTGGGACAGGCTCTTCCTAAACAGTTAGCTTTTTTGTGTGAGTTGACTACAACGAGTCCTTGAGCTTCTGATCGCAGCACTCGGGCAGGCATGTAGTTGACAATTTTTGATTTCCGAAAGACTCGGGCATTGCCATACAGGCACTTATGTATCAGAGTCACAGTGACTTGAATAAGATACGGTTTTCAATCTTCAGCCAGTGAAGATCACGCCTAGCATTGTTGATATCATCTGATCTTGCTTTTTGCTTAATTATCCTGACTGTGTTATTTTGAATGAGTTGATATTTTGACAAGCATTGCTTACTGGCTCCAAGCTAAAGTGCATTGCCATAGTCCAGGCGGGAGAGGATGGTTGCTCTGGCGATGGTAAGAGTACGAGAAAAGGTTTGGTTCCCAATCCTGCAAATGGCTGTAGAAGGGCGATATTCTTGCACTGCATTCCATGGCAATCACCTGGCCTTGCCAAGGCTCTGGCACCTATACAATCCATAGTCAGAGGGGGAAACCTATGAGAGTGTGTGAGTTTGGGTTTAGTCTCTTTGCCCAATGGATTGCACACATTTATGGTAATAGATACATGCTCACGGTATCTAGAAGTGGAAATAGTTGCATGCATGGCAACGCTGTTGGTGGTCCACAAGCTGTAATAAATGATTGCTATTTATGCCCTCCCAGTGAGCAGCTGCTGCACTTTGAATGGACTGGGGATTAAATAACAGATAGTCAGGTAGTCCTGATCTAAATTAATTTCTGTAGTCCATGTATGAAACCATTGGTACCTGGACTACAATTCTAAAGCCCTGTGAAGTATAATAAAGTGATAAATGTATGTTATATGTATGCAGACTAATGCACTTACCTTTATTAGCACCCTGGGCAGTGGTGCTAGCCCATCACAGAGCTTGGAATGCCAGTTGTATTCACTAGTACAAGCTCATATTCCGAACTGGCCCAATGCAAGGTGGCCCTTGCCCTGTTCCCCACTTGCTCCCACCTCACTCCCCCGGCACCTATAGCACCGATGAAAAAGCACAGGCAGGTACTAATGGCTGAATCAAATAATGTAAAAATGCAAGTCACTTTCCTTCTTTCCGCAACATCTTTGAGAGGGAGTTAGCTTACAGTGTTCATTAAGACAGAGTAAACAACATTGAAAATGGGTTGTCAGAGAACCGGTATTGAAGGCCAAAAGCAGGGACATCATGTAGGGGTCGCCAGGGGTCACAACAGCGACCCATGAAGTCTCCTTTGTACCCCTGTGGTCTCCTTTGCTACCCCTAAAAAAATATTTTTTCAAAAAACATTTTCTTTTTTTAAATTGAGGCTCCTGGGCTGTGACCAGTAGCATGTGGCTCTTTGTTTCAGGGGTCACTGCTTTTCTGGTAGCTATAGTCGGTAAGCTAGCTCAGTGGGTAGAGCGCTCGCAGCTGCAATGTGTGTGTGATCTGCAGGTTGCAGATTGGACTTCTGGCAAGGTCAACTCAGCCTTTCTTCCTGCTGAGGTTGATACATGAGTACCAAAACAGGTTCGGTGCTATTGTATGTATATTTGTTCTATATGAAGCGCTTAAGTGTTATATAATAACACATCATTATCGGTTGGCCTTCGACATCTGCTTGCATTTACAGTAATTTGGTAATATGGGCCTATACGCACTGATATTAACAATACATATGGTGATCCATTCTTCTATGCAATGTATATCACTTTACAGTGATACCATAACCATATTTTTCACAGTGTACTTAGAAATTATGCTATGTGATGCCACTTCCTGTTTTTTCAAGGGGTGAGAGGTCATGTTCAGTCGCTTCCCGTGATGTCCCTTTGGGGTAGGTTCAGATGACATCACTTCCTGTGATGTCATCAGAGGTCAAGAGTTGTGTGGTGTCAATTCTGCTCCCCCTGGCATTTTGGTGAAATGACGTCCCTGGACAAAATGTGAGTTTTTTGTCTTTTAATTTTTTTTGGCCTTCAGCGCCCTCAGCTGAGAGCCCTTAACTTGAACTGCGGGCCATTGTGTGCAGGATTGGCCTGCCAGCATGGTTAATATCACTTCATTATAGCCTTTAGAGTGTTCCAAGAGCATTCTCATTGGAGAACCTGCTGTCTGTATGAACCAGTACAGCCTGCAGATGTGTTCATGTAGTCTGCAGATTGTTCAGATAGTACCTGGAGCCAATTCCTTTTTACAGCCTAGGCAAGTCTATGTACTAATAACTTCTATATACTTCAACATACTATATGCTATCAAGCTCGACACGGCTTATTATAGCTCGACAGACCACCCACTGTGGCTGCACCGGACGTTATGGACCATAAGCCTTTCTTAAATGCCCTTGTTATGTTCAGGAAGTTCATCAGCACCCGTGAAGGGGGCACTGTCCAGTCAGGATGCTCGGAACGCGGGCTATATAATATGATGCGAGCCTGCATTCTGAGCAGCCTAGGTGATGCTAGCCAGTGCCCCGTTCCCATCGCTGCTCCTCTCCCTTCTGCCACCCCACTTAGCACCTGTGTAGTTACTCACGCTGGTGTTAAGAGAGCCATTTAAAAAAATAAACTTTCCTAGCTTTATGACCAGCGCTGCACCCGGTCATCAACACTGAAAATGGACTTGGGGAAACAGTGGTGAATCTGTGTGACACAGCGGTGCACCCTGTCATCAACATTGAAAAGGGACTTGGGGAAACAGTGGTGCAGCTGCGTGACCCAGTGGTGCACCCGGTCATCAACACTGAAAATGGACTTGGGGAAACAGTGGTGAATCTGTGTGACCCAGCGGTGCATCCGGTCATCAACATTGAAAAGGGACTTGGGGAAAACAATGGTGCAGCTGCGTGACCCAGTGGTGCACCCGGTCATCATCACTGAAAAGGGACTTGGGGAAACAATGGTGCAGTGCTGGGCCATGCAGCGAAGTACGTGTATTTAAAAAAAAATAATAATAAACCATTATCACCCCCATAAAAAACTATTCTGCGAGTGAATGCCGATTTTCCCCAGGGCGAGGGTACCATTGTCAGTAACGGCTTCGCTCGGGCCCTATCTAAGCGATAGGGTCGGCCCGCTGCCGCGGGGCATATCGCCCGGGCATGGTCTTGGCCCTGTTATGTAAAGGTTAATTATGGTGCTATTTAGTTTGATTTTCTATCCTTCTTAGTAGAGCAGGTGCCAATTCTTCAGCTATATATGTCATGACTGTTGTGTCTAATCCAGTCATCCAAGAGCTACTTCAAAGTAGTAATTTGCAGATATGTACCTTACTTCGATTTAACAAGTGTTCCTCTTCAGATTCTGCGATACAATAAACGCAATTCCGTCAAAACATCATTTTGCACGAGATGAAGCAGCTGCCATCACAGTGGGGTTTTATCTTAAGTGGTTCTTGATATCAAGTATCAGAAGTTATGATATGCTGCCCTCTGCAGGAATACCGCTGTACTGCTAGCAAAAGGCGTTTCCTCGCATGACACATCCATCCATGCTCACAGAAAATTCCAAATGCTCCAGGATGAAATCGAAATGGTCCAACAGAAACACTCTGATAACCCATTCTATGCTGGTACTTGCATACATTTAAGGAGGTATCATAGTCAGATTATATGAAAAATCTTACCACGTGTCAGGGGTAGTGAAATCACACAACCTTTGATCTCTGATGACATCACGTGAAGTGATGTCATTTGACCCCCAGCCCGGAGTGACATCATGGAAAATGGTGGTACATGACCTTTCATCCGTTGACAAAACAGGCAGTGGCTTCAAATAGCATTGTTCCTAAGTACACCAAGAAAAATAGGGTTTGTACTTTTTTACCGAATCTAATGGTTCGCTTGATCCATTAGATCTAAAAATGCTACCACCAAAGGTTCGAACACGAAAAGTTCGATCCTTTGGTGGTAGCATTGTAAAAAAAGAAACGGGCTGCGGGGGTGTCCCCTGCATCCAGGGACGCCATTTCACCAAAATGCCAGGGGTAGTGGAAGTGACATCACATGACCCTTGACCCCGATGACATCACGGGAAGTGATGTCATTTGACCCCGCCCTCAAGTGATATCGCGGGAAGCACTGGAACACGACCTTTCACCCGTTGACAAAATAGGAAGTGGCATCACATAGCATTGTACACTACGAAAAATATGGTCACGATATCACTATAATGTGATGTGCATTTCATACAAGAATGGATCGACATATGTATCATTAAGATCAGTGTATATAGGCCCATATTACTAAATTACTGTGAATGCAAGCAGACATCCATGACCAAATGGTAATGATGTGTTGTTATATAGCACTTATGCTTAAGCGCTTTATATAGAAAAAATGTACACCCAATATCACCCAACCTGTGTTGGTACTTATTTATCGACCTCAGAAGGACGGAAGGCAGAGTTGAGGCATTTAAGAACAGGCTAAATCAGCGACTCACCCCCTGAAGTGTGCCTGAAATAAAGCTTTGATTAGTCTAGCAATTATTGTGTAGAATTCCAGAAAGACACATTATTTGGTGTTCCTATTCTTTCTTATTTAGGGTCAGTGCTGAAAGTGTTAGACTTGTGGCACTCCTGTTTTTTTTAAAGGGGCCTGTACAAGAAACAAGAAAGCCAGCCACTCCAGAAGTAAAGAGCCACATGGTGCTGGCCACAGCCCAGGAATGCATTACCAAAAAAAAAAAATTTTTTTTTTTTATAAAATAGAGGTCGCAAGGGAGACAACAGGGGTAGCAAAGGAGACCTCAGAGGTCGCAGTTACGACCTCTGGCGACCCCTAAATGACATCCCTGCCTGCATCGCCCCGCTCACTATACTTCATAGTATAGTGAGAAGGGGTTGTGGGAGACACCCCTGCAGCCTTCACTAAAAAAAACGGAAAACAAAAACGGGGGCTGCGGGGGTGTCCCCTTCAAACCCCCGCTCACTATACTTTACAGTATAGTGAGCGAGGTTTGCGGCGGCAACCCCTGCAGCCTTACGTAAAAATAAAAAAAATAAAAAAAGAAAAGTACCTAGCGCCGCCGGTTTCCGATCACGGAAGTGAAAGGGATCTGGCGCCGCAGGGACTCAGCGTGAAGAAGAAGGTAAGTGGGGTTTGTTTAGGTTGGGGTGTGAGTGGGGGTGTGTTAAGCGTGTGGGTGTGTCAAAGGTGTGTTGTGGGTGTGGGGGTGTGGGTATGTACGTGTGTTCGCATGAGAAAGGTGCAAACTTTTGGTAGTTTGCACCTTTCTCATGCGAACTATCCGGCCGCGGCAAAATCAGCCGTGGTCGGATCACGTAGATATGAAAAATATGGTTAACATATCATTATAGTGTGATATACATTTCATACAAGAATGGATCGCCATATGTATCGTTATTATCAGTGTGCATAGGCCCATATTACCAAATGACTACGAATGGAAGCACACCTCCAAAGCCAAATGATAATGATGCGTTATTATATAGCACTTACACTTAAGCGCTTTACATAGAAAAAATAGACATACAATATCACCCAACCCGTGTTGGTACGGATTTATCTACCTCAGAAGGATGATAGGATGCGTTGAGATGTTTAAGAACAGACTAAATCAGTGACTCACCCCCTGCAGTGTGCCTGAAATAAACCTTTAATGAGTCTACCAATTATTGTGTAGAATTCCAGAAAGACAAAAGATTTCTTATTCCTATTTTTTCTTATTTAGGGCCACTGCTCAAAGAGTTACACTTGTGGAACCCCCTGTTTTTTTAAGAGGCCTGAACAAGAAAGCCAGTCTCTCCAAAAAAATAAAGAGCCACATGGTGCTGGACACAGCCCAGGAGGTTACATTAAAAAAATCCTTTTTTTTAGGGGTAGCAAGGGAGACCACAGGAGTAGGCCTGGCGACCCCCAAATGACGTCCCTGCCACGTGTTGCGAAACCAGTCGAATAAAAACGATCGGCGGACTTATTTGTGAGCACACCACATCTGTGCAAGAGGAGCACTGTACTGATATGATATGATATGATATGGCATTTATAACGCGCCTATACACAAGTGTGTATAGTGTGGCCTTCATTCTCGGAATTCCATTAGCAGGTACAAAACATGGACTAGTCTTTACACAGAGTGCATGGGGTGGGTATGCTGATCTCCCACAGCCACGGAATGCTGCACTGCCACTGTGTCCTGATATGCAATCTTGCACTATCTAGCAGAAATACTGTCAGTGGATTAGCCATACATCCGTGTTATGTCTTTGCATCCTGTGTGCCACCCTTACCAGGAGAAATGAAATGGAATAACCATTTATGAGACCAATGTAAACGTCATGAGTGGTATTCCTGTGAACTGAGGCTTATGGAGGCACACAGTGACTAGAAAGAGTAGATTGACAATTAGTACCAGGCGAGGGGGGTGTGGCAGCCTCCTAGCCAATAAGGAGGTTTAGAACGGGGTCTTTACCAGACCAGGAAAGGCCACGCCCTGAGCCTCCTCAGAGCGGGTGCCCACCCCCTGCGTCCTATTCCCCCACCCCCTTTTCCACATAACCTCACCCCTCCATACCCCCACCGCACTTGTTGGCGGTCTCCGGATGCCGCCGTCCGTGAGCCCCCCACCCCCCGTGACACAGAGACACGGAGACAGTGTTGTTCTCAGTGTGGGCTCCCCGGTGAATGTGATGTCACCAGGAACGCCCTGTTTATTTAACAGCGCACGCGACGGAGTGAACGTCACCCCGTCGCGTGCGTACCCTTAAAGGGCCAACGCCACACTCCTCCTTTTCCATAACAACAAATTGGAAACAGAAGGGACTAACTATCACACGTTTATAAAGCACACAACTCTGTCAATTCCAAAACCCCCATTTATTCACAGCCACCCTGGATCCCCCGCGGGTACCTGTCACGGCCTGACCATTAGCCCCCGGTCAGCCTCCCGAGCTCAGTCCGTCACATAGTCTGTAAAACGGGCAGGTTTCCCACGCCCTGTTCTCAGGGGGTACCTCCTGCCAACGTCCCTAGCCGGTGTCTCTTGGCCGGGTCTGCCTCGAGCTGGAGAGTCCGCGGCGGGGCTGTCACCCCCACCTTCATCCAAGGCACCCTCACCCTCTCGGTTGTCCGGGCTGTCCACTCTCTGGTCGCCGATTCTCCTGAAGAATGAAGCATTCCTTGTTACAGACGACGTCCCATCAGAAGCTGTTACCATAGAACCCTTGACCGCCACGACATCTAGAGGAGCGGGTTCATACGTGAGGGACAACTTTCCATGTGGGTGACGATTCCTCACCAGCACCTCGTCTCCCAGCGCGATGTGTGGGGGCCTTAGGCCCCTCCGGATGTTTTCCATCTGCGTCCTGACTCGTCTGTCCTCTTCGACCTGTTCATTGTCAATGACGGCAGGGTCCCTGTCCCCCACCTCCGGTATCACGTCTCTCGGACATCTCTGGAAGAGAGCCTCCGCCGGGGCCACACCCATTGATGAGTGAGGTGTGGTCCGATAGCCCCGCAGGAAGACGTACAGGGCCCTCTGCAAACACTCGCCCTTTCCATGGGCGATCCGAAACACTTTGTTGAGGGTGCGCATCATGCGCTCTGCCTCCCCGTTGGCCCGGGGCCACAGTGGGGTTACCCGCCGGTGTTGAATGCCATACTCCTTCATGAGCTCGGCAAAACTCTCGCCTTGGAACGGTGCCCCGTTGTCGGAGCATAGCACAGAGGGCAGGCCATGGGTGGCGAAAATCTTCTCCAGCGCCACCACCACGTTCTCAAATGCGACGGACTCTATGAACTCTACCTCCGGGTATCGAGACCACTCGTCCACCACAACTAGGAAGTGAGTGCCTCTCGACGTGGACCCGGAGTCTGCGTGTACCACTTCCCATGGCCGGGTCCCTCAGGGCATCGCTTCAATGGACGGTTCCCGCTGGGCCGGTGCCGCAGCCTGGCACCACACGCACAACGCCACAAATGTTTCCACCTTCCGCTCAAGTTCCGGGAACCACACCTTCTGGCGGAGGCGAGCTTTGGTTTTGGGCGCCCCTTGGTGACCCTGGTGCACCAACGCGATGACCTGTGCCACTTTGGCCTGGGGCAGCACGATCCTCTCACCCCTCAGTAGCAGCCCCGACTCTGAGAATGTCAGTTCTTCTCTCACTCTCCATAACTGCTCAAGGGCCACTCTGGCTTCACATGTCCTGCGTTCCAAGGCCTCCAGTACCGTCTTCCAGGTACCCTTCTGCATGGCTTCCCTCAGGATGGCGAAACATTCGTCGCCCTTGGACGCAACCTCGAGTTCTTCTACCTGCATGGAGTTGGGGGTGGCCGTCTCCACTACCAGACGGACATGTTCATCGGCCTCTTCCGCTGATGCAGACTCCTGCGAGTCCCTTCCCGGGTGACGAGATAGGTAATCTGCCGCGTTGTTAGCCCCTGGACGATATGTTAACGACACTCCATACTCGAGCAGGGCGAGCATCCAGCGCTCTATTCTCACTGGTGGATGGGATCATGAGCCCGCCATGATCGGCAGCAACGGCTTGTGGTCCGTGACCACAGTCACGGGGCGCCCCAGAATGTAGAGGCGAAAATGTCTGCAACCCCACAGCACCGCCAGGGCTTCCCTCTCGATCTGGGAGTACCTTTGCTCGGTGTCGGAGAGCGCCTTACTGGCGTATGCTATGGGTCGGACCTCTTGGTCACTCCCCACTTGTGTAAGCACTGCCCCCAGTCCATATGGGCTGGCGTCCACCACGATCTCTGTCTGCAGGCTCGGATCGAAGAACGCCATGGTGTCGTCCGCCGCCAAGGCGCCTCTGATGTCATCGATTGCCGCCTGCTCAAGGGGGCCCCAGTGCCAGGTGGTGTCCTTCTTTGTGAGCGGTCTCAACGGCTCTGAGCGGGACGCCAGGTTCCTGATAAAACGGCCACAGTAAGTGACCATGCCCAAGAAGCTCCTCACCTCCGCAACATTCTCAGGCGGACGCGCCTCCTTTATGTCCCTCACTTTGCGGGGGTCCGGCGACACCCCATCCGCCTTAAACACGAACCCAAAGAATTCGATCGTTGTTTTCAGAAATTCACACTTGTCCTTGTGCAGGGTGAGTCCCAGCGAACACAGGCGCTCAAAGGTCTTGGCCAGGCGTGCCAGATGCTCCGTCTCAGACCTGGCATACACCAAGATGTCGTCGCTAATATTGAGGACTCCATCCAGGTCCGCTAGTGCCCCTCTTATGATGTTTTGGAAAACCTCTGCCGCGGAAGACACCCCAAAACTCAACCTCTTGTATCGGTAAAGACCTCGATGAGTGGTAAAGGTTGTGATGTAGCGGGACTCGGGGTGCAGGACCACCTGATGATAGCCTGCTCTCAGGTCCAGTTTGGAAAAGAACCTCGCCCCTTGCAGTTCGGCTATGATGTCATCGATGGTAGGGGTCAAGTGTCGCTCCCTCTTTATGGCCTTGTTGGGGAGTCGCATGTCCACGCAGATCCTCACCGCGTCCGGCTGTTTCGGCTTGCGCGCAATGACAATGGGAGACACCCACGGGGTGGGGCCCTCAACCTTTTCAATGATGTCCAGCCCCACCAGATTGTCCAGTTCTCGATCTACCAGATCCCTGAGATGAAAAGGAACTCGCCGGTGCTTCAGCGCCACTGGTTGGATCGATTCATCGATGTGGAGCCGGACTGGCTCACCCACCAACTGTCCAATGCCTTCAAACAGGGAGCTGTGTTTGGCCAAGAGCACCTGAATGTCGTCTAAGTACACTGAGTATGCGAATGTGACGATGCCAGCGCCTCAGCCGCAGCACAGCAAAGCAGGGTGTTGTCGCTCACCGGTGTGACATAGAATCTGGCCCGGATGTGTGAGTCACCATATTGGACATCAGCCACGAACACGCCATCCAGAGGAAGGGGCTGATCGCCGCCGAAAGCGAATATGCGTGCTCTCGGTGCGGTCAGCGTGGGCCGGGCCTGCATAGTATTATAGTGCTGTCTGGCCATCACATTCACGGACGCACCGGTGTCCACTAGCATCGGTACAGAATCTCCATTGACAAGCACGTTGCACCTGGGCTGTCTCTTGGAGCGGGATTTCAGCATGCTCACACTGGACACGAAGAAGACGTTCTCCTCATCCTCTTCTTCCTCCTCCCCTTCCTGAGGGGCCCCTTCGTCACCCTGGTCCACCTGAGCAATGTTGGACGCCCTCCGCACCTACCGCACTTAACCCCAGTCGCGGGGCATTCAGCTGGGTGTGGGAGATCGTACCCACACTTTGGGCACGAGGAAGTCGTCCCAGGCGGGCGCGGGCTCTGAATGTTCATGGGGCGCCTCGCTCCAGGGCCTCTTCCGACCGCGCAGACTTCCTCCACCTTGCCTGGGCGGGCACCAGCTTCCATTCTGGTCGCCCGCAATTCCGACACTTTGTGGCACCTTCCCAGTTCTAGGATGCGAGGAAGGGTGATGCCAGGCTCGCGCAATATCTGGCGCCTCAGTTTCCCAGAGACACACCCCTGAATGAGTTGGTTGCGAATCATGACTTCAGGGTCATTCCACGCACACGGCGCCGCCAGTCTCCGCAGCCGGCCATAGAACACATCCAGAGTCTCGTCATCCTTCTGTCGGGCCGTTCCCATGAGAAAACATTCATAATCTGCATTGGCCATTGGCAGAAAATGATTATGGAGGGCATCCTTTGCCGCCGCAAACGACCCATCCGCCGGCTGCAGGGACAGAAATATCTCGTGCACTGCTGGGCCAGCAGAGTACAGAAGAGTGGCCAGCTTGCTGTCGTCGCTTGTCTCCATAGTGGCCCTGAAGTACATCTCAAGCCTATCCATCCACATCTTCCACCTTCCCAGGCTTGATGGAGCACCCGAGGTATCAAACTCAGGCATTGGCTGTAGGGACCCAGGTGGTTTCAACGGGGGAGCAGGCGGAGGCGCAGCTGCAGCAGCAGCAGCTGCTTGACTCATGGTGGAAAGCGCACAGGCACCCCAGAAGATGTAAGTGATGGGGCCGCAACTCACCACCAGCAGTCAGCCTCTAGAGATGGTTTGGCTTCTGCCTCTCACCAGGCGCACTCCTCGCAGATGTATTGCTCCAGCCAGCATGCAGACAAGGAGGTGTCCAAAAATTGAGCAGGGGGAAAGGCTCCTTCAGCAGGCTTCCCATAGAGCCTTGCCCATCTACTCGGTGAAAAACAGTGAAAATGTCAATGAATCATTCTGAAATTGACACGTGTTGTCTCCAGCGACTATCCGCCGCTGAAATATCCAAAAATTATGTCCGGATGGCTCACCGACGCTTCGTTATGAAGCCGTGAGTCTCCGAGGCCTATTCATCAAAATGGCCGCCGGCCGCGTGTATCTCTCCCTTCTCCGCGGTCAGAATTCGCTGGAGCGCTCACGTCGGATCATCTACGCTCCCAGCTAATATCTCCGCCTGTTCCAGGGAGTGATCCCGGCACTCGTCGCCACTGTTGGCGGTCTCCGGATGCCGCCGTCCGTGAGCCCCCAACCCCCCGTGACACAGAGACACGGAGACAGTGTTGTTCTCAGTGTGGGCTCCCCGGTGAATGTAATGTCACCGGGAACGCCCTGTTTATTTAACAGCGCACGCGACGGAGTGAACGTCACCCCGTCGCGTGCGTACCCTTAAAGGGCCAACGCCACACCACTTACCTGCGCTGCTCTGTCCCTCGCTGGCACAGGGAATAGTACTGTTTATGGCACATCTCTGCCGCGCGAATAGCCATCATGTAAGGGGAGAAGAGATTGTGTGGAGTCCATTCTTTCCGATCCAATTCACCCATGTTTTTTTTATTTTTTTCTCCCGTTTTTCACACTATTTCTCAACTCAAGCAAAATAAATGATTAGTACACCGAAACATCGTGTCTATAGGGTACTAATAGCAAGGTAATGCCCCCATCCCAGCAAATCCCCTGGGTTCCACTGCTTAAATAGAAGGGTTCAAGTCATTGCTTCTCTCTGAAATTCTTGATCTCTGTCCTTCCGCAGCAGTGGCGGCTGGTGAATTTTTTTTTACTGGTTAGGTGGGGTGTAACAATTTGCCAACAATGTGCAGGGGCGATCAAGCATAGCGAGGAAGTCCAAATTAGCAAAGTGGGCCCCAGGAGAAGTTTCTCCCTTGAGGCAACATTTTAAATAATGGATTAAAATGGTGCATTTTACAGCACACTTTCTGTGAAAATTCGGGTAAAAAGCTACAAAGTTTACAATCAGTTGTGCAGGATAAGATCCATAAGATTGAAAATAATCCATTAGCTGCCAAGTCAACAACAGCGCACAGGAGCATTTCATGATACCTTTGCCCACTATATGCCAATATTCTGCCAATATAGAAAGAAATGTCATGCTGACTGTGCCCATACATGTCCATGCTGGCTGCACCAATATATGCTCATGTATGCTTTGGCCATGTTTCCAGTAATTATACTGCAAGAAAACATGCCCACATTGGCTCTGACAACATATGCCAGTATCCCTACGTATTAAAATACTCCTGTTGGCTTTGCCCTTAATGCCAGTGAAAACTGCAATGCCAAAGTAAGAAAATCTGTCCGGACTGGTTGCACCAATGTGGGTCTGTATGGCCACGTAATTACAATCATGTTGGCTTTGACCTTAGCACAGTGTAAAATGTCATGCCACAGCAAGAAGAAATGTTTTTGCTGGCTGCACACATGCCCCATTCAAGTAAGAACACTCATCATGTTGTTGTTTATCTTAAAACCAGTATAAAATGCCACAGTAAGAAAATATCTTTACCTGCTACACAAGTGATGTCCCCTTCCCTTATGTAAGAATGGTTCTATGTTAGTTGGCCACATTTATTTGGTTGAATACAAATTGGTTGAATTTGTTTTTACTGAACTTGTTACCACACAATGCAGGGGGGGGTCCTTTACAAGCTCCCTCGCCTACCCCTACACCCCATAACTCTCTATCAATATTCCTAACCCCAACCCACCATCTAACTATTTTCAGCAAAACAAATGCTGTAAAAAAAGTGGGAAAAATAGTACAACCAATTTGTATTCAACCAAAGTGGTAAATACTTTTAAGAACACTCTTCATATTGACTTTGCCCTTACCACCAGTATTAAATGCCATGCCACAGTAAGAAAACCTAAATGGGTGATGGCTGGAAGGTTTAGAATTCATCTTTAACCTCTGGCAATTGCTCTGGGCAACCCTCCAGACCATTGTTCTTTGCCTGCCAATCAATTACAAAAAGGGGAAAGACCATATGCAAATCAGGCTTGGTCGCAACACCCAAGAGGCAGTCCAGCCTGAACTGCTAGGTCACATCCCTTTTGCATGAGACCACAAGCATCCTCGGATATATTTCAGTCTCATTGGGCATCATCAGTGAGGGGGAGCTAGGGACTCTATGTCCAGGAGGCACGGGATCCACGTCTGGGTATACCCGTTCCAATCGGGGTGACAAAGCAAAAACAAAGAGGTCATGGCTGGAAGGTTTACAATTAATCTTAAACCTCTGGCCATTGCACAGTGCAACCCTCCTGACCATCGTTCTTCACCTCCCAAGCAATTACAGAAAGGGGAAAGACCATATGCAGATCAGGCTTGGTCCCATCCCCAAAAGGGCGTTCCAGCCCAAACTTCTAGGTCACATCCCTTCTGCACAAGCCAACAAGCATCCAAATACATTTTTCAGCCTCAATGGGTGTCATCAGTGAAGAGTAGCTTGGGTCTATAGGCCCAGCAGACACAGGACCCTTGTCGGGGTATACCCATCCCACTAAGGTTGACAAAGCAAAAACAAAGATGTCATGACTGGAAGGTTTAGAATTCATCTTAACCCTCTGCCATTGCTCTGGGCAACCCTCCTGACCATTGTTCTATGCCTGCCAAGCCATTACAGAAGGGGAATGACCATATTCAAATCAGGCTTAGTCCCATCTCCAAAGGTGTAGTCCAGCCTGCACTGTTAGGTCAGATCCCTTTTGCACGAACCATCACCTCTTTTTATTTACAGTAAGAAAACATGTCTTTGCTTGATTCTGCACAAATGCCTCCCATTCCCCATATGTATGAACATTCATCTTGTTGGATTTTCCCTTACATCAGTGAAAAATGCCATGCTGCCATAAGAACACCTGTCCAGACTGGCTGCATAACTATAGGTCGGTATGGCCACATAAGAACGCTCATGATGGCTTTGCTATTAATGACAGTATAAAATGCCATTCCAAAGTAAGAAAACATGTATTCTCTGGCTGCAAATGTGCCCCACTCATGCAGGAATTCATCATGTTGGGTCTGCCCTTAAAGCCAGTATAAAATTCCATCCCACAGTCATGCTGCAAAGACATGTTTTCTTACTGTGGCATGCTTGCTGCACAAATGCTTCCCCAATACCCATGTAAGAACGCTCATCACATTGGCTTTGCCCGTAACGCCTTTGTAAAATGCCAGGCCATTGTCACAGCATTTTACACAGGTGTTAGACCATGTGCACCAATGCCCCCAGGCTCCAGTCCTCCACACAAACACATATTCATACACATTTCCACAAACAGTTACACACCCACACAGCTTCTCTGAATCAATCATTAGCTCACCACACAGCACAGTGCATTTTCAGACTCACACTTACTCATGCAGATATACTCTGTCACTGTCACACACATGCAACCTGTTCAAATAAGCTCCATCTCTCTCACTCATACATTCACATGAACACATGCACACACAACTCATGCATACAAAACATTCCCTTATTTGTTTTTAAAACATCAATTTTAAACTTCAATAACTCGCTGCGCGTCATCTCGGTGGTCACATCTCAACTCGGCCCAACTAGATATAGATCCTGGTGGGCGCCCGAACCTGCTTTGACGAACAACGCTGGCTTCAAATGGCACAGATATACTGCATTTGAACCTGCTCGAGGCCTGCTTGCTGCTGGGCACACACGATCCACCATACCAGGACTGAGCTTAATCCACCCACGCCACTGCTCGAAACAGGGTTTGATGCCTTTGACCCGCCGGAGTAACAAAACAAGGTGCTATTAACCAATAACTGCCTCCTGGGTCCATATTGGGCTCCAGAGACTATTTAGGTGTGCACCTTTTTCACCCAAAGTCATATCCTTTCTGTGGTTAATAGTTTTCCTATCACCCCTGTCTTCATACTCAGAGTGCTGCATTCTTCTCTGTTGCATCTTCTCTGTTCTTTCCATAGGGCTGGATGTTGTACAGTGTTTTCTATTCTGTTTTATTGCAGATGGTGTGTTTGCTTTTAAAGTATAAATATATATAGTCATAGAACCTTGACTGGACATTTCCCTTTATTATGGACTTTGTTACTGTGTTGTTTTGGGTCACTAGTGGATCAGGTTCACTCAGCCCATGGTAACACAAAAGGCAAACTAGGTATATCTCTTATCTGTGCCTGTTTTACCTTTATGATTGTGCTGGCACTTGGTTTGTAGAAGTGTGGAGGCTGAATGGGCATTTTAGCCTCGACTCATACTTGTACTCCGGCCGGGCAGAATTCAATTCGTTATTCTAGTGGCAGCAGTTCTGATTTGAGACAGCTGCCTACAGCTCAGCCAGCCAAACTAAAAGTGTACAGTTAACATTAGTTTTCACTGCCAAGGTATTTTAGCAACCATGGAACTTCTTGACATGAGCATTTTGCACACCTCCAAAACAAGTGTCTTGTTTGAACTCTGTCAAGAAAGGCAACTTCCTCGTGGCATTATGGTTAAGAAAGTCGAACTTGTCAAATGCCTTGAAGCTTTTGAGAAAGCGAGGGGGTAACCAGAGTTCCAAGGGGGCCAGCAGTGAGCCCCACAAGCCGCAAGCATCCATTAGATCCTGCACTTCAGCCACGTCCAAACCTTTGTTGGGCTCTGGGGGAGTCTCGCTGGGGGTGATCCTGAAAGGCTCTACCTTCTAGAAGACAGACGGAGAGCCCTGGTTGAAAAGAAACAGAGGGAAGAGGGCACCTTCGCAGGGCAGACCCAGAATGCTGCTGAAGCCTTAAATGAAAAAAAGCAGAGGAACGATGTAATGTTGCCCAAGATGCAACCTGAGGGTCAGAAGGAGGCCGACCAAGCTTCCAGTGGGGAGGGAAGTGTCTCCAGAAGTTGCTCCCAAGGAAGAGAGGAGAGTTATTTTCAACTTGTTCAAAATGCTGGAGTGAGCTTTCTGCGTCCAGGATGTGGAAGAGTTGTTCTGGTGCACTGCCCTTATGAGCAGCCTACCTACGGTGGGAACTAATGTAATTATTCAGTTGACTCCTGAGGAGCAATGTTCCCTCTAATTATTTTTCAGAAGCGGTTGGCTTTCGTGCACACATAATTTTCCATGTGCGCAACTGACAAAGGAGGTAAGCCATTTTGTGAGCATGAGTAGCTAGTGTTCTATCAAATCTAAAGAGAGTTTGGACGGGAATTTCCCCCTCCACGACCTTTGCAATTCTTTTCAAATCCATGAAAAAAGTACATCTTACAGCATTTTCTCCAAAGATATAGGCTAAAAAAAGGTTCTATGTGATTAAAAAGAGACCTCATCAACCAGTCAAGGAATTCAATATCTGCCACCGTGTCTAGCAAAAGTACTCCTATGCACTTACAAATACATGTATGCACAAGAAAAAACATTGTATGCTCAGTATAAACAACGGATGTGACTGGCAAACAATTCAGACATGATGAATTATTTGCCAGGAGTGCGCCAGAAAATGTACCTCTGATTCTCTACATGCTTTTGAAGGGACAGGGCCTCTTCATCCTTGTCCTGTCACTTCTCTATAGGTGTATTCTGTGTGATTTTCACACAGGAGTCTTGTTTGGACCCTTGGCAGTGCAGCTCTTCATGTTTACCTTTTGGTGAACAGTACCCATGGAATAGCCTTAGGGCACTCATGGGAAGGGGTACACCCTTATACTCCTTGTGTATGTTTTTGTGAACATGTGTGTTGCCCACAGAGCAGGGTATGGGCTGGTGGCAGCTACGTGCTGACTTGACAATGGCTCTGAGTGTCCTCCATTTATGGGATACCCAGGCCCTTGCATAGGAATCAATTGATTCCTATACAAAGGCGTGATGGCCACCCGTGGCTCTTGGTTTCTTGTGCCGTTACCCCTTCTTTCTCAAGGTCCTGGAAAGCCCTGGTTCTGTTCCCTTCCCCTTAGTGGTTGTTGGGTGAAAGAATCATATATGGCTATGGGGCTATAGTCGTGGTGGAGTCTTCACAGGGACTGCTTGTTGTGGGTGCAACCTTGGGGTGGAGCCTGAATGAATGGTCAGTGGAGTCAATTTGCATTCTGTGTTGTGACTGTCTGTGTTTGGTTTTGTGACACAATGCCTAGGCCAGTCCTCACTGAAACAGGAGTGAATGCAGACTAGTGCTATGACAGGCTGGGGGGTTGGCCCCAATCCACATCCTGGGTTGAGGGTATCTGATCTGAATTTGGGAGAATGCTCTGAATGCCTGTGAGCCTGATAGGGTGCTGTGCGCATACCGGCACTTGTGTGTGATTGACAGGCTTAGACGGGCTCAGTCTGAGTGAATGGGGAGTGTTTTGTATAACAGGGGACCTCACACTCATCCTCCTTGTCACAGGCTGAAGTCAGAAACCTGAAACAAGCTGAAGTCATCTGAAGCATGTATCCTGGAATCCAGCTGTAGGAATAAGTCCTACTGCTACAACTCTTCAAGAATCCAATGGCTGATTTGCTGATTTAAGGACTGAACCAGATAGGTCCTGGATAGGTCATCTCTTCTCATAGCTACGAGGGGGTATCGGGCAACTGATGCTCTTCACCCGAAGTGTCCTGGAAGCCAGTCCTGTGTGACTCCCATCAGAGAAGGGATCTTTGTGGATCCAGAAGAGAAGTGCCTGCACATCTTGAAGCCAAGAAGTCCATCTGTGTCACCCATGGTCCAGAGGAGTGTTCATGAACGCTGGACACTAAGCTGATGAGTACTGCCCAGAAGATATGGTACACTGGCATAGTGTTGCTCGATGCCTGAAGCTGCCAAAATTTCAAATAATTGAACAATCTTTCATGGGCCACTTTCCTGCACTGGAACAGGTCCAGGGTCAACGTCTTCAGAGGAGTGTCCGCCGGTGGATTTCCCACCACCAAACACCAAAGAAGATGTCCCGAAAGTCCAGACTTAGTCGAGGTCTGCAGTTCAGTAAAGTGGTTGAGTCCAAGTCGCCAGAAGCCATCCTGTCATCCATGCTGTGGCTGCAGAACCGAAGAACCAAATGAAGGCCAACCGCAAAATACCAAAACCTGACACATACCACTGCAGCCATTGCCAGCGAAGGTCATCCACGACCACCAAGTGACCTATCTTCTTCAGCCAATCCTTTTGGAGGTCCACAGCAAGTTTCATCCTCGTGGGACATCCACAGGCAGCATAGCAACCTGACAACACAGACCATGGCGCCAGACCTGCATTGCTGCATTTCAAACACTGCTGGATTATTTTCACCTGTTCGGCACCAACGTCCCAGCAACTCATTCTTCCAGATGGACCATCCTTGAGGGGTCTCATCGAGTGAAGCCAAGAAACTCCACCACTTTTCCTGCCAATGTATTGTGACGAGGAAGAGTATATTCCACACTCAAGATTCATGCAGGGGTCCCAGATTCTTCATGGATCCTGTTCTCCTGTGGCTTCCCAGGTATATTGGGGTAGTGTGACCTGTAGAAAGAGAAGCAGGCTATTAATTAACATATTTGAAATGAGCTGTAATATACAACATAAAGTGCACCTTAACCTTTCCTTACAGGTTGTCCTCACAAAGTAATGCTTTTTTGGTCCTAAAGATAGAATTCTGTCAATGTGCTGAATATTGCCTGCCTTTCTACATTAATGTCTATGAAGTTACTCAATACATAGTAATTATTGTGCTTTTCATTAATTGGCAGCATTTGGTGCATTTTTACTGAATCTAAGAATGCTGTGGTACCACATAAAGTTGTATATATTATTTCCATTAATAGTGAGTACAAAGTGTGTTATTTATTGGTATAGGATCACCAGAACCTTATTTTATGTAATAAAAGAACTGTGTTAGCACATAACCTAGTGTGTGGACATTCCTTTGTGGGGTGCTTGGGGACTCACTGTACCAATGAACCAGCCTGCATCACCTCCCTTGAATCTCAGCCTTGATTGCTCGTCCATAGCTACCATTAGTGATCCTTGGCTTGGGTGCTCCGTGCCTCTACCCCAACCATATAGTGGAAAGACATGCAGATACCCCCTCCAGTCTTTACAGTGTCAATAAAAGCTCATGTGCTACTTTGATGAAGTAATTCACAGGCCAGGAGAATATGTCTCTCATATTGTGTGTCCGAATAACGAATGCATAAGAATAACTATACCACAGAGTATGATCATCAGAATTCCTGAGCCACTGCTTACCATCATTACATTGCCCTGTGAATGTGAGCAGAGCAACGAAAACATGTATTCAAATCCAGCTCTGCAAAAAAGAGGCATACATACCCCTAATTTTAGAGTTAAAATGAGGCCACAAAAAATGGGAAACAGTGAACAAATCAGAGCCTAGCCCCTGCTTCTACCCACTAAGTTCCACTGGTATTTCCGAATCAGTCGAATCAGTGACCAGTAGAAGAATACCATAAGAAGGAGCTCTAATAATATTACGGCCCATCTCAAGAGGAATTCTAAGGGGATATTATACCAAAGATCATTGCTATAGTCTCTCCAGATACACAAAATAACACCAGGGTCCGCAGGTAACGTTTAAGACATGTATTGCTTGGTGTTCCAGGTTCCAGTTACTCTTACAGGTACATTGGGGGAGAGAATCAACGGTCCATCTTCAGGCACTCAAACCTCAGGTCTAACGGACATTCACCTAACATTCTCTGATCTACCATCCATCCGCAAGCAACAACATTCTACCAGCAGGCAAGGAGGCCAAGCACCATATATAACAGGGGGATGAACAGCTTTTATTAAACCTTTTGTCAAAACGAATTACTTTTTTAAGATCATTTGATCCCAAGTAGGGAGTAAAATCTCACCATATCCCTTCTTGTAACCCTTACATAGGAAGTGAAATGACAGGTGTGATGAACTGAGAGTGTTTGCCCCTTCTGTCTAGGGGGAGCCAACCTCTATGAGGCTAAGGGGGTGAGTCCGCTCTGCAAAAACCTCCATAGGCGTCTGGGCAAGTGGGACCTCACTGGGAGGGACTCCCCTCAAGGGTACACGGACTCTCATTCCCACAAGGAACTCCCTATACTAGCAACACTATCTGCCTCTATGGGATTGCCTTCAGTAACAAGTGATGTACATTCCTTTTGTTTGGCTTCAGATAATGCTGGATCAAACACGATGCATGGAGGAAAAGGGATTGCCCCCATTGCGCGTGACTTGTATGTAGCCAGGATGCATCGATCAGAAAGAGGGAGAGAGAGAGCCGTACGTAGGGGAAGCACTCTGACGTAGCTATGCCTTTGAGGGTCAGTGTGGAGCCGTGGAGCCTGCAGCAATTTGCGAAGGCGAGAACGCCAAAGAAAGATGCCAGAGACCCAGCACAGCGAACAGCATGGAAAACACTGTCAGGACAGAGTCTTGGAGACCGTCTGACATGGTGGTATGACCACAGACAAGCCGCTGAGGGCCTGGGGCCCGAACAACACCGCAGAGACCAGAGGAAATGGAAGAGACAGCATCTCCCATGAACAGACCTATGCAGAGCACATCAACACAGCAAGATGCCAAGAGTGAGTCCGCCATGATACCGAGGAAGAGGAGACGGAGAGTCGAGGAAACCGACCTGTAAGGATGCCAAGCCCTGAAAAGCCACACGCATGGGGAGGAGGTACTGGGGTGGAAAAGAGAAGGGGGAGGCAACCAGGACAATGCGCATTAATTGGAAGGAACTGCAAGATTGATTGTGAATCACTTTGAAAGCACAAATATGCATATTGGGAGATACCAAGGAAGGTTGTTGACAGTTTTGGTCATGGGGCATTGAGCAAGCCCGAGTATCTATATCATCATATGGGAATTAGCACAACCGATGCTTTGTTAATTTTGAACACGTATTCTAAGGCAGTGTGTCTGGAAGTTGGATTGCCTTCACATAAAAATCGCCAGGAGAGAATACTAATAGCAGCAGTGCACTGTTTACAACAAAGGAAAATAACATAGGAAGCACAGTGATAATGAAAGGGGGACAGGAAGTAATGGCACGATTAAAACATGACAATAATAAATTCTCGAAGCACGAACTGAGCGCACGTTTTGCGCTCCTGATTTGTGGATGTGTTTGGGCTTCATAGATACGTAGAGTGAGTCGTGTCTCCCACCATTCCTCGCCTAACTTGGAGTTAAGTCGCTGAGCTGTGTGGAGCAGTGCAGAGCATTAAGGCTGAGAGGGCAAAACGCAACATGTTCTTGACTTGATGAGCCAAGTTCCCATGGAGAAATGCCAGGCAGACAGGAAGAAGCGAGAGCGTCGGAGCACGAGTTTCACCTCTGAGTCAAAGTGAGCGTGAATAACTGGGGGGAGGGAATTACACATGGAATCGCAGCTGCCTAGGCTGCCACTATACACAATGCAACAACATTGGCAATGCCAACAGTTTCTTTTTTGCAAGAATGTGAAAGGCACTTGCTAGTCACAGCCGTAGTGGTATTAACTGGCCATTGATGGTAGCAGGTGCAAAATGGTGCGAGTACCTGGACATATAAGAGCAATGCCTGGCAAATGCTTAATACTTATACACAAGCCAAAACTGTTGGCTTTGACAATGCTTGTTTTTAACAGGCCTTCAGTGAAGGACCCACAGAGTGCTTATAAATCGAGTGGCTAAAGGCAACCTGGTTAAGATATTATTATTACACCTGTAGATTGTTTACAACTCCAATTAAGTCATTGCCTCTCAGACTGCTTTGAAGAAACACTGGCAGGCACTTTGAGTGCAAAGTTTGATGGCAAGGCTTGTTTAAAGCGAGCTGAAAGAGTTCTCAGGAGGAGGTGTTTTGGGTGGGTAGTTGCCAGACCTGGGTGGGAACAAACAGTGATGTCTTTATGGGAGGGCAAAAGGGGCACTTGCCCCGGGCCCTGCCTTGAAGGGTGGCACCCACAAGGGTGTCTAATCTAAAGAAGTTAGTGACCATTGTTTACGAAACTTAAATAGCACACGTCAAGATGTTGTATGGTCTGTTGCTGAGGCCCTGAACCTATTGCTTGTCTGTTGTAACAAATACATTCTGCTCTGATCAATTCATCCTGGAATGCATTCTGTGTTCACTGTCCCACGTATAGTTTGTGTGTTCACCACAACTGCTGTAGCACTCTCACCTTTCTATAGGAATTATATTTTTCATGTGCAATAGCCAAAGTTGAAATGCATACTGATAAATGTGAGTGCCACGTTGGTTCAGAAGATAGCTCAGTGTGTTAAGCACTAATTGCAGATATTTGTGTTCATATGCAGGATTATAACACTGAATTCTAGCAAAGCCAACTCAGCCTTTCCTATGTTTGAATCTGATAAATATGCAGCTATGTGTGCTTTGTTTTGTAGCTCAACAGGTCTTATTTTCAGAAGTGTACATATACCTGTGGTTGCTATAAAAATAAACTAATAAACTAATATTGCATCAGTATGGTGAAGGTCTAGAAATTAGTTTCTGCAGGTGGAGGCTTGTAAAAAACCTAGGCAGCCACCTCAAATGAAGACTATAAAGTGTTAGTCCAAGAAGTGATTAGGTATGGAAATTCAAGACCGTGGAACCAAAGCGTTCATGCTTCTATCCTGGCTTCCCCAGCAGATGATACAGTGATCCTGGACTAATCAACGTATTTCACTGACATTACTGCACTGTCTTCTTTGGAAAGGTTGACTTCTCACAAGCTGGGGGTATTATTTAGCCCATTCATTACCTGATCTGAATTTGTATGTAGGTCATTTCAGCGGAAGGAGTCCTAGAAAGAAGAGAGAACAGATGTTGTTGGCCTCTGACACGCATATTTTTAGGGCTGCACATTTGGCACAAAAAACAGTTCGCTTTTTTGTACAACCGAAAGGTTTTTGTGTATGTTTAAAAATAACAATTGTGTTTCGGACCAATTTAAAACATTAAAATACAAAAGAGATACCCAGATGTAATCTTTTAGGATCACATCAAATAGTATGTTGGCACCTATATACTTCTCTTGATGATCGAGACAATGAAGCTAGAATCATTCCCATTTTGCATAATACGTTTCTATAACATTTTGTTTTTATAATTGTCATGTAATTTGTCTACTTTTCTATAAAATGGGATTATTTTAATTCATGGTACGTACTAGAAAAGCAAGTGGTAAAGTGCAGAAATTGCCGAGTGGGTGCAAATCCCAGCTTCACCTTTTAACCAATGTGTAATCCGGGGCATCTCATTTAATCTTGCATTGCCTAATGTTTCAACATTGGCAGCCCGTAAACCATTCACAATTGTCACCCTTCTGAGTAAGCTTGTTCTCAGGGTATGATCTTCACAACAGCTTCACACATGGTTTCACTGGCTATAGTGTTGCTTCCTCTATGATAATAGTGAGCATTGATATATTGCCCACCACAGTCACGTGTTTCTTTCCTCTCTAATGGCAACCCTACTTGAAGACCATGTCCCTCTTCTAATCTCAATCTGTCTGGGTGCGTGCACCTTCCTGGTAGCTTCTAATCTGCCACCACGATCTGTTCTATGGTAGGTGGATCTTTCTCCTTGCTTCCAATTTGTCTCCCATGTCCATGCTTCAGCATTTTTGTATTCTGTGTGTTAGGCGGAAACCTGTGCAATTCCCTCTGGGACCACTGCAAAAGATTTAGGACTACAGGCGTTGGCGGTGAACCCACTTGGTAGCAGTCTGTACCACACAGATTCACTTGGTAGCTGTGGCTGAGCAGTCAGACTTCTCTCAAGAAAAGTTGGTCAGTATGTGGAGTAAAACAAAGTAGATGTGGATTATCGCATTCGAGGTCTGTGCGCTAGTATTCACTGTTGGTGTTGATACTGGAGAAATTGAAGTGTGAGCTGCACTACCACCTACGCCAGCCAGTCCACCCTGGCTGGTACCAGAAAATATGTACAAGAGGGGAGTTGAGGTGGAGATGCGCTGAACACCATATGAATAAGGAGCATGGGGAATTCCTCTGTAACTGTGACTGCTCGATCCAACGAGTTATATATTGGTTACGGCCATCACGGCTTGGACTTGACACCAGCGTAATACTTATAACGCGCTGCTTCTTGTGGGATTTCCCACTTATTGATTTCTTCGATATACTCTGTGTTCTTGTGCCTTGAAAACGACCTGCGTGTCGAAACACGTGTCGGCTGTTTCTACAACAATTAAAGCATCAATTTTATAATTAGTGCTCCTTATTCATATGGTGTTCAGCGCATCTCCACCTCAACTCCCCTCCAGTATGTGGAGTATACAACATAGGGCAATTCTTCACAGCAAGACAAGCAAACACGCAACGTGGCTTAGTGTAAAGATAGTAAGTTATTTATTTATAACACAACATCTATGGAAAACACTAAAGCAAATCACGGCATACAAATCAAACACAATTACTCTACGGAGTAGAAAACGATCAATCCCCCTAGCAAAATATCGACAACTCTAGGTTCTACCGGTACCACTTATTTTCAGACAAAGGTGTATACCTCAACCTAGATGACACTCGAATATTAGTTAGGACGGGAGAGAAAAAGATAGGCAGGTTATGAAATCAACACAGTTCAATCCTATGCGGATAAAATGCAAGGCAGGAAGGCAAGAATCACAATAGATCGTAAACTTCAGAGGCCAGGCCCACTCGGAGAGAGGCAAGGCGCGATGTCCCAAAAAGTCTCTAGTGGAGATGCATTCAAGTCTTTATAGCAAATTGTTTTCGGCAGATTGAACCAGTTCAGAACAAAGAATGAGCAAAGCTTGGAGGCGACCCAGCGGAACGGAGAGGATTAAGACACCTCGCTCGAACCGAACGAAAGGGAAGCCAGGCGGACACGGTACCTTGTTGTGGAGGGCAGCTCCGGCGAGGGCAGTTGTTCCTGGTGGTGGATGCACGTCGGGTCTTGGCCAAGAGTAGAGATGATCTCGTCGTCGAAGGAAAGTAAAGTCCGGTGCACCACCAGGGAAGAGACCAGCCGCGGAGTGCTCCGTCACAAGGCACCACCTTTTGGTCGCGGTACAGGGGTAGTGGCTATCCGGTTGCCGAGGTGCTCTGCACGGGCAATTCGACCACTGCGTCCTGAGGCGAATAAAAAGCAAAGGGGACTGGTTGTTCCCACCAGTCAGGGGAAGAGACTCTCCGGCAGGCAGATCTCCTCTGTCGTCGGGAAGTGGTGAGTCGGTTCCGCAGGGCTCCACCGGAGGTGTCGTCGTGCAGGTCGGCTCAGCGTTACCCTCGTCGGATTCTTAGGTCCTGTGGCGACTTCTGAAGATCCAGTCCCAAAAGCCCTGCTTTTATGCAGACGGCCCCCATTCATTCAGCCTAGCTGTCAATCAACACATGCTAAGTGGTGAGCGGGAAGGCTCACCACCTGGGCCAATCACTCCAGAGTGCGACCTGAGTTGGCAAGGCAACTCGGTCCAGGGTGCCTAAACCCCCTCCCACAACCCTGAGGTAATCCAGACAGAATGAGGCCCGCCAAAAGTGGAACAAAGGGCTTAACCTTTGGTTTAGGAGTCACAGAGACGAACACAGACGCCATTTTAAAACCGAGTTCTGGCAGAAAATACCACTCTATAAACCTATTTAAGATAAGTAGATCGGTGGTACGTCAGAGATTAATGAGAAAAAGTATTAATCTGCAACAATGGGACAAATCCCATAGGGTTATGTTCGGGATCGAACATAACAAGTAGTTTCCACTGCCACAAGCCAAAACTCGACGAGGGGGGACGGGACAGTGCCCCCTCGAGTAACAGATCCAGGAGTAATCGAATTACCCCTACTAGTACGTCCACAATAAGATGGTTGGTACTAGTTCTGTTAGTAAATTTAGGTCTAGTAAAGCCAATGGCGACTTTACATGCCCGGGGAGACAGTAGTCAGTCCCCGGGTATGGAGCCTATGGTGGGGGACCCGCTAGGGCGCCCCCGTGTTACGACACGTAGGGTGCGGTGTAACACACATAGAAAAACATATGAGACCCTATGGAGTAAAAGACCCCATAGCCCATCGAACACATTGACATTTCAAAGGAATTACACACATACATGTCCAAGAGTGGGAGAAAAGAGTCTCACTCTTGGCACGATGGAAAAAAACAAACTCTAGAAATCCAGCAAAGCTGCTGGGGGACTCACTAGGTTAGGAAATTCAGCCTAAACAGAGAATTCTCCCTAACACTCGCCCCCCCCAGACTAAGGGACAGGAGGATTTAATCCACTCCTGGATGAATCTCATACCTCTAGTCGATGACATACATCCTAGAGAGACCATCAGCATTTTGGTGGTGACACCCTGACCTGTGCTCAATGGTGAAATCAAACCCTTGCAGGCAGATCGACCATCTCAATAGTTTTGGGTTCTCCCCTTTCATTTGCATTAACCATCTCAAGGGTTGGTGGTCAGTCTGAATAACAAAAGTAGAACCATACAAGTACGGCCTAAACTTCTTCAGAGCCCACACGATAGCAAAGCACTCTCTTTCGATTGTTGCCCACCTTATTTCAGGATCCTTCAGCTTGCGGCTGATGAAGCAAACGAGGTGCTCCCTATCTTTCCCATCCAGTTGACTGAGTACGGCACCTATCCCTACATTGGAAGCGTCTGTCTGCACTATGAAGTGTTGGCGGTAATCAGGAGCTCTGAGTACTGGGGCTTGGCAAAGAGCCTGTTTCAGGTTTTCAAAAGCCTGATTGCACTCCTCGTTCCATTTAACCTTTTTAGGAAATTTGGGCGAGGAGATGACATTCAGTGGAGAAGCTATGGTCCCATAGTTCTCTATGAAATTCCTGTAATACCCAGTGAGGCCTAGGAAGGCTCTCACCTGAGTTTGAGTAGTCGGTGTTGTCCAATTTCGCACAGCTTCAATCTTACTGAGCAAAGGCCTTATTTCTCCACCGCCTACCTCATGCCCAAGATAGACTACCTTACTCTGTCCAATTTGGCATTTACTTGCCTTTATGGTCAGATTGGCTCGTCCAAGAGCCTGCAAAACATCTCTCAGGTGGATTACATGTTCTTCCCAGGAATTGATGAACACTGCGATGTCATCCAAGTATGCCATGCAGAAGTCCTCCATCCCATTCAGAACCTGGTTTACCATCCGTTGAAACGTAGCAGGTGCATTCTTCAGTCCGAAAGGCATTACCTTAAACTGGTATAAGCCAACGGGGGTAGAAAATGCAGTTTTCTCCTTGGCATGGTCTGTCACGGCTATTTGCCAATAGCCTGACGTCAAGTCAAATGTGCTGAGGAACTTGGCGGCGCCAAGTTTATCAACCAATTCATCTGTTCTTGGCAAAGGGTGGGCATGAGTCGTGGTGACTGCATTAAGAGCTCTATAATCCACGCAGAATCTAAGTTCTTTAGATCCGGCCTTTGGTACTAACACAACTGGGCTAGACCATGGACTAGTAGAGGGCTCTATTACCCCGAGATCAAGCATCTTGCTAACCTCACCTTTGATGTGGGTTTGTACGTTTTCTGACATGCAGTATCCTCTGCTTTTGACCGGCAGACAGTCACCAGTGAGTATGTTGTGCTGGCCCCAAGGGGTCAAGCCTGGTGAAAGCGAGAACAGAGAGGCAAACTGATTCAACATAGATTTGCACTCTCCTTGTTGCTCGGGTGTCAGATTGGAGGAGAGATTCACTCCTTCAATTTTTTCATCTAAAGGTAAGCCTCTGAGGAGATCCGGAAGAGCTTCACTCTCTTCTTCTTCCTCGGATGATGCTAGAAGCAACGCTCCTACATCAGGTCGTGAGACATACGCTTTAAGTCGGTTGGTGTGAAAGACTGTCGGAGCCTCCTTGGGATTGCCCAAGCCCACCAGATAGTTAACCTCTCCGAGTTTACCCACTACTCGGTAGGGTCCCATCCATTTATCTTGCAAGGCCCTCTGCCTTGTTGGGATCATAACGAGAACGAGCTGGTCTTCAGCGAACTCAACCATGTTAGCCTTTTGATCGTGCCAGTACTTGACCAATGCTTGTCCAGCTTTCAAGTTATCGCTTGCTTCCGTCATAATGTGCTACATTCTCCTCCGGAGACCTATCACGTAGTCAGTCACTCTGACTGGCTTGGGGGAAGGAGCACTCTCCAACCCCTCCTTAATCAGGGCCAATGGACCTCTGACGGGATGACCATAGAGTAGTTCGAAGGGAGAGTAACCTACTCCCTCCTGAGGGACTTCTCTATACGCAAAGAGAAGGCATGGCAATAGAAGGTCCCACTTACGCTTAAGGGGTTCCTCTAGAGCACCTATCATGCTCTTCATGGTTCGGTTGAGCCGTTCTACCAATCCATTGGTTTGTGGGTGGTAAGCCGTTGAGAGCTTGTAACTTACTCCACAGGTTTTCCACATGGCTTTCATGTAGTGGGACATAAAGTTTGACCCCCTGTCAGAGATTACTTCCTTAGGAAACCCGACCCTGGTAAAAATACCAATGAGGGCCTTAGCCACATCCTGAGCTGTAACAGTCCTCATAGGAATTGCCTCAGGATACCTAGTAGCATGGTCTACTACAACAAGTATAAACCTGTTTCCTGAGGAGGTTGGAGGATCAAGGGGACCAACAATGTCAATCCCTACTCTCTCAAATGGGACTCCCACAACAGGGAGAGGCACTAACGGTGCCACATTCTTGGATCCAACCTGCCAGAGATCTGGCAGGTGTGGCAGCTCCTGCAGTGTTTTTCTACTTCGGCCCCCATCTTTGGCCAATAGAAGTAAAACGAGAGCCTTTCCTTAGTCTTCTTGAAACTCAAGTGACCAGCCAAAGGAATCTCGTGGGCTAACTGCAAGAACTGTGGTCTGTTCTCTTGGGGTACTACAAGGCGTTTGTAGTCTCCAGGTGCAGACTCGGTCGGTTCACTGTAGAAGAGGCCATCTTCCCAGTGCAACCTGTATTTCCCAGGCTCTTGCCCTTCAGCCTGAGCTTCTGCCTGATGGCGAGGACCTTCCAGAGTTGGACATTCTCTCTGTCCCTTACTGAAGTCTGCCCTGCTGGGTCCACCTTCTGCCAGTAAAGACTGCAGCTCAGGATGGTCAACAGGATCCAGATCTCCAATGAGTTCCTGCCTTCCATTAGCTCTTCCTCAGAGTCTAATTCTACCACACAGGGTTGTACCTCCCTCTCAGCCTCGGCTGGTGGTGGAGTTACGGGTGTGACGTTGGACAACCGCGGGGAAGTCCGTGTCGGCTGCACTGGAATGCTGGCTGCTGGTTTCGGGATAGAAGTCTTAGGTTTCTCCTTCGCTTCTGATTTCTTGGAGACAGCGGCCGACAATTCCAGTGGAGCAGGAGTGATTTCTTTCTTCATCATCTCCCCGAGAGTACCACGCATGGTCCTCTCTCTTGCAGGTCTGGTTAGCTCCTGTAACCGTTTACTAGGAGGTCTGGGAGTATGCGATACAACTCTGAGAGTTTTCAAATCGTTACCCAACAGTACGCATCCTGGTACTTCACTCTGTATGCTGACAGGTATCTTCACAGTCATGTTGTTACACTGGATTAGAACTGGTAATTGGGGAAGCATCTGCACAGGCCCTCCAGCTAACTTGGTGAGGCGTTTGGGTGCCTTAGCAACATCCTCAGCCTTAAAAAACGATTTATCCACCACAGTTATGCTGGCCCCAGTGTCCCTAATGGCAGGAGTCTCCTGACCATTCACCTGGACACTGTCCTTATAATACTCTTTAGTATTATCGGGGATAGAATTATAGACATCTAAATTCTGTTGTTCCCACAACCCCAGATATACTAAAGAAACGCTGGCTGAGACTCCAATGGGTTCGTCAGCTAGCAGTAGAAAGTTTCCACTTGCCATTTGGGCTTCCTCCTCTGGAGCGAAGGCTAAGGAGACAAGCTGGACCCCTGAAGGTTTACCCTTACATCTGGGATCTCCTTTCACGTGGTCAGTCGAGCCACAAACAAAGCATTTACCGAATGCTTTCTGGAATGGAGGCTTGTTCTGACCTCCTTCCGGTTTGGCACCAGAAGACACACTATTCTGCTGTGGTTTTCCCGGTGGCTTACCCTTCTGGTTTTGTTTGGGGCCCTCTTTGGAATGTGAGTTATTCGAATTCTCTTTTGAGTCTTTTTTTTCCCTAATCCTTTTTCTGAGTTGCCCCAGAATCCTTATGAGTAGCCCTGTTGGCAACCCACAAGTCAGCAGCCTTAGCTAGTGCCCTGGAATCCAATTCCTTCGAATCAGCCAAGTGCTGTCTGAGCTCAGGAGAACAGGCATCATAAATAGACTCCAACATAAAAAGATTTCTCATACCCTCATAAGTGTTCACTTTGTAACCCTTAATCCATCCCTCTAAATTTTTCAACCCTTCACTCACCCAGGTAGCCCAAGGGGTACCATCATGCTTTTTGAGGGTTCTAAACCTCTTAAGATACTGGGAAGGGGTCTTCCCGAATCTAGCTATCAAAGCTAGTTTCACACTTTCGTAATCCGTCTTATCCGCCTCCCCCAACTCCATTACCACATCAGTCGCAACAGGAGGGAGCCTAGAGAAAAACCAGGGAAGCAACGCATTCCCAGTGATGTCCTGGAGCCCATGATTGTATTCAAACAGTTTCAACCAATCCAACACATCCAATCTCGGTTCATACATACCCACTAATTCCTTCGGCATCCGGGGTCTTTTGGGACTGGAGCTCCTAGAGGAACCAGAGGAGAGAGAAGCATTTTCCATAGACAACTTTTTCATTTCTAACTCGTGATTAAGTTCTATTTCTCTGAGTCTCAACTCAGCTTGCTTCTGCTCAGCCTGGGCATTCATCCGTCTGAACTCGAGCTCTTGGTTTCGTTCAGATTGAGCCAAGAACCGTTTATATTCTAATTCGAGCTTCATTTTTTCAAGTTCAAAATAAGCAGGGTTACTTGTGGGACCTGGTATGGGCCCCGTAGGCACAGCTGGTAAGGCAGGTAGAGGAGCGGGGGAGACAGTTTCGTTAGCCTCTCCGTCCTCGTCAGCCTCTTCATCGCTATCATCAGAATTACGATTCAGATCAACACCATTACTGTTTCTACAGTTGCTGGAGAGATTGGTTCCTCTGAACCAGTACCCAGACTTTGGTTCGCCAGCAATCTCTCTATTAGTTCTAACTTCTTGCCTCTTACAGAAAGATTCTCTTGCCTACGGAGAGCTCGCAAATTCTCAGTATTTTCACCTGACAAAGATTCTTGAATGTAAGTTTCCATCGTTGACATGTTTTTTGAAAGTTGCTTTTTGTGCAATGTTTTGTGGTTAGTTATCCTACAGCGTCGAAAAGCACTCTAAACTGTATACTCGATACAAATCCCACCGCTGTACACAGTGTTAGGCGGAAACCTGTGCAGTTCCCTCTGGGACCACTACAAAAGATTTAGGACTACAGACGTTGGCGGTGAACCCACTTGGCAGCAGTCTGTACCACACAGATTCACTTGGTAGCTGTGGCTGAGCAGTCAGACTTCTCTCAAGAAAAGTTGGTCAGTATGTGGAGTATACAACATAGGGCAATTCTTCACAGCAAGACAAGCAAACACGCAACGAGGCTTAGTGTAAAGATAGTAAGTTATTTATTTATAACACAACATCTATGGAAAACACTAAAGCAAATCACGGCAAACAAATCAAACACAATTACTCTACGGAGTAGAAAACGATCAATCCCCCTAGCAAAATATCGACAACTCTAGGTTCTACCGGTACCACTTATTTTCAGACAGAGGTGTATACCTCAACCTAGATGACACTCGAATATTAGTTAGGACGGGAGAGAAAAAGATAGGCAGGTTATGAAATCAACACAGTTCAATCCTATGCGGATAAAATGCAAGGCAGGAAGGCAAGAATCACAATAGATCGTAAACTTCAGAGGCCAGGCCCACTCGGAGAGAGGCAAGGCGCGATGTCCCAAAAAGTCTCTAGTGGAGATGCATTCAAGTCTTTATAGCAAATTGTTATCGGCAGATTGAACCAGTTCAGAACAAAGAATGAGCAAAGCTTGGAGGCGACCCAGCGGAACGGAGAGGATTAAGACACCTCGCTCGAACCGAACGAAAGGGAAGCCAGGCGGACACGGTACTTTGTTGTGGAGGGCAGCTCCGGTGGGGGCAGTTGTTCCTGGTGGTGGATGCACGTCGGGTCTTGGCCAAGAGTAGAGATGATCTCGTCGTTGAAGGAAAGTAAAGTCCAGTGCACCACCAGGGAAGAGACCAGCCGCGGAGTGCTCTGTCACAAGGCACCACCTTTTGGTCGTGGTACAGGGGTAGTGGCTAACCGGTTGCCGAGGTGCTCTGCACGGGCAATTCGACCACTGCGTCCTGAGGCGAATAAAAAGCAAAGGGGACTGGTTGTTCCCACCAGTCAGGGGAAGAGACTCTCCGGCAGGGAGATCTCCTCTGTCGTTGGGAAGTGGTGAGTCGGTTCCGCAGCGCTCCACCGGAGGTGTCGTCGTGCAGGTCGGCTCAGCGTTACCCTCGTCGGATTATTAGGTCCTGTGGCGACTTCTGAAGATCCAGTCCCAAGAGCCCTGCTTTTATGCAGACAACCCCCATTCATTCAGCCTAGCTGTCAATCAACACATGCTAAGTGGTGAGCGGGAAGGCTCACCACCTGGGCCAATCACTCCAGAGTGCGACCTGAGTTGGCAAGGCAACTCGGTCCAGGGTGCCTAAACCCCCTCCCACACCCCTGAGGTAATCCAGACAGAATGGCACCACTTTGGAGGGTCTCTGTACAGAGGCCCGCCAAAAGTGGAACAAAGGGCTTAACCTTTGGTTTAGGAGTCACAGAGACAAACACAGACGCCATTTTAAAACCGAGTTCCGGCAGAAAATACCACTCGATAAACTTATTTAAGATAAGTAGATCGGTGGTACGTCAGAGATTAATGAGAAAAAGTATTAATCTCCAACAATGGGATGAATCCCATAGGGTTATGTTCGGGATCGAACATAACAAGTAGTTTCCACTGCCACCAGCCAAAACTCGACGAGGGGGGACGGGACAGTGCCCCCTCGAGTAACAGATCCAGGAGTAATCGAATTACCCCTACTAGTACGTCCACAATAAGATGGTTGGTACTAGCTCTGTTAGTAAATTTAGGTCTAGTAAAGCCAATGGCGACTTTACATGCCCGGGGAGACAGTAGTCAGTCCCCGGGTATGGAGCCTATGGTGGGGGACCCACTAGGGCGCCCCCGTGTTACGACACGTAGGGTGCGGTGTAACACACATAGAAAAACATATGAGACCCTATTGAGTAAAAGACCCCATAGCCCATCGAACACATTGACATTTCAAAGGAATTACACACATACATGTCCAAGAGTGGGAGAAAAGAGTCTCACTCTTGGCAGGATGGAAAAAAACAAACTCCAGAAATCCAGCAAAGCTGCTGGGGGACTCACTAGGTTAGGAAATTCAGCCTAAACAGAGAATTCTCCCTAACACTGTGGGCAGCTAATCAGAGCCATCTGTCTATTCTGGATTATGTGCACCTTTTACATGTGTTCCGTGTCCTAAATGTTTACAATGACTGGTGTACCTTCCCCGTGGCTGCTAACCATGAAGAGTGTCCTGTACCTATGTTAGCATGCAAGTGGCCTTGTCGTGGACTGCTGATGTTGGCCTTGAAATGCTACTTATTTAACATTCTTATTACAGCAAGAATGAAGAGCATAAGGGGACAGAAAGGGAATACCATTGGCTATTTTAATCGCTGCGCAGTAACATGCCAAACTATGTGTTTATGATCGCAATGAGGGGCGCAGAACTAGATAGTCTGGATACCTTAATTCCTTTGGCTCGATGGAGGGGGGCCCCCAAAGGTGTCCATGCCCTGGGCCCCAAAAGTGCTTAAGATGGCCCTGGGAACAAACATATGGATTAGCATGGCCGTGGGCCGTCAGTGGGTGGACAAATAACCAAACACCACCTCCAAGCTGTGTTTCCCTCCCCATGTGCCATTTCTCCCTGTCTGTACTCTAATGTAATAGTTTAGGCTGAGCTGAGCAACACCTAATAACTCCAACTAAAAATCCAATAATCTCGTTCTCTTTACTCCACTCCAGCATCACCAAAAATTACCAACATGTAGGATTCCAACATTAAAAGCACTGCACACAGGTGGGCCTCCAACCTATGCACGGGGACAGGCTTGCTCAAGCTCACTCACATTCATTCCTTGGCCTCTCTGCAAGCGGAGGTAAAGCTGCATCACTTGACTTCTTAAACTAGTGTTATGGGGTGAGCCTTGAAGTTTGCAGACTCCTTAGGAGAGCAATCCAATTTGAAATTAGGCAGATGGCATGCAAATAAGGTACCTTAGCGGGGACAAACATTGTCATGCTGGCAGGACAGGGACTCTCAATAATTTACCTAAACGGCGCCATGGAGTGGCCTCCTAAACGTCATTCCACTGACGCCTATGGATTTTGACGTGTCACAAATGAACTTAGCCACATGACTGCAGCGTCATTTATTCGAGGGTGTCCTGGCCACTGGCCAGCAGCTAACAGATGCAGAAGGGAATAGGTCAGGTTTCCAAAGTCAGCCAGAGAAGAGAAACAGTTTTTAAACCCTTAAGTGCCAAGGACGAGTATGCTCGTCCTTTTTGCATAGACTTGCATAATCGCCTGGCAGTATCGCAAGACCTATCCAGAAACTCCAAAGCATACATGGAAAGAACTGGAGAAGGTAACCAAAATCATCCAACGAGAAATGTGAGACAGACCACAGGGGAGCGTGAGTACGCTTGCTGTTACAGCGCCGCGATGCCCACGGGCCGCCTTGCGCGCTTTACAGATGCAAATAAATAAATAAACAAATGAACGTGATTCCAGAATGCTGAAGAAAAGCAACATTTGCAAAGACACCGCAGGCTTCTCTCACTTCTAGAGCTTAACAGTGCACGTGGGCAGCAGCGGTGTATGCTGCACACGCACACACAGACAGAACAGACACAATGGAAAATGCGCAAACACACAGAAAAGCAGGTATTTTAGTCGCAGAGACTCAGCAACCCTCAGTCCCCACAAGAATTGTTGCTATGAGCGGCCTTACGACAAGAGGGCCCGGAAAGTGCTAGGCACTAATCAATCCTGCGTGCTTCGAGGATTCTGCTGACTTAAGGGAGCTAGGCGGCGAGGTCTTCAGGTCAGGTCACCCAGCCCCACTGGTTAGGCACCGGCTCGTTGGTGGCAGGCACACTGTATCAGCTACATAATGCAGACAGCAAGGGTGCCCTGGCTGTTGGAAAGCCAGAGTCGTGTCCAGGAAGTGGCCTAGGGTGGTACGTGATACCCCTGGAAGCTGATTGGCCATCCGGGGTGCCACCCCATTATCCTAAACTATGACAATTATCTGGCGGGACTTTAATTTGAACTGCCACCTGTGCACTTGGGTCACCCCAGTCAAAAGAGTCTGGGCACGCCAATGAGTAGCTGCACCCTACCGTTACAAAATGACGTCTGCGCTGCAGGAGTACAGTGATGAGAAGTGGCTAAACTGCCTACTCAGTCTCACACTGATACAAAGTAACAGTGAGCGCATGTATAGAGGCGAAACCAGCACAGTCAAGAAATATACCTGCTTTGCCTTTTGTGGTGAAGTGGGCAGAGGGCAGGCTATAGTTCAAGAGGGGTGTGAATGTGATAACAGAATATAGTTAAACACTAATCCCACCACCATGGAGAGGACACAGAAAATGGCTTAACTTATTTGCGATAGCCCTCTGGGTACTGCAGAAGGGGAGAATATGCAGGGAATTGCAATAATATCACTTTGAAAAGGTTATATATTTAGAAAAAGGTGCAAAAGGGTGGCGTACTACGCTCCTGAACATGGACTCAGGGGTGAGCGGGTCTGGGCCTCGCAATAATACCTTATTCTGTTCTTGAGTGGTTCAATAGTGTCGAAATGGACGTCTCTGGGTTGTTCTTGTGGGTTGAACTGTGTTCAACCGTGGTGCGTCGCTTTGATCCAGGCAGACTCTCTGCGTTGAGTCGGGTTTGAAGCTGAGCTCTGTGCAATTCAATGCTGCATTCGAGCGGTGCAGTACAAAGAGTCCACCAAGATTAATTCAACGGTCGACCTGGTTAGAGACAGTGGATTGTGATGGGTCGAGTTGACGAGTGACACTGTGCTTCCAAAGGTTTGAGTCGCAGTTCAATGCGAAGGTCCTGATGGTTCGATGCACTGATCCAAGAGGCAGCAGTTTAAAGGCTTCCTGATGTGAAAGCCAAAGCAGCCATGAATGGGATTGGTTCAGTGTGGTGTCAAAGCAGAATGATGGATGCATGCAGCAGATCAAAATACATAGAGAGTGCCAAAGGTAGCACTGCAGATCCTGTGTAGTTTAAAGGCTTTGAACACAGTCAAATCCGTTTGAGGGCAACCCGAAGTCGCGGAAAACAGGAGTCCCTTTGCTATGGGCTTCTCAGGGGTTGTGAGTCCCACTCCAGGGCCTCAGGGTCAAGGAGAGTCCTTTTTAACCCTTTTCCACTAGTCCGGGAAGCTTGGCTGGCAACTGCAGATGATTCTTGGCCTCCAGTGAGGAGCTTGGTTCCAGTGCAGCTGTCAGAGGGGCAGCCTTGGTCCAAATAGCAGTCACCCCCAATGTTCCCTGGGGTGGTTAGGGGACAGAGATCTCATCTGTCTTGGATGCACCTGTCTTCACTTGTAGCAGACTGCTTTGGAATGGACTGCACCCCCAACAGGGTCCAACAAATTCTTGTCTTGTAGGAAGTCCAATGTTAATCAAGGAGTGAGTGGGAGAACCCTTCCTTGCAAAGGTAAAAGCAAACAGGGAGTGTAACAAATAAAAGCCTGCTGCAAAGCGTCCAATCCATGTCACTGTGACAAGTTGCCTTTGCTTTCTTGCATCATAATTAGAGTGCTTTGGTCCACCGAAAGTGGAGGTGGAAGAAGAAAAGAGAGCCCTACAGAAAACCAAGATGGCAAAACCCTTCTCAGTTCTCCCTCTGTGCCTTCTGACTATTCTAACCATGCCCCTTCCCAAACATGCACGTCAAAGGCCCTTTGGTGTGCACACCATGGTGTGAGGCTGTCCTTTCTTATTTGTGTGGATCTTTGAAGTATGATTCCCAGTTGATCCCCTGGTGGTAACTCCTGGGCTTTAGAGGAGGTGTTACCCATCCTCCCAGAGGATCAAAGGAAGGCAGCTTTATGCCTATTGTCTAACTTGCTGAAGTAGAGACAGGCAGGCCAGCCATGAATCTGCATAGCCTACACAGAGCTAACCTGATTCACACGTTTAACACTTGTATGACACTGGGTGGGTTTCTCTCAAACTCCCTCCCACAGGATTGTGGAGTCCCACAGGGATCCTCAATCTCCCCCTTTCTTTTCATCTTATATCTTCGACCAATGATGGACACCATTCTGATGTGTTGGGAGCCCTGTTGAACTTGTGCTTGGATTATTGTAATGGATTACTGGCAGGCATCCCATCTACACAAATCCAGAGACTGCAAAAAGCCCAGAATGCAGCGGTCAGACTGATTTTCCGAGTAAGGAAATCTTCCCCGAAATCAACCCTGCACCAATCTATACTTTGGCTTACGGTAAAGGATTGTATTGATTTTAAAAACCTTAGTTTGTTTTTTAAATGTGTGAATATGCTGACACCCAGTTATCTATCAGAAACAATACTCCAGTACCAGTGAACCCGACAGCTGCTGTCTTGCGATAAACTGTTGTTGCAAATCCCCACTCAAACATTGTTTGGTTTACAATATATGGCCCAAAGCTATGGAACAAGCTTCCATTGGAAATTCGGGCCACTAAAACCCTCTGTTTTTTTCCATAAAGTTTTAAAAACCCATCTGTTCAAGTAACTGTGGTAGGATAGTGTCAATGTAGGAGTTCCCCTAGGATTAATGTCTGGAATCTGGTGGAAACGTTTTTCGCATTGTTTGCTTGAGTGTATTTAGATACAATCTGCCCCCAGATACGATTTGGTTCATCCGGTGCGCTATATAAATGACTGAAAATCAATATCAAAATCAAATGACACTAATTTGATGTGGCTTTAATAATTGTTGGGTCTCATCAGTTACCATAACAAAACCAGGCATGAGTTAGGATTTCATAGGTCATCGGCCATACTGGCAGCTTTTACCGGTGCAGGGACTGCAGTGCTGTTACTTCAGTACTTGCCGTTTCCAAGAAGGTGCCACTGTTTGGATGAACCCCTTCACGATGTTTGCTTTGGCTTCGGTGTGAATTGTAAGTGATTTCAATCCGGCATAAACCCAAGTCAACGCCTAGCATGCAGTGCACAACTGTAATCCTTATTTATTTTTGTCTAAAAGTTCTTTATTCTGAACGATATACCACTCATATCACGCCCTTCTCCTGGAACCCCCCCGGTCACACTGAACCAGGAATCTGGCTGGTTTGCAAAGGTAAACATTTATATTTAAATGTTATCACAATATGTTTAATAGGTACACAACAATCACCAATGGGTTGATGTAACACTGAATCATATCTTTAATACACAAGGAATAAGTAGTGAGCAAAATAAATCAGCACAGAAAATAATACTTGTGTGTGGTTTCAGATCGGATACCACTGTGGTTAAAGGTTCCCCCTGCACACCCCTCAACCCCCAATAGGCGATGTGAAGAGATAGGAGGAGAGAGCAGGTATACAGGAATGGAAGAATTCAAACAGAATATCAATCCCACTTTCCCCCAGCAAACACAAGAGAAAAACGGAATTGACTATCAAGCTGTCAGAATGGCTTTTAAAGTTATCCTTAGAATAGACTGGGCAAAAACACCAAATATGGTCTAAATTTCTGAAATTGCTATAAATTCTTATGGGAGCCACTTTGGATAGTTGCACACAAACACAAGCAATGATTTAACACCAAGAAACCATTTTAAATCTTAAAATTCAAGTCGGAAGCAATCAAAAGCTGTTTAACACGTGTACGAATTTTCCAAAACAAAAATTTGCGGCAAACTTTTCACTGTGCGATATTCGCGATAACGGGAGAACCGTATTGATTTGGAATGCGGTTTTAGGTGCGATTGAAATCTGTGGATGTTAGCTACAAGCAGAAGTTTTGTTTCTAGCACAAAGGGAGTTATAAGCATTTTAGTAGAGGTTGTTTTTTCGAGATAGGCGCAAGAATGGAACACAGGAATGCGCTTTTAAAATGACAAAAGGGTTTCTTACACTAGAGGATGACTATGAACAAACGAATGCCACACAGGAACACAGTCACTTGATCAGAATGAATGCCTGCGGAGGAAACTCGCCTTCTTCAGATGAGAAAAGATCAGCGCAAAGATAGTTTTAACAGTACTACTTATGGAGGAAGATAGGATGGTTTGGATAGAGAGTTCAGATAATTCAAAAAATACTCCTAACAATACAGGTTCGGAATAAAAGATAGGATCGGTTAAGATAGGGATTGACTATGCAAAATAAATATGCCAGTGACACAATTCTTCCTATAGATACTCACTGGATATGTTTTTAAATGGAACCATCGGTTCTGGTCAGTCAAGATTCTGGTCAGGGAATTGGATCTGGTTTAAGACAGACGGCTGGGCACATCAGACTGGATCGGATCTGCAAGGCACTCTGGTCACAGCACGGCACAGGACTGGATTGGATCTGCCCTTCTTGGTTCTGATGATAATTATTTTCAGCAGGCAAGCAGTACATCACAGCCCGGCTGTATTATGATGCTTCCCCTTAAGTTTGTGGGGTTCTGGTTCTGGAATTTGAGGCCTAGCTGAAAATGGTTCAGCTATGCAATGGGTTTCTGCTTTGCCAGGTTTCTGCAGTCTGGAGCAAGGAAGATGAAGAGTTCAGCAGCAGGGTGCTCCGCCAGCATCCGGATAGTGAGTGAATCTGTCTGTCCTTTTTGTGTGGTGAGCTGTCTCTATTTATGCTATGATAAAGGGGGGGTGTGGGCCGATATAGGCTAAGCTTGCCCCTTTTGACAGGTGATTGGGTCAGAGTCTACTCTCTGCCTTGATAGGAGGAGGGAAACAGAGTGTCACCTTTATGGTGTGATTTTATGAGGCTGAGAATCCACCCATGGCCCCTGGAACACAAAATCTACTTTTGGCACAATACATATTTACACATGTGCAACCTCTATAACAATCACATATACAGATAACATATTTTCCATAGCAGCTACTCCTCAAAACCCGGTAGCTGTGGGATCTTGTCCCCACTTCTCACAGAATTTTGCCCTTTTCATCAGAAACACAATGTCCAATTTTCAAGCACATTTCTACAAATGTGCATGTTTAATATGGGCATAAGTGTATAAAGTTTCATACTTCTAGCAGAAATACATTTTGCGTAAAATCACATTTCTTGCCATTTCTTTCCAGAACAAGTCACATGATTTTGCCGTCTCTTGAAACGTGCAGCCAAATTTTAGATTCACAAATCTGTTACTTTTATATTTTCACAATTTTAAACAGTAAGTTATCCGTCTTTTTTAAAATGTGTTCTTTGTTAATGTTCAGCCACAGATGGTTGTTTGGGTCCGCCTCTTTTTGTCTCCCTGCAGTTCAGTAGCAGTCTCCTCCCTGTTTGCTCCTGGCAGAGGCCATTTACGACTGTCTTCACACCTCGCATTTCCTTAGTTGCAGATAGTCATTGTTCCTCATGCCTCTGTAGACCAGGTTCTTTCCCAACCCCATAATTAGAGCTTTTTTTGTGATTTCCTGCTGGGGGAAAGACCTTCCTTCTGTGAGAAAACCTGTTATTCCAGTTTGGTAGACTCAGCAAGGTTTAATTTTAATTGTTAACTCTGTTGAATTTTTCCTTAGCTTAAAACAAACTTGTTGTATCAAATCACAGCTAAATTCTCATTCAAGATTTCAAACCATGGGATCAAAACAATTACAATATGGGTTACTATCAGGAACAGGCCTCTTAGATTGCAAACATTTGATTTCAGTTTATACATGTTAATGTTTAATCAGGCAGGCTCCTGACAGCTGTCATTCAGGCGGCCCAGGGTACTGCACCCAGAGATTTTTGACAGATCCACAGACAGGCCACTTTTGCTGTGGACATTTCTTTATGCTGTCAGCTTTTCAGGACTTTGTAAGTTCACAATGATTTCTTAAACTAAGTGAATTGTAGCACCCAGCAAGAATTTTGGATGTTTGAGGGTGTTCTGTACCGGCATTCTGCAGTTTCAGCAACAAAGAAAAATGGATTTAAAGCAAGATTTTTGGTTTCCTGTAGCAAAGCACTGATTTTTCCTTCTGTACTCCATTTTCAATTGTTGTGGAGCCCAGTGACATATTTCAGGAGTGAGTTTCCTGTTCCCTCACTGACAACATGTGTGGCAGATTGGGCAGCCATCTTTTTGTGTGTTGCAAAGCATGATTTTCAGAGGTTTTGGCGCGCACAAGGGTTTTGCACCCATTTTGCTGTTTTCTGGCACCATCAAAGCAGAGTGATGCGGCATAGCAGAGCAAAAGTGGGTCAAAACATCCCACAGAGCCCCCTCTCCAACTTGAGTTTGACCGCCCGTCAAGGGGAAGTCAGGAGATTGCGATGTTCTTTTTCATTGGTCCAGGTGGAGAAATTCAGCTGCTTCTCCCATCAGTGCTGGAGGTGGCACGCTCTCCTCGCCGGTTCTGGATGGGAGTATGGAACAGCACTCCGGGCTCCTTCGGTCTTTCCTCCCGGTCCCCGAGTGGTCCTCCTTGGTAATTAGAAATTCTTGGTTCCAATGCTATGAGACAGAACAGAGCATGGTTTTGGAAATTTCCACACTACTACTCGTGTAGTGGGGCAGATGCATACATTGAATACAATTTACAATATTCCCCGCCTGTATTTACTAATGGTTTTAATAGGTGGATTATTCTAGGTTGCCGGAATGTCCCCCTCTGGGTTTCCGGTTGGTTCCTCTATTTGCCGCAAAAGTATGCCTAGGATGGCAACTCTTTAGCTGGTTTATGTGGACCCACTTATCTTCCCCTTCTGCCAAACTGCCCTTGGGGATGCAGATTTTGTAGGCGACTGGTGAGATTCTGTCCACAAATTCAAAAGAACCCCGCCAACTTGGGAGGAATTTGCGCTCTTTGGCTTGGTTCCTTTGGAAATTGTACAAGTAGTTGTCTTAAGATCACAATGGGTCTTCATTCTGTCTGCATATCTTTCTAGATTCCACTGAGCATAGGCAAAAGCATGTTGAAAGTGTTTTCTCAGATTCTCAACATACTCATGAGTTGTGGAGGCATTTATCAATCTCTGCTCTTGGGTTCTGTAGAGCAGATGCTGGGGTAGCACCATCCTTCGTCCAGTCATCATCTCAAATGGAGACATTTTTGTTGCAAAAGAAGGGCCATCAGGACAAGGGGTAATCGAATGTCCGAACTTGGCCCAGAATCTGCCACAAACTTTTTTAATATGCTCACAATAGTTTTGTTGTATCTCTCAACTCCACCACTAGAGGATAGCCAGTAGGCAATGTGTAGTTTCCTATTGACCCCAAGTATCTCCCACATCTTTGTCATCTCTTCGCTAGTGAAGTGACTACCTTGGTCTGACTCAATCCTTTGGGGTAGTCCAAAATGCGAGAAGATGTGATTGATCATCAGGGCTGCTGCTGTTTCTGCCTTGCAATTTGGGGCCGGGTGACGTTCCACCCATTTAGTGAACAAGCATGTTACGGTCAACATGTACTTGTTCCCCCTAGAAAAGCGAATCACGGCCCCGATAAAATCGACTTGTAAATCTGACCAAGGCAGTGTCATTCCCCTCTTTTGGAGGGGAGCACGGTGTGTGAGTGATGTTGGCTGAAATTGTGCACGCACAAGATACCCCTTCAAGTATTGGACGAGGTCCTGCCCCATGTGTGGCCAGTATGAAACCTCTCACAAGATTTCTAATGTTGTATGAAACCCCCGATGACCGGCTGTGGCCGCATCATGGGCGTGACTTAGCATCAGACTTCGGAATGAGGTAGGGACCGCCCACTGGTCATGGCCTCACCAACAAACCGTCTTGGATTCAGAACATTTTTGGACAATTCATCAACACTCTGAGGTCCTCTTTCCCAATGTAATCGGTATCCGTCAGGGGAAAGCTCTCAGGGGCCTCAATGTGTTGATAAAACTTACCAATTATTGGATCCCCTTTTTGAGCTGTATTCAAATCAGCATCTGGGGTCTCCTTACTCCATTGTGCAGTTGAGAGTTCATTGTGAGCATTTGTCTGGGACCTAGTGATAGCAGTGACCTGGATTTCCCCCAACAGGGACTCGATCTCAAGTAGATTCCCTTGGATGGCTCCGGTTTTGGCCAGCTGATCAGCTAGGTCATTTCCAGTTTTTTCTGATCCCTCTACTTTAGAATGACCCTTGATCTTCTTCCAGTAGGTGGTCATCCCATTCGAGGTGACCAGATCATCAATATTTTGTATTAATTTTCCATGTTTCAGTGGTTTATTATTAGCACATAGCATGCCTCCAGTTAACCAGGTGCTCCACAAACCCGTTCCGTACATAATCTGAGTCTGTCATTATGACCAGTTCGTGGAGTTGGTGTTGGACAGCAGTGAGGATGGCTTGATGCACAGCCATCAGCTCTGCCACTTGACTACTTCGGGGACCGATTTTGTCCCCAGCGAAGGCTCTGGGGCATCATTCACCCATGCATTCCCTACGTCGGCCACAAGTTCCTTTTCCCTGTTGTTGTCAACATGGTAGGAGCACCCATCCACATAGACAGTGGGCATTCCCTCACACTTGTCTTCTTCATAGACTTTGTGCGGGGAATTAAGGTATGCCTCCATGTTGTCCTTGATTTTAAGACTTTCATCCTCGAGACAGTTTTCTCTGGCACAATCATGCAAGTCAGCCAGACCTTGCGCGAGGGGACTCTTCTTGTTTTGGCCATATCTGACCTCCACAGGAAAGCCTTGCATTGACAGAATCCAGGAAGTAATTCGGGAATTACTCACATTTCCAGCCCGGATTCTGTCACTTTGAAGATATTGCAAAGGTTGGTCTGGAGTCTCCACTATAATGTGTTCCTCCTGGATAAACGGGTGGTAATTCTTCAATGCCCACACCGTTGCCAGGAGTTGAATATTTCTTCCACAGAGGATAAAGTCTTACTCGCATAGGAGATTACTTTATTGACCTTGCCATGCTTTTGATATAATACTGCAGTCAAGCACGTATTTGAGAACTCCTTGTTTTTGACCAGGTAAGCTAGGCAAGGCGCTTGAGAGAGGCTTCTTTTGAGTTGTCTTACTGCCTCAGCTTTTCTGGACCCCACTCCCACTTGACCCCCCCTTCAACAGATGGATCAGGGGTCTTGTGATCTCTGCGTAGTCCTCAATGAACTTTCTGCTGTAATTAGCTAGTCCAAGGAGGCTCCTTAGTTCCCGCACAGTTGTGGGGTCTTTTATTTTCTGTGGGGCTTCTACTTTCTTTTCCTGGGGACAAAGACCCTGAGGAGTTACCTCATGCCCCAAGAAATTGACACGGGTTCTGTACCACTGTGCCTTTTGGAAAGAGAGTTTTGCTCCGGCAGCCCTCAACTGTGTCAGAACATAACAGATCTCCGCTATGTGTTCCTCCACAGTTGAGCTTTTGAGTAGAACATCGTCCACATAGGCCAGGTTACCTCTTTCACCCAGGTCGGGCATGGCCTTATGTAGAAAAATGTTAAATTAATTGCTGGAGTTCATATATCCGAAGGGAGTCCAGGTCCAAGTGTACTGCTGCCCCCCGAAGGTAAAGGCCAGCTTGTATTGCACCTCCCACTGACAGGTACAGTCCAGTGCCCATTGGTCAGGTCAATGGCAGTGAATACCTTCGACCCCTGGATCTGGGCCAGCCCTTGGTCAACGTAGGGAAGAAGCCATCGGGAAGTTTGGACCCGTTTGTTGAGCTCCCTTAGGTCAGCACAGAGTCTCCACTGGCCGTTTGGTTTCAAAAATCCCCAGCACCGGATTATTGAAGGTGCTGTGGACTGGACGAATTATCCCACGGGACTCAAGGTTCTTAATTATTTCAGTAAGGGACTCCATTGATGCTAGAGGCAAGCGATATTGCTTCAAAAACACTGGAGTCATGCCAGGGTCCGTGGGAATTGTTGTTGTGTGGATGTCGGTGCGACCACAGTCATATGAGTCCACCGCAAAGAGATCTTGAAAATCTGAGAAAACTTGTTTCAATTTTTGCTTTTGCTCCAGAGTCTCGGAAGGCATCAGCTAGGTTGACTCTCTCTTCAACCATCTGCCTAAAGCCTGGAAAGACTTCCGGTTTGGCTATCTCAGCGGCCTCCTCCAGCTGGGTGGAGAAGTCCCTGGTCAAAGTATTGATTAGGACTAATAGCTTATGGTGGGGAAGGCAGTCCTGGTGGACTTGAAAGATCACCTCATCCCTCCTGAAGTCACACGTCACATCTTCCTTACCATAAGGGCAGGAAGAGTGCACCAGGAAATTCCCTGCATGCCGGGTGAAGATCCTGTCTGGTATTGTGTCATCGTCGCTATCACTGTCAAACAGTCCTTGGGGATTGGTCCTAACAGTTCGTTACCTAAATCTATGGAAAAATATCAGTCATCAACCGCCATTCCAATAATGGTGCCTGCGTCCAGAGTGATACTCTTTAGGTCGCTGTTATCCACCTCTATTGGAATGGTGTTGTGTTCTATGATGACTAGTGGTGTTGGGTTTACCCCCAACCCTTGCTGTTGGAAATGAGCATTAAGATGAAGATAGGCATCAAGATTTTTCAGTTTCTGTCCTCTTTTAATTTTTACTTCCAGTGAGAATTGTCGGGTCCGTTCTGGGATGGTGATTTCCTCTCCAATCTGAATTTCAACTGCATATGGCAGCAGTTGAGCTGACCTAAATGCTTTCTCAGGTTCATCAAAGTCCATGGTATTACCCGCTAATCGGGACCAAGCTTTGAAGTTTATTAGGTCCAAACTAATGGCAAAGCGATTGAGAATGTCACTGCCTAAATAAAAGGCAGCAGGGACATCTTGCACGACCCAACAATTATGGACTATGCTCTTGTTGCCTATGGAAATTCTGAGCATACACCTGCTTGGCAGGAGATGTTTGGAATTGGGTGTTTCCAGATCCATTTTTCATTTCTCTATCAGGTTAAATGTGGGAATGGCTGGATCTTTTGGGAGTTGGCGGAACATCGCCTCGCTGAAGAAGCTCTTACCGTTGTTCACACACACTCGGGCGAGAACAGAGTCCTTCCCCTCATTTAACTGAATAGGGATGAACAACTGCTCTCCAATTTTCTGAATATCAGCCAAGCTTTGAGCTGATTTCTCATCTTTTTGGACTATAGGAATGGGATTTTCTGATTGTGAATTTGTATAGAATTTCAGAGTGTTTCCTTCCAGTGTGGAATGCCACCTTAGACTGGAAGGAAGGTTGATTTTCAGAAATAGAGAGGACTCCCCATCACCAGTTTGTTGTCCTACTGCATTTACTGTCACGTCTGGGATTTGATTATTCTGGAAGTGGAATTCAACTTGGTCAGGTTTTTGTTCAACCATGTGACATCTGCCATTTAAACTAACATGGTTGACACTCTGTTTTAATTTTATTGGTCAGTTAGTCTGGGTCCATAGAACCTTGTTTACACAATCTATGAGGGGAGATAATCTACACAGGATGTCATTCCCTAGTAAACATGGTGTGCCCTCTAGAGTCACAACTATGACCGTGTGCTTCACCTTGTGTCGCCCAATTTTAATGTCTAAATCTGCAGTCCCCTTGACAGGAATTTCCTTCCCATCGAAGTTCTGAAGTTGTCCAGGAAGAGGGGTGAGAGGGATTTGGTATTTCTCCCCCCTTCTCGAATTCAGCTGATCAAAGGCCCTTTTTGACAGAAGGGTGGCTTGGAAACCAGTGTCCACCAGTGCCCAAATTGTACATTGCCCCTGTATTTGGACCGTGGCATAAAATCTTCCCTCCTTTTCCTCAAGGGGGCAAAGATAATGCACATTTTTGGCCAACTGGTGGGTTAATTTCTTTGCTTTGGATACTGACAGAGAGGTGATTTGGGCAGGATTCTGTTTGGGATCTTGGAACCTGTTAGAAAAAGGTGACAGCTAGATATGGGGGAAGTTTTGGACTCCCCTGGTTCTGATTCTGGGCTGCCCCCCCCCCCTTTTTGGAGGCAGTCACCAGAATGGGTTTCAACAAGGGGATTTTCGTGCTGGTCATTCTGGGGTTTGATGATGGGCGGCTTTAACTCAGTCCCCACATCTACCCAGTCTGGATTTGGATCTTTTGGGACACATTTTTCTTTGGGAGGAGTTCCCCCATCCCTGAAGGAGAAGATCCTTTTCCCAGAATCCTCTGAGGACCCCTCTCCTTCAATCTGGAAGATGTGCACCTCCTCCTCAAAATCGGCCTTTTTAGGCTCCTTATTTCTCCTACCCCCCTCTGTTCCTTGGGTTGCAGACTTTCGGGGGCAGGAGATTTTGGTTCCGGTTCCTGGGTTGCCAGGGGTTTTTCACAAGGGGGGAAGGAAGCTTCCTCTAAGGCTTAACACCTACCTTCCCCTTGTGCCTCCTCCTTGGGAACCGGTGGGTTGTCGGGTTCTTCCCCGTCATTGTTCTGGAGCACCAGACCCTGGATTTGAGGAGTTCTGGTCCGCCGTGCTCATCTGAGGGTTCTGTTGAGCCCTCAGCATGTGACCCAGATCCTGTGCCATGTTCTGGACCTGTCACTCCAGTTGGGACACCCGCTCTGGCTGGTATGGGGTCCTCTGGTCTAGCCTGGGTTGATCCCGGGAAGGGTAACTATCCCTTCTTGCATAATACCCCTGGTTAGGATAGTTTGGGTACCCCTCCACCCTTGGCCTCCCCTCTCCCGGATTGGGCTGTCTGGGCTCAGGAAAGTGGGGAAAGAAAGATGGGTTGTTTTGGGGGTTGAAGTTTGGCGGGTACTGGGGAAAGAAATTGGGTCCGGCATTTGGGGGATTACTGCCCTCCTGGGGAAAGTGAGGAGGGAAGTTTCCTGGGTTTCCAGCTGTCTGGTTGGACCCCCCCCTCGGGCTGGGGGAGTCCACACATAGCCCAGGATTGGTCTGTTGCCCTTGTAGCGTGGGCTGATGTAGTCAGGGGAGTCAGGGGTCCCATTTGTGGGGTTACCTCCTTGGCTCCCTGTTTGGGATTGGCCCGAGGGCCTTCTGGGTCTGGGGTTGGTCGGATTCTGCGCAGGAAGGTTTTTAGGCCCCCCCATCTCCAGATCTAAAATGGGGGCAACCTTCACCTCCGCCACCTTAGCAGCAACAGGGGTGTTGGTTGGTTTGGGGCTTTTGTTAATATTTTTATTTTCTAGTGGCTTCTGCACTACATAGATGCGCGTTGCTTGTTCAATGACCCAGTCTAGTGATCTTTTCTCATAAAAGTTCCTCACTAGCTGGGTCATAATGTATTTAGGGAGAGCATGAAAGAAGGTGTTCACAAATTCCTTACTGTCAGTGCGCACCCTTCTATTGGTCTGAGCCAAGGGGCGTTTCAATTCCTTGACAAATCCTTGTGGGGCCTGGTCTTCCCCACATTGTAGGTTGTAGGCTGCCCTGCGGGCCTCTTGAGGGTTCCTATGAATAGAAAAATGTTTCAAGATGGCCGCCCTATAGGTGGACCATCTGGAATGGTTCTGATCCTCCAGCTCCGCAAAGAAGATGAAGTACTCAGGTGAAAATGTCCACTTTACATACTGAATACAGCTTTGGCAGTCCTTCAGGTAGAAAGTCTCCAACATCTGCTCAAATAATTCAAGGTGCTCCCAAACCGAATATTTGGCATTTTTGTGGTAGGGCGTGATGATGCTCCTAATAGCTTTTATTTGCTTCAGGGGATCCTTGAGTAAAGCTCTCTTAACTTTGTTAGCCTTTTTAGTTCTGGTCACCCTGGTCCACTCATCCTCTGACTCAGAGGCACTGCTACCAGAGGCGGCTTTCTGATCTTCTAGACTCTCCTGGATTCTGCGATCTTGGGAATGGCTGGCAGAATGTGGGGGCCTAGTTTCTTGAGACCTGTGGCGCTCAGAAGAGTCTTCTGACTCTTCCTTGCTCCCAGGATTGGTTGAGTAACCCCCTCACTGTCCTAGCTGGGATGAGGTTTTTAGTATGCTCTTAGTGGGCCTAGTCTTATGGAATTCCCCACCAAATTTCACTGACTGATCCCTAGGTATGTTATATTTCTGAGGATCCAGTTCTCTGATTCTCCCCTCACTGGAGTCTCCCTGATCAGAGAAGATGGACCTATCACTTGGGAACCTGTACATAGATGCCCGCCTATCCATTTCTGGGAGGCGCTGACCTATTAGCCCCATATTTCCCCTTGGGTTGAAGTCTACCATTCCCGTGGCCCTTGGTTCATGTGAGCCAGTGTACATGGGGGTGGCAGAGTCCATGGAATTGAAGGGATTAAAGTCTCTGGTGCCAGGGTTCCTGAGGTTATGCTCAGGGGTTTCCCTCTCCCATCTGACCTCATCTCTCTCAGCCCCTACTCCCTGATGGCATGCAAGAATCTGAACCTTTCGTTCTTCTATTAAGGCCTTACTGGTCTCTATTAGTTGTTCCTGCATGGCTATCTGTCTATGGAACCTGTCATTTTTTTCACAGAGAGCCTCATTGCCTCTCTGTGCTTCCTGTCTGCATGGGGAGTATTGGGCCATCTTTTGCTGCAGGAGACTCACCGTCCTTACTGGCCTGATAATTCTTTGCCAGAGCATCTTCCACCCTCCTGGTATGCTCAAACAGCTTTTCATAGTTCAGTTTGAGTTCACTCAGTCCCTGAAGGGCCAGGTGATTTTCTTGTAGCTCGTTTTTTAAATGGCTGACCACCTGGCCTAAGGCGTCCCTTTCCTGAGTTAGAGTGCCCTCTGTGCAGCCAGGTCGTCCTTTTGTTTTCTAATGGCACATAATTTCTGGTGCTCCTCATCGAAATCTGTTTGAGTGGGGAGATCCTTCACTATTAATTTATTATTTTCCTCCTTTAGTTCATCAATCTGCCTTTCTAGGGCAATTATCTGCCCTGTGCATGCTTTATTATAATTTAATTGCTGTTCCAGCTTTTGTTGGCTCTGTTGTAGTGAATCCAACCTTTCTTGACACTCTTTTCGTAGTTTCAGTAATTTGGTGTCTTGCTCTACCTTCTCTTGCTGCAGGAGATCCATATCTTCATTTACTTTTGTCAGGTACTGTCTGGTTTCTCTCTCTGATTCCTGGCTCTTTTGTAGCCTTTGCTCTGCAGAGTCCAGATCAATTTGGGTTTTCTCTAGGGATTGTACTTGCCTCTTTGCCAGATGTAGGTTTTTGGCATATTTTTCCTGTATTACTCCAATATGGAGTTACAGGTAAGACGCTATTTTGTCAATTTTACATTGCTCTTCTTTTACTTTTGGGGCCATATACAATTCACTAAATGTGTGGTGTAATGGACCCTGGTCCTGCCATCTATCTAATTCTATGGCAGTGACTTGTTTGATTTCCTGCAGCCAAACATTCTCATCCTGCTCTACCCATTCACCCCTGACGAACAATTTGTGCAGTAGGTGTTCTTTTGCAATATTGATTTCCACTGGGGTTGCCATTCCGGAAATATTAATTTCCTTCTGACTCATCTCAGGGTTACTTTACTTTTGCAAAACAGGCCTAACTCCTTTGAGTATTTCTATTGAAGGGTGTTTTTACAGTGTAGCACAGTATGGTAGCCCAACAAGGTGTATGTACCCCGTCAGTGTCAGTTAGCACGCTGTGTTAGACTGTCACAAGTGGTATGTCTAATTCAGGATCTCGTGACGAGCCCCCAAGCTGTAAGTGATTTCAATCCGGCATACACCCAAGTCAAAGCCTAGCATGTAGTGCACAACTGTAATCCTTATTTATTTTTGTCTAAAAGTTCTTTATTCTGAATGATATACCACTCATATCACGCCCTTCTCCTGGAACCCCCCCCCCCGGTCACACTGAACCATGAATCAGGCTGGTTTGCAAAGGTAAAAATGTATTTATGTATTTAAATTTTATCACAATATGTTTAATAGGTACACAACAATCACCAATGGGGTGATGTAACACTGAATAATCTCTTTAATACACAATGAATAAGTAGTGAGAAAAATATTTCAGCACAGAAAGTAATACTTGTGTGTGGTTTCAGATCAGATAGCACTGTGGTTAAAAGTTCCCCCTGCACGCCCCTCAATCCCCAATAGGCAATGTGAAGAGATAGGAGGAGAGAGCAGGTATTCAGGAATGGCAGAATTCAAACAGAATATCAATCCCACTTTCCCCCAGCAAACACAAGAGAAAAACGGAATTGACTGTCAAGCTGTCAGAATGGCTTTTAAAGTTATCCTTAGAATAGACTGGGCAAAAACACCAAATATGGTCTAAATTTCTGAAATTGCTATAAATTCTTATGGGACCCACTTTGGATAGATGCACACAAACACAAGCAATGATTTAATACCAAGAAACAATTTGAAATCTTAAAATTCAAGTCGGAAGCAATCAAAATCTGTTTTACACGTGTAAGAATTCATGGCAAACTTTTCACTGCGCGATATTCGTGATAACGGGAGAACAGTATTGATTTGGAATGCGATTTTAGATGCGATTGAAAGCTTTGGAGGTTAGCTACAAGTAGAAGTTGAAATTTTGTTTCTAGCACAAAGGGAGTTATAAGCGTTTTAGTAGAGGTTGTTTTTTCGAGATAGGCGCAAGAATGGAAAACAGGAATGCGCTTTTAAAATGACAAAAGGGTTTCTTACACTAGAGGATGACTATGAACAAAACGAATACCACACAGGAACACAGTCACTTGATCAGAATGATTGCCTCCTGAGGAAACTCGCCTTCTTCAGATGAGAAAAGATCAAGGGAAAGATAGTTTTAACAGTACTAGTTGTGGAGGAAGATAGGATGGTTTGGATAGAGAGTTCAGACAATTCAAAAATACTCCTAACATTACAGGTTCTGAATACAAGATAGGATGGGTTAAGATAGGGATTGACTATGCAAAATACATATGCCAGTGACACAATTCTTCCTATAGATACTCACTGGTTATGTTTTTAAATGGAACCGTCGGTTCTGGTCAGTCAAGATTCTGGTCAGGGAATTGGATCAGGTTTAAGACAGATGGCTGGGCACATCGGACTGGATCGGGTCTGCAAGGCACTCTGGTCACAGCACGGTACAGGACTGGATTGGATCTGCAAGGCCCTCTGGTCACAGCACGGCACAGGACTGGATTGGATCTGCCCTTCTTGGTTCTGATGATAATTATTTTCAGCAGGCAAGCAGTACAGCGCAGCCCGGCTGTATTATGATGCTTCCCCTTAGGTTTGTGGGGTTCTGGTTCTGGAATTTGAAGCCTACCTGAAAATGGTTCAGCTATGCAATGGGTTTCTGCTTTGCCAGGTTTCTGGAGCCTGGAGCAAAGAAGATGTAGAGTTCAGCAGCAGGGTGCTCCGCCAGCATCCGGATAGTGAGTGAATCTGTCTGTCCTTTTTGTGTGGTGAGCTGTCTCTATTTATGCTATGATAAAGGGGGTGTTTGGGCTGGTTTAGCCTAAGCTTGCCCCTTTTGACAGGTGATTGGGTCAGAGTCTACTCTCTGCCTTGATAGGAGGAGAGAAACAGAGTGTCACCTTTATAGTATGATTTTATGAGGCTGAGAATCCACCACTGGCACCTGGAACACAAAATCTACTTTTGGCACAATACATATTTACACATGTGCAACCTCTATAACAATCACATATACAGATAACATATTTTTCATAGCAGCTACTCCTCAAAACCCCGTAGCTGTGGGATCTTGTCTCCGCTTTTCACAGAATTTTGCCCTTTTCATCAGGAACACAATGTCCAATTTTTAAGCAAATTTCTACAAGTGTGCATGTTTAACATGGGCATAAGTGTATAAAGTTTCATACTTCTAGCAGAAATACATTTTGCGTAAAATCACATTTCTTGCCATTTCTTTCCAGAACATGTCACATAATTTTGCCGTCTCTTGAAACGTGCAGCCAAATTTTAGATTCACAAATCTGTTACTTTTATATTTTTCACAATTTTAAACAGTAAGTTATCCGTCTTTTTTAAAATGTGTTCTTTGTTAATGTTCAGCCACAGATGGTTGTTTGGGTCCGCCTCTTTTTGTCTACCTGCAGTTCAGTAGCAGTCTCCTCCCTGTTTGCTCCTGGCAGAGGCCATTTACGACTGTCTTCACACTTTGCATTTCCTTAGTTGCAGCTGGTCATTGTTCCTCATGCCGGTTCTTTCTCAACCCCATAATTAGAGCTTTTGTGTGATTTCCTGCTGGGGGGAAAGACCTTCCTTCTGTGAGAAAACCTGTTATTCCAGTTTGGTAGCCTCAGCCAGGTTTAATTTTAATTGTTAACTCTGTTGAATTTTTCCTTAGCTTAAAACAAACTTGTATCAAATCACAGCTAAATTCTCATTCAAGATTTCAAACCATGGGATCAAAACAATTACAATATGGGTTACTATCAGTAACAGGCCTCTTAGATTGCAAACATTTGATTTCAGTTTATACATGTTAATGTTTAATCAGGCAGGCTCCTGACAGCTGTCATTCAGGTGGCCCAGGGTACTGCACCCAGAGATTGTTGACAGATCCACAGACAGGCCACTTTTGCTGTGGAAATTTCTTTATGCTGTCAGCTTTTCAGGACTTTGTAAGTTCACAATGATTTCTTAAACTAAGTGAATTGTAGCACCCAGCAAGAATTTTGGATGTTTGGGGGTGTTCTGTACCGGTATTCTACAGTTTCAGCAACAAAGAAAAAGGGATTTAAAGCAGGATTTTGGGTTTCCTTTAGCAAAGCAATGCTTTTTCCTTCTGTACTCCATTTTCAATTGTAGTGGAGCCCAGTGACATATTTCAGGAGTGAGATCCCTGTTCCACCACTGACAACATGTGTGGCAGATTGGGCAGCCATCTTTTTGTGCGTTGCAAAGCGCGATTTTCAGAGGTTTTGGCGCGCACAAGGGTTTTGCGGCCATTTTGCTGTTTTCTGGTACCATCATAGCAGAGTGATGCGGCATAGCAGAGAAAAAGTGGGTCAAAGCATCGCACAGAATGTCACATCAATTCACAGTGGCTGGATAAGATTTATGGAGGACAGAACACTGGAACAACACGCCTGAGTAGCATATGTTTCGCTTGCTGTTGTGTTTCTGTATTATTTTCTCTAGTTGATGTGCTTCACTCCTTGTTTCCCCATCCTGCCTACCTCATTTCTTTTACTTTGCTTACCTCCCACCCTTCACTTTCCGCCTGGATCCTTCTGACCTGTCCTTGTCTTTTCACCTCGCTTCTTTGTAATCCCAGCAAGTCTCGCTGCTCCTCCCTTTGCATCTCTCACACCTGAGGTGGTTAGTAAATGCAAAGGAAATAGGTGTCTGCATGATTATCATTACTATTATTATTATTATTCTTATGGTATTTATTGAATGTGGATCTAGTTTCGAGAAGCAACGGAGCGCTTTACAGAGGTATACAACAATACAGATAAACAACGGAGCGCATTTCAGGGTATTACTCAATTTGATCGACTTTAATTGATTGAATGGTACATCTGGCTGAATTCGGCCAGTACCATTCGATCGATTAAAATCGATCCAATTTGGTAATGATATGATATGGCATTTATAACGCGCCTACAGACAAGTGTTTCACTAATGAACAGTAATCACTACCGGACATGGGGAGCGGAGGTTCCGGGGGTGTCCCTCGCTCCCTATGTTGAGTAGTGATGGCCTTCGGGGGTAGCGGGGGTGTCCCCTGCTTCCAGAGGATTGGAGGCCAGGGACTGGAAAAAAAGAAAAGTGGACATGCAGAGGAGGGATGGAACGGACGCCGCAGGGTCAGAATGAAAGCCAATACGTAAAAGGTAAGTGGGGGGGTGGAGATGTATTGGGGGGGGCATCAATTTGTTGATTTTGGCTGCAGCAAAATTGGTTTTGCAGCAAAATTGACTACGGTCAATTCCACCATGAACAATTATGCCACGGCCAAATCGCACAGATCCCATTTTAGAGGTAACAACAGAACAGATATACAGCGGGGGTAGGATACAGAAGGGCACAGAGGAGGGGTACAACTGTACAGGGCGGCAGGGAGGAGAGAGGCAGATGGCGTCCAGCGAGTCAGAGAGTGTGGGGGGGGTGACGTGATGGCCTAGGTGTTGAGGAGGAGAAACTACTTGAAGAGGTGGATCTTGAGTTCTTTTCTGAATTGTAAGAGTGTCGGGGTGAGTCTGATGCTGACGTTGAGGAGGTTGCACAGTCTTGGGGCATAGGCAAAGAAGGCTTGTTTTCTGGTTCTTTCCTTTTTGCAGCGGTGGATTTGAAGTCTGCACATATCCTGGCTTCTGGTGGTGCACTGTCAGCCGGAGATGCAAAGTTTCTCTGCGAGGCAGCTGGGTGACTTGCAGATGATGCAGCAAGACTTGAGGGTGATTTGTTTGTGCAGTGAGAGCCAGTGAAGGTCTATGAGGGCCGGTGTGATGTGGTTGCAGCTGTGTAGGCCCTAGACGAGGCATGCGGCCGCATGTATGACACATCTCAGGGGCACAAGGGAGGATCGTGGGTGGTCGTCAAGGAAAGCGTTGGCCCCATCCAGATGGGATAGGACCAGTGCTTGAACAGTGGATCTAAAGCTATCTGGAGGGGCGAAGGGCTTCATTTTCCACAGGAGGGGGATCTGATACCAAGCTGTGTTGTCTTAGCTATTTGTGTCTTGAAGGAGAGGTGTGTGTCGATGTGGAACCCGAGGGACTTGGCGCAGGAGTTGAGCTCATGTGTGAAGCCCTCAGGGTTCATGGCTGATAGCAATATCTGTATGTCTTAGTGTTAGGTGTTGTTGGTGAGAAGTAGGAATTTGGTCTAGTGGGTGTTGAACTTCAAGTATGCACTGGACATCCAAGACTGGATCCGTGATCTTTGATAAAAAACAGTGGTATACTCACTTCTGTCAGGAGTGTAATGGACAGGCGCTGCATCTCTAATGTCATCAATGTAGACAATAACAAAAATGTCAATATATTCTCTCAAAACTTCTTGCATAAAGAACTGAAAAGCTGCAGGGGCATTACATAAACCAAACGTCATGACAAGACGTTTCTTACTGCACCGTCCTCAATTGCCGCGTGTGAAAGAAAGATGGTGGCCCTGGGTGACTACCAGTATTTTCATCCACTTGTTCTATTAAGGAAGACTGTCCTGAAGAAACTGGGTCCAGTTACCTAATACCTCTTAAACCGGTAGATAGTTGAAACTGTAACAAGGGTAAAATGTCTCTACCCAAATACCCAGTTTTGCTCAGAACTTTACGTAGACCAATTAACGCTATAAGGGCCTGTATAAGAGATCAGATGTAATTTAATCTTCACAAATATACAACGTGGGTGCTACAGTTAATGCCTTATTCTTTTAGCTTTTTTTAGAGTTCCAAGGGAGTTGTTCTTATTGTCTATAGGTCATTAACATTGAATTATACCAGGAATAGACAATTGAACAATGTCACAATTGCTCTCTCTCCCATTTTTAAGTATGAATGATAGAGAATGACTGATGAGGAGAAGAGGAGAAGATTACTGATAAGAGTGTCCTTTGAAGAACATAGAAAACAACATACCATCTCTCATCCTTTCTTATTCTGTCCACTTTTAGATAAGCAGCACACCAGCGTAGCCTAGTATTAGCATCCTAACAGGCAGTTTAAGTTAGACAATCACGCTATCCTTGTGTCTCTTGTAGTGCGCAGACTTCTAGGTCACCTCCTCTTTTACATCATGATGAGTGTGAAGCACGTGGCAATGTATTGTACACAGGTAGGACTTGAACCAGCCTAGGACAAGGTTGCTGATCCCCATGCGCTGATGTGGGTTTTCCGTGAGTGCCTGGTGGTCTACTGTGTAGAAAAAAGCAGCCGAGATGTCGAGTAAGCCCAAGAGGCAGGGATGGCCATTGTCAAGGATGTTGAGGGTGTCGTCAACTACATGTATGGTTGCTGTCTCCGTGCTACATCTGGGTCTGAACCCGGCTTAGTAGGTTTGGAGGAGATTGTTCATGTTGTTGTCTTGCTGCACTTGCACGGCTACTGCTTTCTCGATGATCTTACCTAGTGAGGGAAGTTGGGTATTGGGGCGATAGTTACTTAGGTTGTCAGGATCCAGAGTGGGTTTCTTTAGTAGAGGGAGGATCTTTCCTGTATTTTGGGTCGAAGGGAAGGTGCCTTCAGTTAGGGAGCTGTTGATGATCTCCAAGCTGGGAATGAGACCTTCTGCGAGGAGGGTCTTGAGGATAGATGCTGGAAGGATGTTGTCTGTATACGACGTGGCTTGGAGAGTGGCCAGGGTTTCTACCAGGTCCTCTATAGAGATTCTCTTAAATGGTATCCAGAGTTTGGGATTTTTCAAGTAGGGACGTGAGCTGGGTCTGTGGATGCAGAGCTGGTGTGTATGTGCTGGCGAATCTTGCTGATCATGTCGATGAAGATGGTTTTGATGGCGATGGTTTTTTCTATGGATTGTGGTATCGCAGGGTTGGGTAGAGAGGTGACGCAGTGCTTGTCATGATCCCAACACAGTCACACATTGTGGGCAGGGCCTGGACACAATGGATGGCTGGCTGGCAATGGCAGCAGTTTATGGATACTGCAGCCTCCACCAAGATGGCCCCAGATCAGGATGCCATAAAGAATCCAAGCTGGCACCCAGATATCCGAGCTCTAAGATTCCTTGGTGGTATAGTGGAGCTGGGGGTATTCCAGGTCTATATAACTCTGCCCTGGACCACACCTGGCACTTTGCATTCTGTCCGGCTGCTGGGAAGGCAGCGTAATGCTTATCGCTGTGCGTTCCATGTGCTGTGACACAACTGAATGCTGCCGGATCTTCTGCTTACCTGTTTCTAGATCCTGAGATCCTCTGGAGCTCCAGCTGTCATCTCTATACTTACTGCGACTTGAGTGGAACTCTGCTCTTTTCCACGAACAGTGTGTCGGCATGTGGGAAGGACAACAAAAGACACAGTGAGCACCTTACAATCAAAGCTTGCATACTACGGCAAACATCACCGCAACCCCTTTTACAACCCGCTCACCTGCAGTACCCGCTCCACGTGTCCAAGGGTCTTCAGAGGACGTGCTGGGCTTTTGCAACACGTGACACAGCAACATCTTGAGAGTTCCGTTTAGCCGCACCTGAAAGGTAGGAGAAATAAGATTAGCAACGCGGCATGGTACATGCTGGCATGACGCTGAGAGAGACATTTCATGCGCTCTAAGACATTACAGAAGGATATTTAAACCAAAGACATATATACATCAGGACTTGCTACTAAACAAGGACACTCTCATGGACACTCACCTTCAATACAACATCCTATGCGCCGCAGCAGACCTGGGCCACAACCACCAGTGAGGAAACTGGAACCGGATGCCTACCTGTAGGCCTTGGGCCTAACTTCATTAACAAGGTGAGCCAGGCCACCAGCCAGCCAGCTAGCACACCCGGGAAACCAAAGGGAGGTGGGGGGGAAGGTCAATACACATAGACATAAACGTTCTCATCTTGTTCACTCGTAGATCCGCCTATCATCAAAACCACGACATTGAGGGTCCTACCAAATCCCTCCCAACCACACTGTACGCTGGGAAATTGCCATTCAGCGAAGCAGAGGGGAGAGAGTGTTTTGGGTTCAACATTCCACCTCAAGGGAGAACCATCCAACACCAGGGAAACCCACTTCCGACGATCCGGACTAGGCACTCCTGCAGGAAACCAGGCGTAAGCATTACAGTGCTTGATGGATTTGAATAGGGCTCCGCTTTTGTTGTCGGCTTCTGCTATGGTGTTCTAATAGTAGGAGGCCTTGTCTGTGTTGATTAGTTGTTGGCGGATTGCTTGGAGTTCCTAGAGGAGTGCCAGGTTGGATGCAGTCCTGTGGCTGCACCAGGTTTTCTCTTGTTTATTGATTACTATTTTGCTGAGGTTGAGCTCTTGCATGTACCAGGGTGGTGATGATTTCAGTTTGCAGGTGCATTGCTTCAGAGGCGCATGTCGGTCGATGGCTGCTGAGAGGGTGGCACAGAGTGCCTCCAGTAGAGAGTCACAGTTCAGCTGTGGGTGTTGGCGAAGTCTTCTGTGAGAGCTTCCACCGGGAAGTTCTTGAAGGACCTGAAGGTTTGTCTGATGGATTTCTGCTGGGAGTGCTTGACTGGGTGTTGTGCAGCATGTTGAAAGACACTGCCAAGTGGTCAGATCAGTCAAGTAGGAGAGGAGAGCTGTAGTGGACATAAGGCAGTGCAGTGATAATTAGGTCCAGAATGTTACCTTTCTCGTGTATTGGGTCTTTCATGTGCTGTGTGAGGATGAGGGCGTCGAGAAGGCTGAGGAAAGCTTTCTTGATCAGTTTGGTTGCCTTGCTGCTTGGGAGGTTGAAGTCGCGTAGGGAGATGTTGTTGGCATGCATGAGGGTGGTGACCAGGTCAGTGAAGTCTCTGATGAAGGCGATATTGGATTTGGGTGGTCTCTAGATGAGATGGAAAGTGACTGTGTCCATCGGGGAGAGCGGGAAGTCTCAGGAGAGGACATTGAAGGAGCCAATGTTGTCAAAGTCAAGTCTGGTGAAGGGCCACTGGGTCTTGTGGATGACTGCAAAGCCTCTGCCTGTCTTGTTTGGCCAGTCTCTGTGTTGGATGCTGTAGCCATCAGGGACATGGACATCAAGGATGTGGGTGGAGGTGGGTGTCAGCAAGGTCTCAGTGATGAAGATGGCATCAAGGTTGTGTGTATTGATGAGGTCAGTGATGTCTGCTGCCTGAATGATAGCTGAGTGGATGTTGGTGAGCATCAATTTCCGTGCTTTGGACGATGAGGAGGTGCTGATGGGCTTGAGGCTGATATGGGTGAGGTTGCAACATTGCGGAATCCATGCTTTAGTGGTGGGGCGATGTCATTGACATTGGCGTTGCCTGGTGATGTTGGGATGGCCTGTGGGGACAGAGAGAGAGAAAACACATGTCAGCGCAAGCATACCTGTTGTCTGAGCAGGGATTTGGGCCCTGGGTCCTCCCAGTCCGAAACAGCTCCAAACAGGAATTGCCCCTTTCTTCATCTGCCTTTTACTTCTGACGCCTGCACAAGATACGCCTTTGATTTAAGAGTTAAGAGCAGAAAGTAAGAGGCATGTCTAAGAAGGTGGGTGGGGCTTAGGCCACGAGACCTAGAGCCACTTGCACCTGCTCACAAACTGCAAAGGAAAAGAGGCTAAAGGACTGCTTAAGTAGGGAACAAAGGCGCCAAAACAGAAAGGCACAAACAGTTTAGCATTGATTCACAGGTGGGCGGAGCTTAGGCAACGTGACGTAGATCAACTTGCACCTGCTCACCAACTGCAAAGGAAAAGAGGATGGAGGACTGCTTAAGTAGGAGAAAGGGGTGCACAGGAAGGCACCGGAAGGCACCAAAAGTTTAGTTGTGATTGGCAGGTGGGCAGGGCTTAGGCCACATGACCTAGATCCACTTGCACCTGCTCACCAACTGCAAAGGAAAAGAGTCTAGAGGGCTGAGTAGAGGAACAAACTTAAAGTAGAAAGACACGCGCAGAGAATGTAAATCAAAGATGGAAAGAACTTGAAAAAGTTCAACAGAAAACAAACGAGAAATATTCAAATGTTGGAAAGACCACAGTGGGTATGAAAGTGATTTCTGGGGGCGAGCATAATGAACACAAACAACACTAGCATATATATTGCAAGTTTTCCTCACACAGAAAGCTGAAACTGTTTAGGTGGACAGCACAGCAATGTATGCCGCGCAGAGAGAGAGAGACAAGCATGTATTTAGTCACACATACACAGCAACACACACTCTCCACCATAACCTTTTTGATAGCGGGATGGGGTCAGGAGAGTCCAGCAAGCTTTATGAAAGGGAGCTTTATGAATTTCTATCTGCTACCGCCATGCTAAGCATGTTTGCTTCTCGACATGATGAACAACAGTCTGTGTATGAAAAAATAGCATATACTGCAAAATTTGTAGACCACAGGATCAATGTACAACATTTGACAAATTTAAATATGCAATGTGAATACAATTGAGAATAAAAATTGATGGTAGAAATGTTAATAAAAATCTGTTGTTCATAAAACCTAGTTGGGTCTTTATGTTAGGTGGTTATTGGGTGAACATGTCTGGCGTGAAGCTGCCCAAAATGCATTACGATGAAGGAGGTGTTGGTACTTATGGAGGAGTTGAAAGCCTGTATCGTAAAGTGCGAACTGATGGTGAGAATGTGCCAGAGGTGCTGTCAAGATGTGACTTTCGGAGCAGGAGGCTTACGCATTGCGAACGCCAGCCAAAAACATTTTAAATGGCGAATAACCATGGTATCTGATATCAATCAACAATGGCAGGCAGATAATATGGATTTGAGCCAATTCTAGGGAGACAACAATGGTTTCCACTATATTCTAGCCATCACTGACGTCCTATCAAAATACACCATGTTGAGGCTTTAAGAAATAAGACAGGTCCCAGTGTAGCAATGGCTTTTAAAAGCATATTTAACCAATGGTGAGAACCCACAAAACTACAGACAGAGGCGGATAAGGAGTTTTTAAATAAACCGTTAAAGAGTCTTCTAAAACAACACAGGTTGCATCACATCATAACACACTCCGAAGTTAAAGCTCTATTGTAGAATGTGTTATGTGTGCCTTTAAAAGATGGCAATAGGGATTCTTCACAGATGAAAACACCCATATATGTGTGGAGGAGTTACCCACATTTATAAATGTTTATAACAAGCATTATAGATCTATTAAAACTACCCCTACAGTTGTAACACACCATAATTCCTTGGAGGTTTGAAAAAAACTGTACACCAAAATACTTTTTAAAGAAGGAGACACAAGTGCCCCTTAAAAATGGGGATCATGTATGGATCTCGAAACTCAGGGCCATCTTTACAAAGGGTTATGAGCAGAACTACAGCAACATCCGATATGATACATCTTTGTTATAGATGGAGTTACTCATCGGAAGTGTTTTTCTATATACAGACTATTTGATTACTTAGGGGAAGCTGTTCAAGGTGTTTTTCATATGGAGGAGATCCAAGTCAGCGAAGACCAACCATGAGTCTCTAGAATAGAAAAAATCATAACGAGTAAAGGACAAGGCACTAAGGAGCAACATACAGTCAAATGGATGGGGTGGCCTGACAAATTCAGCAGTTGGGTGGATGCTGGATCACTAGATGCCACAGTTGTATAATGGGGGCGGCGTGGAGTCTACATCTTCTTACATTATGTGCCCCAGCAACGCTTCCGCAAATACATTCCTGAAAAACAAAATATTCAAATGTACCATGGAACTGGCCAAACCCATGAATCTGGAAGGACAATGGACTGTGGCAGTTACAGAAGTTCAGTTCGTCCACTCGTGGGATATTTTAGATAGTGGGTAAGCCACATTTATCATAAAATGAATAAACCCTTACCAGCTCACCAATGTGGTTCAACAACGGGTATTATCCAGATATACACAGCATTGTCAGAAGCATAAACAGAACCATATCAGCCATACCAGAGTATGGTGGTTTGATGTTATACCTAGACACTTACCAGTGGAAAGCTTTTCTGCACGGCTTGGGTGCACCTGTCAGATTTTCAACAACGGGGAGACTTTGTAACATACTGGGAACCGTGCAACACATAAGAAGTGAAGATTAATCGCGTGACAATGCCTGCACTGATATAAAGAAGGGTTTTTACAGCTCACTGATTAACAGCAACATAGTGGAGTTTGAAAGGGTGGGGGATAGCTACAAACCGCTACTTAGATCTGTGGAGAGATTAGAGGCAAACAACGACGATATTGTGAACATTCAATACATCAACCTTGATTACGTCCTTCTGTGTAAAAACTATTTAGACACCGTCAACCTACAGATAAGAGAATAAGAGACAATCAAGGACAGTTTGTATAATTTAAATACGGGAAAATCTGGCTGTGGCTGCACTTCAGATTGCTCTGGCTGAAATACTCTGAAAACTGTGTTATAATGGCTCTGGTGAAGAACTATATGGACCCTAGGGCCTATATGCAATATTATAGGAACGGGTCTGGCTACGTGATCAGCTGTATTTTAGTGGAATCCCTGTAATGTATGGTGCAGGGATCAGTGGTATCTTTAGATGTCTCTTCAGACAGATGATGCCCTTCCTACACCACAGATTTGAATTAGCTAGAAGGCGTTGTTGGGAAACATTACCTACAATGGATGTCGGGATATTTAAATCAGCAATCACCTACATGAACTGCTTCCAGCCACTGGGGGCATTTTTCATAGAATTGGACTTGTAATACCCCGTACTAGGTAATGGTGGGTCGAGCCTCTTATAAATCTACCTCTGTAGATAAACTCCCCCCTATCGGTCCACACTGCCAGACCTTTCCAAGTTCCATTTTATGTAGCAGTAGGTTTACAGTGCTGGCTAACGGTATTCACCACGTCTGCCACAACAGGGTCTATTGTTGGCAATCTCTGAAATAGCAGCCACGACATTGTCAGAGGGCGTAGCTAGAATGGCCTGCATTGTTGATAAGTGGCATATACAAGCATTTTGAGCAGTGCGATGGTCCTCCGTATGCATGCCAATATGTTGAAAGCACGACCAGCTACTGAAAGCAGTATTGCGATTAATAGTGTTTTTTAGATGTCTTTTTAGAAGTATAAACATCGGATAGACCAGGTGGGAATGCAACAGTGCACACCCTGTAATCCTCTAGAGTGGTTGTTTTTGCATCAACCAGCAGATAGCCATAGGGTTTACTGGTTACATCTTCACAAGCCTCCATGAAGGCATTGTGGACGATACATATAGTGAGCTATCATGGCTAGTTGTTGCTTATTGCTGGGGTTTTTGAACAACACTATATAACTAGCATTTAGCATTATAGACCTGTTTCTCTTCCCTTTGTTGAACAAGTTCTGCACAATATAGCAAATGCTTAGAATGCAGTAATGGGAAAATTGAGTAAAGGCTTTTTCTAGGTCAGCGCTTTGACCACCCTCCATCATCAAATCATCCATGATGACCATATTCACCATGCTCGGCAGTAGTAAACGATCATCGTTGAGGCTGTCCGGCATACCTTCTACAAATCTAACTTTCTTAAACAGTTGTTGCAAGGTTGTATAGAGAGGTTACCAGCAGCTGTCAAGCCAGACAATATGTGTGGCCATTTTCTAGATGTTTCATGCCAAAATAACTCTTGCCTCAGCTGGAAGGTTCAGCCAGCACACACGCAAACAGCTGCTGTAGCCTGGTATCCATTACAATACATTTTTAATACCTGTAGGGATGTGTCAAGCAGCCCGTTGCCAGCGTCTGTTTATCAAACACAACACTGAGAGTCTTCTGGAGAGTCCTAGTGCAAATCTCCCACTGCTTTTTATCAAGACAATACACAGAAGCATAACAGCGATTGACCTCGCTGTGTTGCACACATCACCCTGAACAAAGGACTGTACCAGAGCTTTCAAACGGTCAAAATGTACCTCAGGTATTTTATTAATGTTCAGTGTTAAACCTGTCACTTACATACTGATGGTCCCTAGAGATGCGATAGGCATATGTTTTAGGACCCGCAGATACAAACTCCACAACGTACACACTCGGGGATAGCTCCAAAGTTAGATCCCCAAGATAATCCTTGGTGGGTGGAATGGCATTCCCGGGGTGGCTGACAAACGTAACGTTATCAGTGTCATGATATAAAACCTGCTCTTGCAATTGTTCATCACAGCAAATAGCTTTAAGCACAAATGAGCGGTAATGAACGCGGCTATGAATAAATTTGTATTGTCAGAAGTATTTGGATACTGCAATGCATATCGCCAGCATAGACAAGCCATTTCATTATCTATGAACACGCAACTGCTCACATCATAAGAATTATCAAATAGATAAGCATGAAGCACATCGGGGTCTGTGATGATGGTTGTGTTTGGCAAATGAAATCTTTGTACAAACTTGCCCCAGAGTGAATTAAGGCATAGTTTTGGCAACAGCCGCCGGGTGGGATTGTTCTCGATGTGTTCCCTACACAAGCGTATGCCCTGATGTTTATCATAATCATCTATATTGCTCTGTTTAGTAACATTTTGCCGGGAAGAACTGGGCCTCCTGTTTCTGTTGGAGGAACATCTGAATATACCCACAGAAGGGTTCTAGGGTGATTGTTTTAAAATGACATATCTTGTGTATGCACCCCAGGTGGTAGCCCTGTGTTGAAGTAGCCTGTAATTCGAATTGTGAGAAACCTGAGGCTGTTTTCACGGATAGACCCTGAGGACCTTTTGTTCAGGTGGCCAGGGCATGGGCATCGCCTTTGGAACCAGACTATGGGGGTGGACCAGTGCGGGAAGATCACCTGGACAATGGGTGCTTGGGGACTGCAGGAAGAATGCACTCCGGAGAGAACTGGTACACGGCCCTTTCCGACACCCCCTCAGTCTACATGGGAAATGTTAAACCAAGTCCCAGGCTAACCCAGCACTTTTCCCTAAAGGAAAGAAGGGCAGAGTCTCATGGGAAACAAGAATGACTGTACCTGCAACCCCACATCCACCTTCCCCAATCCGACAATACCCTACCCAATTTTCCTATGATTAACAGAAAACACTGCAACTTCCCAACTCCCCCCCCTTTTTTATACAAACACTGAGACGAAGAAGAGAGGGATTAAGAGAATGAAGATCACTGAGAAGAAACACACTCAGACACAGAAGACAGACTCTTGCCTTTTTACAAAAGAATGTCCCCTTAACAAGGACATGCAAGGTCAGGCCTCCCTTGACAATCAGTCTCACCTGAGACCTGTTAAGTCTCCCCCTCACTATAAAAGACAGAGCACACAGGCACACACTGAGTGAGCTGTGGATGCTTGATGGTGCACGGAAGCCAGAGGGAGACAATTCAAGCTGGAGAGACCCTGGAAGGCCTGGAGGAAGAAGGACTGCCTAATTGCTTGGCCTGTGAGTACAGTGGAGGATGTAGTGTGGAGAGGGAACTGTACTGCCAGGAAGCGAAAACAGGGCAACTGGGGTTACCTGGCAGTGCCCACACCAGTGCTCCTCCCCTGGGCAAAGCAGGGCAGGCCAGGCCTTTGAGGGGCAGGTGGTGAGACCCTGACCTTAACAAGTATCCGCATAAACTCCTTCAGCTCCCAAAACCACCAGAATGCCAAAAGGGGGATCTAGCGAAGTGGGAGCAAAATCATAATGAAGGATTCTAAGACTGGAAGTCCAAAACATTTATTTTTTCAACTTTAAGAGGGGTCCAAGCCCGACTGAGGGAGATCGTTCTGTAAACTTTTGAGAGGGATCTGAGCCTGACTGAGGGAGACCCATCTGTGAATTTTGGGGGTCTGAGCCTGACTGAGGGAGACCCATCGGTGACCTTTAGAGGGGTTCCGAGCCCAACTGAGGGAGACCCCTGGAGAAAACCAAAAATGAAACGCACAAGCCGGTGAGTCAGAAAGTGACCAGAGAAACTGGTGTGTGTTACAGATTGAAGGGCAGACCTGTGAATGAACTTTGAAATAAAAATATAACTGTGAAATCAGCGGTACTGAGTAATGGAGTGGTCTGGTGAAAGGAAGTAGCCCACTCAAAAGTCTCTGTGAAAGGTGCATTGTTTTTAATGAGAAATTAACTGTTAGTCGAAGTGGTCCTGCGGAGGTCTGTAAAGCAAACCATGCACATTCAAAAGTCTTCAACATCCGAAAGCGGTCTGAGCCCGACTGAGGGTTACCCAAATTGTACTAGGCTTGTGCAAGAGAACCCCTTTGCAAGTCTTGTTGAACGTTATTTGAAGAAGGTCTGAGCCCGACAGAGGGGAACCAACGTAACGTTTGTGCTTTAAAAGGTTCAAGCCCGACAGAGGGAGACCTACCTGAACTTTGTGTTTTGAAACAGTCCGAGCCCGACTGAGGGAGACCAGTGTGAACTTTGTGTTTTGAGACCGCCCGAGCCAGACTGAGGGAGACCGGTGTGAACCTTTTGTTGAACTATAGATTGAAGCTGGAAATAAATACTTTAGTGTGGAATGCCAGACGGGGCTCGATCCACATTTTGAACTGCCTTTAATTCTGAAGTATCTGAGGCAGAGTTGTTCATCCTGTCTACGGAGGCCGCCTTTAACCATGCTGTTCAACGTGGGGAGTAGAGCTGACTCAGCCACATTGATTCTTTATAGTTTTGCATATTATTCCTTGCATACACATTTTTCCCACATACATTTTGGTATATTAGATTATGGGCTGTCATTAGGTTTTGTTAGTATAGGCCATCTTGTTTTTAAAGACTCTGCTAGAACAGTTTTATTTATTATTTGATGGTCGAGCATGCTCCCATCCTAGATGTAGGGCAAGATATGCATTCTTCCAACACTTTTTTTGAGGACAATAAAGGTTTTCCAAATTTAGCTTTTGTGTCTGTCTTGCTTTTGATACCATGCTTCCCTTACAGATCATACACCAAGTCAGCCTTCACTCTTTAGCCATATACCTGCACCCTGCCTGCTTTGTCTCACCACATGTACAGCAAATGAAAACATCAGCTTACTGTCACATCTAAAGGGCAACATGGGTAAGTAAAGTCTTTGGGGTGGGTAGACTGCACACCTGATAAGCCTGTAATACTGGTTTATATCCCCAAAATGTTCATAGATGTTCTTGGAGTGCCCTACAGGATATGGTTTGTCATTGTTCATAGAGGGGTATAGACTGGTAAAACCTAAGTAGTGTATTTGCTCGGCCTCTGAGATGTGGTGGTGTTACTTAAAAGCATTCATACAACCACTGTACAGCGCATCTCGAGGCTATAGGGGATCAGGCAGTTTCTTCTCTTCAAGAAAATGACCCACTTCTGGATTGTTTTGCACTATCATGCACCAATTGTGTTCCCAGATACTGATGACACAAACACCTCGACTGGCTAGGAAAGTCTGTCTCAAAAGGATGCATCATTACAGCGGCTCATAAGTAGTATCCATTCAAGTATTGAAGCCCCCTGCTGGATAACACTTGGAACATCAGTGATAAAAGCAATCATTCATAAGCTGTGTCAACTCCCTGTATGAGTGCATAGTCTTCCAGCCAGTATTTACCATAGTGTTTCTCACCACAGCCAGTTAGGGCGTGTTGTATAGCAATGTTCTCGGTGGTCTGTGCCACATATAAGAGACACAGAAAAGATGCTGTGGAATGTTGGTTCTGCCACCCATGATATGAATTCTGGAGCAGCAGTGCGATTGTTTCAGGTTTTAAAAATAGTTGGCTGTAGATCTGCATACAACAACTAGCCAGCATGAAACTTTTAAAAGGAGTGACATATGGCACCTGTAAGCTGTGCTGTGCAGGTGTTTGACAATTTGAATGATCCCGTCCCTGAACAAATTACAAGCCTGTCTTAAAAAGTTGACATCTTTGTCACAGTAGATCCTTAACTCTTAGTGAAAGTCGAACATGCAGTGCTCATTTGCCTTATACCATGACATGAACTGGTCTTTCTCGCTAGGTATCATGTAATGAACGTCGTGTTGATCCAGGGGTGGGATCGGGCTTATGTAGTTATGATAAGTTGATGTGTTGAAAAGATGTGTAAAGAAGCCCTTTCAACTGGGGAAACTAAACGCTTTTGGAAGTTTACTGAGTTTCATGAGTAGGAAGTTCAAGGAGTCAATAAAGCATATATTTAAAAGTACCACAAACACATCCATAAGCTTAGTACCCTGTGTGATAAGTTTCACTCTAATTCGCTCCTTCTCCAGTTGTCGGGGTGATAAAGTAGCCATTGTTCCATTTGGCATTATGAACTAAAAATGTGTAGCCTGTGAATGTACTGGTTAGGAAGGTGCTGACAAAATCACTCATGCATGAATCACCCTCGAATTCCCAACAACTGTCACCTGTTAGATGTCGGACGTAAATATAGTTCAGCTGGAGAGTTACAGTCCCTTGGCGGGCCTCCATGTCATAAACAATATAATCGTTGCTTTAATTTTGTGTTCTAATGGATGTCATGTAACACAGGTGTTCATATGTATTGACAACGGGCAATTTAAACACCTGACAGATTACCCGGTTACACTTGCGACTCTCAGGAAGATATTTCCTGCACATGGGGCAGTCAAAACGGGGCTCACACATGACCACCCCCCACTGCCACATTCTTAATGTGTGTGTCTAGACATGCCTGCAATCGCACAAAGGTGTGACACTGTGGACATTTTGAAGGTTTCTCCTTAAGTACTTACACTCCTCTCAAATGCAAGCGACATTGATACCGTCTGTTGTGTTTATGTTTGTTGTTGAAAATATTGTGATACTGCTTGCAGAGGTTTTTAACCCACAGACATTTTTTAGATGAGTTATACCATGGGAAATATATAAAGTGTTTCAGGGTGTTTTATCCGTTACAGGGAAATATAGACAGACCCAGCTGTTAAAGTACAATATTTAGTTGGGTCAATCTAATGGCCACACAAACAGAGCTACCTGTCCAAACCCTACAGGGGTGTCCAACAGAAAACCCAGCTTGTCATATGCTTGCAAAGCTTTCTCACATATATTGGCATCTGTTCAGCTCTGCGGCTCAATTAAACCTATCGGACTAGATGGAAGACATAGATTTAAGGACCCGGGATTGAAATTTAACAACCATCAGATTTTAGATTTTATAACATGGCTGTAAAGAACTTTGCTTAATGGCTTATAAGCACCACCGGTTCGTGGTCTGACAATTAGCGCATTTTTACCATGTTCACAAATCTAAATTCTTCTATCAGAGCGTTTTATATAGCCCTTTGAAAGGTCCTCACCCACTCCAAATAAACGGGAGCATCAGGGGGCTAGGGTGTTGGTGGTTGTGGTGTCCTAGGTGGATCACTTCAGGATATAACCAGCCTGGCCTTTTTCAAGATTTTAAATAACAGCCTTTGCTGTGCTCTAGACCTGTACTATTTTAAGTTTCGCTCCATGTCTGTAGGGCCTCTCTGAAGCAGATACCCACCCCATGCTGGACAACCAATCCACCTGTAACAGCGCCTGTGTTTTTAATTTAATTCGGCAGATCACTTCAGTTACAGCAGATACTGGTTAAACGAGATTGTGCTTTATTGGTTTGCTGGTTGTTTAAAATATGCCTCTGGTTTGCACTGTTGCATTTGTTTTTCGGGGGTTTGCTAGTCATTAGTCATAAACTCTTGCTGCCCCAGCTTTATCTGATAATTGTTACATTTTCTGAGTGGGTATTCACAGGGGTTTGGCTGTAATAGGACCAGCTATTGCTACATCATGATTTATTTTATTTTATTTTTTTTTTAACTCTTTATTTCTCATTTTCAACATGTTACAATAAACAACAGAATTAATATCCTAGGTCATTGAATTGAAAAATACATAACAGTGGAAAACAAAATAAAACAGCATTCCAAACCATAACTCTGTATTCCACCATATGAAATTTAGGACTAACCTAAAACAAAGCCAGATGTATCAAACAAATGACAACAAACAAGTAAGACCACACAAAACAACCACATAGACAACACAAACCCCTCCCCATATATTAATGCTAATAGACCAATGCACTCCACTCCAGAACCTAATCTAGCATCATCCATAAAGGTCAATAAAGCTCCCCCACATTTCCTCATAAAGGGTTTCCTTGTTTTGTTTACAATACATCGTTTTCTCAAGTCTGGATAAAATTCTAACATCTAAAATCCAGTCTTCCACCATCGGCTTCTTCCGTGTCTTCCAGACCCTCCACACCTGTTTAGTCGCCACCAACAAAACTTTGATTACCCCACACGATATCACCCAACTCACATCCCGTCCACCACTATACAATAATAAGATGACCGCTAAGGGAGTGCGTGGATAAACAATGTCCCAAATTTGATCGACCCTATCAATAACTTCCCTCTAAAAACTCACCACTCTTTCACAATACCAAAACATATGTATCAAAGTACCTTGTTCTTTCCCACAACCCCAACACCGATCATCACCAACTAATCCCAATTTACACATACGAACTGGGGTCCAATATATTCTGCCCAATATCCTTTGATGTATATAGCGTAATTGCAAATCCACTTTGGCAGTTGTCGGCGCACTCCAAATCTTTTCCCATTCTCTTGGCATAAGTTCTCTGCGCAACTCCTCTGTCCATGACAACCTCAGCTTGTCCCATGAATCTAACCATTGTCCATCAGGTTGCATAATCTGCATAACAGTAGACACTTTTTGGAGTCCAATTTCCAAATTATTAAAATTCTCTGGTTTCTTCAAAAATGGAGCGCCCAACATGTCTCTCCGTTCTGGTAGTAGAGTTACCAAAATATCATACCTTCTTAATTCCCTGTTCCTTAACCCAAATTTCTCAACTAAACTTGCAAAAGGTACTACCCCTCCAGCACTCCACACATCACCAATAGTCAAACCACCCCTCTGAACCCAACTTTTCCAATTCAGTACCTTATTATTAAACTGCAGACCAGGATTATGCCAAATGGAAGCCTCTTCATAAAGATATAGACCTTGTCCAGTTCCCACTATCCATGACGACAAAGCTTCTTTAGTAGCCAAAACCGACTTCAAACACTGCACCTTCTTAGGCAACTTTCCAAAAGAAAACAGGCATTTAATATCATAAGGCAAAAACCGTTGTATCTCAATTTGTACCCACCACGGCACCTTGTTTAGAACTTCACCAGTGTAATCAGACACTTTCCTTAACAAAAACCCACTACCATAATTTTTCAACGCCGGGTACCCAAAACCCCCATCTTTAACTTTCCGGACCATAATATACCGGGCCTCTTCCCAAAACCCCACAAAAAATCCTGAAATAATCTGTCTATACGTGCAAACGCTCCCTTTGTAAATGCACAGACAAAGATTGAACAACATACAGAACCTATATATCTCTGTTGGATAGAAGTGGTGTTGTGATTTTCAAACTGACCGTGGCTCTCGGTGGCAAGCATGTTATGTTCACCATTTAGGGCAGTGTCTATCACGATATCGGGCTGCACACCCCTGGATGCCCCAAAAGGCTCCTCACAAGGTCACTCGGGGGCTGGTGTATTATCTGCCACATTTGGGACCGTGTCTATTGCTCTATCGGTCTGCATCCCATGGATGCCCCACAGGGCCCAGCCATTAAGGTTGTAGTACTCTCAAGTAAGAGTTTTTTTAATATATACACCACCCCTCCATATGTTCAAAAGCACACATGATAAAAGATTCTCCAGTTTTGTTCTTACAGTAAGGCTTTAAACTTTTGACTAAGGTCAGCATGTTTTTTTAACATTGTTTTAAATTGGGGGGTGGCGCTTCCAACTCTATCGGGGTCTTTTTTGTTGTTTATCATTTTAAGAACTGATGTATAAATAAATGTACCCTCTGTGTCATTGTCTATAATAATACAAGTACCGAGGTCATTTGAAATGTTAGCGGGATCCATCTTTACACCGCTCCCCCGCATCATTCACCTCCCCCTTCTGAGGGTCAGCAGTCTGATCAACGCATGAAACTATTTCAATGGCACTGGCAATATTACTGATCCCATCATTTTGAGCATCAACAGGAGCAGCCAATGGGGTATCCCCTTTTAGGAAAGTTGAATCTGGGTGTTTTACTTGGTTGTAACTGTGGTAATGTTAACTATGTCCCATTAGGATGTCTCCCACTCTCTAGGTCCCACAACCCTCAAGGGGTGCTGTTTTTACAGTTGTGAGTCACTTGTTCTCTCCTCCTGTGAGTCCCCCCTTTAGGTTGTGACCCCTGCATCCCCCTATGCATCCTGTATTGTGTGGCACTGGGCTGTGGGTCTCTCGCTCTTATCTCTTGCCCTTCCTCCCACCTTCCTCCATTGCACCCCCTATGGTGCTCGCTGTTTCTCCCATCTTCTCTAACTGCTACTCTATCTCCTAACCTATCCCTCTCACTAAGTCTGGAATGAAGAAGTTCAAGAGGGACATCTTGGTGTCCAACCCAGGCCTCCCTATCACTGATTCGTACAACAGTAATTCCTCCAGACACACTCTCACTGACATCCTTGTTGTTGTTCCTTCACCTGACCAATGGAACCTTCATATGGTCTCAGCTCTCTCTCCTATCTCTTCCTCTCCCATTAATGGGGGCACCCAGTGGGAGGCACTCTTAGACTCCTTCCACTCCTCCAAGGTCATCATTAATGTCTACCTGATTGGCACCATCTTGTTCCAGGGCACTCAGCGCAGTCTCCATCTGTTTGATAGACATCTCCTGCAACTTATCAACTTCCTTCCTTCTCGTGCTACTCCTATCAGCAACTAGCTTGCTCCTCTGCCACCTCTTGCTTCCACCTCTGCCCACTCTCAGGCCCTTCTTCCACTTCCACTGGGTGCTCCTCAATCCTATACCCATCCCTGGAATGCTATTCTCAATTCTCGCTCTGCTGTCACCTGCTCAAAGAACTTAACCTGGATGTTTTCGCTCTTACCGAAACATGGTTCAAGGACAGCCCTGTTATGAGATTTTGACACTCTCCTCCCTGATGCTACAAGATCCTTTCGGAGCCCAGAACCAACCGACCCGGAGGTGGAGTAGCTCTGATATTTCCTGAGTCGCTCCCTACTTCTGTCATTCCTATGCAGGTCTACTCCTCCTATTAATGCCTGGTCTGCAGGCTCTCTATCTCTTCTGGCCTCTCTCTGACTGTGGCTACTATCTACAGGCCACATGGCCAGGTTGCACTCTTCCTCTTAGAGAGGGCTGACCTCTCCTCTTCTCTTCTTGCCTCTACCTCTCAATTTCTCCACCTCAACATCCACCTGGATACATCTAATGCCTCCTCTGGGCTTTTCAGCAGCCTCTGTGACACTCTCTCTCCATTATGCCCTCTGGTCCGACATGCTCTACCAGACATACTTTGAATGTTCTCATCTCCTCAGACATCCTCCTCTCTAACCCTCTCACCCTGTCCCCGCTCTTGGACTGACCACCTTCTACTTTCCTCTCACCTGAAACTCTCTATCCCTCAGGCAAAGCCCACCCCAACACTGTCACCTACCTTTGAGGGCATTAGGCCCATGAAGCATGTGTCAGTGGTTGCCTATCCTACTCCTGCGGCTGACTCACACACTGACACAGCCCTCTCTAATCTGCATCTTTCCATCTCCATCCCTCTGGACATCCTTGCCCCTGTCAGGAGAATCCAGCTGAAGCCTACCTCCAAGTGCAACTCTTGGTATGACTCTGACCTCGCCGTCTTGAAACGCAAGTGCAGAGTGACTGAGAGAAAATGGAGGGCTTTGGGTGCATCCTCTGACAAAGTGGTCTTCCGCTGACTCCAAAGGTAGTACAGACTCTCTGTCCAGTCCAAGAATTGAGCCGACATTCAAGCCGCTGTCTCGGCAGCCTCTAACTACACGGAAGAACTCTTTAAAATCTGCAAGGAACTGGCCAATCCTGCTGCAGTCTCTACCTCTCCTGTTCCCTCCCAGGCCCTCTGTATGGCTCTGGCCTCTCACTTCACCGCTAAAACTCAGAACATCCTGTCCTCTATCTCCGCTTCCTCTTCCTCCCTCGATCCCCTTTGGCCAGCTCTTGCTCTTCTCCTCCTTTCTCCTCTTTCTATCGGACAACGCCTAACAAAGTTCCTAGACAAGTCCAATCTAGAAAAGTTTTGTCCAAACAGGTGCACCCCTGTTCCCCCAGAACATCAGGGTCAGTATTGACACCCTCGCTCAAGTCTTTGCCGATTTCTGTAATCACTCATTCGCCCCTGGAACTTTCCACTCTCACCTCAAGCACTCCCTTGGGCACCCCCTCCTCAAAAAGCTGTCTGCCGGTCCTACATGTCCGGCAAACTATCACCCGATTTCTATCATCCATTCCCTGGGCAAACTCCTGGAAAAGCTGGCCATCTCCCAGCTTACTATCCACACTGAATCTGTTGGTTGTCTCCATGACCATCAGTTTGGCTTCAGAGCTGCCAGAGGCACGGAAACTGCTCTCCTGAACACCCGTGAAGATCTGCTCTCTAACCTTGATTCCAGCATTCCTTCTGTCCTCATCCTCCTTGATCTTTCCTCTGCCTTTGACATGGTCCACCGCGCCATCCTGATCAATCGACTCAGTGAGAACTTGGGCATCACGGATCAGGCCCTCTAGTGGCTGACCTCCTTCCTCCTGGACTGCTACTCCCAGGTCCAACTTGGTTCCTTTCTCTCTGCCACATCTCTCTCCTGTCACGACCACTGACTCTATAGTAGGCCCCTACCCCAGCTCCTGCATATATACACACATCTCAGAAACCCTCGTTTGGACATATGGACCTCATATGGCGGTACTGGGAAGTACAGTTGGGTACAATCTTGGCGCGTCTGGCACCACACACATTGTCCAATGGTTAAGCGTTGAGGAACTAACCACTTCATGTTTCCCCCAAACTGGGGGAGTACTGAACCAAGCAACACTGATGTGCTGCAGTCTAGCTTTTGGGTGTGTCTGGGAGCCTTTGGGCGTGGATAGGTGTGGCTGGCTATATAAGCCACACCCAGGCCAGCAGTCCTCTCTGCGTTACTCTGCTTTGACACTCACCGGCACCAGCTCCTGCAAGAAAGATAAGAATCATTATTCCAGACAAAGGACCCGACTCATTGTCCCGCAACACTTACCTGTGATTCAATCCTGCAAGCAATACTGGACGCTCCAAACCCTGCAACGTCTCCGCTGCAGCTCCACTCTAAGAAAATCCATTGCGATCGCCCGAACCTGCAGAGAAGGAACAAGAAAGAACAGTAAGTGCCGCGCACATGGGAAAGCAGCGCATATAAAGCCCAAAAAGTAACGCGCATACAAGACAGCATCTACAAAGGCACAGAAGCCCCGCGCAACAAAAGAAAAGGCACAGAAACCATGAGCAGAAGGAACACAGAGGAAAAGGCACAGAAGCCACACGCTAGAAGGGAAAAGTAATAGAAACCACGCGCAAGAAAGGAAAAGGCACAGAAGCCATGCGCAAAAGGTACCAAGAGAAAAAGGCACAAAAATCACGTGCAAGAGAGAAGGCACAGAAAGGTAAAAGACAGTTAAGGAAGCAGCATGCTCAGCGCATACGCACGCATAAAGACATTGGCATATCAATCAACATTAAGACAGTGAAGGAAGTAACAATAAGACATTTAAGGAAGCAGCGTGCACAGCGCAGAAGCACGCATAAAGACATTAACAAGTAGTCAAAAGCACTAGGCGGAACTGTGACCACACTGCCAGAGAACAGCAATAATCCACACTGCAGCAGGTCTGGGCTTGAGTCAAGCCTTCCAACCAGTTATGTAACTGGTTTCGGTTTCCTACACACGCCCCTCCTTGGAGAAGTGGCAGGATGGAGAGCTCCCTTTTCATATAAAGAAGGTGAGAGCAGTCCCTAGGGACTTGGGTTCCTGGGAGGGTGCAGGGTGGTGGGTGCAATCCGTTACACTGTTCCCTAACCCTAGTCTGTATCCTTAACAGAGGCTGTCCCAGTGCATCAACCACAGTCCCAGAAGGCCCTGCACAGATTCCTGAGGGAGGAGGTTCCTGGTGCTCCTGCAGAGCTAAGGTGAGCGTAAAACTCCACCTGTTGGTTCCCCAGGGATCTATCCTCTCGCCCTGGTTTTTCAACCTCTACTTGGCCCCTTTGGCCCACCTGATCTCTACCTTCTCCTCTAACTTGCAGTGTTATGTGGATGACACTCAGCTCTCCTTCAGGATCCTTTCAGCCGTCTCGCCTCTCTCGCTCATTCCTGACTGTCAATCCGATTCAGGATTGGTGCACCTCCAACGATGTCTGCCTTAATGCCAGTAAGAAGGAGATCCTTATCATTGGGACTCCTGCTCCCTCTTTCCCTCTCTCACTCTGGACGCCCTCCTTGGGCCGTCTTCCTTTGCCTTCCTGTGAGGCAAGAAACCTTGGTGTCATCTTCAAACTCTACTCTCTTTTTCTCTCCTCATATCTCGGACATCGCCAAGAAGTCCCACTACCAGCTGCACCTCCTCAAAGGTACTCTTCCCTTTCTCACCTACCCCCAGAAGATCACTGTCTCCAGAGCCTTGGTTCTCTCCAGGCTGGACTACTGCAACAGCCTCTTTCTCAATTTGCCTTCTACTACTCGCGCCTTCTGCAACCAATTCAGAACAGCACTGCAAGACCTTTCCCTGGCCTCAAGCCCCGGGACCATACCTCTCCAGGCCTGTGTAACGCTCACCTGGTATCCACGGGGACGTCACTCAGCCTGTTCTGACCTCTTATGACCTCGAACCCTTCCCTGGAGTCTACTGGACTGGAGACTGGGCCTTGTTTTCTTGGAAAGTGTGTTCTCCATCCTGCTTTCAGGGCAGGGGCGCGTTGATTGATGCGGGCTCGTTGCTGCCTAGTTGCTTCACTGGCAAGAGTCTGACAGTTAAGTATAATGAGTCTTTTGAACAGTTCTCTAACTTCGTTCCTTTCCTTCCTTAGATGATGGCCGGCGTCCGGGGATGGCGACGTGCTGCTGAGATGAGTAGCGCTGAAGGTGAGTGAGAGCGCGAGGCGCTATGCGACCCTTTCGTATTTGTATTGAACTGATTTCTTTTTCTGTGTCTTTTAGGTGCTGCGACGTTTTCAGCGTGGATGCCGGTTATGAAGAAGAAATGCGGTGAGTAAGCGCGGTATGCGGCACCTCTCGATGTTTCCACGCTAACCTGGAGTGTCTTTTCCCTCTTGCAGATGGATGAGAAGTTCCGGAGACAGAGTTCCCCCAGAGCCGCTGGGATTCAGGTAAGCGTTTGAAGCTCGTACAGTCTTTAAAAAATAAGCAAAGATTTGCTGAATGCTTGCTAATGCCTTTTTTCTGTTCTTTTCCCTTTTCCTTAGGAAGTGGCGTGCCGGGATGGGAATGACACCTCCAAAGATGCCCGCTGAACAGAAGGAGCGATGAATGATGGGCAGAAGTGCCGCAAGGTACGGCTGTTCCTAACGGTGTTCTTGTTCTTGCAGGAGCTGAGTGCAGAAGAAAGATGCAGGCCTACTGGAGACCGATCCGAACACGGTGAGTGTCACGCTGCAGGTGCAGAAAACACAAACCATGTTTCTCAGCCTGGGCGTGGCTTAAATAGTCTCTGGGTATCTCAGGTGTCTCTGGGCTGAACCACACCCAAAAGACTAGACTGCACATGCAGTTCTGGGAACCGAAATATGTGGGGGCATCCATCTTGTCCCCATCAATGCACTACAAGTCCAATCCCCAATGTTATCCTATGGGGTGAGTGAGTCTTGTGCCACAAGCGCCAAGTCTGACTCCAAGTGGGTCTTTAGAGGGATGGAGAGGCCCTTGAGGGCCATGTAGGTGATTGTGGACTAGCTCCAGCCTGACATCTTGGAGGGCTGGGGACATGAGGGGTAGGAATCATGACAGCCTGAAATCTCTCCACTGGCTGCCGGTGGCTGCAAGGATCAAGTTCAAGACCCTTTGCATTATCCGCAAGGCTTTCTGGGGCCAGGGCCCGCACTATATCCAAAGCTCTCTTCCTAAATACCTTCCTTCTCGAGCCCTCCGCTCAGCTACTTCCTAACTCTCTAAGGGTCAGGAGCTTCTCCAGGCAGAGAGTGGGGGGTAGATCTCTTTCCTCTGCTGGTGCCTTCTCTGAAATGGCCTCCCTGCCCCTCTCAAACTTAAGCCGGACTACCTGAGGTTCCGGGAGCAGCTCAAAACATTCCTATTCTCCTCTGATTTCTCTCTCTCCTGCCCCTGCTGACCTACCTGTCTGCCGCACTGACTGGTTGTTCGGCTACCTTCAGAGTCTCACTGGGTAGCAGGCTCTCTCTTGATCAGTCACCCATGCACTGCCTACGGCCTTCCATGCACTTAGGGGCTGTAACTGTAACCCTACAGTCCTGTGCTGCTGTGCATTTACCGAGCCGTGTTGCCCTGTGCTGCACTTACCCAGATTTGCGCTGCCCTGAGCTGCACTTGCTCAGAGCATTGCTGCCCTGTTTTCCAAGTACATCTCCCTGGCACTTCTCCCCCCGCCCTCCCTTTCCCCTTGCACTTCTCGTTTCTCGCACTTCCACAATCTGAATGACGCAAGGCCTAGTAAGATTGTTTGTCTTGTCCTCCTTCCCTTGTCTTGTAGCACCTAGAAACTCTTGTGTACAGGTGTGTTATAAATGACTTATCACATCATGCAATATTAGTCTAAGAATAATAATAACAATATGGGAATATGCGAATGTGAATAGGTGTTTGAATGTAAATTGTTCCATATCTCTCCTTTTCTGCTGTAAACTGTAATACATTTGATTCTTTTGTAAAGGTTTTATAAACCATATACATTTATGAATAAAAAAATTCATATTACCTCAGGCATATAACCTGGATTATCACATTCCTGTTCACTTACCACATGGTCATTTGAAATGTTAACTGGGTCCAAGTGACTATTATTACACCCCTCCTTTGCATCATTATTGCCATCCGACTGCAGTAACAATATCACTTGGCTCCCCCATCCTGAGCATCAACCGGTGCAGCCTGGGGGGTATCAAACACATAGACTGGATTTTCACATTCCGGTTCACTTGCCACATTGTCAGCATTATACATATTTGCACATGTGTCATCAAACACCTCAAGGGGTGTATCAAAGCCAGTTTGTGCAGTGGGAGTGTTAACTATAGATTGTAACCCAGAATCCTAAATAGCAGCCATCACTCTATCTAATTCATTCAGTCTGTTAATCTCATTGCCATTCATACCGCATGCCCTCACAGACCCCTCATCCTCCGCTGCGCTAATGTCTTCACACTGAGGCAGGGAAAGCTCACACTATTGAATAGATGTTATATGTTCAGGCGAGTTGTTGATTGGGTTCAATGGATTATTAACAGTAATAGCTAAAGTATGTTCCGCTTCACAATTAACTATACTATTTTCTACAGAATTAACACCTGCTATATTTTCACCATTAGCTACTACTGGATAACATGGGTCAGCATTATCATCAATAATTATCACCCCTTGACCGGAGGCACACACCTGTTTAACAAAATTGTGTGATGTTGCCACCCCCTACAGCTTGGATACACCTGCATGAATCATAGACGCAACCCAACATATCCCCCTACTGGGCCCATTTTTGTTTTTCTTTAGATTTAAACATGTCCCTCTACCCTTGGGCTGTCTTTCATTACCATCATGCTGAGACTTTTGTCTTTTGGAACACCTACTATTTACATCCCAAAACCTCAGCTCACGCTTCACCTCCTGTCTGTCTTGAGGCTGTTGAACGTATTTAAAACAATGGTTCACCCCCAAACCAGCCGGCTCCATGCCTGAAGGCACTGGGAAAGAAGTTTGGCCAATTTAAAGGAATTGTACTGACCACCAACACATCCTGTAATGCCGGTTGATCGGGTCCCAGCACCAGAGCCTGTAGCGTTCCATGGTTGGCGGGCAACCCGTTGCCTTAATAGCTGAGGTGTTCCAGACATATACCCCTTGCAATCACAAAGCAGTGGAGGTCATCACCCCCTCCTCCCCCCGATTCCTTGGGCTTATGGATAGCTGTGGAGTCCAAACACCAATCTAACATGCCGAGACCTTCCACGGTGGCAGGTGTCAAGCCCCATTGATGAAGCTCTACAAAAACAATTTGGCATCATTGTTTGGGTCTCGAGAATTCCTTTGACCCTTGACCCTGTTTGATGCCATTATCAGGTGTCCCAGGATTCCACTGCCCCTTGATGAGTAAGAGAAAGAACTGAACTTGGTTGGGGCCCCTAATCCGTCATTAACCCTTGCGCATGCACAGAACCTGTATGCCATTGTTGGACACCCATAGCCGATGGGTCTTGAAGAGCGGGATAAACCACCTCCCACATCCTCACTACATAGATCCATCAATGCTGATTGTGAGGGCCCGCAATCGACATCCAAGGGAAGGTATATATCCATACCTTCAGGATCCGCCATCGATGAATATGCAACCACACGGTTAGATTCCATTCTGGGACAAAATAAACACACAAAAATATAGAATCAGAATATGGATTTCAAAATAGGCTCTCCGCATATTACACACAAATATGGGTTTAACATTAACCACCATGAAAATATCCTCATGTGTTTATCACTGGTCTTCCCAAAAAAGATAGATCGCTCAGTGCACTTCCATAAAAACTGCTTGCTCTTAAGAACATCACTTTAAACCAAATATAACACACTCTATGATTTGGAGGTTCATTCAATTCATAGGGGTCAATACACCTTTATCCAATCAAACACCTGGCATCAAGACACACAGCTCCATTAGATACAAACATCTTAACCAATCCCTACCAAAATCACTATAAGCCGGTCAAGTGGCACAGCGAGTAGAGCGCTCGCTTTGACATCAGTTCATCCTTCCGAGGTCGATAAATGAGCACCACACACCGTGGGTAATAATAAGCAGCGCTCAGATACCTAAGGGTTCGTAGCGCTATATAAATGCCAAATTATTATTATTATTATTACTAGAGAGTTCAACTCGTGCAAGTGGTGCTGAACTAAAATAAAAGAGTGTTGAAGATGTTCAGATGTAAATGACATTGGTCAGCTCGTGTAACCCTTGTAAGGGCATTGCACCTGTTCCTTTATCTATTGGCTCAGTGTAGAGGATCAATGCACCTTTATCTCATATTAATAAAACACATACCAACCAGGCACATAGTTTAAATAGTGACCCAGTGTTAGCTCTGGTTCCCTCATGCGGCTGCCATGCCCACGTGTAAAGGATACAAGGAGCACTAGCCCATTAATAAAGCTTACATCAAGCAACATGTTATATTTAGTCAGCCCAGCATGTGTTCGGCCAAACCAGCGTGGTGAGACCGCAGCCTCTTTAAATCTCCTATTTATTTTGATTAACACATTAGCAGTTTAAAAATAAAGAAATTATACATTTCTCATTTAAATCGAGCATCAGATTTACCAGTTAAATGTCTGCTCTCCCTAACACTTCACAGTTATGATATGATAGTTTATATAGTGCCTATACACAATGTGTTTCAAAGCGCTTCAAGGCAAGGAAGGGAAACAGGGAAAATACAATGACATTCTTAGAGGCCATGAACAGTAAGGATGTGAAATTAACTATCGTACTCCGCCTGACGACATTTCAGATAGTGCAAGAGCTAAGACATTGATAAGGAAGGGAGGGGGAGTGTGGGAAGGAAATGGAAACAGACAGGTGACTACCGTACTAGGCCTGATGACATTTCTGGTAGAGCCAGAGAAAAACAAAAGGTGAGGGAGAGGGGTGCAGAAAGGGAGGGGAGGAACAAAACAAGCGACTATCGTACTGGGCCTGACGACATTTCAGATAGTGCTGTGGGTGGGGGGGTTTGGGGGAGGTAACAAATAAGGGGAGGGGGGAGGAGACAGTTGAGGATGCTATCATACTAGGTCCAAGGACAATTCTGATAGAGTAAGTGCATAGAAGAAAGTAAGGGGAGGAGGGGAGGAGATAGGATAGGGAGAAGGGGAGAGGAGGAGAGAACAGAGAGTAAGCAGTCAAAAAGAGTGGAGAAGCAAGAGGGGGCAGTGAATACAATTGCAGCAGTCAGTAGTAACACATCATTTTGCAAGCCTGACTACTAGTTGCAAAGGCATATTATAATGAAACACTAGTAGATACATTTTAAAAATGAGAGGCCCCATTATTACACTAAATATAGCCTTGTAGCATAACCCGCGAGCATTGGGACCTGTGGGTTGCCACATAAAATATCATTCTGGCTTTACATTTTTATTTAAAATCGCCAGTAACTGGTGTTTCAAGGCAGCATCCTGTGTATACAAACTCCCACAGTTTTAACCCAAAGCTTCTAATCTACTCTCCCACCCCTCCCCAAACACAGACACAATCGCTATGTTATTTATAATAACAGGGGCCTGGGCATGAACCCCTGAAATTCTACATTTTGTGCGTCAAATATATGAGCAATAGACACCCTGGGCAGCAGAGGACATGTGCCAGGGCTATCCTCAGTCAGGAAGTAATATTTGGGAGCACTTTTGTTTTAATTCTTATTTTCATCCGATTCTGCCATCATCGCATCCTTTAAAAAAAAAATCTATACATTATTTACACAAATATCTAATTTTAAACACATTTGAGTTTCTAAAAGCATAGTAACACAATATAAATTTTCTATAAACCATATCAAAATATGTCTCCTTCATACACGCAGGCATATCACGCATGAAAGGTGTGAGCGGCCTGTAATACATCACCCTCTATTGCTCATGAAGTCAACCAAGTTGACAAGTGTGAGGAAAAGTGTGATCGCTGGTGATATTCGGGAGCTGAGACTGGTTCCCTTATTGTGCTTAAAGTCAGGTGCCTCTCAGCATGAGTGAGTAAGTTGGAACTGCATGGTTCATTCATTGTTCATTCCCTGACTTCTACTTGGTGAGAACACCCAAGGAATTAATTGACTGGCTGCAGACTGCGGGACTAGATCCTTTGATCCCCATTGCTTTCCACCCTCTTGACACTGCCATTTAAACTGATGCTGTTAGTAGTATATGTAATTGCTTTCACGCTTTTATGGTGCATTTACAGTGCCTGTATAACATTCTGAAGGGAAGCCTGGGGCTTATCAGCTGATTGACTGCCTCTAAAGAACGTCCATATTCCTGGGTACAGCTAAAGAACTGGAGTGCCCTCTTAACGGTAACATATCTGCAAAAAACAACATTGGCCTCTTGCGTGTAGAACACTTTTAACATCACCACCTATCTTTTGCAAAGCACTATTGGTATTCATTGAAAGCACTGAGGCACACGGAAACGTTTTACAGACAGTTCATCCATAGAGGGCTGCAAGTTTCTCTCCCTTACAACAGTGTGCAGAAGGTAAACAGGGAATAATTTATTATTGAAGAGGCAACGGGATCCACGAGCTTGGAAACGCCTTTCACTTACCAAGGTGTATTCACTTGGGGTCGGAAAGCCCAGCTATCTGATGCCTCTGCTGTTTGTGAAAGCTGCTGAATGTTGCAGCTGATGCCGCTGCTTATGACAAGGCAAACAGCGTGACTCTGAAAGAGTACTAAACAGCAACTTTGACATTTAGTTTGGAATTGGGAGCATAAGCGCCACACATGCCAGTGCTGATTTTATACGTGAAAACAACCCTTTTATTGACTTATCCTGTTTGTTGCTATTTATTGAGCGTGAGTAAAATTCACACGCAAGTGCGCCATACAAACACATTGCTCAGAGGACAAACCCTTTGCTTGTAAATAAGGTTCATTAAAATAAACTCGCACGCACGCATCTGTGGAAGCCCTGGGAAAGTCCTGCTCTGCCGCGGACCTGCTCTCTGCCATTTGGATTGATTTTCTCACAGATTGCCGCTTTCCTTACTGCCAAAGATTACCACTTCCATAAGGCTTTGCATCTCACGTATAGTGGGTGTGCCTATAAAACAGTGCACGCGCGCACACTGCCCGCGCACCCTTGGAACTTCACTGCAGCGCTTGTTGCGAGGTGTTTTCCAGATTGGGGTTCCTTTTTTTTAAAATGTATTTATTTATTTACTTCTTTTTTCCTCTTCGGTTTTGATCTTTGGATTCTCCTTTTTTTCCTTTGTTTGCTGCTAAATTGTGGGTGATTTCACACACCAACTTTTTTTTTTTAAAATATCCTCTCTTTTGCCTGCTTGATCTTTGCCACGCCATGGTCGATAAAAGGGCAAAGGTCTACACACTGCGCACTGACATGCCTTGCTCTGCACGACTGCGTGCGTTGTGTGACTCCCCGAGTGGGGAAGGACCTTTGTTAACACCAAAGTCTTCCCGTCTTCTTCCTAAAGGCTCTAGCTTGGACAAACGAGTGGGGAAGAAACGCACCCGCTCCAACACCCCGGCAGGCGACATTCGGGTCTTTGGGTTCGGCTCTTTGTGGCCCACTCGACCTGTGGCGCAGATGACAGATTTAAGAGTCTCGAATGTAGAGGCACAGCCGATGTCTGTTGATCGGGAATGTTTTGTTGCAAAGCCACCTTTAATGAGTTCACCATCAGTATCAAACTCAAATGCCAACAATAAGGCTTGCAAACTGCCTTGTGATATTTCGTTGTCTGATACTATGATTCTGCAAAATGCTCATTCAGGCAATGTGGTACCTTTGTTAAATAAGTCTGAAAGTGCTATTCATAATGTTGATGATGCTATCATTGACTTACATTCCTCAAATGTATGCTTCTCGGCCAGGGAAGATGTTCACGATCTCTCTAGGTCTCCCGCACTATTTCTGAATGGAAGTCCATCAGAATCAGATATTTCAATCTCTTTTATTCCACCAACCCCAAGGAGGCCGGCTCGAGAAAACTCTGCCGTGGCTATGGGGTCTTTTTCAAAGAAATCCCCCATGATAACGCTTGAAGTAATGAACATCGCGATAATGTCTATGGCTAAACTATTTGAAGTTCTTGACTCCAAAGTAAACGCTATTGTTGACAGCTTCAGAAATACTGCCACTTGGCAAAAATCAATTACTGACTCCCTGGCCCAGAGGCAGGCCTTTGATGATAGGGATGCCATTTTGTTAACAAATCAAAATCCAGAGATCATACCTGTGTTCAAAGTGGCAATTGACCACCAGCGACCCAAGCCTGAGTTATGCTCTGTTGACAAGGCAACACAATGTCTAATGGCTGCTATTCCTTTTGTTGATGGTATTATTCGTGAGATACCCTCAGAGGCGGTTGTGGCAGCACCATTACTGTCTCCGGTGCTTACTCATGAACCACCTGCAGCTAATATTGCTAATGTACCATCAGCAGCAAAAATTGTACTGCCTCACAAAGAGGCGTATACCATCTTTGCCAATAATTCTAAAAAAGGGCTGATGAATGCAATGAACTCTGGGCCCGCACATAATGCGAAGCCAAAAAAATAAAAAACACAAAAATCCAAAGGAGTTGCCTCTAATGGTCAATCGAAACAGTTCTTTAAATCACTTTCAAAGCCAGCGAGGTGCTCTATATTAGCCTCTAATGCTATAACCAAAAAATACTCACTTCTGGCACAAGAAAGGAAAATAACTGCAAAAAGCAAGGTTATTAACCCCCAGGTAGACTTAACACATTTTCTGTTGGATGAGTTGGTGAAGGCCATTGAAGAATTTGAAGCTGGCCCAGAGGGTTTGCCTTCTGAGGCTCATTCTGCATTACCATCTAAGGGCACTCCTCTGAATAGTTCTGAATCACTTGCTCCGTTGCATAACACACAAGAACTTAGGAAAGCCGTGGATGATTATATGCACCAATTTCATCCGGCACCAATTGTGTCTCATCCATTGATGCAACCTGTTTCTACTATTTTGAAAACTCCTCGGTAGAGCACTCAAACAGGCACCGGACTAGCTATTTCTCCCTCCACGTGTGAGGAGAATGCTCTAGTCATAGAAAATCTGCCTCTAACAGCAGATGCTCCCTCAACTCCAGTGAATATGCAGGACAACATATAATATTCTATCAAAGATTGCCTGGTGGCACTATCCTTGGAACAGCAGGGTCTGAATTCTTTCATGAAATCACTTATCCATAGCTCTCACTCTGATCCCTTACTTCCGTCTGATCAGAGGGTGAGCTCTGAGAGTGTTACATTCAAATCCCCAGTACAGGATGAGCATTCAAACCACCTTTCTGAGGTATCTCATGGTAAAAAAGAGGCCTTAGTGCCATCAGGCATTAAGAACAGAAAGTCTCCTCAACCTTACTCATTATTCATAAGTTGTCATGGTGGCTCTTTTCAAACATTTATTATGAATAGAAAAAGTATTATGGCTCTATTTTCTGACATTCCAACATTAGAAGATATCGCTTCAGGAGACATTGAGCAGGTAGAATTTCCTGATGAAAAGGACTCAACTGTATCTTGTCTCTGGATAAGATCACGCGTTGTCCTTAACACCATTTGGTCTGTAAGATCCTCTCTCTTTGCCCTTGGTTTTAGATTAACACCTACTACTAGTGAAATTCCTTTAACTGAGATCTCGCAACAGCTTGAAAGAGTTGGTGACAGTGGATCTCGACCCTCATCTCCATTAGGTGAAAGTGTAGTGTCTATCATGAAACCAATTACTTGTTGTTGCTGTAAGAATGTGTAACTAGGAGCAGATGAGCAATGCCCTCAGACACATAAAATCGCATTTTTGAGTTGGAATACTAGAGGGCATAAGCACTTACTGAATAATTCAAATTGCACTCTAACAAATTTTGACCTAGTGCTCCTACAAGAAACTTGGTTATTTTCAGCTCCTTCTTGGGACAATCACCATGTTCACCTGGTTCCTGCGTTGAAAGGTCAAAAAGGCAGACCAATGTCTGGCCTTGTAACCATTTCTAACATTTCCACCATGACCAGCTTAGTAGATTGTCCGTCCCCAAATTCTTTTATGCAATGCACCATTATCCTGATTCAAACACTCAAATTTGCAGTCATCAATCTCTATTGGAAATCTGTTGCGATTTCAACCTCTACCTACTTTAAGGACCTCAATTCACTTATGGAAGAGATTGTCGCTACTCCTAATATTGTGCATATCAGTCTTGCTCGAGATCTGAACATTCACCTACTTGCATTATCCAAGGAAAAGAATTCTGAACGGGTCACACTGTGGTCTCATTTTGTAGAAACATGGGATTTGATTATGTTGAATGGAGCATTTAAAAGTGACATCCCTCCTTCTCATACGTGGTCAAGCCGATCACATAAAGCAACTATCGACTATGTGTATGTTGATAGAGGGTTATTTGGTCAAATTTATAAGTGCACTATTTTGCCCTCTTCATTCAGTGATCACTTGATGCTGTCGGCTGAATTTATGGTTCATGCCCAGGCCAAATCACAGTCTCGACAGCAACAGTTGAGCGCTTTGACCATGAACCCTCAGCACAATAGACTGCATTGGCCCAATATTACTTTGGAAGCATTTAGTCATGATCTAGTGAAGGACCATCATCTCCTCCTAGAGAAGGGGCATGTTCCACCAGAATATCACGATAAAATGCATTTATTTGCATCCCCTGGTATATCTAGTGGTAAGATATCCAATAATGCTTGTCCAACCCATGTCTTCGATCAATCTGTTAGACTCAGGAAGTTCCTTTTTCGTAGACAAAAAAGACAGATTCTGCTTCTCCCAGCACACTATCGTAAGTCTTCATTACGCAAGTTGAAGACTGATTACAAGAATTGGATACGTGGTCACAAGGCGGAAATGTATCAAAGGGATGGTGAGCGGTGGCTTCACACGATTCAGGGCAAAAACACCTCTCAGATTTGGAAGTTAATTAATTCGGCCACAACGTGCTCTCAGCTATCCTCACAAATTAACGGGGTGCCGGAAAAAAGTTGAGTTGAATATTTTACAAACATCTATGATCTCCCACAAAATAGTCCTGATCAGCTGTCTCCCAGGCCAACTATCCTTCCTTTTTTTTATCAACTTTGATCGATTTGTTGTTTTACATAAATAAGGCCAACTCTTCCAGAGCTCCTGGACCGGATGGCCTCTCAAATTTTGTTTTAAAACAGCATCCTGAATTGTGGGCGAATATCTTATACACCATCTTTGTCTCCATCCAAACGAAGCAATGCATTCCAACATTCTGGTGTCAAGCTGTAGTAATGCCAATCTATAAAAAAGACGACCGCACGAATCCGGCAAGTTATCGCCCCATAGCACTTCTTGATGCACCTGGGAAGATTTCTAGCTGTATCATTTTGAGAGATCTTAATATTTGGGCTACTAGTGAAAATCGTCGCGATCCCTTTCAAACGGGCTTTGTGGCGGGCCTTGGCACTGCTATTAATATCATCACGCTTAATGCCATTAAGGCAGCATATGCGGCAAGACAGCAACCTCTATACTTGGCCTTTGGAGACTTTCGATTCGCGTTTGACTACGTGGACCGCCAATTACTTTTCAACAAATTGCTGAGTTTTGGCTGCCCACCTTGTCTTATTTCACTCATAAAGCTGCTTCATACAAATACCACAATGCCGGTCAAATTGAACTTGAGTGGGCTATTATCAGAAATAATCCATATCAAACGCTGCCTTAAGCAAGGCTGCATTCTAGCCTCAACTCTGTTCAATTTATTTATTCTTGACTTGGGAGTTGAATTCTTGAAGGTAACAAATGATGCGCCAAAGCTTGGTAACCAGATCATCGCATGGATTCTCTATGCTGATGACCTGGTTCTTATCTCACAAACGCCAAGTGGATTACAGACTCTACTTATCCAACTAGAAATCTTTGTTACCAAAAATAATCTAACACTCAACGTGGAGAAAACCCAAGTCATGGAATTGGGAAAGAGCAAACTGAAACAAACTAAACACTATGAGTGGTTCTTTCAGAATCAAAAACTGGTTTTAGTCAATGACTATAAATATCTGGGAGTTATGTTTAGTAATTTTCCTGCAAATAACCCCCACAAATGTAGCATTACTGGCAAACTCTCCACTCTAATATCTCAGGCCAAAGTCCTCCAGGCCAAGTTTGGTAAATTTTCTTGTGCTCGTGTTCTAACCTTTTATCAGCAGAAAGTAATCCCCATCATCACCTATGGGGCTGTGACATGGCTCCCACAGAAGCCATTGTATTGGGATAGAATGGAAGCACAATTTTGGAAAAAAGTACTCAAACTCCCTAACTCAATGCCAAATGCTCTCTTGCAGTTTGAGTTGGGCAGTTTGTCAAGCACATCCAAGTGTCTTGGAAGAGATGTTGTCTTTTCCGCAAATGTTTACCGGGTCTTGCTGCAAACAGTTTGCTCTCAATATTGGCAAACTATCTTTTGCTTTCTCCACACTCTTTTACAGCAAACTGGAGAGCTAGTGTCCTCTCTGATCTGGCTGATGCGAACATCTTGCTAGACCTTTTGCTCGATAATCCGTTGAAAGCCAAGCTCAAATTGTATCAACTAGATTGGCATCATACCCAACAGAAATTCTTATTGCTAAGAGACTTCGACAGATCATCCTTTGGTCATAAATAATTTCTGCAAACAGCTGACTATTTACTGAAGTGCCCGTCATACACACTTAGAAGTCAAATCCTAAGATATTGCATGAACCTATGGCCAACCAATCAAATCTTATTAAGAAGGGGTCTAATTCATGTTGATGCCTCGTACTGTCGGTTTTGTAAAGTTGATGGAATGGAAGAGACACTAAAACACCTACTAATTGTGTGTGTTGCCTTGAGAAAACAAAGGAAAATTGTCCTTCACAAGTTAATCCAAACACATCATTAAATGCGGTCAGATGACGAACTATGGTATGAATTATGTGCTACCTCGAAAATCTCATTGAGAATAGCCACTATGCAATTTTTAAGTGCAGTATTGCCTAAAGACTGATCATCTAGTGATTTTATTCTGGGTTATTAGTTGTCACACATGTTTAGGTTTTATTTATAATGTGTGTGTGGCTGGACGTTAGAATTGAGTTTGTTAAGTATACTGTTATATTGATCTTTACTTCCCTTTGCCTTTTATTCTGTGGCTTTCTCATTTTATCCTTATTCCTTTTTAAGTTGTCATTTGTCTCTTCCTAATGCGATGTGATGCGATTTGTAATTTGAAGTTTTATGAACATATTTTTTTTTTGAAAGGTTAATTTAATTTAACCAACCAAAATAAAATAAACAAAAAAAAAATAAAGTCAACCATAACAAATGTTCCTTTCTTTTCTTAGCCCCATTTGTGTGAATATTCAGAGAAGGCTATTCCTTCTCTAAATCAAGACCATCTCCCTGGCTAAACAAAGCCACTCAAAAGAGAACACAAGCTGTTTCCAATGTGTTTCAGCCCACCACACTCAGTTCAATATAGAGTTTCACCTGGGCCTTTATCAGGACAAACGTGCAATCATAAACATTATCTATCTGATATTATAAACATTGAAATTATTAGGTGTTCTTTTTTATTGCCATTTACAGAGTGTTACATACAGGCAAACAGTATTCCTGTATTTAGCGCTCTTCTGACCTCTTTTGCCAAGAGGCAGTATCATATGCAAACTTCCTATCACATATGGTCATGTCTTCATACATGATTGCATGTATAGATTACCTATTTCAGTGGAATTGCGGTAACCATGCAGGTTCCCTGCATCTCATGTGAAAACTGCACCTTACATATGACATGTTTTACTGTCAGGACAATCTCTGCAAGCTTAACAATTATTCCTGTTGTAACTCAGTGGGGCTACAGATGTGTATTCAACATTGAGGTGATCAGTTCAAGTGAGGCTTGTTGATGAATATTAGTATAACCAGGGCTCACTCTGCTGTCTAACCTTCATAGGTTGATGAAATGAGTACCATTAAATTGGACAAGAGTACCACCTGCAATTGTCCACAGTATATGCCAGCATTGCCACTGTAAACCACTTCATGATGCCTGTGCCCACAATATATGCCAGTATTCTGCCAGTGTAAGAAGGCAGTTTTATTGATGCCATTGTAACAACTTATTCATGTTGGCTGTGCCTAATGATGCCAATGTTGTCACTGTAAGTCATTGTCATGTCAATAAAAGCTAGTATTGCTGCTGTAAGAATTCAACTGTATTGGTGTCTCCAACAATGCCAGTACATTTTGAGAAGACACTGGGCCTCATTACAAGGTTGCTGGTACGGTAATAATTATACCGGTAGGGGAATACCGGCATCGTCTACCGGACTGGTGCATTACAACCCACGATGCCGGTGCAACCGGCATCAGCAGGGACCCGTTGTGACCGGGTAGCACCTTACCGTAATGAGCGCAGGCATGCGGCAGCCATGCCAGTACACCGGCATGTCGCAAGGAAGTGCAAATTACGAGGCTCAAGGACCTGCAGATGCCGGTATCAATGTCAAACTTGATGCCGGCAACACCAGCATCGCTGGGCAGCCGTTAATAGCAATCTGCTGTGTTGAAACCTGCTCAGATGCACACAATAAAAACAGGTGGAGGCAATGGAGTCTGGCACAGCACAAAAGGAGCACATGCCCACACCACACTCCTTCCAAACCCAAAATGCTACCATTAGCAGTTGCAATACTGGGGCTGCAGGACTTGCCTGCACTGCTACTACTCCAGCAGGCATTGAACCAGGGCATGCAGCAGAGGAGAAGGAGGTTGAGACAGGGCCAGAACATACCAGTACAGGCAGTTGTACCCCGCAAGCAGCCCCCAATTGCTCTCCTAAGCGCCAGTCCATTGGATCTAACCCCTGCACAGATCCACACCCTGTACCGCCTGGAAAGGGACACCATATACACAATAGTGGACCTCATCCATGGTGACCTGGCAAGCCTCATCAACATCCGGACAGGCATGCCCCCTTGCTGAAGGCTGTGTCTGTGCTGTACTTCCTTGCCACAGGCACCTACCAGCACACAGTGGGACAGCTGCATGGCATCTCACAACCATGTTTCTTCCCATGGCTGGAATTTGAATGGGGAAGGTGCACCGTCTTCTGTGGCCTGCCCCTGGCTGCGCTCGGCTGCAAGGAGGTTCCCGACATGGAGATACAAGTCGTCCCACCTTTTGCAGCAGTCTTTCACAGTCCTGGGTATTGTACCCCCGCAGACACTTTTGAGGCCACATCTGTCCATATTGCCTTCTTTTGGATCTGTGCTGACCGGCACAAGTCTCCTCCAAACAATACATCTGCATGCTCTACCAGAGTGTCCGCAAGCATGTTAAGCTCTGCCTCACTGAAGCAGGGTTTACAGCATTGGACAGTTCCTTGTGTCCCTGACATGGTCCTCAGTGTAGCTCGGCACATTCCAATTAATTTCCACTCTTGTCGGTCGAGGATTGCAATGGATTCTGATTTTAAAGATGGCCACCAGTGGATTTCCTGTTCCGGCGCGGTGATGTTGCCTCCGGTGCCGGTATTGCCGGTACCAATGTTTGTGGCCTCATCGGGGGCAGAGTCAGTGACTGCGGCATTGAGGATGCCGTTACCGGGGGTTTGGGGGACGTTACCGGCATGCCGTTGTGCGCGTGCACGCTGACTCGGAATCTACCATAGATTCTGGTAGCAGTGCTACATGGACACGGTAGCACCAGCATGCCGGTAATTTGCAATTTTTACTGGCCCACACTGTTATCTTGGCTGTGACAATATATGCTAGTATTTCTCTGTAATAGCAGTATTGTTAAGGATTTCAATCAGGCGACACACACCTTGGTCTCGGCCTAGTATGCAGTGCATGACTTAAATGCTTATCTCTTTATATTATGTAGATTGAATATTGAAATGGTATACCACTCATATCACACCCCATTTTCAAATACCCCAGGTCACAATGGACCATAAACCAGGCTGGTTGATAAAATACAATATATATTTATTTATTTAAAAATTCAAAAAAAATCATACACTTTTTAATATGGGGCAGCAACCACCAATGGGGTGATAATTACAATGAGAATGTGAGCAATGCACTGGTTTTAGCCTGCTAGTGGAACATAGACACAGCACAGCGGAATAGGAGCACTTTTTGGTTTAGGAAAGATAGCACCCAAGTTAGAATTCCCCCTGCAATGTTCCCTCAACCCACAAATAATCAATTCTGAGTGGATAACCAGAAGCAGCAGGTAATCAGGAATAAGAAACAGGAAACGGAATCCAAATCTGACCTTCCCTCCCCAAATAAGAGATAAAAACGGATTTTAAACTCCTTGCAATGTTATGAAATGACACTTGGAAATGGACGAATAAATAATGAATGTGTGTTAAAAACCTTGAAGCAAATATAATTCCTCACTAAAGCAACAATGCAAAGACACTAACAATCACAAAGAATGGATTACCAAAAGCCTACAGTTTTAAAATGAGTGGAAAGTTTAAAACAGATTGCAGCAAAATGACATGTGTAAAAGTTGCATTTTTTCCATTCCTGCCTTAAATTACCCAAACGGTTTTTAATAAAAACGGGTGAAATACACTAATTTGGAGGGATATTCTAGAAGTGAAACTAGGTCTCTAGCTGGTAAATTGGAGGAGTTATACAAGATATAAAAAGGTGCGCTTTGAGTAAAATGAAGCCGTGAAATAAGAAAGGAAATCACTTGTGACAAGAACAGTTTTACTTTAAACTAGAGTATTCAGGCTAGCCCACCAAGGAGGGACACAGTAAGATCCAGGGTTGATTCGCAATTTCAACCCTGTCACCCCAGCACCCAACCCTGGCGGAAACCAGTCCGATCACTCGAAATAGGACTAATGGTTTAGGATTACACAAGACAAAATTACTTAAGAGATGGCGTTAGCACTAGAAATCAAGGGCAGGGTTGCACAGATAACTTTGACAGTTGCGTTAGCACTAGAAATCAAGGGCAGGGTTGCACAGATAACTCTGACAGTTTTACAAGTTACCAGGATAAGGATAGGATGGCTTAGAGAGTGGAATAAGGACAAAGGAAAGACAAGGTATGCTATGGATTTCTATGGGGTGGTGATTTATACTTATAGTCCACTTTTTAGTTTTGGGATTTTTGGACCGTCAACAGGTTCTGGTCACTACACGGCAGCGTGCCTGGCAAACAGCTGGCCAGTTCTGGTCGGGTCACCGGATAGCACTTCTGGACTGGCAATTCTGGTCACTGAATACTAAAGGTCAGCTGGATGGCAGGATTGCAGCAGGCATGCGGTTAGGAGGCAGCAAGCCTGGCTGGTTCAGGATGCAAAAAAAGGACCACAGCTCTCCCCTTTTTATGGGAGATTAGTGTGTTTTCAGAATTGAGGCCTTGCTGGAGTAGGATCAGCAATGCTTGTGTTTTGCAGTGGGCCCTGGAGTATGGTCAGCAATACTTTGGCCTTGTAGTTGGAATCTGGAATCTGGATGTATGGAACAGGAATGCAGCGCAGGAACATCAGGAAGAGTGTCTGTCTCTAGAGTCTTGTCAGGGATTCTTATTTATAATGCATAGTGACATCATCAAAGTATATGGCTGGACCGGCTTCGCAAAGCACGCCTCTAAACAACTGAATTGGACAATCAATGTTGGTTGCCTCCCCGGGGATGTGACTCACTTCAGGAGGTTGCATTTTATGATGTAAAAAGACTTCCCACAGACTTTTTTGCCAAAAATCTGTCATACCATAATTTACACATTTGTACAGTTGTGCACCTTAATAAATGACATAATCAGGTTACATAGTTTATGTAGAGCACAGCCGTCCAATCCTGCAATCTGTGAGACGTTGTTTTGCCCTTTTATCAGTTTTTCGCGCTTTTCAATGGGATTTATATTACTTAAAATTCTATAACTTTATACATGGGTGTGGATGATCATAAGGGATGTATGTACAAAACTTTGCATTTGCAACATGGATGCTTTTCTTGTAATCCGCAATCCTTTGCCATTTCTATTCCTCAGTGATTTCTACCATGTCTTCAATGAAAGCCCATAAAATCATATTTAAACTATAACATTGTCACATTTTTACAAAGTCTTGCTGCAGAGATAAAAGTCCTTAAAGTTTCTTTATGAAATGGTCTCTGGAAGCAAATGGCAATTCTTTGTCACTGGACATTTTTCTTTTTCTCTTCAATAGCCACCAACTGTCACTTAAGCCCTGTGTGGGGTGTGGGTTCCCAGTTTGATTGAAGGTTTTATGGCCCCCTCCACTTCACAGGTTAGTGTCCTGGAACTTCTATTGTCCCAGCCTGGAGCATAGACGAATGTCTGACAAGCGTGTGAACTTTCTTTGTCTTGGTACATTCAAAGTTTTTCAAGCTAGCATTTATCACGTTAGTGTCCTGGAAGTTTATGGTGGCTCCCTTCCTAGGGGTAAGCTTTAGCTATGCCAACCAGAATAACCTGTTTTTGACAGCTTGCAAATCCAGACAAAGCAGTTTAAAGCTTTTATTTCCTTATTTTGGGTCCTGAATTAAAACAAACCTGTGGAATAAAATAGCCCCTGTGTGTATTATCACCAGCAACAAAACCCCTTCACATTGCTAAATAAGCAGGCTTTCATTCAAGAGTTTACTTTTTAACTGGCCATTTTTCTCCTTTAGTTTTGCAAAGCCCATTTTTTACACGTGGTGCACAGCTGGCATTTCCTTTCACATTTGTTTTTGCATCTCCATCAGATTCCCACTCTGTCCTACAGAAATGGTTATTTTCCTGAGTGCAGGGGTTTCGTATGAAGCACAAATGCATTGAAAACGATATGGTTCATATAGCTGGAGTCTCTTTTGAACTACTGAGCTTTGATACATCTGTAAAGAAATGAATGCATTTTCCTGTGCGGGAAAAGTGAAGCTCCTTGTTGATTTTTCTCAGCGTTGGTTTCACAGGTCCTGTCATTCAGAAATCATGCCTGGTTTTGCTGAGGCACAATGAGATACTGGGCATAGCAGAGCCTTATTAATCACAGTGATTTAAGGAAGAACAGATGGAAATAGCATCGGAGAGCTGCGTGGAGGTGCAGTCTGGCAGGAAACTCTGATTTTTTTTTTTTTCCTGTTTGCTGTGGAAGTCTGTCTGCAGTGTTTACTGCTACAAGGGCTTAAAAACCCATTTTGGCCGCGGAGCGGCCGCGGAGAGCTGCGTGGAGGTGCAGTCTGGCAGGAAACTCTGATTTTTTTTTTTTTCCTGTTTGCTGTGGAAGTCTGTCTGCAGTGTTTACTGCTACAAGGGCTTAAAAACCCATTTTGGCTGCGGAGCGGCCGCGGAGAGCTGCGTGGAGGTGCAGTCTGGCAGTCTGGCCGCTGGAGCACTATATAAAGTCAACGTACAGCAACTTTGAAAAGGATTAAACAAAGTGTTGGTACCCTTATTTAGGAATGGACCAAAAAACGGGTACCCACCCTATCGCGCCTCCCCCACTACAACACATCTCAATTGATTCACTGTTGAAGAAACAAACAAAAAAATCATCTAGGGGAGAGTTTTGCGGCATCACGGAGGACACCACTGGGGGCAACAACCCACGGCCAAAAGAACATGAAGAAACGGGCCGCGTGTTAAGGAGCAGCGCACAAAATACAAAAGAAACAGTGTTGAGTGAAACACGAAAAAAACCGTTAAATATAACAACTGAAACCGCAATCTCGAAAACCAGCACAGCCTCTCCTCCAATACCCCCCCTCAGATCCCCCCACCAACACGACTCACCTTGGAGAGAGGAGATGAACTTGGAGCCTGGCTGCGAGGGACGTGAGCGGCCGCGGAGTTGGGAGAGACGGGTGCCCCAGTCTCGGTCTCTGCGAGGCGAAGCCGGCGATGATGAAGGGGAGGTTTTCGCAGAGAGACCGGGGCGGGTTCCGCCGTCTCCCGCTCAGGAGGAACGGGGAAAAGGTGAGGCGGGCAGCGGTAGTGATGTGAGAGACCGCTGTGGGGAAAGGGAGAGGGAGAGAGGAATCGAGACAAACCCGAAACGAGCGGCTCCAGGGCCCAGTGCGGAGCCCGCGGGGAGCGGAGCTAGCGAGTCCACCACTGTGCAGGGAGAGATGGTGCCTGCCGAGGGCGGGGCGAAGGAGTGCAAAGTCACAGATAGGAGCAAGGTGTCTGCACGAGTGGTTTTAGGGCTGAGCGCGGAACTCTTGGGGAACGGAGCTCGCGGGCCCGCCACCGTGCAGAAGAAGGAAGAGACACCACCAGAGGACTTGCTGAGAGAGCACAGAGAAATTGTTAGGGGAGAAGAGCCCGCACGAGCGGTTTTAGGGCTGAGCGTGGAGCTCTTGGGGAGCGGAGCCCACGGGCCTGCCGCCGTGTGGATTGAGGAGACGCTACCTGGGGGTACAGCGAAGAAGTGCAGAGCTACAAATATAATTAGTACAAATGAAAACATACAAAAGAATATAAAGGGCTCGGCAGAGCTCACAGAGATCGAGGTGATAAAGATAAATAAGAGGCCAGATCCACAAGATCTTCAAACATGCGAAAGTAACCTTCATCCAGTGACAGTGAGATCTGACCTACCCAGCCCGGAATGGAATAAATCAGAGCTCAGAGATGCTAGCTGTCAGAACATTACCCTATCATACTCAGATGAACAGGAAGGAGATGACATGGATGAATTAAACATCCTGAGAGAACATAACTGGGCAAAAACACATACTTATTTACACCTAGAGAAGCAAGAAGAAGAGTCTCATCAATCAGCAACAAAACAGTTACTTGAGGACAATCTAAAAGGAAAAGAAACACAAATACTTTCTAGTCATAAAGAAAATGAACTTTTAATGGACCAACAAACAAAAAGATTAGGAGGGGAAAAATACAATCCCACTGAGGCATCGACTCCGAAAAATAGATTCCCACCAAAGCCACAAACGAAAAAAACGGGAAAACCGTTAATACCGTCTAACAACCCGATTGGAAGATTCTTTGAAAAACTGGGGAAGCCTCCGACTGTAAATCGTTTTGAGCTTTCCGATTTAGAAATTTTGGCAGGAATTCCACCATCCCCCCAAAGAAATAAAATAAACCCACTGAAGACAGAAAAATCGACAGAGGGAGGAGTCTTACTACCACACATACGTTGGCACCCAAGCCAACCTCCTGTATGCCAAAGGACAGAAACAACTAAAACTGGCACAGACAAGAGAACTACAGAGAATAGACCTCAGGAGCACGAGAAAGATAAAAACAAATCAACACTGAAAACAATAACGTCAGAAAAGGATATCGAAAAAAAACAGGAAGTCATATCAAACTCTATTCAGACAGAAGGAAACAATAAAGCCAGAGAATCACCAGAGGTAACAAATAACAAAAACCAAAAATTGGGATACATACAGTCAGACAAACCAGTGGAAAAAACCATTGAGATTATACACAACGAAAACAAAAACAAGAAAGAGGACAAGAAAGTGGATGACTTGGTAAAACCAAAATCAAGCCATATGTGGAATCAAGAAGAAATAAAATTGGCAGAAGCAATACTGAACTATAAAAAAATGTTAAAACAAAGAGAGAATACTATAGGTGAGAAGTGCACGCCGCAACATAAAAAATTAGACATCTCGACAGATGCCTTACGAGTTTTGTTATCCACACCACATAAAGCGAAAAGCGAAAAACGAAACTGGAACTCCATTGAAAAAAAAAGAAGAAAAAAAATCAGCAGTCAAAAACTCGGACATCTTACCTGTAATGTCAGCTATGACAATTGCTCTGGCACCCTTTGGGAAATTGTACGAAACAATAAATGAAACACTTAAAGATCACACTTCAGTACTAGCAGCATGCAACATGAAGCTAATTCATTTGGAAGGATACATAACAACGTTAGAGGCCTGGAAGGCCTCCACAAAGGAACAAGGCACCATGACGGATAAAACTGAGGTGTTCCAGTTTAAAAAAAAGCAGTATCCTCTCACTCTCAAACTAACCAGAGGGAGACCAGACAAAACAGCTACGAAGAGGAACTAATAGAAACCACAGCAGATACCAATTATGAACTGACACCAACTAAAGAAAACGACATGAACTTAAAGAAAATGGAAAAAAAACTAAAAGTGGGACCCAAAGAAATTCAGCAAATGAGGGACCAAAATGAAATTACCCCGCAACCCCAGAGACAGAAGATCTCAAAAATCAGTTCAAGTCAAAAAGATAAACTGAGCACTATAGGGTCAATAGTACAAGAGAAACAAACTACAGAAAAAAACGCAAATTTGAGCATTTCCAAATGGATAGCTGGTATAGCCCAAAAAACCAAAAATGTAGAAAGCGAATTACAAGAGACAAACATGAAAGCAAATCGCAAACGGGTGGAGGAGAGCTTGCCAAACTTGTTGGACCCGAGTACATATTCGATTGAAAACTCAGAACCAGAAATCCCTCGTCCAATTAATAAAAAAAGAAAGGTGTCATTTGCGGAAGACACCGTGCCAATAATAGAACAAAGGGTCAAACACAAGCAGTTACAAGCAAAAGTATCTGGAAAAGAAATAAATAAAACGGACGACTTAAGCTATAGAAGAAGTCGGATAACCCCAGAAAGGAAAACATTGTTCCGAGTGGCCAACACAAAGATAAACAAAATTGAACACGAAAAAGTCAGGGATTGCCCTGCACAGAACACAAAGGAAAAGCACGTGAGAGAATGGGCCGGAAACACGTCGAATAGCGGAACACGTCATAAACAACAATTTCAATATTACAAAAATGCACGACAATACAAACCAGAAACTTCTCCTTATAGAAAAAGGACAAAAACACCAGAAAATCGAAATAAAAGAAGAGAAAAAACGGGCTCAAGTGAGAGACACTCAGAAAGAAATAAGAGATCAAACAGAAGGCCTTCGGATTACCTTACACAGTCTAATCCCACCCGGACATCAACAATCTTCACTCACAAGAGTAACTCATCACGTACCTTGAAATTAGAAAAAAGTGACAAAAAGGGAGAAAAGCTTTTATTAAACAGGAGAGAAACCATGAGATTAATACAAAAAGTACAGAATGGAGACCAAATCAAAAGTGTCGACCTAAACATAGTGGAGTTCGCACATAAAGCTCGAACGGATAGTATCTTCCTCCACATCACATCTCATACAGTGAAGAAACTGCTGTTGTCCGTGGCTGGAGATTTAGCCAAAAGAGGGTATACCTTAAGAGAAACAACTGCAGAAGAAAGAGGGCACAGAAGAGAGGATGAGCATGACACAAAAGAAAAATGTAAACATATGACAAACGCTAAAGAACCAGGGAAGACAACGCCTGTAACAGAAAGACGAACTAGAACAAAGAGAAAACACAACTATACACCGGAAAGAGAAGAGCAAAAGGAAGAAGATGAACGTCGAAAATCACGAGAAACATTAGATCAAAGTGGTTCAAGAAAGAAAAAGGACAAAGAAAGAGACAAGATCAAAGAAAATTCTTCCTCCCAAGACAACTGGACACAAAACGATAAGAAACCACAAAGACTATCCCCAAGATACCCGAAAGGGCCGTTTCTGACACAGTCCCGCAGAGAAAAAGATAAACGTATCACATGTAGAAACATATCAACACAGATCCAGACGCAAGAAATAGAAAAAAACACCAATAAATGGGCATGGATTTCTACAGCACTAACAAAATATGTGAGGAAATAGCAATCAAATCGTCAATCTGACAATTTCGTTGGAGAGACATTAAAGGAGTTACACGTGGCACAAGAACCGGATCAAAACATCATTCTTGGCTCCTGGAATACAAGCGGCCACATTCACCTGACTCATCCAGGAGATGTCAACCTTGGTCTTTTCGACCTCATAACTTTGCAGGAGACCTGGTTGTTATCTCAACCGAGCCTGGATGGTTTTGAAGTATCACTCTCGCCGGCACAAAAAGGAACACGAGGACGTCCTACCTCAGGCTTGTTGACAGCTGTAAAAACTGGCGGAGTTCTTAGAATAGTTCATAACCTGATATCATCTCTGACAATTCAGGCGACATTACTGGAATGGAATAAAGAGGACCCCCGGCAAAAAAACAACAAAGCGAGATCTTATCCTGGTACTAAACATCTACTGGAACCCGTCGATAACAAATACAAAAAACTTTCTAAATAAGGTGGAGAAAATCCTTACAGATACAACAGAGATGTATGACATGGACCACATCTTGATATGTGGCGATTTAAACGCCTCTTGCCCGGTATCGGAGAAGGAAAGACCAACGTACAATACGAGCAACACTCAATCAACAACGAGAGGTGCAGCATGGGCCAAACTGATGGATTCCAGGGACTTGTACAATTTAAACTCCCTAGATCTAGCCAAATACAGAATTCCAACATGGGAAAGCGCGGGTAAAAGAAGTACAATCGACCACATCTTTGCCTCTAAAGAGTTGTATCGCCTAATCACAAGCTTCAAGGTAGTGAAGACTACGGCCAGTGACCACAATTTACTAACCGCAATATGGCCAGCAAAAAAAAAGATGTCGGTGACAATGTCGAAAAATCTGGAACTAAACCAACAAGGAAACCGATTAAAAATTACAACAGAAGGCATAACTTCGATCACGGAAGCCTATAACGGACAAACGACCTTAAATACAGAGAAAGCAAACTTGGATTACACGCCTCTCTTGATCCCTTATCTCCATCCATGACGTAAAAGAGTAGATGATAAAACTCATTTACATACTCACAATGAGGAATTGAGAACAAAGAAATCAAATCTAAGAAAGGCTATTCGGCTTGCATGAACAAATCCAACGCAAACAAATGTAGACCTGGCATCTAAAACTAAAAAATTGTATAAATCCTGGCTACAAGCGACACGATGGAAACTATACCAGATGGACGCAGAGAATATGTTGAGAGCAGTTTGTAAAAAGAACTCAAGAGATTTTTGGACTATCATAAAACACAAAATCTCGCCCACGGACACAAGAATTACAAACAGTGTCGCAGAAGAAAAATGGAGTGACCATTTCACCGAGCTATACAATGACCCCACTCCAGGGGAAGTAACACCGATTATCCAAGAAGAGGTTAACTGGATAGTATGCTCAGAGAAGGACATTTTGTCTAAGATCAAGAAACTGAACAACTCCAGGGCCCCCGGACCTGACGGCATCTCCAACGCCATTCTAAAGCAGGATGCTGAAAATTGGGCCCCATTAATAGCAGAAATCTTTAGAAGATCTAGGATTTCGAGAACCATTCCGGAGACATGGAAGACTGCAAACATCGTCCCAATTTATAAAAAGGGCCCAAGGAACGATCCGAGAAACTATAGGCCAATTGCACTACTAGATGTGCTTGGCAAACTTTACGGATCAATGTTGTTGGATGAACTTCAGATATGGCAAAAAGAGGCAAAAACAACTGACCCCTTTCAATCAGGATTCGAGAAGAACCTCGGAACGTCGGTAAATATTATGCTGATTAGCATACTAAAATCAAAGGTCTTCGAGGGGCAACCATCAATATTCATTGCTTCAATTGATATGGTGCAAGCCTTTGATCGCGTGAACAGAAAAAAACTATGGAAAAAACTGGAGAAACAAAAATGTCCATCAGCCATTCTCGCTCAAGTGAAAGCGCTATATAGTGGAACATCGATTAAAATTCGACTCAATGAAGCAGGCTTATTGTCGGAAAATATAAAAACAGACAGAGGCGTGAAACAAGGCTGCCCCCTGGCACCGGCACTATATAAGGCCTACATGGCCGACATCGCAGATCCCGAAAATGACACCAGATCATTTACTCCTCAAATAGGCGACTCAAAAGTGACAAGATTGCTGTATGCAGACGACATCTTATTGCTAGATCAAACAGCAATCGGTCTACAGAGACAAATAGACAGCCTCACAGCCTATCTGACGAAAAATGACTTGGAACTTAATATATCTAAAACAAAAATCCTGATCTTAGAAAAACCAGCGAGAACAAAAAAAAGAAAGAAATGGTTCGCAAATTCGGAGCCATTAGAAATAGTGAAAAGCTGCACCTACCTAGGGGTAAAACTATCGTCGAGTAAAATTGAAATAACGATGCAAGAGCATCTTATCTCCAAAACAAAAACGCTAGCAGCCCAGGCAATATCTTTGGACAGAAAATTTGGGAAATTTTCAATCCTCCCATTAATACACTTTTACAGAGCAAAGGTCTGTCCAACTCTGACCTATGGAGCCGAGGCCATGCTATACCTGCCAAAGTCACTGTGGGCTAAATTAGAAGGCATATTTTGGCGGAGAGTATTACAACTTCCAAATTCCACTTCTGCGACAATCATTCGATGTGAATTGAGTCTCCAATCATTAGAATCTTTGGAAATAAGAAACAGTCTCTTATTCCTGGGTAAAATCATAAGGCAGCCGCGTCCTAAAATACTGGAGATAATACACCAAGAGATGAAGAGTGAAACAAACCTAATGCTATCAAGTTGGTACAGCAGACTATTGGAACAAGCGGAAAAAATTGGATGTTCTGAATGGGAAATAGAACGGATCCCAGGAAAAGTAAAGAAAAAACTGAAAATACAAGACTGGATTGAGACTTTAGATAAAACAGAAGAGCTCACAATCAATACACATTACACTATGAACACCCAAAAAGTAGACGAAGTCAGAAATTACCTAAAAAAGTTTCCAGACAAACGACTGAGAACAACTTTCTTGAGAGCAAGGTTAAACTTATTGAAAACCAATGAGATCCTCTTTCGAAGAAAACAGTCGACAACCAAAAACTGTAGATATTGTGAGCAGAGGGAAATCGAAACACTACGCCATCTTCTTCTCCACTGCGCAGGAACGGCAACCATGCGAACTATCCATCTCAAACCACTCAAAGCTCGGTACCAAACGGCAAATGAAGAAACTTGGTGGAATATGCTAATGTGTGGCAATTCCACATCTTTGACGGTGGCTACAGCGACCTTCTTGGAAAAATTGAAACTGGACGAAAAAGAAATAACAACAGAAAGCTTTCAAACATCTCATTGAACAGAAAATCCCAGGATAGTCACAAAGGAAAACAGGAAGCAAGGACATAAAAATTTGGACAGAATTTGTAAAAATTGTAATACAATTATATAGAAAAAAAAGAAAAAGAAATAGCATCAGCAGCATTATTTCAAAGGTGAAAAGTTTCCTTTTTAATGGAGAACCTGGGCTTTCAGCAAAGCAGTGCTGCCTTTTCACTCCATTTCTTTTGTACAGGTAAGATACACACTGGTACGCTCCCTTAGTGTGTCCCCTTGTTCCATCATGTCCCATGCATGCTTGGTAAGAAGGTGCATCCATCTTTGTGTTGCTGCAAAAACGCAGTTTTGAGGCTGTGGCACTCACAGGAGCCAGCGCAGCCATTTTGCTGTTTCTGCGCAAATGCAGCTTGGTGATGTGGGGAAATACTGTTGAGTGGGTCAATATATCTCACAGTATCCAAACTGTGCCATGATTGCCCTCAGAAAACGTTGGCAGCATCTCAACCTCCTCTCACCACTAAAACTCCATGAACAATCACCAGCCCCACCCCTCCAATCTACACACAGAAACACAGATCATTTGCACTGCATACATAGAATCACACATTCACATGTGTACACATATATGCACCAGAGCCTCATGACTTGTGCACTGGCAGAAAACAGGAAGCAGCATCAGTCATCACCTCTCCCTGAGTCCTTGATCCTGTCTGCAGCAGCACCATGATTTTACCACCTTCAAATGCCTTTAAGCCTTTAATACAGACAGGGTGCAATTTTGAAATTCATGTACATCAAGGGGGCCCTTTGTGATTAGAGGCCCTAGTGCAAATAAACCATTTGCGCCATGGTTAATCTGGCCATTCCAAAGGGCTGAACAGGAGGACATGAAAGTGAAGATCATGTGGCATTGAGGGTGACAACTAGGTAGTGCAAGGGGAGGGAGGTGTGAGAAACCAAAGGGTGTCTCACCTGCTAGTCCCCAGGATCTCTTTCTCTGGTGACCAGGACATGCCATCGCCTTTGGATCCAGACATTGGGGGTTGACCAGTGCTGATGGGGATCACTTGGGTAAGGGGTCTTCGGGGAATGGGGGTGAGGCAGCCGATGTCATGATGCAGCATTCCTCCCTTTCCCATACCTATGATCCCTCCTATTTCATAGGATTCTTTGATGTCCCAACCCTGCCCCTTTCTACACAAACACTGGGCTGAGGAAGAGGGCAACTGAGAGTAACAATGCTAACTTTTTCACATTGCATTGAACATGTCCCACTAATCTGGTCAGGCAATGTCAGGCACTTGACTCTAAGTGGATACACCTGATACCAGTTGGATCTCCTCACACTGATAAAAGGCGGAAAATAGAGACACACTCTGAGCAAGGTGGAACACGAGTAAGAGCAGAACTTGCGGGGCAAAGGCGAACCTAGTAACAGACCGAGCGATGAGAGCCACGGGTAGAGAACCCCAGGAGTTCCCTGCAGGAAGTTGTTGCCTCCAAAAGGCTGCAAAAGACACAAGGAGAAGGCCAAATCCCAAACCAGATGGCTGCATTGTGATTCAAGGAAGCCAGTGACTCTCCCAGGTGAACGGCTGAGTTCGGGTGGCGATCCTGTGGTACTAACCTTGGCTCGTAAACTGGAAGACAATAAAGACAAGAAAGAAACGCATGTTGTCGATGCATATGATGTCTGTAACAATAACTGTAACTCTGCCACAATTGTTATTACTACTGTGATTATATGTCATTCCTGTAATTTACTGTTAAGATATGCACCCGGTTGCCTTCGGCCTGGTTGCGTTATACAAATAAAACAAATACAAATACAAATACATTGCCGGTGAGTTGGCAAGGGACATGAGAGACCAGTGTGTGCTAAAGAAAGATTGGAATGGCAACATTATATTGCACAATTGAAGGCTTCAAGCGTGTGGATGAGGTGCGAAGAAAGGCAGACCTGTGAATGAACCTTGAAGTAATGATAGCTTTAAAGTCAGCGTGGTCAGAGTAACAGAGTGGTCTCGTAAAAGGAAGTAGACCACTTGAAAGTCTCAGTGAAAAGTGTGTAACGATAAAGTGAATGAACTGTAAAAGCAAGGTGATTGAAATTAACCCAGAGAAAAGGGGAGATTAAAAAGGTGAACATTGAACTTTGGTGCATAATACAGTGAACTGCCCAGACCAGGAAGCACTGGGGCAAATAACATAGGATTGTGAGTTGAATGCTATAAAGTCGAAGTGCTCCTGCAGAGGTCTGTAGAAAAAAGCAATGCACATTCAAACGTTTTCAACATCAGGAAACGGTCTGAGCCCGACTGATGGAGACTGAAGATGGAATATGTTAGGGGAAGGGAACCACTAAAGGAGGTGACTTAACCTTGGGAAAGGGAAACCCTGAAAGCGTTTTGTTTTTCTGTGAAAGGTCTGAGCCCGACTGAGGGAAACCAATGTGAATGTTTGCTGTAAGAGGTCTGAGCTCGACAGAGGGGGACCGATGTGAACTTTTTGTGGAACTGTGGTTTGGAAATTGGAAAGTAAGACTTTAACGTGGAAGGCCAGGCGGGCCTCGATACATATTTTGGACTGTCTATTGTGTTAAGAGCCTTATCCAGAGTGTGTCATCTTGCCTACAGGGACTGCCTTACTCTGTGATGTCAACGTGGGGAGGAGAACTGGCTCAGCCACATTTATTCTTTGTTTGTATATGAACACTGACTTTCCTTTGCATACATATTCTCCTTTGACATCTGAAGAACAGAAAATGCTAACACCTCACTGTGATGTTCATGCCAGCTTCTTAGTGCTGCTCTAATAGCTAGAGATTCTTGTCAGTATCCTAGGGACAGTGTCAGTGCCTTTCAATCTTTTCCGTTGAAATGGGCCATGAGCATCGGAGGGCACCCTGGTAAATTGCCCCATGTCCAGCAACATGCCAAACCTTCCCCCTACCATGACCAGCCTGATTAACTATCAAAGGCGCCATAGATCTGACCTGTTGAGTCCTACAGCTGGTGGCAGTGCTTCACATACTAATCAGAAAGTAATAAACTAGAATCCAAATTTTAGAGGAAAAGTTTAAATGTTCCGCAATCAATGCCTGGCCCATGGTTGAGATACAAGCTAGGTATTGTTTTGTTAACTGCAAAATATCATTGGCAACTATGTGCGTTATTTCGAAAATGTCTTGTAAATACAAATGAAGGGTCGATTCTAGCCACTTTATCCACATATTTGTTTACATCAACTCATCTGTTTGTCTGGAAATGGACTAAATATGTGTATCAAATTATGATCAGTGCAGATGTAGACCTCGAAACACTTATACAAAATCCTATCAGAGCAAAAAAGAAAATCTTTCTTGATGACTGGATTAAGGCACGGACATTATGTCTACAATATAAGCATTTTTCTAGTCAGTTATATGGTGACAAGAAAATGGGGAGTGTGGAACTGTATTTGTTAAAATCTCTGTCACCGCAAGTGCGTATGGGTATTCTGAGAATGCGATTTAACCTCTGGCATACTCGCAATATTCTAGCTTAACGCAAACTAAATAAAATGTCTGATAACTTTTGTAGATTTTGCAATGTCCCATCTCAAAAAGAAACTTTAGAACATCTTATTACTGAATGTGAGTGGCCATCATTATGTGCATTGCAAAAAAAGTTCTTTATGAAGCATATGCTCACAGTAGCTAATGTCCCAGCAGATCTTAGATGGGCCTTTTTACTTAATTCTGCTAACATGAGTATACTTATTGCATCAGTGGTTTTTTTTAATGCACTCCATTTGTTTGATTAATAGAACCGTGAATTGATGAATTGATGATTGGTGCAGCTTGACAATTTGTCAATGATCAGAGATTGGCCCTCATTACGACCCTGGCGGAAATCGCGGTGCTAAATGCACCGCGGAGCACGGCGGAAAGCTGCCGATAGCGCCATGGAGGTTGGCGGATTTTCCGCCCCATGCCGACCTTGGCGGGGCGGTAAATCCCCAATCCCCATTTTACCCTTCCCCATTCCCATTTTTGCCCCATAGGGTATAATGGGAGTGGGGAAGGCGTTAATTGCGCCACCGCAAAATACGGTGGCGTAATTAACATCAAGGTCCCGTAGCGCCATGGATTTCTCCGCCCGGAAAAACCAGGCGGAAAACGTTCCATGGCGCTACGGGAACTCGTAGTAGGGCGGACGGGTCCGCCGCGAATAACGCTGGCGTAAACCCACTCCGCCAGGGTCGTAATGAGGGCCATTGTCTTTTTTTCTGTAATCATATGTTGAATGTTTTCTTCTCTGTCATTTAGCGTTGATCAGTGTTTTTTATCGTGTTTTCTCTGGCCTCTAGCAGCAGATGACATGACATATGATATTTTGCTATGTAAATATTTTTTTTTCTTTTTGTTTTGTTTTTTATGTAAATCTCTCTCTTTTTATATGTGGGATGTATTTACCCATGCATCCGAGCCCTACCTCAAAACTGTGCAGTACTGACATGAAAACATCATGATGGCCAGAGCTTCCCAGAAAATGCACAGGGAAATGCATGAAGAATAGGCTGCCACCCATTTTTGCCGATGTTATGGGCACAGAAGGACACTGCCTAAAACCACCATTGGACTACCCACACAGTAGTCTGAAACCATTGGGAATGGCAATGCTGATTGCCAAAAGCAAACCCATAACTGTTGGGAATTCATTTTCTTAAATCCCAAAAAGGGGTGCAGTACCAGTACTCACCACTATCCAAAAGCCGGCGTTTTAAAACCACCAGATTTTACTTTTTTGTAGAAAACTGAATAAATGAACCCAAAACATGCCAAAGAAAGACTTACTGAGAGGTGGATCCAATGTAAAGTTATATTCTGAAGTGACTTGAAGGTTTATAACAAGACTGGCTGAGCTGTGGATTTCAGCAGTTTAAGTAAATTTGGACTGAAAGACATTAAAAATCTCAATGTTTAAGAGAAATGAGTGACCTACTTTTGAGTGTCACATAGGTTGCAATTGTTTAAATGTCATAGTTTTAAACTTAGAATCAGCATTCTAGCTGCATATGTGAAATTGTTAGTTTATTTGAATGCAGAAACTGGGGAACAGAAATGACATGTAGCTAAAAACTGGCTTAAAGAGATTCCAATTGCCTGGCAACTACCCCCATCAGGAGTGAAACTTGAGTCACAGCTGTGTTCCCAGGCCTAGCTGCCCTTTTGCTGCTCACACCAAAAGGGATATGACACTTCCCTGATTGAATTACCTGGGCTCTGCAGGAAATTGAACAAAGCCCTGTCTTGACTCAGGCAAATGTTTTATGGCGGGAGTCGTAAATGGAGATTTCTCCTGGAAGCACAGGGGAGGGGCACTGCCTGTGAGAGCAAGCTGGCTTGGCAGAACTGGAAAAACCAGAAATTCAACCTTGTGCTGGAGGAAAACCACACCCCTTTGGGGCCAGAACATAACTCTAAAAAGATGAATAACTCATAGTACGGACTTGTGAAAATTATTTAAATGATACCATAATTCTTGTGATTTTTCTGCCCACATTTTAAGAGGTTTTTAGAACCGGTGGCATGTTCAGGGGAGTTTTAGCGGAAAAGAGGATATTACTCAAAATGTGTGCATGTGAAAAATCGGACACTTCATCAACTAATGTCCATACTCCTTGCGCACATGTGTGTAAATTTGGGGTAATATCTGATGTTGCAAAACCACTAAAAAGGTGCAAATATTGCCATTTCTGGATGCAAGCTCCTAGAAACGCCAGAGTCAGAACAGGGGCTAACATCAGTAATGCCTCATGTGTGCATGTAATTTTAAACAAATGTTTACCTGTGCAAATATGTCTCTTTTTATCATATATAGATTGTGTGCAATTTGGCAGGGGAGTGTCCTCTCTGCAAGCCATAAAATGACATCGCTCTGACTCACAGTTCCTTCCCCAATCAAGTGAGAAATGGAAATTTGACCAATGGCAAGTGGAGAGGGGTAGGGGCTAGTGATGCTGCTCACACACACCCATTTTGAAAACACATAAAAGCAGACAGACAGGACAGATAGGGCCCTTCAAATCCATTTGCAGCTGGAAGCTCTGCCGGGAAAATCCATACCTTGCCTCCATCAAACCTCCAGAGAGCCAAACTAGAGACTTCAATCTATCCAGAACCAGAGACCCAGACCAGACCAGCAGAGTAGAGCTGACCTGTTAGCAGAACCAGAGAGAGCTGACCCAGATCACTGTGAAGTGCAGAGACCAGAGGCGAGTCTAAAACCTGACCAGATCCGTGGCGTGGCCCATTCTAATTCAAGAATATAGTGTGAGTACCTAGAAAACTGTGCAGAACCAATCTCTTAGTTGAAATAATATAATTCAATCCTATTTAATCTAAGTAGAACTGCCTCCTAACTGTCACCTGTCATTTGTAAAGCTGTCACTTGTCATTTTCTATTTGCAAGCTGCACTTGTCTTTTGAACTTTAAAATTTCAAATCTGAAAAACGACCTTTATTTAATCGCTCATATCTCCGTGACCGTTTGTGCTAGAGACTTGCAGTAACTTTCATCTGGAAGCTGAGATCCTAGGCTTTCATAGGACCCCAAAACGATATTGATAGCCATTGTAGTTCTTCTGTAATAGCGCCCGGCGCATTCGCAAATTTTGCCGCGATTTGCAAATTTCTTCACGTGTAAAAATTTGCTGCTGCTTGCCTTCCATTTGCCAGAAATTCGTTTAACCTGCTAGTTACACCCTAGATCCTTGCTAAAGTGAGCCTGGACTAATATTAACTTGATTTCACTCACCCTGAACCTCCTAGAGGGAATTAAAAGCATTTTAACATATTTTCACTCCATTGCCAGCACCTATCAAAGCATTTTGCCTGTGTTTTCAACGTCTGTAGTCTAAGTTGCTGGGTGAACTGAATCACATTTAATTGCATTTCTGAGAACTGTGTGCCTTCCTTCCATTTCCTTGCATTGCATAAAAGGGGGGGGTGGGTGAATTGTACAAGAAAGTGATTACATTGTCTTTGCTGAAATCCTATCAAGTTATTTTCTTTACTGCATTTCATTCCACATTGCATCCATTTGAAACCATAAAAGTATTGTTGCTATCTTATCCATTTCATGTCAACTCCTTAGTGATTATCAAGAAGTGTGCTAGTGCCAGATTCTCCGTTGTTAATCTTTATCATATCAGATTAAGTGTGATATTCAATTATTAATTTATTATAAAGCGTGATATATATATATATTGTTTAATTTATCAAATAAATCTTTTAAACTTGCAAAACAGAACTACTTCTTGGCTCAGTGGGGTCAGGGGGATTCTGAGAGAGGGGTGTTATATAGGGGTAGTCATCCAGAACGCATGAACTGGACATAAAGATATATCAATAAGGGTTTTCATTCAGTATTATAGACTAGGCGTTGACTTAGCTGTAGTGCTGAATTGAATCCTCTTACAAATTGGGGGCTCGTATCCGGGATTCTGGGTTAGAATACCACTTGTGCGGCTTAATACAGTGTGCTAACTGACGGGATACATACGTCCAGTCGGATCACCACGCTGCATTACGCTGTGAAGCATTCCTCAAAAGGGACACTCCAAGAAAAGTTCTGTTCTGCAAAAATAAAATACTAACTTCTGTAAGTCAGGACAGAGACCAATCTCTAGAATGACGACCTTGGTAGATATGAAAATAGCCAGAGAGCACTTCTTACATAAACTATTTGTGAGAGGTGAATGGGCTGAGCAGGACCAGGATGCCTGGTTGCAGGCCATCACGCGACAGGTCACTGAAACAGGGTCAGACTTATGGAGAGATCAGGGTCCATTACATGTGGCCCTGAGTGAACTATATATGGCTCCTAAGGCCAAAGATGAACACGACAAGATCGTTAGGATAGCGGCATATTTATATTTATATATGGGAGCCATACAGAATAAATGTGCTGAAGGCCATGATCTGGCAAAAAGGCAACAGATGGCGTTAGAGAAGGCCCAATCTGATCTGGACTCTTCTGAGCAAAGGCTGCACAGAAGCCAGGAGTCAGAAAATGAGACCAGACAGTACATCACTAAAATAAAGGAGGATATGGATGTGCTGCAAAAGGAAAAGTCAGAACAGGATACCAGATTTCTGGCCTTGCAGAAGGAACACCAAAAAGGTTTGGACTCCCTACTGCAAAGCCAGAAAAAGCTGGAGCAACAGCTAGACTTCAATAGAGCATGTGCTGAGCAGGTAGTCACCCTGCAAAGCCACCTAGATAGGGAGAAGGCAGAGAGCAATAAACTGATTCTGAAAGACCTGGATACCCAGGCAGAGTTTGATGAAGAGCGCCGGAAAGCTGGTGCCCTTCAAAGGCAGAGGGATGACCTGGCGGCACAGATGCATGCTCTTAGTCAGGAAAGGGACACCTTAGGCCAGGAAGTCTGCCAGTTAAAAAGAAAAACGGAAGAAAATCACTTGGCCCTCCAGGGGCTGGGTGATCTCCAAAAAGAGCATGCAAACTTGTTAGAGCACACCAGAAGGGTGGAAGATGCTCTGGCAAGAAAGGAGCAGGCCAGTAGGGATGGGAATCAGGAGGTAACCCTCCTGCAGCAAAGACTGGCCCAGTGCTCCAGGACCAATCAGGAAGCACAGAGGGAAAATGAGGCCCTCTGTCAACACAATGATAGGCTCCAACAACAGGTAGCGATGCAGGAGAGACTGATAGAGTCTAGTAAGGCCTTAACTGAGGAACTGAAGGCACAAATGCAGGCTCTTGCATTGCAACAGGGAGCAGGGGCGGATAGAGATGAGGTTCGCTGGGAAATGGAAACTCCGGAGCATAACCTCAGGAGCCCTAGTACCAGAGGCCCTCATACCTCTCAGTCCCTGGACTCTGCCACCCCCATGTCCCCTGGCGCACATGAGCACAGGGCCACAGGGATGGCAGATTACTATCCAACCAGAAGCATGGGGCTCATAGGCCAGTACCACCCAGGAATGGAGGGGCGGGCATCCGGGTATGGGCACCCAAGTACAGTACAGTTTAGTGGGGAACCCCAGGAGAATAGGCCCATTAAGGGCATCCTGAAAACCTCTGCCCAGTTAGGTCGGTGGGGGGGGTACCCATCAAATCCTGGCAGCAAGGAGGAATCTGAAGACTCCTCTGAACTGCGCAGGACACAGGAGACCAGGTCCCCACATTCTGCCAGCCATTCCCAGGCTCGCAGAATCCGGGAAAACCTGGAAGAGCAGACAGGAACCTCTGGGAGCAGTGCCTCTGAGTCCGAGGACGATTGGACCAGGGTTACCCGGACCAAAAGGGCCAATAAGACAAAAAGGGCCTTGCTTAAGGACCCTTTAAAGCAGATTAAGGCGATCAGGAGCGTCATCACGCCTTACCATAAGAACGCTAAGTATTCTGTTTGGGAGCACTTAGAGTTGTTTGAGCAAATGATGGAGACTTTCCATATGAAGGACAGCCAAAGCTGTATTCAATATGTAAAGTGGACCTTCTCCCCGGAATACTCCAGTTTCTTTGCGGGGCTGGAGGACCAAAATCATTTAAGATGGTCCACCTATAAGGCGGCCATCTTGAAACATTTTTCCATTCATAGAAATCCTCAAGAGGCTCGCAAGGCAGCCTACAATTTGCAATGTGGGGAGGATCAGGCCCCACAAGAATTTGTGCAGGAGTTAAAGCGTGCTTTTGCACAGACCACAAGAAGGGTGCGCACGGATAGCAGAGAATTTATTAATACGTTTTTCCATGCCTTGCCCAAATATATCATGACCCAGCTCGTGAGGGATTTTCACGAGAAAAGATCTTTAGACTGGGTCATTGAACAGGCTACCCGGATCTATGAGGTGCAGAAACCGATAGATAGCAAAAGTAATGCCCAGAAAAACCCCAAAGCCAACAGCACCCCTGCTGCTGCCAAGGTGGCAAAGGTAAAGGTCCCCCCCGTTTTGGATTTGGAGATGGGGGGGCCTAAAAACCTACCTGCACCTAATAATGCTAGGCCCAGGAGGTCCTCGGGTCAGTCACAGACAGGGAGCCAAGGAGGCAGCCCCACAAATGGGGTCCCTCACTCTCCTGATTATGTAAGTCCCCGTTACAAGGGAAATCGACCCATCCTGGGTTATGTGTGGACTCCTCCAGCCCAAGGGGGGGGATCCAGCCAAGCACCTAACCCAGGGAACTTCCCTCCAAACTTCCCACAGGAGGGCAGAAATTTACCAAACCCTGGGCAGAACTTTTTCCCCAGATATCCACCTGACTTTCAGCCCCAAAACCATCCATCCTTCTTTCCCCAATTCCCTGAGCCCAGACCACTGAATCCGGGAGAGGGGAGGCCAAGGGTGGAGGCGTACCCAAATCTTCCCAACCCGGGGTATTACCAGAGGAGGGACAGCTACCCTTCCCGGGATCAGCCCAGGGGAGAAAACAGGGCCCCGTATCAGCCTAAGCGGGTTTCCCAGTTAGAGCGCCAGGTTCAAAACATGGCGCGGGATCTGGGTCACATACTGAGGGCTCAGCAGAACCCTCAGATGGGCGTGCCGGCGCAGAACGCACCCAACTCTGGACCTGGTGCTCCAGAACAATGACGGGGCAGCACCCCGATAACTCACCGGTTCCCAGGGAGGAGGCACAAAGGGAAGGGGGGTGTAAAGTCTTGGAGGAAGCTTCCTTCCTCACTTGTAAACAGCCCCTGGAAACCCAGGAACCGGAAACAAAATCTCTTGCCCCTGAAAGTCTGCCTCCTAAGGAGCAGAGGAGGGGTAGGAGAAACAAAAGACCCAAACAGACTCAGTTTGAGGAGGAGGTACAGATCTTCCAATTTGAGGGAGAGGGATCCTCAGAGGATCCTGGGAAAAGGATCTTCTCCTTCAGAGAGGGGGGAACTCCTCCCAAAGAAAAATGGGTCCCTAGGGATGCAAATCCAGACTGGGGAGATGTGGAGACTGAGCTACCGCCCCCCACCATCTCATCAAGAAAATCCCCTGGTTCAAACCCCTCCTGGTGACTGCCTCCAAAAAGGGGGGGGCGGCCCAGAACCAGAGCCAGGGGAACCCACAATGGCTCTGATCTCCAGTTGCCAAATTTTTCTTTCAGATTCCCAAGGCTCTCCACAGAATTCTGCCCAAATCTCTTCTCTCGCCATGTCCAAAACCAGAAAGTTAGCCAACCAGTTGTCCAAAAATGTGCATTATCTGTGCCCCCTTGAGGAGAAGGAGGGAAGATATTATGCCCCAGTACAAGTACAGGGGCAGGGTACAATTTTGGCACTGGTGGACACTGGATCTCAAGCTACCCTTCTGTCCAGAAGGGCCTTTGACGAACTGAATGCAGGAAGGGGAGAGAATTACCAAATTCCTTTCACCTCTCTTCCTGGACAACTGCAGAACTTTGACGGGAAGGAAATTCCCGTCGAGGGGACGGCAGATTTGGACATTAAAATTGGGCGACATAAGTTGAAACACCCGGTCATAGTTGTGACTCCAGAGGGCACCCCTTGTTTACTAGGGAATGACCTCCTGAGAAGGTTGTCAACCCTAATAGATTGTGTAAACAAGGTCCTCTGGACCCAGACTAGCCGACCAATAAAATTAAAACAGAGTGTCAACCATGTTAGTTTAAACGGCACCTGCCACATGGTTGAACAAAAACCTGACCAAGTAGAATTTCACTTCCAGAATAGCCAAATTCCAGACGTGACAGTAATAGCAGTAGGACAACAGACTGGTGATGGGGGGTCCTCTCTATTTCTGAAAATCAACCTTCCTTCCAGTTTAAGGTGGTATTCCACACTGGAAGGAAACACCCTGAAATTCTTTACTAATCCACAATCAGAAACTCCCACTCCTACAGTCCAGAAAGATGTGAAATCAGCTCAGAGCCTGGCTGATATTCAGCAAATTGGAGAGCAATTGTTCATCCCTGTTCAGTTAAATGATGGGAAGGACTCTGTTCTCGCTCGAGTTTGTGTGAACAACGGTAAGAGCTTCATCAGCGAAGCCATGTTCCGCCAACTCCCAAAAGATCCAGCCATTCCCACATTCAAACTGATAGACAAATGGGAAATGGACCTGGAAGCGCCTAATTCCAAACATCTCCTGCCAAGCAGGTGTATGCTCAAAATCTCCATTGGCAACAAGAGCATAGTCCATAATTGTTGGGTCGTGCGAGACGTCACTGCCGCCTTTTACTTAGGCAGTGACATTCTCAATCGCTTTGCCATTAGTTTGGACCTAATAAACTTCAAAGCTTGGTCCCGATTAGCGGATAATCCCATGGGCTTTGATGATCCAGAAAAAGCATTTAGGTCAGCTCAATTGCTACCTTATGCAGTTGAAATTCAGATCAAAGAGGAAGTCACCATCCCAGAAAGGACCCGACAATTCTCCCTGGAAGTGAAAGTTAAAAGAGGACAACAATTGCAAAACCCTGATGCTTACATACATCTAAACGCTTCTCTCCAACAGCAAGGGTTAGGGGTAAACCCAACACCATTAGTCAACATAGAACATGACACCATTCCAATAGAGGTGGATAACAGCGACTTAAAGAGTATTACTCTAGCCGCAGGCACCATTATTGGAATGGCGGTTGATGACCGACATTTTTCCATAGATTTAGGTAATGAACTGTTAGGGCCAATCCCCAAGGACTGCTTTGACAGTGACAGTGATGACAATACAACACCAGACAGGATTTTTACCCGGCATGGGGGGAACTTCCTGGTGTACACTTCTTGCCCTTATGGTAAGGAAGATGTGACTTGTGACTTCAGGAGGGATGAGGTGATTTTCCAGGTCCATGAGGGCTGCCTTTCCCACCTGAAGCCTCCAGTCCAAATCAGCACTCTGACCAGGGACTTCTCCACACAGCTGGAGGAGGCCGCTGAAATAGCCAAACCAGAAGTCTTTCCAGGCTTCAGGCAGATGGTGGAAGAGAGAGTCAACCTAGCTGATGCCTGTGTGACTCTGGAACAAAAGCAAAAGTTGAAACAAGTTTTCTTGGATTTCCAAGATCTCTTTGCGGTAGACTCGTATGACTGTGGTCGCACTGACATCCACACAACAACAATCCCCACGGACCCTGGCATGACTCCTGTGTTTGTGAAGCAATATCGTTTGCCTCTCGCATCCATGGAGTCCCTTACTGAAATAATTAAGAACCTTGAGTCCCGGGGAATAATCCGTCCCGTCCACAGCACCTTCAATAATCCGGTGCTGGGAATATTAAAGCCAAACGGCCAGTGGAGACTCTGTGCTGACCTCAGGGAGCTCAACAAACGGGTCCATACTTCCCGATGGCCTCTGCCCTACATTGACCAAGGGCTGGCCCAGATCCAGGGGTCACAGGTATTCACTGCAATAGACCTGACCAATGGATACTGGACTGTGCCTGTCAGCAGGGAGGACCAATACAAACTGGCTTTTACCTTTGGGGGCCAGCAGTACACATGGACCCGGACTCCCTTCGGATACCTTAACTCCGGTAATGAGTTCAATATTTTCCTACATAAGGCCATGCCCGACCTGGGTGCGAGGGGTAACCTGGCTTATGTAGATGATGTCCTCATCAAAAGTTCATCTGTGGAGGAACACATAGCGGAGATCCGTTATGTTCTGACCCAGTTGAGGGCCGCCGGAGCAAAACTTTCCTTTCAGAAAGCACAGTGGTGTAGAACCCGTGTTAATTTCTTGGGGCATGAGATTACTCCTCAGGGTCTCTGTCCCCAGGAAAAGAAAGTGGAAGCACTTCAGAAACTGAAAGACCCCACAACTCTGCGAGAACTAAGGAGCCTCCTTGGACTGACTAATTACAGCAGAAAGTTCATTGAGGGCTACGCAGAGATTACCAGACCCCTGATTCATCTCCTGAAGGGGGGGGTCAAGTGGGAATGGGGTCCAGAACAATCCGAGGCAGTAAGACAACTCAAAAGAAGCCTCTCACAAGCGCCTTGCCTAGCTTACCCTGTCAGAAACAAGGAGTTCTTCCTGGAGACGGGGTTCTCTAATACGTGCTTGACAGCAGTATTATACCAAAAGCATGACAAGGTCAATAAAGTAATCTCCTATGCGAGCAAAACTTTATCCTCTGTGGAGGAAAAATTCAACGATTGTGAGAAGGCACTCCTGGCGACGGTGTGGGCATTGAAGAATTACCGCCCGTTTATCCAGGGGGAACACATCATAGTGGAGACTCCACACCAGCCTCTGCAATATCTCCAAAGTGACAGAATCCGGGCCGGAAATGTGAGTAATTCCCGAATTACTTCCTGGATTCTGTCAATGCAAGGCTTTCCTGTGGAGGTCAGATATGGCCAAAACAAGAAGAGTCCCCTCGCGCAAGGTCTGGCTGACTTGCATGATTGTGCCAGAGAAAACTGTCTCGAGGACGAAAGTCTAAAAATAAAGGACAACACAGAGGCATACCTTAATTCCCCACACAAAGTCTTTGAAGAAGACAAGTGTGAGGGAATGCCCACTGTCTATGTGGATGGATGCTCTTACCATGTTGACAACGACGGGGAGAAAGAACTGGTGGCCGGCGTAGGGAATGCATGGGTGAATGAGTCCCCAGAACCCTCTGCTGGATACAAAATTGGTCCCCGAAGTAGTCAGGTGGCAGAATTGATGGCTGTGCATCAAGCCATCCTCACTGCTGTCCAGCATCAACTCCACGGACTGGTCATAATCACAGATTCGGATTATGTACGGAACGGGTTCGTGGAGCACCTGGTTAATTGGAAAACCAGAGGCATGTTATGTGCTAACAACAAACCCTTGAAACATGGGAAGTTGATCCAAAACATTGATGATCTGGTCACATCGAACGGGATGACCATCTATTGGAAAAAGATCAAGGGTCATTCCAAAGTAGAGGGACCAGACAAAACTGGAAATGACTTAGCTGATCAGCTGGCCAAAACCGGGGCCATCCAAGGGGATCTAATTGAGATTGAGTCCCTGTTGGGGGAAATCCAGGTCACTGCTATCACTAGGTCCCAGACAAATGCTCACAACGACCTTCCAATTGCACAATGGAGTAAGGAGACCCCTGATGCTGATTTGATTACCGCTCAGAAGGGGGATCCAATAATTGGTAAATTTTACCAACACCTTGAGGACCCTGAGAACTTTCCCCTGACGGATACCGATTACATTGGGAAAGAGGACCTAAGAGTGTTGATGAAATGTCCAAAAATGTTCCGAATCCAAGACGGTTTGCTGGTAAGGAAATCCAAAGCTGGCCACGATCAGTGGGTGGTTCCTACCTCATTCCGAAGCCTGATGTTAAGTCACGCCCATGATGCGGCCACCGCCGGTCATAGGGGGTTTCACACAACACTGGAAATCTTAAGAGAGGTTGCATACTGGCCACACATGGGGCAGGACCTCGACCAATACTTGAAGGGGTGTCTTGTGTGTGCACAATTTCAGCCATCATCCCTCACACACGGTGCGCCTCTCCAAAAGCGGGGGATGACACTGCCATGGTCAGATTTACAAATCGACTTTGTAGGCCCCGTGATTCGCTCTGCTAGGGGGAATAAGTACATGTTGACTGTGACATGCTTGTTTACCAAGTGGGTGGAATGTCTCCCAGCCCCAAATTGCAAGGCAGAAACCGCAGCTGCCCTGATGATTAACCACATCTTTTCCCGTTTTGGTCTACCTCAAAGGATTGAGTCAGACAGGGGTAGCCACTTCACCAGTGAAGTAATGACAAAGATGTGGGAGATACTGGGGGTCAAAAGGAAGTTGCATATTGCTTACAGGCCAGCTTCTTCTGGGGCAGTAGAGAGATATAACCGGACAATTGTGAGCATCTTAAAAAAGTTTGTGGCAGATTCTGGGCCAAGTTGGGATATCCGATTACCTCTGGTCCTAATGGCCATCAGATCTACCCCTTCATCTGCAACCAAAATGTCACCATTTGAGTTGATGACTGGGCGCAAGATGGTGCTTCCTCAGCATTTGCTCTACAGGACCCAAGAGCAGACACTAATAAATGCCTCCACAACTCATGAGTATGTGGAGAATTTAAGGAAACACCTTCAACATGCTTTTGCTTACGCTCAGCGGAATCTAGAAAGATCGGCTGATAGCATGAAGACCCACTATGACCTGAAGGCTTCCAGGAAGGAATATCAGGTGGGGGACCGGGTCTATCTATACAACTTCCAAAGGAACCAGGCAAAACAGCGGAAATTTTTGCCTACATGGAAGGGACCCTTTGAGATCATCGACAAGATCTCCCCTGTGGCCTACAAAATCCACATCCCCAAAGGTCCTTTGGCAGCGGGGGAAGACAAGTGGGTCCACATAAACCAGTTGAAATGTTGCCATCCCAGGCACACTCTGCAACAACTGGAGGAATCCTCTGGAATCCTAGCGGGTACTGTCTCAGACTAATTCAGTTCCAACCATAAAACATACAACATCTAGTCTCTAAAATATTGTGATTTGCATGAAACTGTATCTTAGTTATACTGTTTTTTTTTTCAAAATAAGAATGTAATGTTTCGTTATGATGAAATGCACATGCTGCCCCACTATCTCAACAGTGGTGGAAAAACGTCTATGAGTAGGTATTGCCGCTCTTCCTTTGTCGTCCTAGGAGAAAGAAAACCTGGAGACGGGCCAAGGAGGATGATCCGGAGACGGGAACGAAGATCCAATGGGCCCAGCGTACCGCCCAATATTCCTATCAGGACCGGCGAGGAGAACCGATCGACCAGTACCGGATGGAGGAAAAGATGCTGAACTGTGCCATCTATTGGAAGAAGATGAGGAAACATCCCAGATCTTGCGGGTCCCACCAGTGAAGGATCAGATGGCCACAGCAAGAAGGGGGGCTTGTGGGATGTATTTACCCATGCATCCGAGCCCTACCTCAAAACTGTGCAGTACTGACATGAAAACATCATGATGGCCAGAGCTTCCCAGAAAATGCACAGGGAAATGCATGAAGAATAGGCTGCCACCCATTTTTGCCGATGTTATGGGCACAGAAGGACACTGCCTAAAACCACCATTGGACTACCCACACAGTAGTCTGAAACCATTGGGAATGGCAATGCTGATTGCCAAAAGCAAACCCATAACTGTTGGGAATTCATTTTCTTAAATCCCAAAAAGGGGTGCAGTACCAGTACTCACCACTATCCAAAAGCCGGCGTTTTAAAACCACCAGATTTTACTTTTTTGTAGAAAACTGAATAAATGAACCCAAAACATGCCAAAGAAAGACTTACTGAGAGGTGGATCCAATGTAAAGTTATATTCTGAAGTGACTTGAAGGTTTATAACAAGACTGGCTGAGCTGTGGATTTCAGCAGTTTAAGTAAATTTGGACTGAAAGACATTAAAAATCTCAATGTTTAAGAGAAATGAGTGACCTACTTTTGAGTGTCACATAGGTTGCAATTGTTTAAATGTCATAGTTTTAAACTTAGAATCAGCATTCTAGCTGCATATGTGAAATTGTTAGTTTATTTGAATGCAGAAACTGGGGAACAGAAATGACATGTAGCTAAAAACTGGCTTAAAGAGATTCCAATTGCCTGGCAACTACCCCCATCAGGAGTGAAACTTGAGTCACAGCTGTGTTCCCAGGCCTAGCTGCCCTTTTGCTGCTCACACCAAAAGGGATATGACACTTCCCTGATTGAATTACCTGGGCTCTGCAGGAAATTGAACAAAGCCCTGTCTTGACTCAGGCAAATGTTTTATGGCGGGAGTCGTAAATGGAGATTTCTCCTGGAAGCACAGGGGAGGGGCACTGCCTGTGAGAGCAAGCTGGCTTGGCAGAACTGGAAAAACCAGAAATTCAACCTTGTGCTGGAGGAAAACCACACCCCTTTGGGGCCAGAACATAACTCTAAAAAGATGAATAACTCATAGTACGGACTTGTGAAAATTATTTAAATGATACCATAATTCTTGTGATTTTTCTGCCCACATTTTAAGAGGTTTTTAGAACCGGTGGCATGTTCAGGGGAGTTTTAGCGGAAAAGAGGATATTACTCAAAATGTGTGCATGTGAAAAATCGGACACTTCATCAACTAATGTCCATACTCCTTGCGCACATGTGTGTAAATTTGGGGTAATATCTGATGTTGCAAAACCACTAAAAAGGTGCAAATATTGCCATTTCTGGATGCAAGCTCCTAGAAACGCCAAAGTCAGAACAGGGGCTAACATCAGTAATGCCTCATGTGTGCATGTAATTTTAAACAAATGTTTACCTGTGCAAATATGTCTCTTTTTATCATATATAGATTGTGTGCAATTTGGCAGGGGAGTGTCCTCTCTGCAAGCCATAAAATGACATCGCTCTGACTCACAGTTCCTTCCCCAATCAAGTGAGAAATGGAAATTTGACCAATGGCAAGTGGAGAGGGGTAGGGGCTAGTGATGCTGCTCACACACACCCATTTTGAAAACACATAAAAGCAGACAGACAGGACAGATAGGGCCCTTCAAATCCATTTGCAGCTGGAAGCTCTGCCGGGAAAATCCATACCTTGCCTCCATCAAACCTCCAGAGAGCCAAACTAGAGACTTCAATCTATCCAGAACCAGAGACCCAGACCAGACCAGCAGAGTAGAGCTGACCTGTTAGCAGAACCAGAGAGAGCTGACCCAGATCACTGTGAAGTGCAGAGACCAGAGGCGAGTCTAAAACCTGACCAGATCCGTGGCGTGGCCCATTCTAATTCAAGAATATAGTGTGAGTACCTAGAAAACTGTGCAGAACCAATCTCTTAGTTGAAATAATATAATTCAATCCTATTTAATCTAAGTAGATCTGCCTCCTAACTGTCACCTGTCATTTGTAAAGCTGTCACTTGTCATTTTCTATTTGCAAGCTGCACTTGTCTTTTGAACTTTAAAATTTCAAATCTGAAAAACGACCTTTATTTAATTGCTCATATCTCTGTGACCGTTTGTGCTAGAGACTTGCAGTAACTTTCATCTGGAAGCTGAGATCCTAGGCTTTCATAGGACCCCAAAACGATATTGATAGCCCTTGTAGTTCTTCTGTAATAGCGTCCGGCGCATTCGCAAATTTTGCCGCTATTTGCAAATTTCTTCACGTGTAAAAATTTGCTGCTGCTTGCCTTCCATTTGCCAGAAATTCGTTTAACCTGCTAGTTACACCCTAGATCCTTGCTAAAGTGAGCCTGGACTAATATTAACTTGATTTCACTCACCCTGAACCTCCTAGAGGGAATTAAAAGCATTTTAACATATTTTCACTCCATTGCCAGCACCTATCAAAGCATTTTGCCTGTGTTTTCAACGTCTGTAGTCTAAGTTGCTGGGTGAACTGAATCACATTTAATTGCATTTCTGAGAACTGTGTGCCTTCCTTCCATTTCCTTGCATTGCATAAAAGGGGGGGGGGTGAATTGTACAAGAAAGTGATTACATTGTCTTTGCTGAAATCCTATCAAGTTATTTTCTTTACTGCATTTCATTCCACATTGCATCCATTTGAAACCATAAAAGTATTGTTGCTATCTTATCCATTTCATGTCAACTCCTTAGTGATTATCAAGAAGTGTGCTAGTGCCAGATTCTCCGTTGTTAATCTTTATCATATCAGATTAAGTGTGATATTCAATTATTAATTTATTATAAAACGTGATATATATATTGTTTAATTTATCAAATAAATCTTTTAAACTTGCAAAACAGAACTACTTCTTGGCTCTGTGAGGTCCGGGGATTCTGAGAGAGGGGTGTTATATAGGGGTAGTCATCCAGAACGCATGAACTGGACATAAAGATATATCAATAAGGGTTTTCATTTAGTATTATAGACTAGGCGTTGACTTAGCTGTAGTGCTGAATTGAATCCTCTTACATATATATCAATTGTATTCAATTATGTTAAAAAATGTGTTCATATAACTTGAAAAAATAGTTGATTTATTTCAGCTAAAATTTCAATAAAAAAAATAAAAATAAAAAAAAAGTAATTCAAACAAGCCCACATGGGGCCTGGATACAGAGGCTAACAAAGGAGACAGGAAACCCCAACAACCTGTCATATGCAACTGTGTCAATATGATGCCAGCTTCCACCCTCAGTAACGATTGACAGTACAATGTCATGTCTGGGACTGCATGTTTACAGTAGTCATCCCAGCAGGGAGACCCAATTCAGAATGTATGAGTATGTGGTTTGACGGAGCCAGAAAGTCTGCTCTCGTCGCAGCTTCAAGGAAGACCTGCCGCTTTAATCAGGAACCGCAGAGCGCTCCATTAACCAGAGGGACCCTTAGATCCACAACAGACAGGAAGATTGATGGGACTTAGTATTACAATTTTTCACCCATTTACCTTTTCTATTGCAAAGCACTCTGGTTATGATCTCACACATTCAGGAGATTGTTGGTGGGGACCCAGGATTGGTTCATTAAGTTTGGCTCATCTGACACCAATCCCTGTGGTCCATTTGGCTTTAAAAGAGAGCCAAGCCTCTCTTTTGGCAGATCATCTGAAGGCGTCACCAGAAGCAGAAGGAAGAACTCATCATTGGACCCAGTCTGCCTTACATCATCCGCCAGTGAAGGAAGGCTAGGATATCCAAGAGGGAAGCAAGATCCCTCCCCTGAATATCTCCCAGGGATCAGAGGGAGATATTGAATCCAGAGGACCCTCCATCAGCTCCATAACCGGGACCCAGCTAGCACACAGAATGCTCTACTAGGCTCTGCAGCAAGCTTCGTAGGTGGGAAGTGGCACAGGGTCTCTGAACCCTACAACAAGGACAAGGCAGCTGCCTGCAACACACTCCTCAGCTTTGGGTCGTCTGCCTTAAAAGACGACACATGTCCACTGAAGAAGCTGGGAGAAGTGACTCAGCGAGCATCTACCAGTGTCTGCCTTAAAAGACTTTTTGGAGCCAGTGGAGTTCCTTGAGCTGCAACCGACTGCAGCGATGACCGTTGTCAAACCACAGTTGCTTAAAGACATCCAAAATGTTTCAACCAATGCTTCAGAACCGCCAACCAGCACTGAGACAATATTTCCCGCAGCTGACTTCCATCTTAAACTCAGTCAAGCAAGCCTGCAAAGTGCCCTGAAGCCGACTTAACCCTGTCGAGCACCAAGAACACCTACAGCACAAGGTACATTGTGGTCCTGTCCCCCTGGTCCTTCCCAGAAGGCCCATAGAGACATTTTAAGACACATTCCTCCCTTTGTCCTGAAGCCAAGTATCCTCGAACTGTGTGATTATTTACCATACCGACTAGCCTCATGTCCGTATCCAGAGTACATCCCTTTTCCTTCTTTGAAAATGTCTGTCCACTGCATTCCTTTACCGGGTGGGTTGTATTTCATAGTGTTGTTAGAAATATCTGTTGTGATAATAATAAAGCAGATATTTGTATACAACCTTATCTAGAAAGTCCCTTTTATTATTGGGTAATAATTGTATTTTCAGTGTGTTGCACTAAACAATTATAATTAAACAGAAAAGCCTGCTCTTCCGTCCATGTTACCAAAACCAAACAAGGAGGTTTATATTTGCGCGTGTTTCCAATCAGTTCAGATCTCTTCTGGTGTACTAGAGGTGTTGGGCTGATTAATGGTTTGGAAACTGATATTCATCCCTGGACCACTTGTGCTCCGGAAGTTGATCTGTCACAATAATGGCATCAAAAGTGGGCAGCAAGAAGGCTAATATCATGGACAGGCAGTCAGTGGGCAGCCTAAACACTATATGTCCACTGAAAAGCTATTAATCATTCTTTGACAGGATGCTAATGTTGAGGAAACAGGAGTGAAATGGCAACGAGTGAGTATGGTTCCTTGGAACTGCAGGAAGCCAGATGAAAGTGATGGCCTGAAGGCACCAACAAAGGCAGCCTGTAGCATGTACGCTGCAAATCATACATTTGATTTCCTGAATTAATGGAGCTTGTTGCTGTGACAAAAGACAACCAACACTGGACATATAGGGCCTTATTACGACACAGGCGGTAAGTTACCGCCTGGGTCGTACCCTTACCACCATGGTGTAAACTAAGTTTACACCATGGTGGATGGCGGATTTACCGCCCCATTCCAAGGTGAGTGGGGCGGTAAATCCCCATTTCCCATTTTACCCTTCCCCATTCCCATTTTTGCCCCATAGGGCATAATGGGAGTGGGGAAGGCGCTAATTACGCCACCGTAAATTACGGTGACGTAATTAGCACCATGGTCCCTTAGCGCCATGGATTTTAACGCCTGCAAAAAGCAGGCGTTAAAATCACCATGGCGCTAAGGGACCTTGTAATCAGGCGTTAAGGGTCGGCGCTGTTTACGGCGCCGTTAACCCCTTAACGCCTGACTCGTAATGAGGCCCATAGTCACATACTACATACACTGACACTCTGCACATGTGCTCGACCTCTGAACATACATCAACACTATGCACATGCACACACACACATAGACACACACAGTGTGGAAGGTTTAGAATGAATCTTAATGCCAGAGGTTAAGATTTATTCTAAACCTTCCAGCCATCACCTCTTTTGTTTTGCTTTTGTCACCCCGAGTGGGACGGGTATGCCCAGACGTGGGTCCCGGGCCTGCTGGGCCTAGAGACCCAAGCTACTCCTCACTGATGATGCCCAACAAGGCTGAATCATGTCTGAGGATGCTTGTAGTCTCGTGCAGAAGGGATGTGACCTAGCAGTTCGGGCTGGACTACCCCTTTGGGGGTGGGACCAAGCCTGATTTGCATATGGTCTTTTCCCTTTTGTAATGGCTTGGCAGGCGAAGAACGATGGTCTGGAGGGTTGCCCAGAGCAATGCCAGAGGTTAAGATTTATTCTAAACCTTCCAGCTATCACCTCTTTTGTTTTGCTTTTGTCACCCCGAGTGAGACGGGTATGCCCAGACGTGGGTCCCGTGCCTGCTGGCCCTAGACGCCCAAGCTACTCCTCACTGATGATGCCCAACAAGGCTGAAACATGTCTGGGGATGCTTGTAGTCTCGTGCAGAAGGGATGTGACCTAGCAGTTAGGGGTGGACTACCCCTTTGGGGGTGGGACCAAGCCTGATTTGCATATGGTCTTTTCCCTTTTGTAATGGCTTGGCAGGCGAAGAACGATGGTCTGGAGGGTTGCCCAGAGCAATGCCAGAGGTTAAGATTTATTCTAAACCTTCCAGCCATCACCTCTTTTGTTTTGCTTTTGTCACCCCGAGTGGGACGGGTATGCCCAGATGTGGGTCCTGTGCCTGCTGGGCCTAGAGACCCAAGGTACTCCTCACTGATGATGCCCAACAAGGCTGAAACATGTCTGGGGATGCTTGTAGTCTTGTGCAGAAGGGATGTGGCCTAGCAGTTCGGGCTGGACTACCCCTTCGGGGGTTGGACCAAGCCTGATTTGCATATGGTCTTTTCCCTTTTGTAATGGCTTGGCAGGCGAAGAACGATGGTCTGGAGGGTTGCCCAGAGCAATGCCAGAGGTTAAGATTTATTCTAAACCTTCCAGCCATCTCCTCTTTTGTTTTGCTTTTGTCACCCCGAGTGGGACGGGTATGCCCAGACGTGGGTCCCGTGCCTGCTGGGCCTAGAGACCCAAGCTACTCCTCACTGATGATGCCCAACAAGGCTGAAACATGTCTGGGGATGCTTGTAGTCTCGTGCAGAAGGGATGTGACCTAGCAGTTTGGGCTGGACTACCCCTTTGGGGGTGGGACCAAGCCTGATTTGCATATGGTCTTTTCCCTTTTGTAATGGCTTGGCAGGTGAAGAATGATGGTCTGGAGGGTTGCCCAGAGCAATGCCAGAGGTTAAGATTTATTCTAAACCTTCCAGCCATCACCTCTTTTGTTTTGCTTTTGCCACCCCGAGTGGGACGGGTATGCCCAGACGTGGGTCCCGTGCCTGCTGGGCCTAGAGACCCAAGCTACTCCTCACTGATGATGCCCAACAAGGCTGAAACATGTCTGGGATGCTTGTAGTCTCATGCAGAAGGGATGTGACCTAGCAGTTCGGGCTGGACTACCCCTTTGGGGGTGGGACCAACCCTGATTTGCATATTGTAAGCGATATTCAATCAACACTACAGCTAAGTCAATGCCTAGTCTGGGATGCTGAGGAAAACCCTTATTGATGTATTTTTATGGCCAGTTCAGTTCTCTGGATGACAACCCTTGTATAACACCCCCCTCTTAGAATCCCCCTGACCCCACTGAGCCAAGAAGTAGGTTTGTTTTGCAAATTAAAAGGTTTATTTGAAAAATTAAACAATATATATGTGTCACACTTTTATAACATAGTACACTTACACATATGATGTGGGTCCACAATGGGTAATGTTACAGTGGTACACTTGATTACTTAGGAGTAGTATAGAGGATGAGGTAGCTGAAATGCTTTATGGTTTCAAGGAAATGCAAGGTGGAATAAATGCAGTACAGAAAATAACTTGATATGGCTTCAACAAAAGACAATGGGCCTCATTACACGGACGGCGGTAAGGGTTAACGGTCACCGTTAATGGCAACGGTGACCGTTAACCCTTACCGCCGTACTACGAGGTCCCTTTGCGGGTTGGAGGAATCAACGCCTGCTTCTTGCAGGCGTTAAGTACCAACCCGCTAAGGGACCTCGGAGCTAATTACGGCACCGCAATATTGCGGTGCCGTAATTAGCGCCTTCCCCATTCCCATAGAGCCCTATGGGGCAGAAATGGGAATGGGGAAGGGCAATGGCGGAAGGGGGATTTACCGCCCCTCCAACCTTGGAATGGGGCGGTAAATCCCCTTTCCGCCAAGGCGGTGCCGGTAATTTACCGGCATGGTCCAGGGTGCTAATAGCACCCTGGATTACCGCCTTCCGTGTAATGAGGCCCAATGTAATCACTTTTCCTTGACAACTCACTCCCCCCCTATGCAATGTAAGAAATGGAAGGAGAGCATACAGTCTTCAAGAATCCCAACAAAATGCAATACGAAATGCAGTTCCCCCCCAGCAAGCTTAGAGGAAAACAGGAGAGGTTTGAAACACAGGCCCAAAATGCTTTTAAATGTGGTGGCAATGAAGTGAAAAGATGCTAAAATTGATTTTAATTCCCTCTAGAGATTCAGGGTGAGTGAGAGATGCTTGTTGGTATTATGTCAGGCTCACTTTAGCAATGCTCTATGAGTTATAACCACGTTGCAAACGGATTTTTAACAAAGGAAAGAATGGGGCTGCTATTTTGACAAGTGGAGAAATTGAGCCAAAATCGCAAATCGCGGTAATTTTCGCGAGTGCGTAAATCTCGATTGCGGAAAAAGTATAGGGAGTTATAGGTTTGTTGGAAAGCCTAGAATCCCAGATTTAAAATGAAAGTTAAACCACGTTCCGAGGGCAAACGGTTCCGGAGATACAGACGATTTAATAAAGGTAGATTTTCAGATTTAAAGTAAAACTCAAAATGATAGGTGACAGCTTGCAGCTTTAGAATGACAGATGACAGCTCGCAGCTTTAGAATGACAGATGACAGGATTACTAGGAGGCAGTTCTACTTAGGTTAAAATAGTTTGGATTAGATTATTTTAACTAAGAGATTGGTTCTGCACAGTTCTGCTAGGTACTCACAATATAAATTTGAAATAGGCCTCGTCACGGATCTGGTCAACACGTCCGGCGGCGGTTCTCTCTGCTCGGCGGGTCAATCAGGCACCGGTTCTGCTCACAGCGATCCGGATCTCTGGTTCTGCTCACAGCGGTCTGGGTCTGGTCTGCGGTTCCGGCAAAAGTTCTTGGCACAGAATTCAAACAGCTTGCCCGCCTGTGGAATAGTTTGCAGATGATTTTAAGGATGCTGAGGCCTGCTGAGAAGAGTTCTCAGTTTGTGGGTTTAGGCCCTTGCTTTAAGTTCTGAAGTAAAGTTCTGGTCTTTGGAGATTGATGGATGTGAAGTCTGGAGTCTCCCGGCAGAGCGTCCCGCAGAAAATGGAATTGATTATCTCTACCTGTCCCAGCAGTCTCTTTTTATGTGTTTTGGAAGTGGGTGTGTGCGTGGCATAACTGAGCCTGCCCCTCTCTACTTGTCATTGGCCCAATTCTCCCCTCTCCCATGATTGGGGGAAGGAAATGGATTGTCATCATGATGAGGTCTGTTTATGGGTCAGAGGATCCTCCCCTGGTCAATTTGCCCACAAATCTATATTTGATTCAAATACATATTTCCCAGGTACACAAGTGGTTAACATTACATGTACATATTACACCTTGCTTAAGGTAGTCTCTGTTCCGCCTCTGGCATTTCTAGGAGCTTGCATTCAAAAATGGCAACTTATTTTCGATTTTAGTGGGTTGTGCAATATGGGATTTTCATCAAAAATTATACAAAGGTACATTTCCCTTCCACATATATCCCAGTAACTTTCCATGTCTCTAGCTTACATACATTGTCTACAATATTCATAATTAGCAGTGTTTTGCCCCAGAACATGGTACAAATTGGAGTTTGGACTCAAATCGTGAGAGCATTTTTCAAACTAAGACTCTCAAAGTTGTACATTCCTGTCATTTGGTTACAATAAGTTATCACTGTTTCTATAAAATATATATTTGTTGCAATTCAACTCCCCAACGTGTTTGGGTCCGCCTCCAGAAGTCTGGGTGGGTCAGTGATCACATGTCTCTCCTTGCTGGCAGAGGGCTGTTGACAGGAAACACTCAAAATTAACAAACCCCATTCAACAGAAAGGGGCTATTGTCTCTCTGCTCCAGGCTGAAGGGGGAAACACCCTCCCTCTCACTCAGAAGGGTCATGTGATATCCTGCCTCCTGTGGTGAGTCTCTGGGGTGTTAAGAGTTCTCAGCCTCTTGGCCTCTGGGAACAGCAGGTGGCTATGATTTTCAATTAACCAACAAGCTTTGAAGTCCCTGCCCCTCTTGCAACTCCTAAATACAGTTTTCCTGTCAGAGTTTAGACCGCTAGCGCCGCCTTGGGGAATTTGTCGGTACTGCATCCATTTTTGAGTTGTCTTGAATTACTGCATTTCAATAGAGTGGTCTTTTGCTTGATAGTATAGGACCCTTGTTTAACATTGTTTTGATGGCATCCTTACAGTAGAGTGGTGATGTGGAACCCCCCACAAGAAGGTTGTATCTTTGGAGTGGTCTTGTGCCAACGGCGCAGTTCTCCTGGATTCTGGCGCACATGTGGGCTTTTTAGCCATCTTGGATTTTCTAAGCCCACAGCACCAAATGTTGCAGCTTAATGACTCAAACGTGGGTCAATACACCTGACAAAGCCCCCCCACCTGACTGCACTTTGAATTTGAGTCGAGGGGGAGTCGGGTGCGAATAATGTTTTGACCCACGCACTGGTATGTCCGCATCATCTTCTTCCAATTCCGCAAATGGCACAGTTCAGCATCTTTTCCTCCATCCGGTTGGATCGATCGGTTCTCCTCGCCGGTCCTGATGGGAATATTGGGCGGTACCCCGGGCCCCTCGGGTCTCTGCTCCCGGTCCCCGGTCGTCCTCCTTGGTCAGTCTCCATGGTTTCCTCTCTCCTAGGATGATAAAGCAAAAGCGGCAAAACACATTCCTAGACATTTTTCCACCACTATTAATGGTGTGGCGAACATGTACATTTTATACATCCGAATGCATTTTGCAGTCTGATTTTAAAAACAATATATAACAGGGAACATTTGCATTATGTTACTATATTTTTGATATGTGGAATATTTTAGAGTTTGAACTGATTTTCTCTGGAGCGGCCCCCTCTGGGATTCCAGTGGATTCCTCCAGTTGTTGCAGAGTGTGCCTGGGATGGCAACACTTAAGCTGATTAATATGGACCCACTTATCTTCCCGTTCCGCCAAATTACCTTTAGGGATGTGGATTTTGTAGGCCACAGGGGAGATTTTGTCTATAATTTCAAACGGTCCCTTCCATGTAGGCAAAATTTTTCGCTGTTTGGCCTGGTTCCTTTGGAAATTGTATAGATAGACCCGGTCCCCCACAGTATATTCCTTCCTGGTGGTCTTCAGGTCGTAGTGGGTTTTCATGCTATCAGCTGATCTTTCTAGATTCCGCTGAGCATAGGAAAAAGCATGCTGAAGGTGTTTCCTTAGATTCTCCACATACTCATGAGTTGTGGAGGCATTTATCAGTGTCTGCTCTTGGGTCCTGTAGAGCAGATGCTGGGGAAGCACCATCTTGCGTCCGGTCATCAACTCAAATGGTGACATTTTAGTTGCAGATGAAGGGGTAGATCTGATGGCCATTAGGACCAGAGGTAATCGGATATCCCAACTTCGCCCAGAATCTGCCACAAACTTTTTTAATATGCTCACAATGGTTCGGTTGTATCTCTCTACTGCTCCAGAAGAAGCTGGCCGGTAAGCAATATGTAGCTTCCTTTTAACCCCCAGTATCTCCCACATCTTTGTCATTACTTCACTGGTGAAGTGGCTACCTCTGTCTGACTCAATCCTTTGAGGTAGACCAAAACGGGAAAAGATGTGGTTAATCATCAGGGCAGCTGCTGTTTCTGCCTTGCAGTTTGGGGCTGGGAGACATTCCACCCACTTGGTAAACAAGCATGTAACGGTCAACATGTACTTGTTTCCTCTAGACGAGCGAATTACAGGGCCTACAAAGTCGATTTGCAAATCTGACCATGGCAGTGTCATCCCCCTCTTTTGGAGAGGCGCACGGTGTGTGAGGGATGATGGCTGAAATTGTGCACACACAAGACACCCCTTCAAGTATTGATCGAGGTCTTGCCCCATTTGTGGCCAGTATGCAACCTCTCTTAAGATTTCCAGTGTTGTGTGAAACCCCCATGACCGGCGGTGGCCGCATCATGGGCGTGACTTAACATCAAGCTTCGGAATGAGGTAGGAACCACCCACTGATCATGGCCAGCTTGGGATTTCCTTACCAACAAACCGTCTTGGATTCGGAACATCTTTGGACATTTCATCAACACTCTTAGGTCCTCTTTCCCAATGTAATCGGTATCCGTCAGGGGAAAGTTCTCAGGGTCCTCAATGTGTTGGTAAAACTTACCAAATATTGGATCCTTCTTCTGAGCTGTAATCAAATCAGCATCAGGGGTCTCCTTACTCCAGTGTGCAGTTGAAAGATCATTGTGAGCATTGGTCTGGGACCTAGTGATAGCAGTGACCTGGATTTCCCCTAACAGGGACTCTATCTCTATTAGATCCCCTTGGATGGCCCTGGTTTTGGCCAGCTGATCAGCTAAGTCATTTCCAGTTTTGTCTGGTCCCTCTACTTTGGAATGACCCTTGATCTTTTTCCAGTAGATGGTCATCCCATTCGATGTGACCAGATCATCAATATTTTGGATTAGCTTCCCATGTTTCAGGGGTTTGTTATTAGCACATAACATGCGTCTGGTTTTCCAGTTAACCAGGTGCTCCACTAACCTGTTCCGTACATAATCCGAATCTGTGATTATGACCAGTTCATGGAGTTGATGTTGGACAGCAGTGAGGATGGCCTGATGCACAGCCATCAATTCTGCCACTTGACTACTTCGGGGACCAATTTTGTATCCAGCAGAGGGTTCTGGAAACTCCTTCACCCATGCATTCCCTACGCCGGCCACCAGTTCTTTCTCCCTGTTGTTGTCAAAATGGTAAGAGCATCCATCCACATAGACAGTGGGCATTCCCTCACACTTGTCTTCTTCAAAGACTTTGTGTGGGGAATTAAGGTATGCCACCATGTTGTCCTTGATTTCTAGACTTTCGTCCTTGAGATAGTTTTCTCTGGCACAATCCTGCAAGTCAGCCAGACCTTGCGCGAGGGGACTCTTCTTGTTTTGGCCATATCTGACCTCCACAGGAAAGCCTTGCATTGACAGAATCCAGGAAGTAATTCGGGAATTACTCACATTTCCGGCCCGGATTCTGTCACTTTGGAGGTATTGCAGAGGCTGGTGTGGAGTCTCCACTATGATGTGTCCCCCTGGATGAACGGGCGGTAATTCTTCAATGCCCACACCGTTGCGCCGTTTTATAACAAATTAATATCTGATAGTAAACTTAGACATATGATGTGGATCCACAATGGGTAATGTTACAGTGGTACACTTGATTACTTAGGAGTAGTATAGAGGATGAGGTAGCTGAAATGCTTTATGGTTTCAAGGAAATGCAAGGTGGAATAAATGCAGTACAGAAAATAACTTGATATGGCTTCAACAAAAGACAATGTAATCACTTTTCCTTGACAACTCACTCCCCCCCCTATGCAATGTAAGAAATGGAAGGAGAGCACACAGTCTTCAAGAATCCCAACAAAATGCAATACGAAATGCAGTTCCCCCCCAGCAAGCTTAGAGGAAAACAAGAGAGGTTTGAAACACAGGCCCAAAATGCTTTTAAATGTGGTGGCAATGAAGTGAAAAGATGCTAAAATTGATTTTAATTCCCTCTAGAGATTCAGGGTGAGTGAGAGATGCTTGTTGGTATTAGTTCAGGCTCACTTTAGCAATGCTCTATGAGTTATTACCAGGTTGCAAACGGATTTTTAACAAAGGAAAGAATGGGGCTGCTATTTTGACAAGTGGAGAAATTGAGCCAAAATCGCAAATCGCGGTAAATTTCGCGAGTGCGTAAATCGTGGTTGCGGAAAAAGTATAGGGAGTTCTAGAATTCCAGCTTTAAAATGAAAGTTAAACCACGTTCCTAGGACAAACGGTTCCAGAGATACAGACGATTTAATAAAGGTAGATTTTCGGATTTAAAGTAAAACTCAAAATGACAGGTGACAGATTGCAGCTTTAGAATGACAGATGACAGCTTGCAGCTTTAGAATGACAGATGCCAGGATTACTAGGAGGCAGTTCTACTTAGGTTAAAATAGTTGGAATTAGATTATTTTAACTAAGAGAGTGGTTCTGCACAGTTCTGCTTGGTACTCACAATATAAATTTGAAATAGGCCTCGTCACGGATCTGGTCAACACGTCCGGCGGCGGTTCTCTCTGCTCGGCGGGTCAATCAGGCACCGGTTCTGCTCACAGCAATCCAGATCTCTGGTTCTGCTCACAGCGGTCTGGGTCTGGTCTGCGGTTCCTGCAAAAGTTCTTGGCACAGTATTCAAACAGCTCGCCCAGCTGTGGAATAGTTTCCAGATGATTTAAAGGATGCTGAGGTCTGCTGAGAAGAGTTCTCAGTTTGTGGGTTTAGGCCCTTGCTTTAAGTTCTGAAGTAAAATTCTGCTCTGTGGAGATTGATGGATTTGAAGTCTGGAGTCTCCCGGCAGAGCGTCCCGCAGAAAATGGAATTGAATGTCTCTACCTGTCCCAGCAGTCTCTTTTTATGTGTTTTGGAAGTGGGTGTGTGCGTGGCATAACTGAGCCTGCCCCTCTCTACTTGTCATTGGCCCAATTCTCCCCTCTCCCATGATTGGGGGAAGGAAATGGATTGTCATCATGATGAGGTCTGTTTATGGGTCAGAGGATCCTCCCCTGGTCAATTTGCCCACAAATCTATATTTGATTCAAATACATATTTCCCAGGTACACAAGTGGTTAACATTACATGTACATATTACACCTTGCTTACGGTAGTCTCTGTTCCGCCTCTGGCGTTTCTAGGAGCTTGCATTCAAAAATGGCAACTTATTTTCGATTTTAGTGAGTTGTGCAATATGGGATTTTCATCAAAAATTATACAAAGGTACATTTCCCTTCCAGATATATCCCAGTAACTTTCCATGTCTCTAGCTTACATACATTGTCTACAATATTCATAATTAGTGGGGTTTTGCCCCAGAACATGGTACAAATTGGAGTTTGGACTCAAATCGTGAGGGCATTTTTCAAACTAAGACTCTCAAAGTTGTACATTCCTGTCATTTAGTTACTATAAGTTATCACTGTTTCTATAAAATATATATTTGTTGCAATTCAACTCCCCAAAGTGTTTGGGTCCACCTCCAGAAGTCTGGGTGGGTCAGTGATCACATGTCTTTCCTTGCTGGCAGAGGGCTGTTGACAGGAAACAGTAAAAATTAACATACCCCATTCAACAGAAAGGGGCTATTGTCTCTCTCCTCCAGGCTGAAGGGGAACCCCCCCCCCCTCTCACTCAGAAGGGCCATGTGATATCCTGCCTCCTGTGGTGAGTCTCTGGGGTGTTAAGAGTTCTCAGCCTCTTGGCCTCTGGGAACAGCAGGTGGCTAAGATTTTCAATTAACCAACAAGCTTTGAAGTCCCTGCCCCTCTTGCAACTCCTAAATACAGTTTCCCTGTCAGAATTTAGACCGCTAGCGCCGCCTTGGGGAATTTGTCGGTACTGCATCCATTTTTGAGTTGTCTTGAATTACTGCATTTCAATAGAGTGGTCTTTTGCTTGCTAGTATAGGACCCTTGCTTAACATTGTTTTGATGGCATCCTTACAGTAGAGTGGTGATGTGGAACCCCCTACAAGAAGGTTGTATCTTTGGAGTGGTCTTGTGCCAACTGCGCAGTTCTCCTGGATTCTGGCGCACATGTGGGCTTTTTTGCCATCTTGGATTTTCTAAGCCCACAGCACCAAATGTTGCAGCTTAATGACTCAAACATGGGTCAATACACCTGACAATATGGTCTTTTCCTTTTTGTAATGGCTTAGCAGGCGAAGAACGATGGTCTGGAGGGTTGCCCAGAGCAATGCCAGAGGTTAAGATTTATTCTAAACCTTCCAGCTATCACCTCTTTTGTTTTGCTTTTGTTTAGACACCTTGCAACAAAATTCTGTGTTTTAACCAACTATATTAAGGTGTTTACAACTTGTTGGTGCAAAACATTAGGGTTATGTATTTGGTAAGTGCAAAATAAAAAGAAATCCTGCCCCCATACTGAAAATCAAAGGTCAGCACCCATGCTTAGAACATGTATTACCTCATACATGCAGGAGACGACATAACTATGTGCTCTCATGGAAGTATGTCTCTATATGGCTCTATGCTCTCAAGCAAGGCACTGTGGTCTCAGGCAAGGCTCTGCTTAGCTCTGTGCTTTGAAACAAAGCTCTGCTTTCACAAGCAAGGCTCTGCGTTTCTTGTGTTCTCAGCTCTGTGCTCTAACGTCAGGCTCCACATAGCTACAGGCTCTACAGAAAAGATCCACATACCTCTGTGCTATAAGGCATAGTTCTGGGTTCTCAAGCAAGGCTCTTCATAGCGTAAGGTCTCACGCAAGTCTCTGCATTGCTCTGTGCTCTCAGTCAGGCTCTGCATAGCTGTATGCTCTACAGAAAAGATCCACATGGCTATGTGCTTCACAGCGTAAGGTCTCAAGCAAGGCTCTGCATTGCTTGTGATCTCAGACAGTCTCTGCATTTCTCTGTGCTCTCAGCCAGGCTCTGCATAGCTCTATGCTCTACAGAAAAGATCCACATAGGTGTGTGCTCTAAAGCAAGGCTCTGCATAGCTCTGTGTTCTGAAGCAAGGCTCTTCATAGCTTAAGGTCTCAAGCAAGGCTCTGCATAGCTCTGTGCTCTAAAGCAAGACTCTGCATAGCTTTGCATTCTCAAGCAAGACTCTTCATAACGTAAGGTCTCAAGCAAGGCTCTGCATTGCTCCGTGCTCTCAGCCAGGCTCTACATAGCTTCTTGTTCTTGTTTGACAAGGCTGAGACAAGAAAGGCTGAGAGATATTTTGAATTTTAACCATGTACTTTTGTAAATCTATATCGAAGGTGTACCTGGACGTGCTTCCTCTTTTTATGTCTAAAGAGTCACCTGGTCCGTCACAGAAAAGCCAGTGTAGTGACCAGGAATTCGAGACAGAAGTTCATTGTTTGCCTTGCTGTCATTTATATAAACATATAAGAAGCAAATGGCCATTGTCTCTTTACCGACCATTGCAAATCGGAAGACTTAAGGAAGCAATGCAATAATATTTAGGATCAGAGGCCATTGTATACCAGGTCATGACAAACACGTCATGTGCTCTTTGAAGGATACGATTTAAAACATATTGCCACATTTCAGCTGTGCATTCAAACTGGTGTCTATACTGGTTTCTCCGCGTTGCCGTGGTCCTCCCTCATTGACCCTGTAACAATGTGAACTGTGTAATTGATTAAGAAATGTTTCATTTTGCGTATATTGTTAAATACGTGCAGAATGCCTGTTTTATTAGGTTATACTGTTTGCTTCATGGATTGCATGTGTTATCAGACCTAAACAGATATATTCACTTTCCATTCAGAAGTATGCTTATGCATAATTAGATAGCTTTAAACATACACGTGAATTGAAAACAGTATGCTACAATGAAAAAAAGAACAATACAAATCTGAAACCAAGAAAAAAATGACATCTTTTTACATTAACATGACTTTCAATATATAAAATAAAACTGGAAACATGAACACAGAAGTGTTTACGGGAGGTAAACATACCACTGTGCCAATCTGTACCGAAAGTATCACCCGTTGGATTGTAGCTGCATAAGGAATATGTTAAGGATTGCCCAAGTGACTCCAACCACAAACCAAAACACCACCCTGTCTTCATTACAGAAGTCACAAAGACAACATGCAATGACCCTGAGCAGGACTGTTTTGAAGGAAACATAGGGAAACAAAATGATGGAAGGCTCGAGAGGCTTATTAAAAAGGGCATGCGAAATGTCAATGCCTTTGTTAATTAGTTTGTCAGCCACTGTCTCACAGGCTAATTAACAAAGGCACACCTTTATTAATTAGCCTGTGTGGCTGAGTCTGCCTGACAAACTAATTAGAAAAGGCATTAATAATGAAAACAAATAACTTACCAAGACACCAAGTGTCACAGCTGTGCTCCTCGTGTCTCCTCTGTAGTGTTTTGTTGGGAAAGTGAAACGAAACAGGTTTATTTATTTATTTTATGTTTATGTTTACATTTAGAGTAATATATAAAGGTTTGGTCTTGTTTAGCTTTCTGAGTTTCCTGAACGTGGTAGGGGCCCCAGTGACATCACAGTGTCGTCCTGCCCAGCCTGTGAGCATTGACCCTCCACCATCAAGGAGCGGCAATGCTCAGATGCTGGGACTGAGACCTGACCCGCCCCTTTCCTAGCTCTTGCACAGACTGGGTTGGAGTCTGCAAAGTCTGGCCCCGTCCTAGTCTATATGAAGGACAGGACAGAGGGCTGGGTGTTAAGAAAAGGATGACTTGGGGGCGTTTCTTTCTTAACGCCCCCAGGCATCCTTTTCAGCCGAATGTATCGGTCTGCACTGCACATTTGCAGCGGGGGTGGCTCATTAGACCACTCCCCACTTCATATTCAGTGCGGCCCCCCATATCCATGAGTTATAGTATTTTGCTGTTACTCGTGGACATGGTGGGGAGCGTCATTGGGGGTCATAACGAGTTTTGAGGTAGCCATGGCGCAATTAGCGCCATGGCTGCCTCCAAACCCAGGTCCGGGTCTGGTCTCACTGAATGGGGACTTACCGGGTCATTCCGAACTTGGAGGACCCGGTAAATCTCCATTCAGTAAACCATTCCCCATTCCCATTTGAGCCCCTATAGGGCCCAAATGAGAATGGGGAAGGCGCTAATAACGGGCCCGCAAATTGTGGGCCCGTTATTAGCTCCAAGGTCCCTTAACAGGTCCCGCAGAGAATGGCTGGTCAGACCAGCGTTCCTGCTGGGACCCGCTAAGGGACCTCGGAATAGGGCGGTAAGGGTTTACCAGCACTGCCATCCTTAACGGTGCTGGTAAACCCTTACCGCCCATTCGCCAACTCGTAATGACCCCCATTGTCTTCAGGCACAGCCTCTCTCGCCCCCATGGGCTAGCCGCACCTGCTGAAGCCCACTGTGTTTCTTTGTCTCTCGTCTACAGCTTTAGAGCTGATTTTGCAGGCTTCATATGAATAAGAACGCAGTGGGAGTCTTAAAGATTGCGAAGGTCATTCATTTGACTCATGAGGTCCTATGAGTGCATCAGAGCAGGGAACAGCTTGCTGGGAATACAGGTATAACTAGAGGATTCAGCCTTCAAAACAAATGAGTCCGCACCACTTCCGGAGGCCAAGTCCTCGCAAATGTAGCCCAATTTCTGTTTGACCGCTGTTATTCAGATTTATATGATAGAAACCCCTTATGACACAGGAGTAGGATGGTTTAAAAAAAACTAGGGGTTTATCGAACATTAGCTTAGAGTAATTATTTGGCCAAATTCCAACTGAAAAATAGCTATTTGGCACCAGACGAATAATTTCTCGCTATTCAGCTGCAGCCAAATACATTGCTTTCTCATTTTCATGCCTTTTTTCTTATTGTTTTATAGTTATACAACTTTTCGCACATATTCAAAGTGAATCAAAATTAACCAATTACATTACACATTAAAATCAACATATAACATCAAATAGAACAAGGAAGGTACAGCTGTATAGTACAAATGCAGTCGTCAATTACCATACAATGTTCCAAATAAATGGACACACTCACAGATTACATAGATCCCCTTCTGGCTAACCTAGGAGCCACCAATTTCCAGACTTGTACAATTGCTATCAACATTCCCAAACTAAAACCTGACAAACGTCTCAGCCATAATCAATCACTTCTTCTTATTTCTATTTTCTGCCCATGTTTGCAATTAGATACGTCCTATACATAGCTGGGCACAGTGCTCTCACATATCTAATCGATTCCCTTGATCAGGATCCAGGTACAGCCTACATGTATGATTACACTTCAAAATATCATGCCATGCACCAGTGTTAGCCAGGACTTCCAACCTGTTAAATCTTAGCAGCATGAACAGTCTTTGCATTACAGGAGATGGAAGAATACGGATAGAGGGCCTCATTCCGGGTTTGGAGCTAACCATGGAGTAATTAGCTCCATGGTTGCCTCCGAAACCGTCCCAAATCCGGCATGGTGAATGGAGTAATTACCGGTCCATTCCAGGGTTGGAGGGACCGGTGATTCCCCATTCACCTTTTGCCCTTCCCCATTCCCATTTCTGCCCCATAGGGCTCAATTGGAATGGGCAAGGAGGTAATTACGACACCGTAAATTACGGTACCGTAATTACTTCCGAGGTACCTTTGCGGGTCCCGTACTTAACTCCTGTTAAAAGCAGGAGGTAAGGAAGGACCCGCAAAGGGAACTCGGAATACGGAGGTAAGGGATTACCAGCATCGGCACCCTTACCGGTGCCGGTAATCCCTTACCTCCAACCTCGTAATGACCCGGAGAGTGTTGTGGTTTCATGACTATGAAGGTCATTTGCACAAAGGTCGAAAGAGAGTGCATTTTAGCTACTTTTTCCTAACCAATGATCCAATCCTATTTATCTGCCCTATTACAGAACAATTTTAACAAAGCACTGGTACCATAATCCCAATCAGGTGACCACCCAATATGGAAAAGGAAATCCTCATTTAACCTTTCAAAAGATTTCAATACTGTGCACTTAGGGGACAACGGGCAGTCTTCCCTATTCCCAATAAATATCCTCCGACCAAGCCCATTATCTCAATATACAGATTCCCATGATTCATGGTTCCCACGATTGCTCTTAATCAGGGTCACCAGAAAGACCCGGCCCAATTCTAATTGCACAGGAGTTGTGTTCGTTAAACCCAAAACATTTCTCCCCACCACACCTTCAATTCTATTTGCCCAGTAATCTTTATGGGAAGTTTCTAGGGCATGGAGAATGGTAGAGATAAGCTTCTGTCTATAAACGCATAGAACACCTCTGAGGCTGTATCTGGCCATACATCTGGAGAATGACCTATCGCCGCCATTGTAGCCAACGCTTTAGTTGGCTTCTTGTGCAGAAGTGTCTCTGTACCGCCACCAGACTCGATCTCATAGCCCACATAGCAGTGATTGGGTACTCTTCCGATAACGCCTTCCCTACAATGGATCTGATGGTGGCTCGCACATTTCTTGCCATGCAAGGTAACTACTCAGAGAGGCAAATATGGAGTGCAGATTGTTAAACACAATGGATGTAAAGGTTGTATGAAAGCATTCCTGGTTAAATATAGGACTATGGGGCATGTGCTTGTGTATTTTAGAGAAGGGTTGCTGAGAATGAGTGCGAGATGAGCATGGTTTGAACCTATAGGAAATGGCTATGGAAAAACTTGAATTCATACCAGATATTGGAGACCAGAAGGGCTGAAGTTGACAGCGATATGTCAGGCAGAGTCACAAGCCCCGCCTAAGAGGCCTATAGGAATATTTATGTTGCAAGTCTCTCCAGTTCCCATTTATGCCGGTTTGCTCAACGGAGTTCAGAGAAATAAGAGACTGGACTCTGAATGGTATGTAGTCAAAGACCTAGGAAGGCAAGATGTTTCAAGATCAGAAGACCTCTGAACAGGCTTGCTGACTCTTCTGGGTCAATAGGGCTGGGGTTAGTTACATGTCAGGCAGCACAAGATGCGGCTGACATTTCTCAGTGTGGATTGACTCCTTTGGGAGAACTTGCTAATTGGGATTTAAAAAAAAGAATATTGTAGACAGTGTGTCCCAACAGAAAAGGTGTGAGGGATGAAAGAACTTTTTCTGCGTGGACAGGAAGAGATGGAGTGTGCTTTATGTGATGGTGTTGTGGGATGCAGGGCTGAATACAGAGAGATATAGAAAGCCATACAGCATCCTCTTGTGTGGTAGGAAGGGGGTGGGGTAAGTGGACATGCAAATGAGTGACTGCCCAATAGGCAAGTGTGTTATGGGGAGGGAGTTCCTTTTAAAAAACAATAAGGAGATCACCTCACATGCTCCCTCGTCTTGTGTCTCACATGAGTGCCCTAACCATTTATATGAATATCTGTGTGGGCTGAAAAAAAATGCTTCAAAGTCAATTTCCTCCTAAGCTACTCTGCCACTCAAAACATATTGAAATGTAGGCTATTTGAAATAGCAGTTGCAAGCTGCAGTATCCATTGTGTTCATTGCAGCCTAGCACTTTCATTTGTGATGCCTGCTTCTTTGAGTAGCACAGTTTGTGCATATGCAATCTCCCTGCATCAACTATTCAGCCTCATATCCGGTTTTGGATGAACACTTGACAAACTATTCGATATTAGCCAGAATACAAAATAAACTAGTCAAGTACACCCATAAAAATAGTCAGTATCAATTCCATTTCTCAAAACCTCTGCACTGTGGCACATATTAGCACCAGAACGTTCTTCACTTTTGATAAAACACCAGCAGTGCTGAGAGCCAGGGGCCAGGTTTTGGTACTGGTTCTGCCAAACCATGAGATCTAGGTGCCCAGGGTCCTGAGAATGACTAAAAATAGGCAGATAATAAATAGTTTCTATCTCGTATGTTATAAAATTGTCTCTAATGCACAATTAGCTTTAAACTATGTTTCCCAGATTCCACTCACAGTAAAGAAGAGGTACAGCCTCAGACACAGAATTGAGGATACCCTGAAGGATAAATGCTTCATTTATTTGGTTACCAGATGACTCCATGTCACCGGGGATAGGAGGCCCTAATCCTAGACCTTAATTTCTCCATCAAATGTATTCTGGGAGTTGTAGACTTTCGGTCACCTACATTTAATTGAATGGAAAACAGTATAACTTAAGTAAAAGCAAAGCCCAGGACTGGAATGGGGTGTACCGTGTGACATGCATTCATCAGGAATCCATATATATTAAAATGTTTGATTTTAATTTTCACTCCCTTAGAGATTCCATCCAGGGATGTTCCATCTCACCCTTATTTAACTTTGTGTGATGTGAGAGTTCAGGACAGCAGATTGCATTCCTTCCAGACTGACATAGCGAAATGTCCCCAGTGTGATGGGCCAAGTCCTAGTAGGAAGAGAGCCAGATTGGAAGAAAGAAGAACCTGCCTTCAAAGCTGCATTGATTACACTTCCACATGACAGGGCTGGGATTGCCAGCACACCGAAAAGGACAGTGAGGTTCATGAGATAGCCACAATACATATGTACAAGGAAGATTTGCCCAAACATAATTGTAATAGAGATTGTTTGCCCCATATTGTGGACATTGTAGAACGTGTACTACAATGTTTATTCAGTGGTGAACGGGCCTACGTCACTTTGTAGTTTTGACTATTAGTTGGCACTGAAAGTGTAACCTTTAAGCCAAAACTATTGTCATTAAAATAAGAGCTTTAACATAAGAGCTTGACATTGAGGCTTTGAATGATGGTCTTTAATGGTTTTCAATGTAGATGACATATGTGGGTGGATTTTCGTTGTTTGGCTATACTAGCCCATCTGTAAGTCAAATCTATATGATTTTCCTCCCATTCCTACCCATCTTCCCTCAAACCACATCCATGTTTGCACTCTTTAACTGCATTTGGATTGTGTGCTGAGTTTTGTCAGCCATTTTTACTTCTAAACTGGCAGCTGCCATGTGCTAAAGTTATAAAAAAGTTATCTGACTTGATTGATGCTTTTAAAAATATTTACTGCAGATTTGAAGTTATGTAACCTTTGCCACTTTAGATCTGGTGAATCATGATATCATTGAAGACAGGCAAGCGAGGTGGGAAAATGCTCTCGGCTAGCTATGGACTGGTTTAAATCCTTCCTGGGACCAAGAAGGGCAAGTGTCGCCAGGGATACTATCCAATCGATCCAAGTCCTACTCAGTTGTGGCATCCCCCAAGGCTCATGCTTGTCACCACTATTGGATAACATCTATTCTAAACAATTGTTTGACCTCCTGGAGGGTCTGGGTGTCAATTTCGCAAATTATATGGATGACAAACAGATTGTCCTGGAGCTATCTGGCACAGTACCTAATATCTTTGCAGCCATTAAAAAATGGATGACGGAAAACTCCCTCGCACTAAATGACAATACAACTGAGATTGTAATTCTAGGAACAGATAAGAAGTTAAATAATTAGATGTACAATATAAAGCGTTCATGATTGAAGGCTCTAGCATACCTGTCTCTAACCATGTAAAAACTTTGTGTGTTGTTTCTAACTCCAATCTGAACTTCAAAAAACATGTGTCATATTTAAGCTCCACTTGCACTTACATGACCCAGACCCTATGGCAAATACGTCTATACATGTCAGTGGGAAAAGTTCTGATTGCAGCTGCTACTATCAATGCTAGGCTTGACTACTGCAATGGGCTATTGGTTGGAACCTCACGAGCGAATATAAATACACTTCAGACTATTCAGAATGGTGCAGTCAAAGCCGTATGTGGCATGAAGCGTTGAGACCATATAACATCTGCACGCAGGGAGTTGCACTGGATCCTTGTTCGTGAGAGAATTCATTTTAAAGCATCAACTCTGATTTATAAATACCTAGCCAGTGAAGTACCTGCCTACCTCAACTCACAGATCTGAAGACTGCCTTTGCGAGACAATCTGCAATCAAACAAAGAAGCTTTAATAATACAGCCACAGTTTCCCTTAATAAGATTTGCAGGTGCCAGCCCATGGGCCCCAAGGATTTGGAACGCCCTACCACAGATTCTTAAGCAACTGCCCTCAGTCGCACAGTTTAAAAAAGTCTTGATAACCTGTCTGTTTTGTTCTGTGAGCACCCTGAGGCCTTCGGACGTGTTAGCACTATACAAACATCCACTAGAATAGAAAAGAATAGAACAGAATAGAATTTAAATATTTTAATGTATCTGGTTTTCAAAATAGAGAAGTTCCTACATGTGTTTTGTAAAATGGCTTTCAAATTGTCCATGTCCTGATTTGTGGGAGTTGTTGTAGTGTCTTGTAAAAAAAAAACCTGATTCAATGTGTAGTTAGTGATATCAGCATAATGTGTTTGGATCAGTAGTCTGTGTTTTTTTCTAGATGTAGCCATTTTGTTTCTATATTCCAAATGAGCAGTAAAGCTCTGGTGTGTCCGGATTCATAAGGCAGCTTCTTCTGCTGGGTTTGAAGTTGTATTGATGTGTGTGCGCTTTGAAAAGTTGTGCATCCGCTGCATTTTCACCGTTTGGAGAAAGTGTACTTGATTACACAGTGTTGTATGGAAAGTGCGCGGTCAGTGAACTGGTTCAGGGACTCTCAACGGAACTCTGCTGGCTGACATAGGGCAAGGAGGAAATGCACATGTTTACCTTTGACCCCCTATCAGAAAGGTGACTTGCTGGTTGGTTTGGCTGTTGCTTCCTCTGGTGGTATTCAAGCCATCTCATGTAATCCTTTCAAATTCACAAATATGTCAGTATTATGGCATAAATTAAATGCAGACCAAAGCAAATGTCGAAATCGATCCCAGGCAAACCGACTGACGGGCAACGTTTTTGTTTGAAAAAAAATTCTAATTCGCAAAACTAACCACATCCAGCAGATCAAAAACTGATGTTTGACGACAGGGTTTATGTCATTGTAATTTTGAGCCTAATGGTTCCAGTATGCACTTGAGACACATATCATGGAAGCCCTATCTTTCTTGATTTACAAAATCCTAATAATTGCAATGGAAGCTAAAGACTTTTATATAGACACGCATTGGCAAAGCCAATGGTTTCTACTTTTGTAGATGCTTTGTTCCATGCGTGCACGTTTGTTTGCAGTGTGCACATTTATTTTATAGTGTGTGGGAGTGCTTGCAATGTGAGGTTGCATTTTGTGGGTGTATGAAAAGCATTATCATGTATGTATAGTGTGGGCATGTGTGTGCAGTATGTGTGTTTATGATCAGTATGAGCGCATATGTGAAGTATGAGCAGTGTATCCATGCACAGTGTAAGAGTATGTTTGCATAATGCAGATGCACTGTCCATGGGCAATCGTACACTGTGAGAGTATATATGCTGTGAGTGGGTGCAGTTGTTCCATGTGAGGGTGCATTTGGCCCTGCCAAGGTGTATGTGTAGTGTAGTGATGCATGTGCAGTGAGGATGCAAGCACAGTGTGTGTGTCTATGTGTGTGTGTATGTGCATAGTATTGATGTATGTTCAGATGTTAAGCAAATGTGCAGAGTGTCAGTGTATGTAGTGTGTGACTATATGTCCAGTGTGGGTTCCTCAGTGTGAAGATGTTTCTTTCTTATGTGTCTGTTCTAAAATATAATCCAATAATTCATTGCAGATAAAAAGAGTTTCATCACAGAATGTATGCAGAGAGTATTGACTTGCAGGTTAATCCTCTAAAATCTCAAATCCTAGAATTTAAGAATCATGGAGCACAAAAGGTAAATTATAAATGGTTTATGCAGAAACAGATCTGGCAAGTCGTTGAGCTAATTTATCTGGGCATCAACAGTAAATCAGTGCCAGCTAAAAGTGCTCAGGAAGGTGAGTTAGAAGTGAAACTAATTCATCTAAGAGCCCAGATGAAATAATTCTTGCCTCATATTGCAAGTTTTCAATTTCCGCTCTGCTGAACTTTTATAAAGCAAAGATTGTTCCTACAATACTCTGTGGTTATGATACAAATCCCAACTCACACAAGATAAGTGGGGAGCATATTGTGATGCTCGAGCTAAAACATGGCGCTGGTACGCAGTGCATTCTGGGGGCACTCAGAGCCATAATGGATATGTATCCAAGTGGGATGGAGACATTTTTGACTCAACAAGTCCAGAGAGCAGCTCGGCAAGCGAGTCAGATTCCAAAGCAGAACTTAATCAAAAGGCAGTGGCAGCTAAGCCTGTTAGAAGACGGCGTGCCAGACCCCACCCGCAGGATCCTCCAGGCGGGGTTGTGGATTTAACCACGCTGGAAGATTACACTCAGCAGGAGGTTGGGGAAATCATTACTCATTTGAGGCAAAAGTCAGACGAACCTTTATTGACATGGATGGTGAGATTGCTAGATGGGAGCGCCGCAGGACTGTTGGTAGATGCCACAGACTCACCGCGCCTTTTGCCTCTGTCAAATGACACCAGTGGACAGGAGGGCTTAAGGGCAGGGCCGCCCCCCGATGAGAATGGGTAAGCTTCGCAGGTGTCTTTGTTGCAACTAGCAGCCCAGGCATGTAATCGCAAATATCCTATTACCACAGACTGGCCCAGTGAGGAAAAGAAGTGGTATACTTTGAAAGAAGCGATTCAAAAGGTCAGAGAACATGCTATGAAAGAGGCAATTCACGTAGATGCACCAGGACACATGGCAGATTTAGGGGAGTGGGACAAGAGTGATGACAAGCCACGGGAGAGAGGGGCATAGTGAGAGAAGAACTGAAGGCAGGAGGCAGGATAGTAGAGACGCCCGTGTGTCCAGAAAAGAAATTGGTGGCATTGAAACCAGGGTCATGTACAAACTATACGAAAAGAGAGGGCTTGCAGCCAAGGAGCGCTACAAACAGGTTAAGAAACAGGTGGTGACTAAGCCCCAGAGGGACACCTCACCTTCTGCCCCTCCTGAGGAAGAAAAGGAAGAGGGGTCTATGGGGACACCTTCCCCATACCAGCCAACATACGCTGATTTGAGGACGGTGGTGAGTGCAATGCTAGAGGCAGAGTCTGGTCGCACTCATTCAAAATTTGACTAGGGTTACGGCCAAGCTCCGGCATAAAAGTTGACAGGCGGCCCCATGTTAATGTTAAGATTTTTTGGGGGCCAAGAAATACGCAAGGGGTGCGAGCATTGATAGATACCGGGGCGGAGGCCTCTCTGATTCATGGAAATCCAGCACGATTCAAAGGCAGACAATTTACTATTAAGGGTCTCAGGGGAAAGGAGACCCCCGCAGTACAAACTGAAGTGGAGATGAAAATAGGCAATTTGAATAGGCAGAAATACCAAGTGTTGATTGTCCCGATACCTGAGTACATAATTGGCTTTGACATTCTAGAAGGGTTGACTTTGGGACTTGGAGGTAAAACGTACCAGTTTGGGGTGAGTGCATTGACCTGCACACCCATTACCGTAGGCAAATTGAAGATGCCCCCGGTACAGGTGCCTGTGGCAACCAAGCGGGTAGCAATGAAGCAATACCGCATTCCTGGGGGGCACAAGGAAATTTCAGACACCATCAAAGGGTATGTAGAGGCGGGTGTGTTACGCCCTATTACTACCGCGTGGAACAATCCTCTCTGGCCTGTCAAAAAAGGGGATGGGTCTTGGAGGATGACTGTGGATTACCGCGAGTTGAATAAACACACTCCTCCCTTAGTGCCCACGGCCACAGATGCCATTACCTTGATTGAGAATGTCCAAAAGTTTGAGGGGACTTGGTATGCATTGGTAGATTTAGCCAATGCATTTTTCTCTGTGCCAATTGCTGAAGAGTGCCAAGAGCAGTTTGCATTTTCTTGGAGCGGGCATCAGTATACCTTTACAAGGTTACCTATGGGGTACATACATAGCCCTATCTGTTACCAGCTGGTGGCAGAGCACTTATACAAGATACCGTGTAAACCCGACATACAAATCTCTCACTACATTGATGAAATCTTGATTCAGGGCAAGGATGAGCGCAGTGTGCAAAACCAGTTAGAAGTCATTATGGAAGGATTGAAAAAGGAAGGGTGGGAGATTAACCCGAACAAAATTCAAGGCCCAGCTGAGACAGTGATATTCCTAGGGATTCAGTGGCATAATGGGCATCGGGAAATGGTGCCGAAGGCCCGACAGAAAATTCTTGAGTTCACCACTCCAATGAACAAAAAGCAAGCTCAGCAGTTCATAGGGCTGTTTGGGTTTTGGAGACAGCACATTCTCCATTTAGGGCAGATACTGGCCCCCCTCTACAAAGTGACACGAAAGAAATATGAGTTTCAGTGGGGGGAAGAGCAGCAGAAAGCATTTGATTTGGCGAAAGACACCGTGCAGCAGGTGCTTGATTTATGGCCATTGAAGGAAGGCGAAGTGGAATTGAATGTGTCTGTACAAGACAATTATGCTAACTGGAGTGTGTGGCAGAAACAAGACAGGAAACGTGTGCCATTGGGGTTCTGGAGTCGTAAGTTGCCCGTTGCTGGTAACTCATACACTCCGTTCGAGAAGCAGTTGCTGGCATGTTACTGGGCCCTTGATGATACCGAGCAAATGACAGTGGGCCATGATGTATTGATGAGGCCAGAAATACCGATTATGCAATGGGTGCTGGGCTCTCCTAAAACACATAGAATAGGACATGCTCAAGAAGCCAGCATAATTAAATGGAAATGGTACATTCAAGACAGAGCCAAATCAGGGAAGGGTGGGGTTGCAAAATTACATGAGCAAGTAGCCAACATACCACCCTCAGATTACATACCGCCGGAAGTGTCTAAAAAACGCAAGTCTCCCGTGAAATGGGGAGTACCTTATGGCGATTTGACCGTGGAGCAGACAGAGCATGCCTGGTTCACAGATGGCTCAGCCCGATATGTGGGAACCGAGCGATACTGGAAAGCGGTGTCGTACAATCCCAAGACAACAAAGATTTTAACAACATCAGGAAAAGGGAAGAGCAGTCAGTTTGCAGAGCTTTACACAGTTTACCAAGCATTGAAACTAGAGACCCCTGGTCGATGTCATTTGTACACAGATTCATGGTCAGTGGTGAATGGGTTGGCGATGTGGCTGCCAACCTGGCAAAAGAATGGGTGGAAGATTCATTCAAAAGAGTTGTGGGGAAAAGAACTGTGGCAAGATATTGCGGAAATGTTATCACAAAGTGAAGTCACTGTGTATCATGTGGACGCGCATTGTGCTACAGACTCATTAGAACGTTGGTTTAATTCTGTTGCAGATGAACACACCAATATTTCATCTGTGGATGCGGAGGCTCAGGAAGACAATTTGGAGGGTTTGGCCAAGTGGGCTCACCAGAAATGTGGGCACCTTGGAGAAAAGGCTACTATCAGGTGGGCACAAGCTCGAGGAATCAGTATTCCTTTAGAGGTAGTGAAAACAATCATTTTGAAATGTCCAGTGTTCCAACACCAACAGCACAGACCTATCCCTCAGATTGTCCAGGGTACGTTGCGATGAGGAAAGTTACCAGGTCAAATTTGGCAGATTGATTATATCGGTCCCCTGCCAATCAGTAAAGGTTGTCAGTATGCATGCATTATCGTGGATACATACTTAGGATGCATGATGGTTTTGCCGTGCAAGCATGCCACACAACTGAACACCATTAAGTTGTTAGATCAGATCATATTGAATGACGGGGTGCCTTTGCAGATTCAAAGTGACAATGGGTCACACTTTAAGGGCAAATTGATTCAAGCATATTGTCAGGAAAAAAGTATTGAATGGCTCTACCATGTGTCTTATTACCCTGCCGCTTCAGGGCTGATTGAACCAATGAATGGGTTGTTGAAAGAACAGCTGCGCAAATCTGGAGATGGCAATTTGGCAGGCTGGCATGATCGTGTGTTTGGTGTGGTGCAAGTACTAATCAATAGGCCTGTGAATGAGCATGAAACTCCTTTGATGCGGCTAATGACTCCCACTTTACAGATTCAACCCAATTCAGTCAGAGAAACCCTATTGTACTGGGAAATTACCCCGGGTTCTTTAGCTCCCTATCGGGCGACTCCAGAGTCAGCAGGGGTAGACTTGTATTCCCATGCGGAAATTAGATTAGACCCAAGAGGGATTGTTGTAATTGAAACAGGGATTGGAGTACAAATTCCTCCAGAACATATGGGATTGATTGCCCCTAGATCTGGCCTAGCATTGAAGGAGTTGAAGTGTTGGGAGGGGTCATTGATGCCGATTACCAAGGCGAGATCAAAGTCATCCTGATGAATAGTGGGGACCAATTAATACCGATACACAAGGGCGATTGGGTGGCCCAACTACTTATCATTCCTGTTAAGTTGTCCATGATTAAGAAGGGGGAGCCTCCCACAGTGTTAACTATCCGTGGGGATCGTGGTTTTGGCTCTTCAGACAGTATGGTACCGAGTGCAAAGGTGTGGGTTGAAAGGCCAAGTGGCCCACCAGTGTCTGCAGATGTTATTGCATCAGGCAAAGACCAAGTAGTCTTAGTGATGGAGCCCGGTAGAAAGAAATGGCAGTATGTGCCAGCAGACAAATGTTACCTAAGAGAGTGATTTTCAACACTGATATCTCTTTTCTGGGTTTGCCTTGCAGATCCTGTGTCTGGTTGGTGTAATTGTGGGACTAAATGGACTCCGTTCGGGAGAGTCAAACGGCATGCTGCTACCAATGAAAAATGTCACATCTGTGCCAGCGATCCATGGGAAACCGATGATGATGAGCAACGATGTCCAAAAGCAGCCCTATGCCGAAAAGCCAGCCAGACCGAAGACATGGATTCGTAGAATGCGGCGAACACGTCAGGTGCAAGTGAAAACAACATTGATGCCAGCTATGCAAAAGGCGTCTTCAGGACGGCGAAAATATTCCCCAATGATCACGAAAAAACGGAGAATAGGTGGACATACCTGGCACAACAGGTGCTCAACATTACGCACTTTTGCCTTACTGACGTGCCCAATGCTGAAGCTTTACTGACTACTTGCTTAGTAGCGGTGCCGACGCCAGTTCCGGTTGTAAAGCACATTTTCGGTGTCATGCACAATGATCCTTTGGTCCAAGATTCCGATATCAGGCAATCTTTTTCCGTCCATGAGTACTGCAGGTTTTGCCAGGAAATGGATAGCAAATGGAGAAACTTGACACGTATTATAACCTCCAATGTAACTCAAGTCGATGTGTGTTACCTTATGACCTGCAATGCAAAAGAAATTGGCAAATGCCAACAGCTCAATTTAATCAAACAGAAAAATCAAACTGTATTCGAGAAACGATTGTGTTCACGCGTTCCAAGTACATGGACCAGTGTGAATAATATTATGTCTTGCAATCATACAGTGAAAGCTGCCAGTCATCTGAATCATGTGAAACTTCCAACAGGATGGCTCTTTTCCTGTGGCAACATCACATACACTTACATTGCAGCTAACATTTCCGGAGGTCCATGTGCCTTAACTCGATTAGGACTAATGATGTTCCCTTTACACCCAGCAATATCTTGAAGCAAAAGGTCAACTTTCGAGTCTGTGGGTCTATCCCCCGATTATGATTCACATGTGCATTTGCTATCAGAGGCTGAGGTTCTAGCATTAACCCTTTCATTAGTGGGAGTTTGGGGTTTAGCTGCTGGGGTTTACAAATCTTTAATCAAATTAGCATGTTTAGTAGCAAAAGGACTCAATCATACTTCTCAAGCGTTAGAAGAATTACTCCTTGATAGCAAAGTTATTAGAAAAGCAACTTTACAAAACAGGGCTGCCGTTGATTATCTATTGCTGAAGCATAATTTAGGTTGTAACGCAGTTGAAGGTATGTGTTGTTTCAATCTAAGTGACCATTCACGATCCATTGAAAGTCATATTCAAGGTTTGAGGGATCTCATTTCTCAAGTGTCCCAAGATCATACTGGGAAATGGTGGGATTGGTTATTTTCATGGATTCCTGATATTGGGGGTACACTGCGTTATGCTTTTGCTTGCATTTGTATTACATTAGCTATCATAATAGCTTGTTGTTGTTGTATTCAATGCATTCCCAATTTAGTTTTAATATTGTGTTGGTTTCAAAGACTGGCTCCTCTACCACTGGGCTATGGAAAGTAAATATCCAAGGGTGGATTGTGATGCTCGAGCTAAAACATGGCACTGCTAAAACATGGCGCTGGTGCGCAGTGCATTCTGGGGGCACTCAGAGCCATAATGCATATTTATCCATGCCTCTGTGGAAAGCTGCACTTGCTTTGCGAAAAAACATGTTTTCAACGTTATCCGCTGCTGGGCCTGGAATGCAGGCCTTCTCAGCTAAGGACACGGCTCTGGGAAAGCTAAGATCCGCAGGTGCCGGCTGGTACCTGATAACAGGGTTTGTTGCGGTTTGCTATATCCGCGCCAAGGTTTTGAGATGAGTTATAGAACTGTTTTCCAAGGCGTTTTTTAGGAGAGGGAAGCGCTCTGCTCCTTGAGTTTACTGTCGGTTGACCCAGCTGGCAACCAACGGTCACTCATCAATGCGCAAGCGCCATTGCCAGAAGGTTTGAGAAATTGCCACCCCTTTTTGAGGAGGAGTGCATATATGCGAAACCCCTCAACGGTCAGACGGGATAAGCACAAAGACCTCAGTCGGAGGGGGATGCCTTGTTCCAACATACCTGTGGGCTGTTGTGCTCTCGGCCTGGCTGTTACCGGGGTCTTGCAGCCGCTTCTGGCGAGATGAGGGATTCAGTTACGCCCATGGTGATGTAATCCTGCTAACCTAATATATTTTCTGTGATTTATCTGTGATTTATTCCTGTGTTATCATTTACTGCTTTTGTATGTCTAATTATGAATAAATAGCCGTATAAGTGCTACTTACTCTCTAAGTGTGCGTGTGGTTGTAAGTCATTGTGTCGTCTACCTGCGTTCAAAGTATTGGCTCTGCAACTGCATTGGTGATAAATGACTGTCCATGCACTCTTGGCGAGCAATACACATATAGAAGGAAAAAATATGGAGAAATGTCCTCCATCTCCCGCTAACCTATTCAATCTCTACACTTAGAAATGAACTTGGATTAGCTTCTTTAAAAATGAATCTTAATTGGAAAATTGTAACTCTGCTTAGCTCTATACAAACCTGTATGGAAAACTCTTCATTTAGAAATCTCATGAATGAAATGGGTAATGGACGAAATAGATTTCAGATGCAATTTGAAAAATATGTATTGAGTATATTGGAAAACTGTGATCGAACAGTCTGGATCACAAACTGATTAATCTGGAAGAGAATCCGATGGGGGTCAAGTTGGCCTTGTTTTGCGCAGACTGGATTGAAACCGTTGCCCAAATTAGAAGTTATAAACTATACAAATCACTCTAAATGTTTGATAACCCAAAACATTTTCTCCCAAATTATTTAACACAGTTTCCAGCCCCAAAATGAATAATGGATTTCTTGAGAGTCCAATTGAATGTATTAAAAACAGGTGAAATACAGTCTGCTAGAGGTAAGCAACTTGTTTCCACTGCCTGCAACCTTTGTGAGGAATATACACCTCAATTGTTCTATCTTATTTTAATATCATGCAAAGGTTTAAAAGAACTTCGTCATAAACGGTAGCGACAGTTTGTAGATCACAGCATGTGGCTCACAACCGACTCACTTCAGGAATGCCTCATTGCAGGTCATGAAAGACTGCTAATCATTGAAATTATAAGGATCTTAAAAGAGTTGACTTTTATTGTGTAGTAATTAACCTATACTATATAACCTTTGCACATGTATTTGTGCATTTCTTTTTAGATATATTTTTATATTTTAATATAGGTTGTGATTATGTTTTATAATTGTTAAATGAAATGTTGAGAATGTGTAAAAGTCAGTCGTTGGCATATGCACAGTAAAAAAACATTTTAAAAAAGAGGTTTCATCAAATTTTTAATTATGTGAAAATGTAGTTGTATTGTAACAGAAGTTATTTTTAAGATCTTTTCATAGTAGCTAAGTGGCCCATTATATATGTGACACCTGGAGTGAAGCAATTGTACCTTTTTAGCCAAAATCCTGTTGCATGCCTGAACCTTTATAGCCAACCTTAATATAGGAATGCAAAATTACAAATCCCAGAATGCAAACTGCTGCTGGCTTAAAAGCCAGGACTAGATGTCACACTTGCCATTGGTCGACTTGATGACTGTTCCTCCTCTATCATCTATGACTGCCTGCATGCTATTCAGTCCTGGTGCACCTCCAAAAATCTCTGTCTTACTGCCAGTAAGACTGAGATTTTCCATATCAGGGCACCTGTTCCCCATTTTCTTCCTGCACTCTGGCCACCTTCTATGAGCTCTCCTCCTTCACCTTCCATTGAAGCCAGAAACCTTGGGGTCATCTTCGACTCCTCTTGCTCCTTTATTCCTCACATTTTGGACCTTGCTAAGAAGGCCACTGTCAACTTTACCCCCTTAGATACATTCTCCCTTTCCTCACCTTCCCCCAGAAGCTCAATGTCTCTAGAGCTCTGGTCCTCTCCAGGCTGGATTACTACATCAGCCTCTTCCTCAATCTGCCTCTTTGTTCTCTCTGCCCTCTTCTCACTAATCCAGAATAGTTCTGCAAGACTTATCCTTGGCCTCAAGCCCAGAGATCATATCTCTCCAGCACTAAAATATCTTCACAGACTCTCCGTTACTGCAAGGATCAAATCCAAGAGCATTTGCAATATCCACAAGGCTGTCTGGGCTCTGGAACCAAGCTACCTGCAGCTCTCTCTCACTAAATACTCACCTTCTAGATCCCATTCGATCTTCTTGCTCCAACTCACTGCTGATCAAACGTTTCTCCAAGCAGAGATCTGGGGGCAGATCTCTTTCCTTGGCTGGCTCCCTCCCTGGAACAGTCTCCCTCTCTCCATCTTGAACTGGACCACCTAAAGTTCTGCAAACATCCCAAGACGTTTCTCTTCTCCTCATCCTTCCATCTCTCTCCTTCCTGTTCTAACCATCCCCACAGCCACTGAAATTGGTGGCCTGGTCCCTCAAGAATCCAATAAGGTCTGGTCATCTGCCCAATCGCCGCCAGCGCTGCCCCGCCCCCACCTGCACTGTCCTCTGGGCCCACACCCACCTGTCAGATGGTTTGTCTTAGCCCTGCACTTAACTGCAGGGTCGGACTGGCGGCTTCGGGCCATCGGCCACTGGCCGATGACCTTTGAGGACCTGGGGGGCCGGTTTTCATGAGGCCACCCCAGGGCTGGTTTTTTTGCCCATAAAAATGTTTTACATTCTGCAGCAGCCAGCTGCCAGGCACTAGACTGATCTGATGTGGGCCATGTGGCCGAGTCGGGCCCAAGCTCGACCATTTTTTTTCTTTATTAATTAAATTGTTTCAATCGAGCCTCCCTGATCAATGACAGTGCCGTGTCGTCACCATGACCATGATGGCCTGGCCCGGCCCAAGGGCTGGGCCGAAGGTGCAGCTCGCCTGAGAGGCTTGGGGCTGTGTGCCCGCGCCGGGCACCGGAGAATGAAACTTACACTGACACACTCTCTCTGATCTGAGGGGCAGGCGGGGCCAGGTTACTTTGTTTTCATTCAAGTAACTTCCAGCTGCCGCCAGTGCCAGGCCAGCCCTGGCTTGGCCCATGCCCAGGAGCCTGGAGGCGGTACTGCTGATGATGGAGGGAGCGGGACTCGGAAATTGCAATTTGCAACAAATTGCAAATTGCATTTTCAGTGCAGATGAGAATGAGATGCATATCATATGCATGAGACAGATGAGCAGCATCGACCATGCATGAGAATGCATCAAGGGCCGGCCGCAGCCAGCACCAGCCAGGCCGGCGGCGCGCAGCAGGCCACCCCCGTGCCCGTGTGTCGTGTGGCCCGCGGGCTGCCCCATGGTCCTTTGATGGGGAAGTTCACAAACAAGTTCCTTTCAACTTTGCAGGAAGTAACAACAACGAAATTGTTGTTGCCCTCAATGCCCTGCAAAGTTGAAAGAACTTGTGCCTGGCCCAGGGGGTTGGGGGGGCCTGCCTGGGGCTGACACACACAGACTCCGTGCCACCACATTTGGACACGTGACTCTCTCTTCTCTCTCTCTGAGAGAGGATATAGGACCTCTCTCCCCTCTGTTGGGCATTATTAGCTCACCCACCCCCCCACGACTGTCGACCACCACCGTGCCGGCCACCGCAGTGCACCCTGACCCACCGGACAGCCTGAGCCCTGAGCACAGCAGCAGCAGGCATATAGAACGAGGAGCATCTGAGACACGGCGCACCACCACACCGGGCCCCGGCCGCCTGCACTCCGCAGTAGCACCTGTTTGACCTGAGCCACAGCCAGCCTGGCCACAGCGGTGGGCCTAGGCTCTCCACAGCCACTCCTCAACATTATGTTTTGCCACACACCAGCACCACAGCCGGCGCCGGCCGGGCCGGCCACTGCACTAGGCTGTGACTCTGTCCAGTGCTGACTGACCCACCCCACGAGGCAGCCTGAGGCTGAGCCACAACACAGCAGCAGGAACGACGAGGACACGCACTGGGGGGCCGGTCTAGCGCCGCACTCCGACCGCAGCCAGCCTGCCCTGACCTGAGGCTGAGCCACCCACACAGCACAGCCAGCCGGCCCGGCCTAGCCACAGCCGCCCAGCCGCAGCAGCCAGCAGGCAGGAGGCAGCGCAGCAGCAGGCCAGCAGACCACCCGGGCCTGGCGCGGCCACAACAGACACCACAACACAGACGGACGGTCCGTGTGACTCCCACCCGACCTGGCCGAAGACGAGTAATCAGGTAAGAAACGTTGATCCATCCACACTCCATATCCACTAGACTAGTGGTCTCAGTCTCCGACAACAGCCTGCTGTGCTGTGTGCTGTGTCTAAGTCTTCTTGTCTAATGGCTTGCCTCAAAAGTTCAGAACCCATGCTGGGTCGAGCTCTCATGCACACCTGGCACGAGCAGGAAGCCTGGGAGCAGGATCTAGGAACCATGGATCCAACTGAGAATGAAGGCAAGGAAAGATCACACATCACTGCGGCCTCCATTAAAGCCAAGCGAGATTGAGTTTTTATACATTCAATGCTTTAGGCCAGGGGTGCACAACTGATTTTGACAGAGGGCCGAAAGTACCTTACATGAGGGCTATAGTGGGCCAAAAAGTAAAAGTGGGCGGGGCGGTAGGCGGGACATGTCAGGAGGCTTTTTCAACCCCCAATTTGTATTAAACACATGGAAAAAGATATGTTTTTGAGGGGTAACGATTTTTATTGCATTTCAAACTTACATTTTGTACTACACATTTTCCATTGCTATCATTTATTTCGATTTAGTTATCGTATATCGTCTGTTTAATTAAATTATATATATTTTATTGACCCTTGATTGGACATTCCGTTATTTTGGACTGCTATAGTTTGCTGTTTGGGTTACCCAAGAGGAGTATGGCCTTAGTTGAGTCAGGTTTCCTCAAAAAAGCAAAGGATGTACATCTCCTAACTGTGCCTGTTTTAGCTTTATTATTGAGTTCACTCTTGGAGTGCAACACTATGCCCCATGGCTCCCATCCCCAACCAAACACTATGCCCCATGGTCCCCTCACCCCCAACCAAACACTATGCCCCATGGCCCCCTCACCCCCAACCAAACACTATGCCCCATGGCCCCTTCACCCCCAACCAAACACTATGCCCCATGGGCCCCTCACCCCCAACCAAACACTATGCCCCATGGCTCCCACCCCAACCAAACACTATGCCCCATGGCCCCCACCCCCAACCAAACACTATGCCCCCTGTCCCTCACCCCCCAAGCAAACACTATGCCCCCTGTCCCTCACCCCCAACCAAACACTATGCCCCATGGCCCCCACCCCCAACCAAACACTATGCCCCCTGTCCCTCACCCCCCAAGCAAACACTATGCCCCCTGTCCCTCACCCCCAACCAAACACTATGCCACATGGCCCCTCACCCCCAACCAAACACTATGCCCCATGGCCCCCTCACCCCCCAACCAAACTCTATGCCCCCTGTCCCTCACCGCCAACCAAACACTATGCCCCATGGCCCCCTCACCCCCAACCAAAAACTATGCCCCATGGCCCCCTCACCCCCCTAACCCCCAACCAAACACTATGCCACATGGCTCCCACCTCCAACCAAACACTATGCCCCCTGTCCCTCATCCCCCAAGCAAACACTATGCCCCCTGTCTCTCACCGCCAACCAAACACTATGCCCCATGGCTCCCAACCCCAAACAAACACTATGCCCCCTGTCCCTCACACCCCAAGCAAACACTATGCCCCCTGTCCCTCACCCCCCAAGCAAACACTATGCCCCCTGTCCCTCACCCCCCAAGCAAACACTATGCCCCCTGTCCCTCACCCCCAACCAAACACTATGGCCCATGACCCCCTCACCCCCAACCAAACACTATGCCCCATGGCCCCCTCACCCCCAACCAAACACTATGGCCCATGTCCCCCTCACCCCCAACCAAACACTATGCCCCATGGCCCCCTCACCCCCAACCAAACACTATGCCCCATGGCCCCCTCACCCCCCTAACCCCCAACCAAACACTATGCCCCATGGCCCCCTCACCCCCAACCAAACACTATGCCCCAAACACACTCGAGCATGCACCCATACAGACCTGAACCCCCCACCCCCAAAATCAACACACACACAAACATGCACCCATACAGACCCAAACCCCCCCACCCCCCAAATCAACACACACACAAACATGCACCCATACAGACCCGAACCCCCCACCCCCAACTCAGCACACACACACACTCAAGCATGCACCCATACAGACCTGAACCCCCCACCGCCCAAATCAACACACACACAAACATGCACCCATACAGACCCGAACCCCCACCCCCCAAATCAACACACACACAAACATGCACCCATACAGACCCGAACCCCCCACCCCCAACTCAGCACACACACACACTCAAGCATGCACCCATACAGACCCAAACCCCCCACCCCCCAACTCAGCACACCCACAAACATGCACCCATACAGACCCAAACCCCCCACCCCCCCCAAATCAGCAAACTCTCAAACAAGCACCCATACAGACCCGAACCCCCACCCCCCAACTCAGCCCACACACAAACATGCACCCATACAGACCCCAACACCCCACCCCCAACTCAGCACACACACACACTCAAGCATGCACCCATACAGACCCGAACCCCCCACCCCCCCAACTCAGCACACACAAACATGCACCCATACAGACCCGAACCCCCACCCCCCAACTCAGCACACACACAAACATGCACCCATACAGACCCGAACCCCCCACCCCCCCAACTCCAAACCCCCACCCCCAACTCAGCACACACACACTCAAGCATGCACACATACAGACCCGAAACCCCCACCCCCCCCAACTCAGCACACACACACAAACATGCACCCATACAGACCCGAACCCCCCACCCTCCCAAATCAGCAAACTCTCAAACAAGCACCCATACAGACCCGAACCCCCACCCCCCAACTCAGCACACAAAAAACATTCAAATCAAAACATTCATACACATCCGACACCCCCCGACCCCCGCATCTCAACATACACACAAAATACATTCAAATACAAACATTCACACCCCCCCACATCTCAACATACACACAAAATACATTCAAATACAAACATTCATACACATCCGACACACCCCCCCACCCCCGCATCTCAACATACACTCAAAATATATTCAAATACAAACATTCATACACATCCGACACACCCCCCCACCCCCGCATCTCAACATACTCAAAATACATTCAAACACAAACATTCATACACATCCGACACACCACCCCAACCCCGCATCTCAACATACACTCAAAATACATTCAAACACAAACATTCATACACATCCGACACACCCCTTCACCCCCGCATCTCAACATATACACAAAATACATTCAAACACAAACATTCATACACATCCGACACACCCCCCCACCCCCGCATCTCAACATACACTCAAAATACATTCAAACACAAACATTCATACACATCCGACACACCCCCTCACCTCAACATATACACAAAATACATTCAAACACAAACATTCATACACATCCGACACACCCCTTCACCCCCGCATCTCAACATATACACAAAATACATTCAAACGCAAACATTCATACACATCCGACACACCCCCCCACCCCCGCATCTCAACATACACTCAAAATACATTCAAACACAAACATTCATACACATCCGACACACCCCCTCACCCCCGCATCTCAACATACACTCAAATACATTCAAACACAAACATTCATACACACAAACATAAAGCAAAACAAACCCGACACACAAACACAAACAGACCACTTACCGGAGACGTGCTGGAAGGCAGGCAGGCAGGTAAGCTGGAAGTCGCTGGAATCGCACTACAGCTGGCGTGGTCCAAGGCTGAAATGCCTTCCGGCATCAAGCCTTATGGGCCACGCCAGCCGTAGTGCTGGCCCTCCATTGGTGCAGCACACACGCATTACGTGGCTCGTAGGAGCGACGTGATGCGTGTGTGTGCTGAGCCAATGAGGGCCAGTGTTTTCACCGGTCAAAAGGGCATGGCGGGCCGCAACTGGCCCGCGGGCAGTATGTTGTGCACCCATGCTTTAGGCATTTTCACCTGCTGTTTTAAAAAAAATGTGTTTTATCAAAGCATGGCCCTGTTTTTGGAAGTTGGAAAACACGCCTGGAATGAAAAGCATAATGTACACACCTTTCATGATAGAAAGATCGTTTTGCTTCCATCTTTCTTAAAACGAGCAAGAGCTGTCAATTCGAGTGCACAGCACTCCTGATTCAGAACCGTGGAGGCTCGAACTCTCAGCTTAAGATCTGCCCCCCCTCTGGCCACCCCCCCATCAGCCCTCACTCGGTTAAGTGCCCATTGCATTCTTTGCTCTTTTTAACTCAGGTGGCAGTGCCAAGATTCGTGAACATACCCGCTGGAACTCCCTGCCTCACACACACAAACACACACACCTCGCCCTAGAGCACAAGCAAAGCTGAGCAGTCAATGGAGTTCCTAACACAAGCGGAACCTTGAGGTGTAGTGTACGCCTGCTTGCTACCCTCAATTCCCCCACCCTCGACCCCCGCTTCTGCCCTAGTGTCATCCACTCATCGGCCCACCCTCCATACCTTCATTAACGCAGGGGCGCGGGCTGCCTGAGAGTTAACACGAAGGTCGTGGAGAACTGGTGGAGGGTGAGCTAAAGTGGCGCTGGGGGTGTGATGGGCTATGTACTCAGTGCAGGCGCTGTGAAGCAGTGGTACAGTGTGACTTAAGGAAGGTGGCGCTGGGAGTGCAATGCAATTGCCACTGGAGTGCATGAGCTGTAAATATTGACACTGTGTGAGTTAACGTGGCATTCCTAGTGTGAAGGACTTTTTTACCGTAGTGCAAGCCCTTCCCACTGTGTTTTTTATTCAAGCGTCAGTTGTGAGGGCCAACAGGTGATATTATGTGTCTTTCTTTCCCCATTTAATTGCTGTGTACCATCTATGGTAGCGTATTGGCTCTAAAACTGCTATACCCTCAGCTTTTTCACGCAGCAAGTTAATATGAATTGCAAACATGGATGGTACATTTTTTAAAACCTTCTCTACAACTTGTAATGTAATAGTCACATAGTAATTGTCCGACCGAATTCGTCATTTATTGTTGCTGTCTTTTAATCTCATGTGTGATACCAATAGAAGGAAACGCACTACAGTGTTTTACATGTGGCCTCCGAGTATGGCAATTGGCAAAGGCATTGCAGGGCAATGTTACACGTGTTTCTTCTGAATCCTCTCCGTTTCTTGCCTGAATCTAACAATCTCATCTGAATCTGTCTAAGGTGATGGAAGAGGTCACATCATTTTATGTGTTTTACTTTAGTGGCATGTCCCTGTTTTCTGCTGCATGCATAATGCATCCAGTATGTGTGATAACAGGCATTCTGGCCAATGTGGTTAGTGACTTTTCCAATGGAACTCTCCATAGGAGACTGAAAACATTATCAAAAGTGACTGAGAGTGATATTAGAACAGGGTCGCCAAAAAGCACTGCTGGTTCCCCTTTTCCTCCTGACACAACCTGTTAATGTTATTCTGATTGGAAAATCACTTTGGCTAGTGACTGCAGACATTACATTCAGAGAAGGCAGAGGTAAGCTGAATTGCACAGAGATATAAAGTGCATTTGTGGGATGTGGGAGAAAGCAAGTGGCATTAATAACCCAATATACAATAGTGAGATTCGGCAATGTGGTAGGCAGTAATTGGCATGTGAAGTGATGATCTTTAGTAAATGCTGCCACCGCACCTGACCTGATTTGTTGATTATTGTTACAGGTTTAATGGATCTTTCAAGAGTGTGAAATGACCTTTCCTTTTTACTTTTGTGTAACCCTTGTAACACCTGAACTCCAGCACTGATTTAAAATAAATACTAGCATGTGAGTCTTCTGCAGTGTTACTGGTTTCATCACTCTGACTCGTTAGTCTGGAATGGTCATACGCTTTCTCGGTTTGAATAAAAGACCATGGGCCTGCCTTTTTCAATGGGAAATCCCAGTTGAAAAACGCTTTTTAAACCAGGCACCATCTGTTTGTTTCTAGTTTGCCCACCCTTCTCTCTCTCTCTCTCTCGGTCTCCCTATCTCCCTCCCTGTCTCTCTCTCTCTCTCTCTCTCACACACACACACACACACATTTCAGCGCTGATTTAAAATAAATACTAAAATGTGAGTCTTCTGCTTCAGTTTTTTCCATTTTTATAAAAGACCATAGCTTCGTTCTACATTGCACACACATTTCTGTTTCTTTCACTCTCTGGGCTAGATTCACAAAGCGTTTTCCAATGGGATTTTACTGTGATAAAGTTTTGTAAATTCTCTCTCTCTCTCTCTCTCTCTCTGGCTCTGTATGATGTGTGCAGCCTGTCCCAGTACACACGCCCCAGTATGTCTCCCCAAATAAGCCTTTACCAGTCAGCCCCTGTAGATCTGTCCCAGTTATCTGTCTCTGTATGCTGGGTCCTGTCTGTCCCAGTACATTGCCCCAGTCAGCCCCAGTAGGTCTGTCCCAGTCTGATTGTGTATGTCTTCCCCAGTAAGCTAGTGCCTGGATGCCTGGTCCTGTTTGTCCTTGCCTGCCCCAATAAGACTTTCCAAGTTATTCCCAGTATGTGTGCCCCAGTATTGCTGACCCAGTATTCCTTTCCAAGTCAGTCTCAATAGGTCTGTCCCATGAGGCCTGTTTGTCTTTCTATAAGGGGGACTCCCCCAAGTGTACCCTTAACAGGCAGGAAATTGAAGCACTCCGGGCCTGGGGGTTCCCTTTTGTGTGGGCATGTTAATCTCATTCTCTTTACGGGTCACCATCTCCTTTTGTTGTTCCTGGTACCCCGATTTGTCTGGTTTTGGGGGCACATGGACTCTTGTGGATTTTATTGAAGCCAGACCACCTGTAAGGCGTCTGGTGCAGCACCTGTCCGTATTATGCCAATGCCAGGGTGCCAGGCGCCACCACAGTGGCTCTCAGAAGTCACCAGTGCTCCATGCATGAGGACTACTTGGTCCGTGGCACTTAGAAACCAGTGGGTATTAAGCGTGTTATAAATAACCAACCATATCATGTACTGTAATAATGCACTAGACACCGGCTAGAGGATTTATAGGCCTCTGTCATGCAGTGTATGTATGCTCCCAGGGACAGCTTTCTTTCTGCATATTTGTGCTATGCTACTGTGGGTTCCTAATGCTCTGCCTTGCTGTGTGAAACGCTATTCTTTCTTAGGTTTGGTATTGTATACTATGTTATATTTGTATGATAATGCTATATTATATCGTATTAAGCTACTGGGACATGTAAAGCAATGTTGGCCTGTTAGGGTCCATGTCGTTTAATGTTAAAACGAAATTGTTCCTTTTAATATACGCCTTCCCTTTGTGCCGTGCCCTCCAGAACAGACCTTTGTTGGCATTCCACCCATACACATAGGTGTTCCTGTTGCATCCTTGAGTTGTGTTTCCCTTTCCAATTCCAAACCACCAGTTTGTGCACTTCTCGTCCAGGTGACTGTTCTGGACATCTTACACACACAGAAAAGCTTACATTTATTAATAGGAGTATGCATTTCCCTCCACATTCAGCATCATTTTTTTCTACAGCTACTATGTATAATGTTTTCACAAAGCAGATGTGAATGTGTACATTACAAATGCTCAGATGTTCATCTCTGCTGTGAATTCCCTGCAATGCTTGCTTGCTGGCGCAACTGATGAGGGTATGCAAGGGTCTCCTGTCACTTGTTCCATACATCAACACATCACAAATCATCCTCTTGTTTATTAGCTCAATTTGACAATTTGTATACAGCCTTTATGGACCTGGATGCTCTACTCCTTATTTTGTGACAGACTATCTATGGTTTAGCTAGCTATTGTGGGATGCTTCTTCGGCGCACATCATATCTTTGTTACAAGCCATGCACTGTATTTATATGATATATACTGTGTTTATTGGGTTTTCGTCATCTTTACCTTGTTTCGTTTTGCACGCAGGTGACAGTCGCTGTTCAAGTATCCATTCTAGTCAGGCCTGAGCGCGGACCTACCGGCAACAGCCAGCCAGCCAGGCGAGCCCATACCTGGGCATAAGTAACCACTAGGGACTGACTGTATATCTTCAATGCAGTGCAATGTAAGGTGGTCCTGTATAGCACACTCAAAGTCTCAAACCACTTTGGCAGCCTTTATTATGCACACCTGTTGTCTCCCCCCAGAAGCACGGCCATTTTAGGCTCCAGTCCAGCCTATAAGCAGCACAGTTACCAGGCAGAACTCCTATCCTATTCCTCCTCTTTCAATCTGGCCAAGTTTTGTTATTGTGAATTTGCACTGCATCCAGACCTAATGTGTGCTAGGGCAAAAGGAAAACCTGGATTATACCTCTCACAAACACTGGGGTGGAGGGTAGGATGATTGCTGAAACGTGTGCATTTGTGTGCATCCGGCAGGAATTCACTTGCTATATATATGTTGCTGCATGCACCCTTGGTGTTTCTCATACGTTAATTACAATGCAGCTTTCCTTTTTTGGCTACTATTTTTTTCTGAGACAACATACCATAATACAACGTCCAGGCCACTGCTGGCCTGGAGAAATAACACACATGCATCCAGTTCATTTACCATGCAATGGGACTGGATTACTGTTAGACTCAGCATTGTATAGGCCCAGCTGGATGGATATCGTTCTCTGTTTTTGGGAAGGAGGTTATGGTGAGGCTGGGGAACAGTCAAATCTGATAATGCTGACAAGCACTTGTTTCCTCTTCATGAAATTATATTTTGGATGTTGGCAGCCAGGTTACTTAGACCTACTGAGGTAAAGGTAGGAATCCGATGGACAATTAAGCTAATTTTATTTTTTAGGAGAGAAATGGATTGCAAAAAAAGAAAGGGAGGAGCAGAAAAAGAGAAATGAAGAAAAAGCGAATTGAACAGGAAAACCCGGCAAAACAAAAAAATTGAAGATCTGTTTACAGGTCAGACCATCAAAATGTCACGTGGTGGTATTGCTGGGACAAAAGTGGATGAGGGTGAGCAGCCATCTTCTTCAGGTACAAGTGTTAAACCTGGTTCTTCACTGGACACATCAGCAAGAGCTCCAGATGTGAGAAGACTAGAAGCCAGAGTCTCTGCAGTTATTGGAGACATCTCAACAGAGGCAGATGCTGCAGCAACTACAATGTCATCAATCATTGAAGGTGCCCTCCGAGAGGAAGTGTCGGAATCAAGTCTGCCAGAAATAATTAAGGCTGTCCATCTCAAGGAAGAGGCAGCTGGTGGTGGTACCAATCTGCCACAACCAATTGAAGATTCCCCCAAGGAACAAGTGTCGGAATCAAGTCTGCCAGAAATAATTGAGGCTGTCCATCTCAAGGAAGAGGCAGCCGGTGGTGGTACCAGTCTGCCACAACCAATTGAAGATTCCCCCAAGGAGGAAGTGTCAGACACAAGTCTGCCAGAAATAATTGAAGACAACATCATCCCCCCAGAGGAAGTGGCAGGTACTAGTCATTCAGAAGAATCTTTATCTGCTTTACAACATACTGAAGACTCAGGGAATGGGGGTGTGAAGCACAGAACACGGAAAGATGATCTACAGGTGGCAGACTATTTGTTTCAATGCCCAAAACCAGATCAACTTTCCTATTTCTTTCAGCACCATCCAATTCAACCTCCCAAACATAGACACATTAAAGCAAGCTTAGCCTTTTGGAGGAAAGATGGGGGAAAATGGTATTGGTTAAGTTACTCATAAATACAAAAGGCCCTTTTTTGCACAGTTTGCTTAGCATTTACTAAACGTGGAGAGAGGGGTCTTTTCATCAACGGGATAAAAAACTGGAGGCGTATTTACCAGCGCATTGCAGAACATGAGGCAGGCCAAGGTCACCGGAGGTGCACAGATTCATATATGTTGAACTTTTCAGGGGTCGACATAGGCGGTTTACTCTTTCACTGACAGAAATTAGCTCAAAGTGAGCAAATCAGAAAAAGGAGAGACATATTGGAGCGTTATTGACGTTGTAAAAGTCATTGGGAAAAGGGGGCTCAGTTTTCAGGGGAAATCAGAATCCATGTCTGAGCTGGATAATGAAGAGCTGGATCATGGCAATTTCCTTGAAATCCTTCTGCTCCTAAGAAAATATGACAGACCTCTAAAGGAACATATTGAGGCCATTAAAACCAAATCCAAAAAGAAAACTGGGCAAAGACGGGGTGCTTCTGTGACCTTCATGTCAAAGACTACAGTTGGGTATGTGATTGAAGCCATTTCCAAACTGATCAAAATGGTCATCTGCCAAGAAATAAAGGAAGCAGGACTATTTTCCATTCAGATAGACTCAACCCAAGATGTGAGTGTTACTGATCAGCGCTCTATAATTATTAGATATGTTACTGACACTGTACATGAACGCCTACTAGCAGTAACCAACTGCACTTTGTCTACTGGAAAGGGGCTGTTTGAGTTGGTGCAGAGGGTTATTAAAGATAATGGTCTGGACCTACACAAGTGCATTGGGAATTCAACTGATGGTGCATCCAATATGCAGGGGCAGTTACAAGGGTCTCACATCCTGGCTCAGTAATGAATCCCCTGGTCAAATACATCTCTGGTGCTATGCACATGTATTAAATCTTGTACTTGTAGAAGGGACACAAGTATCAAATGAATCCACGTCTTTGTTTGGCCTGTTAAACTCCTGTGCCGTTTTTTTCAGGGAGTCCTACAAAAGGATGGATGTGTGGCGTGAGCTGTCTGTGGAAGGCCGCACAATCAAATGCCCTATAGGGCGGCCATCTTGAAACATTTTTCTGTTCATAGAAATCCTCAAGAGGCTTGCAAGGCAGCCTACAATTTGCAATGTGGGGAGGATCAGGCCCCAGAAGAATTTGTGCAGGAGTTAAAGCATGCTTTTGCGCAAACTACCAAAAGGGTGCGCACCGACAGTAAGGAATTTGTTAATACGTTTTTCCATGCCTTACCCAAATACATAATGACCCAGCTCGTGAGAGATTTTCACGAGAAAAGATCTTTAGACTGGGTCATTGATCAAGCCACCTGCACCTATGAGGTGCAGACACCGGTGGAAAATAAGAACCAGCCCAAAAACCCCAAAACCAACAGCACCCCTGCTGCTGCCAAGGTGGCAGAGGTAAAGGTTGCCCCCGTTTTAGATTTGGAGATGGGGGGCCTAAAAACCTGCCTGCACCGAACAATTCACAGCCCAGAAGGCCCTCGGGCCAGTCACGGACAGGGGGTCAAGGAGGTAATCCCACAAATGGGGTCCCTCGCTCTCCTGACTATGTAAGTCCCTGCTACAAGGGAAACAGAGCCATCTTGGGTTACGTGTGGACTCCTCCAGCCCAAGGGGAGGAGGAAAAACCCAGCCTAACTTCCCACAGGGGGGCAGAAATTCACCAAATCCTGGGCAGAACTTGTTCCCCAGGTATCCACCCCACCCAAAATCATCCATCCTTCTTTCGACAATTCCCTGAGCCCAGACAACCGAATCCGGGAGAGGGGAGGCCAAGGGTGGAGGGGTACCCGAATCTTCCCATCCCAGGGTATTACCAGAGAAGGGATAGCTACCCTTCCCGGGATCAGCCCAGGGGAGAAAACAAAACCCCGTATCAGCCTGAGCGGGTTTCCCAACTTGAGCGCCAGGTCCAAAATATGGCCCGGGATCTGGGTCACATACTGAGGGCTCAACAGACCCCTCAGATGAGCATGCCACCGCAGAATGCCCCAAACTCTGGGCCTGGTGCTCCAGAACAATCACGGGGGCAGCACCCCAAAAACCCACCGGTTCCCAGAGAGGAGGCACAAAGGGAAGGGGAGTGTAAAGCCTTGGAAGAAGCTTCCTTCCCCACTTGTAAACAGCCCCTGGAAACCCAGGAACCGGAAACAAAATCTCCTACCCCTGAAAGTCTGCCACCCAAGGAGCAGAGAGGAGGTAGGAGAAACAAAGGACCCAAACATACACATTTTGTGGAGGAGGTACAGGTCTTCCAATTTGAGGGAGAAGGATCCTCAGAGGATCCTGGGAAAAGGATCTTCTCCTTCAGAGATGGGGGAACTCCTCCCAAGGTAAAAATGGGTCCCAAGGGATTCCAACCCAGACTGGGTAGATGTGGGGATTGAGCTGTCGCGGCCCATCATTCTATCCCAGAACCAACAAGACCGAAAACCCCTGGTTCAAACCCATCCTGGTGACTGCCTCCAAAAAGGAGGGGGCGGCCCAGAACTGGAACCAGGGGAAACTAAGCCCGAATCAATAGACTGGGTAGATGTGGGGATTGAGCTGTCGCCGCCCATCATTCTATCCCAGAACCAACAGCATCAAAATCCCCGGGTTCAAACCCATTCTGGTGACTGCCTCCAAAAAGGGAGGGGCGGCCCAGGACCGGAACCAGGGGAACTCGAATATCCTCTTTCAAGTTGCCAACTTTTTGTTGCAGATTCCCATGACTCTCCACAGAATTATGCCCAAATCTCTTCTCTCTCAATGTCCAAAACCAGAAAATTAGCCCACCAGTTGTCCAAAAATGTGCATTATCTTTGCCCCCTTGAGGAGAAGGAGGAAAGATACTATGCCCCGGTACACGTACAGAGGCAGGGTACAATTTTGGCACTGGTGGACACTGGATCCCAAGCTACTCTTCTGTCCAAAAGGGCCTTTGATGAACTAAATGCAGGAAGGGGGGAGAATTACCGAATTCCTCTCACCTCTCTTCCTGGACAACTCCAGAACTTTGACGGGAAGGAAATTCCCGTCGAGGGGACTGCAGATTTGGACATCAAAATTGGGCGACACAAGGTGAAACACCCGGTCATAGTAGTGACTCCAGAGGGCACCCCTTGTTTACTAGGGAATGACCTCCTGAGAAGCTTGTCACCCCTAATAGATTGCGTAAACAAGGTCCTCTGGACTCAGACTAGCCGACCAATAAAATTAAAGCAGAGTGTCAACCATGTTAGTTTAAATGGCATGTGCCACATGGTTGAACAAAAATCTGACCAAGTAGAATTTCACTTCCAGAACAACCAAATTCCAGACGTGACAGTAATAGCAGTAGGTTAACAGACTGGTGATGGGGGGTCCTCTCTATTTCTGAAAATCAACCTTCCTTCCAGTTTAAGGTGCTATTCCACACTGGAAGGAAACACTCTGAAATTCTTTACCAATCCACAATCAGAAACTCCCACTCCAATAGTTCAGAAAGATGTGAAATCAGCTCAGGGCCTGGCTGATATTCAGCATATTGGAGAGCAGTTGTTCATCCCTGTTCAGTTAAATCATGGGAAGGACTCTGTTCTCGCTCGAATGTGTGTGAACAACGGTAAGAGCTTCATCAGCGAAGCCATGTTCCGCCAACTCCCAAAAGATCCAGCCATTCCCACATTCAAACTGATAGACAAATGGGAAATGGACCTGGAAGCACCCAATTCCAAACATTTCCTGCCAAGCAGGTGTATGCTGAAAATTTCCATTGGCAACAAGAGCATAGTCCATAATTGTTGGGTTGTGCAAGACATCACTGCCGCCTTTTAATTAGGCAGTGATATTCTCAATCGCTTTGCCATTAGTTTGGACCTAATAAACTTCAAAGCTTGGTCCCAATTAGCGGATAATCCCATGGGCTTTGATGATCCAGAAAAAGCATTTAGGTCAGCTCAATTGCTACATATGCAGTCGAAATTCACGTTAAAGAGGAAGTCACCATCCCAGAAAGGACCCGATAATTCTCCCTGGAAGTGAAAATTAAAAGAGGACAAAAATTGAAAAACCCTGATGCTTATATTCATCTAAATGCTTCTCTCCAACAGCAAGGGTCGGGGGTAGACCCAGCACCATTAGTCAACATAGAACATGACACCATTCCAATCGAGGTGGATAACAGCGACTCACAGAGTATTACTCTAGCCGCAGGCACCATAATTGGAATGGCGGTTGATGACCGACATTTCTCCATTGATTTAGGAAATGAACTGTTAGGACCAATCCCCAAGGACTGTTTTGACAGTGACAGTGATGACAATACAACACCAGACAGGATCTTTACCCGGCATGGGGAGAACTTCCTGGTGTACACTTCCTGCCCTTATAGTGAGGAAGACGTGACTTGTAACTTCAGAAGGGATGAGGTGATTTTCCAGGTCCATGAGGGCTGCCTTTCCCACCTGAAGCCTCCAGTCCAAATCAGCACTCTGACCAGGGACTTCTCCACCCAGCTGGAGGAGGCCGCTGAGATAGCAAAACCAGAAGTCTTTCCAGGCTTCAGGCAGATGGTGGAAGAGAGAGTGTAGGGGAGGACTGGTCCAGGAGACCCCTCTCGCCTGCGTTTCTTCCCCAGGTGAGGGCTATGGGCCATTGGGCGTTCCCTCATGCCACCCGGGCCCAGGTGGTGGAGGGCTCACCCACTGGAGACATTGCCCACACATATCGAATGCCCACATGTATTGATTACAACACAAATTTAGCTAGGCCCAGAAACCATTCTTTGCCCGGTAAAGATGGTGTGAGCTCAGCGCACTGTAGCGCGGCCCCCACCCTTGGAGAACATCCCTGTTGCCGCAGCACCCTGGCAGATCCGCTGCGAGCACGTTCCCACGAACAAGACAGACATGAGCTAGCGCAATACGCTAACAATGTAACAGTTCACCTCCCGCAGTGTACTATCACTATCAGCATGACCCGGCCAGCAGGCCTGAGCAATGAGAAGAACGGCAAAATGGTCATCTGATGGCAGACAGTCTTTATATATATATGTATATATTAATGTCAAGACCTCTTGCGAAGTATGCTTTCTTCCACAAAATCTCCTATATTACAAACACTTGTAGAATGTATTAAAATGAGAAAGCATGCTCCCATGATATAAGCAATGGCGAGTTCACACCCTTGCAGGTGGATACTAATAATAAAGGAACGCTCCAGGGATCTGTTCGTTGCGTATATCACTGGGCAGCCCTACCTCCCATGGTTTTGCGCCATAACTAACGCTAATGCTGCTAGAATACACGAGAAAGCGAATGCAACTATACTATGAACTCATGTAAAGGATGCGCGAGAATGCACTTATAATGTGTGTATGTCTAAGCCCCCTTATGTGCCACCACCGTCACGTACGGTGGCGGGTCGTTTTCTATGTACTCCCCTGATCTAACTACTACCTCATTTACTGCGAATGTATATGCATGTAACTAAAACACTGTAGCTGCTAGAATATAATGTACAAATATGGTGCTCGGACTGGGTATAATCGAGACGCATCCAGCAAAGGTTAAATGCATGTTTTGAAGTGATTTTAAATAAGTATTATAGAAAGTATTCAAATGTTTGCGATGTCTTTACCTATATTCGGCAACACACGAGGGAGATACCTTTGTGAATGCGTACAAGGTCTCGATGTATCCCCCTCCCTCCCTGCGAAGGCTGCCAAGACATGAGAACAGAGCCCCGCTCTGCGTTATCACGCCTCCCCCGACCCGACTGGAGCCGCTTCAAAGACTTGTAGCCCCACTGCAGCACCCAAGGCCGCGGCCAGCCACCTGCATTATTTACAGCACAGCAGTAAACCTTTGTCTAAACTCAAGCGCCCCCTCGTAAACCCCACAACCCACCGGACTGTCTCAGACTAATGGCCCTGTGCAATCAGGACACCCAACACTTTGACAACACACAGCGAAACATCCATAACTACTTCTAACAAGACAGAAAGACCTGTACCACCCGCCCCAGTCCCCGAAGCTTAGCCCCTCGACCTATGGTCCCGGTTAACAGATCACGAGTAACCAGGCCTCGATATATTACCTCCAGACCCCTCACAAGGTGCATTCCTCCTGTGTTGCATTAACCTATAAAAATAACCTATTGGAAGATTTACTAAAGAGAATAACACTGTAAATGACTGAATGACTGCGGTGTGCATGGCTGAGGGCAAGTAAGTCAGGAAAGGCATTCGTCTCTGCCACAAGCCGCCTTGGCACACCCACACCGCCCGGATGAACTCAAGCCGACCTGCCAGGCCCAGCCCAACCCACGAGGGTGACCAATGACGTCCTTCAGCCAAGACCAACCACGCCGCAGCAGCACCTATAGTTAGCCGTCGCCACCCAATCCCAATGAACTTGTGCCCCCTATAGTATGTAGGTTTTGATGACGTTTTTTGTAAATATATACGCCTGTCTTTGCTATTGTCAGACAGAGCGCTCTCGGAGTTTGCAGAGTTCTTTGCATGCCCAATTCTGATTGATAAACTCCCATTTACGCTCACCCGCACTCTGTCTTGGCCTTATTCCCATTTTGGGAGAGTCCTTCATTGTCTCTCATTGCGGGGAGGATCGTGCTGTTTGGGGACGCTTGCTTTCAGTGGTGACCCCGATAGCGTGATTTTTATTTCTTCCTAACTCCTTATAACCGTCTCCTTTTTGGCACGAGAATCTCCGGTCGAAAAGGGATACGCACGGTGAGCCGGCTCCGGGAGGCTGCCCGCCAATGGCGACCGGTACACTAAGAAGTGCGCACTCAATAGAGAGGGGGTACGGGATCCCGGTTGAAAAATCCCCTTTGAGTACCGCTCGCCGGAGCCGGGGCTGACTGTTGAGCTGACGGTGACACTGCCTGGACGGACCCAGTTTCGGAGACTATCGGTTCAAGACGGGCACGTGAGTACTGAGTGCGAGCGATCTTAAAGGGAGCGGGGAGTGAAGTGTAGGACAGGAAACGAAGAGGGGGTACGCAGATCTACTAAGGATCATCTTAAATTTTCCTTGCTTTTTCTTTGCATATGGCCATTAGGATTAAGAGGTGAATAAGAGATAAAAGTGACGGGAACCTAGCTCCGAAAGGGGGTGGAAGGCGGCGCCGCATAGTGCTATCTTGACTAGTACTGGGAATATATGAAGAAGTGGAGTATAAAATAAAAGTGTTCAGCAAAAGGGGACACTGAGAGTACATTAGTGACCGCTATTACTTTTTTCCTTTCTTAAGGGTAGGGGGGGGAGAATAAAGAACTGTGATTAGCACAAACTTAGGGAGACAGTAAGAGAAAAAGAGTCCTATTAGAAGGGGGAAAAACAGGTTAATATCTACATATATATATACGCATCTAGATATTTAAATAAGACGAACAGGGACAGCCGGCTAGGGAGGAAAGGGAGGGCAGCTTGAATGGTGAATGGTGCCAAGAGGTGTGTGCACCTCGTATGTGATAGAAGAGATTTTGATGTTGTGAATGTGTGAGCAGTCATAAATGCATAATAGTTAAATGGTTATGATAAGTGTGGTCGGATAAAAAAATTTTTTATAGTGAAGTGAGTGAGTACCTTTTTGATTTCCAGGTTGACATTGTCACAATAAAGGATGGGTTGCTCTTGTATGTGCCCCTCAAAGAGAACAGAATAGACATTGAGTACGGCCATTTTTGTATTGTGCAGTCAGGGAGGGGAAGAACCCAAAGGGACCCAACATCGAGTGTGAAGTAAAATTTAAAGGATAATATTGATACTACATTTACATTGTAGTCGCAAACACACTGAGACACACCAGCATTAGGAGGGAACAGAGATGGGGGCTGAAACACCCTTATCACATATTTGTAAGAATCTCCCGGGATACGTGGAGCGGATTAAAAAATATCACGACCAATGGGTGACCGAGCTAAAGGGGGAGGGGTTACCTCAGATTTGGCCCGAGGGAGGGTCGTTTGATAAAAGTGTCCTGGATACGGTGGCCACATGCATTTTTCTAAAATACAAAGGAAAGCAGCTGCAAAATAGGAGGGAAATATTGGATCTCTGGAGGTTATTTGAAGAGATACCACCGCCTAAGACACCAGCACTAAATGCTGATCTCCCGTCCACCACAGACAATCCATTACTAATACAAAGAGATGTCAAAGAAGGCTCAAGTGTAACGCCACCAGTAGAGGTAATAAGTTTGTACCCGATAATAAAGAAGCCTGTGCCCGCAGAGGGGTACAGTGACCCCACTTACATACCTCCCCCTAAAGATGATACACCCCACCGCCCCACGGCACCTCCGCCATATGAAAGCACGAGGGAGCGAGCCCAGGCAGGCGCACAAAGGGTAGATATAGAGAAGCTCACAGATGATTTAGAATCAAGACTGACGATAGCAAAGAATGAGCTCTCGAGGATAAAAGACATATGCGACCGAACAGCACTAGATGCAACTAGATCAGGGCGTACATCCGGAGCACCAGGTGAAAATAGAAAGCCCGAAGAGGGGTGGAAAAAGGGCGAGATTCTGTTCAGAATTGAAGAAGAACCAACTCGAATAATAGAAGTAGGGCCCAGAGAGGGAGATGTTGTGAGCGAAGAAAGGCTTGGGGGAATTAGAGAGGAATTGCTGTGTGATATAAGGGATGAAGTAGAAGAAAGCGACAGGTTGAGTATGGCGATGGGAGGGGGAAGCGAAGGAGAGGAAGGTACGTGTTCACTGAGAACCCTGGATGATGAGTGGACGGGGCGACTAAGGAACAGAGTGGGAAAAATGGCATCACTGGGAACATCAGCAGCCAAAACGGGTCCGGACGGAACGACAAAGGGAAGGCTACAGCTCCCGTTGATACACAGGGGAGGAGGGAGGCCTAACTATATCCCATGGGCGCAGATGGATAAAGCCAATTTATTAAAGCTATTGCCCCCGTTGTCAGGGGGAGCAAGTAAGTGGATATATGCCTTTGAGAAACATACTGCCGGGGTACCCCTAGCCATAGGAGATGTAAAAAGTCTACTCGTATCAGCAGTGGGCGATCAGGCTGAAAGGGTATGGGTTAAGGCCGGTTTCCCGGGAGTAACGTTAGACTGTGACCGCCATGATGGGGCATCCTTTAACACAGTGCGTGCCAGGGTGTGGGATGCCTTACGCGAAACATTCCCAGACACACCAGACTTGCAGTCAGTGATGCAGTGTACAATGAATGACGGGGAGGAGGCTATGGATTACATTTTTCGGGTCCAAGAGATGTGGAGAGCAGAAACGGGCACGCCCTGGTATCAATCGACATCTTTGTTTTATTTTATTATAAAGAGAGGGCTCCCAAAGGAAGTGCAGAAGGCGCTTGACAAGATAGCAGGTATTGAAGCAAAGGGATGGCCAGAAATTCAGAGCATAATAGTACACCATTGTAAACGAATCAAGGAGAGGGAGAAGGAGGTGGCGCAGAAAAGATTGGCAGACGAGGCGAAGTTAGTACAGTCAAAGTTAGTGAAGGTTGCAGCAGCAGTAGCCGCGCTCCCACACAGTAGAGAGGGAGATGATGAGGAGGAGGGGCTGGTAGCACTCCAAGGAAGGGTGGCGACTAATTGGGCAGGAACAGCACAGCGGCAGTGGACTGAGCACGAGCAAGGTGGAAGTCCGCAGTGGCAAGAGTGGACCCCTCGAGGGGGACGAGGTGGGTACAGGGGCCGGAGAGGAGGCGGACAGGGGTATGGGGGAATGGGAGGAAATGGATGGCAGGGTCCCAGGGGCCCCCAGGGGAGTTGCTGGAACTGTGGACGATGGGGACATTACTCCAGGGAGTGCAGAAGTAGACAAAACAATGGGTTCCAAGAGGAGGAGAATTATGGTCATCCACACCCGGGAAGCCCATATGGTCTCCCAATGGGACAGCAGCAACTAAGAAACCCCGGCCAGGGTACCACGGGCCAGCAACAGGGACACCAGTATAGGACACAGAACCACCCCCAAAACAATGACAGTATGCAATACACGCCAGGTAACCCTTTCGCGACAACAGCAAACGGGGCCCCCGCGCCAGCACCTTACAGTGGCATGTCGGTAGTTTCAGGGAATGTCTTTAGTGAGGGAGGGGCGACGAGATACCCCGCATAGGACAGCCCACAGAGAACACTTGCGTGTCCAGTTCTATCCACCACCTACAATGCAGCAGAGGAACCATTGGTAGGGGCGCAGATAGGAGACAAGCAGTTTATATTCATGGTTGATTCGGGAGCGGAGAAATCATGTATCAGAGAAGGCCGATTCCCGTTATCTAACAGGAAGTTAGAGACGCGGGGGTTCTCTGGGGCTGTAGTTGAAGTTCCTTACACAGAAGCTTTGGATGTAACAGTGGGGGGTAAGACTGTGAAGGCACCCTTATTGTATTACGAACATTCCCCAATTAACTTGCTAGGGAGGGATCTCCTGAGTAAACTCAACATGACCATATCATTTACCGAGAGAGGGATAGTGTGTTCCACACCCGGGATATGCCCCTTGCGTGCGATGTTGGTAGTGCAAGCCTACACAACCACGCAAGAAATACGAGGGCTGCCACAAAATGAGGAAATGTTTATCAAAGGGCTGAAGACTCTGGCCCTCATAATTCCCGAGCTAAGAAGCATGGACTGGAGGATTCCGACGGAGTTCCTCTTCCGCCCCATAGTATATCCCAACACAGCACCAGGATCAGTGGTATCGTTAGACTTGCACGCTGTGCAAGTGTCAGCCAAGAGAATAGCTGTGATTGGAGTGGACGAGGAAGGGTGTGAGTGGCGCACAGTGCTGTGCACAAACGCCAACATCGCCCTGCGAGAGGTAACAGATGAGGATCTCTTTTCAGACACGGAAGGGGATGGTGAGATAGTAATGGAAATAGCGATGCCCTGTGACATTTTAATACATGCAAGGGAGACCCCCGTCCAATTGATGACAGTGGTAGGAGCACCACCGTCCTTTTTTGATGATGACATGAGGCTCGTACCAAACAACTTATGGACAACAGGCCCCCATGATGTGGGACTGTTGCATGGAGTACAGCCTGTAGTAATAAAGCTAAAGCAAGGAGCAATTTTACCACGAGTTAAACAGTATCCTCTGTCTCGTGAAGCTGAAGAAGGGATAAAAGAGACAATAAATGCCCTACTAGCACAAGGGATAATAGTGCCTTCAAACTCCCCATGTAACACTTGTATTTATCCAATCAAAAAAGAAAAAGGGGGGTCTTGGAGGATGATACAGGACTTACGCCCCCTCAATGATGTAATTCAGAAGGAGTTCCCTCTAGTCCCGAACCCCGCATCAATACTATGCAGCATCCCGAAAGAGGCATCACATTTCACAGTAGTGGATTTGAAAAACGCATTTTTCTCTATACCCCTAGCTGAAGAGAGTAGATACCTTACTGCCTTCACACTGGGGGGTAAAAGATATGAACATTGCAGATTACCACAAGGGTACTGCGAGAGCCCAAGCATCTTCAACCGCGTATTACATGAAGACCTAGGAAACCTATCAGTCGAGAGCACCATTATTCAGTACGTAGACGATTTACTAGTCTGCGCACAAAACGAAGAGACATGCAGAACAGATTCCATAACATTACTGACTTTGCTGGCCAACAAGGGGTACAAAGTGGACAAGGGAAAGCTACAATACTGTCTGACAGAGGTCCTGTACCTAGGACAGCTGATTTCAAGAGATGGGAAAAGAATAATACCAGACAGGGTAGAAGCCATAAGATCAGTAAGAGAACCCACAACAGTAAAAGACATGCAGAAATTTTTGGGAATGTGTAATTACTGCCGAGCATGGATATTAGATTATGCAGCATACACCAGGCCCCTACTACAAGCATTAAAGGTGGCCCAACAGGAGAACAGGAAGATGGAATGGACGGAAGAGATGAGTTCCTCTTTCCAAACACTGAAAGAGTTGATTTCAAGCGCCCCAGTACTCGCAAACCCTGATTATGGACGCGAGTTTTACCTATTCTCACACTGCAAAGAAACACTGATGACAGCAGTTCTGACACAAAAAACGTCCTTAGGACACAAGCCACTGGCTTACTATAGTGGCACTCTAGATGCCGTGATGCAGGGCCATTTCGCGTGCGAGCAATCACACGCTGCAGCCGCGTTCGCGATTGAGAAAAGTGCCACCATAGTAATGGGTTGCCCGGTAACATTGTTTGTGGAACATTCATTATTTGCAATACTCGAGAGATCAAAAAGCACACTGACCACACAGCGGGCGACCGCCTACGAGATTATACTGTCCAGTGCCAACATCCATATAGTGAGATGCAAGACAGTGAACCCCGCCACATTCATTACAGAAGCGTGCACGCTCGAAGACATGCAGAACCACGATTGCGCAACCTACACAGGAGAAAGAGGGGAGGAGACAGTGGTGTGTGAGAAGGCTCTAAGCGAGGGGGAAGTGTACTTTGTGGATGGGTCCGCATCAATTGACGTGGACACGGGAGAAAAACACGTTGGCATGGCAGTGGTGAGGTTAGAAGACGGTGAGTATGAAACACTGGTACAGTACCGTCTCCCATCACATTACTCCGCACAGGCAGCAGAACTGATTGCGCTCATAGAAGCACTACATGCAGCAAAGGGTTGTGCAGTGACGATATACACAGACTCAGCTTACATGACAACGACAGTGCATGGAGGACTGGCAAGATGGGGGCGTAGGGGATTTAGGCGGGCAGACGGAACACCAGTACAGCATGCAGAATTGTTGAAAGAATTAATTAAGGCCCTGCAAAACCCTACAGCAGTAGCAATAGTAAAGTGCCAAGCACATACATCCAACACAGATGTTGTGTCTTTAGGGAACGCGGCAGCGGACGCTGCCGCCAAGGAGGCTTCCTATTTTCAGAAAAATGACACAGGTGAGTACATGCTTAAAGACAAAACAAACGAAGAGCCCCCAGAGGGATATAATATGATGCCCATACCACAAATAATAGAATTGCAGGAAGGAGCCAGTGCAGAGGAAAAACTATTGTGGACAAAGCGAGGGTGCAGCAAGTCAGGAACAGACCTGCTGTGGCGGCAAAATAACTCGGGGAAAGTGGTAATGCCAATACAGCTATTAGAAATTGCATTTCAACAGCTACACTTCCCTGCACATAACACCAAACAACACATCGCAGCAGAGATACAGGAAGAATGGTTTGTGCCCTGTCTCCAGGAGCATGTGTCTCGATTGGCAATGGAATGTACAACATGCCAAATATACAATTCAGGGATGACATTACGCACTCTACGGGGAACAATTCCTAAACCCATTGGCCCATTCAAGGAACTGCACATAGATTACGCAGACATGGGGGAAAGGTGTAATGGCGCACGGTACATGATCGTGGTTGTGTGCCCATTCTCAAGGTGGGTGGAAGCAGGACCTTGCGCACGACCGGATGCCAAGAGCGCCGCCAAGTTCCTAGTAAGAGAAGTATTCCCACACTGGGGAATTTGTGACGTGATTCGCTCAGACAACGGCACTCATTTTGTGAATGAGCTTTTTAAGGAAGTCACTACATTATTGGGAATAAAACACAAATTATGTTCGATTTATCATCCTCAAAGTAATGGCGTAGTGGAAAAGATGAACGGACTGTTAAAGGGCAGGCTATCAAAACTATGCTTCTCATTAAAGAAGAATTGGATTTACTGCCTACCGCTTGCGCTATTTGAGTTACGAAATCAGCCAAGCAAAGACCACCATTTGTCCCCGCACGAGATCGTGACTGGGAGACGGATGAACACAGCACACTCGCCACTGCGCGAACACTCAGACGCTCACAGAAGCGCCGCGATATTGGGAGAAGAGTTCACAGATTATTTAAAGAAATTGACAAGGGCAGCGCGCGTGATATCAAAGCAACTCTCCCCACCCTTCACTAGAGAAGAGGGAAATGTAACAGGAGCTGTTACGGAGCCGGGGCAACAGCTACAGCTGATGCCAGGCGACTGGATTTATGTCAGAAGCTTTGTACGTCGGTGGAATGCACCACGATTCCATGGCCCATACGAAGTAATATTTTGTACGCCCACGGCAGTGAAGGTTAAGGGATTGAGGTACTGGGTGCACTTGACCGACGTACGGAAAGCATATAGCAACGTACAAGAGGAGATAGATGGGGAGGCACAGACAACAGCAAACAATGCGACTGAGCAGAATGACTGAATATGAACTTATGTGTATGTGCTGGTGCTAAACTTGAATAAGTGCACAACTGATAAAGATATTAACTTTTACCTAGGTGCGTGTGTATACAAATATACATATGTATGTGTGGTTAATGGAATGCCAAATTATAGCCTGTATACACCCTTGTCTGTGAATACCCCCCCCCTGTCTCCCCACCCCTTTCCATTCCCCGTCACATGTATATTGGCACTGATGGTGCTAACAAAATGTTTACATGTATGCACTCAATGCACTTTTATATCTTAAAACAGGAGCTTCCATGGCATCTAACGGGCGGCCTGCAACGGATAGATTTACTAGAATTAGAGAGTGGTTCACTGTGAAATGTATATATTCGTATGAATGTGGACTATCTGCGTGCATTATATTGTTTTTTACATTATTATTTGGTCTGGTTACATACTGGTTCATAGCGTTCATCTCTATCGAGATGAACGAGGGGGGAGGGAGCAACACAACTACTGGGACCAATACAACTGCCAGTGTCAATGCAACTACACGGGAAGGTGATTTTTTGATATGGGACGGGACTAAACTTGTGTGGGGCTACTATACTACGTCATCCACTGTTGTCATCTCACAAGATGGAGGGCCAAAGGGTAAAAGGCAAAATAACACACTGTCCCCACCTGAGATGTCTAATTACAATGCTCACAGCTTAAACGACCGAAACCCCTCTGCCATATCCTGGTTGTATAATACCCCCACCAGCCAACCTGCCCCCACGGCCATAGAAAATCAAAGAATGAGAGAAACACATGAAATATTATATGATGACTGGGTGAAGGGGGGCGGGAATGAGAAAGGGGGGTCTAGTTTGTCCCTTGCCCAGGGAATCGGGAAGTATATGAGGAATAAGAACAATAGACGGAAGAGGGAAGCAGGGAGGAGGAAGTATGATGAGTACTATGGGCTAGGTCTAGATAAGATGGAAGACCCACGACACCCCCACCAAACAAATAAGTGGTATGCAGACATGAGTGCCACAGCTAAACAAACAACAAACGAGAGCTGTTATGTTTGCTCCCTCATCCCTCACGCATCAGGTACACCCAAAGTACTATTACCCAAAGAGTTGCCGATTATAGATGCCCAATGTCTCCTTCATCTCACGTTGTGCAGAATTAAGAACACCTTCCAGGCACATGAAGTGACTTTTCAAATGCTGCAGAACGAGAAAACGTGCTACCCAAAACCATCAGGGGTTGTATGTCTGAAAGAACCATTTTTTGCAATCGAAGGGACACTTTTTTCTGATAACAAGTGGAAGAACGAGGAAGTAATGTGTAAAGCTGAAGCACTGAGGGGTGTGGCACCGGAGAAATTGCAACATGGTTCGATAACATCTTCTCCTGGGTCCCCTCATGGCTTGGAACAACGATGAAATTTTTGATGCCAGCTGTGGTGTTCCTCCTTTTGATTTTCTGCCTATGCCAGGTGGGTCTTCGAGTCTGTGCTAACGCAGTACCAAATGGTGCAATGATGATGGTGACAATGGGCAACTCACACGGTACAATAAAAACGATGCAAGAAGCACAAGTACAAACAGGGGTGGACAACACACCCAGGTACCAACTGGTGCCCATGTACCACGACAAGGATATTGTAGATAAGCTGTGGCACACCACCATCAAAGAGCCCCGCATACTAGAATGGTACGAGGAAGTATGGGTAGATTTGGAAGGAGATGGTGGGTGCATATATCTTACGTGTACTCCAGATGAATACGCCAGGAGAGGTGAGAGCTTAAGGGGGGTGTGCAGAGCATGGATGCCTATCAAAGGAACTCCTGCATGGGATGAGGCGGTGATGGACGAAGCAGAATGTAGGAGGATAGAGGATTTAAAGAATTCGTTACTTAAGTAACGAAAGGGGGGAAATGTAGGGGAGGACTGGTCCAGGAGACCCCTCTCGCCTGCGTTTCTTCCCCAGGTGAGGGCTATGGGCCATTGGGCGTTCCCTCATGCCACCCGGGCCCAGGTGGTGGAGGGCTCACCCACTGGAGACATTGCCCACACATATCGAATGCCCACATGTATTGATTACAACACAAATTTAGCTAGGCCCAGAAACCATTCTTTGCCCGGTAAAGATGGTGTGAGCTCAGCGCACTGTAGCGCGGCCCCCACCCTTGGAGAACATCCCTGTTGCCGCAGCACCCTGGCAGATCCGCTGCGAGCACGTTCCCACGAACAAGACGGACATGAGCTAGCGCAATACGCTAACAATGTAACAGTTCACCTCCCGCAGTGTACTATCACTATCAGCATGACCCGGCCAGCAGGCCTGAGCAATGAGAAGAACGGCAAAATGGTCATCTGATGGCAGACAGTCTTTATATATATATGTATATATTAATGTCAAGACCTCTTGCGAAGTATGCTTTCTTCCACAAAATCTCCTATATTACAAACACTTGTAGAATGTATTAAAATGAGAAAGCATGCTCCCATGATATAAGCAATGGCGAGTTCACACCCTTGCAGGTGGATACTAATAATAAAGGAACGCTCCAGGGATCTGTTCGTTGCGTATATCACTGGGCAGCCCTACCTCCCATGGTTTTGCGCCATAACTAACGCTAATTCTGCTAGAATACACGAGAAAGCGAATGCAACTATACTATGAACTCATGTAAAGGATGCGCGAGAATGCACTTATAATGTGTGTATGTCTAAGCCCCCTTATGTGCCACCACCGTCACGTACGGTGGCGGGTCGTTTTCTATGTACTCCACTGATCTAACTACTACCTCATTTACTGCGAATGTATATGCATGTAACTAAAACACTGTAGCTGCTAGAATATAATGTACAAATATGGTGCTCGGACTGGGTATAATCGAGACGCATCCAGCAAAGGTTAAATGCATGTTTTGAAGTGATTTTAAATAAGTATTATAGAAAGTATTCAAATGTTTGCGATGTCTTTACCTATATTCGGCAACACACGAGGGAGATACCTTTGTGAATGCGTACAAGGTCTCGATGTATCCCCCTCCCTCCCTGCGAAGGCTGCCAAGACATGAGAACAGAGCCCCGCTCTGCGTTATCACGCCTCCCCCGACCCGACTGGAGCCGCTTCAAAGACTTGTAGCCCCACTGCAGCACCCAAGGCCGCGGCCAGCCACCTGCATTATTTACAGCACAGCAGTAAACCTTTGTCTAAACTCAAGCGCCCCCTCGTAAACCCCACAACCCACCGGACTGTCTCAGACTTATGGCCCTGTGCAATCAGGACACCCAACACTTTGACAACACACAGCGAAACATCCATAACTACTTCTAACAAGACAGAAAGACCTGTACCACCCGCCCCAGTCCCCGAAGCTTAGCCCCTCGACCTATGGTCCCGGTTAACAGATCACGAGTAACCAGGCCTCGATATATTACCTCCAGACCCCTCACAAGGTGCATTCCTCCTGTGTTGCATTAACCTATAAAAATAACCTATTGGAAGATTTACTAAAGAGAATAACACTGTAAATGACTGAATGACTGCGGTGTGCATGGCTGAGGGCAAGTAAGTCAGGAAAGGCATTCGTCTCTGCCACAAGCCGCCTTGGCACACCAACACCGCCCGGATGAACTCAAGCCGACCTGCCAGGCCCAGCCCAACCCACGAGGGTGACCAATGACGTCCTTCAGCCAAGACCAACCACGCCGCAGCAGCACCTATAGTTAGCCGTCGCCACCCAATCCCAATGAACTTGTGCCCCCTATAGTATGTAGGTTTTGATGACGTTTTTTGTAAATATATACGCCTGTCTTTGCTATTGTCAGACAGAGCGCTCTCGGAGTTTGCAGAGTTCTTTGCATGCCCAATTCTGATTGATAAACTCCCATTTACGCTCACCCGCACTCTGTCTTGGCCTTATTCCCATTTTGGGAGAGTCCTTCATTGTCTCTCATTGCGGGGAGGATCGTGCTGTTTGGGGACGCTTGCTTTCAAGAGTCAACCTAGCTGATGCCTGCGTGACTCTGGAACAGAAGCAAAAGTTGAAATAAGTTTTCTTGGATTTCCAAGATCTCTTTGCGGTAGACTCATATGACTGTGGTTGCACCGACATCCACACAACAACAATTCCCACGGACCCTGGCATGACTCCAGTGTTTGTGAAGCAATATTGCTTGCCTCTCGCATCCATGGAGTCCCTTACTGAAATAATTAAGAACCTTGAGTCCCGTGGAATAATCGGTCCAGTACACAGCACCTTCAATAATCCGGTGCTGGGAATATTGAAGCCAAACGGCCAGTGGAGACTCTGCGCTGACCTGAGGGAGCTCAACAAACGGGTCCATACTTCCCGATGGCCTCTTCCCTACATTGACCAAGGGCTGGCCCAGATTCAGGGGTCACATGTATTCACTGCAATAGACCTGACCAATGGATACTGGACCATGCCTGTCAGTAGGGAGGACCAATACAAACTGGCTTTTACCTTTGGGGGCCAGCAGTACACATGGACCCGAACTCCCTTCGGAAACCTCAACTCCGGCAATGAATTCAACATTTTCCTACATAAGCCCATGTCCGATCTGGGTGCGAGGGGTAACCTGGCTTATGTAGATGATGTCCTCATCAAAAGTTCATCTGTGGAAGAACACATAGCGGAGATCTGTTATGTTCTGACACAGTTGAGGGCCGCCGGAGCAAAACTTTCCTTTCAGAAAGCACAGTGGTGTAGAACCTGTGTTAATTTCTTGGGGCATGAGATTACTCCTCAGGGTCTCTGTCCCCAGGAAAAGAAAGTGGAAGCACTTCAGAAACTGAAAGACCCCACAACTCTGCAGGAACTAAGGAGCCTCCTTGGACTGACTAATTACAGCAGAAAGTTCATTGAGGGCGACGCAGAGATCACCAGACCCCTGATTCATCTCTTGAAGGGGGGGGTAGAGTGGGAATGGGGTCCAGAACAATCCGAGGCAGTAAGTCAGCTCAAAAGAAGCCTCTCACAAGCGCCCTGCCTAGCCTACATTGTCAGAAACAAGGAGTCTTTCCTGGAGACAGGGTTCTCCAATACGTGCTTGACGGCAGTATTATACCAAAAGCATGACAAGGTCAATAAAGTAATCTCCTATGCGAGCAAAACTTTATCCTCTGTGGAGGAAAAATTCAACGATTGTGAGAAGGCACTCCTGGCAACGGTGTGGGCATTGAAGAAATACCGCCCGTTCCTCCAGGGGGAACACATCATAGGGGAGACTCCACACCAGCCTCTGCAATATCTCCAAAGTGACAGAATCCGGGCCGGAAATGTGAGTAATTCCCGAATTACTTCCTGGATTCTGTCAATGCAAGGCTTTCCTGTGGAGGTCAGATATGGCCAAAACAAGACGAGTCCCCTCGCGCAAGGTCTGGCTGACTTGCATGATTGTGCCAGAGAAAACTGTCTCGAGGACGAAAGTCTGAAAATCAAGGACAACATGGAGGCATACCTTAATTCCCCACACAAAGTATTTGAAGAAGACAAGTGTGAGGGAATGCCCACTGTCTATGTGGATGAATGCTCTTGGCATGTTGACAACAACGGGGAAAAAGAACTGGTGGCCAGCGTAGGGAATGCATGGGTGAAGGAGTCCCCAGAACCCTCCGCTGGGTACAAAATCGGTCCCCGAAGTAGTCAAGTAGCAGAGTTGATGGCTGTGCATCAAGCCATCCTCACTGCTGTCCAACCTCAACTCCACGAACTGGTCATAATCACAGATTCAGATTATGTACGGAACGGGTTTGTGGAGCACCTGGTTAACTGGAAAACCAGAGGCAAGTTATGTGCTAATAACAAACCCCTGAAACATGGGAAGTTAATCCAAAATATTGATGATCTGGTCACATCGAATGGGATGACCATCTACTGGAAAAAGATCAAGGGTCATTCCAAAGTAGAGGGACCAGACAAAACTGGGAATGACTTAGCTGATCAGCTGGCCAAAACTGGGGCCATCCAAGGGGATCTAATAGAAATAGAGTCCCTGTTGGGGGAAATCCAGGTCACTGCTATCACCAGGTCCCAGACAAATGCTCACAATGATCTTTCAACTGCACAATGGAGTAAGGAGACCCCTGATGCTGATTTAATTACGGCTCAGAAGGGGGATCCAATAATTGTTAAGTTTTACCAACACATTGAGGACCCTGAGAACTTTCCCCTGACGGATACCGATTACATTGGGAAAGAGGACCTTAGAGTGTTGATGAAATGTCCAAAAATGTTCCGAATCAAAGACGGTTTGTTGGTAAGGAAATCCCAAGCTGGCCATGATCAGTGGGTGGTCCCTACCTCATTCCGAAGCCTGATGTTAAGTCACGCCCATGATGCAGTCACAGCCTGTCATAGGGGGTTTCACACAACACTGGAAATCTTAAGAGAGGTTGCATACTGGCCACACATGGGGCAGGGCCTCGACCAATACTTGAAGGGGTGTCTGGTGTGTGCACAATTTCAGCCATCATCCCTCACACACCGTGCACCTCTCCAAAAGAGGGGGATGACACTGCCATGGTCAGATTTGCAAATCGCCTTCGTAGGCCCTGCGATTCGCTCGTCTAGGGGAAACAAGTACATTTTGACAGTCACATGCTTGTTTATCAAGTGGGTGGAATGTCTCCCGGCCCCAAACTGCAAGACAGAAACAGCAGCTGCCCTGATGATTAACCACATCTTTTCCCGTTTTGGTCTACCTCAAAGTCAGACAGAGGTAGCCATTTTACCAGCAAAGTAATGACTAAGATGTGGGAGTTGCTGCGGGTCAAAAGGAAGCTACATATTGCTTACCGGGCAGCTTCTTCTGGGGCCGTAGAACGCTACAACTGGACCATTGTGAGCATATTAAAAAAGTTTGAGGCAGATTCTGGGCCAAGTTGGGATATCCGATTACCTCTGGTCCTAATGGCCATCAGATCTACCCCTTCATCTGCAACCAAAATGTCACCATTTGAGTTGATGACTGGACGCAAGATGGTGCTTCCCCAGCATTTGCTCTACAGGACCCAAGAGCAGACATTGATAAATGCCTCGACAACTCATGAGTATGTGGAGAATTTAAGGAAACACCTTCAACATGCTTTTGCCTATGCTCAGCGGAATCTAGAAAGATCAGCTGATAGCATGAAGACCCATTACGACCTGAAGACAACCAGGAAGAAATATAATGTGGGAGACCGGGTCTATCTATACAATTTCCAAAGGAACCAGGCCAAACAGCGAATGTTTTTGCCTACATGGAAGGGACCCTTTGAAATTATAGACAAGATCTCCAACGTTGCATACAAGATCCGCCTCCCCAAAGGCAGTTTGGCAGAGAGGGAAGGCAAGTGGGTCCACATCAATCAGCTAAAGTGTTGCCATCCCAGGCACACTCTGCAGCAACTGGAGGAGTCCTCTGCAATCCCAGAGGGGGCCGCTCCAGAGTAATTCAGTTCCAACCCTAAAATATCCCACATATGGTATCTAAAATATTATGATTCTTGAAGGAAAATGTCTCCTGATTATATCTTGTTTTTAAAATAAGACTGCAAAATGTATCCTGATGTATAAAATGTATATGTTCGCCACACCAGTAATAGTGGTGGAAAAATGTCTAGGAATGTGCCTTGCCGCTTTTGCTTTATCATCCTAGGAGAGATGAAACCATGGAGACTGGCCAAGGAGAACGACCCGGGGACCGGGAGCAAAGATCCGAGGGGCCCGGGGTACCGCCCAATATTCCCATCAGGACCGGCGAGGAGAACTGATCGATCCAACTGGATGGAGGAAAAGATGCTGAACTGTGCCATCTATGGATTTGGAAGAAGCGCATGGATCAAAACATCCTTTGCACCCGACTCCCCCTCGACTCGAAATCAAAGCGCCGTCGGGCGGGGGGGATTGTTGGGTGTCCTGACCCACGTTTGGACTATTATGCTGCAACATTTGGTGCTGTGGGCGTAGGAAATCCAAGAAGGCGGAAAAGCCCACATTTGCGCCAGGATCCAGGAAAACCACGCAGTTTTTGCGGACACCAAAATGGTCGCCTGACCTACCACCCACCAGTGCGAGCATGATGGGCCACGAGTGCCATGGGTGAAATGTGTGCCAAAGGAAAAACAGCAGTGCCGGTGGCTCAAAAAGCGCTTTGAAATCACCTTTGTTTCTCTGAAATGCAAGCTAAAAATGCCTATTTTAAACATTGCAAGATATTCAAAAATCTCAATGAACACCAGCAGACAGTTGGCAGGATGTAGTCTTGTGTGCATGCAAAATCTGGGAAAAGAAAGAGCCTAAAATAATGTTCATAATGAAACTGGCTGAGCTGTGGATGTCAGCAGCCTAAGTTAAATTGGACTGAAAGACACTAAAATTTAAATGTTTAAAATAAATGAGTGACCTACTGTTGAGTGTCACATAGTTTCCAATTGTGAAGCCGGGAGAAGAAGGCAGCAGAAAAAGGCCAGCGCTCCTCTTAGCAGCTCCGCTGCGAGCGCATCTGAGAGCGGAGGCCACAACAGCTGATCTCCTTTCTTTTGGATCAGCTGTTCACCATCTGCCTGCCGCGAGCCACGCAGCTCCTAAGATGCCGCCGCCATCCACCTGACTCCAGGAGCGTCCCTGCAGCCCGCGAAAGTCACAGCCGCAGGCCCGGATGCTGATTTGTTACCCCGACTTGCCTGTCCCTCCCCTCCTGCCTTAAATGGAGGTAGAGGGTGCCGTGAGGCGAAGCCGGGAGAAGAAGGCCGCAGAAAAGGCCAGCGCTCCACTTTGCAGCTCCGCCCCAGCGCATCTGAGAGCGGAGGCCACAACAGCTGATCTCCTTTCTTTTGGATCAGCTGTTCACCATCTGCCTGCTGTAAGCCACGCGGCTCCTAAGATGGCCGCCGCCATCCACCTGACTCCAGGAGCGTCCCTGCAGCCCGCGAAAGTCACCGCCGCAGGATCGGCTGCTGATTTGTTCCCCCGACTTGCCTGCCCCTCCCCTCCTGCCTTAAATGGAGGTAGAGGGTGCCGTGAGGCGAAGCCGGGAGAAGAAGGCCGCAGAAAAAGGCTAGTGCTCCTCTTAGCAGCTCTTCGCTGCTCGCAGTCTGCCGTTCGCCGTGGAATCCTGCAGGAATCACAAGGTAAGGAGTCCCACACTCCTGAACTACTCAATTCACTTGCAAAAAGGCAACAGCGTTTACGCACACGTACTCTCCCGAGCGTAATGCTCGCTCTACCCATCCCCACAAGTGCACGCAATACGCGCCTACAGTCAAGACCCATGAAATCTGACACTAACCTAAAGGCTCCTCCCTCAGTACTGCATAAATCCCATAGACTTAGCCACACAGCGAAACCGAGCCCACTAATTAAGCATCGCCTTGACCCATTTGCATTGGATACTCACGATAACGTGTCACTCACACGATTGAATGTAATCACTACAACCTGCAATTCTTCTACCACTGCCATGCTACCTAATGATGCAAATGCCACTTTATCTGTGTCTATGACCCCAGAAAATATGCCCCCCACTGGTCTGAAAGTAATTACCGCAATCTGCAATTCTTCTACCACTGCCATGCTACCTAATGATGCAAATGCCACTTTATCTGTTTCTATGACCCCAGAAAATATGCCCCCCACTAGTCTAAATGTAATTACTGCAATCTGCAATTCTTCTACCACTGCCATGCTACCTAATGATGCAAATGCCACTTTATCTGTGTCTATGACCCCAGAAAATATGCCCCCCACTGGTCTAAATGATCACTAGACTGGATCGCCCACCACAATTGTCCCCTCACAGTCACAGGCAACACCCCCACCCCATGGTCTGACCACCACACCATCACCTTCAACATCCCCACCACAACAACCACTTCCCGCTCCCCTCTACCCTTACCTCCAGCCCTTACAAGGAGTGCCCGTCAACTGACCAAAGAAAGACTCTTTCCCTTCTTACAGGGACCTGCTTTCAGAGCCCCATTCTCCAACGACCCAGAAACCCTGGCCAAAAACTACGATACTGCCATCACGGCAGCAATCAATACCATCGCCCCACTTAAACCTCGCAAAACCAAACCCACTAGACACGCTAATGCGTGGTTCACCCAAGGCATTCTAATACTACGCATCGACAAACGAGCAGCATTAGCTCTTTGGCAAACATCCCGGGATGATAAAGACAAACTCAACTTCAAATCACTTGCAAATAATTACAAGAAAGCCATCATTAAAGCCAAAGCTAAATCTTTTGAAGATAGAATCACGGAGGCCAAATCGAACACCAAGGAAATGTTTGCAATATTCAGGGAACTTGAGACCCCCACATCCACCCCCCAAAACTTCACCAAGGATAAAGAATGGTGTGACAACATCCAAACAGCCATGCGTAATAAGATCAGCTCCCTCCAAGCCAAAATCGTGAACACCAAACTAACACTTTCCACCCACATTACACCCTCTCCGCCACCACCGCCTCCCTCACCCACAGAGGCCCCACCCACCTTCTCGTTTAAAACCATCCAAGAAAAAGACATGATCAACATCATGAAAAACATAAAACCCTCCAATTGCAAAGGCGACCCCTGTCCTGCATCCATCATCAAAGACTGCGCAGACACCCTGACGCCTTTCCTAACAGCCTTCGTCAACGCCTCCTTCACCACAGGGAGAGTCCCCGCATGCCTCAAGGAAGCATGAGTCTGACCCCTCATAAAGAAACCCTCACTTGACCCCACCTCCCCTAATAACTACCGCCCCATCACCACTGTCCCTTTCCTCCTCAAGATTCTAGACAAAGCAGCCTACCTGCAGGACCAGCACTTCCTTGAAGAACAGAACCTCCTTGGACTGAGACAATCCGGCTTTCGTCCCAGTCATGGGACAGAGACTGCCCTACTCGACCTCAAAAACCAAATGGACGACGCAAGAGACCAAGGCAAACCTGTCCTGCTCCTTCTCCTGGATCTGTCGGCAGCCTTTGATCTTGTAGACCACGACATCCTCTGCCACCACCTCTCCTCCACAGCCAACTTCTCTCAAGAAGCCACCACATGGATCACCTCCTTCCTCCAAGGCAGGACCATGCAGGTCTTCTCTGACCTAGCCACGGCATCACCCTCCATCATGCTATGTGGGGTGCCCCAAGGCTCCTGCCTCTCCCCCACCCTCTATAACATCTTCACCCGCCCCCTCTTCCTCATCCTTGGCGCCATGGGCATCTCTTACACCAACTACGCCGACGATACACAGATCCTTCTCACTCTGACAGGCGACTATGACACGGACTCTGCTACCCTCAACAACATTTACAACACAATCCAAATGTGGATGGCTATCAACGGCCTCTGCCTTAACTCCGACAAAACTGAGCTGCTACTCGTAGGCTCCCCTGACACCATCAAGAAACTTGACGCACAGTTTAGTCACTTCACTATTGACTCAATCAGGATCCCAGTAGTAGACACAGTAAAAACACTAGGCGTCTACTTAGACTCCAACCTATCCATGACCAGACAAGTAAACGCCATCGCCTCCTCTGCTGCTTCCCATGCAAAACTCCTTAACGCAATCAGACCTTATCTGTCAAAAGAAACATGCACTAACATAGCCAGGGCCATAACTGGCTCGCGGCTTGATTACTGCAATATTCTCTTCCTAGGGATCTCCAACAAAAACCTTGGGAAGAAAAGTAATAAGTAACAGTGCCCTGCGTGCTGCACAAGGCATTGCCAAGAGAGAGCACATCACCGCTGCCAGAAAAGCATCCCACTGGCACCCCATAAAGGAAAGGATCTTATTCAAAGCGCTAAGCATCACCCACAAATGTGTCCATCTTGCCGCCCCAATGTACCTTTCCCAGAGGATCCACCCGGTCTCCTCCGCAAGACCCACTAGGTCACCCTATGCCAGCATGCTCACAGTACCCAGGGTAAAAAGAGCCAGAGCAGGGGGCTCCAGCTTCCCGTACCTCGCTGCCGTACACTGGAACACCCTCCCTAGCTCCCTGCGCTCTGAACCCTCACTGGCCGCCTTTCGGAAAGCCTTGAAAACGACCCTGTTCATCTAACAAACATATGGCCTAGCCCTCATGAATGCCATGTATGATGCATTACGTGGTATGACACCACCTATATCTGATCACAGGTCACTGCCTCACTGTTACCCAAGACACAACCTGTACCCATTGTAACTAAGTTTTCCTTACAAGTAACAGTGCCACAATGCCCCTGGGCTGTCTGCGCGCTATATAAATGTAATAAATAAATAAATAAAGAAAGAAATAAATAAATTAAATGTCATAGTTTTGAACTTAGAATCACCATTCTAGCTGAATGTGTAAAAATTGTAAATTTGATTTGGATGAAGAAAAACTGGGAACAAAAGTGACATTTAGCTGAAGCCTGGCTTAAAGAGAGTGAATTCTGCCCGGCAACTACCCCCAACAGGAGTTGAAACTTGCTCAGCAACTCTTCCCAGGCCTGGCTGCATTCTGCTGCCCCCACCAAAAGGAGATGACACCTCCCTGATTCGATTAGGGGAGGAGCAGCTGGGGACTGCAGGAAACTGAACAATGAGCTTGGCTCAGGCAAATGTTAAATTAGGGGGGGTCGTAAATGGCTTCCTCTTGAGAGAGACGGGGAGGGGCAGTGCCTCTGTGAGCAACTTGAGTTGGAGGAAGTGGACAAACCAGAAATTCCACCATGTGCTTTGGGAAACCACACCCCTCTGGGCCAGAGCATAATTTTTTTTAAAAAGATGGATAATTCATAGTACGGACTTGTCAAAATTATATAATTAATATCATTATTCTTGTGATTTTTCTGTGCACATTTTAAGAGGTGTTAGAACGCTGTACCATGTTCTGAGGCAAAACCCCATGAATTATGGAGATTGCAGACACGGGATTCACGCTAGAAAAATGAAAATTTACTGGAATATGTGTAGAAAGGTGGTGTACATCTGTGTCATTTTTGGTAAAAGTCCAATACTGGTAAAGCAACCAAAAAGCGCAAAATGTTGTCATTTCTTAATCCAAGCTCTTAGAAACATCAGAGTTGGAACAGAAACTACCTTATGTGATATATGATGTGTATATGTAATGTCAACCACTTGTGTATCTGGGAAATGTGTTTTTTTATGAAAATGATTTTCTAAGCTAAAAGCAAAGGGGAGTGTTCTTTCTGTATGTCTCAGAATCTGTAGGTTTGTCACTCACACTTTCCTTCCCACTAGCCCACTCCTCACCTGATGATTCTGTGGGGTTCTTTACGGATTCGTCTGATGAGCTTTCCGGCTTTTCCCTCCAGGCTGTCTTTGTCGTTGTCTTGACAATCTTATTCTTCTGTTTGACGAAATAGGAGCGAGCTCCCCCGGAGGCCACCTTGTCTATAAGCAATTAACCCGGCAGCGGGGAACTCCGGGGAGCCCACCCCAAACCAGGGAAAAGCCTTGCCGAAAAACCCTGGAAGATTGTGTAGCTGTAGCTGACAGGAAGTTGTTGGCGTGTGTCCGTACTTCAATAACCAGCATGCACTGGTAAGTGTTCTTTGTGAATAGGTATTACGGTCCAGTGCGGAACAGCACAAACAGTACAGTACTCCAAAGAACTTGGACAACGAAGAGTTCCCAGCAAAAAGGCGTCCGATGGCAAATAAGACGCTGAAGCAGGTGTGAGTATTAGAAGGCAGCGCAGAGCGCGTAAAGCAGCGGAAGCAGATAACAGACAGGAAAGCGGAACATACGGGAGTAGGAAACCGCGAACAGCGGTAACGGAAAGACACGGGCAGACTAACAGGTAAGGAAGGCACAGGAAACACAGAGTAACCACTGGAGGCAGAGCACAAGCGAGGTGTACTCACGTCGGCAGCAAGAAAGTTGCAACGCACAGGTGTTCTCCTTTTTCCGGTACTTGTAGGCAGTACAACAGAAAGACTAGACCGCACCTTGCAGTTACTCGGAGTCTAGTCCTTCTTCCATATCGCCCATCTGCTCCATACTTTCCAAGGGCGATATATGACAGTATGACCCCTTCTCAGCGGTCCTCCTCCCGGTTTACCCGGGTGTAGTCGATGAAATCTTCGGATGAGTTGGGCTGCAGAGATGTGACTGACCGGTTCCCATGAACTTTCTGATCTTGGGTATCCTTTCCATAATACTAGATACTGTAAGGTGCCTTTCTTGTATCTTGAATCCAATAATCTGGATACTTCATACTCCTTCGATGTTTCAATGGGTAGGTTACCGGTTCCTCTCTTCCTTCTTTTTCGAGGATCTTCCACATATTCCTTTAGTAAAGAGGTGTGGAACACTGGATGTATCCTTTGGAGTTTTGCAGGAAGAGCCAATCGAAAGGCAACTGGATTGATCTTGGCAGTAATCTTGAAAGGTCCGATAAAACGGGGAGAAAACTTTCCTTGATGTACCCATCGGGGCAAAAACTTGGTAGATAACCATACCTTGGTACCAATGTCCCATTGTGGATTGGGCCTTCGCTTAATATCAGCCCACTTCTTGTTCTCTATACGGGAGGTTTCAAGATTAGACTTGGTGCTTTTGTGAAGGGACTGAAGGGTGTCCAAAAGATGGTCCACAGACGGAATGTTAGTAGACACCGGACCAAACAGAGGAATGTGTCTGGGATGAACACCGTAGGTACAGAAAAAAGGACTCATGCCTGTCGAGGAATGTCTTGTATTATTATAAGAGAATTCTGCCATAGGAAGTAGGTGAAACCAATCATTTTGCTCCTGATTACAAAAGCACCTAATGTATTGTTCCAATGTTGCATTAAGACGTTCTGTCTGCCCATTGCTCTCAGGGTGGAATCCTGATGACAGTGATCTTTTTATACCCAGGGTCTTGCACAAGGCAGTCCAAAACTTCGAAGTGAATTGTGAGCCTCTATCCGAGACTATGGATTGCGGAAGACCATGTAACCTAACCACGTCTTTCAGAAACACCTCTGCAGTGATACTTGCTGTCGGTAGACCTTTCAATGGTGAAAAATGCGCTAGTTTACTGAATGAATCCACAGTGACCATTATGGCCGTATGTCCATTGGAAACTGGAAGGTCTACAATAAAGTCTGTGGAAATGTGTTGCCACGGCCCATCTGGTAGAACGTCCTGTTGAAGTAAGCCTAATGGCTTACAATAAGCATATTTATTCTGAGCACATATGGGACACGTAGCCACATATTCTTTGATGTCTTTTTTCATGGTAGGCCACCAAAACTGTCTAGACACCAATTCCATGGTGGCAAGTTGACCCTTGTGTCCTGCTGATGGGATGTCGTGACACCAAGCCATGGCCTGTTCTTGTAGATCCTGAGTGGGTAAGAATAAAGCATTTTTCATAAACGCCAGATTTCCTTTTTGGGTCATTCCATAGTCGTCTATCTTTCTGTTATTCTCTTGGGCTTTCTGTACTTGTTGAAGGAACGTGTTAACCATATTGATGAACTTTTTCCCTGCTAGAAGAATTTCTGGACCTTGATATCCTCCACAGTCACTCCCTTGACTGCGGGAAAGAGCATCTGCTAATGAGTTATCCTTTCCTGGTAAATAGGTGATTACAAAATCAAATTGAGAAAAAAAATAGGCCCATCTGGCATGTCTGGAATTTCGGCATTCCATTTTCTGTAACACCTTTAAATTCTGGTGATCTGTACGAACTTGAAAAGGACAAACTGCTCCTTGTAATAAGTGTCTCCACTCCTCGCAGGCTTGTCTTATGGCCAGAAGTTCTCTTTCCAGCACTGAGTAATTTCGTTCACTGGGACTAAGGGTTCTGGAATAATAAGCTATAGGGTGTTCCAACCCGTCTTCTTTCTTTTGTAACAAAGCAGCTCCAATCGCTCCTCCTGAAGCATCGGTCTCCACAATAAATGGTAAGGATTGGTCCGGTTGTCTCAGGATAGGTGCTGTCACAAATGCTTCCTTAAGCCTTTGAAATGCCAGATCCGTCTTCTGGTCCCAGAGAAACTTGACTCCCTTTTTAAGGAGATTAGTAATAGGAAGTATGATGTCTGAAAAGTTAGGTATAAACTTGCGATAAAAGTTTGCAAGTCCCAAAAACCTTTGTATTTCCTTAACTGAATTGGGTGTGGACCACTGTGTTATAGCTTGAGTTTTGGCTGGATCCATCTGTACCCGATCTTCGGAGAGGATGAATCCTAAGTAGGGTACTGTAGTAACTTCAAAAACACATTTTTCAGGTTTGGCCGATAGACTATTGTGTCTTAATCTGTGGAGAACTTCTTTGACGTGTTGACGATGTTCAGTCAGAGTGTTAGAGAATATGAGAATGTCGTCCAAATAAACCACAACAGAGGAATACAACATGTCTGCAAATATCTTGTCCATGAAGCGTTGAAACTGGGACGGTGCATTTACCAAACCAAAGGGCATAACCCTGTACTCGTAGTGTCCCAGGGGAGTCCTGAAAGCTGTCTTCCATTCGTCCCCTTCACGAATACGAAGTAGGTGATAAGCTCCTCAAAGATCTAATTTGGTAAAGAGATGTGCTCCTTGGACTGCCTCAATAATGTCTTTCATTAAGGGCATAGGATACCTGTCTCGTATAGTCAGACTGTTCAAACCCCGGTAATCTATGCAGGGTCTTAGTTCTGTGGTTCCTTTTTTCGAGATAAAAAAAAGAGATGCCCCTGCTGACGAAGTGGATTCCCGTATGAGGCCATTTGTAGATTGATTGACAGGTATTCCCTCAATGCCTCCTTTTCAGGTAAAGATAAAGGGAACATCCTTCCAAAGGGTACTTCAGCCTCCGGAATTAGTTCGATCTTGCAGTCTTCTTTTCGATGAGGAGGAAGATTCCTCGGTTGGGTGTCTAAGAACACGTCCTCATATTCCAGGTACTGGATGGGAATTGCATTGACACTGAGGACGGTATTTTGTATTGTTGGAAGCACACAGGACAAAGCGGGTTCATTAGTCAAACACTGTTGAGCACAATACGTGGATCTGAACTCTACTGTGTTAAGTTGCCAGTCAATTGCCGGGTTGTGTTTTCTGAGCCATGGTATGCCTAATATGACTGGAAAATGAGCTGCTCGAATGAGATCGAAAGATAGGTACTCCGAATGATTTGACACTCTGACCCGTAATTCCTGTGTTTCCTGACAAATGGGTCCGGAAGTCAAAGGTGTGCCATCCACGCCTTCTACTGGAATCGGTTTGATCTTAGGACGTCGAGGCAGGTGGTGTTCATTAGCCCACTTATCATCTACGAAGTTACCAGCAGCTCCACAGTCCAGCATAGCTAAACATTCAATAGGTTTAGTAGAGTGCCAGTCTAACGTAATCCTAACCACCATCAGTGTGTTATTGCTGATCAAAGCTGGCTGAGCATTAGCACAGGGATGCATAGATGTCTCCCCTTCCTTATCCCTGTTCAAGGTTGGGGTCTTTCGTTTCCCTGCTTTCTGGGAGGGACTTCTGGGCAATTTCGCAACAAATGTGTGTTGGACCCACAATACATGCAAAGTCCAAGATCCTTGCGTCTCTTCCGTTCGTTGGCTGTAAGTGGTCCTCTCGCAGTTCCTATCTGCATTGGTTCTTCGTGTTGAACCCTTTCAGGTACTGAGGGTAGGCTAGTGAAAGGTACTAAAGACCGGGGCTTCCTCTTCTCAGCTTTCCTTTCCGACATGCGGAATTCTATCTGTAATACCAATGACACGAGTTCCTGAAATGAAGCAGGTCTGGCTACTCTGGCCAGTTCGTCCTTCATGTCTTCATGCAGACCCCGACGGAAAATTGCCTGCTGTGCCGTTTCTGGCCAACCTGCTTCACTTGCCACCTTCTGAAAACAGGTAACATATGTCTGTATGTCTGAGTTTCCTTGACGTATGTCTAATAGGTTTTCAAAGGTGGAGAATAAGACTTCAGGCCTCTCGAATCTTTCTTTGAAACGTGTTACAAAGGCACCATAGTTATTTAATGCTGGGTCTGAGTTTGTCACTAGTGGGGTGGCCCAGGCTAGGGCATTACCAGCTAAGTTCGAAATTAGAAAACCCACTTTTGTTCGATCCAACTCGTATGTCTTGGGCCGAAAAGTATAGTGTATTGTGCAGGCATCCAGAAACTCCTTCAATTTCCTGGGGTTTCCCTCATATTTACCGCAAGGTAGGGATAAAGGAGGTAGTTCTCCTCTGTAATCATCTCTCTGTTGCCTCAATGCGGCATTATCAGTTTTTAGGGTTTGTACTTCAACCCTCAGAGCTTGTATGGCGTTAACCATCTCCTGATACTGTTCAAGACTAGCCATCTTCTCTTGGCGTTGCAATCTCTCAGAATCTGTAGGTTTGTCACTCACACTTTCCTTCCCACTAGCCCACTCCACACCTGATGATTCTGTGGGGTTCTTTACGGATTCGTCTGATGAGCTTTCCGGCTTTTCCCTCCAGGCTGTCTTTGTCGTTGTCTTGACGATCTTATTCTTCTGTTTGACGAAATAGGAGCGAGCTCCCCCGGAGGCCACCTTGCCTATAAGCAATTAACCCGGCAGCGGGGAACTCCGGGGAGCCCACCCCAAACCAGGGAAAAGCCTTGCCGAAAAACCCTGGAAGATTGTGTAGCTGTAGCTGACAGGAAGTTGTTGGCGTGTGTCCGTACTTCAATAACCAGCATGCACTGGTAAGTGTTCTTTGTGAATAGGTATTACGGTCCAGTGCGGAACAGCACAAACAGTACAGTACTCCAAAGAACTTGGACAACGAAGAGTTCCCAGCAAAAAGGCGTCCGATGGCAAATAAGACGCTGAAGCAGGTGTGAGTATTAGAAGGCAGCGCAGAGCGCGTAAAGCAGCGGAAGCAGATAACAGACAGGAAAGCGGAACATACGGGAGTAGGAAACCGCGAACAGCGGTAACGGAAAGACACGGGCAGACTAACAGGTAAGGAAGGCACAGGAAACACAGAGTAACCACTGGAGGCAGAGCACAAGCGAGGTGTACTCACGTCGGCAGCAAGAAAGTTGCAACGCACAGGTGTTCTCCTTTTTCCGGTACTTGTAGGCAGTACAACAGAAAGACTAGACCGCACCTTGCAGTTACTCGGAGTCTAGTCCTTCTTCCATATCGCCCATCTGCTCCATACTTTCCAAGGGCGATATATGACAGTATGCCATAAAGATGACAACTGATAACTCACTGCTCCCTTCTCAAATCAGGTCAAAGAGAAATCCTTGACCTATCAAATCGTGAGTGGGCTGGGCACAGAGAGTTAGCACCCACACCCATTTTCAAAAGACATAAAAAGAGCCACTGGAAGCCAGACAGGGACATTAATTTTCCAACCTTCAACTGAATTCCTGCGCAGCACTCTGACGGAGAACTCCAGAATCCAGAACTCCAGAGATCCAGAACTTCACTCCAGAACTTAAAGCAGAGAGGCCTGGACCACCAGCTAAATCCTTTTTCATCAGGCCTTCAGAATCCAGCAATCCAACCAAACTATTCTACAGCCGGGCAAGCTGTTGGATTCTTGCCAAGAACTTTTGCCAGAACCGGTAGCAGACCCAGAAAGCAGTGCTGTATCCAGAGAGACCAGACCAGATCACTGTGAGCAGAACCAGAGATCCAGACCAGACCAGCAGAGCAGAGCTGACCCAGATAGCTGTGACTTCAGAACCAACCGCCTGGAGTGCAGTCCCAACCTGACCAGACCCTGACCAGACCCTGACGGTCTATTTCAAATTCATAGTGTGAGTACTCAGCCAGAACTGTGCAAAACCAATCTCTTAGCTTAAAATAATCTGATTCAAAACATTTGAACCTGTCCAGAACTGCATCATAGGAATTGTGTGTCCCTTCTCCGATTTTACACCTGTAAAAGTGTAATTTTGCCATTTTGAATCTTTATTTCATTTCTGAAAATCTACCTTCACGGAATCGTCCGTATCTCTTGAACCGTTTGTGCTAGAAGCGAGATTTAACTTTCATCTTAAAGCTAAGTTTCTAGGCTTTTCAACTAAGCCAGACTTTCTATTCATTATACTTTTTCCGTACTGGCGCTCAACGCACACAGAAAAAGTGCCGCGATTTGCGATTTGGCTCAAATTTCTTCACTTGTCAAAATAGCAGCATCTTGCTTTCCTTTGCTGAAATTCGTTTGCAACCTGACAATCATTCATAGAGCATTGCTAAAGTGATCCTGAACTAATTTAAGGTAGCTATCACCCACCCTGAATCTCTTATAGGGAATTAAAAAACATTTTTAGCATATTTTACTTCATTGCCACCACATTTAAAAGGATTTTGCCTGTGTTTTAAAATCATCCCTGTGATCTAAGCTTGCTAGGGGTGAACTGAACTACATTTGATTGTATTCCTGAGAACTGTGTACTCTCCCTTCCATCTTCTATTGCATAGGAGGGGAGTGAATTGCCACCAGGGGAAATGTGAACATATTATCTCTTGTGAAACCCTGCCAGTTATTCCTGTACTGCATTCTTTCCATCATTGTTTTTCCTTGAAACCATAAAAGCATTCTCAGTTACCTTTTCCTCCCTATACTATTAAGTAATTAAATCAGTGTGCTAGTGTAACATCACCCAGTGTTGATCACTGTCATATTCTTAAGTGTGATATCAAATATTAATTTATTATAAAAGTGTAATATATATATATAGTTTAATTTTTCCAATAAATCTTTTAAATTGCAAAACAAACCCACTTCTTGGCTCAGTGAGGTCAGGGGGATTCAAAGAGAGGGGCGTTATATAAGGGTTTATCATCCAGAGTATAACTTGTCATGAAAATATATAAATAAGGGTTTCCATCAGCATCCCAGACTAGGCATTGACTTAGCTGTAGTGTTGAATTGAAGCCGTTAACAATGCCCATACACTTACCTATTGCCTCCCCACAGGCACCTTTAGAATCCCCCCATGGGGACCCTACAGCACGTACTTCCCCGTACACCTTCCTCTTTGTCACTGCACTTGCATGTTCCTAATGTCACAAGGCTTAGTAGGACCGGTGTTCATTTTATTATTTATTCATTGCCTTTCCATTGTTTATTTGTTCCCTTGGTCCCTACCTTTTTGCCTTGTGGTGCTCTGAAACACTGTTGTTGTTGTAAAAGCACCTTATAAATATCTAACAAATAAATACATAAAAAGATGTGTGTTGTTGATATGCTATGCAAAATACTGAATCGTAAAACAATCAGTACACATTTCATTATGTTTTGTAGGGGTTTAATCAGTGAGGTGGTTTGATAAAGTGCTTGGTCTGGTGGGGAGAATATGCCTGGATTCTAATCCCTTCATCTCATTTCAACTCACTGTGTGATCTTGGACAAACTATATGATATCCATGGGCCTCAGTTCCCCTTTCTCCTTCTTGTCAGTCTTGCATCCTTACCCTTTAATTCTGTCTCACTCCCATTCCCATTCTGTGTAACCTTCTGCTCCCTATTATGTCTGCCTCCTTTTCTGTCTCTGCCTTCTATTCTGTTACTCTCACTCCCCTCCATGTTAGTCTCATTCCGTATCCATCCTATTCTATCTCACTCCTGCTCCCTTCAATTCTGTCTCACTCCCTATCCTATGTAACCCTCTCTGTCCCATTACATTTGCCTTATTTCTATCTCTGTCTCCTATTCTGTCGCTTGCGTTCGCTCTTCCTCCTTTCCAGTTTCAGTTCACCCTCTCGCCCCTCTTAAATTATTTTTGTTCACATTCACCATTCTGTCTCTCCATGTCCTGTCCCTTTCTGTATGTGTTTCTCTGTCCTGTTCTCCAACAAGCTCCTTGTTTCTTTCCTGCTCTGTCTCTTTATAGCTGTCTTTCATGTGGCTCTGTTCACCAGCATTCTTGCTTTCCTTGTCATTTTTTTCTTCATTCCCCTAATTTTGGGCCACTTTCTCTCTTACTTTTAGCCTCTTGTCATTTTCTCATGTTGCTCACTTTCTATTCTCGCTTAAGTGTGCTGAAAAGTGAACTGGAACACCAAACTGAAAGGCATAACGAAACGAGCAGTCCCTGTCAAATCTGATTTCTTATCTATTGTACGTTATTTTGTGATCAAAGGATCATTGTTCCTCCTGTATATAAATAAATAAATAAATAAAGTACATCTAGGGAACAATGGCCTATGAGGGACACAAAGCTTGTAGGTGTTGTTTGGTTATGTACCTACCCATCGACTGATCATGGCCATGCTAATTCCTAAGGCAATTCCCGCTCACTGCCTGCCCATCCCTGCCCAAAACGCATGCTCCTGGGATCCTCTTTGAGCTAACTTATTCAAGCCTTACCATCAAACTTTGTGCTCAAAGTGCCTGCCAGGGTTCTTTCAAAGCAGTCTTCTGAGAGTTAATGACTTAAATGGAGCTGTGAACAGGCTGCTGGTGTAATAAATGTGTGTTAACCAGGTCTGCGTTCAGCCACTCGATTTATGAGCACTATGTGTGTCCTTCACAGAAGTCCTGTTAAAACAAACATTAGCAAAGCCAACAGTTTTGGCTTGTGTATAGGTATTAGGCAATTGTCAGGTACTGCTATTACATGCCCAGATAATTAGGCCATTTTCAGTTGCTACCATCAATGGCCAAGTAATACCACTACAGCAGTGCCTGGTAATGGCCTTTCTCATGCCAACACAAAGGCCAAAACTGTTGGCATTGCCAATGCTTGTTGTATTTGGAGTGAGTTTAACGCGCATTAGCACTTAGCGGTGACTAGTGACCACCTCGCAGCCAATCGGAATGCAGTCCATAATTGTGTAGTCTATAATGGGAGTGTTTCCCACCATTCCTCTCCTAATAACTTAGCGTTAAGTCGCTGGGCTGGGCAGAGCATTGCATTTCATTGAGACTGACAGGGTAAAATGTGAGATGTTCTTAACTTGATGAGCCAAGTTCTCATGGAGGAATGCCAGGCAGACAGGAAGAAGCAAGAGCGTCGGAGCACGAGACTCTCCTCTCAGGCCAAGCGGGGGGTGAATAACTGGGGGGGTGTGGAGGGGGGGAATGAGACATGGGATCTCAGCTGCCGAGGCTGCCACGAGACAAAGCGCAGCATTGGCGTCAGCCAATAGGAAACTGCAAATTCGGTTCTACTTACCACAGTCCAGAATTACCAGCAATGATCAACATTTATGATAATAAAAACTAGTTTTTACATAGCGCTACAAAGCCACAGGTATCTAAGCGCTGAGGCAACAGTAATTATTATCCCACAGCGTGGTACCAATGTATTGACCTCTGAAGTATGATAGGCTGAGGGCCCTTCCTGGGATTCGAACCTCCGCCAGCAGACGGCCACAGATGTCAAAACAAGCCCTCAGCCCTCCCATCTGGATCCCCCTTTGACCTGACTAACCTACAGAGCCTTGGCAGGACAGGAGTCTGACAATAAACAGTGAATGTGACCGCACAGTTAACAAAGGCCCTGCATTCTTTTTCATATATTAATTTTTTCATATTCAATGTACTGTTGTAACTTCTAAAATTAAACAAAATATGTTTTACTTTTTTTCAAAGGCCTGGCATTTACTAATCTAAGGCCTTTCGTACCTAGCAACTTCATGCGCATTGGTGATGGGATTTTGGCACTTTCAGGTCAGAGCAGGGATTGGAAGGGTGGGGATCAGGAGAAGGCTCATTCTCAGAGCAGTCCTTTAGTGTGTGGTTTCAGATGTGAAGGAGAGAGTTAACTGCTTGCAACATTGAAGCTGCACCAAAATAATGTTGTTAGAATGTGTAAAGAAGTTAGATATCCCCCACACAAGAATGTTTGCCCCTCTACCACAGTCTCTGAAGTTAGCCCATCTCCAAACATTTGAAGGGGTTACCCGCCCCTCCACCCACACCGACATTGTAGCCTAAGTTCACCTCTGCACGGCACACAGGTGTGCCTCATACCTATCCACAGTGAAAGGTTTCGTCAAGCACACTCCCATTCATTCCTTGGCCTCTTTGCAACCTGCATTATTTGAATTCCTAAATTTCTGTTATATTTTATGTTAGGGGAGCCTTAAAGATTTCGGCTGCTACAGAGGGAACCAATGTCAGAAATAAGTCAGATTGCAGGCCATTAAGTCACTGCAGACTTTCGCATATGGATTTTTAGGCATACTAACTGGGGTGGGACGCATGACACAAGGCTTGGTTGTAAAGGATCGGTATAGGGTGTCCTGAACATTAGCCAACCACTAACAAAAGGTGAGTAAAGGCAGACAAGTGGTGGCAAAGTGGTCTGTGTGGCTATTCTTGGCTAACCCTGTGTATTTTATTGTTGTTTATTCACTGGAGGCATGGGCCGGATTCGAGTGCCTGCAGGGAGTTTAAAACCTCCATTTAGCCACGGAACGCAGAGGGGACGAGTGCCGGCAAAGTGGTCTGTGTGGTCCGTGGGAGTGCATGGAGTCTGTGGAGAGGGAGGCATTCTTGTGGAAATGACCCTGGTGAGGTTTGAGGCAGCCAGAGTGCTCCGTGTCTCGGGGCTCGGAGATGAAAGGCTGGAGGCTTTCCATCCAAGGGACGTTAAAGGTAGGCCTCTGAAGGCACGGCCCAAATGATCACACTAGAAAAAATACAACCCACTTGGAGTCTGTGGAGAGGGAGGCATTCTTGTGGAAATGACCCTGGTGAGGTTGAGGCCGTCAGAATGCTCCGTGTCTCGGGGCTCAGAGATGAAAGGCGGGACGCTTTCCATCCAAGGGACGTTAAAGGTAGACCTCTGAAGGCACGGGCCAAATGATCACACCAGAAAAAATACAACCCACTAGGGAAAAAAGGCCAAGAGAATCATGCAAATATATCAAGTTTTCATTATACAAAAAATAGGTGCGCCAGCGAAGAACTCTGCTGTGCAGGAATATGCTGAGCAAAAAAGGGTGCAAGCAAGAGCTTACAAAGGGGTACAGCGCAATCGGTATACAGTACAAACCTGCACAACTGGTTGGTGCAACCCTATGCATGGTCAGCCTACTCTATAGGGGATGCCAGGCCATTGGCCCCAGCCCTGTCAAGCTATCTACCATCACGTGGGGTCACATGGGCTTATCGTCTCCACGGAACCAAGGTCCAAAATACAATTAAATATGTTATTCTAACAGTGCTACTCTTTGCTACGCAGGGCACCTGGAATAATCATGGAATGGTACAGGGGAGGCTCTAGGTCATTGTGACCCACACACATTTCACTCATCCCAATTGCGTAGTCCGGCGTCCAAGGCTTCCACCCTCGCTTTTGAACTATAATCTATCCCTCCTCGCACCAATCGTTAGAAAATCATGCCATTGTAAAGTACAGATAGGGTGACCATTCTTTTATTTGTTTTATTGTTGTCTGGTTTATGGTTGGTGGATCTTGGGTCAGCTGCTATCTTGGAATTCAGGGATCTTGTGACTTTGCCAGTTATAGGGGCTAAAACTTGCAGTTGGCTGGGTGTGGGTCAGTGGATTGCTTTGGCCTGGTTGTGATAACGCGTACATAGAACAAAACGTACAACAATATGCACACCTTAATTTTGAATAAATGTTGGTAGTGGTGTTCGTAATTTTTGATCAAAATATATCTAGGAAAAATTTGGAAATATTTGAGGTGCGTGGGAGAAAATCTCAACATTGGCATCTGGGTTGGTACATAAACGAAAAAAAGAGGTGGATGTTCCCAAGATGGGGAATCCCATCCACTGCACACTGTCTAAGATCTGTATAAACAGATAAATAGTTTAGCAGTATGGTGTGTATTATATTGGCAATGTTTTAACTAACATTGTCCAATAAAGTCACCATATGAAGTTAATTGGATTAAATTGGTTTGTACCATGTTGATATATTGTAAGTAAATGAACCAAAACAAATTGTTCATAAAAACATCAATGAGTGACAATTATCAAAATTAACACAAGAACTTGAGTTTAATCCATAATTTGATGGCCCAACGCGTTTTGAGAATTCACTATTCATCATGGGCAAAAAGAGATAATTTCATAGTTTCTACAAAAAACAAATTTGAAGAAAACATAATAGTAGAGTATCATGATACATACTACTATGCAACAAAAGCTGTACGTTTGCCAAACAAAGCTTATATGCTGAGAAACCTCTGTATCAATCATTAATAATGTAGTCACTTAATGTGACTTCGGATTGTCTAGCATCAGCCTAATAGTGAATACATTCATTGCATGTAGACCTTGCATTCAAGGTGTGCCTAGAAAATTAGAATACCATTTCTTAAGCTTTGGAGAATATCCTGTATGATAATAGGCAAGTATTAACATGAAACTCTAGGTAAAAAATTGATATATGCTAACCTTGTGTATAGAGTTTTAAATTTCATCAAGAAATACTAATTTCAAAGGAGACGGAAAACGTCTATAGGAGTTGTGGAGAAACCTGGGTTCATCGAAGAAACATGTGGCTTCCTAAAAAAGGTGATGATAAATGAAAAGATGTAAAGAGGTATATGGATAGATAACATGATAGTATCAGACCCTTGAGAGGTTTACACTAATGTAAACACTCATTGTGTCAGTATGGTAGCAAGACAGGAGTGCAAGATGATGATATAACAAGTTGGAGTCATAGTTAAAATTCAGTTACAAGCATCCTAGGCAGAGGTAATCTACATATCTGGTGATCAAATGGTAAAACAACCAAACTGAAAGTAAAATCTAACATGATGTAACAATTTTCTGATATAAGAATATCCAAATACGACTCATAATGTCACAAAGATTCGATCTAATGCTGTTCCATATAAGGATTCACAATCTGCAGGAATTATATACATCTGCACACCCAAGGAGTAATGTCGGAATATTGTTTTATCAGAGCAAAAGTCAATGCAGTGCACCAGTGTGCTCAAAAAAGTTTTTTTAAAGCAATATGTGTATCTAGTCATATACTGTATTGCCTACATGGTAGTAACAAATGTATTTAATGGATGCCATTTCATAAAAAAATGTCTAACATTTTTATAAAAATGGCCCCAAGTACTAGTCCTCATTAATATCTAATGGATTTAATGAGTCCAGGCGATGGATCCAGTATAATTCTCTTTGGGATAATCTCTTTTGAAGGTCTCCTCCTCGTGGAAGTGGATGTAATACCTCAAGTATAACTACCCTTATTTGTGCAACACTGTGATGATGGTCTCGAAAATGTCTGTAGACAGGGGACTTAATGTTTTTAGTTCTGATGTTTGATTTGTGTTCCGTCCATCTTTCTTTGGCCTTCCTTGCCGTTTTGCCCATGTAATATTTACCACAAGGACAACGTAATGCGTAAATGACATTTTTAGAATCACATGTAGCATACTGTTTGAGAGGAATTTTCTTGCCTGTGTTGGCATGTCTGATGTGATCACCCTTGATCACGTTCGAGCAGTGCTGGCAGTTGAGACAGGGAAAAGTCCCATTTTTAGGTTTACTTAGGAGGTTCTGCATGTTTTTCTTTTTGCTTCTCTGCTTTGATTAAACAGTCTCTGAAATTGCTGCCTCTTTTGAAAGCTAACATCGTTGGTTCTGGAAAAAGGGTGTTCAATTGAGGATCTGTTTTGATAAGGTCCCAGTTTTTGTAGAGTATCCGCTTCATTTGAAAGCTTTGGCTGGAATATCTCAGCGTGTGTATTAGACTAGTTTTGACCTGTTTGGTTTTTTGGGTCAAGAGGTCTTCACGACTTTGTGCTTCTGTTCTCAATTGCTTTGTCTAATAGGTCTTCAGGGAAACCCCTTTCCGTGAATCTCGTTTTTAAGATTGCATATTCATCCTGTAGTTTTTCTGTGTCTGAGGTAATCCTTTTAAGTCTGAGGAGTTGAGTGTAGGGTAAATTGTCTTTAAGATGTTTAGGGTGTACTGTCGCTATTTGTGAGACAACAATCCATTCTCTGCATCTTTGGGAGGCACGAATGTGCAACATGAATCTCTGATTTTTCAGCACACGCCTCTTTCCATCGCCGTCAGCATCTCAAGGACATAGCGGTGCAGCATCATTATCAACCTTAGGACACACAGCTCAATCTTAATGACGTTGAACCCATTATCAATGTCGTTTGCCATCTTGGCCAGTTCCCAGCACACTATCTGCAGCCGTTTCGCTTTGACAGCTGCTCATACGCCGGGTAGCAAGAGTGAGACAAAAAAGGTTTCAGCTGAGCCGAACAATCGCTATTCTTCAGGGATTTCCCCAAGCAATGCGGCTGAGTCTTTTGATAGATAGTTTAATGATCTCTTCTTCCTTTGCAGTTGTTCATACTGGCTTTTCCCGGGGAGGATGCAGAATTATGGTGGCAGCACTGGGTTGTGTTCCTTGAATGCAGGAGAAACTATTGGAGCTATGTCAGATACATGTCCCGCTTTCAAGTGTCCTTCTGGGATTGCTAGTAGCGCTTCGTGCAGAGTGGCCAGCAAACAATATGACCAAGCACTGTACTTCTATGATCGGTACATCCTGTGGAACTAATACCTTGGGCTCCCCTGATGCGTGTGGGATTAGTGAACGGACGTGGCAGCTGCCATTTGCTGTTTGCCTTCCTACCACACTCATGTCTCTGTACCAGTTGTTTGACATTTCTGGATGTCGTACATCTTCAATGGCATTGTGCCAAACCTGCAGTAGGCGTCATATTTCGCCCTTCGTACTTTCTGTTTCCTTCTTTTACATAATTCTAAGGATTTTCTAACACCACTTTCACTCCTAGTGTCATCATAAATGCTTAAGTTATGCAAAACACTTTTTACAATAAATGGAAAAAGATGTTCTAATATCACACTAATTTTCTTACTAATATATAAAGGTGCACTTGGTTTGTTATACATGTGAATGTGCTGCTTACTGGTGATATACATATTTACAGTTCTGTTGGTGGTGTTTGTAAATGTGCTTACCGCAAATGTGCCCCCCCTTTTATATGAACTTCCCATCTAAAAGAAGCTCCCCAGTAAATTGTGAGTGCAAACATCAAAATAGCAAACAGTGCTGCACTCAAATGTAATTCACATGTATATGAATAGGAACATCTAGACACATTTTGATAGTTAACAAATTTCCTAGCATAAATAGATGTTTTTGACAATGCTGGTTCCATTGTCTTCTTCCTAAAAGGGTCACAATAATGCATACAAAAGTGCGGAAAAAGAGAGGAGGGAAGGGGAGAGAAGGAGAGAGAGAGAGAGAGAGAGAGAGAGAGAGTCGTTTTATACACTTTCTGTTTTATAACAGGCTTGTGTTATTTCATCTATATTATATATTTGACAATATTTAGTAGTTGTTTACTTTACTATAGGGGCTGGCTGAATAGATAACTGGAACTGAGGTGGGAGAGCAGGGGTGTGGTGAAACACAAGGTGGTTGTGTGCTGGTTGGGGGTGCCCTACACATATCTGAAAGATGTATCCAATGGTGGAGCCTCTTTACTTTTACAGCAAGAGGGGTTGAGAAAATGACCTTATATGGGCTATTAAAGTTAGGGTTGTTCCATTTTCAGACAAACTATGCACGTAGATCATTTCCCCAGGCAGGAGTGGCTGGGTAGGCTAGAAGCTTACCACTGCTGTGTGTATGGTGCCTGTTGTGTCTTCTGTTTGGGGCAGGGCAATTTGTTGTGAGATCCATTTAATTGCACGTGTTAGGATTGTCAGATACTCTTTAAATTCCTCACCTAGGACCACTGCTACCTAATGGGAATCTGATGCTCTCCTGACAGGAGAGATGGGAGTGTTTATGTACTGACCGGTTACCACCTCATAGTGTGCTAGATGGTGTTCTTTGCTAGGTTGTGTGCGCAAACTGAAAAGGGCCAAGGGCAAGAAGTGCACCAAGTTATTTTTCAATGTGGTGCAAAGTATAGATAGTCTGGTTTGCTTTTGAGCAGACCGTTGATGCATTCCAAACCGCCATTGGCTTGGTGGTGGTAAATTGAACACATCTGTGGCTTAATGAGAAGTAGTGCTATGATCTCTTTAAAGTGTTCATTGAAAAAATGTGTGACGTTATCATACCATAACACATCGCACACACCCTATTGGGGAAAAACTTCATGGACAAGGAATTTAGAAGCACATTTGGCATCTGGGTGTGCACAAGGACCTGCCTCGACCCACTGTGAGAAGGGACAACCCACAACAATCAAGTACCATGAACCATTGCATCTTTTTCCATTAACGCTGGAACATGGACATGTACTAAGGAACAGGTTCCTCCCCAGTCCTTGGCCAGCTTCATTTAGGCTCTAGACCCATAAGGCCAATATCGATACATCAGGGCGGCTGTCTCTGCTCCCATTCCAGTAACATCAACTGTAGTCTTACAGCCTCTGTAACTTCCCACAGAATTCTTTCCTTCTCTTTTAAAGCAAAATATTGCATTTGCCAATGGGATTACAATCATAGGACCTGATTCATCTCCGACCCACGTCAGCAGTTTGACATACTTAACACATGACTTCAAAAATGCATTTTTCTCTTTCTGTACATCTCGTATATATTCATTCTTCAGTAAGTGAGCTGTACAGGACATCAGCCCTTCTTCCCATCCCTTCTTGATTTTCACTTTTCCATAGACTAGCAGCTGAGATTGTTTCCAGCATCCAGGCATCCAAGGTATTTCTGTTTCTCAGCACAGTTCAGTCTCTTCATCTCTGCAATGACTACCTCTTCTTGTCCTGTCGCAGGATACGTAAGCATCTAGCTTTTCCATGCAGGATCTTTTTCCATCTGTGTAGTCTTGATATAATCAGCCCAGTATGGAAACAACCATTTCCGTTCCCCGTTGCAGAGAGGCCCAACTTCCTTGAAACTGTCCGTTGGTCATACATGCAGTAGGATGAACGAGACAGCTGGCATTGTGCTCGGGAATTTCTCTAGAGATTACATTTTGTGTGATGTCCATGGCATATAGCATGAGAGTGCAGATGTAGCAGCTCTCCTTAGATGTTCTCTCTCTCACCTTTTTTCATGTGCCGATACCACATGTTATTACCCAGGTGTGCTGAGCTATCTATATAAGTGTTTATCCCATCATTGTCTTCCTCCATGCTTCTCCTTTGTCTCCGTAACAGAATGGTTACAGCCCATGGAAACAACTCTAAAGCAGCTTTAGTATGGGAAGACAACACAGGCGGTTTTGGCTCATTGGTAATGGGCAAATAAACAATAGTTCCTGGAGTGGGGAGGATTAAAGATACATCTGCCTTATTTGGATCAATTAAATAAAAAAGGAGAATCAGGAGAAACAGAAAGACACCAAGCATAATTGTACATATGTATATCACGAACTAACAGATGAATCCCCACCATTTGTGCCATTCTGGTATTGGTTGGGCTTGCTCATTACCTAAAATCATACCGGCTTCAACATTCCTAATTTTTGCTTCAATTTTTAAGGAAAAAACACTTTTACTCCGGCAGCTGTAATAAATCTGGCAACTGCAATATTTCCTCTACTACTGCTACAAGCAGCCTTCTGATTACAGGGCCATTCTTAGGATCATATAAAAAGGTGTGAATAGCAATCTCTCTTCTGACAAGAGCAGGATGAGCTTGAAGGATAAACACAAAAATAGCAAGAACAAGTCTGTGAGCATCTCCGTTGGTTAAGACCATAGATTCAACCAAATAGAAACTCAGTGATTTACAATTGTCAAATTCAAATTCTTAATTAGGCATATTTGTGACATAACAATAGCTTTCTAAAGTTCAATTTTCAAACAACTCCTGTGACTCTCGGCAGGGTTTGGCCGCCTGCTATAATATCTATAAGGAGTGTCAAAGGTGAGTCACAGTCCAAATGCAAATCTGCATTTATCAGCTAGTAGCTTTATCATCCTTCTTCCTCGTCATTGTTCGAGTCTGCACACTCTGAAATTCTTCTTCTTGTCTTGCTTCTGGATTGGCAACAGTGGGAGGTACGGTCTCGCCTCTATACGGTTTAGTGTCATTTGAATGAAGCCAAGCTCGCCTGCCTTGAACTTTAACTGATGATGGGGTTATGTTTTCAACGATAAAAGGGCCATGAAATCGTGGCTCATGCCACTTACGGGTAAAACTTCTGATAAATATTGTGTCACCAATAAACAGTTTAGGTGCTGAAAATAATTCAGTTGATCCGGTTGCTGAATGGTTTTCATCTGTGTTCTGAGACTGACCCCCTTGGCGCCTGAGTTGATCTGAAATGAGAGAGATGCTAGACGTCAAACATGTAAAATATTAATTTCATTAATTTCCTAACATTTTTTCTGTCCTCTGGGTATCACTTCTACTCCTCGATGGAGGTGCAACAGGCCTTCTCATTCACCTCCCTGTTACTAGTTTGTGGGGGTTGAGGTGATGGTCCGATCAAGGCTGATTCCTAAGGGCATATAAATCTAAGGGCAGGCAGTAAAGCCATCCCTTTTTCAGTGTCAGTTTTATCTTGGCAATCCTTTCTTTAAGGATGCTGTTGAGATCCTCACATATTCTGTTTGCTTGTGGGTGATAAGCAGAAGAAAATGTATGCTTATTATTCAATAAAAGCCCTATCTGATCAAATACTTCATTGACAAAATGTGTCCCATTATCGGATCTCATCACTTCACACACACCCCATCTTCAAAGGACTTTGCGCACTAGAAACGTTGCTTCGCAAGTGGCATCAGGGTGTGTACACAAACCTGCCTCGATCCACCTGGAGAAGGGACACACCACCACTATCAGATAGCAGTATCCACTACACACCTCATGTCAACATAATCAATATGCAAATGCTGAAAAGGACCGTTGAGAAATAACTCCTCCAATCGTTCACAGTGTATGGCCAGTGGTAAACTTTTGACATACGATGCAGTTTACTACATAAAATGCAACGTGTTCTAACAAGTTTGGAATAAACCAGTCTTCTGCAATTGTTGCAGCAAGATGTTCGCAAGTAACATGCACAGGGTAATGCAGCTATTCAAGCGCAACCTTCAATAATGCTACTGCATCACCGGCTTTCCAGTGCTCTCCTGTCGCCATAATGCTTATGTGTCTGGTAAGGAACACCCATTTGCTTCCATAATTCCTGCTCTTCTTGAGGTGCGCTTCCTTGAACCTCCATTAACTGGGCCATCAGTCATTTATGAAACCCTTCTTGCACCACCATAACTGTGACTACTTTCTCTTTGACATTCAGTGTATCAAAACTTGAAATATCTGGAAAATATGCAACCCGATTGGCTTCTGCATCTGTGGCTTCGTTCCCGCAAGAAATAAAATCTATTCTCTTAGTATGCGCTGCGCATTTAAATATCGATATCGCTACTGGGAGTTGAAGTGCCTTAATAAGCCTGTCCAATAAGGATGGGTGCTGCCACCGGCTCATAGGTAGCCACTCCTTTTCCAATGTGCTAGCCCTGCATGTACAGTTGACATCACATAGGTGGAGTCACTGTACTCCGTCACTTCCTGCCCTTTGTGTTTCTCAAGCTCGACAATGTGCACTACCAATTCTGCTGTTTGCACTGAAAAGTGAGACGGTAGTCTTGCACTTGCTTCAATTACAAACTCGCCATTTGCTCTGTGCCTCACTACAGCTGTGCCAGAATGCCCTTCTCTACTAGCTTGATATATTTTTGAAGAACCATCAATAAAGAGAATTTCCCCTCCTTGCAATGTGTTCTCTTTTACACAAGGTATAACATCATAAAGTTCAACATAATTCGCACAATCATGCACATGGTCAACCTCTGTCACTGGCTCTGGTGTAAACGTGGCAGGATCCACTATTTTACACCTGACAATTTTGATCGTTGGGTTCGAAATTATTAATTCATAGGCAGAAGTTCTCTTGAAAGAACAAAGAAATTTCGAGGCTGAATACCACAAATGAAATACACAAATCACGGGCTAAAAAGATACAAGTATCTTTTATAACTGTACAGTTTACAAAGCAAAACAGATAGCAATCTGGCCCCCAACACCTCGCAGTGTGTACCAGCCGACACAGTGAGGAGAGAGAGGTGCTGGACATCTGAATACTAGCATTTTTATACATTTCCTATGATATTGTCCAGCCTCTCTTCATGTTAATAATTCGTGGTCTAGAGTTTGTGCCTAGTTCACATACAGATTTTACAATATTATGCGAAGGATTACATGAATTTACATTTCCATGACAATACAATGGTGGTATAGGTTCTCCGATATGCGGTAAGCCTTGTTTCAAGAATCTCTCACAATGTAATTCAGTTAAAACATACGATCATCGTTTGCTCTTCATTGTTTCAGTGTTTATACAAGGATGAGGCTTGTTAGCGCAGAAAACACTCGAATAGCAGTTCATATGAAGCACAAGGTTTCTGCGCTTTGCTTAAGCAGTCGGCTTGCAGACAACCTAAACATTAACAGAACTCAAAGGTCGGAAGACTTGGCTGCAAGTCGAAAACATAGTCCACCATTTTAGAACATAGAATACGAGTGAAAATGAAAATGGCAGATGAATCTTAAAATGGCGGTGAAGTTAAACCAAAAATCGGAACTTTGCAACGTGGTTTTACCTGTAGCGCCAATGGGTTTAGGCCAATATAAAGAATAAGGAAGCACTACATAATTACAGTTTAACAAACCCTCCTTTTGGCCTAAGCCAAAAGCTTTACTAAAAATATTCGCTTTGCTTGTAACTCCAATTTCAATATCCGTACATCCTGAATCACATTCATCTGATATATCGATCGCCATTAGATCATTGACAGTAATATCCTCCATTACAAAAACCTTGGTCATATTCTCGGGTGTGTGTATTTTCGGTCCTAATGTTCCTACAGCTTGCGCACAACATCGTCCCAACATCGGACATATGGCAGGAAGACATTGTATGCAACAACAAGAGAACAACAGAACACCAAGGATTACCACTAAGGCTGAGAAGAGTTTCCAGCCCCAAGACCTTAAAGAGGCCCACACCCAAGCCCTAAAATCCCAATTTCCCTTGGGAACATGTCCATCTGTACTTAGGTGTTACGCTCACCTGATATCCCCGGGGGCATCTGGAAGGCTCTGAGATCTGAAACCCTGGATGCGTAGTTGCCCAGTGCTGAATAATGAATCTGCAATTACAGAAGGGAGGATTTGTGATAACTGACTCCGATGGGTGAATCTCCCACCTCCCTCTGACCGGTTCCCTTCCCACTGGGTTCTTTTCTCACCTTAGTTATTTGTAGGGTGAGCTATCTGTCCAGCGTTTCTTGTGCAGGGGCGCTTGACGTTTGTTGGCAAGCTGCCCGAGTTGCTTCACTGGTGCAGTATGCCTTCCTTGGGCCCAGGCCTGCTGTGACCTCGAATCTGCTGGTAGGCAGGTAGGATTATTAATTGTAAATCTTTGTTCTGTTTATGGTGGGAATTCGTTAATGTCTTTATCTCCTTCTTTTCGGGTGCAACGGTCTTGATGCTGGCGTCCCGGATAGAGAGGCACCTTTCCAGGTAAGAGAAAGCGCGAAGCGCTGTGCCTTTATTGTCTTTTGAAGCTAACCTGTGTTTTCTTCTTCTTCTCCTCACAGGCCACTATGGTGCTGCAAGTGGATGAGAGCATGATGAAAAACAGGCCCCCGGAATCCGTTAAGGTAATACAGCGCTGTGCGGTTGTTTAATATTGAAAGTGAACCTGAATATGTCTCTTTTCTTTTGCAGATGTTGCTGTGGTGCTCTGGATGGAAGCGTGGCGTAGCGCGATGGAATTAAGGTAAGATTGATGCAATTCAATGTTTTGGAAGCGCACGTTCTAATATTGTTTTTCCCTTTCTCGTTATTGCAGGTCGCAATGTTCGAACAGCAGCTGTGGTAGCAGTTCGCCGGAAGTCCTTAAGCTAGTACTCACAGGTGAATGATGTTTCTTCTTCTCCCGGTTTCCACAGATTGCAGCCCAGCTGAGATGCTGAGTGCTGGATGGTGTTTCCTAAGGTAAGACAGAATAATCTTGTTCTTGTTCTTGCAGGATTACAGGAAGATGCTGAAGACCAGGAGCTGGACACGGTGAGCGTCACGCTGCTGGTTGCAGAATAACACGAAGCGTGTTCTGCAGTCAGAGTGTGGTTTATATAGCCCAGGTAAAGTAGGCCAGGGAAAGTAGTTCCAGGCCTGTCACACCAAAAACACTAGACTGCATGGCTTGGTTCTTAGAACTAGACTGTGTGGGTGCTTCCATGTTGGATTTAAAGGCCCATGTATATAAATGGGACCTAGTTTGAACAGCCCTTCCTTCCTACATATGAGCCTGGTACCAAAGGCGCCAGGACTGGCTTCAGGAGCCCTTTTTCAGCGGTTTTAAGGCCCTGAGGGTTCTGGTGGGAGCCTGCTTGTGGCACAACTTGTGTCCCCTCACAGTGATCATGACAGCACTCCCCTACAAGCCCCCTCTCATGGTATCCTTCCTGTCCAGTCCGGGTTTGGTGGGGTTATCCAGCTGAAACCTCTTAATCAGACGTGGTGCGTGAATATGTTCACTTGGTTCCCAAGTTCTGTCTTGAGGCCGTACCCTTTCCAGTCCACTAAATAGTATAGCTTAGATCTGGTATGTTTCGAATCCAGGATGTTTTTAACTTCAAATTCAAACTCTCCATCAACTAGCACAGGTTTTGGTGGTGTTAAGACTCGGGTTCCTGGTTGTACAGGTTTTACAAGTGACACATGGAACACCGAATAAATTTGCATTCTTGGTGGTAAGGCTAACGTGATGGCCACTGGATTTATCACCGATTCAATGGTATAGGGTCCTAGATATCTTGGACGAATTATCCAGGTGCCTTTTATGGGCACATATTTTGATGCCAACCAGACTTCGTTTCCAACTTGGTAATCGGAAGTTTTCTTTCGATGCCGATCCGAGAATTTTTTTTGTCTGTCTTTGGCTTGCAGTGAATGTTAATTTGCCCTTTTGAAGGCTTGGGTTATGCGTGTGTGTAGAGTCTTTACCGCTGGCATTTCCAAGGTCGTGGGGGAGTCTAGTTCAGAGGTACGTGGATGTCTTCCGTATATATTGTGTAGAACAGGCTTTGTCCTGTGCTGCTGTGTATGGAGTTATTGTATGCGTATTCCGCTATCCATAACAAGTATTTCCAATTCTCTTCCACTTGATGCAGCATGCAACGTAGAAACTGTTCTAATGTCTGGTTTGTTCTTTCAGTTTGAGCATCCGTTTGGGGGTGATGGCTAGTGGATAATCGAACATCGATTTGTGCCATGGTACAACATTTCCTCCAGACGTTGGATACAAATTGGCTTCCACGATCTGAGATTAGGACTGAGGGGAAACCATGCAGTTTTATAATCTGTTCAAGAAATGCTTTTGCCAGACCGGTAGCGTTAGGAAGTCCTTACAATGGAATAAAATGTGCCATTTTAGAGAACAGGTCTACAACCACCCGAATGGTATTAAAGGAGGTAAGTCTGTAATAAAATCAAGAGAAAGAGTATTCCAGGGACCCGGTGGAATATCCAGTGGCTGTAGGAGGCCAGCTGGTTTCTGTTTTTGTGATTTATTCTGTGCACATATCCCACAGGATAGAACAAATCGAGCAATGTCCTTACGCCAGGTTGGCCACCAATAATTCCGTTTAACCTTGGCTAGAGTCTTAGCAATTCCGGGATGGCCTTCAGGGAATCGTGATAACCAGACATGACCAATTCTTGCAGATATTTACTTGGTAGATATAGTCGTTCCCTGAAGTAGGGTAATCCATCCAGAACTGTGTGATGTTCATTTTGGGAATTCCATTTCTGCAAGATCTCGGGGTTCATTAAGGTTTGAATCTTATCTTGAAGTCCACTCAGAGTCAATGTGGTGGTGAGTCCCAGTAATTTATCACTTGGGATGATGGCAACAGAGTCCAGGGTACTGTTTGTTTTCTCTTCAACACCCATACGAGACAAGGCATCGGCCTTCCCATTCCGAACTCCCGGTCTGTATGTTATTACGTAATTGTATTCTGCGAAGAATAGAGCCCACCGCAACTGTTGTGACGATTGGGCTTTTGCTGACTTTAGGTATTGAAGGTTTCAGTGATCTGTGATTACTGTGGTGGTATGACTGGAACCTAATAGATACTGCCGCCAGGCTTTGAAGGATGTTTTTATTGCCAACAATTCTTTGTCTGTAATTGCATAGTTAAGTTCTAGTGGTGAGAATTTACGTGACCAAAAGACCACAGGATGTAATTGGCCTGTCTCTGGATCTCTTTGAGAGAGAACTGCTCCCATAGCTACGCTGGAAGCATCAGTTTCATAGGGGAGATCAGGGCGAGGATGTTGTAAAATTGGCACATAGCTAAATCTTTTCTTGAGTTCTTGAAAAGCCTGTTCCGCCTCTTCAGTCTATTGGAATTTTTTGTTGTTTTTTCTCAGTAACAATGTGATTGGGTGGACTATCCGTGAGAAATCTAGAATAAATCAGCGATAAAAATTCACAAAGCTGAGCATGCTTTGGGTTCCTTTAAGTGAAGAAGGTATCCGCCAATTAAGGATGGCATCTACTTTGTGTAAATCCTTCTTGACTCCCTTTGGCAAGAGAACAAAACCGAGGAACTCAACTTCGGTGACATGGAAGGAGAATTTCTCGAGTTTAGCGTACAGTTTGTGCTGGTGAAGTTTTGCAAGGAGTGAGCAAACATGTTCCACGGGCTCTCTTTCAGAGGGGGAATACACCAGGATATGGTCAATATAGACCAGGGCACAGACATTGATGAATTCCCGTAATACATCATTCATGAAGTATTGGAATGCTGCGGGAGCGTTGCACAGCCCGAAAGGCATTACCTGATATTCGTACACGGCATACTTGGTGCGAAACGCGGTTTTCCATTCATCCCCTTTCTTAACACGTACATGGTGGTATGCTCCTCTGAGGTCTAGTTTGGTGTAGATTCGGGCATCCTTGACTGGGTCCAACAGTTCCAGGATAAGGGGCAAAGGGTCGCGTTTTTTTACTGTGATTTGATTTAGTGCGCAGTAATCGATGCAAGTCCTCAAATCTCCTTCCTTCTTGGCTACGAAGAATAAGGGAGAGGCTGAAGGTGACTTTGACGGGCGGATAAACCCATTAGCCAGGCATTGATCCAGATAGGACTTCGAGTGGAGATTTTCAGTTTCCGTAAATGCATAAATTCAACCACAAGGAACCTGTGCGCCAGGTATCAGGTTGATCTGACAGTCATAGGGCCTATGTGGCGGTAATGTGTTAGCCTTTTCCTTCTGATAAACATCTTGATAATCCTGATATTCTTTTGGTAAGGTGTCCATTGGTTCCGTGATCCCCGATGCTATTCCTTGAACAGATTTCAGGTTTGGCTGTGGTGTAAATTTCAGGTAGCAATGGTGGGCGCATTCGTCGGAAAAGGTTAGTCTCATTGCACGCCAGTCTATGTGAGGATTGTGAGTTATTAACCATGGCATCCCTAAAATCAACCGGAAATGAGGGGCTTTGATGAGGTCGAAGGTGATTGCTTCTTGATGTCCATCCTGACACAGAAGGGTTAATTCTGTTGAGCATTGCGTTACTGGTCCCGAAGCAATTTCTGTACCGTCAACAGTAGTTACCTTTTCAGTTGTTGGTTTTGTGCATAAGGGAAGTCCCATTTCTGTTGCCAGATCTCGATCTATGTAATTACCAACTGCTCCGCTGTCTATATATGCCTCTATGGCATGCATTCATGATGGTCGTTGGTGATTGATCAAGGTTACTGGTAAGGTGAAATGTTAGGTCTGTGACTCATCCTTCTCGCTCGACAAGTGGACCTCTACGCTTGCCTGGCCTGGTAGTTTTCCGATTCCTTTCCATCATCTTCTTTCTCTGTAGCGCCTACCACCTTCCTTGGAGGTTTCACTGGGCATTCTTTGAGGTAGTGACCCAATTTACCACAGTATAGGCATAACTGTAGCTGTCTCCTCTTGTCTCCTTCAACCTTGGTTAAGGGGGTCGTACTTCTCCAATCTGCATGGGTTCTGTGGTATTTTCTGATGGACGCTGAAAATTATCTTTTGAACGTACGTACATGGCACGATTTTCAAGTCTACTTCGGTCTGTTCTTCGATCCTGTAATCTGTGGTCCAACTGAACTACCAGGTTGATAAACTCTGCACAGTCTTTAGGTGGGTCTACCACTTGAGCAAGGACATCCTTCAGGTCTCTTCGTAGGCCCCGATGAAACAACATGGTTCTTTTATCTTCTGGCCACCCCACTTCTAAAACCAGTCTATTAAAGGTGGCAATGTAAGTCAACAAATCTTGATTCCCTTGGCGGAGGGACCGGTGTTAGTTAACAAGAGCTTGTCCATGCAAGTGTCGAGCAAATAACTTTTCCATCTCCTGTTGAAAACCCCTGAAGTTCTGCAGTAAAGGGTCATCCCGGCTCACTAAAGGTACCGACCAGTCTGCGGCACTTCCACTCAAATATGATAACACAAAGGCCACCCTCGCCTGGTCGTTTGGGAAAGTCCCAGGTCTACAAAGAAAATGAAGGTGGCACTGGTTCATGAATGTTGCATGCATTCTGGGGTCTCCATTAAAACGTTCTGGTGGTGCCAGGGGTCCTGCTCCCGGCAACCTTATCTGTACTGGATTGGCTGATGATGGTGTAGTGACGGATGGGGCGAATCCGGGCAATGGAACCTGCCCTGCTTGTGTTTGTAGTAGCTGTTTGCTTAGTTCATCAGTACGGTCTTTTGTGACTATTAACTCTCATCTTAAGGCATTGGTTTCCTACCGGGCTGCGTGTACCTCAGCGTGTAATTGTCCCAAAAGCTAGGCTAACTCATCAGTTTCAGATGTCTCCATGACGCCCAGGTGAATAAGGTTTAAAGGATTCGTGTTCTGTTACGCTCACCTGATATCCCCGGGGGCGTCTGGAAGGCTCTGAGATCTGGAACCCTGGATGCGTAGTTGCCCACTACTAAATAATGAATCTGCAATTACAGAAGGGAGGATTTGTGATAACTGTCTCTAATGGGTGAATCTCCCACCTCCCTCTGACCGATTCCCTTCCCAATGGGTTCTTTTCTCACCTTAGTTATTTGTAGGGTGAGCTATCCGTCCTGCTTAGGCTGTGAGACCTCATCCCTTGCCTCTTTTCTTTGCCACGCTACCACCATGGGGTTATAGTCGCTCTCTGGTCATTCTACAATTTCAAAGGATTTTACTTTATTAAATGAAAGTGCTTCTACTACTGCATAATCTATAGTGGATTTTCTGCCACCTGACTCAAATTGGAATTTGCCGTTCAGCTCAGCAAGTAGAAGAGATTGCATCAAGTGTGCAATCACATTTCCCCTTGCGTCCTTTGAGCAATTATTTTAATTCGTTTTTGGAATCCCCTGACAATCTTCAACCGATATTGCATCAGCCAATGCCCCCTGCGTTGTCCCCAGCTTTGCATTCAGGTTCTCTATTAATAACAGGGTTCCCGCCAGCACCAAATCAATCACAGATTTTATGGGGCATTCTTTCCCAAACATTCTTGCCTCCTGGGTTTTTGGCGGGATGTAAACATTTAAAATGGATAGGCTCTGATTTTCCTTTTTAGTTGCTGCGCCAAGGCCAATATATAGGGCATACTCATTTGCCTACCTGGACTTTACCACCAGCCCTATCAATTACTTTCGAATCATCATTGCTAATCGTTTTCTCCAACTACCATTCTGTGATTTGCATGCATTTACTGCAAAGATATCGAACACAGAGAAGAGTTACTCCAGCAGACTTGGATTCTCTAGCCAGGTTTCCTTGAGGCATATTATATCGTATGCACCTCACCACTGAATCCACCCCACAGCATGGGCCTTGTTTTGTACCCCTGCTACATTCCAGCTGATTATCCTCAGCTGATTTTCCTTACCTACTTTGTCTTCTGCCCTTTTTATGTATGGGATCTCTTGTGTCATTAGCATTGGCCCCGGCTCAGACATTCCCCCATTACCCGCCCCTGCATGACCTTAGGGTTGGCTTGGGCGTACGTGGTGCATGCAGCAGTATACCATCTCTGATGCCTTGGGGCCTGACCAGGGTTCTCTCCAATTCCCTCCTAGATCGGTCTAACAGGGAAGCTTTGGTACCCACCACTTGTTGCCTAATGCAGGGATCCTCCATTTTACCTTGCGTTTCAGGGGGACCATTTAACGTACTGTACCACGTATCATGAATTTGGCATACTTTGGCTTGGTTATCCTCATTTACCATTATCCCTCTATAGTGCTAGGGCTTCCTTGCAATTTAATATGCACATTCTAATGAAAGGGTTTCAGAAACAGAGGCGAATACTACACCCTCTGCAATACATGCAGTCAGACAGTATCCTTTCAGCAGATAAGGTTGTACATGGATATCATTTACATCAAATATTACGTACAGTTCTTTCACTATGGTTCTTTTGTATGAGTTCTTATTAACGTATGTTCTTCCCTTGAACGTTCATACCAAATTCATCTTTCTCCATCCCTCTAGGGGGTCGGCCTTTGCACCTTCCTGCTCTGATGGAACTCCCTTATACTTTCTGTGCTCCACCACTGGTTGCCTTGTGTCGTTTTTTTTCGGGCATTCCTGTCATTGTAATAGTTCATCCACCTCTTTCCTCTGGTCTTTACAAGGCACTTCATGGCCATAGACTTTTTTCCAGTGTATCTCTCTCACCTCTTTTACAGGTATTTGCCCTTCCGGATGGTACTGCCTTAGTTCTGAATGCAGGTGGGGGGGCTATCTTACCACCCCAATCGCATCTCATTTACGTTTGCTCCTGCTCTTGTTTAAGGCCGCCTGCTGCAGCTTCCTGCCACCAATCTGTATTCCCTTTAGAACTATGTCGGTTTCAAGTGCGGCATCCTTATGCATTACAGAAGACCTATTTTCCTTTGCATTTGCAGCCTCATGATGACCTGCCTTATCAGTTGTCAGATTCTCCTTGATACCAACACACTGGAATAGGATGGCCCGGTCGTTCTTCCTCTGCTCTGACAGGACCAGGATGTCCCCTTTTAATGACCTAAACATACTGTCTAATCTTGCTTCCCACGCCATAAATGATCCGGGAAGCACTCACTCTGCTTCCCTATTATCATCCTGGTTATAGTCGGAAGCAACAGAGTCAGTGGGGCGGATTCCCACTGGAGCGCCGAATGGCATGGAGTGTGAACCTAGTTGCTCGGCGTGCAGGCTGGAGTGAGCCGGGATCTGGAGTGGGGGGTAATGGGATTACCTGCAGTGCTGGATGGCCCTGGAGTGCCGGATGGAGAGGCTGCTCCCTGGAGTGCCGGTATCGGTGGATGGAGCGGATGCTCCTTGGAGTGCCAGGATTGGGGGATGGCAGAAGTGCCTTTGATGTTTTTGCCATGTTTTATCCTCGCAGCCATTTGTTGTGGTCCTGATAACCGAACCACAGATGAGTGGATGAACAGAGCAGAGCTCTGGGAACAGGCTAGGGGGAGGACCAAAAAGGAGACAGTGCCAAATAGAATAGGGCCTTCTTTATTCACTCTCTCTGCAGAATTCTGTCAGGGCTCTAGTAGCCCCGCCTCTTCCTCCCTTGTTCACCGTGCAGTGTCCTTCCTCATGGACTTTAGGGTAGTCCCTCATTTAAGATGTTTGCTCTATGGCTTTCCATTGTCCATTCCCTCTATGGCTTTCCATTGTACATTCCCTCTACACGTGTTTCCCCATCCTTTCAGGTGGTTCCTCAGGAGGGATTCAAATTACTTTCAAATTATTGATTGTGTATTTTACCGCTGTGAGGACAAGAATTTATGTCATTATAGTATTTTGTGAGGGTCCGTGTATAAGTACTTAATGATACTCATGAATTCTATGTGGCATATACTTACATTTGTCAATACTTTTAGTTAGTTCAATTTAGTTAGATTCATATGACATAGGGCTAACAGAAGCAACAACATTAAAACCAAAATCCAAAATGTATACCACAAACATCAATGGACAATGCGATTGACATTTTTTTTATTAGCTATACAGCAAGTTTTAAGAAAGAACTACACATCTAAGAAAGAAAGAAAGAGGTGCAAACATAATTTGAATGCTAAAGAAAGAAATGCCATTTATGATCTAAGCAACAATGATGAAATAACACTGAAAGAGGCTGATAAAGGAGGCAAAATAGTGTTATTGAAAACCACAGACTACATATAAATGGCAGAAACTAATCTGATTGATAAAACATGTTATGAAAAGCTAAAGGAGAACCCCTTGCCAAACATCATGGAAGAATGGAATATCATGAGTACCCACTGATATGAAAATGGATTGTTCACGGATGATGAGCATGACTACTTGAAAAATAAACACTGGTACTTGCAACAATCTATCTCTTACTCAAAATACATAAAAAATACAATCAAATACCTTCAAGCAGACTGATCATCAATGGAATTGGATCAGTGAGTGAACGAATCTCAGCCTACATAGACCAACATCTGCAACCCCTGGCAGCAAGTCTAGCCTCATATGTGCAAGACACGAAACACATCATACAACAACTTGAACTTATTGAATGGTAAGAGGAGTAAAGATTGGTTGCTTTTGACGTCACCTCACTATATACAAGTATATTACACCTTAAAGGAGTAGAAATAGCTAACTACTTTCTAAAAGCAAGATCAATTTCATACTTGGAGCAAAACAATATGATTCTTGAAATGGTGAACTTTGTATTAAACAACAATGTCTTTCTATTTAACAATACAATATGCAAACAACGCCAAGGAACTGCAATGGGGGCAAAATGTGCCCCCCATTCGAACCTGTACATGGGGAACTTTGGCCTTAAACATGCATGGCAACATCAGGCCTTCATCAAAGAAAATAGCATTGTATTTTGGGGGAGATACATAGATGACATTTTGGTCATCTGGAAAGGAAGTCAAAAGTCTTTACAAGAATTCTACATGTTTCTGAACAATAATGATTACAACCGCAAACTAAAGATGGAGGAGAGCACTAACCGAATTCACTTCCTAGATCTGGAACTGTATATGGATAATTTATTTGTTTGTTTGTAATTCGTCGGTAGCGTGCAGGCATCAGGGCACAGAGAGACAAATTAGAGTTAGGCAGAACGCTAGGTGGGAACTAGGGGTGGCACATTATTTGAAGAGATGAATCTTCAGGTTTTTCCTAAAAATTAACAGGTTAGGCTCGGCTCTCAAAGTACCTGGAAGATTGTTCCACTGCTGAGCTGCACGGACCGGAAAAGATTTCCCGGCACCGTAGTTTGGGATGCCTGGGGTATCTGTAGCTTGCCAGATGTTTGAGATCTTAGAGCCCTATTAGGGATGTATCATGTGAATTTGGTTTTAAGGTAGGATGGAGCCACTCCGTACAAACATCTGTGCACTAGAGTCATGGACTTAAAGAGGATTCTCTCCTCAACTCTAAGCCAGTGGAAAGATCTTCTAGCCTCCGTCACATGACTTCTATCAATCCCTTTTACTACCCGGACTGCATTGTTCTCCATTATCTGGCATTTACTGATGCATTTTTTGGAGGCTCCCAGCAGCAATTAATTACCATAGTCCAAACGTGCCAGTATAATGGCCCTGGCTATTGTGGCCACATTATTTTCTGTCAGAAAAGGGCGTATAGTTTCAATAGCCTAATATAGTATGCATTGTTTTTAGGTAGTTTGCCTGGGATTCTGATCCCAAGGACGCCTCTAGCACCATCCCAAGCGTTTTTACATGGGAGACCACCTTAATGCATGAGTCTTTAATGGTAAACTCTTCAAATTCTTTGCCGAGCTTAGCCCTTGCTTGACCAGAGCCGAAAATCATAAGCTCAGTTTTTTTACTGTTCAAGCACATCCAATTATCTTCCATCCATTTGTCTATCAGATTGTAGATGGTTATAATCGTTTCCTTATCTAGTTGGTATTCTCCCTCAAGCTCAAACACTAACTGTGTATCATCGGTGTAGTTAGTAAATACTAGGGCCCTGTGGTACACCAGCACTTATAGGGGTAGGTGATGAGAACTTCTCTTCCCAGTGTATTATGGCTACACGGTCTGTAGGGAAGGATGCTAACCATGCCAAGGCTGCCTTGAAACATCCTGCTGTTTTCTCCAGAACTGCTTGTAACAAAGTGTGATCAACAAGGTCAAAGGCAGCACTTAGATCCAAGAGCATTAGGATCCCTGTTTTGCCCTGGTCTACTATAGAAAGCATGCATGTTTGGAGATCCAACATTGTAGTTTCCGTGCTGTGGGCAGCACGGAAACCCGACTGTTGCTCATGCAGGATATTGTTGGCTTCCACGCGTGCCTGCAATTGTCCTGTGGCGATTTTGTCCATGATTTTTTGTAAAAAATTGGTGTTAGTGATGGGGCGCCTGTTGTTGGGGCCTTTAGGATCCAGGCCTGTTTTTTTTTAACAGTGATGTAATGGTCACCTATTTTATGGCTGTAGGAATCTTACCATCATGGAAGGATGTGTTGATTATCTTGGATAGCACTGGTGCAAACAGTTCTTTGTTTTCCACAATAATTTTGGGGGGATTAGATTTTCAGGCGCAAGAGGATGGTTTCATCCTGGCTAGCACATTCACCATTTCAGCCTCGGAAATTGGTTGAAAATTAAAGTTCTCCAATTCATAGGGCTGTCTTTGGAAAGATGCAAATCCTTAGCGGTTTTTCTGGCCAGAGTGAAGGCTTCTCTGGCTTTTTGAGTTTTGTTTTCAAAACCTTTTTTTACGATTTCACAGTCCTCCTCCGTTGGAATATATTGGGGGGGGGGACATGGATTTCGGTTTCTCATTAGATTTAAGGATATCAAAAAGTTTACTGGCAGCATTAGATGTGGCCTCAATCAACTTATTGTAGTGTTCAGCTTTGCATTTTAATGCAGTTTCTATACTTGACATTCACCTGATTCCATTGCTCCTTGGATTCAGGTGAGAGATTTTTTTGCCAGATTCTTTTTAGTCGTTGTTTCTCTATCTTAAGGTCCTGAAGTGTGCTGTTAAACCAGCTTTGATAATAACAAAATACAATCAACACTATACATCAAACCAACGTCTGGAAACAGTATTCTACACGCTGAAAGCAATCATCCGCAACACATTATCAAAAACATACCGTATGGAGAATTCCTGAGGATTAAAAGAAATTGCACACAGGAAAATGAAATGATCAAACATGTAGATACAGCAACCATCAAACCATTTGAGCAAGAGGATATGGCAAACAACAACCCAGGCAAGCATCTAACAAAACCAAGTCACTGACAAGAAATTAATTATTATAGAATAAACCAAAAGACAAAAAGAGAAAATCCAAAGAAGCAATAAGATTCATCACATCATATAGCTCGGACAACATCATCCTGAGAAGAATTCTGAAAAAAACATTGGTCTATATTAAAACTTGACACAGGCTTGATAGATTACATCACATACCGAAAAGCTAAAAAACTGAAACAAATTTTATGTCCTTCACACTTTGTGCTCGAAAAAGCAACTAAGAGAAAGAGAAAACTATGGTCAACAAACTAGTTAAAGGGAAACTATAAGTGTGGTACCTGCAAATACTGCATATTTGCAGACAACGGCAGAAAAGAAATAGTGTTACCTAATGGAAAAAATGCATAATCAAGGATTTCATGAACTGCAATTCAAATGTTGTAGTGTATGTGTATGTGATAGAATGTATATGTACCAAACTGTATGTGGGAAGTACAGTAAGAGCACTCAAAACCAGGTTCTCTCTCTGAGCATTTGAGAGTAATCAAAAACAAAGACACGAGATACCCCTTAGGACAGCATTTTGAAAGTGAACATCCCAATGAAAGTATAAAAGGAATAAAATACTATGGACTTGAAATAGTAAAAGTTCCTCCCAGGGGAGGCAATAGAGAAAAACTGTTATACCAAAGAGAAGCGACTTGGATTTGTAATTTGGATTGTAGCAAGAAAGGCCTGAATTGTGACACAGAAATGGCAATTTTTTAGAATAATTTGTCTTTATATCATTTATAAATGTATATAATTTCAGGGTACTTGCTCTAGAACATGTATTGAATTGTGAAAACGTAATGAAGTGGGTTCTAAAAGCACGCTGACCTTACAGTCGATGTATAAACACTAACTATATAGAAATGACAAAATAATGTTTTCATTTAAAATTAATCTTGATCCGACCAGTGTATTAATCAAAATATTTATCACAAATTTCTAACACTGAGATCCCTAACGTATATAACCTACAGAGCTTTTCACATTCAGGCCTTCATATTAAATTACACATTAAATTTTCCTTAATGCAAATACCGCTGAAAATTGGGTCTGTGCTAACAATATCCCGACCTAAAATGGCGACTAAAACATAATCTAACGTCTAGTACGCTGTGACGTCATCACGTAAACACGCTAATGGCGCATATTGAAAACCGGCCATTTTGAAGCCAGGGTCGGGTGACTGTGCAGCTTTGTATCCATCGAGAATAGCATCAGAAACAACTCAGGTAAGCGCATAAGAATAGCCATAGAAACCAATGCGGTAGAGGGTGGAAGAATAAGCAGAATCCAGAAATTATGCATAATGCAACACTAGAAATCACAATCCGTCCCTTTTCTCTTTTTTTTACTTGAAACAAGAAAATCAGAAATGGAAATATAGTAATAAAAATCACATGAAGATAATATACACAAAAAGTAATGCGAAACGAAGCAGCATAATTGATACTACAACAGTGGAATATAAGCCGTAGTGTTGCAAGCTCCAGGTGCAGAAACCAAAACCTCAAGAAAACCACAATAAAAAGAATTTAGGACACTCGCCATAGTTGCTACAGGCTGTAAGTAATATATAGTACCTCATTTAAGGTGGTCTGTTCATACATTGGTGACGTATAAATTCCAAGCGATTACAGTACATCAAAAGACACTTGATAGTCTCGAGCACACAATCACCACACAATCTACAGACTCTGGAAGACCTGCTTGTGCCCCTTTGTACACCTTTAATTTCAAGGGTATCCACTAGGTTGAATTTGATACAAATAAAATGCTGTACAATGTAATCATGAGGATAAGCCTCAATGTATCTAGTTGAACAAGAGTATGGGAGCCCCTCTACTGAGAACAAACATGGGCCAACTACCCTGTTCCATGGAATTTCTCCCACTCAGGAGGATCTACAACCACGAATTAGATCACTGCACCCTTCGCAAAGGAGAAATACCCATTTGCATATCAGTCTTGGCCCAAACACAAGTGCAGTGCAAAACCAAAATGCTAGGTAATTCTACTCTGAACAAGAGTACCATCAGCAACCCCAGATGCATGGTTCGGCCTAATTGGGCCTCATCTGTGAGGTGAAGCTGAGCCTCTCTAAGACAAAGTGAGCAAGGGGGCCACGTGTGGATTAGCCTGGGTTACTTAGAGCCAAACTCCAAGTTTTACAAATTGGACAAGAGTGTGGGAGCCCCTCTTCTGAGAACGAACATGAATCAAATATCCTTTTCTATGGAATTTCTCCAATTTATCAGAGTCTACAACCACGTTTTAGCTTACTGCACCCTTCCAAAGGATAAATATCCATTTGCATATCAGTGTGGTCCCACCTACGACGGCAGTCCAGCACCGAAATGCTAGGCAATTCTCCTCTAAACAAGAGTACCATTAGCAAACTCAGGCACTTGTTTCTGCCTTTTTGAGCCTCCTCAGTTAGGTGAAGCTGAGCCTTTCTAAGGCACAGTGAGTAAGGTGTCCATGTCTGGATTACACTTGGTTAGTTAGGATGAAACCCCAAGTTTTACAAAACATCAGTCTGGGCCAACGTTCCCTGTAAGGTGTGTGGTTGTGCGGCCGCACACCTTTGATTCTGGAGCTGCGCATATCCTTTTGTTTATCACGCAGTGCGCACGTACATTTTCCTCACCTTCCCTCCCTTCTTTATTATTCATCATCGACTAGATACTTCATCCAATCATATGGCAGTTTCAGTTTGCTTTGAATATGATTGGCTGTAGCAGCGCTTAGCTGCATGTGCTCAGCGCTGCTACAGCCTATCACACACGTTTGTACGTGGGGTAGGCGCATAAGATACTTCATCCAATCACACACCAGTTTCAATTTGCTGTGAATATGATTGGCTGTAGCAGTGCTTGGCTGCACGTGCTGCGTGCGGCTACAGCCAATCACACACAGTTGTTGGTGGGGTAGGCACACAGGAGTACTGCATCACTGCCTTCATAGATGCAGAATGACTGCAGAGTAATTTCTCAGCCACTGTGAGTACGTGTTATTCTATCAGTTTAGCTGAGCCAGAGCCCAGAACCTGAAGCAGCAGACGAGCCTCCACCTTTGCGTGCAGTGCGGCCTTGGTTTGGTAAATGCTGCAGTACGGCTCGTAACTGGTAGTGCATTTCTCCTGAAGCTGCCTGTGTGTATATATTTCAGTTGAGTTTGCTGCTCTCCGTCTCCCTCCATCTTTTGACAAGATGGAGCCGGGAGACGGACACCAGCAAAATTAAGTGAAGTGTTTCTTGTGCATCAGTCAGGCCGTCATCTGAGCAAGTCTACTCTGTTTCCGTGACAGTCTGTGAGTGCCTGAACGACTAGACTGTCAGGACTTGAGGGCCGGGCTGCGCCTTGGGCCATGATGGCACAGATGCTCGAAGACAGGCTGAGGCGTGTAAATCAACTGATCTTGCAGGCCTGCATGTATGATGGGGATGTGAAAACTGTTAAGTGCCAGAATGCAAACAATAAAGCGAGGCCTGGTCCAACATTTTCATAGATCAGACTTGTCTAGAGACCTCATCAGGGGAAAAGAGAGGAAAGGACGAAAAAGTGAAAGGGGAGTGGCTGTAGGAGGGCCGGAGTTTACAGAAGGAGAGGGGAGGTTAGGAGGGGAAGAGAGTTTGGACAGGATGTCCTGTTTTTTTTAGATGAAGTGAGAGGCAAGGCCTGTACAGAGGGTCTGGGATGCACAGGAGAGGTATAGACTGCAGCAGGATTGGCCAGATCCTTACAGATTTTAAAGAGTTCCGTCGAGTTGTTAGATGCCGCAGAGTTATGGGCTTCGATGTGGGCTCTCTTCTTAGTGTGGACAGATAGTCATAATGCCTTTGGAGCAGGCGACAGGCCAGTTTGTCAGAGGATGAACATGAAGCCCTCCATTTCCTCTCAGCCACCCTACATTTATGTTTAAGTGTAGCTAGGTCAGAGTCATACCAAGAATCGCACTTGGCTTTGGGCTTCAAGCGGATCCTCATGACAGGGGCAAGAGCATCAAGAGTATCAGAAATGGAAGAGTAGAGCATAGATAGGGCTGTGTCAGGATGTGAGTCAGTCAGTGGTGGAGGGTGGGGGAAGGTTGTGGCGAAAGCCTCAACTGATACACGCTTCATGGGTTGGATGTCCAAAAAAGTAGGTGGCAGTGTTGGAGTTGGCTTAGCTTGGGCGGTAGAAAGGGAGAGATGGGAGGAGAGGAGGGAGTGATCACTCCAGGAGAAAGGAGTGGTCAGAGGGATGGAGAGGGGGAGGTTAGATGAGATCAAGACATCAAGACTATGCCCTGCAGAGTGAGTCAGACCAGAGGGGAGGATAGAAAGGGAGAAGGAATCACAGAGGTCACTGAAGAGTACAGAGGAGGAACAAGGAGAGTCTAGATGGATATTGGGGTCACCATGAAGCAGGGATTGAGTGGTGGAGGCCAGAAGGGAAGTGGAGAGGTCAGCCCATTCAGAGAGAAATGAGGTGATCTGACCAGGGGGCTGGTAGAGAGTAGCCATGGTAAGAGAGTGGCTAGGAGCGTGAGAAAGCCTGCAGACAGACATTAGAAAGAGGAGTAAGTCTGCATGGGAATGATAGAGGCAGGAATCCACTCAGGAATGATCAGAGCTACAACCGCCTCCGGACCGGGTGGATCTGGGTACGAAGAGGATCTTGTAACCATCTGGGAGTTCAGTGTCAAAGCTCGTGACAGAGCGGGCAGTGAACCACATCTCGGTAATACCAAGGACATTGAGGTCAAGTTCTTCCAGGAGGTGGCAGATGTCAGAGGAGTGTTTGACAGCAGAGCAAGAGTTGAGAGTGGCAAGCTGAAGAAAGTTGCCAGCCTTAAAGGCCTTCTGGGGGGGCTGCAGGTCAGAGGTAGGCCCTGCGGAGGTGAGGAAGGACACCAAGTTGGGGCAAGAGATGAGGGAGGAGGGGGCAAGGTAGCCAAGGGGGGGAGTGGAGGGGACAGCAGGAGATGAAAGGAAATTGATAGGCAAAGGAAAAGCCTATCAAAGAGGAGGAGATTGGCCTGAGGGCCTTGGACCATGACGGTTCCCTTTAGATAGGCATTAATGATGACCTTAGAGGAGTCAAAGGGGGTCATAAGGGCTTCCCAACGGGTGCCACCATTAATGGGAGAGGAGGAGAGAGCACAGAGATCATATGAAGAGTCCATAGATCTGGCGAAGGAACGACAAAGAGGATGTCAGTGAGGGTCTGTCTGGAAGAAGCACTGGAATAGGTATCAGCGGTGGGGAGACCAGGGTTAGCGGGCAAGATATCCTTTTTAAACTTCATCCTACCAGACTTAGTGAGAAGGGAAGGATAGTTGATGGAGAAGCAGTTTGAGAAGATAGGAGAAATAGAAAGTGTCATGGGTGCATAGAGAGGACAGGAAAGAGTAGAACGGGCACAGCAGTATGGAACAGTCACTATACCAGCAGGTTACAGAGAAGCATGTAATTCAAGCAAAAAAGGGCACAACAAGTCTACACCAGAACACTGCTAGTTCAACCCGATGCAAAAAGCACAGCTATGTTTGACTTTCAAATAGAATGCACAAGTGTTACACTCACCTGGTATCCACAGGGACGCCACCCAGCTGGGTTACTTGCTGGTATGCTTCTCAGCTTTGCCCTGATCTGGTCTGCGGGGAAGGTTCTGCCTGAAAATACAGGAGGACTGTGTTCAAGACTGACTGACTGGGGTATGTATCCTCCCTCCACCCCCGTATGCTTTCAGTCCCTCTGGTGCCCTCTCCTCACCTTGTGGTAGAATTAGGCGTGCTCTCCATCTTGCCTTCTTTGCAGCAGCGTGTTGTCTTTCATGGGCGAGTGCGGTCCAGTTACTTCACTGACACCAGCCCGTTTGATATTGTTCAGGTAGGTTTTATTGCTGTTCTTTAGTTTGTTGCTATCCTGCATGCCTTTCTTTGTTTAAAATGTCTCTTTTTCCTCCCTTAGGTATGCAGAGCTTCAGCGCGGCAAACTGGCCTGATTGTGCCCTGCTGGTAAATGATGGTGCATTAAGTGTGCTATGATGCATTAAGTAAGCGCTATGCACAGTGCTGCAGTCTTGCCTTTGCTAACCTGTGTTTTCCTTCCTTGTAGGTCGCATTGTTCTGCAGCGCGAGTGGAATGTCCGGAGTGGTGCAATCCGAGAGGCGAACAGCCAGGAAGCCTTTTGAGCAGTTCGTAATTTGTAAATGTCTCTTGCCTCCATCTTCCTCTTTCAGGTCGTTCTGTCCGGGAGGCGTGCAGATTCGAGGGAGCTGTTCTCAGTTGCTGCAAGTGTTTAAAGATGAAGACTGCAGGTAAGATGCTGCTGCTAATGATGTTCCTTTTGTTTCCTTGCAGGTTCTGCTTCTCCAAGGTTCGAGGGAATAGCTGGACACGGCGAGCGTCACGGTGCAAGCTTCAAAGTAACACGAAGCGTGTTCTGCAGTCAGGGTGTGGTTTATATAGCTCAGGTAAAGTAGTACCAGGGAAAGTAGTTCCAGTCCTGCCACACCCGAAACGCTAGACCGCATAGCTTGGTTCTTAGGGACCAAGCTATGTGGATGCCTCCATGTTGGCTGACAATACAATAAAGTAGTTCCCAAGCACATTGTTGTTCATGGTGTATGAGTCTGGCGCCATAGGCGCCAGGACTGGCCCCATGAGGGCTTGTGAAGAGGATACCAAGCTCTAGAGGCCCGAGTCCTGACTCCACCTGGCCAATGGGTTTGCCAGAGGGGGTTTTGGGCGAGGGTCGTGACAACAAGCATAGCTAAGTTTGAAAAGTACAATTGGATTTGGATGCTAGTGGTGGGTGCAGAATCACAATGCCTTTGAGAGCATTAACATGGCAGAACAAGAAGAGAATGAAAGTGAGGGCAAAGGGGGGGTGGTCAGAAAGGCGGTAACCAACCCATAATACAAGAGGTGTAAATGTCAAGGAAGTCCAGGTTTCATTGCAGACTGAGGTGGCAGCATCATGAATGTTCAGATGTTGGGGAGCTGAGAGGACCCCAAGTAGTGTTCTGGAAGCAGACAGTGGCCTTCGTAGTGGGCCTTAGAAGAGTGGGCTGGCTCCCACCTCCCGTTTGCTGCTATTGGCTAATCAAGCAGAGGGCAACCAATTGGAGAGGGGTGTTGGTCCAGACAAGGGTGGACGGCTCACAAGGATCATGTTGCGAGTATTTTGGTAGGCCGAGAGCACACTTGATTTGCTATTGTTTAATGCCCAAATTAGTCCGATTTTGATGGAAATCACCATGTATAGGCAAAGATTGCAGGGATCCCAATGTGCTCTTCAAATAAAGCCTGAGGTACTTCTTTGTAAGCAAAGAGAAGGCATGGCAGTAGAAGGTCCCACTTTCTTCTAAGGGGTTCTTCTAAAGCACCTATCAGTTCTGTAAACCTCTCCACCAATCCATTGGTTTGGGGATGGTAGGCTGTTGAGAACTTTAGGTCACTCCACAATTTTCCCACATGGTTTGCATGTAGTGGGATTTACAATGTGACCACCTGTCAGAGATGACCTCCTTAGGAAAACCAACCCTGGTAAAGATACCAAGGAGGGCCTTAGCCACTGCCTGAGCAGTAACAGTCCTCATAGATATGGCTTCAGGATACCTGGTAGCATGGTCTACCACAACCAATATAAATCGGTTGCCTGAAGAAGTTGGAGGTCTACGGGACTAACAATGTCAATCCCCACCCTCTCAAAAGGAACTCCCACCACTGGGAGGGGCACCAAAGGTGCCGCATTCTTGGCTCCACTCTTGCCAGAGGTCTGACAAGTGAGAGAGCCCTTACAGAATCTTTCTACATCAGAACACATCTTGGGCCAGTAGAAATACAGAGATAGCCTCTCTTTGGTCCTCTTCAAACTCAGCCAGCGGGATCTCATGAGCTAACTGTAATAACTGGGGTCTCACCTCCTGGGGCACTACAGGTCTTCTGTGGTCTCCTGGGGTAGACGCAGTAGGTTCACTGAGAGGAGGCCATTCTCCCAGTAAAGCTTATTCTTCCCTGGCTCTGGGCTGGGACGCTGTCTGTTGGTTAAGGCCTTCTACAGTAGTACACTCTCTTTGATCTCTGCTGAAGTCTGCCTTAGAGGGTCCATCTTCTGCAAGCAAAGTTTACAGTTCAGGATGGTCTTTAGGATCCAGATCTCCGACATAGGGAAGGTTTTCTTCCAGCTCTGTTTCACCAGTAGCTGACTCTTCTGAGTGTGGTTGATCCCCCCACTCAGCCTCAGCTGGGGAAGGGATCACTAGGGTGACCTTGCACTGTCCTCTTGCGGATGTCTTTGTCCTTTGAACAGATTTAGGTGTAATACCTTTCTTCCTCCCAGAGAGCTTGGGTTTCCCCTTTGTCTCTTTCTTTGGCTTGGGAATAGAAGGGTGCCCGTCCTGTGGACTGTGGGTAAGAGGAATCTCCTCAACCTCCCACTGAGAGTCATCCAAAGTTGCCTTTCTGGTCAATCTTGTTTGCTCCTGCTTCCTTTTGCTGGGAGGCCTGGGGTACTAGATACACCTCCAAGAGTTTCTACTAGTGTCATGGCCCTTGCCCCTGGCCCTCACTGGCAAGTCAGCCTTCCAGTTAGGGCCAGGTCAAAGGCCTTAAAACCTCATCCAAGACTCTCTGGAGCTTTTGAAGAGGATGCCAGGCTCTAGAGGCCTGAGTCCTGACTCCACCTGGCCAATGGGTTTGCCAGAGGGGGTTTTGGGCGAGGGTCGTGACAGCATTCCCCCCTAAGGCCCCTCCCATGGTGTTCCTTCTGTCTGGCCCAGGTTTGGTTGGGAAGTTCCGATGGAATTTCCTGATTAGATGTGGTGCGTGGATATTCTCGCTGGGCTCCCAGTATCTATCTTGTGGTCCAAAACCTTTCCAATCGATGAGATGATATAGCTTGGTCCTAGAGTATTTAGAGTCCAAGATATCTTTGACTTCGAATTCTGGTTCTCCGTCAACAAGTATGGGCTTAGGTGGTGACCCAATCCGTGTGCCGGGTTGCATTGGTTTCAGAAGGGACACATGGAATACCGGGTGGATGTGTAGATTAGGTGGTAAATCCAGTTTCACGGCTGCTGGGTTGATAATTGCCTTAATGGTATAGGGCCCTAAGAATCTGGGATGAAAGGTCTGGGTTCCCTTGATTGGTACGAATTTAGCGGCTAACCAAACTTTGTCTCCTACTTGATAATCAGGGGCCTTTTTCCGGTGTTGGTCGGGGGAATCTCTTTTGTTTTTCTTTTGCATGAATAAGGTGTTCCTTTGCCCTTTTGAAAGCCTGAGTAGTGGTTGTGTGTAGAGTCTTTACCGCTGGCATTTCCAAGCTGGCTGGAAGGTCTAGTTCAGAGGTACGTGGATGTCTGCCATGAAGGGTATAGAAGGGCGTTTGTCCCATGCTTCAATGCAAAGAATTGTTATATGCATATTCGGCTATCCATAGTAGGTCTTTCCAATTCCTTTGTTCGTGGTGCAGCATGCACCGTAAATATTGCTTGAGTGTCTGATTGGTTCTCTCGGTTTGGCCGTCCGTTTGGGGATGGTGACTGGTAGATAGCTGAACGTCGATCTGCGCCATTGCACAGCATTTCTTCCAGAAGTTTGAAACAAACTGGCTGCCTCGATCAGAGACCAGAACTGAAGGGAAGCCATGTAGCTTAACCACGCCCTCCAGGAACACTTTTGCTAAAGTGGCTGTGTCTGGGAGGCCTTTGAGTGGAATAAAATAGGCCATCTTCGAGAATAAGTCCACAACTACAAGGATGGTGTTGAACCCTTGGCTTGGAGGTAGATCAGTGATGAAGTCATGGAGTGTGCCATGGAACTGGAGGAATGTCCAATGATTGTAGGAGAACAGATGGTTTTTGTTTCTGTGATTCATTTTGTGCGCAGACACCACAGGACTGAATATAGTGAATGATGTCCTTACACCAGGTAGGCCACCAAAAGTTCTCTTTCACCATAGCTAGGGTTTTGGCGATCCCAGGATGCTCTTCGATCAGTGAATCGTGATAGTTTGAAATAATATGCTGTTATAATTCCTTCTTGGGTACATATAGGCTATCCCTAAAAAAGGGTAGGTGGTCCTTGATGGTATATTGTTCTCCTTGAGTTTGCCATGTGAGGTAGGCATCAGGATTCATTGTCCGTTGGATTTCTTTTCGTAGTTCTGCTTGTGTTAAGGTTGTTGTGATACCCAAGAGTTTGTCTTCAGGTATAATAGGTACTGGGTCTGGAGTTGTATATACTATTTCATCTATGCCCATGCGAGATAAGGCATCCGCCTTTCCGTTTCTGACTCTTGGTCGAAATGTGATTACATAATCATATTCGATGAAGAAAAGGGCCCAGCGTAATTGGCGCGAGGACTGGGCCTTGGCTGTTTTGAGATATTGCAGGTTTCGGTGATCTGTGATGACTGTAATGGTGTGCCTGGCCTCCAGAAGGTAATGCCTCCAGGCTTTAAAGGCGGATTTCATAGCCAGGGGTTTCTTGTCAGTGATGGCATAATTAATCTCTGGAGGTGAGAACTTTTTCGACCAGAAGGCCACAAGATGTAGCTGGCCGGTTTCCGGGCCTCTCTGTGAAAGGACAGCCCCCATTGCGAGACTGGATGCATCAGTTTCAACAACATAAGGGAGGTCTGGACGAGGATGTCGCAGGATTGGAGCAGAGGTAAACCTTCGTTTCAGTCCTGAAAGGCTTCTTCTGCTTCTTCGGTCCAAGCAAAGTTTTTGTTGTTTTTTCATAATAGTACTGTGATTGGGTGCACAACCTGAGAGAAGTCTGGGATGAACCGGCGGTAGAAGTTCGCAAAGCCCAGCATGCTTTGTACCCCTTTCAAAGACGTCGGTGAAGGCCATTTCAGAATGGCATCTACCTTGTGCACGTCCATTCTGATGCCTCCTGGAGTAAGGATAAAACCAAGAAATTCTACTTCGGTGACGTGAAAAAAGCATTTTTCAAGCTTTGCAAACAAGCGATGTTGGGGGAGCTTCGTGAGCACTGAACGAACGTGCCTGACACGATCTTGTTCCGAGGCTGAGTATACTAAGATGTCGTCTTTTGTACACTAAGGCGGACACATCAATTAACTCCCTTAAGACGTCATTCATGAAATACTGGAATGCCGCAGGAGCGTTGCATAACCCGAAGGGCATGACTTGATATTCAAACAAACCGTACTTAGTATGGAAGGCGGTTTTCCATTCATCTCCTTTTCTGACTCGGACCAGGTGGTACGCTCCTCGAAGGTCCAATTTGGTATAAATCTGGGCATCTTTAACTTGGTCTAGCATCTCAGGGATAAGTGGCAAGGGGTAGCGGTTCTTCACGGTGATCTGGTTCAATGCGCGGTAGTCAATACAGGTTCTCAGTTTCCTTCCTTTTTCGGTATGAAGAACAAAGGACTGGCTGCGGGGGACATCGAAGGACGGATGAATGCGTTTGCAAGGTACTAGTCTAAATAGGATCTCAAATGAAGTTTTTCTGGTTGTGTGAGAGCGTAGATCCTGCCCCAAGGGATCTGTGCACCAGGAACAAGGTCCATCTGACAGTCATAGGGCCTGTGCAGCGGCAATGTATTGTCTTGGTCCTTTCGGAAAATATCCTGGAAATCATGGTATTCACTTGGCAAAGTATTAGTTGCTCCCAGGGTTGATACTGTAGCTCCGGGAGTCATGGGGATACAGACGTAGGGTTTCTGCTCTTAGTAATAGCAGGCAGGAGAGCAGTCACCGGGGAAGGTTAATTTTCATGCCCGCCAGTCTATCAAAGGGTTGTGAGCAACCAACCATGGCATCCCCAGTATTAGCCTGAACTTAGGTGCCTTGATGAGATCGAATGAAATAGACTCCCGATATCCGTCCTGACACAGCAAGGTTACCCTGGCTGTGCACTGGGTTACTGGTCCGGAAGAGATTTCTGTCCCATCCACGGTGGTTACCTTGTCCATAGTTGGCTTAGAACACAAAGGAAGCCCCATCTCTGCTGCCAGTTCTTGATCAATATAATTTCCAACTGCTCCGCTATCGATGTATGCTTCAACGGCATGCATTCTTGACGACTGTTGGTGGTTAATTAAGATCACTGGTATTGCAAAGTGCGAGGTCAGCAACTCTTTCTTCTCACTCGACAAACTGACCTCTACGTTTGTCGAGCTTGGTAGTTTCCCGATTCCTTAGCTCCATCCTTCTCTGTGGCCCCGACTGTTCCTCTTGGGGATTTTACTGGACAGTCCTTCAGGAAATGTCCTGGTTTCCCACAATATAAACAAAGCTGTTGTTGTCTTCTTTTGTCCCGCTCTTGTTTTGTTAATGGAGGCCGTATCCCTCCAATCTGCATGGGTTCTACAGCATTTTCAGGTACACAGGGTGTGTTTTCCCTTGGTCGAACATACACGGTCCGAGGGTCCATCTTAGACCGGCCTGCCTTTCGGTCCTGCAACCGGTGGCCTAGCTGCACGGCCATATTTATGAATTCTGCACAGTCTCTGGGTGGATCAACCACCTGGGCTAAGACGTCCTTTAATTTGCCTCGTAAACCTCGATAGAATAAAGTGGTTCTTTTGTTTTCTGGCCACCTAGCTTCGGTAACCAGTCTGTTGAAGGTAGCAATTTACGTTAACAAGACCTGATTCCCCTGTCAGAGGGACAAGAGTTCATTGTCTACTGCTTGTTCCTGGGTATGGCGAGCAAAACGTTTTCCGATTTCTCTGTGGAACCCCCCAAGGTCATGTAATAGAAGATTGTCATGGGTTACCAACGGCACCGACCAATCTGCTGCACTACCACTCAGGTATGATAAGACAAAAGCTACACGAGCTTGGTCATTTGGAAATGCTCCAGGCCTACAAAGAAAATGAAGGCAGCACTGATTGATGAATGCCGCCTACTTCCGTGGGTTGCCTGAGAACCTTTCTGTTGATGCCAGGGGCACTGTTGCAGGTAATGTGATCTGTACCAGAGTGGGTGGTATGGCAGGGTTTTGCATCGTTGGATTGCTTCCAGATAGAGGCGTCTGTCCTCCCTGTGATTGCAAGTATTGCCTGCTAATCTCTTCAGTGCGTTCTTTGGTCACTATTAGGTCTCTCCGGACGGCATTAGTCTCTTGTCGGGCAGAATGAACCTCAGCACGAAGCTCTCCTAGTAATTGGGCCAATTGGTCTATTTCTGATGTCTCCATGGTGCCCAGGTGGATTTATTATGGTAGGCTTTGTGTTCTGTTACGCTCACCTGGTATCCACAGGGACGCCACCCAGCTGGGTTACTCGCTGGTATACTTCTCAGCTTTGCCCTGATCTGGTCTGCGGGGAAGGTTCTACCTGAAAATACAAGAGGACTGTGCTCAAGACTGACCGACTGGGGTAAGTATCCTCCCTCCACCCCCGTATGCTTTCAGTCCCTCTGGCGTCCTCCCCTCACCTTGTGGTAGAATTAGGCGTGCTCTCCGTCCTGCCTTCTTTGCAGGGGCGCGTTGTCTTTCATGGGCGAGTGCGGTCCAGTTACTTCACTGACACCAGCCTGTTTGATATTGTTCAGGTAGGTCTTATTGCTGTTCTTTAGTTTTGTTGCTATCCTGCATGCCTTTCTTTGTTTAAAATGTCTCTTTTTCCTCCCTTAGGTATGCAGCGCTTCAGCGCGACTAACTGGCTTGATTGAGCCCCGCTGGTAAATGATGGCGCATTAAGAGCACTATGATGCGGTAAGTAAGTGCTATGCGCAGCGCTGCAAAGTCTTGCCTTTGCTAACCTGTGTTTTCCTTCCTTGTAGGTCGCAGTGTTCTTCAGCGCAAGTAGAATGTCCTGAGTGGTGCCAGCCGAGAGGCGACCAGCCAGAAGCCTTTTGAGCAGTTCGTAATTTGTAAATGTCTCTTGCCTCTATCTTCCTCTTTCAGGTCGTTCTGTCCGGGAGGCGTGCAGATTCGAGGAAGCTGTTCTCAGTAGCTGCGAGTGTTTAAAGATGAAGACTGCAGGTAAGATGCTGCTGCTCATGATGTTCCTTTTGTCTCCTTGCAGTTTCTGCTTCTCCGAGGTTCGAGGGAATAGCTGGACATGGTGAGCATCACGTTGCAAGCTGCAAAGTAACACAAAGCATGTTCTGCAGTCAGGGTGTGGTTTATATAGCCCAGGTAAAGTAGTACCAGGGAACGTAGTTCCAGGCCTGCCACACCCAAAACACTAGACCGCATAGCTTGGTTCTTAGGAACCAAGCTATGTGGATGCCTCCATGTTGGCTGACAATACAATAAAGTAGTTCCCAAGCATATTGTTCATGGTGTATGAGCCTGGCGCCATAGGCGCCAGGAATGGCCCCATCAAGGCTTGTGAAGAGGATACCAGACTCTAGAGGTCCGAGTCCTGCCTCCACCTGGCCAATGGGTTTGCCAGAGGGGGTTTTGGGCGAGGGTCGTGACAACAAGCACAGCTAAGTTTGAAAAGTACAATTGGATTCGGATGCTAGTGGTGGGTGCAGAATCACAATGCCTTTGAGAGCATTAACATGGCAGAACAAGCAGAGAATGAAAGTGAGGGCAAAGAGGGTGGGGGAGGTCAGAAAGGCGGTAACCAACCCATAATACAAGAGGTGTAAATGTCAAGGAAGTCCAGGTTTCATTGCAGACTGAGGTGGCAGCACCATGAATGTTCAGATGTTGGGGAGCTGAGAGGACCCCAAGTAGTGTTCTGGAAGCAGACAGTGGCCTTCGTAGTGGGCCTTAGAAGAGTGGGCTGGCTCCCACCTCCCGTTTGCTGCTATTGGCTAATCAAGCAGAGGGCAACCAATTGGAGAGGGGTGTTGGTCCAGACAAGGGTGGACAGCTCACAAGGATCATGTTGCGAGTATTTTGGTAGGCCGAGAGAACATTTGATTTGCTATTGTTTAATGCCCAAATTAGTCCGATTTTGATGGAAATCACCATGTATAGGCAAAGATTGCAGGGATCCCAATGCGCTCTTCAAATAAAGCCTGAGGTACTTCTTTGTAAGCAAAGAGAAGGCATGGCAGTAGAAGGTCCCACTTTATTCTATGGGGTTCTTCTAAAGCACCTATCAGTTCTGTAAACCTCTCCACCAATCCATTGGTTTGGGGATGGTAGGCTGTTGAGAACTTTAGGTCACTCCACAATTTTCACACATGGTTTGCATGTAGTGGGATATACAATGTGACCACCTGTCAGAGATGACCTCCTTAGGAAAACCAACCCTGGTAAAGATACCAAGGAGGGCCTTAGCCACTGCCTGAGCAGTAACAGTCCTCATAGATATGGCTTCAGGATACCTGGTAGCATGGTCTACCACAACCAATATAAATCGGTTGCCTGAAGAAGTTGGAGGTCTATGGAACTAACAATGTCAATCCCCACCCTCTTAGAAGGAACTCCCACCACTGGGAGGGGCACCAAAGGTGCCGCATTCTTGGCTCCACTCTTGCCAGAGGTCTGACAAGTGAGAGAGCCCTTACAGAATCTTTCTACATCAGAACACATCTTGGGCCAGTAGAAATACAGAGATAGCCTCTCTTTGGTCCTCTTCAAACTCATCCAGCGGGATCTCATGAGCTAACTGTAAGAACTGGGGTCTCACCTCCTGGGGCACTACAGGTATTCTGTGGTCTCCTGGGGTAGACGCAGTAGGTTCACTGAGAGGAGGCCATTCTCCCAGTAAAGCTTATTCTTCCCTGGCTCTGGGCTGGGAAGCTGTCTGTTGGTTAAGGCCTTCTACAGTAGGACACTCTCTTTGACCTCTGCTGAAGTCTGCCTTAGAGGGTCCATCTTCTGCAAGCAAAGTTTACCTTTCAGGATGGTCTTTAGGATCCAGATCTCCGACATAGGGAAGGTTTTCTTCCAGCTCTGTTTCACCAGTAGCTGACTCTTCTGAGTGTGGTTGATCCTCCCACTCAGCCTCAGCTGGGGAAGGGATCACTAGGGTGACTTTGCACTGTCCTCTTGCGGATGTCCTTGTCCTTTGAACAGATTTAGGTGTAATACCTTTCTTCCTCCCAGAGAGCTTGGGTTTCCCCTTTGTCTCTTTCTTTGGCTTGGGAATAGAAGGGTGCCCGTCCTGTGGACTGTGGGTAAGAGGAATCTCCTCAACCTCCCACTGAGAGTCATCCAAAGTTGCCTTTCTGGTCAATCTTGTTTGCTCCTGCTTCCTTTTGCTGGGAGGCCTGGGGTACCAGATACAACTCCAAGAGTTTCTACTAGTGTCATGGCCCTTGCCCCTGGCCCTCACTGGCAAGTCAGCCTTCCAGTTAGGGCCAGGTCAAAGGCCTTAAAACCTCATCCAAGACTCTCTTGGAGTCAGTCCAGGCGCCTTTGGCACCAGGCTCATAACCATCATGAAGACCAACATTAGAATGGGACTATTTTCTTGAGACTATTTAACTTGGGGGGGGGGGTTCAGCCAACATGGAGGCACACACATAGCTCAGTTACAAGGAACTGAGCTACGTGGTCTAGTTTTTTGGATGTGGCAGGCCTGGGACTACTTTACCTGGACTACTTTGGGTGTGGCAGGCCTGGGACTATTTTACCTGGACTACTTTACCTGAGACAATTTAAACATGTTTTGCGTTATTCTGCTGTGGGCTGCGTAACGCTCACCGTGTCCAGTTCTTTAATGCCAGCTTACCTGAAACCAAGGACCTGCAGAGAGAGAAAGAACACTATGAAACTTACCTGGAAGAGTATCCTGTCTTCAATCCATCGCCGACTTCAGTTCCACTCACCTGAAGATACGAACTCCATCTGGCACCGCATGCATCCTGGAATACCATAACCTAGAAAGAGGAGAAAGAAAGACAGCATTAGTAAGCGTTTACTCACGTTTCCTCCCGAATGAAGAAAGCCACACAATTCTTACCTAGGTAGTCATCTCCTGGTCAGTATCATTGCTGGAACATTACAGCGCTCGGCGAGGAACATCCCGACCTGCAAGGAGAGAAAAGACATAAAAGGTGAAACAGCGCCGCGCATCGCACTTTACTCACCGGACAGCATTGTGCACACCACGCTTTTGCCTACCGGCCCATGCTCATCTTCAAACTGAATGAAGGAAAGAAGCAAGACATTATTAGTCAAACTAAGAGGAACATAAGAACTGCATATAAAGACCGTAAAGCAGCAAACCTACGGAGTTGCAGCAGGCCTGGATTCCCATAGGGGTGCTTGCACCAGTGAAGTAACTTGGTCGCTGGTCGCCCCCCACATCTACGCGCCCCTGCCACGAGGAGCAGGGCGGAGAATACACGTTTTACAATATTAAGGTGAGAAGAAGGCCCAAGGGGGAGGGAGGAGTTGAGGCCAAGGGAGGTGGGAAAACAAAGACAATCTGGTATTGAATCCAGCTCTCCTATATTGCAGACCCATCTTTAACCAGAGGCCTTACCAAGGGACCAGGAGAGGGTTTGAGAGTGCAAATCATCCAACCAAGGCTGGGTGGCGTCCCCGTGGATACCAGTTGAGCGTAACAACTAGCTACAACTCCAATAGTTTTTCAATTCATTCCCCAACAGGACTCTCCCAGGCATCTAATTTTGTACACTGACAGGTATTCTACCAGTCATATTATTGCACTGGATGAGAGCTGGCAGTATTGGAACCATTTGGATTGGGCCTCCTGCAAGTTTACTGGGACCTTTGGGTGCCTTAGCCACAAACTTTCATCAACCACTGTAATGCTTGCCCCAGTGTCTGTAATGGCATGGGTCTCCTCACCATTTAAAATTACACTGTCCTGGTAATATTCTTTGGTGACTGGTATGGAGTTGTAATGTTACGCTGTCGACTGGTTAAATTGCACCAGTCTGCTGGAAGGACCTTTGTGAATATCTCACTAATTTGCTTTAAGTAAATGTTCAAAATTTTCCAAGAATTCTTCAAAAATAATAATAAGTTCAATTAGTTGTAACCAAAAAATCTTTTATTTAGAAATCTGCATTTGTCTGAGGCCTTTATCAAGCATTATATTGTCCAATGCATTTCGGTCTGTGCTAGACCTTCTTCAGGGACTATTAGTGATCAAAAGATAAAGAATAAAAAATAAAGATCATGTTATCTAATATGTTAATAACAGTATACATTTTCATTTAATCTAATGCAACATTTTACATTGTACTTAAAGTTTGCTCCAAAATATACCTGTATTAAACGATGCTTCTAATCTTAGGCCTGTTTGTATTCAATTCCTTATTGGAGAATTATCCAACTCTGCTTCACTCAAACATGCTTGTTTATATTTTGTTATATGCCCTTTGTGCAGCTTGCTTCTGTTCTTGATAATCTAAATGATAACCAATGTATACTTTAAATTTCAGCAAATATCTAGTCACAAATGGTTCTATCAACCAGAGTTTCACTTGTTCTCAAAAAGAGTCTTACCTGTAGTAAACAGATGTAGAAGCAGCCGGGCACCTTGCTCGCGTGAAAACGCGTTGCTTGTTGCTCGGGCTGCTTTCATAGTGCAGAAAATGGCGCCGGCGCGCAACGTGATGACGTCATCAACGTGATGACGTCATCGCGTGCCGGCGGCCATTTTGAAATGTAAAAAAAAAAAAAAAAAAAAAAAACTTCAATTGGATGTCGACTGTTCCTTTGTGTGTACCAATGTACATATACAAACTTATGATGTGTTTAACTTCTGGGGTATTAGATCTTTTTTAGTTTCACACATAATTGGTTTCTTAGAGTATTAACTCTATATTCCTGAACAAAGTAAAACCAGCTACAATTCACATGTTCCATATTATGGTATAATTGCCACACATAAATTGTTATATTATTAGTTATTTTCTCATATGAATTATTGCTGTTGTAATTCCACATGAAGTTCTGTATATGTTGTTTCAGGTACATGTAACGCGACTATCAACACTTTAACTTACTTAATATGAACACCCAATGATACGAACCAATTATTTACTGATATGCTCCTGGTTGCTATATACTTCAACTTTGTATACATATTTTGGACATTTAATAATTAACAGCATACTCACATTCATGTGTTGGTACCTAATTTCAACGTAATTTCATTTCATTAAATTTACTTTAAAGAAAACATGCAAAGTTACATTCCTCATTGAGGCCATCCGGATGCATAGAGTTGAGTTTTTCAATCCAGTAGGTTTCCTTCTGATTTAGAAGTCTGTTAATGTCAACTCTCTGTCCTTGAGTAACTTCCAATACATCCAAAATTTGAAATTTAATTTGCGCTATTTGATGATTAGCTTCTCTAAAATGTCTTGCTACTGGAGATTTGATGTTTCCTGTACGAATATTTGAACGATGTTCGTTCCATCTTGTTTTCGCTTTACGGGCGGTTTGTCCCACGTAGTACTTGCCACATGGGCACTTGATACTGTATATAACATTCATAGTGTCACATGTTGCGAATTTCGTCAAGTAGATTTTGCGGCCTGTGTTTGGATGGAACACAACGTCCCCTTTCTGAACCATGTTACAATTTGAGCAGTTCAAACATGGAAATGTTCCCTTTCTTGTTGTTCTTGTTTTTTGTGTTTGAATGTCACTCCTTATCAACATATCTTTAATATTCCTGCTTCTGGTGTAGGCAAACATTGGAGGAGTGGTATAGAGGTGTCCCAGTATTCTGTCCTCTGATAGAAAATGCCAATGTTTCAAAACAATTTTCTTAACTTTATTACTCTCTGTAGAATATTTAGTCACATAGATAAATGGTATTTCTTTAACTGACGTAGATTTGGTTAATACCTCTTGTCTATCCATGGTTATCACTTTGGAAATAGAATCATTGATCTCTTGTATAGGATAACCTCTTTGTAAAAATCTCTTTGCCATATCTTGTATTTGCTTACCACATTCCACTTCATCTTGCACTATTTTCTTAACCCTTAACATCTGGCTGTAAGGGAGACTTCTAAGAGTATTTTGAGGGTGAAAACTTAAACGATGCAGCAGATTATTACGATCGCTCGATTTTCGGTACAAGGTAGTGGTAAGTTTGAGATCCTGATTTGACACAGTGACATCCAGAAAGTTAACTTCTTTTTTACTATAAGTTGTTGTGAATTGTATATGTGTGTCGATTGTGTTCAGGAATCTTGTAAATTGTACGAACTGTTCTTCACTTCCTTGCCAAATTCCGAATACATCGTCGATGTATCTTCCCCAGTATTGGAGATGATGTTTCCAAATGTCATGATTCAGTATATTCTCTGTTTCGAATTTATACATAAAACTATTGGCGTAACTGGGTGCCATTGTGGCTCCCATAGAAGTTCCACTCGTCTGTAAATAGTACTGTTGTTGGTATCTAAAGTATGAATTTTGTGAAATGAAATCCAAGAGAATCATTAAAAATTCCTTAGATGCTTCTACCCCTCTAGTATTTAGTAACAACCATTCCACCGCTTCTTGTCCTTGATTATGAGGAATTGAGGTATACAAACTACGTACATCTGCGGTAAATAAAATACTGTTCTCATTCATAGTAATGTTCGTGAGAATATTCAAAAAATGAGTGGTATCCTTAATGTACGTGTTAGTATTTTGTATTATAGGTTGCAAAAAATAATCCAAATATGTACCTAGAGGTTGTAAAATGCTGTTAGTGGCTGATACAATAGGTCTGCCTGGTGGTTTTTCTAATGTTTTATGAATTTTCGGAATAGTGTAGAAGACAGGTGTTCTCGGATTTGTAGTGGTTAGGAAACGTCGGGTCTTTTCTGTAATCCACTTGTTATTCTCCGCCAAATCGAGTATGTATTCCAAATTTTCTTGAATGTCATTGATAGGGTCCTTATCTATGGGTTGATTTACTGATCTGTCCATCAGTTGTTGCATGCATTCTTGATGGTAATCTGCAGTATTTTGAATTACCATGGCTCCCCCTTTATCTGCAGGTTTAAATGTGATGTTCTTGTTCGAAAATAGTCTACGAATGGTACTTAAATCATGTTTACTAAAGTTACCATGTCGCGGTGATTTATATGAACGTTTTTTCAAATCGGTGGTGACCATTCTTTGAAACAAGTCAATTATAGGATAATTTATAGGAGGTATGAAAGTACTCTTGGGTTTAAATTCTTTGTACTCAATTTCTGGTGTTGGATACTCTATGTTTTCTTCCTCAATTGTAGCAAAAAAAGCCTTTAATCTAAGTTTTCTTGAAAATTTGAATAGTTCTACTTTCTTCTCAAATAAGGTAGAGTGATATGTTGGAACAAAGTTAAGTCCTTTTTGTAATAGGTTGTTCTCTTCTTTAGACAAGTGGTATTCTGACAAATTAATCACTAAGTTTTCCTGGGGTTCAATCGTGTATGTGGACGCTGTTGATTTCTGTCTGCGTCCCCTCCTCGTCCTCTTCCGCGTTGGCCTCTGTCTAAAAAAGTACCCCTGAAATTAGTTCCTCTTCCTGTGGGGCGTTTATCGCCAGTACTTGTTCCTTCACCTGCGTCTTGTCGCTCTGCACCCGATGTCTCTGGTCCACTAGTATCTGGATCTGATGAACTTGACGAATTTCTTGGAACTGGTCTCTGATTGTATTTATTCATCCAAGTATACACCTCATCGTTTAAATAATCATACGTATCTCTACGATATTTTCGCAATTTCTTTGCTTCTAATTCTGTGCGATATTCTAGTAAATTAGTGTTGATCTCTTCCAAAATCTTTTCTAGATCGGTTGCACTCAATGCTGTGGTCAATTCCTCTTGTATCTCCAAAATTTCTGATGAAAGTTTATCAAGTTCTTTAGAAAGTTCTTGAACAGTCAATAATATCAAATCCAACGAGCATTTATTGAGAATTTGTTCCCATTTGTTGACAAACTCACGACTCTCCTTGCATAGGGTAGGTCTCATAGGGATCCTCAAACCTCTTGGAATTCTTTGAGCTCTATAATATTTTGTAAGAGTAACTGCGTGCAGTTTTCTGTTAATCTCTTTACGTATGAGACGTTCCAATGTTTTAATCCTAGTGTTAGGATCAATGCTTGTAGAACTTCCTCCAGTATCCCTTATAGAATCAAGAATTGCATTGGCCTCTTCGGGAGTGAAACCCAATGTTTCTGCTTTCTTATTAGTTAAACCACTTAACTCTTCATATGACATTCTTATGTAACACTTAAAACTTCAGTGTGCCTCTCACTCGTTGTGCAAACCAATTTGACAATTGTCCAAAGAAAGAATAGAGTGGGCACTACGTTGTAAGTTAATTCAGTAATTTAAACTTAGTAAAGTATTTGGTCCTGTCGCCAGATTCCTCCCCGTTGCAAAGGGAGGTATGAAATAATGTTACGCTGTCGACTGGTTAAATTGCACCAGTCTGCTGGAAGGACCTTTGTGAATATCTCACTAATTTGCTTTAAGTAAATGTTCAAAATTTTCCAAGAATTCTTCAAAAATAATAATAAGTTCAATTAGTTGTAACCAAAAAATCTTTTATTTAGAAATCTGCATTTGTCTGAGGCCTTTATCAAGCATTATATTGTCCAATGCATTTCGGTCTGTGCTAGACCTTCTTCAGGGACTATTAGTGATCAAAAGATAAAGAATAAAAAATAAAGATCATGTTATCTAATATGTTAATAACAGTATACATTTTCATTTAATCTAATGCAACATTTTACATTGTACTTAAAGTTTGCTCCAAAATATACCTGTATTAAACGATGCTTCTAATCTTAGGCCTGTTTGTATTCAATTCCTTATTGGAGAATTATCCAACTCTGCTTCACTCAAACATGCTTGTTTATATTTTGTTATATGCCCTTTGTGCAGCTTGCTTCTGTTCTTGATAATCTAAATGATAACCAATGTATACTTTAAATTTCAGCAAATATCTAGTCACAAATGGTTCTATCAACCAGAGTTTCACTTGTTCTCAAAAAGAGTCTTACCTGTAGTAAACAGATGTAGAAGCAGCCGGGCACCTTGCTCGCGTGAAAACGCGTTGCTTGTTGCTCGGGCTGCTTTTATAGTGCAGAAAATGGCGCCGGCGCGCAACGTGATGACGTCATCAACGTGATGACGTCATCGCGTGCCAGCGGCCATTTTGAAATGTAAAAAAAAAAAACTTCAATTGGATGTCGACTGTTCCTTTGTGTGTACCAATGTACATATACAAACTTATGATGTGTTTAACTTCTGGGGTATTAGATCTTTTTTAGTTTCACACATAATTGGTTTCTTAGAGTATTAACTCTATATTCCTGAACAAAGTAAAACCAGCTACAATTCACATGTTCCATATTATGGTATAATTGCCACACATAAATTGTTATATTATTAGTTATTTTCTCATATGAATTATTGCTGTTGTAATTCCACATGAAGTTCTGTATATGTTGTTTCAGGTACATGTAACGCGACTATCAACACTTTAACTTACTTAATATGAACACCCAATGATACGAACCAATTATTTACTGATAGCTCCTGGTTGCTATATACTGGAAGTTACTCAAGGACAGAGAGTTGACATTAACAGACTTCTAAATCAGAAGGAAACCTACTGGATTGAAAAACTCAACTCTATGCATCCGGATGGCCTCAATGAGGAATGTAACTTTGCATGTTTTCTTTAAAGTAAATTTAATGAAATTAAATTACGTTGAAATTAGGTACCAACACATGAATGTGAGTATGCTGTTAATTATTAAATGTCCAAAATATGTATACAAAGTTGAAGTATATAGCAACCAGGAGCATATCAGTAAATAATTGGTTCGTATCATTGGGTGTTCATATTAAGTAAGTTAAAGTGTTGATAGTCGCGTTACATGTACCTGAAACAACATATACAGAACTTCATGTGGAATTATAACAGCAATAATTCATATGAGAAAATAACTAATAATATAACAATTTATGTGTGGCAATTATACCATAATATGGAACATGTGAATTGTAGCTGGTTTTACTTTGTTCAGGAATATAGAGTTAATACTCTAAGAAACCAATTATGTGTGAAACTAAAAAAGATCTAATACCCCAGAAGTTAAACACATCATAAGTTTGTATATGTACATTGGTACACACAAAGGAACAGTCGACATCCAATTGAAGTTTTTTTTTTTTTTTTTTTACATTTCAAAATGGCCGCCGGCACGCGATGACGTCATCACGTTGATGACGTCATCACGTTGCGCGCCGGCGCCATTTTCTGCACTATAAAAGCAGCCCGAGCAACAAGCAACGCGTTTTCACGCGAGCAAGGTGCCCGGCTGCTTCTACATCTGTTTACTACAGGTAAGACTCTTTTTGAGAACAAGTGAAACTCTGGTTGATAGAACCATTTGTGACTAGATATTTGCTGAAATTTAAAGTATACATTGGTTATCATTTAGATTATCAAGAACAGAAGCAAGCTGCACAAAGGGCATATAACAAAATATAAACAAGCATGTTTGAGTGAAGCAGAGTTGGATAATTCTCCAATAAGGAATTGAATACAAACAGGCCTAAGATTAGAAGCATCGTTTAATACAGGTATATTTTGGAGCAAACTTTAAGTACAATGTAAAATGTTGCATTAGATTAAATGAAAATGTATACTGTTATTAACATATTAGATAACATGATCTTTATTTTTTATTCTTTATCTTTTGATCACTAATAGTCCCTGAAGAAGGTCTAGCACAGACCGAAATGCATTGGACAATATAATGCTTGGTAAAGGCCTCAGACAAATGCAGATTTCTAAATAAAAGATTTTTTGGTTACAACTAATTGAACTTATTATTATTTTTGAAGAATTCTTGGAAAATTTTGAACATTTACTTAAAGCAAATTAGTGAGATATTCACAAAGGTCCTTCCAGCAGACTGGTGCAATTTAACCAGTCGACAGCGTAACATTATTTCATACCTCCCTTTGCAACGGGGAGGAATCTGGCGACAGGACCAAATACTTTACTAAGTTTAAATTACTGAATTAACTTACAACGTAGTGCCCACTCTATTCTTTCTTTGGTATGGAGTTGTACACATCCACATTCTATTGTTCCCACAGACCCAGGGACACTAAAGACACACTGGCTAAGACTCCAATGGGGTCTTCAGCCAATAAATGAAAGTTACCGCTTTCCATATGAACCTCTCCCTCAGGGATGAAGGCTAAGGAGGTAGTGTGGACCTCTGAAGGTTTACCCTTACATCTGGGAGCCCCTTCACATGGTCAGTAGACCCACATACATGGCATTTCCCAAATGCTCTCTGGAATGGGGGTTTCTGCTGACCTCCCCCTGGTTTAGCACCAGAGGTTTAACTAGACTTGCCAGTTTTCCATGGAATGTACCCTTATTCTGTTTGTGGCACTCTTTTGGATGGTTAGAATTTCTCTTTTACCTCTTTCTTGTGCTGTTCCCCCTCGTCGTTTTGTGGTGGCCCCAGAGTCCATGTGCTTGGCCCTGTTGGCTACCCACAAGTCAGCAGCCTGTGCTAACTTTTTGGGATCAATCTCTTTTGAGTCAGCTAAGTGCTGTCTCAGATCAGGAGAGCAGGCATCAAAAATAGATTCTAACAAAAACAAATTTCTCATTCCGTCAAAGGTGTTCACTCTGTGACCCTTAACACAACCATTGCAGTTCTTCAAACATTCACATACCCTGGTAGCCCAAAGGGTACCATCGGTCTTTTTGAGGATCCTACACCTCTTAAGGTACTGGGAAGGAGCTTTCCCAAACCTGGCTATTAATTCCAGCTTTACAGATTCATAGTCCTTTCACTCAATGGCACCCAACTCCATTACAACATGACAGCCATTCAGTGGGAGCCTATACATGAGCCAATGGATTAAATAATTCCCACTGATTTCTTGAAAACGATAGGTATATTCAAATGTACTCAACCAATCCAATAATCACATTTTGCATCATACATACTCACTGCTTCTTTGGGCAGGCGAGGCCTCTTGCGATTGGAAGACCTAGAGGACCCTGGGGGGGAAACAGATTAAAGAGACAGTCTTTTCATATCTTTTTCATGCTGCATTTCCACCTCCCTGAGACTGATGTTCTGATGTCTGGCTTCAGCTTGAACATCTATTATTTTGTTTTCTAACTGCATTCTTTTGTTTTCAAGAGAAACATATTCTGGGCTCAATGTTGGACTTTGTGGGGTCCCAATGGAAATAGGTTGTGGCAGAGAGATGCCCTCTTCCTGGGACTCCTCTTCTTCTTCTGACCCTATACAGTCATCCTCATAATCACTTTGGTGTTTCAACAACCTCACAATCAATTCACCTTTCTTTACTTCAGCAGGCAGACCCCCAGCTTTGCACATATATTTCAGTTGTTCTACTGTCAGAATAACTAGGGCTGCCTCATTGAAGTTATCAATATTTGGCATGTTACAATGACTTTACTTTTCTGGTGGAGATTAGCATTGCAGAGGTTTAGTTGAACACAGGCATAGTAAAACACTCAATGTACTCTACACAAATCCTCACTGCCTGCCACCAGTGTTAGGCAGGCTTGAATGTAGTAACCCTGTGGGAGGCTACACCAGCCTTGTCCTCTTGGTAATAGGTAACCCACCTATTGGTATAGGTCTGTACTATACAAGTTGGCCGAGTGACTGAGTAGCCAGACCATTCTTAAGAGGGGTAAATGCGAGCTGAAGAGATGCAACACTGAGATTCACAATTACAAGTATTCAAATAACACTTATACTCCAGGTTTTCCTAGTAAAATAATCATTTATTTATTTAACGGTCAGTTTTTAATTATCCTTCATTAGAAAAGGGCAATATGCAACAATAAAAATACACTTCACAACACTTCCTCAGATTTAAGATAAGCATGTAGATAGCCTTTTGGGATGTCACACACACACTTCCTACACCCTGAGGTGACTTCAATTACCAGGACAATGTGGACATTGAATATCACTTTTTACACTTAATGCAATATTGAGGTTGTTGAAAAGGAAATGGTTAGGGAAGGAAAAAGGTTAACAGGTTCTCAGAGCAAGTGAATACTTTCAATCTCTCAATGAACTCTAGGTTAGACCTTTCCCAGCAATACAAGTTAAACTTATGCACCACCTATTAGGGACAGTTAAAACCAAAGTCAATGGGTCAGAAGAGTCTGCAGGGAGCCAGGACAGCCAAAGTCACTGTGTACAATTTCTAGGGAGCTGAGACACTTCTTTAGATAGCACAAAGGTCTTGCACAATGTTTTAAGAGAGTTTGCAGAAAAAGAATCACTGTAGGTCCACAAGCTGTTAGGCTTGTGAAGGGCAAAGCTGAAAGCAACTCTGCAGTAGAAGCAGCTACTGTAAGTCTCCAGTGAGAACAAACAAGCTACAGACCAAAAAGGTAAGTGCCCCTTTAGTCAAGAAAGTACCTTGGGTTGGAAGAAGAGGATCCATCTGGCGTCTGTTCAGGTTGCAGTCCTGCAGGTCCTGGGTTCCTGGGACTCAGTCGTCGGGACAAGAGGGAGGACATCTGGAGGACTCCTGCACCGCAGTTCGAAGGTCATCAGTGGCTCGTGCTCTTTCCAATCCAGCATCATTTTGCGGTTTCTGCTACCAGTCAATAGCACCACTGCAGATCTTGGACACTTGATGGGCTCCCCTTGTTTCTGGGGTCTAGCACTCTGTTGAGGTGGTTCAAGCTTGGGTCATCATGCTTCGGGAGGGTCCTCAGGATCTTCCTGGAGCTCAGGTCCAGCTTAAAGCCGATGCACTCGTTTCTGGGTTTCCTGAACCTTGGCACTTGGTTCCAGCAGCAGCAAGGTAGTACAGCCAGCAGGGAGAGGGGTTCCAGCAAAGTTTATCTTGGGGTCAGTCGATCACATCAACCCAGGAGAAGAAGTCGTCCATTCCAGGCTTCACTGGTCAATATGAAATTGGAGCTTCAGCACTGCAGCAGTGATTGACTGGGCAGTTCAACGATCCAGGAAGGTACAGCAGGCTTCTCTTACAGTTTCTTTCATCGGATGTTTCTTCCAGTGGCCGGCTCTGCCTTCTGTTCAAGAGACCTTGCCTTTTATGCAGGTTTCTCCGATTCATGCTGAAAGCTGGCGTTCCCCACTTGTACAATGTAATAACCAAATAAGAGAACCTAATGGACACACCCCAGTAGGAAATGAGATCAGGACCAAGTGCGGGTGAAGTAAAAGACAAAACTTTATATAAAGTAAAAGGGGGCACGCAGAGAACTCTGCTTACTCCGAGAGCACTCTGCCCACACAAGAAATACACATTATGTTACATAAACACGTCATCTATGACGTGTGCTATAGGGGATACATTCAGTAGTGTTCATTGGACAAAGGGACTGGAGAGTATGTTGCATATGGGGATGGTGCTTTTTGATTGGTTGGTTCCAAGTTGTAACTTCGTGGGTCGCGTGGATCAGCTGGGCTCATCTGGGAGGGGTGTGAGGTAAGGCAATGTCCAAACAATAATGATATAGAATATCTAACATTTGCCCTTATGGCCACACATGCCTGATCATTATTTATTTGTTTGAACTCATAAGAGTTATATAACTAGACCTTTGACCTGCACACTAAATCTGAGAGAACATGGGTGCAGGTGCCTAATCTATTCACAACATGTCATTGATACATTCATCAAATACTCCTTTAGATCGCCAGAGAGAATGGTTTATAATTTGTTAGTACGAGAAGAATATATGGCCACACATAGGATTAGTTCTGGGTGTGAACTGGGGTGGCATACAGACGAGGGGCATGCAAATGTTACATCGAAAGGACTTTGGGGTGCGGGGGATTGTAGTCTATGGGCCTCATTACAAGTTGGGCGGAATGCATTTAACAGCGCCGGTAATGGTGCCGGTGCCTCTTAAACGCATTCCGCACTATTACGAGGTTCCCTCGCGGGACCCGATGTGGACATCTGGTTTATCCAGATGTCCATAGCGTGTCCCACGAGGGAACCAGGTAGCTAACAACGGGCCCTCTTGTAATGGGCCCGTTGTTAGCTCCCTCCCCATTCCCATTGAGCCCTGTGGGGGCTCAAATGGGAATGGGGAAGGTCCGGGTCCGGTTTCCCTGAATGGGGAAATACCGGGCCCTCCATACTCGGAATGGCCCAGACCTGGACACAGTTTTGGAGGCAGCCATGACGCCAATAGCGCCTTGGCTACCTCCAAAGTCGTAATGAGGCCCTATATCTCTTTGGATGGGGTCTGTGAGTACAAGGCAGGTTTGTGGAGACAAATGTTTTTTTTTCCAGGATCAGGCTCCGGCCCGGTCATTCACAGGACAGTGATGTAAAAGGGAAGATGAGAGATACAATGTTTAATTTGTTACTTCTAGCGCCCAGGCTTCCGTGAGAACAGGACAGCCACGGAAACGGCAGAAGGGTGGAGGTGGGGGGCTGGCTTGCTGACTGTGCGTGAACACTGAAGGTGAGAGATGCAGGCTGGCTTCTACTGTCTGAGCGAGGCCTAATATAAAATGGAGTCGGTGTTTACCAAAATGGAGTCTCATGGTTTACATCTAATGCACTGTTATGTGTCATCAAGTGGGTATCACACACATTGGCCAGAAGCACGCGGTTGACCGCAGAATGAGCATATCAGGTACACTATAATATGAATGAATGAGGGCCTTAAAGACCCTTCCTCCCTTAAAATGCACAGCCTATCTGTCGCTCACACAGCAGGCTGGCTGTCCTCCAAGGACAGCCAGCCAGCTAGCCAATCAGCACTGCGTGCATTCAGGTAACAAAGGAGACAGAGTTTTGGGCACCTCCCTTGCTTCAAGCACTGCCAGACACACTGGAGCCAGAGGCTGGTTTCAGCATTGAAACCTGCCAAAGAAAAAATGAACAAAAGGGTCAAACCTGGTTTGGCGTGCAGAGTAAAACCCATGAAAGACCTCACAAGCAAGAAATGGCGAAAAAAGTAGACGGGACCATTTTGGCAAAAAATGGGCACCCATGGGTGCAATACTGCAGCTGAGGATTCAGTCTGCGGTACAAAACATGCAATGGTAGGAAAATTAAACCACTGCCACCAGTCATTAAATGTAGTGACGGTAACATAAAAAATGTTACATGAGTAAGTAGGAAAAGGAGCTACTAAGAAACCCCCCAGTACTTACAGATAGGATGGGGTGTACTGGACCTACATATAGGTAAGTAGAGTAAATTTCACTTTACTACTCTTGGGAACAGTAGTTTACCCAAGAGAAGGTATTTAAACCTTATAAGAAATCTGAAGGACTTCTCTGTGACACTGCACTGAAGGTGCTGTTTGTCACAATACAAAAGGTGATGCCTATGGAGTTTGTCAGACTCCAGAGCCACAGAAACACAGAGTCCAAATCAGATCAAAAATACATGAGAGAGTGAGAAAAAGGTCTCACTCACTCCAGGATAAAAGTCCAGCAATAGAGCTGGGGGTCTCTAAGGTTGAAGGTAATTAGCACAGAAATGAGAATTCTCCCTAACAATCACCAAGCTTGTAATGATAATTGGCAAATGTCTGAAGGCTAGAGAGAAGGAGAGAGAAAGATAGAGAATGAGAGAGAGAAAGAGAGAGAGAGAGAGAGAGAGAGAGCAACGAGTGTGTGTAGATTGTGTGGATGTGTGTGTATGTAAAATCATACCTAATAGATATGGGAGGACATGCATTAAAGTGTCCGTCAGAAAAGACATGGTTTGCAGTTATGTGTTCATAAAAACACCTAAAGGGTAGGATACGAAATTACTCCCGAAAGCCGCTTGTGCCAATTTGAAAGACGGGAAACAACTTCTAGTTAATTAGGCAATGCAAGCAGCCCCTGAGATGAGGGAATATGTGGCACTCCATGCTACTCTGTTTCAGCCAGGTCTTTCATGCCCAGGATCACACATATAGCTGGATGGAGGCCAAGGGACTCTGAGTTGGCTGGGCTTGGTGATAGAAATGGAGTGGACCAATTGCATGTTACTTCAAACATTTCTAGCCGCCTAGGTCACTATCACCAAGCAGGGTATAGGTATGTTACACACAATTCGGGTTTGGGTTTGCTGAACTACCTCTATATAACCCTTTACTGCTCTACAGTAAAATGATCATGTTTCTCCCGAATGGGCACGGCGATGCCAAGCCAGCCCACTAACAGTTCCTAACAAGTGTGCAGATTCTAATTGCAGCCATTTACTTGCAATGTCAGGCTGACTGCCTGCACACAGCAGAGCAGCAGTGTTGAAAGGTGCGGCTTCTGTAGGTAGCAGTAGCTCAACAGCCATTGAGCAGACCGGCTTAACCCCCGGCCCCCTGAAATGATGGGGTGTGTTGACTTGACCTGGCTGAACTACAGAGCCATGGCAGGAAAGAACCAGATGGACAATAAACAGTGCTTGGTACTGGTGCTACTTGGTGCTGCTCTTTTAACAAACGACAGCCAATTATTAGTGTAAAGCGTTTCATTGTTAGCAGCTTATTTTGCATGCATACATTTTTATGCAATTGAAATCGTGATGGGGTGTTAGTTTTAGTACTTGCATGTCAGGAGAGTAATTAGCAGGGCATCGGGACAGGAGAGGCAGCTCATTCTCACAACAGTTCTTAAGTGTGTGTTTCAGACACAGAGAGAGTTAACAGCTTGTAACTTTGAAGCTGCACTAGAATTATCTGATTAGAACATGTAAACAAGTGACATGCTACCAGACAAGTAAGTTAGCCCCTCCCCCGCAGTCTCTAATGTTAGCTGAAGGGTTTGCCCCCAGGACCGCGCAAAATGTTTTCCTAGTTGCACACCTTGTACTAGACCCGGCAGGGAGAGGGTACTGATTGGGAGCTTTGCACGTGTGTAGCCCACCAGGGTCTGCGCCAATGGAGATGAAACCGATTGTGCAAGGGTGCCTGTGGCCGGCTGCCGCACAGCACAGATAGGTAAGCGCTGCTGTCTGAGGCGGCGACATGAGCGAGAGGGTGAGTCAGTCTCTTAGCCCAATATATGGTCCTCGTAAGGAAGGGGTGTCCTGTCCCGAATCATCCCTGGGCAGGTAAGCATTATCACATCTCAGGACCACCTCATTCTTCAGAACTATTGAGAAGGATCCAGTACAATAATCCAAGCCACTTACGAGCTTCATTCAAGTATTCTCCACAATAACAAGAGAGAATACCAGTTGTCACCAATGCCTTGAGAGAGACTCTGTGTCGAAACACGTGTTGGCTAAACTTTTCTTTTACTTCATTAAAGCTAGATGTGTGCTCCAAGACAAAAATAAATAACAAACCTCTAATTATTTATCAAGGCAAATGTGACCAAGTAGTACCAATTTGTTACAGCCTATTATTGTTTGTGTTTACATTATTGAAATGCTCCGATCGTACCATGCCGGTTTATATGCGTGACGTCATCACGTTCCAACGTGATGACGTCACGCAATAAATGGCAGCCATTTTCGAATCAGTCGGGACTTAGTGGAGAAAGGAGCTGGAGGCGAATAGATGCAAAAGACGGGTAAGAAGATAAGGAATTAATCTTTTTACTATATATTACACGGCCCATGGTAGCGACCGTGTAGTTATGGTTAAGTTGCTAAACCCATAGGAAGACCACTTTTTCAGCAGCCTATAACTTTGCTGCCCCTGGAGGAATCGTCACCAAACTTTGCAAAAAAAGTATATGGCCGGTTCTGAATTTTTCGCCACGTTTAGTGCAGTTTTGTGCAATAGGGGGCAAGCTTATAGGGGGATCCCAAACATTTCTTTTTTTCCATAGACTGAATGGGGAAAAACTTTGCGCACGGCTACAGGCCGAACAGCTGGATGGATTTTCACCAAATTTGTAGCAGGAGCGGTGGCTTGGGCCAGAAAGCGTGCTTTTGTGTTTTTGGCGGAAATCCGATCAGTACTTTTGTTGCAAAGAACTGAAATGTACGTCTCAACAAATGTGTGTTATTAGCTTCCAGTACGGCGTGATGTCAGCGAACATTGGACTTGGCCGGTGGTTGTCTGGAGGAAAGTGTGCTGTGCGCCAATGTTTTTGGGAAACGCTACCATGGTGTATCGGAGGATAGTGTTGTGGCGTGTGTTACAAGGCTCTAAACTATTGTGTGCATGGCTGGGCCTCTTGTACGTAGCAGTGTGCCCACTAAAATTAGTCATATCTGGCTCCGTGTCCCATTTCCCTGTTGGCCGCGCAGTCAATGTTTTGATTGCAACACAGTGTGCAGTGACGTGATGTGTGTCAAAGGTTTTCCATAACAGTGCCATGTTGTATCAGATGAAAATGCTGCAGCGAAAGGGCCTCAAAAACATAGTTTACGGCATCTGGTGGTGGAAAGAAGGGATGGAAAGGCTGGGGGAGTCCAAAGTGCTTTAAGTGATATAATTATCATTAGAAGAAGATGGTGTGCCAGCGGTATCTGTGAATACTATGCCACTTCGCGGTTACCTCCACATGCAACAATCTTGTGTGGTCATTGCAGGCAGCCTTCGTTATGGCATGCCAGCTGCAGCGGCAATGTCTTTCTGAGATGAGTGGTGACAGGCAATTTGCAGAAGGGGAGTGCATTCCACAAGACATGAACATGTACAGATAGAGTGTACTATGGTGTGCTGTGTGTGGTATGTCCGTAGCTCTTTAATGCATGGCTGCAGCCCTTGCACAGAAACGTATGTCCATTGGTTGAAAAGGGTTGTCCACTGGTTGAAAGTCGGTGCCACATTGTCGCTTTGTGTGTGTGGTTTGGCTGCATTGCACACATTGTTGGTTGCATGGGTGTGGTGATTTGTGGAACATCCTACAGTTGTCGGTGTATGGGTGGAGATGCTGCAGTGACCAGTCGTGCAGTGTGTCCACTTGGGTGCACTAATGTACTAGTGTACATATGGAAGAGGTTACAGTGCAACTAGTTCTTATATGTGCTCGCATAGTGTGCATTGCGCAGATTAGTAAGTGTTGCAGTGCACTATGCAGTATTGCTTGTATGCACATAGTATAGTGCGGAGAGCAGGAACAGTGTTGTGAAGATTGTGTTGTTTGGTTGGCATTATTATAATGGTTTCTGAATGGAAGTGGGTAGTGGTGCCAAACTGTGTGCTTTACGGTAAGTGGAACATGTGTGCTTGGATTCCTGCTTTAGGGGGCGGAAGTAGGGTAGAAGTGCTGATGCCTATGTTGCCTTTCTGAATTGTGGCACATGGCTACATGTTCGCCTGCATGGATGAAGGTCGTAGACCGTAGGCCATGCACCCAACAGCCTAGGCCTTACCCACAGCCACCACAATATAATGCATTCATGCACTTGTCAGTCTGCATGCATGGCAGGTTGGTGACTTTTACACTATGGTTGTGGAGGACATTGTAGACTTGGTAGAGCAGCAGAAGTGAGCTGCTTTGCGTACATTAGCATACGGTGTACATCGTTGCCCCTGTTGCACAATAGGGAGCCACCATGTGCATTTCATATGGTTTGCCCCTTATAAGCCCCTTACTTTATGGAGTGCTTTAAGATATTGCAGCATGAAAGGCAGTGCTCAGCAGCACACATGTAAACTATGGCTAACATACACGGCCTCCTACATACCGTTCAGCTCACCCAACGCAACGTTATGCAGCCATGCATGCAAATATGTGCCCAGGGTGAAAGCTGGCAGGCTCAATTGCAGATGGGGAGTGCAGTGCACATGACATGAGCATTTAACCATAGCGTGTACTATGGTGTGTTTTCTGTGGTGAGGGTCTAGTGCCTTGCATGAATGGCTGGAGTGGAAAGGGAAAAAGGAGTGTCCCTGCTTTACTGGTGTACGGCACTCACTGTAGGTGGAAATGTGCACGTGCCGCATCCTGCCCTTGTAAGGATGGTGGGCATGGAAATGGTACTGTGTGATTTACCCAATCAGGTGTCGAGGGTGTGGTTGACAGGGGCCGGTGATATCATTCCCCAAAAGTTGATACAGCGAGGTTGGTAGAGATGGAGAGATGCAGAGTGCTCATCATGAGTGTTACCTTTGTGCAAGATCCGCACAGGTATGCCGTGGAAAGAGGCTTTACTGCTAACTTTCAGTTGGAAGCAGCGGAGGCTTTTTGGGGCACAGTCCATGAGTGGGGTTTCGGTGCCATGGTTCTCCTTTTTACATGTGTGGCCTCTGTCGGTACTGTTTATGTAGTCGTCATGCATTATGGAGGCCTACATTTGGGGTACATGTTGTGCTCCCGTTTTGCGCCGTCACCTTAAAACATTGATGACAGCAGTGATGCAGATGTTTCCCACTGCCAAGTTCATTTTATCAGCCATACCACCAAGAGGAGAATGGGACCATGCTGGTGTAATTTGTCCACAGCCAGAGGTCGGGAGGTGTTTCATAAACAGAAGCATGTGTGACTTTATGTGCAGTGCTGCGATGTTCGGCATCGACTATGACAGCATTAACGAGTGAGATTTGTAGTGGTTTCAAGGAAATGGCATTTTTTTTACCTCCATTGGCAATGCTGTTTTGTTTGCCACTATGCACGAAGCGTTGCAGAGAATCCTGTAGAAATGTAAGAGAAGCAAAAGAGAATAAAAAAATAATTGTATGCAAGCATGTACATACCATAAATAGGACAAAATAAAGAAAATAAAAATAAACATCTTTTTAGACACAGTACTAAACACCCAAATCCCCCCCACATCCCCAGCATAAAAACTCTGTGGATTCTGCGGTAGTTTCAGAATTACATGTGCCACATCCAGCTATTTTCAGGATGGGAGCCATGGAAATGGGACTGTGGAGACTAAGGCATTGCTCAATAAGGTTTGTGGTTGTGGTGTGTAAGCAAAAGGTGTGGCAGAAGTTCATTTTGTACAAAGAAGTGCAGAAGCCTATGGTGGAAGTGTGCAATGTGAGGGGCAGGAATCCTGCAATGTGGGTTTGATATGATATGATGTCAAGGGCGGGGGAACAGAGCGGAGACAGAGACAACAAACCTACTAGGGCAGTTGGCACTCAGATCTCCCACGTGCATGGGGAGAGGAAGGCGAAAGTGCAGTACATGGGAAGAAGAAATAATGACAAGAAGTGAAAATACAGGTGATGGTGGCAAGTGCAAGGATAAGTGCAGACATCTGGAGGTGGTGAAACTGTTAGGGATACAGCAGACAGTCCCCAAGTGAGGGCCAGAAAGGCAGTCCAGGGGTGCACCTAGCGGGGGAGTGAGGTGGACCTGACCCCACATCAGAGGGTGGCTAGGTAACCAGTGCAGAATCAGTTTCAGGCAGTAAGTCAGCAGGGGAGAGGAGGCGCAAAAGCAGAGGCAAAGAGAAAGAGTTTCAGTTGCTTCCAGAACCAGTGATGGTTCTCCTCAAGTTTCAGGGAGGCAGGGAGCCCATTGCAGAGGAAGGCCTCACTCTACACCTCCCTCCTTGCCCCTGTTATCTCCTCGTTTGGCATTTCCCACCATTTCTATGCCGACGACACTCAGCTCTTCCTTTCTTTATCTTCCTTCTCATCCGACCTCCACCTGAAACTCTCTTCCTGCCTTACTGCCATAAAGAACTGGATGTCTTCCTGCTTTCTCTCCCTCAACACTGACAAGACTGAAGTCGTCTTTTTCCCCTCCAACTCTCTTCCTCCTTCCTCCCTTCCCCCTTTCATTCACTTCCCTCCCACTAATCTCCCCATCTCGCTCCACGCTCGTAACTTAGGCATTCACTTTGACGCCTCTCTCTCTTTCTCCCACCATATCTCTCTCACTTCTCGTGCCTGTCGCTACCACCTCTTCAATATTCGCAAAATCCACCCCTCGCTCAACTTTCATGCTACTAAACTTCTAATCTCCTCTCTTATCTTCTCTCGCCTCTTCTACTGCTCCTCCTTACTCTTTGGCCTACTTACTTCTCATCTCTATCCCCTCAAGTCTATCTACCACTCTGCTATCCGCACCCTCTGTCTCCTTACCTCCCGCGACTCTATCTCAGCTTCCCTCTCCTCCCTTGGCTGGCTTCCATTTCACTCTCAACTTAAATTTCACTTTCTCTGCCTTGTCTTCAAATCTCTCCATGGACTTTCTCCCCCCTACCTCTCCTCCCTCCTCTCTTTCTACACTCCCTCCCGCGACCTTCGCTCAGCTGATCACTTCCTTCTGACTGTACCTCCGTCCCCTAGTGCCCGCTCCCGTTTCTGCTCCTTCCAGCTCCTTGCTCCCATGCACTGGAACTCTCTACCTCTCTCAATTCGTTCTATTCCTACTTTCTCCTCATTTCGTACCTCCCTTAAATCTCTCCTTCTCCACCCCCCACTTGAAACTCTCTCCCCTTCTTGCTCCCCCTCCTTTCTTTCTCCTTCCCTTGATTCCCTCCCTCCACTCCCTACTACCCCACTCTCACACTTTCCCCTCTCTCCTCCTTCTTCTCCCCTCCTCTCCTCTCCCTTACATTCCCACTGCTCTTCTCTCCCTGTTCCCTCCAGTTAAATTGCTCTTCTTACTGGTTTGTTAAGTGATTGATTCATACTGTAATTTGCTTCTACCTTTATATTGTTTATGTTTTTTGTACCAAGTTGTTCAATTGTGCAGCGCTTTGGTGTAAAGAGCTATATAAACAAATAAATAGAAATACAAAAGAAAGACATCTACCACCAAGTCGTTGCCTGCAGAAGCGAGTGACCCTGAAGGAGTGGGAGGTGGATGAGGTAAGATCTTCATATTTACGAAGTGACAGTTGCAGGTATTGAAGCCCCAGGGCCCAGAAGGCCTTGTGCATTATGAAGGGGGTTTTCACCTTATTGCTCGAAGGTATTGGGAGCCAGTGCAGACACTTCAGTCCCAGAGAGATACCATCCCTGGGCTTGAGGCCAAGGACAAGCTGCACAGTCCTCTCCTCGATGAGTTGCAGAGGGTGTATAGTGGAAGCAGGCATATTTCGATCAAGGCTGTTGCAATAGTGCAGCCTACAGAAACCACAGCTGTGGAGACAGTGAGGTTTTCGGACCTTGCTTTACGTTGCTAATATACATTCAGTGCTGGTTTTGAAGCCACATTTTTACAATTTCTGTAAGACATGGGTTAGTGATGAAAGAAATGTGTACTATTGTCAGAAGGAAAGAAGAGAGTTCCTGTTGCGATATAAGAATGGGTGGTATGGGTAAATGGAAACATTGCAAGCATATGCAATTGATGTGTCACTTCATGGCAGTGATGGGAGGAAAAACAGCAACATTTTTACGAACATAGTGGATGCTCAGTGGCACATACCATGCTCAGAGGTACTTATAACGGAGTTGAACACATTTCGCTGAAATAATATGAATACCTCCAGTTTGTGATGATGGGTACTCACATGGATGAATGCTGATGAACAAATTTTGCATTATTTTACTGAACTTTATACTGGACGTGCTTTACAATGACACACCACTTGGAGGTTTAATGTGCAACGGTACATATGAAGTGTTGTACAGAAGTGATGGTGTACGATGCTAATGTCTTGAAGGCCCTTGGTGGATGTGTGTGTGACTATTTAACAGTTCCCAATGAGGTAGTGATGGACAAGAAATAGTGCAGAGGGAAAAAAGGAGTCATCCTGCTTTACTGTGGCGCAGCTCTCGCGGTACTTGGGGAAGCGTACATGCCACATTCTACGCTTCTCACCATGCTGGCCAATGGAAATGGGACTGTGGGCATTATCCAATCAGGTGCTCAGGGTGTGCGTCACAGACAAGGGCACCAATAGGAAGAAGGATTCCTCCTGCTTCACTGGGGAGCGGCGCTCGAGGTACTTGGGGAAGAGTATGTGCCACATTCTGCGCTCCTCACCTTGCTGGCCAATAGAAATTAGATTGTGGGGATTGTCCAATCAGGTACTCAGGGTGTGCATCGCAGGAAAGGGCAGCAATCATTATTTCCATTACTTTGAGTAGTGCGGTGGGCAAACATGGCAAGACGCACAGTTTTCGTCATGGGTGATGCCTTTGTGGAAGATCTGTTGGTGTATGCCCTCCAAGAATGCCTTTGTGGCAATTTCGGTTTGGAGGCAGTGGAGGCTTTGTGGTGCAGTGTCGAAGCGTGCTGTTTCGGCAGAGTGCTTGTAGAATGTCCATGCATGGCCACTTTCGCAACTGTACATGTTGTGGTTGTGCACTTTGGAGCCTTCTTTTGGAACATGCCTTGTTCCCATGTATACCGTCAATTGAAGATGATGAAAGCAGTGAAGCGCATTTTTCCCGCTGCCAAGGTGCCTTTCTCATGTATACCACCGAGAATAGTATGGGACTATTCCAATGATTCCTGTCGCCAGCCAGAGGTCGGAAGGGCTTTCATCAACAGAAGCATGTGTGACTTCTTGAGTGCTGCTGGGATGTTCTCCTGTGAGAATGAGAACATTTGTTCTCGATATATATACCTTTGTGAAGGAAATGGCATGTCTTTGTCGACCAGTGGCAATTACATTTTGTTTCACAATCTACAGGCTGCACTGAAGACCCTAGTGTAAGAATGTGAGCTGACGTACAAAACACAAAGAATATACAAACCGCAAAAATAGGTGTTTCTGTGGAAGCACCTTAAAAAACCTTTAAGAAAAATACTAAACAGAGGCTCTTTTAAGAGCTGAAACAACTAACGACGTCCCCTACCCTGGTTGAAAGTTATTCCCCCACTTCAGCATACGCACAGCACGAAAAGTCTGTGAATATCGATAGTTGCAGGGTGGCATGTTTTAGATACGCCCATTTTTGCAGATGACGGCAATAGAAATGATCCCTTGTGCATCGATATCAGTTGTCGTCATGTGCAGTTCAAATACTTCATGCTACGCCATTAGCCGTAGGGGTAGCATTCACAGAGATGCATACATTCTGGAATAAAAGAATGTTTATTACAACAACGCAAAACACAGCTTCATTACGTGGAGCCGGAAGACAACTATTCAGTGCGACCCATGCAGCTACAGTACTTTTCTGATCACCACTGACATTGTTTACGCTCTGAACATTCTGCTGTTTGCTTACTTACCTTTACATGCACTAGTATGGGCGTGACCGAGCCGCACCAGCTTTGCCATTTTGCAGACTCACTACAAACTGTCCGACCTGCAGTTACATGTTTTCTTCTACGACTCGCAGGCAACCTCTTGACACTTTCTGTCACAGTGTTCAGTGCAGAGATGGTGTCTGTTTCACAGGTCATGGAAAGGCAAGCAACACATCAATCAAATTAATGCGACACTTAACACGCCCACATTACACTGCTGTTCCTTGTTTACCAGTGAGCCTCATACAGCCAGGTGTGCTGCAGCCATACATTGGTAGGTTTGCGCTGTCATGATGCCTACCCCCGCGGCACCAGACAAGATCCAGCAACCCCGGAAGCAGGCATCAAGTTATTTTGAGCAAGCCCAAAAACCCCTGCTAGGGGCTTTTTGGGTGCGGTCCTGGCGCCTATGGCACCAGGTTCATATGGCGAGTCAGTCCTGGCGCCATAGGCGCCAGGCTCATAGAGTAGAATTTACCTGATGCAGACCATGCTGCAAAGCCCCAAACCAAATGAGGCTGGGAAAGGGACTATTTTACCTTGGGACTATTTTTTACTCGGGTGGGGCTGGGGAGGAATACTTACCTGGGACTACTTTGGAGGCTATTTAAACCACGCCCAAAGAGCAGCACACGCTTTGCGTTATTCCGCATCCAGCAGCGTAACGCTCACCGTGTCTGCAAGCCTGCATCCAGTCTTCTGCCACGCCCGCCTCGAGTCTGCAGCTCCTAGAAAAAGGGAGGAACAGAAGGAGAAGAGGTTAGAATAAGAGCAAAACCTTCGATCCTTACCTGAATTCTGGATCCACCGCGCCTTCGAGCTGGAAGAAAGAAGCATTTTACGTGTGCCGCCTCGCCTGCTGTAGCGCCGCGCTGAACTCACCGGCCTTCGCAGCATCCTCATGATCCAAGCAAACGAAGCTAGGTGGGCCAGTCCAATCTGTTATCTCGGCCCTACCCGTCACATTGGTGGAGACTGCAGCTGTCCAGTTCAGATCGACGCCTCTGTGGGAGCCGGGTGAGCGTAACAGAACGTGAAGCCTACCCACAAATTCCCACCCGGGTGTTATGGATACCTCAGAGACTGACCAATTGGCCCAATTACTAGGGGAACTGAGGGCTGAAGTGCATTCCGCCCGTCAAGAAACCAATGTTCTTAGGAGAGAACTGATTTTGTCAAAGGAGCGAACTGATGACCTTGCTAGGCAACTATTGCAAAGCCAGGCTGGACAAGCACCCCTACTCGGTTCCGGGGGAAATCCAGCTCCTGTGTTATCGAGTAACCCTGTGCAAATAAACCGACCAGGAAATATTCCATTAGCTCCACCCGAACACTTTGCCGGAGATCCCAAAAGGTTTGCCGTGTTTATGAACCAATGCCGCTTGCACTTTTTATGCAGACCTGGAGCCTTCCCAAACGATCAAGCCAAGGTAGCCTTTGTAGTGTCATATCTCAGCGGCAGTTCAGCTGATTGGTCAATTCTACTAGTTACTCAGGATGACCCAATTCTCCGGGATTTTCAGGGCTTTCAAACTAGCATGGAAAGACTATTTGCCCGGCACTCCCAAGGACAGGCCCTGGATAACGAACTTTTGTCCCTACGACAGGGTAACCAGGACCTTCTATCCTACATCGCAACCTTTAATAGGTTGATAGTGGAAACTGGATGGCCTGAGGTAAAACGAATCATGTTATTTCATCGAGGGCTTCGAGGAGAACTCAAGGATGTCTTGGCTCAAGTCGTGAACCCACCTAAAGACTGCGCTTAATACATAGACTTAGTTTTCCAGTTAGATCACAGACTTCAGAACAGAAAGGCTGATCGAGCCAAGTTTGAGAATCGGGTGTTGGTCAAAACCCACGCTAACCCCAAAGGAGCAGATGCTTCAGAACCCATGCAAATCGGAGGGGTTAAAGGACCCTTAACCCAGAAGGAAAGAGAAAGGAGACGGCAAATGCAATTGTGTCTATATTGTGGAACTTCTGGGCATTTTCTACGGGTTTGCCCTGTAAGACCACCCAAGAAGGTGGTAGGAGCTGCTGATAAAAGCCATATGGAGTCAGACTCGGGAAACGACCACGCCCGACAAGCGTCGAGGTCCACTTGCCGAGCTTGAAGAAGGATACTCAGACCTCGCATTTCATCATACCAATGGTTCTCGTAGATCCAGGGCAGCCATTGCGTATGCACGCAGTAAGGGCGTACATTGATAGCGGGGCCATAGGAAACTATGTGGACTATGAATTGGCTTCCAGGATGAATCTACCTCTCTGCCGAAAAACCACCTCAGATGTTATCATCATAGTCGATGGAACTAAAATTGCCTCTGGGCCTGTAACTCATTCCACCGCAGAGATGACACTATTGGGTCAGGATGGGCATCGAGAGACTTTTGTGTTTGATCTAATCAAAGCCCCACAGTTCCAAATAATACTGGGGATACCTTGGTTGGAAACACATAATCCTTGTATTGATTGGCGAGAGAAGAGAATAACCTTCCCGGACTGTGCACAAACCTGTTACCCAAAGAAAAATCAGAACGCAGGCCTGGCCACAGTAACCACAGCAGTCATGCAACTAACTCCAAAATACCAAGAATTCCAGGATGTCTTCCAAAAGGAACAGGCAAACACCTTACCTCCTCACAGATCGTACGATTGTCAAATCGATCTCATACCCGGTGCACAACCCCCTTGTAGCAGGATCTATGCCCTTACGGAACCTTAGAACCTTCACCTACAACAATACTTAGACCAGTACCTTGCCAATGGCTTTATTCGCCCATCCAAGTCCCCTGCATCTTCAGCTTTGTTCTTCGTGCCCAAAAAGGAAGGTGACCTCAGAACGTGCATAGACTACCGCGCATTGAACCAGATAACTGTTAAGAACCAATACCCATTGCCTCTGATCCCTGAACTACTAGACCAAGTGAAGGACGCTTGTATATACACTAAATTAGATCTCCGGGGGGGCATACCATCTGGTACGTGTAAAAGAGGGCGACGAATGGAAGACTGCTTTATGCACTAGGTATGGGTTAGTCGAATACCAGGTGATGCCTTTCGGGTTGTGCAATGCACTGGCAGCCTTCCAATACTTCATGAACAATGTTCTTCGTGAACTCATTGACGTTTGTGTTGTCGTGTATATCGATGATATTCTAGTATACTCCTCTTCAGAATCTGACCATGTGAAGCATGTCCGAGCAGTCCTTGAGAAATTGTGCCAGCACAAACTATATGCAAAACTAGAAAAATGTGTTTTTCATGCCACAGAAGTTGAATTCCTTGGGTTTATCCTGACCCCAAAGGGAGTCCAAATGGACTCACGAAAGGTGGACGCAATCCTTAAGTGGCCATCACCAAGTTCAGTTAAAGGAGTACAAAGCATGCTCGACTTTGCCAATTTCTACCGCAGATTCATCCCAGATTTTTGACATGTCGTACATCCCATCACAGCACTCTTGCGAAAAAATAAACGCTTTATGTGGACTGAAGAAGCTGAAAAAGCCTTCCAAGAGCTGAAAGCGAAATTCACGTCTGCACCTGTGTTAAAGCACCCGCGCCCTGAAATTCCATACATAGTGGAAACTGATGCATCCAGTCTAGCCATGGGAGCTGTCCTGTCTCAAAAGGAACCTGAAACTGGCCAGCTTCACCCAGTAGCATTTTGGTCCAGAAAGTTCTCGGCACCCGAGTTAAACTATGCGGTTACCGACAAGGAGTTATTAGCCATTAAATCCACATTCAAGGCTTGGCAGCACTATCTTCTAGGTGCCAGGCATACCATTACTGTGATCACCGATCACCGGAACTTACAGTATTTAAAAACAGCGAAGGCCCAATCGTCATGTCAACTCCGATGGGCATTGTTCTTTGCCGAGTTCAATTTCGTGATAACCTATCGACCAGGTTGTAAGAATGGTAAAGCAGACGCCTTATCCCGAATAGGGGTGGGAGAGGAAGAAGTGAACCCAGAACCAGTACCTATAATTTCCGAACAAAGGATTCTTAGCATGACTACTCTACAGACACTAGAGGACATTCAGGTAAAGATCCAGCAACTCCTTGATCCTACAGCCCTGCAGGACTGGGTAAAGAAAGGCCCGGACTACTCTGTCACCAATGATCTGGCTTATTACCAAGGGCGGCTATTTCTGCCACACAAGGAACTACAAGAGCTAGTCATTTCCCGTTATCATGATACCCTAATGGAGGGGCACCCAGGTATTGCAAAAACTGAAGCTAAAATTAAAAGACAATTCTGGTGGCCCACCTGGCGAAAGGATATTAAATCATTTGTGATGTCTTGTGGCATTTGCGCCCAAAACAAAAGCCAAAAGAAAAAACCAGCGGGACTCTTACAACCTTTAGACATTCCGCCTACACCATGGCACACATTATCGTTAGACTTTATTACCGATCTACCTCCTTGTAATGGGTTTAACACCATTCTAGTTATTGTGGATCTTTCTTCCAAGATGGCCCACTTTATTCATTTAAAAGGACTACCTCAGCCTCAATCCTGGCCAAAGAATTCCTCGAAAACATTGTTCGTATACATGGATTTCCGTCCGTGTTGGTCTCTGACCGGGCAGTCAATTCATTTCACATTTTTGGAAGAAATGTTGTCAATTGGCGCAAAAATCGACGTGAGATTATTGACCAGTCACCACCCCCAGACCGATGGTCAAATGGAGAGGACCAACCAGACTCTTGAACAATACCTGTGTTGTATGTTACATCAGACTGAGAGTAATTGGAAGGACATTCTTTGGATCGCTGAATATGCATACAATAATTCAGTACGTTCTGGAACTGGACAAAGCCCCTTTTATACCCTATATGGGCACCACCCTCGAACCTCAGACCTTGACTCACCCCAACAATTAGAAACGCCCGCAGTGGACCATCTACACGCTACGATTACACAAGCCTTTAAGGAGGCAACTGCACATTTAAAACAGGCGAAGGAGAAATATAAGAAAGATGCTGATCGGCATAGAAGTGATACTCCACAGTACCAGATAGGGGACCAAGTATGGTTGGCCACAAAACACATACCTCTCAAGGGAACGTGGACCTTTATCCTAGATTTTTGGAACCTTACTCTATTAAGGCCATTATCAACCCGGTGGCCGTCAAGTTGGACTTACCTGTTAATATGCAAATTCATCCCGTCTTTCATGTGTCAGTTTTGAAACCAGTGCAACCAGGGACAAGACTAACCAAGCCACCAGACCCTGTCCTTATAGATGGGGGAACCCGAATTTGAAGTTAAGAACATCCTGGACTCCAAGATGGTGAAGTCAAAACTTTTTTATTTAATCGACTGGAAAGGTTACGGACCACAGGAAAGGTCTTGGGAACCTAGTGACCACGTGCATGCACCTCGATTGGTGAAAAGATTCCACCGAAATTTCCCAGACAAACCAAAACCACGGGGAAGAATGACTTTAGGAGGGGCCTTTGGGGGGAGTGCTGTCATGATGCCTACCCCCGGGTCACCAGACCATGTCCAGAAAACCCCGGAAGTAGACATCAAGTTATTTTGAGCAAGCCCAAAAACCCCTGCTAGGGGCTGTTTGGGTGCGGTCCTGGCACCTATGGCGCCAGGCTCATATGGAGAGTCAGTCCTGGCGCCTATGGCGCCAGGCTCATAGAGTAGAACTTACCTGATGCAGACCATGCTGCAAAGCCCCAAGCCAAATGAGGCTTGGAAGGCACTATTTTACCTTGGGACTATTTTTTACTTGGGTGGGGCTGGGGAAGAATACTTACCTGGGACTACTTTGGAGGCTATTTAAACTACGCCCGAAGAGCAGCACACGCTTCGCGTTATTCTGCATCCAGCAGCGTACCGCTCACCGTGTCTGCAAGCCTGCATCCAGTCTTCTGCCACGCCCGCCTCAAGTCTGCAGCTCCTAGAAAAAGGGAGGAACAGAAGGAGAAGAGGTTAGAATAAGAGAAAAACCTTTGATCCTTACCTGAATTCCGGATCCACAGCGCCTTTGAGCTGGAAGAAAGAAGCATTTTACGCGCGCCGCCTCGCCTGCTGCAGCGCCGTGCTGAACTCACCGGCCTTCGCAGCATCATCACGATCCACCGCATCCTTCTGCATGTTCCCGCTGCACTCTGGCACCTAAGGGGAACACAAGAACAGCAAAGGTGAGCCAAGGGAATAAACAGAGGCAATAGTAACTACCCTCATAGACTTACATGATTACCGCCGGGGGTACTATTCCTCTTCACGGGTCGGCAAAGTCTCCATTGCATCCTCGCCGTACCCCGGCCCCTAAGGGGAACAAAAGGACAACAAGGTGAGACAAAGGGACAAACAATGTGAACTCTTCTTACCACAATATACTTACCTAATTTTACCGCCAGAGGCATTATTCCCCGAACTTCATATTTTCTCTCCACACCTGAATAAGGGAGCAAGCAACAGGTTACATTCTGGCCTTATGTTATTGAACTGTGTAGGATAAGCCAAATCCTTACCTGAACTTCGTCAGCTACCACGAGGAACTCTTCGCTGGGGTCAAGCTGCAAACTGCAAGGAATCAGTGAAAGTCAGACATGTGAACTCTTACAAACCATATACTTTCCGGAGTCAATATTGTTCTGGAACTCACCAATTCCTTCGAGCCAGTGAAGCAACTAGTAATCAACGTGCCCCTGCGCTCAATGCAGGATGGGGAGCTCATCTTTTCAAACCATCAGGTGAGACTATAAGAGGGGACATCAAAGGTGATCTGTGGGGAGACAGCAGGGGTGGGGGGATTTACGCTCAACTCCACGGGTGTTTAATCCCTTTTCTCCATTTGCAGAAGAATATTCCTACGGGCCAAGCAAACAAAGCTAGGTGTGCCAGTCCAGTCCGTCTCCTCGGCCCTACGCATCACATTGGTGGAGACCGCAGCTGTCCATTTCAGATTGACGCCTCTGTGGGAGCCAGGTGAGCGTAACATGCAGTACCACCCACGTAGTCAGCAGGAGTACTTAAAATGCGGTAGCCTATCGTATGAATCTGCAGGGCTGGCGACAGTGGTGGTGTTACCAGCACACAGAGGATGCCCTCCCCATGGGTATACTGTGCAATGGATACATGTGCGCTCCCACAACTATTTAAAAGTGCATTAGAAGATGCAGACATGCGACCAATAATGGAGTCCTACAGATACTTGCGTTGTGATTGCACATACGCCCACCAGGTCCAGTCTCCATAGGAAACGTCCATATTGCTCACATGAAGTCATACCTTGTTGTTATTCTGTAAAGCATTTGGGGTGAAGCGCTATATAAACTCAATAAACATAAACCTAAACATCTCGGCCAGTACTGTGTGGCACACATTCACAATGCAATGTTAACACAAAAATAGAAACCACCCAAACACTCACCAACACTTACCATGTACATCTGTAATTGCTAAGATACACCAACACTATTAGGAAAAGGAAGGGGTAGCGCAACCGGATACATACACTAAAGATTTTGGCCTTTCCACACGTTCATCATAAGGGCATTCAAGTAATCAATGATAACCCATTGTTAACGGGACGTTATCGTTTTGATGCATTACCAAACAGCTATCATCTATATAGAAAACACTATGCTAAAGCAATGTTCCAGTTACAGTGCCCTACTAAAAACCTATGAAATTCACTAACAAAACATTGTTAAAGGGGCGTTATGGTTTAGTTGCACTACTACAAACCTATCCCCATATTGAAAAAAACTATTCTAAAAGGAAAAGTCTTGTTACAGTGGCCTACTAAAATCCTATCAACTTCAGTGCAAACACATTGGTGAAGGGACGTTATTCTTCAGTTGCCCTTACAACAACCTAGCAACTTCAGTGCACAAACTTTTGTTACAGGAACGTTACAGCTACTTTGCACAAACAACAACCTATCCATACTATGCTTACAAGTAAAATCGAAAACCCCCAATAATTCACCAGTTATGGTAAGGTAAGTGTGAAAATGACATGGGAGGCAATGGGGTAAGTGTAAGATTTATTATAAACAAGCCCGCTCGAAAGGCTGAACAATTTCTCTTCACCAACCACCGGCTCTCTGCCGCGTGACCGCCGCACAATCAAAGCACAACAGGATCGCGAGGCAGAGGGTCAGGCTGACATTCAACGTTCCAGCAATAACAACATCCCTACATATCTTCCCCCCCTAAAAGCAAAAAAAAATGTTTAATAAAACGACTTAAAATAAATTTCAACACATAGATGTGTGGTAAAACGTATATCTAACGTTCATAATCTCCCAACCATGCTGGTTCTCTAGTGATTCTCCCAATTGTAGTAAAAGTCACTTTTCTCGTACCAGCCTCCTCAACCCGACCAAAATTCTGATTGGCCACCCGACCACCCACATTTTGGTCCTCCATACACACTCCTTGTACCTCAAAGGCCTTAGCCAACCTACCCTTGGACCATACCTCACCTCCCTCAAGGATAACAACACCGTTCCTAACAGCAAAAATGTTCTTAGGTCCAAGAAATCTACTTTCAGTGCACTTCTCCACGATCCTGGGATTCTTAATAAATACTTGTTCCCCTACACTACACTCGCGCACTTTCACATTCTCCCACCTATCAAAATGTTCTTTGTTCTTTTTTTGTCCCTCTCTGATTAACCACATTATTTCATTCCTATCCACCACAACAGCTTTTGTCATTCCAAGCCATCCTGGGCAGAGTTTAGTGCTAGGTTCCCTACCTTTAAGAGACACAAATGGAGCAACACCCGTAATCGAGTGTGCTGTCGTCATATAGCTCCAAGTTACATGCTTTAAGACTTCTCTCCATGGTTGCCCCATGCGCAATGCCATATGGATTCCTCCCTTCAAGTACCTATTCACTCTCTCTACTAAACCATTTGCTCTGGGATGATATAATGCCGTTCTCGTGTGCACAATACCATAAGTCGCCAAAAATCTCCTCATCCTTTCTGACACGGACTGTACCCCATTGTCAGATACCAATTCAGAGGGGACACCCTCCTGCAGAAAAACTCTCTCCAAAAATTGAATCACAACATTAGCAGTCAGTTCTCTAACTGCCTCCCATTCCACCCACTTGGAATGGAAATCTACCAATATCAACAGATATTTAAAACCTTTGCCTAAACCTGCAATGGGGCCCATAATATCCACTGCCAACTTTACCCATGGTTGGTCTGGAATAGTGTTGGGAGTCAATGGTGTGTCACGTACCACCCTACACTTGTCGCTGGACTGACATGACATACAATTGTTTACCTTCATCTCAGCCATCTTATCTATTCCTGGCCACAAATAGGTTTGCCTCAACTTCCTTTTCTTAGCTCCCTCACCGAGATGACCTTGGTGAGCCAACTCTACTAACACAGCCCTGGTACCCTCTGGCGGCACACAAAATTGTCCCCTCCTCAACCCTCCATTTACCAGACACAACTCCTCCTTGACCTCCCACCACACTTGGAATATTTTGTCTAAATCTTTCTTCTCCGACTACCCTTCCACTGTCCACTGCTTTATCAACTTCAAATCTTTAGCTTTCTGTTCCTCTTGCAGCCACACTTCATGCCCCACTGCACTTTCCACTTCCGCCACCACACCTTGCTCCAAATCCTCCATTCCCAACTTTTCCTCTCTTTCTACAGGCAATCTGGAAAGGCAGTCTGCCACCACATTCTTTTTACCAGGTAAGTAACTCACTTCAAATTTGTACATCTATAATCCTAAACCCTACCTGCTGATCCTCGGGGACCCCAATGCCCATCTGGTACTCTCAAACAGTTGTACCATAGGCTTATGTTCAGATCTTACCACAAATTTCCTCCCCACAAAAAGTACTTAAAGTGATGAATCACCCAAAACATTGCCAGGGTCTCTCTCTCAATGACTGAGTAATTACCCTCTGCACCCCTCAATGGACGCACAGCAAAAGCTATTACTCTTTCCACATTACTCTTGTCGTACTGTACTAAAGTCCCCCCCAGCCACACAATACTGGCATCCACCACCAAAACACATTTGTCACTCGGTATAAGCTTCCCAATTGAGGGTGCACTCATTATTGCCTCTTTAATTCTCTTAAATGCCTCCTTGCATTCCGTATCCCATACAAACTTAATTCCCTTCCTTAGCAAACTCCTAAAAGGCGTAGACATGCTTGAAAAATCCCTAAGAAACTTGTGATAGTACTCCGCCAACCCAAGGAATGACCTCACTTGGTCTTTGTTCTCTGTTCGAGGTGCACTTCTGATGGCCTCTACCAAACTTTCCCTTGGTTTGACACCATCCCTGTCCACAACATGCCCCAGAAATTCCACTCTCTCCACTTTGATTCTGCATTTGTTCCTCCGCACCATCAGCCCAGCATCATTCAACCTGCTCAACACTGGTCCAAGGGTTACATCATGTTCTTTTTCTGAATTAGCATGGACTAAGATGTCATCCTGGAAAACTACTACATATATCCCCTCCAATATAGTCTCCATTACTCTTTGGAAGACGGCTGCCGCTGACACCAGCCCAAACGGCATCCTGCAGTACTTAAATGTCCCCAATGGTGTCACAAATGCAGTTAGGTGTTGAGTTGCTTCAGCCAAAGGTACTTGTTGATAAGCTTGAGATAGGTCTATCACTGAGAAGAGTTTTGCCCCATTCAATGTTGTAAGTTTTTCCCCAATAATGGTGTGAGGATGCCTATCAATTAAAATGTTCCTGTTCAAATCTCTCAGGTCTACACATAGGGCCTCATTACGACCCTGGCGGTCCTGTAATGAAGGGTGCCAGTACGGGACCGGCACCCTTCATTACGGGAGCGCCTATTACGAGGTTCCCTTTGCGGGACCCGGAAAGGACGTCTGGTAAAACCAGACGTCCTTTCCGGGTCCCACGCGGGGAACAGGGAGCTAATAACGGGCCGTTATTAACGTGCCCATTATTACCTCCCTCCCCATTCCCATTGAGCCCTATGGGGGCTCAATGGGAATGGGGAATGGTTCCTTCAAGGAGGATCTACCGGTTCCTCCAAAGTCGGAATGACCCGGTTATTCCTCATTGAAGGAACCCGGTACTGGGACCCGGTATGGAGGCAGCCGGTTGCCTCCATACTCATAATGAGGCCCATAGTCTTATTTCACCATTTGGTTTAGCCGCTACTACCACGGGTGACAGCCACTCAGAGCCTTCCATTCTCTCAATAATTCCCCCATGTAAATGTTTCTGTATCTCCTGTTTTACCTTTTCTTTTAAATGGTGCGGAACTGGCCTAACCTTATGCACCTTGGGAACAGCACACTTTTGAGAACAATCTCGTGCTCGAACCCTTTCAACATTCCCAACTCTTCTGTAAACACTTTGGGGAACTCTTGTTCCCATTTGTCCTTTATTTCCGCAATCATGATGGGGTATTCAGCGCTTGCTTGTGTCCTTATGCCAAGTTTCCGTTGCTCTGCCCACCCCAAAAGGGAGGATCCTTCCTGAGTCACATAAACATCCACTTCACAACTGCGACCCTTATATTTTATGGATGCTTGGAACTTCCCTAGGACCTTAATCTTTACATTGCCATAGGCATATGGTTCAATCATGTGTTCACTTAGTTGCTCTATCTTTCCTTGCACACACACCTATTGGTTACAACTCTTCCTTCAATCAGGAAGACGTCTGTTGGTCCATTCCCTTTTGGATACAATTCAGCAACTTCCAACAGGTTTTCCCTGATGAGGAACTGGATGACGCTCTTCTTGTTCTGGAATTCAAAATTCCACACTATTCACTTGCCCAAACTCCTTGCAGACCCTTGCAAAGTGTCCTCTTTTTTTACACTTCAAGCAAATGACATTTCTAGCTGGGCAAAACATACTCGAAGAAATGTGACGACTGACTGCTGCAACCTCACCTGCTGGTTTGTCGCCTCTCATGTTTAACATGTATTTGCTTATCTGCTCCATGCTTCTGGCTGTTTCCACTGCCAACTCTAGCGGAGATCTTTAGATGGCAGTCTCTCCTGAACCTTATGATTATTAGTACAGCGACCCAATTGATCCTGTATTAGCAAATGAGTGAGTTGACCAAAATCACAGGTGTGCCTCAATGTCCTTAAGGCAGCGATTACATTTTCTACTGGTTCCTGCAGCCACTGGAAGAATGTATGTCTCTCAAAAGTAGTGTTCTTTTTAGGTTCAAATCGAATTGCCAATTTTCTTTCAGCTGTACTGTACGGATCAGATTCACCTTGACCCTCTTGTGGTGGTTCTGGTAACCCGTCATATACGCTGCAGCCCTCAGCCCCCAAGTTGTGCAACAGTATAGCTTCCTTTCTGGCTGAGGCAAATTTCTCCCCCATTACTGCAATGAGATACGTGTCGAATAGTTTCTTCCACCTATCCCATCTGATAGCAGGTGTGTCAGCTTCAGGTAAGAACAGTGGTGGTGGTGCCATGCTTGCTGCAGACATTTTGATATTCTGCCCCCCCCCGTGGTGTTTGTGCTTACTGCGTGATCTTTCTTGATTTATACACTGTTCTGATGTGGAATGGCACAGTTCTGTTCTGGCAGACATTTCTCCTGCTTGTATTTTATTTTTCCTTACACAGTTAACTTCTGCTTGCAGTTTCCCTTTGCTAACATTGTGTTGGACCTTTCTCTTTCAACTGCTCAGTTTGGCTGTGTTCTTTGATTTCTAACAATTATTGTGCTATGACTTTAAGGTCCTTTGTTTTCTCATATAGTTCGTTCTCTCTTGACCAGAAATGACCCAAAAGTGGAGACTCAGGCGTGCTATTGGCTGCTCCTTCTTTCCATCATATTAGAAGGTCTTGGCCCCTCCCTCTGTATTGTGCAGCCTTCAGGGAATCCTCCATACGGAACTACGGGCTGCCCCAGCACAATATTGTGTCCTCCCTCCCCCGCCTCCTCACCTCTATAGGATCTGTAGACAAGGGGTGGGGCAAGGGGTTGGCACCCGCAGCACACAGGGTGCTGCCTCTGCATGATCCTTTGCGGCTGAGGGTGACAGCCTCTACCCCGGCTGTGCGGCTCACCTGCCCACAGCTGATCACGGCTCTTCAACTGCAACGCGCCTGCCCACAGCTGACCGCGACTCTTCAACAGCAATGCCGGTGCCCGCAGGTGGACTTATTTGGGCGGGGAGAAAGGGCCAGAAGAGAGGTTCACGCCGCGCTTCTCCTCCAGCGGGCCTGTAGTACACACTTTGATCCCATCCTCGTCGCCATTGTAAAAATGACACGCGAGGCAATGGGGTAAGTGTAAGATTTATTATAAACAGGCCCACTCGGAGGGCTGAACAATATCTCTTCCTCAACCGCCGGCTCTATGCCTCGCGACCGCCGCACAATCAAAGAACAACAGGATCGCGAGGCAGAGAGTCAGGCTGACATTCAACGTTCCAGCAATAACACCATCCCTACATTAAGCAACCATAACTCGCGCCACCACCGTTCACTGCTAAGACTAACACTCGTGACATTAAAGATGACATCACAAATGTAATTGATGACATCACTGATGACATTGCATGTCTGGCTCCCTCTTATTTTGTTCACAGACATATGTATGGCAGGTGGTTTTCTTCACTGACGTCAATTAGTGAACATTGAAAAGGTACTATGTTTGTAGACCTTACCCTTCTCATATGTTCCTAAACTCTTTTCCTAAGGGTTCAGGCACACCATATGATACATATAGAAAAGGGAAGAAGTGGGCAAGAAACACAGCAATCATTTGTGTGCAAGAATATAAGCAGTTAGGCTATGAACACTTTCTGGTAATACTGCTGCTGTTTTGCCTATTTTACTTTCCCTGTATATGGGCTTATTTGTGTCCGCTGCCGTCTCTTTATTTGTGCGTGTAGTAGTGCAAATTTGTAGTAAGTGAGGCGTTATTAGCTACTTATTACATATTTCACAGTACGCAAAACTCTGATACTAAAGCATTCATCATTTTTCTATTGAAGGTGAGAGGCCCCTAGGCCTGCTGGTGAATTGCCCAACAGACTCAATAAAGGGGTGCCCTAGGGGGCACATATTTGATCGGGATTGGTCACTAATAGGGGGCACCTATGGGTGCTATATGGTCGGTGATGGCTGATTGGTCCACGGGCACGTGATGAGTTGATGTCATGATGTGATACGTGGGGTCAAACTTTCAGCTGGGCTCATCTGTCCGACATCCGATGGGTTGATACATCAATATTCTACTTCTGTCACATTTGCCCTTGTGGCCACACATTCTCATCCATTCATTCAATATCCTGCTTCTTCATACATTTGATTGTCTCGTCCGGAAACAAGGCCAGTAGGTTGCACATGTAAAAACAAGGCATGATTCTCCATTACTGAACATCAATTATATGTTTCTATCAAGGATATCACTTCCATGTCCAAACATATTCGAACACTGGGTTAGGGGTATTCATTCAATATTGACAAGGGGAGGCTGGAGTATATGGTTGCTGAGACTGGATTACAAAAATACATTTCATCTTAGACGTGTCCTTCCTTGGAGGGGTTTCAATGACTAGGTGTCCAAACAACATAACTCAATATGAGGCTGGGGATGGGTTTAGGCCCCCCTTTCACGGCTTTTGGTCTCACACCACAAAATGGCTGGAGTCTTTCATATTTACACGTAACGGGTTACCGCCTCATATGCAGCTGGTTCATTGTTTGAGAGAAATACACTTATGGCATCTTTCAATCTTCATACAATTTGAGCAATGTCATAACAATGGAATTGGGGGTGGTGAGAGAGGAATAGCTGACAAATAATCACACAGCACAAGTAGCTAAGTACGGCTAATGGTTCATATGAAATTTTCTAAAGATATGTATACAATTACATTCTACATTATCAACATTGAGGTAGCATTGTGTGAGCTTGCATAGATCTAAGGTTTGTTTAATCGTTATGGGAGTACAATTAGTCGTGTACATATTTCAATGTTATAAGTCAATGTACACTCTACCTTCAATATAACAGGTTTGCATAGGAACTTCTAATAACACTCGTATATGTATTTACACTTTACTCATTAGTACCCTTAAGGTGCCAGCGGGTTCATATGAATTCCACACACAATGAGAGGACATCCCTTTTGCACGTGCAGGTCAGAAGGAAAAATACATTCACTGATTTAAGGGTCTCTTTCGTTGTTGACTCTGCCGGGGTACACAGGGATTAGGTTTTTATGGCCCGGATCTGTGTGGTGCGTGGCAAGTTTACGGAGACAGATAGTCCTGGCTCTAGCCCGCTTCCCCGGAGCTGCATCTGAATCACTATTGGGAGTTGGGCTACAAGTGATAAAGTGAGGATTTTGTTGCAATCCTGCTGCCAGCCTTCTCATGGGAACCAGGCAATTATGCGGACGGGAAAGAGGAGGTGGCGGTGGGAGGGTTACGCTGGCTGTGCGCTTAACAGAGATGGCTGCAGGATGGGCTGAAATCTGAATGGCCTTCCGCTTATTTACAAGATGGAGTCTGTATGTTACAAAATGGAGTCCTGCTTTAACTATACACGGGTATGCATGGGGATATGGCAGCACTCATGGGGGCATTCGTACGAAAGGGGTGATGGTTCCCTGAGGTGTTCCCGCATGAGTGCCTCAAGTCCAGGGACCTGGACCCGAAGCAGCCATGACTGGGCCCATCCAAGGAAGCATAGGAATAAGGGAGTGGGGGTCTTAAATGTTCCCCCCTTCCACTAATTTCCCCCCTTTCATTACTTAAGTAACAAATAATGCAGTTGTCCCAACCTCTTACGCTCTTCCTCCTCTGCCCCTGCCTCATCCCACGCAAGGGTCCCTTCTATTTGCATCCATGCTCTGCATACTCTCGGAGGCTGTGTCCTCATCTAGCATACTCATCAGAGGTGCAGCTCAGATACATACACCCTCCGTCCCCTTCTAAGTCTACCCATACTTCCTTGTGCCAACATAACTCACAGGGTTCTTTTACAGTTGTGTGGTATAGGCTATCAACTATATGCCCTGTGTTATATATTGCAGTCATTCTGTATCTGGGACCCGGGGCGTCACCTGTTTGTACTTCCGCCTCATGTTTTATCTGTGCCACACCATTTGCATGTCCCATTGTCACCATCATTAGCGCGCCATTCGGTACTGCATTTGCACAGCATCGAAGTCCTAATTGGCACACACAAAATATTAGGAGTAAAAGACGATGAGAGGCATAAGGAGTTTTACAGTCATTCCAAGCCACGAGGGCACCCACAAGGATAGATTGTCGAACCATGCGCTGGGCTGTGCTCCGCCTTCGTCCTTCATCCGCTCACCAAGGTCGTGTACTGCAGCTATTACATGTGAGAGAGACCCATTCTCGCCGTCTGCAGAAGGTGCAAATGTGCAACATGCACTCCCGATCTTTCGGCAAACACCTCCATCAATTGCCATCAATAAATCAAGTACGTATCGATTCTGCATTGTCATCAATCGCAAGGCCCGGAGTTCCACCTTGATGACGTTGAACCCCTCTTCAGTGTCGTTGGTCAGCTGGATGAGTTACTACCTGGTTATCTGCAACCACTTTGCATTTGCTCTCACCTGAATGCTGGGAATAAGGGATGTAAAAAATGTATCCACTGAACTGAATAGTCTGTACTTGTCCGGGATTTGGGCCAGCAGTTCGGATGACTTGGTGGAGATATAATTGGACGACCTTCTCTTCCTCTTTTATGTGCCTTGCTCCCCTTCCTTGTTTAAGGCTTCTGTAGGCGCTGTCTCAAATGGTGCTGGGGAAGATGCATCTGCATTTGCTGTTAGTTTACGCTTCCCGTTGATGTGGCTCTCTGGGATTACTATTCGTGCGGAGTGCAGTGTTGCCAGGGAGCATGTTCCCTTCCATGACTGCAGGAGATGCGGTTAGGCCATGTTGCTGCAAACCCAGTATGTGTCCATCAAAGCTGCGGTGCCTTTCTTCATGTCAGGGATTATGAGCGACTTGCTGAAATTTTCGTTTCTCCCCATGTCCCTTTCCCTTCTCCATGGAAGCATAGTTCATAAGAGATGTTTTTCTGTAACTTGAAGGGCTTTTCGATGGTGTACCCATAAGAGTTCCTCCTCCGAGAGGCCCCGGATCGGTTCTGCTTTGCACAGGACCTCCTCCTTCTGCCACTTGTTGTCGGCATGCAACGTGCCTCTTATTATCAAAAAAGGTTCCTTTACTCCTTGTGGCCGGGAGTAGCAAGTGTGTTCAATTCTGTAATAGTTCAAAAGAGACTGTATGTGCTTGAAATGTATTTTTGATTCGGCACAGTGTAAGATGTACAAGACATTGGGCCTCTGCAACTGGTATTTCTTGTGATAATAACACCTTGGGGGTGCCCGAGGTGTGGGGAATAAGGGAGCAGATGTAGCAGCTCTCATTAGTTGTTTGCTGGGCCGTGTGGCTCATGTCGGCATACCATTTGTTTGTTTGATGGGGTTGTTTGGGGTTATCAACTGTATCTAGGCCAAATTTGTATTCTTCTTCCCAACCGTCTGTCCCTGCTTCCCTCTGTTTCCTCTTTACTGTTTTCCCCTCCTCCCCCCACCCTTGTTCCCTTTTCAGAACAGTATGAAAGTTGTCATCACTCCTTAACATTGTTCCGTCTTCATTATCCCCTCCTCTAGTAGTTGGGTCAGGGTGTCTGTTTATTTCTTGTATCGCCACAGTGGTGGGATATGGATGGTTCTGCACCCATGTGAGTTCTGAAGGTGTTTTATTGTTCATTGTGTACACGTTAAAATGGGAATCATTCACCTTTTGGGGAGATGTTGTTTTATGCGCTTCATTGGTACTAATTGTATTGTTCTGCTCGTGTTCCGGGGTCCAATGACCCCATATTAACCTTGCCCCAACCCAAATTAGGTGGGTCTCTTTCTTTATTGTCTCCATGCCCGCACCCTCCTGGCCAGTATCAATTGAGATATACACTATGACCCAATACAGAAACAAGCTAAATAATACTGAAAAGAACACCAAGGCACACAAAAACAATACACATTCATACGAATAGCTAGGATACAACTCTCTCCTCCGTCTACCCCTACTACACTACCACTAGTTGTCATCGGAGGCTTGTCCATGCCTGGTGAGTTTCCTAATGAATGAGAACAAGCACTTGTTAATCGTGCATTGCAGTGTGTATGTTATTCATAACAGAAGTGTGTTACATTGAGCTTTTTAGCATCATTACTTTACATGTAACTTTTCTTGTCATTATAATTTACAATTTATATATTCGTGGTCCCAGCTATGTCCGTCCGTCTCTCCTCCCACATCGTACGTCTGGGGAGGGGAAAGGGCGGGAGGTGCATGCGATGCTTGTACCACTTCACTACTAAAGGAGAAATAAGTGTTATTCATACATTGCTATTGTACACCACACTTTCAAATCACGAAATAGTCATTTTCATTAGCCTTTTCTCGTGTTTCATCATCAAAGATTGTTACCATATTTACACCAATATTTACATGTCTTACCATCCCTGAGTTTCCGTTTCCTGTAATGTTCAATGGGACTCCAATGTCTTACCCCATCCAAAGTGTTACGTTTGGGTGCTACCCTCTCCTACACTTTCTTGGGCGTTCTGATCATCTATGTTTCCATGGGCCCTGCGCACATCTGTCAAATGCACCCAATAAAGCAGTCCCTACACTTTAACAGCTGTGGGAGTGCAAAAGATCACTTTATATGCGCCATTGAATCTTGGTCTGTTCCATCTCCTCACAAAACTTCTAACGCATACCATGTCACCTGTCATCAGCTGGCAGTCCGTGTTTTCTGTTGTGGGCGCTGCTGTGTCTGTTGGTGTATCGTGTGTGAAGGGGGTGCTATTTGTTTTGCTATTACGCGTGCTGTTTTCATCAAGTTTCTGAGATATTCATGGAATTCTTCACCTAAAACATGGCGCTTTGATGAGCGTCTGACTGTCTGCGCAGGGGCGAGTGAGCTGTGTGCATTCTCCTATCTCTCACGATTTCGTGTAGTGACAGGTGGTGGTCCTTGCTGGGTTGGGTCCTCATTTCAAAAAGCGCTAGGGGTAAGCAATACACCCAGTTCTTCTTGAGGGTATAGCACAGTTTAGACAACCTACTCTTCAGCAGCCATTAGTTTTTTCTACAACGCCGTTCGATTGCGGATGATAAATTGTGCAGAGCTTGTGTGTTATGCCTAACATTGCTGTAATGTGCTTGAACAAGTCATTCACAAAGTGTGTTCCGTTGTCGGAGTGTATGACTTCACATATGCCCAAGTGAGGAAACACCTCACTCACTAGGAATCTAGCTGCACATCGTGCGTCTGGGTGGGCACACGGTGCTGCTTCCACCCACCGGGAGAATGGGCACACTACAACGATTCAGTATCTGGCTCCATTACACTGCTCTCCCATGTCTGCATAATCTATATGTAATTCTTTAAAGGGCCCTTCAGGTTTTGGTAGTGTTCCTCTGAGCGTTCGTAGTGTCTTGCCATAATTATATGTCTGACAGGTAATGCATTCTACTATTAGCTTTGTGACATGTTCTTGTAATCCAGGGGCAAACCAGTTTTCCTGGATATCTGCAATGATGTGTTGTTTCGCGTTGTGGGCTGGAAAGTTGAACTGCTTAAACGCTACCTCTAACAGTCTGGTTGACATCACTACTTTTCCTGTGATGTTTTGTCTATATAGTAAATCAGTGGGGGACTGACTGCACCCTCTTTCTACCCACATTTCCTTTTCCTCGCCAGATGCATCATGTTGGAGCTCAATTATTTGGGAAACTGGCAAAGAGTTAAAGCCCTCGGGCTGTGTCTCTTCTATTGACTTCTGCAGTATGTACTCACCTGTCGGGCTCTTAGGTAAGTAGGAGGCTTCTTTGGCAGCAGCGTCCCCTGACGCATTTCCTAATGCGATGACATCATCCCCTTGAGTGTGGGCTTGACATTTCACGACTGCGACGAGTGTGGGCTCTTAAAGGGCGTCGCTCAGATCTCCTAGTAATGCTGCATGTTGTACTGGGGACCCATCAGCTCTTCTGAATCCCCTTCTTCCCCACCGCGCTAGTCCACCGTGTACCGTGGTTAACATGTATGCAGAGTCTGTGTAAATGGTCACCATACATCCTTTTGCTGCGTGGAATGCTTCTATCAGCGCTACTAGTGCTGGTACTTGGGCTGAAAAATGTGGGAGTAACCTCTTTTGCACAATCACTTCAAACTCCCCATCCACCACCCGCCCTATTGCTGCTCCTATGTGTTCTTCTCCTGTTTCACAATCTATGGAGGCAGGCCCATCAACAAAGTAAACTTCTCCTTCTGATAGTGCAGTTTCATGTGCTTTTTGTGTGTCTTCATCATTCCCTGCATACGTGGCACAATCATGTTGTTGCATGTCTTCTACAGTGCATGCCTCTGTGATGAATGTGGCTAGGTTTACACTTTTGCACGGCACTATATGAATATTGGCACTGGAAATAATTAATTCATACGCTGTATCCCTTTGAGTGGTTAGTTTACTTTTGACCTTTCAAGTATGGCAAACAGGGAGTGTTCTACGTATAACGTGACAGAGCATCCCATCACGATAGTAGAGCTCTTTTCATTTGTGAACGCCGCAGCTGTGAGGGCCTGTTCGCAAGCAAAGTGTCCTTGCATCACTGTGTCAAGTGTTCCACTATAGAATGCCAGGGGTTTGTGGCCCAGCGATGTTTTGTGTCAGCACGGCGGTCATGAGTGAGTGTTGCAGTGTGAGAAAAGATACGATTCCTGTTCATAGTTTGGGTTCGCGAGAACTGGTGCAGTGGATATCAGCTCCTTGGCGGTGTCAAAAGCTGTGTGCATTTCTTGTGTCCATTGCAATTTAGTGTTCTCCCTCTGTGCTTCTTTGAGTCCCTGTAGCAGGGGCTTTGTATGCAATGCTTAGTCTAGTATCCATGCGTGGAAGTAATTACACATGCCAAGCAACTTCTGCATCTCCTTTACCGTACTAGGCTCTTTTACTGCTTTTATCGCTGCTGCTCTGTCTGCGATGATTCTTTTACCGTCTTTGGAAATCAATTGTCCTAGGTACAATACTTCTGTTCGACAATATTGCAGCTTCTGCCTGTCTACCTTGTACCCCTTCTGGGCCAAGTGCATCAATAGAATAATTGAGGCTTTTCTGCACTCACTCTCATCTTTCCCACAGACCAACAGATCGTCTACGTACTGAATTAAGGGGCTTGCTGTGTGTATGTTCCCGAGGTCTTCATGCAATATTCTATTAAAGATACTGGGGCTCTCACAATATCTTTTGGGCAATCGGCAATGTTCATACCTTTTTCCCCCCTAGCGTGAATGCTGTGAAGTACCAAGACCCTCGATTGAGTGGTATTGAAAAAAATGCATTCTTCAGGTCCTCCACCGTGAAGTAGGTAGCTTCTGTCGGAAGGCTGCATAGTATTGAGGCAGGATTTGGAACAAGAGGGAACTCCTTCTGTACTACGTCATTGAGGGGGCGTAAATACTGGATCATCCTCCATGCCCCTCCTTTTGCTTTTTTAATCGGGTAAATGCAGGTGTTACAAGGTGAGCTTGAAGGAACTATTATGCCCTGTAGTGTTAGTGCATAAATTGTATCTTTTATCCCCTCCTTGGCTTCCCTGGATATAGGGTATTTTTTCACCCATGCAGAAAGGCCCCAGGTTTAAGTTTAATCTTCACTGGTGTCACTTCGTGTAGCAGGCCTACGTCATGTGGGCGTGTTGTCCACAGCTGTTGTGGCACTAGAGACATGTCGTCTTCAAAGTAAGCTGGTGGGGCTTTGATCATTGCTATAAGGGGTAACTGTACCTCTCGTCTTTGAATCATGACATCACAAGAAATTGCAATTTCCATTACTATTTCCCCGGCGTCTACTGTGTCACTAAAAAGTTCTTCATCGGTTAAATCTTGCAGGGCCATATTGGCATTGATGCACAGTACTGTTCTCCACTAGCATCCCTGCATATCCATTGCTATCACTGCTATCCTCTGCGTGGACACATGCAAGGCATGTATGTGTAGGGACACGATGGACCCTGGCACTATTTCTGGGTCTGCTACTGGGCAAAATATGAACTCAGAGGCAATCTCCATTTGTTATTCTTCAGCTCTGGCACAACTTGTGTTAGTATTCTCAGCCCCTGTATGAACATGTCAGGATTCACTGGTATGCCTCGTGTTTGCGGGAAGCCTGCTTGTGTGTGTATCACTAACATTGCACAAATTGTGCATATGCCTGGCGTGGAGCACACTATCCCTCTCTCTGTAAACGAGATGGACATATTGAGTTTGCTGAGAAGGTCCCTTCCCAACAGGTTAATGGGTGATTCCACGTAATATAGAAGGGGCGCATGTAAGTCTTCCCTCCCACTGTTATGTCTAGTTCTTCTGTGTATGGAACCTCGACCACCGCCCCAGAGAACCCCTGCGTTTCCAAAGTCTGATTAGAAAGTGGAAATCTGCCTTCCTTAAGGCACGATTTTTCCGCTCCCGAATCCACCATGAAAATAAATTGTTTCCTATCGCTGCCCCTACGAGTGGTTCCTCTGCTGCATTGCGGGTTATCGATAGTACTGGACACGCAAGTGCTCTCTGTGGGCTGTCCTATGCTGAGTGCCACTGGAGTTCATCTACGTCAAAAACATTCCCCGTCACTACTGCGGTTCCCCTGCATGGTGCTGCTGGGGGCCCGTTGGCAGTAGCGTCATAAGTCTGGTTGCGCACGTGGGTGGCATGATTATGACACTGGGGGTGTGAGGATGTGTCCTGTGGGGGCATGGGACGCTCACTCGTGTACCTATGGTTGGGTTAACTGTCTCTCCTACTGTCGCCCGTAGGCAGCCCATACGGGCTCCCTGGGTGAGGATGTCCATTTGTGTATGGATTTTTTGATCTGCTTCGACATTCTCGCATAAAGTGACCCCACCTCCTGCACTGCCAGCATTGTCCTTGCATTCCCCCTTGTGGCCCTCCATACCCTGCAGCTCCTCCTCTCGACCCCTTAAATCCCCCTCTGTTGCCTCGCCCCCCTCTCGATTGCCACTGCTGTCCCTCATATTGGTTTTCTCCTGCCCACTGCTCCTGGCCGTTACCTGTCCAATTGGCCACCATCTGCATTGGTATTCCCATCTGACCGTCTTCTTCCTCCCTCTCCTTTCCTGCCGCACTAGTGGCTACCACTGCACTGACCTTCAGCAACTTGCTCTGTACTAATTTAGCTTCATCTGCCGAACGCCGCTGCGCTATCTCCTTCTCCTTCTCTTTGAGCCTCTTGCAGTGGTGCACTATGATGCTTTGAATTTCAGGCCACCCCTTGGCTTCTATCCCAGCTATTTTATCAAGGGCCTTCTGCACTTCCTTTGGGAGCCCTCTTTCAATAATAAAGTAAAACAGGGACGTTGATTGGTCAAAGGCCGTACCCATTTCCGCTCTCCACATATCCTGCACCCGGAGAATGAAAGACATTGCATCTTCCTCATCATTCATGGTACATTGCATCACTGACTGCAAATCGGGAGTGTCTGGGAATGTTTCCCTCAACACATCACACATGCGCGCTCACACTGTGTTGAACGAGGCCCCATCATGGCGGTCACAATCTGTGAGGAATCACCCACGTGGACCTGGTGGTGAGACCGGGATTCAGTTGAGCGCGTAGTGTAGCCGTAGAAATCTTCCTGACAATGCAACTCCCAATAGTACCAAAGAACTGTTTTGGAAGGGGAATTGCCCTGAAGATTATGGTGAGTCGGAACACAGCTGCCTAGACAGAGAACACAGTGTCAGGAGTCTTGTTCACGACACAAACAAGAGAAAAACAATAATTGAGCAAACCGAAGTACTCACGTAAAGGGATACTTCTGGGAAATGATAGCAAATCAAACTGAGGGCCAGACATATCCAGGAAACCAGTCTTCGTGCTTGTCCGTGAAGTGTTCCAGCAGTGGAAGTGGGAAAACCAGAAGAGATAGGAAGTCCATCCGAGGAGCGTGGTTCCAAAAATAAGGACAATCCAACCTACACCTGTACCCGCCGGCACGCGGACGCCTGTAGAGAAATGGAAGTCTGTGATAAGGTTCCAAAGTAAATGTGTTCCTTGTGACAAGTTCCCAAAGTGAGACAAGGTCCCGAAAGTGGAAGAGTTCCTTTGTAGATGAAGAAGAGAGTTTGTGCTTGCAAAGGGACCGTGGACAAAACAGAGGAATGGTCGAGTGTATCAGGACTTGCAAAAGGGAGTTCCGAGGCGACAAGGCAAACTAGCATAAGACAAGAGGAGATGGTCATTTGTTCCGAGGTCAAGGATAACCAGGCATCAAAGGACAAGGCCAAGGGTGTCCAAAATCAATCCGTAAGACAAAACAAGGTCGTAGTTCAAGGCAAGAGGTAACAACAAGATGAGCTCCAAAAATCAAAATTCAGAAACAGCGTTCTATGGTCAGGGCGGAGCTTTATAGAGTCACGTGACCGTGAGGGGAACGTTGCACACGCCCTAGACGTGCACGTACGTGCTCAGGCAACCAGCATTTCCAAGGCAACCCCCAGCGTTGTCGAAGGGTTTGGAAACGTAAGGAGAAACGTTTCGGCTTCAAAGATCTCGGGGATTCGGAACTTGCATGTTTAGAATAATCTTTGGCGGTACGGGGAGCTGGTTTCCTGACACAATCTAACGTTATTCCTGGGAACCCCGCCTTTGCCCAGACCCTGTTAGCATGATTTCCCACTTCAGACACAAGCAAGCTTTTAACATCCCCCACTGCCAAGGGTACTCCCGCTGTGTGTTTTTCGAATGCATATATCCACTTGCTGGTGCCTCCGGAGAGTGGGGGTAACTGTTTAAGCAGGTTGGCCTTGTCCATTTGGTCCCATGGTATGTAATTTGGCCTTCCCGCCCCTCGTTGTATCAGGGGCAGCTGCAGATCCCCCCTCTTGATACTCACCTTCTTTCCCTTCTTTCCAACCACTGCCATACGCCCTGTCCTGTTTCTCCTCCTCCCTGTCCATTCTTCTACCGGACACAACCCCTCTCCAAACAATGCACCACCAGCGGCAATTCCTAACCTTCTGCAGTCTTCCTCCTGCTCTTCTATGTCGCTCCAGCACTCTTCCTCCCTGTCTGACGAAGCCCCTCCTTCCTCTGCTTCCCGTTCACTGTCTGCAGTATTTATTTCTATTATTCGAGTTGGAGTGTCATTTATTCTGAACAAGATCTCTCCCCTCTTCCATCCATCTTCCCTTGTCCCCGCACTCAGCGGGGGAGTATCGTCTCGATCCACCTGTGGGGTGGAAGTCCCTACCCCTTCCCCCGGTGCCCTTATGCGGGACAGTTCTGTGCGGCCATTGTGAGTTGTGATTCTAGATCTTGAGCTAATTTTCCGATGTCGGATGTTGAGGTGTCCAGGGGTCTTATTATACTTTGGCTCTCGTATGGGGGTGGTGCAGTGGGAGATGGCTTGTGTGTTAGGCAGAATCCTGTGCAGTTTCCTTGGGGAAAACTGCAAAAAGATTAAGACTACAGGAGTAAGTAGTAAACACAATTGGTAGCAGTCTGTACCACCCAGATTTACCTGGTAGCTGTGGCTGAGCAGTCAGACTTCTCTCAAGAAGAATAGGGCCGTATATAGAGTATATACAATAGGGTTAAAAACACAGTAGAGCAAACAAACACTGACCAGAGCTTTGTATCAAAAGTGTATAATTATTTATTTAAAACACACTTTAGGCAATACACTAGCACTCTAAATCAAAAGCAAGTTAAACACAGTCAGGTAAAGTATAAACACCTCCCTTGATAACTATTAGACAAGTCAGAGTTAAAACACCACTATTTGTTAAAATAGATGTGAGCGCGTAACCTAGATGGCACTCCAATAGTTAAGTTAAAGGGAGAGAAAAAGGCAGTGCATAGAAATAAAACAATTCCCAACACTTTTAGAAGTTCAAAGCAAGGGAGTAAAGGCAGTATACACTGTAGAGCCAAAGTTCATAGGCCAGGCCCACTTTAAATGGAGCAAAGCGAAATGTGCCCAAGATCACACAGTTTAAAATGCATTAAAAGTCTTTCAGAATGTTCAAAAGAGGTTGGGGTGATTGAAGGAGTAAAGTTAGAAGGTTTGGGGTCAACCCAGTTGGAAAGCCAAGGATTTAAGGGTCACCTTTAGCAATCCGTGGAAAGGGAGGCCAGGCAGAACACAGTACCTTAAAGAGAGAGGAGGCTCCAGCAGTGGCAGTTGTTCCTGGCAGTTGTTGCAGTTCATTGTTTCGACCAGGGGAAGAGAGGATCTCGTCGAGGAGGAAACTTGGAGACTATGCACTGCACAGGGATGAAACCAGCCGCGGAGCTCATCAGTGAAAAAGTGCGTTTCTTTTATTCGTGGTCAAAGTGGTGAAGCTTGGCTGTCCAGCCACCAGGGTGCTTGAAACGGGCAATTCGACCAAGAGACATCTTTGGAAGGCAAAAGGGGCGAACTGGTTGATCCCACCAGCTCAAAGGAAGAAGACTCGTCCAGCAGAAGATCTTCTCTTGTCGTTGGGAAAGTGGTGAGTTTGTTGCAGCAGGGCTCCACCGGAGGTGTCGTTGTTGCAGATGGCTCAGCTTCTTCCCTTTTCGGATTCTTAGGTCCTGTGGCGACTTCTGAAGTTCCAGTCCCAAAAGCCCTGCTTTTATGCAGAAAAACCCCCATTCAACAGCCTAGCTGTCACTCATACATGCTAAGTGGTGAGCCGGGCGGCTCACCACTGGGCCAATCAGAATAGAGTGCAACTTGGGTTGCTAAGGCAACACAGTCCAGGGTGCCAATTCCCCTCCCCACACATCCTGTGGAACCCAGACAGAGTGGCACCATTTGAAGGGCTTCTGTGGAGAAGCCCGCCAAAAAGTGGAACACAGGGCCCGACCTTGGTTGGAGTTACAGAGACGGACACGAATGCCATTTTAGAAAAGAGTTCTGGCAAAAAGACCCAACCGGTGATTTAATATTAAATAAATAAAACAGCGGTATCTTTAACATTGCACCAAAAAGTGGTGCGTTTAAAATCAATGGGAAAATCCCATTGGAAATATTCCGGTGGAATATTTTGCATGGTAACCACTGCCACCAGCCAGAAACTCGACAAGGGGGGACTGGACAGTGCCCCCTTGGAAACAGACCCAGGGGCAATCGAATTAATCCCTTCCCGTACTTCCACAATATGATGGTTTGTACTGCTTCTGTTCACAATTTTGAACTAGTAAAGTCAATGGTGACTTTACATGCCCTGGGAGACAGTAGTCAGTCCCAGGGTGTGGAGTCTATGTTTGGGGGTCACTATGACACACCTGTGTTACTGCACTGATGGTGCTGTGTAACACACATGAAAAACAGATGATACCCTATGGAGTAAAAGACCCCATAGCCCATGAGCACATACAAAGTCAAAGACATACCTCAAATCATGCCTAAGAGTGGGAGGGAAAGAGTCTCACTCTTAGCAGGAAAAAATAAACCCAAAAATCCAGCAAAGCTGCTGGGGGACTCACTAGGTGTGGGAAATTAGCCTTATAAGAGAATTCTCCCTAACACTTGTGTACAAGCGGGGCTGTGGGCTGTGCTACATACAAAGGGCTGTGGGGGCTGTGCTACTATACCCTTCTGCAGGTACTGGTTTTGACAACAAGGGATAGACACGTGTTACTTCTATGTTCTTTTCATCTTGAGTGGGTGGCTTAGTGCTGCCAGCTGTTGTCAGGGAGATGCATTCTGCTCAATATGTTTACCTGGGGGCACCTACTCAAACAGGCGCCACAGATCCAATATTTCTCTCCTACTGTGTAGCTGCTTCCCTTTGTACTTAATGAACAAACAAGTGGCAACCGTATCTAACACTTCCTTGTCAAAAGACCCCCCCATCTGGCCATACCTGGGGTACTCCTTCCCCTTTCAACTCTGTGACCCACTGTTCATGGTAAACCTTTATTTTTTTTGCATACCCTGGTAGTGTTCTGCAAATATGAGCGAGGGGTGTTTCTGCACCCATTATACTTCACTCTCACACCTTACCTGATGGTTCTACCCTGTACTTATTCACTTCTCATATACTCAACTTGCTCTGTGTTATAATTTTCAACTGTTTAGTCACCTTTTAGTATTTTTAAACTGCGTTATTTACCAGGCAACTCCCTTCACAAATCACCAACTCTGCTTTTCGCATTGTACACCAAAAATAGTCATTTCACATACAGAATAGACGTTTAACGTTTTACATAGACAAAAGAAAACATAGATACAAACATAACACTCCCCACCGTCCCCAATATCCCTCTCTTTTTACCCACTTCCTTGTTCTTTTCCAGGTTTTAACCTCTCCCCCCTACCTTGCATCAGTCCACCCACTTAGGAGGGGCAATGTAACGCTCACCTGATTCCCGCAGAGGCGCCGGTCTTGACTGGGTGAATGCCATATCTTCAAAGGTGATGTGTAACACACGGTTGGCTCTTTGGGCTGGACCTCTGTGCACTGTATGTCTGACTCGAAGAGTAAGATGTCTGCAGATAGAAAATATGGGATTAATGAACTGGGGTTATTGGGTGCCTCTCTCCTCTTCCCTTTCTCTTCTCTTGTAGAACCCCAAAGGTTAACGCCCTCACCTTAGGTAAGTGAACGCCGAGCTCTCCATCTGCCTCGGGGCAGGGTGCCGTAACCAGTTTCTTCACTGGATAAGGGTGCAGGCCTCTTGACCTCAGAGGACTGCTGTCCGTCGTTAACTGCACGAACGGTAAGTTCTGGGCACTTCAAATGTCTTAAAAGTCTTTTGTAATGATATCTCTTGTTTTGCAGGGTTCCGGCGATGGCGGATGGCGGGCTGAAGAGAATTGAGGATCGAACCCGCGTGAGGAATAGAAGCGCCTGGAAGCACGTAAGTAAGCGCTTGTAGCCTGCTTCACGATGCGCACTAACTGTCCCTTTTATCTTGCAGGTACAAGTTCTGAGCTTTAGAGAAGCTGAAGGGTGCTGGAATACCCACTGGATTCGGCGTGGGAAGGAGTAATGGCACGTGAGTAATAAAGTTGCCCAATGTCTTTAAACGCACCTTCTTTTGTCTTTCAGATGCGGGATGCAGCGCCGAAGACCTCCGGAGCGTGCGAAGAGCTGGTAAGCTTTTGTCTTTCAGATGCCGGAATGCAGTGCGAAGACCTCCGGAGCATGCGAAGAGTAGGTAAGCCTTTGTCTTTCAGATGCCGGAATGCAGTGCGAAGACCTCCGGAGCATGCGAAGAGTAGGTAAGCCTTTGTCTTTCAGATGCCGGAATGCAGCGCGAGGCGTTGGTGACAGCCGATGGACCAGGTAAGAGATGCGCTGCCACTGAAGACCGTAGTGCTAACCTGTTCTTTCTTTGTCTTTACAGGTGCTGCTGAAGACTGGATTCCAGGATGATAAGCCTTGTTCCCTTAGGCCCAGGATCAGAAGCTGAAGACACGATGAGCGTTCTGCTGCAGAGAATGCAGAATAACGCAAAGCAAGATTCATCCATCGGGTGTGGTTTAAATAGCCTCCTGTAGTGCTTAGGTGTCTCCTTCCACAGCCTCGCCTAGGTAAGAAAAGAGTTCCTGCTTTCCAGAAGAGTTCCAGTGTTCTGAACCTAGGGAGTGGCTCCTGCCCCACCCAACAGGAAAAGTAGTCCCAAACAGAAGAGGATCAGGGGCTCAACTGGCAGGTAAGTAAGCAGCATGGTCTGCTGCAGGTAAGTCCACCCAAGCATTATGAGCCCGGCGCTTCCAGCGCTGGGACTGGGCATCTTTATGAGCCTGGTGCCACTGGCGCCAGGACAGGGTCCAAAAGGTCCCAATTGGGACTGGCTGGCACTCGGAACCGGGGTTATGGGTCTGCTTCCAAGGGAGTTGGGCAAGTCCTGATCTTTTGGAAGCAGAGATCATGACAGGCAAAGAGAAAACAAGTAAGATAAAGATCAAGCGCTTCTACCTAATACCCCGGGTCTACCTATTGACCCCTCAATACTGCTTTTCTTTTCACTTCAATTTCTTACACCTGTATATCCTGTACTAGTTGAGATAGCACTATGCGGCGCCGCCTTCTACTCCCCAAAGAGATAGGATCCCTTTTAACTTCTTGTCCCCTTTTACTCCATTACTGTCTTAATGGCCATATGCGATAGAAGGAGAACAGTAGGAAAGATAGGAAAAGACCCCAGGTCCACAGCCTCTTGTAACTCCCCTTTTGATTCACCTTTACACCCCCTCTGTGTTACCCAAATTATTTTCTTTTTACCCCAAACCTTCCTAATCTGACTATCACCCGTGCCTTTAATATCACTCGCACTTAATACTCATGTGTCCGTCTTGATCCGAGTCCCTTTAGACCCGATCGGCAGGGCGCTGCTCCTCGCTCAAAGACCACGCCCGGCTCCGGCGAGTGGTACGTATGGGTTTTGTTAAGAGGGATCCCGTACCCACTCACCCTACTGCGTGCGCACGTCTAGGTGTACCGGTTGCCATTGGCGAGTAGCTCTTGAGGGAGCGCGCTCAGGGTGAAAGAAGGGGGGCCTCTCATGCCACAAGAACGGGAAAGAACACTATCACGTCTGGGTCACCAATGAAGGTGAGAGGCCCTCAGGCCTGCTGGTGAATTGCCCAACAGAGTCAATAAAGGTACATCCCAGGAGGGAATAAGACCAAGACCAAGTGAGAGTGTGATTAAAGGCTTTTTATCTAAAGTTAGGGCAAACAGAATCTACTCTGCTCACGCCGAGAGCGCTCTGCAGAAAACATGTTACATTTAATTTTTATACACATGATGACTCGTCAAAAAGGGGAGGCCTAGGGGGCACATATTTGATCGGGATTGGTCCCTAAGAGGAGGCACCTATGGGTGCTATATGGTCGGTGAGGGCTGATTGGTCCACGGGCACGTGATGAGTTGATGTCATGATGTGATACGTGGGGTCAAATGTTCAGCTGGGCTCATCTGTCCGACATCCGATGGGTTGATACACCAATATCCTGCTTCTGTCACATTTGCCCTTGTGGCCACACATTCTCATCCATTCATACATTTGATTGTCTCGTCCGGCAGCAAGGCCAGTAGGTTGCACATGTAAAAACAAGGCATGATTCTCCATTACTGAACATCAATTATATGTTTCTATCAAGGATATCACTTTCATGTCCAAACATATATGAATGCTGGGTTGGGGGTATTCGTTCAATATTGACAAGGGGAGGCTGGGGTATATGGTTGCTGAGACTGGATTACAAAAATACATTTCATCTTAGACGTGTCCTTCCTTGGAGGGGTTTCAATGACTAGGTGTCCAAACAACATAACTCAGTATGAGGCCGGGGTGTTCAGGGATGGGCTTAGGCACCCTTTTCACGGCTTTTGGTGGAGTCTTTTATGTTTACACGTAACAGGTTACCACCTCATATGCATTTAGCTGGTTCATTGTTTGAGAGGAATACACTTATGGCATCTTTTAATCTTCATACAATTTGAGCAATGTCATAATACTAAAACAGGGGGTGGTGAGAGAGGAATAGCTGACAAATAATCACACAGCACGAGTAGCTAAATATGGCTAATGGTTCTTATGATATTTTCTAACGATATGCATACAATTACATTCTACATTATCAACAGTGAGGTAGCATTGTGTGAGCTTGCATAGATCTAAGTTTTGTTTACTCGTTATGGGAGTACAATTAGTCGTGTACATATTTCAATGTTATAAGTCAACATACGCTCTACCTTCAATATAACAGGTTCGCATAGGAACTTCTAATAACACTTGTATATGTATTTAAACTACTTTACTCATTAGTACGCTTAAGGTGCCAGCGGGTTCATATGAATTCCACACACAATGAGAGGACATCATTTTGCACGTGCAGGTCAGAAGGAAAAATACATTCACTGATTTAAGGGTCTCTTTCGTTGTTGACTCTGCTCCGGGGTACACATGTATTAGGTTTTATGGCCAGGGTCTGTGGGGTGCGTGGCAAGTTTATGGAGACGGATAGCCCTGGCTCTAGCCCGCTCCCCCTGATCTGCATCTGAATCACTGGAGTGAGTTGGACTACAAGTGATACAGTGCAGATTTTGTTGCAATCCTGCTGCCAGCCTTCTCATGGGAACCAGGCAATTATGCGGACGGCAGAGAGGTGGTGGCGGGGGAAGGGTTACGCTGGCTGTGCGCTTAACAGGGGTGAAATCTGAATGGCCTTCCGCTTATTTGTAAGATGGAGTCTGTATGTTTCTGGAGTCCTGCTTTAACTATACACAGGTATGCATGGGGATATGGCAGCACTCATGGGGGCATTCGTACGAAAGGGTGATGGTTCCCTGAGGTGTTCCCGCATGAGTGCCTCAAGTCCAGGGCCCTGGACCTGGACCTGAAGCAGCCATGACTGGGCCCATCCAAGGAAGCATAGGAATAAGGGAGGGGGGGTCTTAAATGTTCCCTCCTTCCACTCACTATCCATAATGGCAATTAATTGCTTATCTGCAGCATGCACCTCTATGGTGCATGCTGCAGACAATGCTTACGTTTCTTCGTGAATTGGTTCCTATACTGGAAATAACTCTGTACTGCAATGGTGTTTATAGCAATGCACTGTGCAATTAATTATGTATCTCGCAATGACCCCTGATAGAGTCCTCCCAACATTATATTGACAATCCCTTGTGGAGGCTTTTCATGAAAGGAAAATGCACATGTGACATCATCAATGAAGAAACATCACATCTATACAACATGGAAGAGTCACACACAAGTAAATTGTAAACTTGAAACTATCACACATAGGAAACTGAAAACGTGCCAGCTCAATGAGACACATGACGTTTTTAATAAAACGACTCCATGGGTGTAATGGGAAGAGTAGTTAATCGATATTTACCAGGCCAACAGGGGAACTACAATTTATATTCTTAGAAGTATGACTTTACGTAACCTTAAGTGCTGAGCTACATTCTTACGCAATAATGACGAGCACACTCGTTCTGATGGGGGTAGCTAAGACTCTGTACTTTACACTATGGCGCGGCAGTTGCTAGGCATTTGTAAACAAACGGAGACGAGCCTGCGGACAGCTGAGCATAGACCGGTCCATTTAAGAATGTATACAATCCTTTTCTACCAGACGTCCCAAACATAAAATATTGCCATAGTCACCGGAGAGTTTGTAAATATTTACTGAAGAGTCATAATATAGTGTTTTTATTTTACATTAGTGATTGCACATCAGAAAAAAGTGACATATTAACATCTATAACATCAGGAAAAAAAGTGACATATTAACATCAATAACAGCACCAATCTTTATTAAAATTTTGACTCTTACCACTAAATAAATACGTTAACAAATTCAATAAAATTAAACGACATCAAATGAGAAACAATACCACTTCAAGATGGCGGAGTCCGTGTTAGTAGAGAACTTGCCGGCCGCTCAGGGTGCGCGCGCAGCTGCGGGTAGGCGGTAACCTTGTCTCCTCAGACTCCGGCAGGAACGGTTAATGAGTAACGTCGCCATCATCATCGCCTCAGTGTGGTACTGGTGGAGACGCAGGAGGAGCGGCCGGGGGCTTCGCACCACCGCTCTTTGGCGACCATGGACCTCTACTCTGCTGGTGGCAGCGGCTCCCCGCCGCAGCCGCAAACGGCCGCCGTGCCCGCCTTTATCGTGAAACTCTGGACACTTCTGGAGGAGCCGAGCAACGAGCAGCTGATCGTCTGGAGCTGGGTAAATGGGGGCGGCCAGCCTCGAACTTCACGCAGCGCTTCATGTCTTGGCGCATTTGGGTCTGTTTTATTCCCCCCTGATCTTCACCCAGACCCTTTTCTGGAAGCCTTTGAAGGAAAAGAAATCGATTGTTAACAACTTAAACACAAGTTAAATTGAGAAACACGGAACTGGCGAGAATTAGTTGCCTCACCAAATTGCAGTTGCGGATGCAAGCAAATGAATGCACCAGAAGACAGAGGAAATGTGTGGAATAAAGGGTAGAGCTAGACCCCGGTGTGGCCGAAGACATGAAATGCTACGTGCAGTATTTGGGGATGTATCTACTGAATGTAAAACACCCCACTGTGATTTTGATTAAAGGCTGTGAATGTCCGACTGCAGAATAGAGAGCACGCGTCATGTTATAAAGTAACTCGAAAAAACCGGTATTAATTGCCGGTATGTTTGCTAAAGGATAAAATGTAAGCTACTATGCCTAACGCAACAAGAGCACAGCGCCGCGAAGTTCAACCAATGCCTGTGTGCGCTTCAGAAAACTGCAACGAAACGCACGCTTGTGTTCTGCTTATCCTTTTTCTTGATGTTCTGAAAGGCATATTTGGTGTCTAAAACTGCTCTGTTAATGCATGTCGTTCTGTTTTTAGCTTTAAAACTAACCATTGCAACAAAAGCGAACTTTGATTCAAACCAGCATTCATTTTTTCCAACACCGATTATATAACGGGAGCCTTAAAAAGAGATCGTGTTCGTTCGTAAGAAAGGAAATTGGCGAAACGATATATTTTTTGATGACCAGACGACTCCACGTTCAGTTAAAGTTATGCAACAACTCTCAGAATGCATTATTTCGCTTTATGGAAGTCAAGAAGTGAGAAAGAAGCCTCCAAGTGACATTAGACATTTCGTCTCCAAACCGTTCTCCCATTGGCTGGAGGCATATTGTGGGGGGTCCTGTCCACAAACTGAACGTTTAGTTTAAAATAAAGTGTTTTGGGTCATCTAGAGGAGTCCTGCTTGAGTGGACGTGCATGAGGCAGGAGGAATGTAGTTTCGGCTTAAATGGCAAGATTGCTCTTCATTTCATTTATTGAGCCTTTGTTAGCTGTTTAAGTCACCAGACCCATGAAAAGAGTGACAGCGGCTGCCTCTGCCGCCACCTACTCTCACTCCTGCTGACTCCCATCCTGACAGCCCTCACTAACTTCAGTCTATCTCTAACATGTTTATGTTATGTTAATTGGGTTTATATAGCGCTTTACGCAATAACATCAGGTACAATAGTGAAAGAAGCATAATTTACAAACATGAAACAAACCAGTGGAACAATTTACTCGGAGGAGGGAGGGGACGGGGGCAGGTGACCTACGCACTATGGCGGTTACAATATCCAATATGAGGTCATCGGGAAGATGGGGAAGGGAAGCAGGGGCAGGGCTATGAGGGGGCAGAGAGGTAGGGAAGGAGAGTATGGTGACCTTCTACACACTATGGTGGTTACAGTATCCAGTGGGAGGTATTTTGGAGGAGGGGAAAGGAAGGAGTAGCAGAGGTATGAGGGAGGAGAAAGGTAGGGAGGGGGAGTGGAGAAGGGCTTTCAGGGAGGAGCGAAAAGATGGGTAGATGGGGCTCAAGCGGATAGAGAGAGGTAGGGAGTTCCAGTGGAGGGGGGCCAAGAGTTGGAAGGAGTGGAAGCGTGAGGAGGCACAAGCTGCTGGGGGTATCTTGAGAAGGTAGAGATTGGCAGATCGGAGAGAGTGGAGGGAGAGTAAAATGAGAGGATGGAAGAAAGATAAGGGGGGCGAGGTCATGGAGAGATTTGTAGACAAGGCAGATGTATTGAAATTTCAATTGTGAGAGGAAGGGGAGCCTGCCGAGTTGAGAGAGTGAGGTAGAAATAGAGTCTTGAGGGCCAAGAAGACATAGAGTGCGGATGGAGGAGTGGTAGATGGATTTTAGGTCAGGTGAGAGACGGGGAGTCCAAAGAGAGGAGCAGTAGAAGAGACGGGAGAAAATAAGGGAGGAGATTAGGATTTTAGAAGCGTGAAAGGTGAGGGAGGAGCAGATCTTGCAGATGTTGAAGAGGTGGTGCCGACAGGCACGAGAGGTTAGAGGGATGTGGTTGGAGAAGGGGAGAGAGAGGAGTCAATATGGAGGCCAAGGTTCCGGGCATGGGTCGAGATTGGAAGGGGGAAAGTGTGGGAAGGGGGGAGGGGAAGGTGAGAGAGTGTTAGGAGGGAAGAAACACACTTCAGTCTTGTCAGTATTGAGGGAAAGAAAATGGGATGACATCCATTTTTTTTTATGGCTGTAAGGCAGGAAGAGAGCGTGTGGTGGAGGTCGGAGGTGAAGGAAGAGAAGGAGAGAAAGAGCTGGGTATCATCCGCATATAAGTGGTGGGACATGCCGAAAAAAAAGGTGACGGGGTGAGAAGAGAGATATAGAGAGAGAAAATGAAAGGTCTGAGTACAGAGCCCTGGGGAGCGCCATAGTTTAGGGGGAGTTGGAGGAGGTGCAGCCGCCGCAGGAGACAGTAAAGGATCGGTTGGAGAGGTAAGAGGAGAGCCTCTGGCTTTAGAGCATCCAGAGGCACGGAAACTGCTCTTCTGAACACCTGTGAAGACCTGCTCAAGGCTGTCCTATTGCAATAGCCTCTTTCTTAACCTCCTTTCCTCTGCTCTGTGCCTGCTGCAACTCATACAGAACAGAACCACTAGACCAAGGCATACATTAGTTTTGCAAAATTGATTAGTCAAAATTGCTACACAAAATTTTTGATTAGCAATCCAACCTAAATGATTAGCAATTTTTGTGACAATATGTCCAATGGGACGACTAGTTAATTGCAACAAGGCATCAATGAAGACTTAACAGTTTGTGTGTGCGCCATTTTTGTTTTTCTATAGAGTTAGTTAAAAGTTTTGCTAGTGTTGGGCCTAAAAGTGCACAGCCACAAGCAAATGGCTGGTTTAAACATTTTAAAAAAAGAATCTAGGGCTAAGACGTGTCGTGAGGTGTGCCTGGTGTATTGTGTTAGACAATGGAACAATACACCAAGTGTACTTCGAGTTGGCACTGGCCTGGGAGACCGGGTGAGTGCAGAACGGATCTAACCCAGTACAGGCATTACGAAAAAAAACAATCTGTGCAAGGAAAGAATTCTAGGGCTTTGTGTAGGTTGCATTGCTGTATTATCAGGATTTAGGTGCATTCGGAGACCTGATTGCAGGTTTGGAAAAGCTGTGGGAACGCAGAGCACACATGTAATGCATTGGCAGAGTTATAAGAAGTCCCCATGCTTGGAATAACGGGGTGCTGAGGGTGAAGATTGAGGTATATTGGCAGAGCTGAATGCTGGTTTCATTGCTGGAAAAGCAAATGGTGCTGCAGATCAGGTTTGAGATGCATAGGGAGAACTTCTTATTGGCCCCAGTGCTGGACAAGCAATATTTTCTGAACGTTGGGATTAAAATGCAATTGCCGTGTTATTATATGCTGGCCATAGTAGCAGAGTAGTCTGGGAAACTACATTGGGGTGCTTTAACAGAGGTGTATATGAATCCCAGTGCAAGAACAGCAGTGCTTTCTGAAAGTCAGGATTGATGTGAATTGGCAGAGCTGTGTGCTAAACCCATTGCTTGACTACGAGTGGGTGCTGCTTGTCAGGATAGAGGTGCACTGGGAGAGCTGTGTGCTGGGTCAAGTTTAGGAATCACAGTTGGTGTTTAAAATTTGGACTGAGCGACATAGGGCAATAAACAGCCTAGTAATTAGTAATAGAATAACATGGAGTGTTGCAGATCAGGGGTACATTAGCAGATGTATATGCTGATCCTGATGCTGAAGTAGCAAGTGTTTCTGCAAGTTAGTAAGAGGTACATTGACATAGATACGTGCTGGCCCCTGTGCTGTTGATGGTAAAATAGAAGGAGCAACAAGTATATTTTCCACAAATATCATTACAAATCGAAAAAATATATTTTAGTCTGAATGTTCATGGGGTGAGCTGAAACATTCCAGCACCAATAGGTCCCTGCGTCCACTCCTGGATGCAGCCAACAGGGCTTGGTGACGGGGCATCTGCGGCCAACAAGTTGCTGGTCGGAATTATGTGCACTTTCATGTCCAATAAAACTGTGAAAGACAAACTAGGCTCACATTTTCTACCAACAAATTCAGCTCAAATACCAGCTTCACTGCTTAAATAACATGTGTGATCCTTGGCAAGCCATTTACTCTCATTGCACATTTTGATCTGCAAATCATTGAAAATGTCCCGTTGTGCAATCTATTCATAGAAAGCCCTCACAGTTTTGAAATCTAGTTAACATATCGACCAACTTTATGCACATGATACAAAGATATTTGCTGCTTGGTTCGATCATGGCAAGTTAATTTAAATTCCTGTGTACGCGTTTTGAGTATTAGACTGGTGCGCAACTACACACACATTTCAGGGTTGGGGGTGCTAGCACTTCAAATGTTGTCAGAGGGGCTAACTTTAGAGACTTCAGGGGAGTGGCGAACTTACTTGTGTGGGTGCATTTTACATATTCTAATCTAGTGCAGTTTAAGTATTACAAGCAGTTAACTTGCTCTGTGTCTGAAACGTACACTTAGGAACTCCTGTAAGAATGAGTTGTCCCTTGGGCCCTGCTAATCACTCCATTGACATAAAGGTAATAACAATCCATCACGATTTCAATTGCATTAAAATGTATGCATACAAATGCAGGGGCTAATAATTAAATGCTTTGCATCAGTAACTGCCAGGCCTTTGTTAACAATGTAGCCTCAAGCACTGTATAATGTCAGTGTCTGGTCCTGTCCTGTCACGGCTCTGTAGTTTAGCCAGGTCAACATAACTCTACATTTCCAGCTAAAGCCTAGTCTGCTCATTGGCTGTTGCACCACTGGTGTCACTCCAGACTCAGAGGTAATTTTCTGTCACTGTTGCCATGCGAAAATCACGCAACAGCAATGATGTGTGTATTTGGAGGAGGGAGAGGTTTTGTAAAGATGGCGAGGAAACTGCAGATTTGTCAAGATGACTGCAAAGTCTGTCATACTGCCTACTTGGAATATGTGCATGTCTACTGTGAAAAGGCCCTGGAAGAAGTGTGCTGCTCAGAGTCGGCTCAGTCCAACAGGCTGGACTCTGAGCCTACGCAGAGCTGCACACTGATCAGATGTGTCATGCTAGGCCTCCGAACACCATCATCCTCAGGCCTGGAGAGATATGGTCCCTGATCTTGAGGCCAAGGATAGTCCTTGCAACCCTGTTCTGGATTAGCTGCAGAGGTCGTAGGCAGGAAAGGGGAAGTCTGAGGAAGAGGCTGTTGCAGTAGTCTAGCCTAGAGGGAACCAGAGCTCTGGGGCCGTTGAGCTTCTCTGCAAAGGTGAGGAAAGGGAGAATACTTCTATGGCGGTGCAGCTGTAAGCGGGCCTTCTTGGCAAGGTCCAATATGTGAGTGCAGCAGAGAGCAGAGTCGAAAATGACCCCAAGAATTTTGGCCTCACAGGATGGTGAGGGTAGAAAGAGTGGCCAGAGGGTAGGAGGGAAATGGTGCAGGTGTCCTAATGAGAAGGATCTCTGTGATCGTTTGCTGCACACCATGCCTGGATGGCGGCCAGGCAATCGGGTATGAGAGAGAGGAGGAAGTAGAGGGATGTTTGAAGGAATGCTGTGTGTCGTCAGCATAACTGGAAATGAGGAGAGAAGGCGATCAGGTGAGCAAGAGGGGCGAGATGGATATTGAACATCCACGGAGATAGGATAAAGCCACGGGGGACGCTGCAGGTAGAGAGTGAGGTGGTGGAGGAAAGGGGCCCAGTTGCAGCTGGGAAGGGTGCTAAGTGAGGAAAGAGGTCAGCCAGTCCAGTGCCCGGTTTGTGATGCCAAGGGTGTCACAGACTCGTTTTATGAGACTAGAATGATTGACTGTGTCAATGGCAGAGAAGAATGAGAACAGCAGGAGTCGAGATTTGTGAGCATGTCTTCATGGGTGTTCAGGAGAGCAGCTTCCAAATGCCTCTGGATGCCTGGAATCCAGATTGATGGTCATGGAGGCAATCAAAAAGTTTGTTGTAGATGATTAGTTGGGGGAGGGCCAACTTCTCCAAGAGTTTACCCAGGAAGGGGTTGGTGGAGATAGGGTGATAGTAACCGGGCAAGAGGGGTTAGTAGGTGGCTTTTTTAGGAGAAAGCACAAGGGAGTGCTTGAGGGATAGCCGGAAAGAGCCAGTGGTGAAGGAATGGTTCCAGAAGCTGGCAAGAGCCGGGGCGAGAGAGATGTCCTTAATGGTTCTAGAGGAGCAGGGGAGCACCTGTTTGGATGAGACCTTCATACAGTGGACAACTTTAGAGACCTCATCAGGTGCTATGGGCCGGAGGGAGGAGAGTGCCATGGAGGATGCGAGCTGGGCGAGGCAGGAGAATGGGAGTGGAAATGGGGGTAGTGGTGAGTGAGGACAGGATTTCCTGAGTTTTAGATGTGAAATGGGAGGCCAGCGCAGTGCAGAAAGCCTGGGAAGGAAGGAGATAGGTGGAGACTGCAGTTGGATTGGCGAGTTCACCTGTGTTGTTAGTGGCTCTAGAGATGCAGGCTTGGATATGGGCCGGAGATGATGGAAAAACGATATTGCCTTAGAGGCAGGCGACAGACCAGTTTGTCAGAGGATGAACCCGAAGTCTTCCGCATCCGTTCAGCAACTCTGCACTTGCGTTTTAGAGAAGCTAGATCGGAGTCTTACCAGCCATTGCACTTGGAAGCAGGCTTCTGGCCAATCCTCATAACAGGGGCAAGGATGTTGGAGATGGGAGAGGTGAAGGTTAGCAAGGACAGATTCAGAGGGAGGGTCAGAAGCTGCAGTGGGGGGGTGATGAAAGTGGAAGCAAAAGCATTGACGGACACTTGCTTCATTGGTCGAATGATGGCGAAGGAGGCTTGCAGTGCCAGAGGCGGTTTGGGCAGATGGGTTCCAGGCGGGTGGAGAGGAGAGTGTGGTCAGACCAGGAGAGGGGGATGGTGACCGGGTTAGAGCTAGGGATGTCTCCGGAGATAAGGGCATCCAAAGTGGGTCGGACCGGAAGGCAGCAGTCAAGGAATTGTGAGGTGGCTGGTTCATGAGAGTCGAGGTGAATATTGAAGTCACTGAGGAGGAGGAGTTTGGAAGTAGAGTGGATGTGAGGTCGGCCCATTCAGAGGTAGAGAGCGATGGGGTAGAGGGCCTGTAGATGGTAGGGAGAGTGAGTGAGAGAGTAGGAGAGCCCCCGAGCCTGCAGACGAGGCATTCAAAAGAGTAGTAGGGGTGAGTAGGTATGATAGAGGCAGGTACCCACTCAGGGAAAATCGGGGCCACTCCACCACTGGACCGGTTGGGCCTGGGTTTGGAGAGGAGTTTGTAGCCCTCGGGAAGGAGAGTGTAAAGAGCAGTGACAGAGCTGGCATTGTCTCGGTAAGGGCGAGGACATCGCGGTCAAAGTCTTCAAGAAGGAGGCAGATGTCAGAGGAGTTTTGACAACAGAACAGGCGTTCAGAGTAGCCGATTACCACCTTTGAAAGTACGCGGGTGTGGTGCTCCTGTTGGTGATGGTGAAGGAATTAGAGGAGAGGAGGAAGGAAAGGTAGCAGGGGAAGGAAAAAGGTGAAGAGTAGGTTGAGAACCTTTGGCCATGATAGTGCCATTGTGATAGACAATAATGATGCATCTACAGGATGAGAAGTATGCAGAGTACTTCCCATCCACTGCCACCATTAATGGGTGAATAGGAGAAATGGGAGAGAGTAGAGACCAAGTGGGGAGTCCATAGGTCCAGGGAGGAGACAGAAAAGAGGATGTCAAAACTAATCTGTGTGGCATTGACATTGATATCAGCAATAGGTAGGCCTGGATTATAGGCCAGAAGGGCTTTTTTCTTCCAGATGGTGTGAGAGAGGTAGGATAGGTGGTGGAGTAGCAGTTTGAGTAGATAGGGGAGATCGAGAGCACCATGTAAGTGGCGGGGAGGGAGGGAGACGGACAGGAGCTGCACAGTGCAGAAATGAAGCAGCAGCCTTAACGTTTGCAAATGGTAGCAGAAACTGGTTAGCTCTAAAATGTAGCTAAAACAGCAGGCACTGGAATGCAGCAAAACAATATATGCACAGTAAGGGACACTCTAGGGGAGGTACGCTACAACTGCAGCAGAATCTAGTTAACAGCAGGGTAAATTACATCTAGATACGACTTTCCAACACTCGTCGGAATGCAAGCCTAGATTCCAGTTGAAAAGCAGGGTAAATTCGATCTAAATATAACTCGCACAACACACCAGAATGCAAGGCAAACAGTTGAAGACAAAGTAAAATTGTGTCTCGGTACAGTTATCTGGGAGTAATAGGAGACAGAACAGTGGGTGGAGGATGTACACAAAAGCGATACTCAGTGGGCCAAGGAGGAAGCAAGGCAGCATGCAAGGTAATCCATTGAGAGCTGTGTATGCTTAGTGATCATAAATTACATAAGTGCAGCTAGGCTGGTTTGGTATCCAGATAAATTGAGTAAAACTAGCTGGAGTATGCAAGAAGGCTGAAAATGAATGCTCAATAAGTGTTTATAGTACAATTTGGTGAGGAAGGCAGATTCAGGATCAGCTGGAACATGAAAGTCGCAGGCAGTGCTGCACTGAGAAGGGAAGCTCTGTTAGAGTGGTCGGGTAACAACAAAGGCGTGCATGGTAGACACTGTTGGAATGGATTTCTAAACTCTGTTCTGGTGAACAGATGTTTAGGAGGCCACCCTTATTAGTGAAACAGGGAACACCTCTGTGAAGTTAGCCAGGACAATTCAAGGTAGCTTGGATAGCAGTCAAGGGTAAGTCTCGGGAGTAGTGGGGGTGATCTGTGGTCTCAGATGAGCACACACTATAGGACTACATGAATTATTACCCTTTAGACATAGGTATATCAGAAATATACAATTTATTGGGCCCAGAACAAAGTGAATAGTGGCAAGCACAGTAATACTACAACTTAAATATACACTATATAAAACATATGTACAATCACTTTTCGGTCATTGCGGTAAAGTGCGGTTTCCTGCCAAAACCTGTGAGGAAGGAAGACAAACCAACTTTATCACAATGGCCAACTCCAGACATGGATATCCGTAACTTAAGAAGTCCAGCCCTACGAAGATTGGAGCTTTGTGCTCAATGTTATGTTCGCGCGTAAAAGCGCTCGTCATTGTATAAACAGAACGAAGGACAACCTTCAATGGAAAAGAAAAGTTAAAAGAAGATACTGGAGTGTGGAGAATTCGGTTCCGAGAGTCAGAGGAGGATCTGCTACGGAGAACAAAGCTGTCCCCAACTTTCGGATGACTTTAGGAAGCAAGAACCACCCAAGCTAAGCTAAGGACCACAATTAATCCTTTGTGTGTAAAAATGGTGTGGAGGAACTAGGGGATACCGGTAAGTTGTATGAGTACTCCATAGCTCACTCTGGGTTCAATCTTGGCAGGTTCGAAGATGATTGTGTAGAGTACGAAATCCCCTCCTTGGTTAAGCTTTAATTGTTAAGCTTCAAAGTGCACAGGCGCTGCGCTACCAGTTTACACCAGGAGCTGGATCTCTCGTCTCGAATGCAGGACAAAGAAATCACTGATGCAGCTGGTCTCGGACCACTTGAAGAAAGGCGGGAAAGTCACCAGCAGTGACCGCCATTGTCGCATCGTGACGCAAGGGCACCCAAATCCCGTAGACTGACGCGCTCTTCTCTCTTACTGCACAAAGGGACAACGAGATTTGGTGAGAAGAGGCCTTGCATTGCGAACTAGGTTTCCCTCCAAAGCTTGAGCCGAAACTTGATATTGCAACGCTCCATCACGGGTGCCAAGGGACAAGCTGGTCAGTCCATTGGATGGCCCAGGGACACTTCCGAGAAGGCTTGTTTGCAGGGCACCAAGGAGGCGTTGAGTTATTGGTCCCACCACTCTAAGGGTAGGAACATTGAGGTCTTCAGAGATCGAGCGCAAAGCAGGGGTCTACCGGGACAACAGCAGGCTTAGGGTATAACCTCTGTGTGGTTCCAGACAGACATTCAGTCCTTGGATCTGCTTCTCTCCTCCGGGTACTTGGCTCTGTATATAGGTCGTTTCGGACCGATGGGTGATCTCTGGGTCTGCACTTCGGACCCCTCCTCCTAGCCCAAAGTCTAGTGAGTGTTTGCACCCTGCTGGCCAACGAGATCATCTGCCCCATTCACATTCATGCACCCCAACAATGGTCCAGTCAGGGTCCACTGTGGCTCTCATGCCCTCGTGCACACCAGACATCCTGGCACCAGTAGTGTGGATTGGGACCAGACCGTCCCAGCCTGCTTCCTGGGTACCCACACACATGACATGCAATAGTTTGTGAAAAGCGCATCCTTTCACCGGCGAATGCATGCCCAAATATGGACTCCCCAGGTTAAAAGAGCAGGAGGAAGGCCAAAGGACAAAATGGCCAAAGGAGAAGACAAAAGACTTTGGTGCACAGCCATGACGGACACTTGCCATGTACCAAACGCGGTAAGCCCAGTATGGCTTGATAAAAGTTAATACAAATACACCAAAAAGCCTTTGCTGCCACCAGTTTACTCCTACAAGCTACCAAAAAATACTTAACGGATGTCTTGTGCCCGAAAACGCATGAACCCCAGTGCGCGATATCGTAATGTACTTTGCACACTGAAATTGGGCTTTCGTTGAGTGAAAGCCCAGTGGAGGGCAGCTGAAGGCCGGGAGGTCCACAAATATAGAGGTAAAATAGCAGCATGTGAAATTTTACCTAACGCACAGTCACTGGTGAAAGTAACACGCAGGACGATACAGAGGAGAATTCTGCCCAGTGCAGGTGTAGTGAGGAGTGGGGGAAGGCGATGGATATCAAGCAAGCACCAAATGCTTGGCAAGTTATGGTCATTGCAGGGCCAAGGTAAGTTGATTCGCCTGGGGCACAGTGAACAGACGCTTACCCGCATAGAGAAGCGTTGCGGGAACCAGCGATCGACCATGATGGAGTGGCAGGGTCAGAGTCCCCTCCAGGACCTAGACAGGGCAAGACCAATCCCTTAGAGGCGGCAGTTTGAGGGGGCCCGTGTTTTGACTGCCAGCTCTTGGGTCTACAAAAAAGTTCCTGCTGCAGCCAATCAGGCTCTCGTGCTCCGGGAGACGAGGATCGGGTGTTCAGAAGGCTGATCCCAATGGCCATGATAGGGAGGACCGACCTGTGGCAGTGAGAGTGGCTGCACTACGCGGTGTGCAGACCCCAGCTTGCAATCGCCTCAAGGTGCCAGGGGTCAGGAAATTCAGAACTGCTTGTGTTTGGGTATTACGCCTCTAATACTTATAGGAATTACATATAGCTGTGAAACGATCAATCTTTTTCTACTAAGAAAACTCCTCTTCCCTCTGGGCACTTGTACGTTTTCTTCTCTGTACGAGTTTTTTGAATTGGGCATTCATCAGTGTGTTTTTTTTTATTTTTATAGATGACCCAAAATGTTATGATTGATCTAGTTCTACTTCTCATTAAAAGCGGTGGGTGACTGCCTGAAGAGTATCCAGCATTGCATGGGGGGGACTCCTTCGCAAACCACCCTCCTCCCCCACCCCAATCAACCTTTTTGGTAACATTAGTGGCAGATGCATTTTAACACATATACATAAGAAAATAAATAAAACTGCATTACCATTACAGATGCAGGAAACTCATCTATTAGAGCTCCGTCCAGGCTCTGTGGGGCAAAATACATGCACACCTCCTAATTTGCATATGCATTGCACCAACAGAAGTGCCTTCACAGAAAAGGACATTCATTGCAAGGAGCATCATCGGTCTTTGATACTTGGATGCACCAACAGAAGTGACTTTAGAATAAGTTGCCATAAGTAAGCCAAGTAGCAAATAACTTTGTGGTGCAAAATACCCAAATTGCACTATTATTATATATGGAGCAACTCTCTAGTCATATAGGCTTTCTTTTATAACAGCATACGATATTAACATACGCTATAAAGTTATAACAGCATAATATATTAACATAAGCTATAAAGTGTATCACTTACAGAGCTCCAGATAAAACTGTGATAAAATGATTTGCCTAGGATCACACACTTTGGTTAAATGGTGAAACTGGGATGTGGACAATTTTAGCAACTGAACACATCTTCCCAGGTTTAGTTGTATATATATTTATTAAGGTTTTGCTTTGCATTTCATGCTCATGTGTTCTAGCAATGCCTTGTATGCAAACCACATCACATAATTAACTAACTAGACATCGTCATAAAAATATGTTGAGCAATAAGAGCATGGCTTTAGTTTTACTCTTCCTATCATGCATGCAAAGTCACTTGAGCCTATAAACGCCCCTTGAGTTTTACAGCCATAGCCTTTATCTTATAAAGCAGTCAGCATTATGCACCCTTATCACTTCTGATCACCCCCATTCTCATTTCCTAAGGGACACAGGACATTTTTACACTTTGCTAAACTCATAACCTGCACACTTAGTACTCTTTGTTATCTTCACAACATGCTTTCTTAGGACACCTTGATACATGTACCTCAAACCATATGCATAGCAAGCAAGATGAAATGTACACTGGGGAATGCTCCCACTATGAAAGACATAACACATGGTTCCCTGGGCTGGCGTAAGCAACACTGACAAACAAAAAACATAACATTAGAATAAACATGAAACACAAATATTTTGCTCGGTGCATACTTCAAGCATGAGTTTTCCCCAAATAGCACCCCGTTATCAGCACGTGGAAATCGGGGAAAATGAGGTCTCTCAGAACCTCCATTAATGCATATTCACTCCAACCATAAGAGGCATGCACCCATGCATAGAAAACTTAAAGCGTTAGTTTCACTTCCCCGTACAACGCCCGAGATCAGCGTGTGAATTGTGCTTTTCATAAGCGTCCCTTCCAGAGCCCCTGCCCAAACTTATCTGTGGTCCGGGAGGCTCCTGAGCCTTCCCGGACGTAGAATGATGTCGCCCGTAGTAGCCGCCGAATCCTCCTTCACTGCTGCTACTGATCATGCCCGTTGCTTCCGCGTCCCTGCAGCGTCCATCAGCGGGCAGCTCATATCTCCCTCCGACACAGCACCGTCCTGGATATAAAATAAGCCACACCTGCCGTGCTCCCTTCATAAACCGTTGCTCTTCAGGATCAGCTGGCACCACGCGCGCACAGCAATAGACTACTCAGCCTCCCAAGTACTGCTGGAAATTGTAGTCTTGCTGTATTTTCATCGTTGTAGCTTTTTCCTAGGTCCATAACACCCGCGCCTGCCCTTATTCCTGACATGTGCATATGTTGATTTATTAAGAAAATAGACCCCTCTCCCCTAGACATACTAAAGATCTAATTGTGTTTAGAAAAATAATTCAACACATTTATTTTGATCTCCATCATCTTGCTGTTTTTGTGCATTGTTCTTATTCCTGTTTCATAATTTAAATAAGACTAGCGTTTACGTGACCTTGGGTCGGGAGCCTAACCTAGCCACAAAAACCTCTTCCTGCCGTTATATAGTGGCAGACTTCAAAAAAGGAGCTAGCATTGCAAAGGTTGAAGTCAGTTGTGATGATGTGGAGATGTTTAGGTAACAGAAATGATCGGTGAATTAAATTCTGAATCAATGACAAGAAAGCGAGATAGGCAGTCGTTTAACCTTTTTAGTGTTGGGAAGTTCCCGTTGGAATGTTAAATGCATTGATTAATGAATGGGCTAAGGGTGTCCTCTTCTGTAGCACTAAATTGTGCAAGTACTATAATTAGGAACGTGGTCTATAGGACCATCCCCTATTGGGCACTGATGTTGTGGTACTCGCGCTGTATCCCACAGAACCGTATACAAAGTGTGTTTAAACTTTGTAATAGCTTAAATGGGTGTTTTACAGGCATTAGATATTGATTGATTTATTTATAGAGCGCTTTATACCAAGGCGCGCTGTACATTGGAACAACAACATACAGAGTAATAACAATAACTTTATGAGCAAATTACAACTTGAATCATTCAGAAAAACAGTGCAACACAAGCCGTTTGCTTGTGCGTGACTTGGTGAGTGCTAACTGATCGTTTGGCATGTATAACATGCCACCAGGTGTGCAATCCAAAGGGGGTCAAATGCTTCATGTTCTATCCCATACGAGCAGTTGGCAGTATTCAACAAGGTATGTTATAACACTATTAGCCACATCAGGGTTAGGAACAGTTTGACAATACAGCTGATTTAAAAAGCTTACAGGGCTACCAATGTTTATAGGAAAGACCCCAAAGCGGAAACTGCATCAGGGAGATTTGTTGCCTCCCATCTGCTATACTTGCATCCGTACATAACCAAGTCTTTCAGTTTCTTGGCTGGTAACAATGTAAAATAGAAAGATGCTGAATTGTTTGCATTCAGGGTCCATTACAACGGGCGTTATTTTTTACTTTTAGAATGGCCAGGCCTTCCGCATATTGGATGAACAGCGATTTGCAAAAGAAATGCTTCCAAAGTACTTCAAGCACAACAATCTGTCAAGCTTCATACGGCAGCTAAATATGTGTAAGTACTTGTGTGAATTAAACATCGAAATTATGTGTCAACATATCCTTCCTATGTGTGAATTGGCCTGCATATTTGAAGACTAGTGTGTGGTACATACTGTCTGCTATTTTAGTTTAGTATCGGCTCCCATTATGTAAAGCAAACTTCTTCTTCAAATATGAATGGTGCAGTATTCCTCGTGCAAGCACGTGGTGTTTGAATCGAGCTGTGCTAGTGAGAATTACAGCGTGGTGTGGTGTTTGCATCATCCTGGTCTCCTCTTACCCAATTTACCAACTAGTTAGGATTGGAACCTGCTTGTGATGCCGGGTAAAGAATCGCTTTTTTTTTAAGAGGTCTTTGGAAGAGGTGTTTACCTAAATGCTTGTCTTCTATTTATTGAGTGCTTTTTTTTAACTCATTAAAACTGTATACACAAAGTTAAACAAGCCTTTATTGAAGGGGTTGTCTGTTGCATTGCTTGTATTTTTAGGGCCTTCTTTCCTAGACAAGACTAGAGTTCTGAGCCTGGTGTTTTAAAAAATGTTCTTTTGCCTCATCTTAATTCAGCAAAGTAAAGTTCTTGAAGTGTAGGCACAAAGTGGTATAGAACAGTCCATTACATCTTAAACATATCTGTGGATATTTGTGAAGGACTCCTAGCCCCCACCACCCTCCTATGACCAAACAAGAGTCTGGATTTAGCCAAAGCGATTTCCTTTTCGTTACCGCCTTTTTTCACCTAGTTGGAATTAGTTGAAGAATATGCTTTGTACTAGGATGTGCTCAGAGCTCAGACTTATCTGGCAGAGGAGTATGCACATACTCTGCCATGATATGGAAGACAAATAACTCTTTCTGCCATCATGGAACAGTAAATCATAAACGATGGCTGCTCTTGACAGAGAAACTCACCATGTCCTAATCCCGCTTCCGGAAATCAAGCTAAGGCAATAAGCGCCATATGCTCCCAGTTCTGACTTATTAAAACACGTTTTTTATAGTCCTTCGTTTATTCAAAACTTTCACAAAGAAGATGAACAAACAAATCGATAAAATGTATATACAATTGAAGAACATATCAGAGAAAGTTGCAGAGCTTTATTTTAAGAAAGCTACATGTAAAACCTTTTGTGCAAAATTAATTGCTGCTATTATTAAGGAAACCTCATTGCAATCTAAAATTCGGATCCAAAAATCATTCTGTAAAAGAGTTAATTGTTGATAACATTTTAAACTGATGAGCCCTTGTAGAATAAAGGACTGTGCACTCAATAAACAAATTAACCAGATTTTCAACCTCAACCTAGAAGAATCTACATAGTCCTTGCTCTCTGGGCACTTTCTACCCACAGCCACCGATCTCCCTGTTTGGATATAGGTTCAATTTCAGATGTAAAAAGGCAAGTATCCATTTTCTATTTGGAATATAATTAGGTATTTTGGCAATATTTTCCTAGCTTTTTCGATGGCAACATAGTAAATAAATAGCTTGTATTTACTGGTATTGTCACAAGTTTGAAACCAATCAAACATCTGTAATTTCCTCTTACCCCCACAGGATGGACGGAAGCATTAACGGAATCTAAGATGGTTGTACAATCTTGAATCCAACAGTTAAGTGAGGCTGATGCCCTGGCATGAATAAGACTGGACAAATCCAAGTATAACAAGTTTGGGGGCGGGTCTAAAATATTTCTGTAGAGAGACAATTTCTTCCAGTTGATAGTAGACTGGATGGAAGAAAGTTCATATCTAAGACCTGTCATAGGGACAGTATTTGAAAGATTCAGAACTTTTTTTTATCAGACTATAGATTCTACTCTCACCCAGCTGATGTTGAGTTCGAGAGGAAATACTTCAGCACTATATACGTGATTTTGGGTAGCACTTGAAGATTGTAGAATCTCAGTGTGATTTATAAAAGAAAAGCTGGAAAAATGTAATCGATTTTCTTCATTTGGGCCGGTAGAGCAGTAGCGAAGACAGATCTTCCCTATGATGTCTTTTTTATTGATATAACTTATAACGGTAAATCATAATTATTTCCATTGCTTAACCCTGCCCATGCTGACTCCATTTAAAAACCACTGAAAGGAATTTCGTTTCTTGTGCTTTTGCAAAATCATGATTTTGTATTTGGCAGCATTTATATCTAAACAGTTCAGTTAATGAACGATTCCAGGCATATAAGCTACTCTGTAAACCTATGGGGGTTTGGTCCATGATTACCAAATCGTCCGCATAGGCCAAGTATTGGAAATGAAGGACTGACAAATGAGGCAGGAAAGCATTGGACTGTGCCAGGGCAGAGGCAAGATCATTAGTGTAGATATTAAAAACTGCCAGTGGCAAAACAAAGCCCTGTAATCCCCTGTAGGTAGAAATTGAACTTGAAAGCATCCATCTCTGTTGAGATGCACTTGCACCTTTGTATTCATGTGTAGATCACTAAGAATAGCAGAGCGGTACAGATATTGCCATTGACCAACATGCACTCTCCATTGTGACATACAAGAATAATATTGACATAGCAAGAGTTTCTAGGATAACTCTGTTAGTGATGAATCAGAGACATTCAATTTCACATCTATTTGCACTCTTTATTGCACAAAGAATGTTGTAAAGTTCCAGCCAACACGTTTCAACCTATTCCCAGGTCACTCCTCCTAGGCTCATTTGGCCTTACTGAGCCTAACTAAATCAGTACATATACATATAATCAGGTTTTCACAGATCGGTTTGGGATTTTACTGACCAGTAAAACTCATAACTGACTGAACAGTTAATCAGTGGTGAACAAACAAGTCCATTTGTGGTGCTTTATATATGGAAGCTGTAACACATTTTGAAGCATTTTTCATTATGGTTGGATTTGTGCGATAAAATAAGCCTTGAAAATTATACCTGGGAATAAGTTGAAACACATGATGACTGTACTTAGGCTACATTCTTCTTGCAATAAAGAACAATAGATGAGAATTAGACTATCTCTGATTTGTCACTAATAGCTATCCTAGAGATTCTTGCAATGTCTATATTATTCTTGTTTGTCGCAATGGAGAGCGTATGTTGGTCAGGACAATAATTGGTACCCTTCAACTTTTTGTTATGTTGGGCATCGCCACACCATTGGCCACACCATTGGCCAGACCAGTGCTGCTCCCTACGTTATCAATTTATTGTTTCAATGAATATTTTGGGCAGAGAGGTTTGAATCCCATTTGAGCCCACCATCAATTTGTGTGCACTACGAAGAGCAATTAGATGGGCGCGGCATTGCCATTTCGTTAACTTGCCCTAATATAGTTCTCTGCTAACTCGATCAGAGGCCGAGATAAGATCAATAAAAGGTAAGAAAATAGAATGGCCCAGTCTACACTTCGTTTTGCAATAGAGCAAGGATTAAAACATTGAGGGAAGTACTTGGTGTTAGTAAAGATTTCCATTTCAGGTGTAATTTTCCCTCCAGTTGTGCACCCCACCCAACTTTTTGCTGATGTTAACACCATAGTCTGACTTTACCAGAGGAGCCCAGCCTTCTGCTGCACTCCTGGGCTTTTCACTCACTTTATTATGGGGAAACTGACATGCCCTTAAGACAGTCAGTACTGGGAGACTTTGTTTCCCTTAGGCCTTTCCAATGTTGCAACTTTTCTGCAACATGTAACAAGTGTACAATGTAGCTTACAGTACAGTGCACTTGGGTCTTTCCAAAGGTCCTAGATTCTCTTGAAGGATTTTTTAGGAGAAGTGCAGAGGACAGGGCTGGTGGCAGATTATCATTTTGTATATTTTTAACTCTTTCCTGCCAGGTAAACCGCAATTACCGCGTGTGCCACGAATAGGTGGCCTGGCTCTAAAATGGCCATGCCACAAGGTTTTTTGTCCTGTCCTTTGGCCATCTTGCCCCTTCATCTTCCCCAGATCAAGCCGACCCGGGTCAGTCCTTTTTTGGGCATGCATTTTCCTGCGAAACGCCAAGTTTTCACATGCTTCTGCATGCCTTGTGTTTGCCTCCAGGGTGAGGGCTGGAACGTCTGGTTCCAATACACATCCTGGGTGCCAGAGAGTCTGGAGTGCTGTGAATGCCTGGGACCACCCTGGTCCATGATTGGTCCAAGTATGGTGTGCCTGAATGTGAGCAGATCTCCCATTGGGTCCTCTTCGTTTTGGAGATTCTGGATAAGAGAAGGGCCCACACAGCCATACCATGTCGATCTGTGGAGTTCTCACTGAATGAAGGATAGGATCCAAGTATCCTGAAACTAAGAAGCCGAGTCAAGGAACCGCTGGTGACCCGCTTGAAGGTTTGGCACCCTGAGCCCGCTGTCGTCCCTTGGGACCCCTATGCATCTGGTCGTCCTAGAAGGTGTGCGAAGATGCTTCGACCCACTGGAATAGTGGGACCAACTATTCTCGGCACCTTCATCATACCCTGCAAGTAAGCCTTCTCAGAAGTGTCCCTGGGCCAACCAGTGGGCTGACCAGCTTACGCAGACTCTTTGCCCTGATACTGCCGCCGCTTCGAGGAGACACTCAAAACTTGGTATGTCGCTAGCTCTGTGTTCACGGCACACTCACACTGAATTTCGTACCCTTGGCGTTCCCAGGTCTGGAGTAAAGTGAGTGCGCCCGAACCAGAATATACGAGGTTACTGTGTCGCCCCACCGCGACGATGAACTTTGCAGGTGTGCTGCATTTGTGCCCCTCTTGCCCCTGAAGCCTGCTGCAGTGAAACTGGCCTGATTCATCCAACAGGAGCGGAGAAATCGCCACTGTCCCATTTGGAATCAACGCTGTATTTCCGTTGCTGGAAGCCGCAGAGCCGCCAAATTGCCACGCTTGAACCTGCAACTGAAGTGGACTCGACTGCCGAAGTGTGCTCCGGAGTGAGCCGTGGGTCGGTGAGTAATCACAACCCTAACTGGTGGCCCCTAGCACCTCCATCCATTTTTACTCACAAGTGGCCCCTGAGGGCCCCTGTCCTTTCCACTGCAAGTGCGAACTAGCAAACTATTCCCAACTCTTGGAATTGACTCTGCCCTCAAGTGGAGGCCCTCCTCGAATAGTGGGAACCTATCCTTTATCATGTCACCCACCTTCCTGAGCTGCTACAGACCCTTGAAGAGACCCCGTTTTGCACATCTGCATTACCACGTGTGCCAGCATTGCCGGTACATTTGAGCAATAGGCTCCACTCTTCTTAGGGATTGGACTGCCTCTTAGTTAGGAGTGTGTTGGATGCAGAACGGACTAAAGACTATTTGCACTGCTTGTTTCCTTCCCCCTTTTAGGTTGTGGACTCATTTCGTGCATTAACCGTTTAGACCCCATTTGTCTTGTATATATGTATTTAGATAGGATTGTGTTAGCTTAAAAGTATTACTGTGATTTAATTTGTGTGTTGAAAAAGGCCTTGAAATAAATGTAGACCTAGTCTTGACCGCTGCCAAGCTACCTTGATTGGTCTGTCTTGTCCACAAGGTTACCCTGTTCCAAAACACTAGGCTGACCTTCTGAAACTCTGGCCACCAGGTCAGAGTTCAGAAATCCGTCTTAACACTTGGCTTCTTTCTTAATCCTGATTGTGCCTTAGCCAGAATTATCTTAACACTCATCCATTGATTTAGTTGTTCTTGGGCAATAGCAGAAATTATTTTACAGCAAGTATCCAACAATACAATAGGCCGATGATTTTCCAGCTGAAGTCTATCCCCCTTTTTATACAAGGGATTAAGGTGCAAGGTTTTCCAGGAACGGGGCAATGAACCCTGGGAGAAGATGGAATCAAATAAGTCTTTTAAAATCAAACTCTTTGTCACAGGGTCCCCTTTCAGAATGATGCTGGGGATGCAATCAGGACCTGGTTCTGGAGGATTTACATCCTTTGATTATTAAAGCGATAACCTCCACAGAATATTTTAAACCCACGTAATTACTCGATTTAACTGGCTCCATGCCTACCAGCAACATATTTAAGCCAGGCTGTTTCTGCAATGAGATTAACTTGAGCTTTGACTTGTAGTAGATCTGACTCATTATATCCCAAAAGCAATGTGTGTTATGAAGTTCGAGAGTCCGCAGCAGTCTTTGAGCATTCTTTTGCAACAATAGATGTCTGTGTATTTTAAGCCAATTCCTGAACTGTTTTTTTTTCTTAATTTACACATTGCTGATGAACCTGGCCGAGATTCTTCTTGCTAGCTTGAGTTGTCTACGCATTTCAACCTTCCACATGTGTAGCTTGGCATCATAGATTTGTCTTTTGATGTTAGGGCTACGGTGAGAGGAAGATCGTTGTTTTACTGGACGCTCTACGATGAAGTTATTGATGTTAGCAATAGGGACATCTGGGGATTGGCTGCCCACATCAACATACGCTCTGGTTTACTATCTGAATATTAGTGTTATTCCATTTAATTCGGTTTCTGGTGTTATTTCTTTTTTTTTAAAAACTTTTATTTATTGGCACAGAGGTCAAGACAGGCACATTTCAACTTACATAATAATAAGCTAACAACATAATCATGCAATCGGCACCACACCATGGTCAGGGTATACATCACAGGCTGATAATAGCTGATATCGCGGGGAGTCATTGAAAAGCAAGCAAAATAGCTAAAACAAATAGGAAAAGTTAGGTCATCTGTGGCACGTCGGGTTTTCCTGGCAAGGGAGGTGAGGTCAGTTCCACTTCATCTCTGCCATTTAGATAGCTACAAAATTGTGACCAGACGTTTTTGGGTCGAGATGTCGGGGGTAGGGATCCAATGTATTCCTCCTCGCACATTTGTGTCCAGGTAAGGGCTTTCAGCCACATCGTAAAAGTGGGAGGATTGCGGCGCTTCCAGTATTGCAATATACATTTTTTGGCCACCATAATACTTACATTTACAAATTTTGCCGTTTTCCTTACATTCTCACCCTCCCAAGTACCAAATAGTATGGCAAGTGGGTCCATAGACAGCGGAGACCCCACTATTTCAGAGAGTGCCTCTGTCACGGCCGTCCAGAACGTGTTGAGGGCGGGGCAGGCCCAGAACATGTGTATATGGTCTGCCTCACTGGATTTACATTTGGGGCACACAGGGGTCTGGGTTCCTGTGAATGACGCCACTCTATGCGGTGTATAGTAGAGCCTATGAAGGAGCTTAAATTGTATGCAGCGGAATCTGGCGCTTATGGAGACCCTACGTATGTATGTACACATTGTGCCCCAGAGATCGTCGGTGATTGCAACTCCTAGTTCCCTGGCCCAAGCCACGCGTGGTTTAAGAGAGTTGTCCGCAGTGTTATTTAGTTGCATCTTACACAGATTAGAAATTATGCTTTTGGCACCTCCGGAGTTTGCTATATATTGTATTTCGGGAGAATCGGGGGGTTCAATAGGGCATGAGGGCCACATCGACCGCACTGCAGCTCTAAGCCTATAATACTGCAGTATTTCGAGTGGAGAATTGGAGTGGTCATGGCGCCATGTTTGGGGGGTAATGAAAACACCATCGGGGAAGAGATCCGCAAGGGCACGGTATCCCATGGTTTCCCAGTGGCGTATGAGGTTTAGGTCATGTGTGGGGGGGGAGTCCGGGGAACTGCCACAGGGGAAGCCACTTGTAGTATGGGCGCTGTTCCTGGTCAGAGCCTAGGATGCTCCCCCAGGCTCTAATCGTAGCGGACACCGGGTCCGCATGAGCATCTGTTTGGAAAGCTCGGTTCAGTAACAGGGACATGATATTAGTTCCACCTCCCGCCAGTTTCTCAAGTTTTACGTGTATAGGCGGATTCTGGAGCGTGTACCAATGGGAGGCATGATGGGCCTGTGCAGCATTCCAGTATAGGCGAAGGTCTGGGGCCGCAAAACCCCCTTTGTCGTAAGGCAGCGTCATGTGTTGCCACTTCTTGCGGACCGAGCCTGGATGCCAGAGAAATTGTGCGCACTCCGAGTGGAGCTTCTTAAAGTATTGGACCCCAGGCCAGATCGGCACGTTAGCAAAGACATACAGAAGTTTGGGGACCACGATCATCTTTATTAGAGAGAGTCTGCCCGCTAGGGATAGAGGTAGATTGCGCCACCTGGAGAACTTGGAGATGACCAGGTGGGCCACTGCCTCGTAGTTGTCCGTCAATAGAGAGGCCTTGGTTAATGATATTTGTACCCCGAGATACCTAACCCCACCCGGGAACCAGCGTAGAGGGTACTCACAAGTCGGTTGTTGGGTTGCCACAGTAAGGGGGAAAATTTCGGACTTGGAGTAGTTGATTGTGAAACCTGAGAACGTACCTATCTTAGTGATATCATGGATGATCGGGTCCAAATGTGTGGAAGGATTTCTGACATACAAGAGCACGTCATCTGCATATAAAGAGATGATCTCTGGTGTATCTATTATTCGTATGCCTTTATTGACGTGTCGGCCCCTTATATGGTCCGCCATGGGTTCTATGGCGAGCGCAAAAAGGAGGGGCGAGAATGGGCATCCCTGACGAGTGCCCCTGTGTAGCGTAAAGGGAGAGGAGGGAACCGAGTTCACAAGAACTTTAGCTCGTGGGTCCGTGTATAACAGTTTTATGTAAGAGGTCATTTTGGGGCCCACACCCATTTTTTCCAACACGCCCCACAGATATTGCCACGAGACCATATCAAAAGCCTTTTGGGCATCTAGTGTCACTGCCACTGCGTCCGCTCCTGGGTCAATTCTGGACATCACATTAAACAGGCGGCGGATATTCAGAGCTGTGGATCGACCCGGGATGAAACCGCATTGGTCCTCGTGTATCATGTGGGACATGAATGGGAGAAACCTATTAGCAATTATCTTGGCGAAGATTTTCGTGTCGGTGTTAATAAGAGATAGGGGCCTTTAAGACCCACATTCGTCTGGGGGCTTTCCAGGTTTGGGGGAGGACAGTTATCAAGGCTTCCCTAAGGGAGGGGGGGAGGCAGTTCAAATGAAGTGATTCGGCCCAGACCTCGTATAGCACAGGCGCTAGTATAGCCACATGCTCCTGGTAAAACTCGGAAGTGAGCCCATCCGGGCCAGGCGCCTTGTTTTTGGGGAGGCCCGATATCACCTGAACTATCTCCTCCAGAGTGAATGGGGCGTCTAATATTTCCCGGGTGTCTTGGGAGATGAGGGTCATAGGGATGCTCTCAAGGAGGTCGTCCAGGTCTTGGGCGGAGTGTTCTGGTTGGGGGCCATACAGCGTGGCGTAGAAGCTAGCGAAAGTGTCTAGAATGGATTGGTCTGACCAGTGCCTCACCCCACTGCCATCTATGATATTGTCAATGCGGGTCCCCCCAGTCTCAGCACGCACCAGCCTGGCCAGGGTTCTACCCGGCCTGTCTCCTTCCCCATATCTGCGGGCCGCCGCAGGGCGTGTAAAGTATTGCACCTCCCTCATAGCATGTAACTCAAATTTTTCCAGCTCTAATCTGATTGCCGCTAGGGTCACTTGGGACTGCGTGATCAGGTAGTCCTGTTCGAGTGCTTTGAGCTTGGTCTCCGAGTTGGTTAAGGCCCGCCTTATAGTCTTCAGGACCCCAGCTTCTCTAGAGATACACATCCCCCTGATGTAGACCTTGAACGCCTCCCATCGAGTTCCCAAGGGTGTATCAGTTGTATTGTTCTTTTCAAAGAATGTAGTTATATCGGATAGAATCTCGGCTTTAAAGACAATGTCTGATAGGGCGGTGGATTTGAAGCGCCAGTGGGGTCTCAGCGGCACTGCGTCACCGAGTTGAATCTGTAGGAGTACAGGGGAGTGATCGGATAGCGTACGGGCCAGTAACGTGACATCTGAGACCTTCCCTACCAGTCTGCCAGAGAGTAGAAATAGATCTATTCTCGAGGAACTGTCATGTACAGTGGAATAGAAAGTGTAGTCTCTGTCGTGGGGGTGGAGCGTTCTCCATATATCATGTAAATTGAGAGAATCCATATGTGAGAGGAGACGTTTGGTCGCTCGTGGTGTGGGTCTGCGACTGGACGTCGTCCTATCTAGTAAACTGTCCAGTGCTAGGTTCATGTCTCCTCCCCATATTATGGGGACGTCAATGTATCTCATGAGTATGGCCGTCACTCCGTCAAAGAACTCGGGGGAGTCAATGTTGGGCGCGTATACGTTGACCAGTAGGCATTGTTCGTGAGCCAAAGTGCAATGCAGGATCACATATCTGCCTTCTGCGTCAATGTGCGATGAGTGGAGGGTAAAATGGATAGATTTGTGGATGAGAGTCAGGACCCCTCTGGCTTGGGTGGAGTATTGGGTGAAGTATCTATTAAGACCCCACGTTTGTGCAATGTTCGATGATAGGTGTTTAAGGGCATGTGTCTCTTGCAGTAGGAGAACCTTAGCCCCGTGTCGTTGCGCGTAGGCCGCAATCCTGCGAGATTTCGTGAAATTTGTCAGGCCACGTACATTCCATGACATCATTTTAATCGCCATGTAGGCAGCCTACGGGACATCCCAAGTAAAGGTGCAGCCCTCGGTAATCGCCATGAGTGCTGCCATGTCGCACCGTTGCCATCATGTGTGACCCGCCCTAACCCCTGCGCCATTTTGAATGTACCCATCTCCAACTTTCCAACCCCCTGCCCTCACCGCCCTGTCCCAACTAGCAGTGTGTAAGAACCCACCCTCGAAATGGACCACTGGCTGCCAACCCCAACTTGGCAGTGCATGAACTAAAGCCCAACAGGGGCGCAAACACAAACATTTCGATTCTACAGGAATTGCAGCTGCAGTGGGGGCGACCGCTGCCGTTCCGCCCACCAGTTTGGATACCAATCTTGAATAAACCATAAAATCACAGGTTCGGCTAACATACATAAGGTTACAGAGCTAGGATGCACGTATTAGCGGGTTTCAAGACTAGCTCGTAGAGAGAGGACAGCGGCCAGTTCTAGTTGTTGTCCATCGGGGCCTCAGGCGGCTCCGCCAGTGGAATCTGTGCCTCTATGAACTTAACGGCCTCGTCCGGGACCGTGAAGAAGTAGAGCTTGTTACGATGAGTGAATTTAAGGCGTGCGGGGAAAAGCATAGCATATTCAATCTTCCTATCGCGTAGCATTTTCTTCACCCCAATGAATCTGCGTCTCTCCGTTTGCACTCCTACTGAAAAGTCGGGGAAGATCCTAATTACTTGTGAATCCAACCTTAATTCCCCCTTCTCTCTGGCCAGGCGGAGTATATGATCCCTGTCCTTGTAGCTGAGCAGCTTTGCTATGATAGGTCTGGGGAAATCCCCTGGCCGTGGTCGAGGTGCCAAGGAGCGGTGAGCTCTTTCGATCGTGAAGAATGGCGAGAGATCAGGGTCATCCAGGAGATCTCTGATGAGTTTTTCCACCGCTAGTTCCATTTGCCCTTTGAGTGCAGTTTCGGGGACCCCGATTATGCGAATGTTATTTCTCTGTGACCTCGATTCGAGGTCATCGCATTTAGATTTGACCAGTTTCATGTCTCGGACGAGCTCTGACCCTGTGTTTTGCAGAACATGCACGTTGTCTTCAGTGGTGCCAGTCCTTTGCTCCACTTCGGTAATCCTAGCCCCGTGCTGGTCAAGCTTAGCCCTTAGTGACGCCACATTCGCGTTAATATCATCCAGTTTTTCATGGAATGCTGCAAGTTTTTAGCCATGGATTCCATCATAGTGGCCAAGTCCGGTTGAGGGGGGTCCGGCAGGAGGTCGGCTTCCTCCTGGTCTGCAGCGGGTGATGCCTGGTCACCCCTGGGTGTCGCCCTGGCGAATTTGTCCATAGCCCCGGCCTTGTTAGTGGCTCGCGATCTGTTAGACATTCTTCTGGGGGAGAGGCAGGGCTAGTACAGCGTTATAGGTGGTGGAGAAAGGCCCGGATCGTACCGTACTGTGCCGGACCGCACTGAGGTCCTGTCGCGGCTACAGGCGATGCTGGCGGATTGTCACCACAGGGTCCGAACGGGCGAGGTTGTTCAAAGCTACTTGCGTCTAGATAGTGGGATGATTTCCCCCTTCTGCAGCCTCCTGGAACCAGCCGTTCCGAGTGGGAGATTCCCAGCGCTTGCGCATGTGGAGTCCATTCAGCCAGGGCCCCTCCAGGCGGCCATAACAGCGAAAGGATAGCAATACCCGGTGGGATGAGCGTGGAGGGCCCCAGGCACCGTGGGACAGAGAGTTGGGGGAGCGTGGAGCAGGCTTGTGTTTAGGCAGTCCCCCCCGGGCTGTACCCCAGCACCGTGGGCATAACACTAGTAGCGGGGTGGATGGGGGACCCCCGGCGGTGCATATAACGGCCACAAACACCCACCTTATAGCCTGTAGGGTGGCTGGACCCGTATGTTCCTCGGCACAGGATTGGGGCCAACAAGGCGCGGGAGCTGCGGCCAGCCAAGGGGCAATGTCGGGATCTTCATGTAACAGGTGAGTGTCCCAAAGTCGGCACAGGTGCGCCACAGGGGGGGGAAGCGCCGGTTGCTCCTCAGCGGGTCGATGGGGGCAGTCCCGTTTCTTACTCCAGGCCAGAGACCACGCTGCGTGGGTGGTGGGCGAAGCAGGAGCGCTCTCACGGTGTCTGTGTTGTCGGGCCCCCGAGCGTGTGTCCCGCCGCCTTTCCGCACAGTCCAGGCCTTCCGGGATCTCCTAGTCCGGGGAGGGCCGCACACGTGTGCCAGCGGGCGCCGAGGCTCCAGCCCAGCCCACGGCCGCAGGAACGGCCCGGCAGCCGATGGAGCCGCCGCGCCGAGCAGGCGAGCCACACGCACCCGACCGGGGCACGCGCGGGGGAGAGGATCCAGGCGACGCAAGGGGGCCGCAGCAACCAGCCGATGCAAGGGGGCCGCAGGCAATCAGCCGATGACGGTGCCCAGAGATGGAGCGCGGCAGCGTCCCGGCAGCCGACGCTGCAGCGGGCGAGAGCGGCTACTCGAGGAGGCCCGGGCGCCCGATACTAAGGACGCCGGCTCCGATTCCACCCCAGATTTCAGGTACGAGGAGAGGAAAGTAGCAGCAGCAGGATCGTGGCCGTGGTGGTAGGGGATGATTAGGATTAACGCCGATAAAAAGCAGATTCTGGTGGGCAGGAACGGAGCTCGCTGGCTAGGCAGCCATATTGCTTGGCTGCTCAACAGCGCCCCCCCTGGTGTTATTTCTAGTGAACAATTATTTAGAAAGGTCCAGAGGTCCCTTCCGGGTTTTAAAATCAATAGTTAATTGATGGGTTGCATGATCACTGCGGGAGGTGTCTAAAATTGATAGGCCTAAACATTTTTCAAATAATGACCTAGAAGTAAGAATGTAATCTAGGGTCGATTGAGAATTGCCTCATCTCCAGGTATACTGATTGCCTAGGTCTCTACCAATATTGCAGTTTATTTTAGTTAGAACCTGGAGATGCATCACTTGCTTTAGGGTCACACCCCAGGACCTAAGAGGTCTACTCTTTTGGTTCTCAAACCTATACCTGTGACGTTCTCCTGTATATAAAAACAGTTGAAACCACTGCCTATTATGATGTGGTTGGAACTATGTTGTTCAAACCACTCGTCTAAGATGATAGACAGTGAAGCACAATCTGACATTTTCAGGGGATTCCAATAAGAAGAAATTGTCAGGAGCTCGTTAGCTAGGATCTTGGAGTCATTCCTAATGGCCACCAGTAAAAATCAGAAGGGGCGGCCCTTAAGCCTCTTTCAAGCTGCATTAAGATAGACCGTGTAGCCATCCAAACGTGGCTGCTCATGAAGCCAAACCTTCTGTAACAACATAACTTCAAAAGACTTAAAAACAGTATTCATTTCTGATCTTATTAACAAGCAATTAAACCCCTGTGCATTCCACGAAATAGTTCATGAAGGCCAGGTCTCCAATGATCACCTAGAGCACACACCTGTATTTTTAGAGTTTCCCACGGCAGAGGCCATCCAGGATCCATCTGCTTTTCCCAGGTATCTTATATTGGGTCTTTGCCAATCGTTATGGAACGCTTATCCATAAAAGAGTGAATTTTAAGGGGAGCTAGAGACCTTGGTTTCTGAACTCTTTCTTTCTCTCAGCTAGCATTTGGGTATTTTGGGGCACATTATGGTTTGTCAGAAACAATAAAAACATCATAGCCCAGCGAAATAAAAGATTCCACTTCTAAAATAATGGTTCTGAGAATAAATTGATTGAAAAGGTGAACATGCACCAAATCAGTGTGTGATTCATCAATGAAATACATCAAATCAATATCTTTGGAGTGAATGTTTCTCAGGACCAGAATTTCATGAAGTAATTCTAAAATAGATTGCGATTCAGGATAACTGATTGATCATTTGTAAAAATACTCTCAATTGCCAGAACCTTCCCACCCCCACTAGCCAAACATTGTGCATGAAGCCAAGCCCCTGTATACTGTGGGTAATATGGGTCATCAAGACGAGGCTCGTGGCTGTGAAGAACCCCTGGTGCCCTCAATCCAAAGTGCAGACTGTTAGGCAGAATCCTGTGCAGTTCCCTTGGGGAACACTGCAAAAAGATTAAGACTACAGGAGTAAGCAGTAAACCCAATTGGCAGCAGTCCGGACCACCCAGATTTACCTGGTAGCTGTGGCTGAGCAGTCAGACTTCTCTCAAGATGAGTAGGGCAGTATACAGAGCATACACAATAGGGCCAAAAACACAGTGGAGCAAACAAACACTGACTAGAGCTTGGTATCAAAAGTATATAATTATATATTTAAAACACACTTTAGGAAATACACTAAACACCTCCCTTAATAATTATTAGACAAGTCTAGGTCAGAACACCACTATTTGTAAAAACAGATGTGAGCGCTTAACTCAGATGGCACTCCAATAATTAGAGGGAGAGAAAAAGACAGGTCATGAAAATAAACAGTTCCCAACACTTTTCTAAGACCACAGCAAGTTACTGAAGGCAGAGTCTATTGTAGAGCCAAAGTTCATAGGCCAGGGCCACTTTAAATGGAGCAAGGCGAAATGTGCCCAAGATCACACAGTTTAAAAATGCACTCAAGTCTTTGCAAAAATGTTCAAAAGAGGTTGGTTTGATGCGAAAGATAAGGTTAGAAGGTCTGGGGGCTAGCCCAGTTGGAAAGCCAAGGATTTAAGGGTCACCTTTAGCGATCCGAAGAAAGGGAGGCCAGGCGGAACACAGTACCTTTAAAAGTGAGGAAGCTCCAGCGGTGGCAGTTGTTCCTGGCAGCGGGTGCCGTTCGTGGTTTCGACCAGGGGACGTGAAGATCTCATCCAGGAGGAAACTTGGAGTTGTTGCACTGCCCAGGGATGAAACCAGCCGCGGAGTTTGTTCGGTTAAAAGGTGCAATCCTTTTATTCGTGGTCCCAGTGGACTGAAGCTTGGCTATCCGGCCGCAGGGGTGCTTGGCACTGCAATTAGACCAGGGGGCGTCCTGGAAGCCAAATGTGGAACTGGTTGTCCCCAACAGCTCAGAGGGAGAAGACTCTTGCAGCTGAAGATCTTCTCTTGTCGTCGGGAAAGTGGTGAGGTTGTTGTAGCAGGGCTCCACCGGTGGTGTCGTCGTTGCAGATGGCTCAGCTTCTCCCCTCTTCGGATTTCTTAGGCCCTGTGGCGACTTCTGAAGTTCCAGTCCCAAAAGCCGTGCTTTATGCAGAAAGATCCCCGTTCAAACAGCTCACCACTGGGCCAATCAAGACAGAGTGTGACTTAGTTTGCTAAGGCAACGCAGTCCAGGGTGCCAATTCCCCCACCCACACATCCTGTGAATCCCAGACAGAGTGGCACCAGTTGGAGGGCTTCTGTGGAGAAGCCCTCAAAAAAGTGGAACAAAGGGCCCGACCTTGGTTGGAGTTACAGAGACGGACACGTACGCCATTTTGCGAAAGAGTTCTGTCAAAAAGACACAACCGGCGATTTTATATTAATTAAATAAACCAGCGGTATCTTTACACTGCACCAAAAAAGTGGTGCGTTTAAAATGAATGGGAAAATCCCATAGGAAATATTCCGTTGGAATATTTCACGTGGTAACCACTGCCACCAGCCAGAAACTCGACAAGGGGGGATTGGACAGTGCCCCCTTGGAAACAGACCCAGGGGTAATCTAATTAACCCATTCCAGTACTTCCACAATATGATGGTTTGTACTGGTTCTGTTCACAATTTTGGACTAATAAAGCCAATGGGGACTTTACATGCCCTGGGAGACAGTAGTCAGTCCCAGGGTATGGAGTCTATGTTTGGGGGTCACTATGACACCCCTGTATTACTGCACTGAGGGTGCTGTGTAACACATATACCAAAACAGATGATACCCTATGAAGTAAAAGACTCCATAGCACATAAGCACATACCAAGTCAAAGACATACCTCAAATCATGCCTAAGAGTGGGAAGGAAAGAGTCTCACTCTTAGCAGGAGAAAAAAACAAACCCCAAAAATCCAGCAAAGCTGCTGGGGGACTCACTAGGTTTGGGGAATTAGCCTTATAAGAGAATTCTCCCTAACACTCGCCCCCCCCCCCCCCGACTAAGGGACAGGAGGATTGAATCCACTCCTGGATGAATCTCATACCTCTAGTCGGTTACAAACATCCTAGAGAGACCATCAGCATTTTGGTGGTGACACCCTGACCTGTTCTCAATGGTGAAATCAAAGGTTTTCCTTTGTAAGCTATATGACCTACAAACCGTTTGAGGAACATCTTTCTTTTTAAATCTATAAGGGATCTGGTTGACAGTCCCTCAGAAGTTGGTACAACTCCTGAACCTGTGATAGGCTTTTTTAAGGGGTCCTTATAAAGTATTCCCTTAGATCTAGAGGGGCCTCCAGGGTCCCTCAACACCTCTCTGTTGGGAGCAGGTTGGGTCTCAGCCTCTTGGGTGGAGGGGTTGGGGTTAGGCAATGTACCTGCTTCCCATTCCTCTTAGATCTAACCTTACCTACTTTAGGAGTTTCCCTCCCAATACTAGGATTTGAGTTGGAGTCTTCAGTAGAAGGTCCAACAGTCTGAAGGTTTTTGGCCTTAGACTTTTCCTTTCTGGTTTTCCACCAGCACTGATAATTACCAGTTCTCTTAGACCTATCTAGGGGCCCAGTTGGTCTATCCACCTCTTCCTCAGAAGCAGGGGGAGTCAGAGACTCTACAACTGGGGGAACAATGATGGAGCTTGGTTGGGGCTCTCATTTCCCTAACATACTAGCCTGAAATTTGCCTGGATTAGAGGTCAACTTACTAACACCAGGGCTTGTAGTGGGGTTCTCTGTAGAGGTTCCCACAGGCTTAGAGTAGTTCCTTAAGGTGGCCTCTCTAGCCAATTTGGTTTGGTTCTGCTTCTCCATACTGGGAGGCCTGGGGGTACTGGATACTACTCCTAGAGTTTTTAGATCATTCCCCAACAGGACTCTCCCAGGCACCTCAGTCTGAACACTGACAGGAATCCTCACTGTCATGTTATTACACTGAATAAGGGCTGGTAGAATAGGAACCATGTGGACAGGACCTCCAGAAAATTTAGTGGGACCTTTGGGTGCCTTAGCAACATCCTCAGGTTTGAAAAAGCTTTCATCGACTAATGTTCTGCTGGCCCCAGTGTCTCTCCTGGCAGGAGTATCCTGGCCATTGACAAGAACACTGTCTATGTAACATACTAGAGTTTTCTGGTAGGGAGTCATACACACCCCTATTCTGTTTGCTAACCAGACCCATGGACTCTAAGGATCCAGTTGCTTGATGACCCAAGGGTTCTTCAGCAAAGAATTCAAAGTGAGCACTAGCCACTTGTACTTCCTCCTCAGGAGGGAAGGCTAAGGAGACTGTGCTGATCACTGCAGGCTTACCCTTACATCTGGGATCTCCTTTGATGTGGTCAGTTGCCCCACAGAAATAGCATGTTCCAAATGCTCTCTGGAATGGGGGCTTTTGCTGACCTCTCTCTGGTTGAACACCAGAGGACTCACTAGTCCTATATTGTTTCCCTTGGGACTTACCCTGGTTATTTTGTTGTTTTTGGTCCTCTTTGGGATGGGAGGTATTAGAAGGCTCTTGGTTCCCTTTTGGTGGCTGCTTCCCCTCATCCTTTTTCTGAGTGACCCCTGAATCCTTGTGAGTAGCCCTGTTGGCAACCCACAAGTCAGCAGCCTTAGCTAGCTTCTTGGGATCTATTTCCTTTGAATCAGCCAAGTGCTGTCTGAGCTCAGGAGAGCAGGTATCATAAATTGAATCCAACAGAAAGATTTCTCATTCCCTCATAAGTGTTCACTCTGTAACCCTTAATCCATCCATCTAAGTTCGTCAAACTTTCACTCGCCCAGGTAGCCCAAGGGGTACCATCATGCTTTTTGAGGGTCCTAAACCTCTTAAGGTACTGGGAAGGGGTATTCCCAAATCTAGCTATTAAAGCTAGCTTCACACATTCATAATCCATCCTATCCACCTCCCCCAACTCCATTACCACATCAGATGCAACAGGGGGGAGCCTAGAGAACAACCAAGGAAGCAACTGATTCCCTGTGATGTCCTGGAGCCCATGATTATGCTCAAACATAGCCAACCAATCCAACACATCCAACTTAGTTTCATACATACCCGCAATCTCTTTAGGCATCCAGGGTCTTTTGGGACTGGAACTCCTAGAGGATCCGGGGCGAGAAGCATTTTCCACAGACAATTTCTTCATCTCTAGGTCATGCTTGAGCTCCATTTCTCTGAGCCTTAGTTCTTGGTGCTTTTGTTCAGATTGGGCACTAATTATTTTGAACTCTAATTCAAGCCTCATTTTTTCTAGTTCTATGAATTCAGGACTTAGTGTGGGACCTGATAAGGGTCCAGTAGACAAAGATTGAGGTGGTAGAGCAGGCAGAGGGCCAGCGGGGACAGTTACATTAGTCTCACCTTCCTCTTCTGAATCTACAACAATACTATCAACACTTTGATTCATATTAACCTCATTGCTGTTGTCTACATTTGCTGGGGAGGTAGGCTCCTCTGAACCACTACCCAGACTTTGGTTTTCTAACAATCTTTCAATCAATTCTATTCTCTTGCCTTTTACAGGAAGACTCTTTTGTCTACAAAGGGCTCTTAATCAATCAGCTGTATTTGCAGAAAGGGACTCATGGCTGTAACTTTCATAGTTGACATGTTAGAAATTAGCTTTTAATAGTGCTAAGCTTTGTGGTTAGTTGCACCAAAGTATCAGAAGCACTTTACAATGTATACTCAATACAAAACCCACCGCTGTACATCAGTGTTGGGCAGAGTCCTATGCAGTTCCCTTGGTGAACACTGCAAAAAGATTAAGACTACAGGAGTAAGCAGTAAACCCAATTGGTAGCAGTCCGCACCACCCAGATTTACCTGGTAGCTGTGGCTGAGCAGTCAGACTTCTCTCAAGATGAGTAGGGCAGTATACAGAGCATACACAATAGGGCCAAAAACACAATGGAGCAAACAAACACTGACTAGAGCTTGGTATCAAAAGTATATAATTATTTATTTAAAACACACTTTAGGAAATACACTAAGCACTCTAAATCAAAAAAAGTTCAAACACAGTCAGATAAAGTATATACACCTCCCGTAATAATTATTAGACAAGTCTAGGTCAGAACACCACTATTTGTAAAAACAAATGTGAGCGCTTAACTCAGATGGCACTCCAATAATTAAGTTAGAGGGAGAGAAAAAGACAGGTCATGAAAATAAACAGTTCCCAACACTTTTGTAAGACCACAGCAAGTCAGTGAAGGCAGAGTCTACTGTAGAGCCAAAGTTCATAGGCCAGGGCCACTGTAAATGGAACAAGGCGAAATGTGCTCAAGATCACACAGTTTAAAAATGCACTCAAGTCTTTGCAAAAATGTTCAAAAGAGGTTGGTTTGATGCGAAAAATAAAGTTAGAAGGTCTGGGGGCCAGCCCAGTTGGAAAGCCAAGGATTTAAGGGTCACCTTTAGCGATCCGAAGAAAGGGAGGCCAGGTGGAACACAGTACCTTTAAAAGTGAGGAAGCTCCAGCGGTGGAAGTTGTTACTGGCAGCGAGTGCAGTTCGTGGTTTCGACCAGGGGAAGAGAAGATCTCGTCCAGGAGGAAACTTGGAGTCGTTGCACTCCCCATGGATGAAACCAGCCGCAGAGTTAGTTCGGTTAAAAGGTGCGCTCCTTTTATTCGCAGTCCCAGTGGAATGCAGCTTGGCTATCTGGCCGCCGGGGTGCTTGGCACTGGCGATTCGACCAAGGGGCGTCCTGGAAGGCGAATGTGGAACTGGTTGTCCCCACCAGCTCAGAGGGAGAAGACTTGCAGCTGAAGATCTTCTCTTGTCGTCGGGAAAGTGGTGAGGTCGTTGCAGCAGGGCTCCACCGGTGGTGTCGTCGTTGCAGATGGCTCAGCTTCTCCCCTCTTTGGATTTCTTAGGCCCTGTGGCAACCTCTGAAGTCCCAGTCCCAAAAGCCCTGCTTTTATGCAGCAAGACCCCCATTCAAACAGCCTAGCTGTCACTCATACATGCTAAGTGGTGAGCCAGCAGGCTCACCACTGGGCCAATCAAGACAGAGTGCGACTTGGGTTTCTAAGGCAACACAGTCCAGGGTGCCAATTCTCCCAGCCACACATCCTGTGAATCCCAGACAGAATGGCACCAGTTGGAGGGCTTCTGTGGAGAAGCCTGCCAAAAAGTGGAACAAAGGGCTCGACCTTGGTTGGAGTTACAGAGACGGACACGTACGCCATTTTGCGAAAGAGTTCTGTCAAAAAGACACAACCGGCAATTTTATATTAATTAAATAAACCAGCGGTATCTTAACACTGCACCAAAAAAGTGGTGTGTTTAAAATGAATGGGAACTCCTCAACATGACGGCGAGAAATTATGGGCTCATGGACGGGTACTACCTCTTGTCACTTGGAAGAAAGTGGAACCAGTGGAGGAGCAGTGAGAGGTACTGCCTCTGTCTGTATAAGTTGATAAGTCGGTTAATCCATAGTAGGCGTGAGTTGATATTTTCTGTGTTGTCCTCTGGAACAGTGTGCTCCATTGTGTAATCCGGTCCTGATGACTACTCACTGCTTTGGTTTTTCGCCCTGTTGTTTTTCGTTTTGTTTTTGCCTTTTTTTGTTGTTGGCCTCAGTGGGTTCTGACAAGTATCCGTTATTGACAGATAAAGGCTGTTAACTTCATTATCCAATATCTTAGTATGTAAAGATCTTAGAAACATTCTTGATCCCCTATTGTTGGTGGGGTGAAGAATATTAATGTGTTTTGGCTTCTTTTCTTTTGCATAGGGCTTCTTATTCCTTGTGGTCTGGAGAAAAAACTGATCAATAGGTTAATTTATAACTTCAGATGTAAGAACATTAGGGAGAATGCCCTCATTAGAACTCTGAAAGGGTGAGTTAACATTCACAGAAGGGGAAGAGATCTCTGTAACTACTTACACTGTCAAGGCTTGTGCGGGCGGTTGAACAATGTTAGATATATGTTAGGGAGAATTCTCATAAATGGCTAATTTCCCTTACCTACTGAGTCCCTCAGCAGCTTTGTTGGATTTCTAGGATTTTTTGGTACGAGTGTGAGCCTTTTTCCCACTCTTACATGTGTTTTGCTATGTGGGTTTTTACCATTTTGTGTTCTTGGGCTCTGGAGCCTCACCTACTCCATGAGCACCACTTTTTTGTGTGTTACACAGCACCTTGAGTGCAGTGACACAGGGTTGTCTTTTAGACTTCCCCCTGACTCAATTTTTCTAGGGCTGACTACTGTCACCCAGAAAAGGGTAAAGTTGCCATTAACTTTACTTTATTCACTTTAAACCACAGACCCAGTACACCCCATCCTACATTGAGTATTGGAAAGGGTTAACTCTTCTCCCTTTTTGTCTGTGTCTCTTGGAGCATTGTTTCGCTCCCTTTACATTAAGACTTGGCTGGTGGCAGTGGTATCTACCCTAACTTTTCTACCGCGATTATCTCATATAAACGTGGTATTGTTTTAGGCTATTATATTCGCCTCGAACATAAACCCGCTTGACCAAATACATTTTATTTTGGCTCCGGCTGGGTTTATTCGCCATTTCTTTTTGTTAAGTCTTTCTCGTGTTTTTCTCTGTGCGCCAAACCGGGGATGATTCCTTTGTTCGCTGTCTTTTCGCGGGCTCCTGCACAGAAGCTTCAGACCCCTGCCATGGGTTCCCTTGGTAACCCAAGTCGCACTCCTTTTTGATTGGCTGAGGGGACTGTCCTTGCCAGGACAGCCACCCTGCTGTGTGATTGACAGCCTGGCTGTATGTATGGGGGGAAAACTGCATAAAAGGCAGGTCTCTGGGACTGGAAAGGCAGAGTCGCCACTGGAACGAAAGAACGAACGAGGAAATGGAAGAAGAGGACCCCCTACAACGACTGAACCACCCGGTGAAGCCCTGCTGCAGGTCCGAATCTTCAGAATCCGACGACAGAGAAGATCCTCTAGGAAACTTCTTCCCTTGAGCTGGTGGGACTAACTATTTCGCCCAAACTGCAAGCCAGGACCCCTCCTCTGGTCGAATTTGCTGTACAGAGCTACAGTGGGCCGGATAGCCATGAAGGTCGGACCCTGCTTGGGTTTTAAGGAGCGCACCTTTTATTTGTTGTTTTGCTCTGCTGCTGGCTTCTTCCCTGGTGGCGCAGGACCCTCCAGTATTCCTATTTCGTGTCAGTCCGACAGTCGCTTCAGGAACCGTGAGCCTGCAGGAACTGCTAGGAATGTCCGCCGCAGCTACAGTTCCGTTTTAAGGTACTGTGCAAATCCAGGTTGTCCGTTTTTTTTCAACTGCGGTGAAAGGGTTTAAAATCTTTCTCCAATCCGAGGGCTTGTCCTTCTCTTCGAACTAACTTTTCCATTAACCAACCTCGTCCGGAATCTGTGCCACAAACTTTACCACGAACTACCCTGAACTGTGTGATCTTGAGCAAAAGACTTTTGACCCATTGACTTTGGCCTTAAGTCTTTTCTAGCTGATCTCCTCACTGAAGTTCCTCTTTTTCAATTGCCCTGAGTACGTACCTGTTGGTTTGATTTTATTTCTGATAACTTTGTCTTTCCCTCCCTTTTTTTTTTAACTTTGTTTATTTTAAATCAAGGCAGGATGGCAAATATACAGATCATGACATATCACAAGCAATGTTTATTCAGGTTCTTCGATCCCCAGTCCTCATTTCCCCCATCAGGCTTCCTCCCTCCCACCTCCCTTCGGCCTCTCCCCCCCTCATGTTTGGGGGCGGAATTTTCCTTCCTGGGTTGTCCAGTTCGCCCCTTAGCGTCTATGTGTCTGCTCCAGTGTCCTCCTGGTGTTTCAAGATCCATCGGGCCCTGGTCGGTTTGTAGGTCTGGGCGGGGAAGCGCTGGTCGTATTCCAGCACTGGGCTCCAAACATTCTGAAAGCGGTGGAGCGTTCCCGCCTGTGCTGCCGTGACCTTCTCCGCGATCAGGATGTCCCAGAGTTTAGACCACCATTGGGCTATGTGAGGTCCTTCTGGGGATTTCCAGGCCCTGGCCAACACTGTTTTCCCCGCCAGAAGGCAGTGTGTCAATAGTGTAGACTTGGTCCCGGAGCGCGGGTAGATCGCGGGGATCGGGGCTCCCAGCAAGACTGGTTCAGGTTCCAGAGGAATCGCCGTTCCCGTAATTTGTGCGATGGTCTCTAGGCATGTCCTCCAGAACTGTTGTATCTTTGGGCAAGCCCACCACATATGGAAGAAAGAGCCTGGGTGACCACATCCTCTCCAGCAGGCATGATCCACATGTGGGTTCATGTGGTGAAGTCGAAGGGGCGGGTAATACCACCGGAGGAGCATCTTGTACGCACATTCTCTATTGGTAATGCAGGTGGAGGAGGTATGTGTTCTGGTCCAGACGTCCACCCAGGTTTGGTCCTCGACCGGATGGCCCAGGTCCGCCTCCCATTGAGCCATGCAGGGGGTCTTTGTGGACAGGAAGTCCCTTAAGAAGCGCCTATATAGGGTGGATACCCTGCCCCGGGTTGGAAGGTCCCCCAGTGTCAGCTCCAGGGTGGTGGGCGGGCAGGTTGCTGCCTGCAGAGTCTGGGGGTGCGAGCACCAGTGGCGTAGTTGGATATAGGTGAATCTGTCCCTTTCCTGGAGTTGGAACTTCTCCTTGCATTGGGCGAAGGTGAGGGGTGTCCCTCCCATATATAGCTGGTCTATGGTCTCCAGCCCGCCCTTTATCCAGTTCCGGAAATTGCGGGGGTCTGCTCCGGGTGAGAAGGATGGGTTATGGAAGACCGGGGAGCGTGGGCTCAGTCCTCTGGGCACTCCCTTCTGCTTTAGAGCCCAGTCCCAGGAGCTAAAGGTGTGTCTAGTTGATAGGAGGAGGTCTCCCCAGTGTGTTCTAAGGGGGGGGCGGGATGTGTGGCAGAAATCGCAAGGGTAACAGTGTTTGTTATTGTTTCAGCTCTACCCACCTGGGGCGGTTTGTTATGGTCTGCCATGCCCGAAACTGTGCTAGTTGTGCTGCCGTACTATAGGCCCTCAAGTCCGCGACCCCCAGACCTCCTAGCTTGGAGCCCCCCAGCATCGTTTTGAGAGGGATTCTCGCTCTCTTACCTTTCCAGATGAATTTCAGCATTTTCCTTTGGATGTGCTTTAGGGTTGGTGTGGGGATCGCTACTGGGAGGGAGGCGCAGGCGTATAGGAACCTTGGCAGTAGGTTCATCTTGCATGCTGTGATGCGCCCCAGCAGTGAAATCTCTTGGGTCTCCCATCGTTTCAAGTCACCTTCCAGTTCTTTCAGTAGCTGGGGGAAGTTGGCTTTGTATGTGTCTCTTGGGTTAGCCGGGATGTGGACCCCTAGGTAGGGGATGGCCTTCTTCACCCATGTCATCGGGCACATCTTCGTCAGTGGCTCCCGTTCTGCTGGGGTGAGCCCGATGCCCATGGCTGAGGATTTGTCAAAGTTTATAGTGAAGCCTGAGACCTCACCATAGGTGGTAAGTTCTCGTATTGCCTGTTTCAATGATGATTGAGCTTCTGAGATCGTGAGTAGGACATTGTCCGCGTATAGGGCGATTTTATGTTGGTTGGGGCCGTCCTGCAGCCCTTTAATTTGATCGCTTCCCCTAATCCTTTGGGCCAAAGGCTCCATGGTGAGAGCGAAGAGTAAGGGTGATAGCGGGCAGCCCCGCCGGGTTCCGCATGATAGGGGGATCGGAGCTGAGCTGTGTCCATTAATTCTTAGACTTGTACTTGGGCTCTTATAATTGGTCAGCACCATTGTCTGAAAAGTTGACCCGAAGCCGAAGGCCTCTAGGGTAAGTTTCATAAAGGGCCAATCTACTCGATCAAATGCTTTGGCTGCGTCCACAGCTACTAAGACCAGTTTTTGGGATTCCGGGAGGCGAGGTCCACCAGGTTCAGGGTTCTCCGTATGTTGTCTCCCGCTGATCGATGGAAGATGAAGCCTGCTTGGTCGGGATGAATGATCTTCGGGAGAACGCGATTCAGGCGGTTTGCCAGAATTTATGAATATATATTTGCGTCAATGTTTAAGAGTGCTATCGGTCTGTAAGAAGCTAGACTCCTTGGGTCCTTTCCTGGTTTGAGCAGGAGGATGGTGGTTGATTCCTGCATCGATGGGGTGACCGCCGCTATGTGTCTCAGAAGGAGTTGAACAGGGTCACCAGATGGGGGGTCAGTTGTGGCCTGAATAGTTTATAGAATCTGGTTGAGAAGCCGTGTTTTAAGCGACTTGATGGCCTCCTCGACCTCTTCCCCCGTGATGGGATCCTCCAATTCATCTCTCGTTGTGTTAGCGAGACGGGGAACCGCTGCCTTTTGTAGATATTCCACCTGTTGCGGTCGGTTCCGAGGGGTTGCTTTCATGATTTGGGTCAGGTAGTCTGTCGCGAGCTGTTGTTTTTCGGGCTCCGAGTATCGGGTGACCCCCTCAGGATCACGCAGGCCTGCAATCGTGTTGACGCGTCTCCGTTTGGCTAGTTTGGCCACCAGGAACCTGTTCGCCTTGTTGCCCTTCGCGTAATATGATTGTTTGGCTTTTGCTATCATTAGGGCGGTTTGTTACGCGTAGTGGGCTTCAAGCTTTTTCCTCGCTGTTCGCATGATCCGTTGCGTCTTAGGGGACCAGCCTTTTTCTTTGTGGATTGCCTCAGCCTTTCTTAGCTCGTCCTCTAAAGATATTCGGGTCTGGCGTCTGTTCCGGTGGTAGGCCGCTCCCTGAGCGATGAGGGAGCCCCCGATTACTGCCTTCATGGCGTCCCAGTTATTTGCCAGTGAGGTGTCCGAGGCTGGGTTTTCGTCAAAGAAGTTTTTAATTCCTGTCGCGATCTTGTCTCTCGTAGCCATGTCATTGAGAATCGGGTCATATAGGGACCATTTGCGTGGGTTATTGAGATTGGGGCCCTGAACCCTGAGTTCCAAAAACACTGGAGCGTGGTCGGACATGGCTCTCGTGCCAATGGCGACCTCCTTGACTGAGGGGAAGGTGTGCGGGGAGATCAGGAATAAGTCAATCCTTGAGAAAGTGCGGTGTACGAACGAGTAGAAGGAGTAGTCTCTTTCGTCGGGGTGAAACACCCGCCACGAGTCTATTATCTCCAGAGACCTGAACAGCCGGAGGAGGCTGAGTGCTTTGGTGAAATCAATTGGAGTCGGGGTGTGTGACCGGTCTTTAGTGGGGTCGGGAACCCCATTGAAGTCCCCTCTGACAATTGTTTGGCCCTCCACAAAACTAGCGAGGGTCGTGCCCAAGGAGTCATAGAAGAGTGATTGTCCCGTGTTAGGGGCATATACCGAGATGAGGGTGTATAGGTCTCCCAACAGGAGGCATTTGACTGCTGTGTATCGGCCTTCCGGGCATGTTTTTGTTTCCAGGATTTGTGGGTTCAAGTCTTTTCTAAAGAGAATCGCCGTGCCCCCCTTTTTGCTGGGGCCGGAGGCAAAAAATTGAAGCGGGAATGATCTAGAACGAAGCCGGGTCACGTCCGCCGGCAGCAGGTGGGTCTCTTGGAGCATAGCTATCGCAGCGTTTTCGTCCTGGAGCTTTAATAAAATTGCCTTTCGTTTGTTAGGGGAGTTCAGTCCGTTAACATTTAGGGAGAGGATTCGCAGAACCTGGTGGTCCAGAGGTGTCCCATTCTCTATCTCTTGAGTTGGGGGGGGAGGGAGTTCGGGTCGATGGTTCAGCTGCCATGTTTGTCATGAGATCTTGTAGTACCATCCTGCACTTGAGGTTTTAACGCGGGGCCTCAACGGGGGGCCGCAACTTTAACTAGTGGGTAGACCGGCATTGTAGGTACGGGCCTACCCTTGGCCAACGGGGCCGGTTGTCCCATCGTGTATCAAGTACTGTGGGTTTCCAAGGAACGAAAGTTGGAAAGTATCCTTGGAGTGGGTATCAACCGTGGGTATGGTCTGCCGTCTCCGCCCTCGAGGCTCGTCAGACTAGGCGTTATGTGGCGGATCCGAATTCAGGCCGGTTCAGAGGAGACCAGGGAGAGATGCCGTTGGAACCTGGAGGTGCGGGGGGCGCCATTGTTCATCTCTTTTTGTTGATCCGCTGGGTTGATAGCCATGGTGTACGTTTAGGTTTCGGGGAGGAAAGCGGGCCGGAGTCCTCGGCTCCCTCCGGGGTTGGTGTGGAGAGTTCCTGGGGCGAAGACGGATGCATGATCCTCCCCGCATCCTCCAAGTGACTGATCCGGCGTAAGGTGCCTTTGTATATGAATTGTAGAGCTGCTGGAAACAGCCATCTGTAGCAGACTTGCTGCTCCTGAAGGAACAGTGCCAGGGGTCGGAGTGCTCTTTTTTTCTGGAGGGTGAGTGGTGAGAGGTCCTGATATATTTGGAGTGGCGTGCTCTGAAATGTAATTTCCTCCCCTTGGCGGCTGATCGCCGAAATCGCTTCCTTGGTTGTAAAGAAGTGGACCCTCGTGATGACATTTGCGGGGGGGTCAGAGACTGCCCCACGACGCGGGCAAAGTCTGTGGTTGCGATCTAGCAAGAGCTGAGATTTAGCCAGGTCTGGGAGGAGGGCCTCAAAGAAGCGTCCGACGTAGTCTGCTAGCTTGTTGTCGGGGACGGAGGTTGGGACCCCCCGAATGCGGAGATTATTGCGGCGCGCTCTATTTTCAAGGTCCTCATGTTTAAACTCCAGAATCTCGCATTTCTGATGCAGGGAGTCAATGGCTCTTCGCATTTCCCCTAGAGTGGTGGCTTGGTCCCGCGAATGGTCTTCGATTTCTCCGAGCCTCTGTTCGGCCTCCGTAACCCTTTGGTCTGTCTGATCGATTTTGGTGGTGAGTTCTGATAGGCATGAGCGGAACTCCGACTTGATGTCCGCAATGAAGGCTATCAGGTCCCCTTTGGTAGCGAGGGGTCCCCCGTCCTCTTGTTGTTTCTGTGGAGTGAGTTTGGGAGGCTCTTGCTTCTTGCTTTTATCTAGCGTAGTGAGCATGGTGGAGATATCTCCGCCCTTTCCAACCTTCGTTTGCCTAGACATGATGATCGTGTTTAGCGGTCTTGGCTGGAAGGGTTGCGGCGAGGCCAGAGCTGTGCGCCAGCTGCCTAGGAGAGTTCAAGCATGGGAATGCGAGTGAGACGTCGGAGTAGCTGTGATTCCGCAGTAGATTGGGTCGCTAGCTGGATTGGTGGGCCGGGGCGCCCCAGGAAGAACTGAGTGGTGCGTGAAGGGAGGGCCTGCGAGGTCGAGCTTCTCTGGGTGGCTCTCGGGGCTTATCTCGTGGCCTTCGTGTTTCCCCTGTCAACCTGGCCGAGTGCAGCCCCCGATGAGGTTCTCACATGTTCTCTGGGCAACTCCGGCACGATCTGGCTGGGTCCGTGTTGGTGGGTCCGTCTGCTACTCCCCTTCGGTCCCCCTGAAGCCCGTCGCCATCAAGTTCGCAGTATGTTGTTGAGTTCCGGCGCGGCCGCCATCTTGGTTTCTTCAAATGGCGACGGGGGAGCGGTTTGGTCGCTAAGTTCTAGGAGCACGCTCCAGCGTTCGGAGGTCATTGTAAGCCAGGTTGTGCCTCACCGGTTCCGATCGCCGTAGATGGCATTGGCGACTTGGATACTCGGTCAGAACCGCTTGAATTTGGTGGCGGCGGCGGACATCCCATGGACGGCCTCAAGGGAGTGACCACATCGATGGCGCTCCAAGCCACGCCCTTTCCCTCCCTTTTATATTGCTGGAGTGCCATTTTGCTCCCACTTCGTTTTGTGAGCTTAACTTGTCTGGAATTTATGGGAAGTGGTGTGGTGTATTTATGATTGTGATTTTTAACTTATAATAGTGAAATGTTATACAACTGTTGAGTAAATAAATATATTCTTTTACTTAGAAACCTTTAGTCAGTGTTTGCCTGAATCATAGTAATTGCTGTCCTTTGTGTAACTATTTGATACTGCTCACTTACTCTTGAGATAAGTCTGGCTGCGCTGTTACTTCTACCACTTTAACTGTGTAGTACAGGCTTGTACCAAAGGTGAAATTGTACTGTCACTTGTAGTCTTAATTGTGTGTGGTGTTCCCAAAGGGTACTGCATATAATTCTGCCTAGCACTGGTGTACAGCGGTGAGGATAAAAGTCTAGTAATTACACTTGGAGCTTAGAGTGCTGCTATTATCTTGGATCAACTAACCACAAGGCTAACATCACTAAATAGCTATGAAGTTTTATTTTATTAAAAACATTTTTTTTAGTCCAAAGCACCTTTACAAAATTAGACAAGAAGTGACATCCAATTTGTACTCTTATACTTTTACAAAAAATAAAAAACTGCATTCAACAATACACCAACAATAAAAATAATATACATTTTCGTATTATCGTAAATAAGATTACCAAATTTAAAATATCTACAACTCATACTGTTCGATATCCTTTCGTGTACGTACATTAATGGATAACATAGGAAAAGAGGACCATAAAACGACTAATCTACTTATTTGGAAGTATGCTTTCCGTTCTTTTTAGCTCAGTTACTATGACATTTACCAACCTTACAGTTGCTAATAACATTGTGTTGTTTGTTCCCCACATACAGTTCAGGCATATACAATTTCTAGCAAATATTGTGTTTGCTTGAGTAAATTCTTTCACAGTTCTACACCGTGCAATTTCAAGATGCGGACAAATTCTACACATGTCATCAGGAGGATCAATTTCACTCCCACTCCAGTTCTTAATCCGCATTTTTGTATAGAACATATCCATTCTGAATAACATGAAAGTCCTTCGCACCTCTTTGCTAGGGCAAAGGGTCAAATATGACATTTGGTATTTGTGAATGGAGAATTTTGTGTACTCAGCAAAGGAGGAGTAAGAGTGAAGCTTATCCCCACATTCTGCCCAATCACATTGGAAGAGCTTTTTTAAAATCTTATTCATGTACATATAAAGATCATCGGCAGACATATTGATTTTTTTCTAGTAAGCTATCCATTCTCTCTTTGTATGATGCAACTGAAATTGGATTATTAGCAAAAAGTATCTTATTGAAATCTTTGTAAATTCAGGTCTTATGAGGAAACAGCATCTTTGAATAATTTATGAGAAGACGCCACTTATACCATGCCGATAAAGCATTCAAACCCAATTCATGCCTCAAAGATAGGCAGGTAACCCCAATGTGTATTTCCAAATAATACCTTGAAGTTGATCAAAAAGAGGTCCCAAATCCCCTAAATAGAACTCCACACCATATAGTAGAATGGCTTCTACTTTTTTTTACCGTAGTATTCAAAAACAGGCAGGAGAGAAAAATTGCAAAATTTGTGGAATATTAATCTAATTTATCCTTTCAAGGGCAACATCGCTATTAATAGTTCCTTCACTCTTTTAAATGAGGAATGATTTGTCAACGTAAAACCCAGGTATGTTATATTTTTCAAAATGGATGTGGGCATGGAGTCAATCAACCAGGTAAAATGACTCACTTTGTTTCGGTTGCAAAAGATAATGATATTAGATTTTTGTGGATTAACTGTGAGGTTATGTTCTTGACAATACAATAGGAAGCTTTTTAATTTCATTTGAAGTCCCACTTCTATCAAAAAGTAGAATGTCATCGGCATAGGCCAACCAAGAAAGATTCAGCGCTCCTAGCCGAGCTGCAGAGGATTTCTCTGTGTTCGAGATGTTATCTAGGTCAGCCATATGAAGATTAAATAATATGGCTGCCAAATTACAGCCTTGTTTAACCCCTATCCAGCTGGGGATGGCTTCAGTCAAGCTTCCTTCACAGTTGATACGTACTTTGAAATTGGGGTTAAAATGCAACAAAGCCACCAAAGTAATCAGGTAATGGGGAAACTTTGCCTTTAGCATTTTCTGCCACAAAATGCCTCTGATTACGCTGTCAAAAGCAGCTTTAAGATCTAGAGATGCTACGAAAATTGGGCTGTTCTTCGGAAGCTTGGCTGATGCAATCAAGTGTGCCAATATACAGGCGTTAAGAGGAGTGCCCATAGCCTTATGAAAGCCTACCTGTGCTTTGCTTAGACTCTCATTGTTACGAATGAAGACTTCTACCTCTTGTAGGATGAGGGCTGCAAAAATGTTGGCATCCATATCTATGAGAGCTATCGGTCTGAAATTATTCAGATTGTTAATGGGGCCTTTTTTGTGTAAAGGGATAATTATAGAAGTAAGCCAAGATAAAGGAACTGTTTTGGATCGAAACATTTCCTGAAATATGTCGAGAAAGATTGTGGCCCAAAAATGAGGGTCATCTTTGATGACACAAGGAGGCAGACCATCGGGCCCTGCACATTTCGGACCTTTTAGTTTGTAAATTGCAGCCAAAATGTCAGAAATCCCCCAAGGACAAATATTAGGGATTCTATCATAATCAGGTCGTTTTTCACATGTTGAAAACACTGCAGGCATCGCAAATTTGTTAAGAAAGAAATAAGTCCATGTTGTGCCATCAATTGTCGATTCAAGTTCTAAATTCTGAACTTTACCACTAGATCTAATGTGTCTCCAAATGTCTTTTGTTTTGCGTTTACACAACAGGACAACTAGTTCCCGATTACGTTTCAGAGCAATTGAGGCACAAGTTATACGCATGTCATTCTTGTATTTTAGCATGATTTTTGTTTTTTAACAACAAATATGAATTTATTTTGGTTGTCGAGATGGACTTCCTTGCTCTTCATAGCTCAAGATTATTTTTTGTTTAATAGTGGTCAACTCCTGTGAAAATTGTAAGAAATGTTTTTTATAAGTGTCTTGTTATTTCTGTGAGATGGCAATTGTATTTAGGTGAATCGCAAATAATCTTCATGTTCCGCTTTAAAATACATTCTGCATCAGATAAAGTCACGGTATTTCCCTTCCAAAAAATCCCTATTAACAAGCAATGTACATTTTCTACACGTGGCATCATTCCATTTGATCGAAAGCCTGGGTCTCTCGACCTGGATTAAAGAGAGACAAGGATCTTGTTGCATATGTTTTATCTGCCCTAACATAGATGTTAAAATCATTAGATGGTCTCCCAAGTGTGGGTCTACTGTACAAACAGAGGAAAGCAATCCAAATAAGGTCTTTGATGCAAATATATAGTCAATCCATGAACATATTTTTCCTCTCTTCCATGTAAAACATTCATGTTTGAAGTCAGGTTGACTCAAATGAACATCCCAACTTATTAATAAATTCCTCCACACATTTCCTTTGTCTATGGATAAGAGCGAAGGTTTCAGTGCATAAGCTTTGGCATCAATATCAACTGTGAAGGAGGCATTGAAATCGCCCCCGATCAAGATTTCAGCGTGCAGAGTCAGTTTGAAGGCTTCTAGTAATGCGTTATCTAAGACTTTGCACGCTGGATGGACATCCAATAGGGAGGGATTCCAATACAATGATATTAAAAACAAATTCATACTATGAAATAAATCGAGTTTTAAATCAACAATTAAGTATAGTTCTGATTCATGAATGTGGTTCATGGTAAATTTCAAATTGTTATTGTTAGGGAGAATTCTCTGTTTAGGCTGAATTTCCTAACCTAGTGAGTCCCCCAGCAGCTTTGCTGGATTTCTGGAGTTTGTTTTTTTCTCCTGCCAAGAGTGAGACTCTTTTTTTTTTTCCCACTCTTGGGCATGATTTATAGTGTTCCTTTGACTGTTAATGTGTTTTATGGGCTATGGGGTCCTTTACTCCATAGGGTCTCATGTGTTTTTACTATGTGTGTTACATAGCACCCTCCGTGCAGTGACACAGGGGTGTCATAGTGACACCCTACCATAGACTCCATACCCTGGGACTGACTACTGTCTCCCAGGGTATGTAAAGTCACCATTGGCTTTACTAGTCCCAAATTATGAACAGAAACCAGTACAAACCATCATATTGTGGACGTACTGGTCGGGCAATTCGATTGCCCCGGGGTCTGTTAGTCGAGGGGGCACGTCTCCGTCCCCCCGATCGAGTTTTGTCTGGTGGCAGTGGATACTACTTTTTATATTCGACAGCGAATATATCCCTATGGGATTTTCCCATTGTTAGAGGCTACCAACTTTAATTATTTAATTCTCATAGCCTCGAACATACCGCCGGTTTATTTATTTAATATTAATTCGCCGGTTGGTATTTTTTGCCAGAACTCGATTCTAAAATGGCGTTTGTGTTCTCTTCTGTGAATCCAACCCAAGTCGAGCCGTTTGTTCCACTTTTGGCGGGCTTCTCCACAGAAGCCTCCGAAAGTGGTGCCACTCTGTCTGGGTACCACAGGGGGTGTGGGAGGGGGTTTAGGCACCCTGGACTGAGTTACCTTGGTCCCTTAACCTTCTGGACTGGGCTGGCCACCTTGACCATCTAACTGGTCCCTTTCTTTTCGTCCAACTCTTTCTGAACCTTTTCGTGACTTTTGTGCACTTTTCAACTGTGTGACCTTGGACACATTTCGTTCTGATCCTCTTAAAGTGGATCCGTCCTTCTGAACTCTAACTTCACGGTTTGACTCTGCCTTCCTCTCTTGCTGTGTCCTTGTGAAAGTGTTGGGATCTGTTTCAATTTATATTCTGCTTTTCTCTCCCTTTTTAAAACGAATTATTAGAGTGCCATCTGCGTTAAGCGCTCACTGCTGTCTGATAATAAGTGGAGCTTTACTTAAGACTTGTCTAATATTCTTTTAAGGGAGTGTATATCTTTTAGTGACCGTGTTTTTGAACTGCTTAATATTAGTGCCTGTGTGTTTTATTAGATGTGGTTTTAAATAAATAATTATATCTCTTTTACACCAAGTTCTGGTCAGTGTTTGCTTGTTCTACTGTGTTCTTTTTGACCTATTGTGAATACTCTGTATACTGCCTAACTCTTCTTGAGGGAAGTCTGACTTCTCAGCCACAGCTACCAAGTGAATCTGTGTGGTACAGGCTGCTACCAAGTGGGTTTACTGCCAAACACCTGTAGTCTTAAATTTCTTGCAGTGGTCCCAGAGGGAACTGCACAGGTTTCTGCCTAACAGTTATTAATAAGTACGGCTAAACCACCTGCAGGTCTACCTCCAGCGCCTCTAACTGCATGATGAAAAAAAGAAGAAAACCTGTCAAATTGCACATTCACAAGGGATATGGTTTCTTGTGCTAAAAGAATATTTGGAAGTGCGTCAGAATTTCCCTTCGACAACCATTTCTTTAAGTTGTTCAAGCCACAACAATTCAAGAGGTGATCCTAAGGCTGCTTGTTGAGGGATTATAGCCGCTGCTGCTTTTAATAAGCGGTTCTAACCATGAAAGGCCGTTTAAGGCCATCGAGAGGGAGGCTAATTGTTCCATCATATTTTTTGATTGATCTGTGTTTACAGAAGTATGCTGCCAGGTGTAATCAGCAGCAATTACAGGAGGGGGTTGGTATTCAAGAAAAGCCATGGCATCTTCTGTGGTATCGAAGACTAGCATGTCAAGCCCAAGCATCGTTAGGTCCATTTTATGATCCCACAATAACTTTGCAATGATTGGAGAAAGCATCTTTGAAAGCATCAGGCTATTATTTTGATTAGAAAGGCGTACCTATTCAATGTCATTCGTGACAAGGCTACGGAGCAAGGGTATTTTAAACAGAGCGTTCATTAGGAATGATCGATTGATACGCACTGTTAAGCGACTTCAATTCAGTACTCCAACTAAGTCAGTGCCTAGTCTGGGATGCCCAATGAAAGCCCTTATTTATATATTTTTATGACAAGTTCATAGATCTGGATGATAAACCCTTGTATAAACCCCTCTCTTTGAATCCCCCTGACCTCACTAAGCCAAGAAGTAGGTTTGTTTTGCAAATTAAAAGATTTATTTTACAAATTAAACAATATATATATATATATATATATATATCACTTTTATAAATACATTAATATTTGATAGCACACTTATGAATATGACAGTGATCAACAATGGATAGTATTACACTAGCACACTTTTTAATTACTTAGGAGTTGGTATAGAAAGGATAAGGTAGCTGAGAATACTTTATGGTTTCAAGGAAATGCAATGATGGAAAAGAATGCAGCACAGAAATAAACTGATATGGTTTCAACAAGAGATAATATGATCACTTTTTCTTTTGACAATTCATTCCCCCCTATGCATTATAAGGAGATGGAAGGAGAGCACACAATTTTCAGGAATACAATCAAATGCAATACCAATTCAGTTCTGATTGCTCTAGCAAGCTTAGAGCAACAGGGATGCTTTTAAACAGGCAAAAATACCTTTACATGTGATTAGCAAAGAAGTGAAAAACATGCTAAAAATGATTTTAATTCCCTATAGAAGATTCAGGGTAGGGGACAGCTACTTTGAATTAGTTCAGGTCAACACTAGCAATGATTCATGAGGGATTATCAGGTTGAAAACAAATTTCAGCAATGGAAGCAAAAGACAGCTATTTTTGACAGGTGAAGAAGTTGAGTCAAATTGCAATTTGCGGCACTTTTTTCGAGTGCGTCGAGCGCGATTACGGAAAAACTATAAGGAGTAGAAAGTTCTGGGCTTGTTGGAAAGCTTAGATTCTTAGCTTTAAGATGAAAGTTAAATCTCGCTCCTAGGACATGCGGTTCAAAGGATACAGACAATTTAGTGGAGGTAGATTCTCAGAAATAAAGTAAAGCTCAGAAGGACAAATGACACTTTCACAGGTTTGAAATCACAGAATGGACACACGATTTCTATGCAGTTCTAAATAGGTGGAAATGGTTTGAATTAGATTATTTTAAACTAAGAGATTGGTTTTGCACAGCTCTGGCTGGATACTCAATTCTAATTTTGGAAGGAATGGGCCTCGTCACAGATCTAGTCCGGTTTGGCTGCGGTTCTCTCTGCTCTCCTGGTCTGGATCTCTGGTTCTGGCAAAAGTTCTGGCACTGCACAGCGGTCTGGTCTGGGTCTGGTCTTCTATCGGCACTGCACGGCAGTCTGGTCTGCTCTGCTTTCTGGGTTCTGGCACAGGGTTCTAGCCAGAATCAAACAGCTCGCCCGGCTGTTGAATAGTTTGGTTAGGTTGCCGGATTCTGAGGCCTCTGAAGGATTCAGCTTGTGGACTAGGCCTCTCTGCTACAAGTTCTGAAGTTTGGATTCTAAGTTCTGGTTCTGGAGTCTGGTTTTCTAAGTTCTGGTCTCTGAATATTGTCTGGATTTGAAGTCATCCGGCAAAGTGCTTCGCAAGAAAGTGGAAAGAGCAGTCCCTACCTGGGTTTCAGTGGGTCTTTTTATGTCTTTTGAAAGTGGATGGGAAGGCTGACTTTCTATGGCCAACCCTCTAAGGATCCTGATAGGCTAGAAAATTCTTTGCCACCTGACTGGGAAACTGAATCGTGAGTCATCCGGCATCCTTTTTATGGCATACAGAAAGAACACTCCCCTTGTCACTTTGCACACAAATCTATTTTTGACTTAAATGCATATTTATCTATGTACAATTTTTCTAATATTATATGTCCAGTTAACATATTTTCTGTAGCGCCAAACCATCCGATCCTTGTCTTTGTAAGATGTTGTGTTCACTTCTGACAGAATTCTGCCCTTTTCATCCAGAACACAACCTCAAAACATTTCCAAAATGTACACAAATGTGCGCAAGGAATATGGGCATCACATGATGAAGTGTCAGATTTTTAACATAAATACATTTTGAGTAATACCCTATTTTCCGCTACTACCCCCCAGAACATACCACAGAGTCCTAACACCTCTTAAAATGTGCACAGAAAAATCACAGGAATAATGATGATATTGATATAATTTTGACAATTATGTACTATGAATTATCCATCTTTCTAAAATTATGCTCTGGCCCAGAGGGGTGTGGTTTCTCAAAGCACATGGGGGCATTTCTGTTTTGTCCACTTCCTCCAAGCTCAGCTGGCTCACAGAGGGAGTGCCCCTCCCATTTCCTTCCAAGATTAAGCCATTTACGCCCCCCTGATTTAGCAATGGCTTGGAGCAAAGGGAGTTCATTGTTCTGTTTTCCTGCAGTCCCAGGTGCACCTCCCCTGATTCAATCAGAGAGGTGTGATCTCCTTTTGGTGGTACAGCAGAAGGCAGGTCAGGCCTGTGAATGCAGTTGCTGGGCAAGTTTCAACTCCTGTCGGGGGTAGTTGCCAGGCGGAATTCAATCTCCTTAAGCCAGGCTTCAGCCAAAGGTCACTTTTGTTCCCATTTTTCTTCATTCAAATCAAACTTACAATTTTGACACATGCAGCTAGAACACTGATTCTAAGTTCAAAACTATGACATCTAAACAGTTGCAACCTATGTGACACTCCAAAGTAAATCACTCATTTATTTTAAACATTTCGATTTTAGTGGCTTTAAGTACAATTTTACTTAAGCTGCTGACAACCACAGCTCAGCCAGTTTTGTTACGAACATTATTTTAGGTTCTTCATCTTTCCAGATTTTGTATGCACACAAGACTTCATAATACCAGCAGTCTGCTGGTGTTCAGTAAGATTTTTGAATATCTTGCAATGTTTGAAATGGGCATTTTGAGCTTGCATTTCAGAAAAACAAATGTGATTTCAAAGCGCTTTTTGTGCTAACAGGCACTGGTGTTTTTCCTTTGGCACCACGTTTCACTCATGGCGCTTCTGGCCCATCACGCACGCACTGGTGGGTGGCAGGTCAGGCGATCATTTTGGTGTGTGCAAAACTGCACGGTTTTCCTGGATTCTGGCGCAAATGTGGGCTTTTCGGCCATCTTGGATTTTCTAAGCCTACAGCACCAAATGTAGCATAATAATTCAAACTTGGGTCAAGACAACTGACAGCACCATTCCATTGATGTTAGGATCACTCTTCCAACCAATTATGTTTTTCATTTCTATGGGAATAGTGTTAAAGGATAATAACGTGTATAATTAGGTGCTATTAGGCGAATAACGTGTAGTCATTAGGTGCTATTAGGTGACACACCTCCCCACTATCCATCTTTTTTCCCTCCAACGTCAGTTCATTTTTACACATCATTGATTTTACAATCTCAATTTTCCCATCTACACTTGTTAAACCCTTTTTTGCAGATTCACTAGTGTGCACAAGCAGGGGCATTTGGGCAGGGCCACTAGCAGTGGAACACGTCACAGAAGGCACAGTGAGCACCACATCAACAGAATGTACCACCTCTATAGTACTCGCATCTATGTGAGTTTGCAAAGTACAAGGTTCAAGCCCAGCATGCACCGTTTCCGGGCATGTCTGAGCATACATAGATATTCTTTGAAATTTTTCTTCACATAAGGGTTTGGTAAAATTTACACCTTCCTTGAGTGGAACCGAGAGCTTTTTTTCAATAGGTAAGCCCCCTACGGCCTGCTTTTCCCCTTTCTCTGCTTTGTCTGTTTTCTTTATTGTGATTTCAGGGAAGTACGCAGTCAAGTTTGCCTGTGTCATGATTGAATCCGTAAGGCCTAAGGCATCTTGCTGAGGCAATTTTGCTCTCGATTCCTTAATGTCCTTCTCATTTGTATGCTCATCCTGACCATTTCTTGAGGCTACGGTCTGCTCTGTTCTCTTACTTTTATTGGTGCGAGAACTGATCTGCAGTGCTCTCTTGCTTTCTTCATCTAATTGACTTAGATTCAAGACTTGTTCATCCATGATTGAACTAGCTTTCTGTTTCTATTTGTTTTCTGGTTCTTAATCGTCTCTGATAGATCCATATGTCTACATGTAGGCATTTTCTCCATTCTACACCCTCCCCCTTTAGCATTATGTTGTCTTTTTAGTGCTTTTTGATGATTTTGTTTAGCTCTTCTAGAGAGGTAATAGAAGCTTCCTGTGGTAGAATTTTCAGTTTGATGTTCTTTAATAGGAACCTCTAAATCTTAATATCTACATTATCTGGGGGCAGAACTGATTCGCTTTGACAGGACTTTGGATGCATTTTAAACAGAATCTGTTCGACCTACAACAAGCGATCATGTTGTAGTTTAGCAACTTCTAGGTAGTCAATCGGTTCACCAGTTGGACATTCATTGTTAGGATGTTCCTGTACCTTCATTATTTGAGCAAATGTCGTAGGCTTTCCATGTAAGAGTAAAGGGTCATCTATAGTATGTGTACATTTATGACTCTTTGTTATAGTGTTATTGACTTTATAATGCTCGTTTTTTACTATCAAGGTTGCTCTTTGAGGGCAATCTACATGAAATTTGTGACAAGCCTCTTGCGCTAGCATATAACTTTCCAATTTTGATAGTTTCTCAGTGTTAGCAACTGTATTGCTATATATCTGTTTCAATAGCACTTGAGAAAATTTGTGTCCCCGATCAAGGAGATTAAAAATTCTTGTAATGACAGGAAAATCCTGTATTTCCTTCTCGAGGGGCTCCGAAGAATTTTCTTCATGTGCTGAAGGATTTTCCGGTGAGTTCTAGAAGTTGAATACCGGAGCAGAAGTGTTTATGTTGCCAGGAGCAGAGTTAAAAGAAAGTGGTTTTGCTTCTTTCTCAAACTCAGCAGTAGGAGAGCCAGTGGATAGTTAGTTTTAGAAAAAGGTTGAGCTTCATTTTGGGAAAGCTTTGCTCATTTCTTACATGCTCTTTTATATCAGAATTATGAAAATGCATGTGTTCTCTATAATTTCCCGTTGTCGATATAGGCATATGCGTTTATCAAGATCTGCGATGATTACGGGGGCAAGCATTGAAATGTCAGCGAGTGGTGTAAACTTATTTTCATGTATCTCAGCGTCAATTCTTTGTTCATTCTTTACACTTGGATTTGCAGCAAACGGGTCACTTGTGATATCCTAATTTGCTGCTTTTATCGAGCAAAGTGCTTTCGTCTCAGCTGTATTAGCTTCCATGTTTATTTTAGCGCTCATATCCATAGATAATGCAGCTTCCTCTGACTGCTCAGACATAGAGAGGAAGGAGGACTTCCCATTTAAAGAGACCTCAGTGCTGATAGTTTTGCTTTTAAAAAGCCTCGAGGTGACCTGAGTTTTAGAAGAAGTTTTTTATTTTGTTCCCATTCCGAAGAATTGTCTCCATGGTGAGCAAATATCGCAACCAGGTAGTAATACAGTGGCATAGTCTAGAATCCACGTACTTTGGGTGGCTCGGATTTACCAGGTGGGCCGCTATTTTGAGCCTGTTTTTCTTCTCTGTAAATCAACCTCGAATGTTAACAGAGCGCTGCCATTTCAGTCTGCAACCGCTTCCTTCTTCCCGCCTCCTGCCGCACAGCCAAACAGCTCAACAGCTACTTGCCATGCTACTTGATGCGCACAATGCACGAACACCACACTTTTTGTAACTGATGACACGCACAGGGGGGCGGGCAGGAGGCGGGAAGAGGGCGGAGCAAACCTGAAACGAGAGAGGAGACTTGAATTAGCGTCTGGGCGAAATGGCTGAGTCACTAACAACGCAGCACAAGTCCAAAGTTCTAGGAAGAGAGTAAGGTAGGACCTTAAAGATGATCTAGATTGAACTGAATATAAAGCATTAAACATCAAAAGCACGTCAGACATTTCGCTGTTCAGTGCCCTTCATAGTCTGTGTTGCGCAGTACTCTGTGTTTCCTCTTACCGACGGGGCTTAGTAAACCGCCCGAGTGAAGTCCACAATAGTCTTTGATTAGACCCTGTGTTGGGAGTCCTTAGTTCAGCGTGGCAGTTCTTGCAGCTCAACAGCTACCTGCCATGCTACTTGATGCGCACGCGCGATGAGCGAACACCTCACTTTTTGTAAATCATGACACGCACAGCGGGGCGGGCACGAGGCAGGAAGGGGGCGGAGCAAACCGACAGGGCTTAGTAAACAGCCCGAGTGAAGTCGACAATAGTCCTTGATTAGACCCTGTGCTGGGAGTCCTTAGTTCAGCGTGGCAGCTCTTGCAGCTCAACACCTACTTGCCATGCTACTATTATTAAAGCTATATTAATCATGTCTGATATGGAAAGCCACAGTCAGGAGACCCTCCTGAATTACACTGCTGATTATTTAAGAAACGTGTAAAGAAAGGAAACTCTCTGCTAAACCCAAAAAGATTGAATTAGTTGAAAAGTTTTTAAAGAACCAAAGTCTGGCGAGTGGGTCTGAAATAGCAGACTCCCTAGCAAATGTGGAAAGTATTGAGGATGATAACATGTCTGTTGATGATGAGTTGGAAGAAGCTAATGTGTCTCCTAATGTAGTCCTCACTGCTCCCTTGCCTGCTTAGCAACCTGAACCCTTGTCCACTGGGTCCTACACTCAGTCCTGAATTCATTGCTCTAGAGAAAATGAGGCTTGAACTGGAATTCAAATGTTTAAATGCTCAAACTGAACAGAAACACCAAGAACTTAAGCTCAGAGAAATGGAGTTGAATCATGAACTTGAAATGAAGGAACTGTCTCTTGAAAATACTTCTCTCCCAGAGTCTTCTAGGTCTTCCAGTCCTAAGAGACCCCGTATGCCTAAAGAAATTGTGGGTATGTATGAGGTTAAGCTTGATATTTTGGATTGGTTGGCAATGCTTGAGTATAACCATGGTATTCAAGGTCCTTCAGGGAATCAATTGCTTCCCTGGCTCTTCTCTAGGCTACCCACTGTTGCATCTGATGTTGTGATGGAGTTGGGGGAGATGGATAGGATGGATTATGAGTGTGTGAAACTAGCTTTAATTGTCAGATTTGGGAAGACCCCTTCCCAGTATCTTAAGAGGTTTAGGACCCTCAAAAAGCATGATGGTACCCCTTGGGCTACCAGGGTATGTGAGTGTTTCAAAAACATAGATGGTTTGATTAAGGGTTACAGAGTAAACACTTACGAAGGAATGAGAAATCTTGTTATGTTGGAGTCTATTTTTGATGTCTGCTCTCCTGAGCTCAGACCGCACTTGGCTGATTCTAAGGAGATAGATCCAAAGAAACTAGCTAAGGCTGCTGACTTGTGGGTTGCCAACAGAGCCACTCACAAGGATTCTGGGGATACTCAGAAAAATGATAAGGGGAAACAGCCAAAGAAAGACAACAAAGAGAATTCTAATACCTCAAATCCAAAAGAGGGCCACAAACAGCTACATAAGGGTAAACCACAAGGGAAACCAAATCAGGCTAGTGCACCATCTGGCCCCAAACCAGATGAAGGTCAGAACAAACTTCCATTCATTAAGACATTTGGGAAATGTTATGTTTGTGGGCCAACTGACCATGTGAAAGGGGATCCCAGATGTAAGGGTAAATCTTCAGAGGTCCACACAGTCTCCTTAGCCTTCTCCCAGAGGAAGATGTACCTATGGCAAGTGGAAACTTTCACCTACTGGCTGATGAACCCATGAGAGTCTCAGCTAGTGTTTCTTTAGTATACCTGGGCTTGTGGGAACAACAGAATTTAGATGTCTATAATTCCATCCCAGATAATACTAAACAGTATTATAAAGATAGTGTTCTTGTGAATGGGCAGGAAACCCCTGCCATCAGAGACACTGGAGCCAGCATAACTGTGGTGGATGAATCATTTTTCAAGGTGGAGGATGTTGCTAAGGCAGCCAAACGCCTCACCAAGTTACTTGGAGGCCCTATGCGAATGCTTCCCCAGTTACCAGCTCTCATCCAGGATAATGATATGACTGTCAAGATACCTGTTAGTGTGCAGAGTGAAGTGCCTGGGAGAGTCCTGTTGGGTAATGACCTTAAAACTCTTGGAGTTGTGTCAAGCACCCCCAGGCCTCCCAGTAAAAGGAAACGGGAGCTGACTAGGTCTGCAAGGGAGAGAACCTTGAGAGGCTTTCCAGAGGAGTTGATAGAGGAAACTATCACTCCCACTCCACAGGAGTTTCTCACTGCTATTTCTAGGAAAACAGAGGCAAAGGGGAAACCCAAGACCTCCAGCATGATATTCTCACTGGTGGTGTCCGGTCAAAGGATCGACTCAAAAGGGTCGAATGACAAAAGGGTCGAGTCAAAATGACTGAAAACAAAAGGATCAAATGTTTTTTTTAAATGTATTTTTATTTTATTTTGCTTTAGGAAAAAGGACCCCCCAAAAAATTCGGTCCTTTTGACTCGACCCTTTTGTCATTCGACCCTTTTGAGTCGATCCCAGGGGATTCAGAATGTGAGAACATGCAAGATCCCATATCAAAGGAGAGGTCAACAAGATGCTTGATCTCGGGGTTATAGAGCCATCTACCAGTCCATGGTCAGTCCAGTTGTTCTATTACCAAATGCAGGATCCAAGAAGTTGAGATTCTGTGTGGACTAAAGAGCTCTAAATGCAGTCACCAAGACTGATGCCCATCCTTTGCCAAGGACAGATGAATTGGTGGATAGACTTGGTTCAGCCAAGTACCTCAGTACATTTGATCTAACCTCAGGCTATTGGCGAATAGCCCTGACAGACCATGCCAAGGAGAAAACTGCATTTTCTACCCCAGCAGGCATCTACTAGTTTAAGGTAATGGCTTTTGGACTAAAGAATGCACCTGTTACATTTCAAAGGATGGTTAATCAAGTTCTGAATGGGATGGAGGACCTCTGCATGGCATACTTGGATGACATTGCAGTGTTCAGCCCTACATGGAAAGAACATATTGATCACCTGGGGTATGTTTTTCAGGCTCTTGAGCAGGCCCATCTGACCATAAAGGCAAGCAAATGTCAAATTTGTCAGAGTAAAGTGGTCTACCTTGGTCATGAGGTAGGAGGAGGTGAGATAAGGCCATTGCCCAGCAAAGTACAAGTTGTGCAAATCTGGGCCACCCCTACTACTAAAACCCAAGTGAGAGCTTTTTTAGGTAGTACCGGGTACTACAGGAATTTCTTAGAGAACTATGGGGCCATAGCTTCTCCCTTGAATGTGATCTCCTCTCCAAAATTCCCTAAAAAAGGTTAGATGGAATGAGGAGTACACTCAAGCCTTTGAAATCCTGAAGAAAGCCCTTTGTCAAGCTCCTGATTATCACCAACCCTTCATTGTGCAGACAGATGCCTCCAATATAGGTATAGGTGCAGTCCTTAGTCAACTGGATGAGAAAGGTAGGGAGCACCCCATTTGCTTCATCAGTAGGAAACTGAAGGAACCAGAAACAAGGTGGGCAACCATAGAGCATGAATGTTTTGCCATTGTGTGGTCTTTGAAGAAGTTTAGACCATACTTGTATGGATCTACTTTTGTGATTCAAACTGACCACCAACCCTTGAGATGCTTAATGCAAATGAAAGGGGAGAACCCAAAACATCTGAGATGGGCACTCTGCCTGCAAGGGTTTGATTTCACCATTGATCACTGAGCAGGATGTCACCACCAAAAAGCTGATGGTCTCTCTAGGATGTTTATAACCGACTAGAGGTAGAGATTCATCCAGGAGTGGATTAAATCCTCCTGTCCCTTAGTCTGGGAAGTAGGGGGAACGCAAGTGTTAGGGAGAATTCTCATAAATAGCTAATTTCCCTTACCTACTGAGTCCCTCAGCAGCTTTGCTGGATTTCTTGGATTTATTTTTTTCACCTGGTAAGAGTATGAGCCTTTTCCCCACTCTTACATGTGTTTTGCCATGTGTGTTTTTACCATTTTGTGTGTTCTTGGTCTCTGCAGCCTCACCTACTCCATGAGCACCACTGTTTTGTGTGTTGTGACACAGGGTTGTCTTTTAGACTTCCCCCGACTCAATTTTTCCTGGGCTGACTACTGTCCCCCAGAAAACGGTAAAGTTGCCATTAACTTTACTTGAGCCACTTTAAACCACAGGCCCAGTACACCCCATCTTACATGGAGTATTGGAAAGGGTTAACTCACTTTTTGCCTGTGTCTCTTGGAGCATTGTTTCGCTCTCTTATTAAGACTTGGCTGGTAGCAGTGGTATCTACCCTAACTTTTCTACCGCGATTATCTTAAATAAACGTGGTATTGTTTTAGGCTATTATATAAGCCTCAAACATAAACCTGCTTGACCAAATACATTTTATTTTGGCTCCGGCTGGGTTTGTTCGCCATTTCTTTTTGTTAAAGTCTTTCTCGTGTTATTCTCTGTGTACCAAACCAGGGATGATTCCTTTGTTCGCTGTCTTTTTGCGGGCTTCTGCACAGAAGCCCTGCTTAAGGCGCCTGAAAGTCTAGGTAGGCAGGATGTGAGGGAGCGGTCTTCGGACCCGAGCCATGGGTTCCCTTGGTAACCCAAGTCACACTCTTTTTTTTTTTTGATTGCCAGGACAGCCACCCTGCTGTGTGATTGACAGCCAAACTGTATGAATGGGGAAAACTGCATTAAAGGCAGGTCTCTGGGACTGGAAAGGCAAAGTCGCCACTGGAACGAAAGAACCTACGAGAAACTGGAAGAAGAGGACCCCTACAACGACTGAACTGCCCGTTGAAGCCCTGTTGCAGGTCAGAATCTTCAGAATCCAACAGAGAAGATCCTCCAGGAAACTTCTTCCCTTGAGCTGGTGAGACCAACCAGTTCGCCCAAACTGCAAGCCAGGAACCCTCCTCTGGTCGAATTCGCTGGACCGATAGCCAGGAAGGCCGGACCCTGCATGGGTTTTAAGGAGCGCACCTTTTATTTGTTGTTTTGTTCTGCTGCTGGCTTCTTCCCTGGGTGGCGCAGGACCCTCCAGTCTTCCTACTTCGTGTCAGTCTGACAGTCGCTTCAGGAACCGTGAGCCTGCAGGAACCGCCAGGAACGTCCGCCGCAGCTACAGCTCCCTCTCCGTTTTAAGGTACTGTGCAAATCCGGTTGTCCGTTTCGTTCAACCGCGGTGAAAGTGTTTGAAATCTTTCTCCAATCCGAGGGCTTGTCCTTCTCTTATCTTTGAACTAACCTTTCCATCAACCAACCTCGTCCGGAATCTGTGCCGTAAACTTTACCGCGAACTACCCGTAACTGTGTGATCTTGAGTAAAAGACTTTTGACTCATTGACTTTGGCCTTAAGCCTTTTCTAGCTGATCTCCTCACTGAAGTTCCTCTTGTTCAATTGCCCTGAGTACGTACCTGTTGGTTTAACTTTGTCTTTCCCTCCCTTTTAAATTGCTGGAGTACCATTTTGCTCCCCCTTCATTTTGTGACCTTAACTTGTCTGGAATTTAAGGGAAGTAGTGTGGTGTATTTACGATTGTGATTTTTAACTTACTTATAATAGTGAAATGTTATACAACTGTTGAGTAAATAAATATATTCTTTTACTTAGAAACCTTGAGTCAGTGTTTGCTTGAATCGTAGTAATTGCTGTCCTTTGTGTAACTTATTTGATACTGCTCACTTACTCTTGAGATAAGTTTGGCTGCTCTGCTGCTGCTACCACTTTAACTGTGTAGTACAGGATTGTACTAAAGGTGAAATTGTACTGTCACTTGTAGTCTTAATTGTGTGTGGTGTTCCCAAAGGGTACTGCATATAATTCTGCCTAACAATACGCAGCAGTTCACAATGACTTTTTTGTACACAAATAAGCCTTCCAAAAATGTTAAATTGGAGCTCCAGGAGAATAGAGCCTTTGGGTTATCTTTAACTTCATTATTTATGTTTTCATAAAGTTTAACCATTGAATTTACAACAAGGTTCAAAGCAAATAAAGAGGGTGGTCCCAAAGCTTCAGAATTAGGTGCGTTGACCATTGATCAGTTGCCTGGTGACTGAAAAGAGTGTGATGGCTTAGGGGTAGGGTTATATGAAAGGCCTGAGGGTTGAAAAATTGGGGATTTGTGACTGTCAAGGTGAGCAGAATTGGTAGGTGAATTAAGCAGCGGCAATCGGTCATTAAACAGATCCGAGGATAAATTGACCAAGGATTAATCTGCCAGAGTTGGTATAACACTCACACAATGTGCCGACTTGCCCAACTCCTGTGCAGACGGAACTGCTCCAGGTTTGAGTATCCAAAACTTCCCCTGGGTTAATTTCACTCTCCCATGATTAAGGCTTCCCTGCCTCTAGGTTTGTAGTTTTGTGGTTTCCATCTCCAATCTTTCAGAGTTCCCAATCAGTCGACAGCGGGGTCCAGCTGTACTCACCGATCTCCATATTAGCAGAAACAGATTGGGAGACTGAAAGCACGGGTGAGAAGGAGGGGAAGCAAATGTTGCAGTTGGTACTCCCACAGGGGGAGCTTTACTTCTTAAAGCGTACGTGTTCAGATCACAATTCAAAATTCAGTTACAGTTCTGATTAGATATGTTTCTCTGGCGTCTCACTCACCGCTCGTTAGATGATTCGACACTGTGACGTGCGCTCCCCGCACAACTGCTCTTAGGTGCACATCGCAAAAAGCTGGCACATTTAGACAAATATCAGTATTTGGAACCAACAACAAATATGTGCAGGGCTTTGTTGCTTCCTAGTTAGATTTCCTCTGTATGAATTCTCAAATGCAAATACTAAATACAGCCGGTGGATACAAGAGAAATGGCAGGTGTGTAATGAGTGAGTCTCTTGGTTATGAAGGGGGTAGGGCTAAGCCGGAGAGACAAATATAATAATTCATAGTCTTCAAAAGCAAATGTTTTACCAGTAGTGAGTGGATTTTGGTGGGAAAGGATAGAAAAGTAGTCAGTGCAATCCAAAGATGAGATGAACTACAGAATTCTGTAGAATTTTGAGTTTTCTCTATTGGTAGCATGGTAGACCCAGCATGGGGAAATTAAGTAATCGTAATTGGATAAGGGGTAAGGAGGTGGAAATACAAACATAAAAAGCAATGGGACTATTTGATGTGGGAGGCATATGTAATACCTGACCGATCTGCAAAACTGAGGGATCTGCAGAGGGGTCATAGCTAGCATGGTGGGCCAAAACTGGTGGCTCCACAGACTCCATGGACCACAAAATAGTCACCTCTGATTTCTTGACAGTCTGTTACTATGTGCACTCAGCTCTTCGTAGGTATGTGTAAGTAACAGGCAGGACAACTTCTTGGACAAATGGTATCTCAATAGCTTTTGACTTGGCTTGTCTTCACTGGGTCATGGGGAAGACACCACCATGGCTGGTCCTTTTAGTATTAAGAATTTTGGGATTTTTGTTACCAGGACATTCCTTGGACAGCAGGATAAGGTAGGACCTCTAAAGACCAGTCTTCATGTATGCTTTGCTTCTAATCCCCATGTATTAAAGGACTACGAGTAGACCCTCATTTGTTATGAGTAGATGCGAGTAAATAGGACCCCAGTTTCATGGTTGTATCCATAACAATATTTTGACATCTGCCCAATGATTCAGCCATCACAGCTTTCATCCTGGGCTTTCCGCTCTGGGGTGGGTTCAGGGTCAAATGCAGACTCCATTCACAAACTAATAATAGATGCCTGGCAGTTGTAACACTCGCACTCAGAGACTGGTAGCAATCACACTCTTATCCCATTCACTCTTCCGCAGGAACTCCCAGCAATAAAACCGCTGAATTGTAACCTTAGAGTCAAAAGAATGCTCCTACCAGTCATCCAGTCAGTGGAGCTTGTGCATCCTGCTCTTAGGGAGAATTCTCAGAAATGTGCTAAGAGAGAGAGTCGCAGAGGTCTCGAAAGAGTCCAGAGGAGGCACAGGAAGCATACAGGTAGATGTTGAGCGGTCGAGGCCTGGAGGGAGGAGGAGAGGTCCGCCCACTCGGAGAGGAAGGGTGTCTGGTGGGGGCAGGAAGCGAGGGAGGTGCCCGAAACTCCCTGTGCTTAGTCTCCTAGGAGACAGAAATGCACTCTTAGCTGATTTTCCGGCTGGCTGTCCAGCAAGGACAATCACCCTGCTGGGTGACTGACAGCTAGGCTGCAATGAATGGGAGAAACCTGCATAAAAGGCAAGGCTTTTTGGTTTGGAAGTAGGGGTGTAATGGTAAACCGGTATACCGGTAGGAATACCGTGTGCATTTTCATTTACGTATAATAACGTTGCATTGTTTACACCGGTTTACCGAATTGGGGTCGGGCAGTGAAGCCTCAGCCTGCTTTTGTAATAGTGCACACCCAGTAAAGACTGCAATTACTTTCTGCTATACCCAGGCTGGGAGGCAGGCTGCTTGTCTTGCAGATGTGCGTATCAGCTACCGGATTTCCAGCCAGCGCTGTGCGAGGCACACAACATTAACAGGCCAAACTAGTGACGGGAAGTTGTTGTGGCTCTGAGACTCAGCGTAGATCAGATTTTGAGCCATGTGCTACAACCGCATTGTTTCGTTCCCTGGGCACAAAACAGTAAAGTATGCTGTTTTACCTAATTCTAGAAATATAATAAACAGTGTCACAGACAACACACGTTTTACTTGGAGATGTGCTCTTCTCCCGTACTGAAGAAGAAAACGCTCCTGTTCAATTTTAACCTTTAACCTTTCTCTCTTATGTAAAACACTGGGCCTGCTTGCAGCAGTCTCTAGTCCCGACGATCCCTCCTTGCAAAGGCCCCGAAACCTTGCAAGCAATTGCAAATGAGAAGGCAATTTCAAGAGGAGGTAACACAGGGGCTGGAGATGACTGCAGCAGGGCAGGCGTTATGGGAGGCCATGTTGGATTTCAAGGAAGGGATACTTAGTTAAACGAGAGCATTTATATTTCATTTTAATCAACAAGCCCATTCACATTAGATGTCAGGAGGTAGTCAGACCGTGAAGCCAACCCCGTTGCGTTCAATTCCTCTTCCCCAGACCAGACAAATGTAACACTTTTACCCAGTTCCAGCATGTGCCACATAAAGGTTGCAGTTTTTCAGACTTTGCAAGAGCTCAAGTGGCATATGCGAGGACGCGCAAGTGTTCGCTGATTGGACTATGCTGGCTGGGCAAATACGAGTGCAGTGGTGATCTCGATGTAACTGGGTGGAGGAAAAGACTGGCTGGCTTCTGACGGCCATTGATCATAGTGGGCATCCATGGCTGCAGCTGTGGACTGGTAACAGCAACAGATCCAGGGGCGGTCCCCCTCAGCACACCAAACGAGCTGGACTCTTGTGGACTGGACTTGCACTGGACTCAGAGAGGGTATGGTGAGGCATCGAGGGTGGGCTTGGGTCTGCACTAAATCTGATGCTTTTTGAGTGTGTCCGCCTTTCCCTGGCATGTGCCTTACGTTTTATTTAATTTTCAAAGTGCACTTATAACTAGTGCAGCCAGTCTATAAAGATGCATTTTACCTGGGGGGAGGGGGTTAGGGGGAGGAGGTCTGCGTCCTTAGCTCTTTAGCACAAGGGTCAGGAACCTCACTTTGTCACCCTGCAGATGTTTACAATTCACATTTCCGTCCTTTCATCCCAAGTTTTCCGTGCGCAATGTCAAGTTTTCGGGAGATAAAAATACTGTTGACTTTATAGATACGCTGAAATTAAAGCAGTGATTTACTGTTGCTGAGATGTTATATTTAGTGCTGCCTCCAGATTCATGGGACCCCCCTCCGCAATACTTATGAAATATGTCCTACAAAAAGAACCATTTTATCTGAGTAGGCTTCAGGCTCCCTCGATTTGCTTGGCTCCTTGCCGTCGCAGTGAAAATCAAAAGGTGGCACCCATGTAGTCGGCTAACAAGGCAACATGTTGCCTTGCATATAGTAGTACATTGAAGTTCCCAACTGGTGAATTTACCCATTGCAACTGTGAGGTGGGTCACAGTAGACGTCAAAGCGATGCTAATTAGAGTGCATTATAACCTACACACCATGGAAGTACATTTAGGAATCAAAATGTCTTCAGGCTGTTGCCAAGGATCCGTCAAGCACCTAATAATTACAGACGGCACAGTCAGCATTGTTACCATGGGGGGGCTTCAAGCTTCATTATAAGCACTGTGCCAATGTGATGAATAGGTCTTGACTCCCCAATGGAGTCCATTAAGGCAAGTAGGGCCCTGCCAAGCGTCCCTTGAGAAAGTATGTGACCTGAAAAAAAAATGAATTGCAAAATATACCTGTGGAAAAACACTCCACACACCTTGAGAGTGAAGTTATTGAAGAAAATCATTTTAAAATGCAGCGCGCTACAAATGCAAAATACTGTTCAGGCTGCATGGCTGTCACAAGTGGAGTGACAGGACAAATGGTTTTGCCTCCCATGTCATTTTAGTAATTTGAAAAGGGGGTCGGTTCTGTTCCAGAGCATGCACACAATATTTAAACATGCACATAGGTGTCAAGTACAGTGGGGGGCAAAGAGGGGAATAAGCCCCTTCAGCAATGGCGGCAGGAACCTCACTTTGCCCCTTTCGAGATGTTTATCAGTTTGCAGTTTCTGACGTACATTCTAAGTGGTATGTATGCACTGTGTGTGCATTTACATAATTTGAATTATCATTTTGCAGTTATGTCTATGCATATTGGGTTTATATCACGCTTTAATCCAAAATTATAATAGTAATCCAGTTATATAGCGCTACGAACCCTCAGGCATCTGAGCGCTGCTTATTACCCACGGTGTGTGGTGCTCATTTATCGACTTCGGAAGGATGAAAGGCTGAGTTTGATAAACATGTTGCTGGAGAAAACTAGCTTTTGGCTTTGAAGTAATACACATGAACTGCATGTGGTGCAGTGATTCTGAACAGTATGGGGCTACACACTGAGTTCTGTAACAGTTGAGGGACAAGTGCAAACCAGAAATCTGTAAAGGTATCACAACAGGTAAATTTAACCGATACAGATATGTTCTAGGTTCAGTTCTGCCTGTAGATATTTGGCCATTCCCCCCACTCCTGAAATCCGTCAGAAAAAAGAGGTTTGAAATGCACTGTTTCAATTCGGATAGGGGTCGTGCTCCCTCAATTCATTTGGTTCCTTGCTTATATGTAGGGCAGGGGAAACTCTTCCCCTTTATAATGAAACTCAAACGTTGCCACTCGTGGTTGTGGGTGCTCACTTCACTGGCCCCTTCTACAAGATCAGAGACTGATTGCCAGGATGAAAGATTCAATCCCATGCCTGAATAACGTGCAGAGAGAGAAAGAGTACTTTCTTTTGTTGCAGCAAGGGGTCAGAGCATCCCAGGTGTCCACTTACCCTGTTGGTGCTGATAAGAGTGTGAGTCAGGGGTGCGGTGCTGCGTAGTTTAAATAAAGCTATTAGTGTGCATTTTAGTCCGGCAGCCTGTGCAAAATAAAAATAATAATAATAATAATCATTTAGCATTTATATAGCGCTACGAACCCTCGGGTATCTGAGCGCTCCTTATTATTACAGTGTGTGGTACTCATTTATCGACCTCAGAAGGCTGAGTTTGGCCCTGACGGGATTCGAACCTGCATCAGCAGGCTCTGCACAGATGTCAAAGGAGCACTCTACTCGCTGTGCTATTGGATCAGCTCTAATATGTCTGGTTAGTCAGTTTGTTGATATTATTTTTTCAGATTTATACAGCATGGTGGACACTTACCAATAGGGTGTAAAAGTTATGTGGGTGAATGTAGTGCCAAAAAGCTATTGGTACTTTACTGACAAACATTTTAGAGCATATAGAAATCATGACTTTTCCTAGCAAAATATTTAAGGCAACGGTTAAACGTGTGTGCTATACCGCGATAACATGGTATACCATCATTTCATAAGAAGGTTATCATACCGTCATAAAATCAATACTATGCAACCCCTATTTGGAAGGCAGAATCGACCACTGGACGAAGGAATCCGAAGAAGAACTTGGAAGACACGTCTGTTAAGATGGATTTCTGAACTCTGACCTGGTTGGCAGAGGTTCAGAAGACCAACCTAGTTTCTTGGAACAGAGTAACCTTCTGGACAAGCCAGACCAATCAAGGTAGCTATGGCGGCGTCAAGACTAGATCTCAGGAGGGGTGAGGGTGACTGAAAGACCTCAATGAGCACACAGAGTAAAGCAGACTTTCAAATCACTCCCAGTCAGGTGTATATATATATCAAAAATACAAATACATATATTCCAAGGCCTTTGCAATACAACACACAGTAAGAACATCACAGCAATACTATTAAACAAACACAATCCTATCTATACACATATATAGAAGACCAGTGCGGTCCAAAGGATACATGCACCAAATGGATCCACAACCTAAACGGGGAAGGAAGCAGGCAGTGCAAATAGTCTTTAGGCCCTCCTGCATCAAACACAATCCTAACTAAATAGCAGTCCAATCCCTAAAATGAGGGGAGCCTAATGCTCAAATGTACTTGCAAAGCTGGTGCACGTGGTAGTTCAAATGGGCAAAGCAGGGTCTTTTCTAGGGGTTGTAGCAGCTCAGGAAGGAAGGTGAGGTGATGCAGAATAGGTTCCCACTATTCGAGGAGGGCCTCCACTTGAGGGCAGAGTCGATTCCAAGAGTTGGGAATAGTTTGCTAGTTCACACTAGCAGTGGAAAGGAGAGGGGCCCTCACACAAGGCATGCAGAAGCCCGCGAAAGCTTGGCGCTTTGTGGGAAAATGCATGCCCAAATAAGGACTGACCCGGGTCAGCTCGACCTGGTGAAGGGGCAAGATGGCCAAAGGACAGGACAAAGAACCTCGTGGCGTGGCCCTATTGGAGCCATGCCACCTAACCATGCAAAACCCGGTAATCGCGGTTTACCTGGCAAAAGGGTTAAACATATATTTTTAAAAAAAATGTTTTTATTGGTTTATACAAACCTTTAAAATAATTTACAATCATACAAAACAACATACATCGGACAACGATAGTCCCCAGTCCCATCCCCAGTCTCAATTCCCTAATCCCTAATCCCCAGGATCTTCCCGCGTTAAACATCACTAGTGCTCATTTAGTCACAATCTGCTGTCAGTCTACCACAATCCGAATTAAACACAGTCTCTATTATGGCTAAGAAGTGCATCAATGGGATTAGTAGTTTTAGGTCTATTCCGTTAAACATATGACCCCACCATTCATCCGAACACAAGGACGGGTGGCAGGTACTCCAAGGTCCCAAATGCACAGTTCTTTCATGTCGAAAGTGGGGGCAAAGTAACACTAGGTGTTTCAATGATTCAGCTTCTTTTGTACAAAATCTGCACATTGGATTTAGATTCTTATTACACCTCCACGTTCGTAGATGTTCTTTGGTTCTAAACAAGTTCATTCGAAATAACATAAAACGTCTGTGTGCATTAGGGTCTGGGAACAAAGTAATGTAACGTTGTACGTTATTGAAGGCACAAGCTTCTGCGGGCACGTCTATCATCAGGGTCGCCATCGTTCTTTCTGTACAAGTTTGTTCCCAATCTAGGTGCCAGATTTTCAATTTTGCGGCGTTAGGGTTTTCATGGAGCATGGCTGTCGTGATGTCAAAATCTGCCAACAGACACTCACATCTCTTCAACCACATTGACACTAGTTTCTGCTTGGATGCCAGAATACTGTAACGAATTTCAAATTGCGGGATCTTTTCTCGAGCACGAGTCTTAAGAAACAAAGATAATAGGTCCCAACTGATCCTTGCCTGTATTGATATAAGAGATAATTCGTATCTGATGCATGAAGTCTTTGTCCCCCTGGGTAGTCCCAGGACTTTCGTCCAGAATTGATTCTCTATGGTGGACCATACTTCATTAGAGCAGCCCAGCGCCGTTTCAGCACCGTAGATCAAGACTGGAATGACCTTCTGTTGGTAGAACAGCCGCAAGGGTTAAAGCGAGAATTTCCCAAATTTCTTTTTCATAATTAGGGCTTGACTCAACAGCTGAGCACATTTCTTTTTGTATCATTCCGAGGTATTTTACGCTTTGTGATATCATCACCTCCCCCCCCCTAGAAACCACTTTGGCTTTTTTACTCCTTTCGAAGCGCCACCTCTCGGGTTCTTAAGTACCAAGATCTCACATTTTTTAGTGTTAATCAACCGTCGATTTTCATTTACATAACACTGGTTCGCATCAAGTTTCCTTTGTAAACCAACAGGTGTTAGATCCATCACGACTAAATCATCGGCATACAATGGCCAGCTTACATGCGATTTGTTTATTTTGGGCTGGGAAGAATTTATATCTGACATAGGAATCTCGATAGATGCTGTAAACAGGCTAAAGGTGGCAGCAGCAAGAGGGCACCCCTGTTTTACTCCGTTTTGTGTTTTGATTGCAGCTGATAGTAGGCCAGATTGATCTAAACGGATCTTAATGGATGTATCTGTGTGGAGCTCCTGAATTGCCTCTGCTATGTCCTGGGGACATCTCCACCGTTGTAGTTTGGACCACAGGAGATCGCGATCGACAGTATCAAAGGCATTTGAGAAATCGATAAACGCCAAGTATGATACTGCATTTGATTTCAGAGCCTCCATTTTTAACAAATTGAGTAACAAGAGATTTAAAGAACAACCTACTTGTTTAACAAAGCTGGCCTGACGAACATCTAAATGCGCTGATTTAACTACCCACACCACCAGTTTTTGCTGCAGAACAGTTGCATAAATCTTTCCCAGCACATCGAGCAACGCTATCGGCCGATAGTTTTTGGGGTTTGATCTATCTCCTTTTTTAAATATCGGCACAATAATTGCTGACTTCCATGATTTCGGTGACCGACCCAGTTTATTTATTCTTTTGAAACAAGGTCACACAAATCTCAGCCCAGATCTCGGGATGCTGCTTAATAGTACAATTTGTGAGACCGTCCGGGCCGGGAGCTCTCGAGTTTTTAGCCTTTAAGATTATAGTCTCAATGTCATTTTTACAAAAGGAGATTGAGCGTGGCAAAAAACTTGGTACATTCCCACTGTCCTCTCTCTTGATTCCTTTATATAGGGCCTCAAAATGAGAGATCCATTCTGATTCGCTCACCAAGCACGTTTGCAAAGATTTTTGCAGAGCCTGCATGTTGATAAGGCCCCAAAAGTCCTGTTTGATTTTTTCTTTAGAGCAGCTAACATTGCCTCAGCATCATTTTGTATTGTCAGATGTAAGTGGGACTTATTCTTGTACCTCTGTTTTATGATTCGCACTTTTGACTTTCGTGACTCTAAGTCTGTAAACTTGCAAGTGACGAATGTCACGTCTCATCAACTGTTTAAGTTTTTCTATTTCGATGTCAAACCAGTGTTTTCGGGCGAAGTTTGAATTTTTCATCCCTACATTCTGAGTTCTGTATTGGAACGGTAGCTGGTCGTATTCCATTTGTGTGCTGTTTGCAGTAAACGGTAGACAAGTGAACCACCTCGTGCTCTTCGAGGCATAGACTGACTCTGTTTGCTTCACACAGAACCATATGTTGCCATCTTGATGTTACCTCCTTCAGTGATGTTACAAACTCAGTTGTTAGCATATTGTGGTCACTATTGGGGTTCTTCTTAATCTTAAAGGATTTAATTTGGGCATGCACATTTTGAGACACAAACACATATAATCAATAGTGGTTGCTGAGTTAGCGCAGTGCCAAGTTGTTGCCGGAGGCATGTCGCCAATTGTATTCCCATTCAGCATCAATAGTTGCCTTGAGTCCATTTCTTCGAACCATTCTTTGGCTAGCAACTTCTTATCCGAACCCCTCGGTTCAAAAAGGTCAATATTTAGATCTCCGCAAATCATGATGTTCACCCTTTCTTTGCACTCATTAAGGTGGTCTATTAAGACTGTAATCTGCTCTAGGAATTCGGTTTTGCCCACCATCAGGTGATTCCAGTACACGTTTAAAAGTGTTATTTCGTCGGTGCCCTCATCACGTAGGGGGCTCCTTACAATCGTTGTTACTTGAATATAAGGGGAGTGGTTAACAGACTTTGCAATCCTTAAGCCTGATGCCCTACTGACTAATGTTAGCAGGCACGCCATCGGGCACCCTTTCTTCTGTTTTATTGCAGGGTTTAGTGCCACTTCATAGTCGCATGAGATGGGTGCTTCCATTAACCACGCTTCCTGCAAACAAATGATGGTCAAGCCACTCAACCAATTCAGGTTAAACAAGTGCGTAAAGCCATGCGTGTTCCAAGAGGTGACTGTACATAAGCTTGAGGTCTGCTTTTCCTGGCATTATGGTTGAGTGTTCCTGTTGAGTGATGCTGCTAACCATCCCCACTCTCCCTGGAGCTCTATTGCGTTTAAGCTTTGAATGCCGCTAACCAGGGGCCCTTCTAAGCTTCTATCTCTGCATATGGTGATTCTTATGTCTGTATTGTTGACATCAGCTGAGCTCCCCTCTTTGTATAACTCTGGAGCAGGATTTTTTCTGGCAATCTGTGCAATTTCACCCTTAGTGCTCGAGACCACTCCTGTTTCTGGTTTTCTTGCCTCAATAGGTTGAGGACCGGCTTTCTCCTCTATGTTTCGAGCCTGTAACACTGTGTTCTGTTGTAATCCGCTTGACGTGTCGTTGTTCGCCTCATCACCCAGGAGTAGTTGTTACATACACAGTGCATCGAGCTTGTATACTTCAAACCCCAGTGAAAACAATGCTACGTTAGCGTCAAGAATTGTGGAAACTATCATTGCCGAAGACACGTGAAGAATTACTTTATCGTTACGTCTTTCGTTTGGAAATTCCACAATCCTTAAATCGTTAGAGGTTATCGGACGTAGACTAGGAATAAGATCAAAAAGTCTGATATTTGCACCATTAAGGATCAAGTTATCTTTAGAATCTAGATGCTCAATCATTACCTTAATGTTAGGCGTCTTGTCAAGCTCATTTCTGGCGTGTCTTCCTTTGAATCCTGGAGCTTTCTCATTGGTCTCTTTGATCGCCAATTTGGTTCTTAATCATGGTCTTACTGTTGACGTCACTTACCGCCCTACGTGCAGGGTGGATGCCGAGGTTGTTAACCTCTACTTTCCCATTCTTTTACGTTAGTGGGATGTTGGCTCCATCCAACTGGGCGTTTTTGAAAGTGGAACATAGCTTTAACCTCTTTTCGTACATTGTCATAAAAGGTGGACTTGTATGGGCAGCCAGTGGGATCTCTCGGCTTGCAATTTCGTTAACAAAACGACGAATTCTAACTGTTTTTGTCCCAACAGCCGGTTGTAGCGCTGCCGTATCCTGTTCTACAACCGGCACGCTGATATGACTTCTGTTACAGGGGAGCACCCTTCCGTACGGACATTATCTTTAATACTGATGTGTTCAGATGCAATTGTGGGGTTACCGAGCACTTCCGTGTCTTTTACGTGTGCTGTCGGTAGAGCAATATCTATAGACTCGTAATGCTCCCTGTCATCGTATTTAGACATATTTAGGAGATCTACCGATATGTCATTACTTGGTAACTTCTGCGACCACAACATCTTGAGGAGGGGCCACTTCCTTTGTCAAGTCCACATATGGTGTACTTTCTGTTTGTTGAGATTTTTTTGGCCTCCTTAGTCACAATGTGCACTAGTTTTATGTTCCTCAGGAACTTCCTTGTTCCTGTGTTTTTGTTCTTTCGTGCAGGTAAGTTTTTCGCTTTTTTGCAGAGGTTCGTAGATTTGATTTTTGAATCTGATAGTTTCACGGCGGCCTGTGAGTCACCTCCAAAAATGGCGAACATATTAGTCTTTTCGATGCCTTGGCTCGCAATTGGCCCATGTTTCTCACCAGTAGAATCTTTGGGTGGGTGAAGGGAGTTTATCCTCAGATATTTGTGTATTAGTGGCGTATACATCGCACTCAAGCACTGTTGCACCCGTCTCACAACATTGCAGGTTTACGTTGGTAATGCATCACATTGGGAGTTGATCTCTACTTCACTGTGTTCTGCCACTGGGGCTCCACCAGAACATTGTGGCGTCGCCCCCACAATTTCAGTTGAGGGCAACTTCATGCCCCTTCTTACCATGTTAGCATCACTAAGATCGTTACGTTTAGGAAGTCCCAATTGTCTAAGTCCCTCGTGCTTAAATAGAGAGAGTGCTTCTCGAGCCACTTCTGCCAAAAGTTTTTTGTCAGTGGAGTCATTTCTCCTCTGATCACACAAGGATTTATAGGCTGCATCTAGCCCTTCCAGCCCTTCATTATAATTGATGGACGACTGGCTACATATTTGTTCTAAGTGGCCCACTTTGGTTTTCATGAGAGCCATCAAAGTTGTAAGACCTTTCGTTGAGTCATTCAGGTTTTCGTATAGTTTCATGAAGGGGGCTAAAGAGGTTGCCAAGGAGGACATTATCATGGCTTGTAACTCAGGTAATTGCCTAGACCTGTTTGACTCAGAGTTACAGGCCTGCAAATCCCTCTTTATCCCATTCCTCTGTCTGTAGACTCTTTGCCGCCTTATTTTCGGAAATGGCCGTTCTATAAAAGAAGATTCAGAGAGTGCACTAATATCAGAAGCATTACTATCAGAGGAATGTGAATTCTGTCTACTCTGATTCGTAGGTTCCTTAAGTATCCTTTTGGAAGTCAATATTCTCTTTTGTGAGTGTGGTTGGTTAAAAGATGAGTCATTATCCGAGGTCTCGCTAGAGTTCCCCTCTGGTTCTTTGTCCGCCTGCTTCATACGTTTCTAACTCACATTGGCCCATATGTCCTCATTAGGATAATTCAGTTCCGGATTATGGCGTTTCAAAGATGTTTTATGTGTTTTTTTACATTGTGGCAGTATGTTTTTCGCCAATGTATTTGCACGTGCTTTGTTCATGGAGATCAGACTGTGCAGGACTTTATTGGCAACCTCTAGAGAGTCACAACGAGCTTCGTGCCTGTTAGGGAGAATCCTCTGTTTAGGCTGAATTTTCTAACCTAGTGAGTCCCCCAGCAGCTTTGCTGGATTTTTGGGGTTTATTTTTTTCTCCTGCCAAGAGTGAGACTCTTTTACCCTCACTCTTGGGCATGATTTCAGTGTGTTTCTTTGAATCTAGATGTGTTTAATGGGCTATGGGGTATTTTACCTCATAGGGCTTCATGTGTTTTTGTGATGTGTGTTACACAGCACCCTCAGTGCAGTAACACAGGGGTGTCATAGTGACCCCCAGTATAGACTCCATACCCTGGGACTGACTACTGTCTCCCAGGGCATGTAAAGTCACCGTTGACTTTATTAGTCTTAAATTCTGAACAGAACCAGTACAAACCATCATATTGTGGACGTACTGGCTGGGGCAATTCAATTGCCCCGGGGTCTGTTAGTCAAGGGGGCACGTCTCCGTCCCCCCTGATCGAGTTTTGGCTGGTGGCAGTGGATACTACTTTTTATATTCAACCGCGAATATTTTCCTATGGGATTTCCCATTGTTTTAGGCTACTAGCTTTATTTAATTATTTACGGTAGCCTCGAACATACCACCGGTTTATTTAATTAATATTAATTCTCCGGTTGGTATTTTTTGCCAAAACTTGTCAAGCCCTTTGTTCCACTTTTTGGCGGGCTTCTCCACAGAAGCCCTCCAAAGTGGTGCCACTCTGTCTGGGGTACTTAGGAGGGGTGGAGGGGGATTTAGGCACCCTGGACTGAGTTGCCTCGGCAACTCAAGTCGCACTCCGTTAGCATGTTTGAGTGACAGCTAGGCTGAGTGAATGGGGGTTTTCTGCATAAAAGCAGGGCTTTGGGGACTGGAACTTCAGAAGTCGCCACATGACCTAAGAATCCGACGAGGGAGAAGCTGAGCCGACCTGCCACGACGCCACCACCGGTGGAGCCCTGCTGGATCGTCTCACCACTTTTCCCAACGACAGAGGAGATCTCCCGCCGGAGAGTCTTCTTCCTTTGACTGGTGGGGATAACCAGTTTCACCGTCTTTTCGCCTTCCCGACGTACCTCGTGGCCGCCTTGCCTGTGCCAAGCACCCCGGCAATCGGGATACCACGTTTTACCACGACCGCGAAACAAAGGTACCACCTTTAACCGGAAAACTCCGCGGCTGGTTTCTTCCCTGGCAGTGCAACGACCTTCACCTTTCCTCCAAGTCGAGATCTTCTCTTCCCCTGGACGACGACGCGACTTGCACCCCTTTCCAGGAACAACTGCCACCGCTGGAGGATCCTTCCCACTTAAGGTACCGTGTCCCGCCTCGCTTCCCTTGCCACCGACTGTACGGGGTAGATTTAGTCCCCGGCTTTCAAACCTGGGTTAGCCTGGGACACCACGGCTAAACTTTTCTGAGCCTCTCTAAACTCCTTTTGAACTCTCTGCAAGACTTTCTAAGCCTAGTGTAACTGTGTGATCTTGGGCGCGTTTGTGCTCTGCTCTCTCTAAGAGTGGGCCCAGCCTTTGGACTTTGACTCACCAGTGACTTTTGCTCTTCTGCCTTGCTAACAGTGTTCCTAAATCTTAGAGTGGTGTACCTTTCCATATTCTGTCTTTTTCCCTCCCTTTTTCACAAATGTATTGGAGTGCTATCTAGTCAAGCGCTCACCTCTGTATGAAAATAAGTGGTGTTTTACTAAGACTTATCTGATAAGGAAAAAGGGGTGTATATATTACAATAGTAACTGTGTTTAGAATATTTTACAACAAGAGTGCTGGAGTGTTTCAAACAGTGTGTTTTTAAATAAATAATTATATACTTTGATACCAAAGCTCTGGTCAGTGTTTTGTGTCTGAGTGCCTATTGTGTATACTTTGTATACTGCCTAACTCTTCTTGAGAGAAGTCTGACTGCTCAGCCACAGCTACCAGGTAAATCTGGGTGGTACAGAGTGCTACCAAGTGGGTTTACTGCTAACACCTGTAGTCCTAAATCTTTTGCAGTGTTCCCTATTGGGAACTGCACAGGTTTCTGCCTAACAGTGCCTGTAATCAGTCGTCCCACACTTAAATAGCTCCTTTGACGTCCCTTGGGGTATGCAGAATACCTCATTGTTAAGGTCTACACTTGGTTGCCGTTTCGACAACATACCTGCTAGGTGAGTCGGCGAACTTGTGCATGGATACTCGCCTAGATTAAATTCCGTACCCACAAGTTCTATTAACACATCATCAACTACTCCGGCAACTCCAGCCTCTTTAATCATTGTCTGGGCGGGTGCAGAAGTAGAAGACAGAGTGTTCAGTGCGGAAGGCAAGTACGTCTCATGGGTGGTGCCAGCCAGAGGAGGCACGCCCCTGCTATCCCCTTGCAGCAGTCCGGCGGAAAATCCTCGATCACATGATCCACCAGAGCCGCGGCCGGGAGGCCACGTCCCTCACCCACACGCCCGGCCTCCAAGGCCGACGACATTCGCAGAGCCTCGGCAGCAGCGCCCACACCGGGTAAGGTTATGTCAACCTCCCTACTAGTGTACTTTACGTTGGATGGCTTATGTTTTTCACCTGAGTTGCTGCGTGCACTCCCAGGGATCAGTTGAAGCACAGGCAGCGTGAGATTGTGATCACTTAGGCGAGTGTTCCCATGAGTGATACTCGAGTTAATGCTAGCGCCAATTTGGCGCATAGCCAAGTCCGTGCAAGGGTCCGACTTGACACACACTCTACTCAGTTTAGAAGGACAGTCGCCATGTGTAACACATTCCATGGCTACTTCGCGACTTGGGAGGTTATGGTCTTTGCTCGTTGAGTTACATGAGTAAAAGCGACTTACTTTCTCAGATGTTTTTCGCATCGTTGCACAGCAATCTCCCTTTTCTCCTGGGCGCTCACGTTTCTTCTGTGCTCGTGTTCTGAGTGCAGATGTTTCCAGGGCAGCCGCTGCAAGCATTGTGACGGCGCCTCAGTACGGCGCGAGGCGCCACTCGCCAAACAACCTAACAGTAATGAGTCCAGCCCTTTCTCTTCACAGGACTTACGCCACAAGGGCGTGGGAGGCGTCCTTTTCTTTTAGGTCAGCTGGTCCAGAAACCTTAAGGGCACACGCACCTCACCTTGCTGTACTGGATACTGGATCCTGGAGCTTAATTGACACAGTCCACTCGCCACAGCCTAACAGCAATGAGTCCAGCCCTTCTCCACTTAAATATATGCGAAATGATAAACTGCCACGAGCCCTGTCCAGGGCACATCTCACTACTCCTAAAGAATCCTTTGAGAGTTACTAGGGCCTTTAGAAATTACATGAAAACCCAAGTGCACTATACAGGAAGGTAAATTGTGCACTTGCAACATTTTGCAGAATAATTGCAACATTTAACAAGGACTAAGGGAAACAAAGTCTCCCAGTACTGACTGTCTTTAAGGGCATGTCAGTTTCCCCATAAGAAGTGAGCGAAAAGCCCAGTGGAGTGCAGCAGAAGGCTCTGCTCCTCTGGTAAAGTCAGACTATGGTGTTCAAACAAAGCAAAAAGTTGGGGAGTACACAACTGTAGTGAAAATTACTCATGAAATGGAAATCTTTCTGTCGAGCTGAGAAGTTCGTGAAGACTGCGTACCTGTTTTCCTTGATGTGGATCTTGTTGGGGCCGCCAGACTGCAGTCAGCTGAATGATGAGTGTGTGATTCGGGGAACCCGCCTCTCCACCACCCAAATGGAACAGGGTGGAGGATGGACAGACTCCCAGCGTCACGGAAGGCACTCTCCTGATTAACGTGACGGTGGGACTGTGCAAGCACAGACAGGAGAGGCAACAGTCAGTTTGAAGGGTTGAAACAAGGCGAAGTCCAAGGTGAAGGTCGCTGCACCAAGCTGCTGGCGAACTTCGGATAGCTGAATGAAGATGGGACACCAAGCACCAGGCGGAATCAGACTGAATAAAGGGGAACCAGATTGGAAGGGAACAAACTGGAAAGGGCCCAATAGGTCCCAGGGGAATCAGCGGGGAACCCTAGAACCAGGGAAACACAGGGCAAGAACAAGGAACCAGGGAGACTGAACTCCGAACAAGAGTGACCCAAAAGACCCTGAGCTAACTAGACTCCCAAGCAGCCAAAAGGGTAAGCAGGCAACAGGACCCTAGGTGGTAGAACAGGGTACCCCGGTAGACTGAAGGCAGGGTAAGTAGAACAGGATACCCAGGCAGGCTGAAGGCAGGGCAAGTAGAACAGGATACCCAGGCAGGCTGAAGGCAGGGCAAGTAGAACAAGGGACCCAAGGTAGGGAAGGGTGCCCAGGCAGGCAGAGGACAAGGCAGGGTAATAGGAAGCTGGAATCTCAGGAAACCAGGAGCGAGCAACACGAACGAAGCTTCCGCGTTGAGACGCGATTAGCTTCTGTTGCGGTTTCCTTTTATGGGCCGCCGGCACCCGCGAGGCCTGAAACGCAAGCCATTTCATCTCCGAGCGCCGGCGGACCCAAAATGAGGCTTGGAAGGCAAGCCCTTCCCAGTGTACAGGCCCAATCTACGGCTCATGCGCGGAACCGAGACAGCGGTCTCCCGCGCATGCGTCGCAGCCCACCAACAGCGGTTCCCGAAGCTCTCCTCCTGGCGGCTCCCCAGACGCGAAAGCGTGGGTAGATCCGCCAGGAAGGAGAAGGGAGAGCGATCGCACTGGACCTCGGTCTCCCCAGAAGTGGCGTGACAATTTCCTAACAACGCCTGCTGCAACTCCTGGACTGTTGGTTTGCCCGGCGAAGCCCTGCTGCTGTGCTGAAGCTCCAAATTCGTTTCGACTAGTCAAGCCCTGTAAGGGCGACTTCTCCCCTTGTGTTGGTGGGACCAATCAACTGGTGTAAGCAACTGGGACATCCTTTCGAAGCTGGATTTTAAGTTGGCTAAGAGAATCAGGAAGATCCTCCGGACTCCCAGGAAGCAGGATAGACCGAGCTTGAGTCACCTCAACAGAGTGCTGGACACAAGATGCAAGGAAAGCCCATATCAACAGCCAAGAGTCTGTGGTGGTGCTATTGGCTGAGACGCAAGGAGCTGAAACCGCGACATGCCACTGAATAGAAGTTGGTCTTTTTCTATTACCGGCCGTCCCGTTGCAGTGCAGGAGTGCTCGAGAAGTTCTCCCTCTTGTCCCCACGACTGAGGCCCAGGAACACAGGATCTTCAGAGCTGCACGGGAACAGAAGCCAGCCAAAGCCCTTTTCTTCTAACCAAAGGTACTGTAAAGTCTAAGTGCACTTACCTTCTGTTGTGTAACCTCACTTGTTCTCAGTGGAGACCTGTCTTGGTTGCTTCTGTAGAGTTGTCAACAGCTTCTTTACCTCACAAGCCTAATCACCATGTGGCCCTACGTTGATTTCTTCTTTTCTACAAAGACTTCTAAAACATTGTGCAAGACTTTTACTTACCTGCAAGAATTGCTTCAGCTTATCTTTACTTTTGTCCAATTGACTCTGGCCTGGGTTGACTCCCTGAATAACTATTCTTCCCTCTGGCTCTGTTTTTAGCCCTCCTTCCAGGAAGGGATAAACCTGCTTTGCATTGAGGGTTACCAAAGGTACTTACCTGCTTCAGAATATTTGTGAGATCTCTTGTTTTATTCTAATAATCTGGCTCTTTAACATACTCCTAAGTACTGCCCTAAATGCAACATTGATGCATTAATGTCCACAGTGCCCTAGCTATTGAAGTCACCTGAGGGTGCAGGAAGTGTCTGTGTGCCATCCCAAACGGGTGTTTACTGATTTAAGGAAACTCAGAGTGTGTATTTTGGAGTGTATGTATGTGTTACTATTATATTGCCCCTTCTGAAGAAGGCTTATTCAACCTGACTGTTAAATTAATAATTGTTTAATCAAGATACCCCGTGTGTAAGAGTTTATTTGAATACTTGTCACTGTGAATCTCTGTGTAACTCCCCTACAGCTCACATTGACCCCTCTTGATATAATCCTGGCTGATCAAAACGCTACCAATCTGTGTAGTACAGACATATACCAAAGGTTGGGTTCCTATTGCCAGGAGGTCAGGGTTGTTGTAGTGCACCCAAAGGATACTGCATACAATCTTGCCTAATGCTGGTGGCAATCGGTGAGGATCTATTGTAGAGTTGTTATACTAATTATTTGCTTCGCTTTTGTTCAACTAAACACCTTCACAAGGCTAAGCTCCACTAGAAAAGCAATTGTAACATGCCAATATGGACAACTTCAGTCAGGAAGCCCTGATCATTTTAACAGTATAGCAGCTGAAAGAAATGTGTAAAATCAGGAATCCCCCCGTTAAAGGAAAGAAAAATAAATTGATTGCAAGATTGTTGAATCATCAAAGTCTGGGTAGTAGGCCTGTCACACCCACTAACCCAGGAAATGTATATTGAGGATGATAATGCAGAGTCTAACTCTGATGACATACAAGAGTCAGAAGAGGGAGAGTCGTCCCAGGAAAGGAGCCCCTCAACAGGCACCTTTGCCTCAACCTTTAGCCACCGGGACCCCACAAGGTCGATCATTGAGTCCAGAATGTGTGTCTCTTGCGAGAATGAGACTGGAGTTGGAATTCAAAAGATTACAAATTCAAACTGAAACCAAACATCTAACCTAGGGAACTAGAAATGCAGCATGCTCTTGAAATGAAGAAATTGTCTCTTGAAAACGTTTCTATCCCAGAGTCCTTTAGGTCTTCCAGTCCAAAGAGACCTTGCATGCCCAAAGATGCAGTGAGTATGTATGATGTGAAACCCGATATTTTGGATTGGTTGGGTGCTTTTGAATACAATTATGGGATTCAGCGTTTCACAGGGAATCACTTGATTCCTTGGCTTTTGTCTAGGCTCCCCAGGGTGAAACTGATGCTAATGGAGGTGAGGGAACTTGAAAGATTGGAGTATGAAAATGTGAAGCTAGCTTTGATAGCTAGATTTGGGGAAACTCCTTCCCAGTACCTTACGAGGTTTAGGACCCTCAAAAAGACTGATGGTACCCCTTGGGCTACCTGGGTGTGTGAATGTTTGAAAAACATAGATGGTTGGGTTAAGGGTTACATTACACAGTGAACCCCTTTGTGAGCTGAGGCATCACTTGGCTGATTCAAAAGAGATTGATCCCAAAAAGCTAGCAAAAGCTGCTCACTTGTGGGTTGCCAACAGGGCCACTCACAATGATTCTGGGGCCACTAACAAAAAGGATGAGGGGAAACAGCAAAAGAAAGATGACAAAGAGAATTCTAAATCCTCCCAACCAAAAGAGGGCAAAAACATAAGAAGGGTGTCATATGGGAGGGCAGCAGAAATGTCCATTCCAGAAAACATTTGGTAAATATTATGCTTGTGGGTCTACTGACCACATGCAAGAGGATTCCAGATGTAAGGGTAAACCTTCAGGGATCCACACTGCCTCCTTAGCCTTCATCCCTGAGGGAAACTGGCAAGTGGAAACTTTCACCTATTGGCTGAAGACCCATTGGAGTCTCAGCCAGTGTTTCTTTAGTGTCCCTGGGTCTGTGGGAACAGCAGAATTTAGATGTGTATAATTCTATTCCAGGTAACACAAACGAATACTACAAGTACAGTGTACTTGTGAATGGTCAGGAAACCCCTGCCATTAGAGACACTGGGGCCAGTATCGGAGTGGTGGATGATACCTTTTCCAAACCTGAGGATGTTGCTAAGGCACCCAAAGGCCCCACTAAGCTTGCTAGAGTTCCTGTCAAGATGGTTCCAATACTACCAGCTCTCATCCAGTGCAACAATATGACTGTAAGAATACCTGTCAGTGTCAGGACTGACCGAGCCGGAGCCACCTAAACAGAGTGCTGGACTGCCCCTCTCAACAGCCAAGAGTCCGCAGTGGTATTATTTGCTGAGACGCGAGGAGCTGAAACCGCCAAGTGCCACTGAGTAGAAGTTAGTCCTTTTCTGTCGCTGACCATCCCATTGCAGTCCAGGAGTCCTCCAGACGCCCTCCCTCTTGTCCCCATGACTGAGGCCCAGGAATACAGGATCTGCAGAGCTGCACAGGAACAGAAGCCAGCCATATCCCTTTTCTTCTAACCAAAGGTACTGTAAAGTCTAAGAGAACTTAGCTCTTGTTGTGTAACCTCACTTGTTCTCAGTGGAGACTTGTCTTGGTTGCTTCTGTAAATTTGCCAACAGCTTCTTTACCTCACAAGCCTAATCAGCTTGTGGCCCTACTTTGATTTCTTCTTTTCTACAAAGACCTCTAAAACATTGCGCAAGACGTTTACCTACCTGCAAGAATTGCTTCAGCTCACCTTGACTTTTGTCCAATTGACTTTAGCCTGGCCTGGCTCCCTGAATAACTCTTCTTCCCTCTGACTCTGTTTTTAGCCCTCCTTCCAGGAAGGATTTAACTTGCTTTGCATTGGGGGTTACCAAAAGTACTTACTTGCTTCAGAATATTTGTGAGATCTCTTGTTTTATTCTAATAATCTGGGACTTTAACATACTCCTAAGTATTGCCCTAAATGCAACAGTGATACATTAATGTCCACAGTGTCCTAGCTATTGAAGTCACCTGAGAGTGTAGGAAGTGTATGTGTGCCATCTCAAATGGGTGTTTACTGATTTAGGGAAACTCAGTGTGTATTTTGGAGTGTATGTATGTGTTACTATTATACTGCCCCTTCTGAAGAAGGCTTATTCAAACTGATTGTTAAATAAATTAATAATTGTTTACTCAAGAAACCTTGTGTGTAAGAGTTTATTTGAATACTTGTCACTGTGAATCTCTGTGTAACTCACCTACCACTCACCTTGACCCCTCTTAAGATAAGCCTGGCTGCTCAGCACGCTACCAACCTGTGTAGTACAGACTTATACCAATGGTTGTGTTCCTATTGCCAGGAGGTCAGGGTTGTTGTAGTGAAACCAAGGTGTACTGCATACAATCCTGCCTAACACACAAGCTCACACGCCCCGACCCTAAGACACCGCCAGGGGGCACACAGGTCCTTCATATTTGAGGCCTCTAACCAAATTTGAATAGTATGATGTGTTGTGCAAATATCGTGTAATAGGTGATGCATGAAGGATGGAAACTCTCAAGACATTGTGCGTGGATGCAGGCCTGAGCCTGACAAGTCTGTACACGATACAATCAGTAGCATTCTTTCATAACACAGAACATTTTTGCATTGTGCTTTGATGGCAATAGTTGCAGAAATTTCCTGAAAACACTTAATCAACTTGCTTGTAGTATGACAATTGTTAACACTTATTATTGGATTAAATGACAATACTTCATAGCGAATGCACATTTCACTGAATTGAGGAAACGCCTGTTTTTCTGGGAAGATACTTTTCACGTGATTCTAATAAATTACTCTGCTTATTTCAACAGATGGATTCCGAAAGGTGTTAAGTTTGGAAAGTGGTATTTTTAAAGCTGAAAAAAAGTCAGTGATTGAATTCCAACACCCTTTTTTCAAGCAAGGACAGGGAGAATTACTAGAACTCATCAAACGCAAGGTATAGTATTGCTTGACCCTATATCTTTTTTCTTAGATGTGGGCAGAAACTGATTTATTCAGATCAATCAAAAAGCAAAGCCTCACTCATAAATGTGATATTGAATGCCGCTTCTTGTATTTATCTCTGCGTGTTGACATCCGATTCACAACCTTAAAAGTTTCCCGACTTCCACCATGAGGAGGATCTCCAAACTCTTCTTAAATCTTCACTCTTTTGAGTCTTTCTGAGATGCTATCTTGAAACCGCAGCATCCCACTTTGTTTAGTTTTTACATCTATTCAATGAGTTTCCGTGAACATGACATTTGTCAAGTTTGTGGTCTTGCCAATGCATATGTCAAACTAATGTTTGATTTCAGCCTTTTATCTTTTTTTCATTTTTGAAATGTGTATTTCTGCCTTAGCAATCCCTTTTTTGCTGTCCTGTATAGAGCCTGAAGTTGGGGAGAATTCCAGCATGTAGTCTTGAAGACATTCATCAAAGCTTAATCTGGCATATACTAAATATTGTGAAATGCTGGGTTGAGGGAATTGTAATTGTTTATTTGTAAAGCGTTTATACACAAGTGAAGTGCTTCAAAGCGCTTTAAGGCGGGAAGGGAACAAGGGAAATACATTGGTCATTCCTAGGCCTTGAAGATTCCAAATGGTCTAACGACAATAACTAGCATACTTGGTCGGGGGCATTTCTACTAGTGTAAGTGCGTGACAGAGTGGGGAGAGCAGGGGGGTGGGGAAGAGGACATGTGCATATGCATGAGTATTTCAGGCACAACCAAGCTGGGGAGGGGAGGCAGAGAGTGGACAGGACAGGCAAACTTGCTAGGCCTAGTACATGCAAGGTCGTGCAAGTGCGCAGACAGTGCGAGGGGGGGAGACAAGCGCCCAGTCCAGCAGGTGCCTAGGTTAAGTGCAGTGTGATTGACCCTCTCATGGAACATATTTTCTGAGTGCAGTAGTGCCAAGCAGAGTGCAGAGGCTTGTGGGCCAGTGCAGGCATGGCGGGGGAGCCTGGGACCTGTGAGGCTTTGGAGGTGCACCAGGCGACCAGTTAGCAAACAGAGCAAATTGGGGAAGACAAAGAAGGAGGGAAGAGAAATTAGGTTAGCAGGGGAGACAGAAAGAGGAAGAGAAGAGGAAGGTCTTGAGGCGTTTCTGGAATGTAAGGCGCTGCGGCTCAAGACGGAGAGAGGCAGGGAGGCTGTTCCAGAGGGAGACACCTGGCAGAGCATAAGGATCTACCCCCAAATCTCTGTTGGGAAAAACAGCTCACCTGCAGAGAGTTGGAGGAGGCCGAGTGGAGGCCTTTAGCAGGAGAGTATTTAGGAAGAGGGGGTTGTAGATAGTAAGGGCCCCGGTCCCAGATAGCCTGGTGGACTTTGCAGAGGGACTTGAACTTGATCCTTGCAGCTACGGGGAGCCAGTGGAGGGATTTCAGCGCCGGAGAGATGCAGTGCCTGGGCTTGAGGCCAAGGATAAGTCTTGCGGTTCTGTTCTGGATAAGTTGGAAGAGGACAGAGGGTAGAAGTAGGAAGACTGAGAAAGAGACTGTTGCAGTAGTCCAGTCTGGAGAGAACCAGAGCTCTGGAATTGGTGAGCCTCTGTGGGAAGGTGAGAAAGGGTACAATACTTCTGAGGAGCTGCAGCTGGTAGTGGGACATTTTGGACATGTCCGAGATGTGAGAAGAGAAGGAGAGAGTAGAGTTGAAGATGACCCCCAGATTTGTTGCCTCACAGGTGTTTGAGGGTGCAGGACCAAGAGAGGCTGTCGAGAGTGAAAGCGGGAGCAGGGGCCCAATGAGGGCAATCTCTGTCTTACTGGCATTAAGGCAGAAATCATTAGCAGCACACCAGGACTGAATTGCGGACAGTCAGCAATGAGCGAGGAGAAGGAAGAGGCAGAGAGTAGCCTGAAAGAGAGCTGTGTGTCATCCGCATAGCACTGTAAGTTGGAGGTGAAGGCAGAGATCTTGTGGTTCAAAGGGGCCATGTAGACATTGAAAAACCAGGGGGGATAGATTAGATCCCTGGGGGACACCACAAGTAGAAAGAGTGGTAGCAGAGAGAAACGACCCAATTTCCACCGGGGAAGGACGGTCGGAGAGAAAGGACGCTAGCCACGCCAGGGCCTGATCAGTGATGCTCAGAGTATCACAGATACAGGAGATCAGGATGTTGTGGTTTATTGTATGGATAGCAGAGGAGAGGTCAAGAAGAATGAGGACAGAGGGAGAGTTATAGTCATGGTTTGAGAGTAGGTCTTCACAGGTGTTCAGAAGAGTAGTTTCTGTGCCTCTGGATGCTCTAAAGCTAGACTGATGGTCATGGAGACAACCAGCAGATTCAGTGTGGCGGACAAGCTGTGAAATAGCCAACTTCTTAAGGAGTTTGCCCAGGAAAGGAGAGAAAGAGATCTGGCGATAGCTTGCCGGAACAGAAGGGTCGGCAGAGGATGCACAAGAGAATGCTTGAGAGAAGTGGGGAAAACTCCAGTGGCGAAGGAGAGGTTGCAGAGGTCTGCCAAGGCTAAAGCTAGAGAGTCAATGTTGCCTTTGATGGTTTTGGAGGGGCAAGGGTCCACCTGTTTGAATGATGCTTTAATAGACCAGACTTGTCTAGAAACTTCCTCAGGTGTGACCCAGGGAGGAGAGAAGAGGGGGCATGGTAGGGGTCCAAGAGAGGATGGTGCAAGAGTGGGTGTGGAGGAGAGAGAGGACAGTATGTCCTGTGTTTTGGCCGTGAAGTGTGCAGCCAGGGCCACGCAAAGGGCCTGGGTGGGTTCAATAGAGGATGAGGCTGCAGTAGGGTTGGCCAGCTCCTTACAGACTTTGAAGAATTCGGCCGTGTTGTTGGATGCCGCAGAGATTGCATTTTTACTCTCTTCTTGGAACGGATGCAGAGTCTATATTGCCTTTTCAGTAGGCGACAGTCCAGCTTGTCTGAGTGTGCACCTGAAGATCCCTATTTCTGTTTTGCTGCCCTACACTCGCGTTTAAGTTCAGCCAATTCAGAGTCGTACCAAGAGTTGCACTTTTTGGCAGGCTTCAGTCGGATCGTCATGACAGGGGCCAGTATGTCGAGAGTATTGGAGATGGAAAGGTGAAAGTTAGAGAGGGTAGTGTCAGGGTGGGAGTCGGCGGTCATAGTAGGAGGAGGAGAGTAGGTGGATGCAAAGGCAGCCACTGACACTTTTTGCATGGGTCACATGACCTTGACGGTGGGAGGCAGTGCATGGTGCGCCTGTGCTAAAGGAGAAGAAAGCTCCAAGTGAGAGCAGAGAAGAGAGTGATCAGTCCATGAGAGTGAGGTAGTGAGTGGGATGTCTGTGGAGATGAGAGCATCCAAGGTGTGGCCAGCAGTGTGCGTCAGACCAGAGGGTACAATGGAGAGAGAGTGCAAGTCTCCTAGGTTGCGGAAAACTCCTGAAGAGTCAGGAGAGTCAAGATGGATGTTAAGATCCCCCAGCAGGAGGAGTTGGGAGGAGGACAAAAGGAGAGAAGATGCCATGTCAGCCCATTCCGAGAGGAAGAGGGTAGACTGGCCTGGCGGCCGGTAGAAGGTGGCCAGTGTAAGAGAGGAGACAGGAGAGAGAGAGAGCCTGCAGACCATGCATTCGAAGGAGAAATAGGCCTGAGTGGGAATTGTGGAAACAGGGATCCACTCTGGAAAAATCAGGGCAACTCCCCTTCCTGACCTGTTGAGCCTGGGCTCAGAGAGGATCTTGTAGCCTTCAGGGAGAAATGTGTCAAAACTCGTGACAGAGCTATCCTTAAACCAGGTCTCAGTGAGAGCAAGAACATCAAGGTCCAGGTGTTCAAGGAGGTTAGGGTGACCAGATAAGAAAAACGGACAGGCCATAGACATAGAAGTAGGACTAAAGTAAATATAGATAAAACTGTAGTCCTACTTCTATGTCGCTGGCCTGTTGCAGGGGGGCGGGGATGTTGTGTGCTCACAGGCTCACTCCTCTCATTGGAGGTGAGTGCCGGGGAGGGGAAGTGGGAGGAAAACGCAAGAAGAGTCGCGCCGGGACCCGATTTTGGGATTTCAAAATCGGGTCCCAGCAAAAAGCGGGATCGTAGCCACCATGTGAACCCCGGACAGGGTTTCTAAAATGAAAAAACTCCCAGAACCCCAGGACAGAGGGAGATTTCCCTGGACTGTCCCGGGAAAACCGGGACGTCTGGTCAGCCTAAAGGAGGTGGCAGATGTCTGAGGAGTGCTTGACTGCGGAGAGAGGATTGCTTGACTGTGGAGCGAGATTTAAGCCTGGCAACGTGGAGCAGATTTTTAAGACTTATGGGGGGCTTTAGGGGGTAGAGGTCCACCCGTAAGCGGTGTGGGTCCTGAGAGATAGAGCCAAGAGAAGGCAGAGGGGCTGGAGGGAGTGCAAGCAAAGGAGCCGGGACAGTGGTAGATGGCAAGGGAGCCAGTGAAGGAGCAGCACCAGGAGGGCAAGGAAGCCCAAAAGGCGTCAGCATTGGGTGGCAAGGGCACCAGCATGGGAGAGGCTGACAAGGTTGTCAGTGCAGGGAGTGTCGGCAAGGGATCCAGGATAGTAGAAGATGTGAAACGAGCCATAGTAAGAGAGGCGGTGTGACCAGGAGGAGGCAAGGTAGCCAAGGAGGTGTGTCTAGCAGGCAAGGGAGCAAGGAGGCCATAGGTGCAAAGGGATCCAGTGAGGAGGAAGGTGGAAAGGTGATAAGCCGAGGGAGGAGACTATCAGAAAGGAGGAGGTTGGGTTGAGGCCCTTGTACCAAGACAGTACCATTTTGATAGATATTTATGGTGACTATGGAGGTCATCGAGAAGGCAAGAAGGACCTGCCAGCGGGTGCCACAATTGAAGTGTGAGGAAGAATAGGGAGAGAGCAGAGCGACCATATGTGGAGTCTATTGGTCGTGAGAAGGAACGACAAAGAGGTTGTCAGTGAGAGTCTCTCTGGCTGATGCACTGACGTAGGTGTCAGCGATAGGAAGGCCTGGGCTGGAGCCAAGTGTGTCCTTCTTAATTTTCTTCCTGCCAGACTTAGTGAGTGGTGAAGGATAGGAGATAGAGAAGCAGTTGGAGAAAATAGGAGGGATAGAAAGCGCCATAGTGAGGGGGCACAGAGTGGGGAACTCTTTACCAGGCTGAGCAGCTGAGGCACATTGGAAGGAGTTGTCAGGAGGGATCAAGCACACTAAGGAAACACAATAGGGATGGGAAAAAGCAGTGGTACAAGGGAGGTAGACACAGAAAACATACAGAGTGCAAGGAAGTAAGTTGGATTTCTAACTAGCAGAACAAAACAAATGCAGGATGAAAGCACACCTAAATTCGATTTTTAAACTAACAGTCACATCAATGCAGGATGAAGGCACACCTAAAAACAAATTGTGGCACAGGTATTACAGCAGTGTGGTGAAAGCTCAGGAAATGTAGAAAGCAATCTAAAAAGGTAGACCATGAAGTACAAGGGGACATACGTCAACAGAGATAGGGCAATGAGAATGCCTAGAGGGGCAGAGGGTAAGAGTCAAGGAGAGATGAGGCAGCTAACTGAGCAAGAATCAGCACTCACGTGTTGTCAGGAGGGATGTCGCAGTCCAGGGGTGCAAGGATGAAGTACCCAGCATAACGCATGTCTTTGCCAGTAGCAACAAGAAGAGAGGCTGAATGGCCAGCAAGGCCCGAATTGGCTCAGACAGGGCCTTTTGCTGAGGGCCTTCACTGCGGGGGCCGGCTTATAAGCCTGCCAGCTTCCGAATGGCCACTTTACAAATTAATAAACAAAATAAACAAACTAGAGAATGCTAGACACTGTTAGAGGCTCACAATATTATTTCAGAATACTGAGACCTTTCTCATCACAGTGGCATAGGTTCCCTTAAAGGGCACAGCAATTTTCCATCAGGTAGTATTGGCACCTCACTACTTGTAGGGTTCAAGGATGTGATCAATCCTCTTTGATTTCTCCTAGGGTCTGTTCACAGCTGGGTGTCCTCTGAATTGTTCCAAGGGCATATAGGTTAGCTGGGCGCAAGTATTTGCATCTGTATAAGACACCAGGACATTTGTCAGCACATTATCTGAGCATTTTGTTGTGTACTCATAGGCAGATGGCGCATGTTTGCACTCTTTCTTATGTTAGCCTCAGTCTTGCAATAGCTGTGGTTTCTTCCTCTAGTTCTTACGTCAACTCTGTCATTGTTATGAACTGCTCCCCTTTCAATTTGTCCGGCAGAGATTATCTCAACATTCAGATGGTACTGATCCATAGGCAACAAAGCCCAGTAAGTATGAAATAAGTGTGAAATTAATCGTTCCACTCTCGCTTTCTTTGTTCTACTTTGGGCTGAGTATTCCCTGGAGCGAGTTCTCCCTGTGCTCTCCATTTTCATAGATTCCGAAGCCTGGCTTATGCAGTGGCGGGGAGTGTGGGGATTTGTATGAACTGAGGTCTGTAGGTATCGTCGGTGGCAACAATCTAAATAAATCTATGAATTTAACGCCTGAGACTGCCTTCTGTATTGCACAACCTCTCTGCCTTCAGTATTGCACATCTTCTCTACGTAGAGCTACCTGAGCACAGTTGATCAAGGGAATCCTTTGCACAACATTTAGCTCCTGGCTATCAGTCTTAACCAGTGACCAGGAGCTACTACCGAGGAACAAGGAGCTAGTACATAGCGGTCCGCAAATCTAACTTCCACAGAAGAGGCAAACATATAATTTTGTCTATTATTTCTGACCCCTTATACTTTAAATGTCTTACAAATGTGCCTTAAAGTTTATATATACATTGTGCCACACTGACAGAGTTAAATTCAAATAGGTATGTTTGTTCGACACGAGTCTCCTGGGGAGCCAAAAGTAGCTCCTTGATGTATCAAGCTAACCAGGCTCTTTTAGGCTACAAACAGGAGTTAAATAGCTCCCAGCTACCTTCAATTTCTATAATTAAAAAAAAAACTTTATTTAACTTGCTTGCATTGCGTTGTAGAGAGAACAACATTGCATAAACAATTACATAGCTTCTTTGTACAGCATAGACACATCGCTTCATTTTACAGGGGATTTACCACATTACTTGTTACGGTATCATGTCATGGCCCCAGTTCATTGTTATGGCTTATTCATGTATTCTCGGAACGGCCGTCATATGTCTTCGGGCCTACATGTTGGTGGCACTGTGCCCATATATCCCTCTTCCTTTTCATTTGCTAAGATCAGTTCCTTAAGCCATTCCTGTATCGTCGGTGCAGAATTAGATTCCATTGTAATAAAATACATTTCTTAGCAATTACACATCCCATGTTAAAGCGGCTGATTTTCACATTGGCCTTCCCGATGTCCCCCAGTAGGTACCTGAGGGGGAGCATTATGAGGGTGGTATTTCTGTTATTTCATGTAAATACATCAGCCACGTTTTGCCAAAATTCTGTAACTTTGGGGCAGCTCCAGAACATGTGTATGGGGTCTGCCATCCCACAGCCGCATGTCAAGCATTTATTTGTGGCGTTAGGGGATAATCGCGCTATTTTCATAGGTGTATAGTGTAATATATTCAATACTTTAAATGAATAGTGCCCTCAAAAATATTATTGTCCCGGGGGTTCGGGCATGTGTTTTTAAGCATACTTTGATAGATCGTACAAACATTTCCTATGCACCATACCATAGTTTTCCTCTTTTTTACACATGCGAAATCAGGCAGCAGTGCGCAGCCATCTTGTGATAATCTTATCCGTTGCCGCATCGCCCAAGGTGGATTGCCCTGGCGGCACTAAATCATATCCCCCGCCCCTGAGGCTGACATCACCAAACCAAGTGATATTCTCCACCTATCTCCATGACGTTACTGGGCAGCGTAGGCAAACGCACCCAGTCATCACCTACGTGTTAACGTTAGTTGACGCAGAACACGGAATATCAACACACATCATCTCCCAACACAGCGAGTCCCAATTTTGAATATAAAACTATACTTTTAAAGGAATTAGCAAAACTGTACAATTTGTAAAGTACTTTTATTTCACGATAAATGCTCCCGAGAACATCCAGCGATTGCCATATTCAAGCAAATGGGTCATTATTTTCTTTGTTCTCGATCCACAAATGTTTATCGTGAGTCATGCGGTGTTCCTTTTGGGTATAAGAAGCGCATTGGACGCACCGTGAATCGCAAGACTTGGGCATCAGCCTGGCGTTAGGCCACCGTAAACAATGTCAAGTTGTTCCTTATTGATGGTACCGCGTAAGGGCATATCGGCCTGTGGCGATCGTCCTAAAAAAGCGTCATTGTGATCCAGCCTTTCAAGTGTATCTTCAGCTGCCGGTTAAAAAACCTGTCAGTTGGTATCTGGAATCGATGACAATCGCAGAAAGGCCAGATGTAGCTTTTTAACATAACAGCAATGTGTCTCAGTAGCCGATCTTTAGTACAATTGATCATTTTACCCATTAATTCGGCCCCGTGTCATAACTAATGATGAACACAGTCGTGAAACAATGGGAACACAGAGAAAACAACGTGGAAAGTAGTGTACAATTTGCTTTAGAGGTTAGTGCTATGGAGTATGTTCAGCTCGAAATGATATCCGCAAGCTGACGCTACAATTTGAAGAACACATAGACGGCATTTTAATTAAAGGATAGTTCCGGGACTTTTTTTTATTGTCCCTACGGTTCGGCCATGTGTTTTCAAGCATAACTCGGTAGATCGTAGAAAACTTTCCTATGGACCTTACCCGACTTTTCGTCCATTAACGCACTCTAAATCAGCCGCCATTTTCTGATGATCCTATCATTTCCCCCCATCGCCCTGGCTCACCTGCTTTTGCGGCACTAAATCAAATCCCCCGCCCCTGAAACAGACTTTATCAAAACATTCATATTCCCCGCCTCTATCCGTGACGTGACTGAGCTGCGTAGGCAAACGCGCCCAGGCGTCTTCTACGCGACTCCACACAGAACCCGGAAATCAACACAGATGAGCTCACACAACACAGCGCGCCACAATTGGGAATATGAAACTGTACTTTTAAATTAAACCGCAAGATTGTAAATTTGGTAAAGTACATTTATTTGACATCAAATGTTTTGAGAATATTCAGCGATTTGCATTTTTATTTGCTCACGTTCCAAAAAGTTCGTTTTGAGGCACGCGATGTTCCTTTGCTGTACTCAGGGTCTTAGATCATCTCACAATGCAGCGCCACAATTCGGAATATGAAACTGTGGTTTGAAAGCAAACGGCAAGATTGTACATTTGGCAAAGTACATTTATTTGACATCAAATGTTTTGAGAATATTCAGCGATTTGCATTTTTATTTGCTCACGTTCCAAAAAGTTCGTTTTGAGGCACGCGATGTTCCTTTGCTGTACACAGGGTCTTAGATCATCTCACTATACAGCGCCACAATTCGGAATATGAAACTGTGGTTTAAAAGCAAACGGCAAGATTGTACATTTGGCAAAGTACATTTATTTGACATCAAATGTTTTGAGAATATTCAACGATTTGCATTTTTCTTTGCTCTCGATCCAAAATAGTTCGTCTTGAGGCACGCGATGTTCGTGTGCAGTATACAGGGTGTTGGTTTACGATAAAATAAGCTCTTCGGTCGCACTGATAATCGCATGGCTGTTCCAACAACGAGGCACTAGGCCACCACAACGGTCTGTATGTTGCATCTAGCCGTTAGTACCGCGTAAGGGCATACTTGTACTTGGCGATCGTCCCATAAAATGGTCAGGGTGGTAACGTTGTTCACGCGGAGAAGCAACTGGCGGTTGAAAAACCCATCCGCCGGTGTCTGGTACTCGTGACACATACAATAATGGATGATGTATCTGTTTGAAAAACATAAAAAATGAAATTAGTCTCACCATCAGATCTTTATTAAAATTATTCATTTTATATATTAGGTCGGGAAATTATTTCATAGCTAGGACAGTGCAACTGGGTATTATACGTCAAGGGGGGGCTTTAGGATACTGAGACAGTCCCCCAGTGCAGGGGTTGACAGGGAGGCAGTGCAGGTGGAGAGTGGAAGGGCCCAGGACCGAGGTCGCAGACAGTGGACCAGTTGTAGCAGGGGAGAGGGAGAGAGAAAGCAGAAGCAAAGAGGAAGGTTTTGAGGTGCTTCCGTAAAAGGAGATGGTTCTCCTCAAGATAGTGCGCGGTACAAAACAATATGCCACATAGAACGAACAAGTACAACTTAACCCGTCTTTAAAGCTACTGTATAGTAATTAAATTGCGGTATAAACTCATCTAAAGAGTTACTTACATTATATTTGCATTTTCCATTGTGTCTGTGCGTAGGGCAGCCCCGAAATACCACTCCTTCTATGCCGACGTTATTTCTTCTAATGAACGAACATTAAATGGCTTTCGTTTTTGAAATTATATTCATTATCGTTTACGTTATTGCACCACACCCCCAAAAAGAAGTCTTTCGGGATGGTCCCGGCCTGTCAAGGTCAAATAACAATAGAACCTTATACTGAGTCGTGGGCCATTCCGGCACCCGAGCAAAAAATCAAAGCAGCTGACCTTCACTTTGAACGAGCACACATTCCTAGTTAGCTACATTCAGTGTAAGGCCATCTCACAGGACTCGAAATTTACATTCCATCTTTGCATTTTGTGTGTGTGTATTTGCAGCCCCAGAGAACCATAAATACGGAGACATTCTATATATTTTGAAAAATGATTTATATTACTGTTTGGTTTAATTCAATGCGCAAATGAACAAGGTTGGAGAGACACATTGCATGTACACTGAGCAATCACTTTTATTTACACAATACATAGCTACACATATTCAATGGGCCTGCAACATGAGGAGACTCGAGAGAACAGACAATCAAATTACAATCATTTAAACCGTGATGTGTATTTCTCAATGAGCTCTTCTTTAGGTGGACATGGAACAGAGGCAATGTTGGGTGGCAATGCAGTTGTCCCCTGCACAGGTTTGTTCACAACTCCATGTATGTGCCTATCTAGGACATCAACAATAAGTCTCTCAATAAAGTCATATTGCATATCCTCAAACACTGGTTTGATAATCCATTGTTTACTTCTTTTAGTGAAGGCCTTATTGTAGCGAAGCGTCCCTAAAGTTCCGGTCGTCCTACTTTGTTGACGGCCAACATTATGGTTATGTGCCAAGACCGCTAGAAGAGTCCGATTTATCGTTTTGGCCTGTACTTTAGGCACATATTGTGGAACACCTCCAAATCTCCTGTGTGGCAGAATTCCGTGAGTCCCCTCAAATCTCTTGTTATAGTTTTATCAAATACAATCTTTTCAATGGCTTTGTGAGTGGGTGATGAAGGAATCAACCACTTCTTCTTCCGTGCCTCCTCTGTGGACAAATGGCCATGTTCACAATTGTGGAAATGTTGGTTTGTGTTCCAACGGTGAACGTTGGTACAGTGTAGCATTACTAACCGCCATTTTTCCAGTAGAATTTCCAACGACCCTCCACATGTTTTTGAGCTCCACCAAAGATGGTTGCTGATTGACTTGGACCACTGTGAAATACCTTGCATATCTTTTTTTTTACCTGCAGCCGACATTTTTTTATTGATTGTTTTTGCAAGATGCCAAACGTCAAATTGGTGATTTATATTTTTGTACTCTTCTCTCATTGTCTTGGCAATTGAAACTTGTCTGTCCGTGGCTATCAGGTCGATCACCATTCCCCGCGATTTTAGTTCTTGCAATGATGCTACAAAGCCAACTTTCTCCATGGCCACTGAGGATGTACTTTGTGACACCTGCACGACCACCGAACTCACAATTTTCTTACTTTCCATGTCCTGAAAGTGGTAGGTGCAGTACTTGGCTGAAAATCCTGGGCTGTCGCACTGTCCATCACCGGCTAGCCTGAACCGTTTGCCCGCGAATGTACTATCAATAGACATTTTTTCCATTCTCCAAGCTTCGCTAATGGCTGGAAATAGATAATCGGTTTGGTATTTGTAGAACTGAGTTTTCGCAATGAAATGGATTCCCACAAACTGAAAGAAAGACTCTAACTTTTTAAAACTTGAACCACTAAAAAGTGCAGCCGCTGCACAAAGTAGATTGCCTGCTGGCAGTTGCCCCAGCATGGGTTGTGCAGACCATGAGAAAGGATGATATTTTGTACAGGTGGCATGTATTTTAAGGTTAGTGCCTCGAATTGCACGAGTCACATTAATCAATGGCTCCCCACATACTTCCCCACCAACCGAATGCCCACATTTCATCCGAATAATAATATCAATCAAACAACTATCGAATACAATGAATTTGGCCTCTTTCCTTAAACTGTCACTCTGCATCCCTGCTTGTTTGGCCTGTAACGTTGCGGACATGTCACTCACATGAAAGGTAGAATCTCTGATATCGTCTTCCGCTATGTTCAGTGATATTGATGGTGTTTCATTGTCGTCCACTTCATTCTCTTCCATTGCAACATCTGTTCCTTCTCCGGCGATGGGTGAATAAAACAATTTCTTCAACTTTCTCGCGGTCTTAGTTTTTGCGGGTGTGGATTCTGTGAATTGATCTCCGACTGCATCTGAACTACCAGGAGGACATTCACTATCAATGGCTGGTGGTGGTATAGCTCCGTTGTCAATCACTTCATATTCTTCCCATTGGCACGATGCATCTCCAGTCTCAAGTCCCTGCCAAAAGGTTTGACAAGCAACATCTCTCGTTCGCTTCACTGTCTGTGTAGATCTAGTTCGTACACCCACTCGCAACTAGAGGACAGATTGGAAAAGGGATGTTCAGTTTAAACACAACTTACAGTATTGAACTATTAACAGTGAAAAACAACATAATATAGTGACCAGGACACTAACCTTATTTTGCTTTATTTTATTTGAAACTTTCTTGCCTCGAACTTCAACATCAGGACGCTGTTGCTCCGACTCGTGTGTGCATGTCTCTACTTCCTCTTGCGCTGCAACGACTATATTTTCATGATAAGCACATCCATCACGCACTGACGCTCCATCGACTCCCTGAAACATAGAACTTTCATTAGTATGTATAATAATATCGAAAACACAAAATGTACTTGGGGACCAATACACACGTACATCTCAATAGCAAAACACGAATGAACGCTTTGTGTAGAACATTCAAACGACAATTATTCACACATTGTTGATCTAGTTAGATGGAACTGTCAAGATCCATACCTCGGGCTCCACATAGATTTCCATTGATATTATTGAAGATGATGCTTCAGTAACTCCCTGAAACACAGTAATTGCATTAGTATGGTTTTCTATTTTGTTAAAAAGAACATAAACTTTGTGCAGGCGTCAACGGCTCATCTAAATAGACCTGCACAAATGATCAGTTGTCTAAAATAAATAATGGATATGTAAATATGATTCGATTTGCTCGATCGTTGGAAGTGTCACCACCCAGAGATCTGCATCAACTACTAGGGGTGATGTTCTTGTAGAAGAAGCTCCGTCATCTCCCTGAAACATAGTACTTGCGTTAATAAAGAAGGAAGTAATCACGTCATATGATTTCGCTTGATCGAACTGTCAGTATCCATACCTCGAAATGCATAAGAACATCAAGGGACGATGTAACTGCGGTGCACACTTCTGCAAGCTGTTGCGCCGACCCGTAACTGCATGCTCCCCCTTCTTCTTGGACTAATGCTCCATCGACTCCCTGAAACATAGGACTTCATTAGTAATGAACACAATATTGAAAAAAGAAGACACATAGGAGGGTGACGACAGAAGGACATATCAATGGCTAAAAACGAAAGAAACATTGTGTGTAACAATCATGCTACAAGAATGCAAGATCTGATGATCTCCATCGATGGAACTGTCCGGAAACGTACCTCGAGCATCTGAGTGACATCAACGGTAGTCGTCAATACGTTGGACTCCTCAGCATCTCCCTGAAAGACAGTACTTGCATTATTTTGGATAACAATAATTATAACTGAAAACAAAGACTAGAGGACGAGTACAAGGGTGTACCATTAGGTAAAATAATTACACGATAAATTAAAACTATTGATTTACATGCCTAAAACAAGTCAGTGGCAGAATAGCCAAGTAAGATTACCCGATAGGCGCTTGAAGTGGCTGATGACTGCAATAACGACACGGATGGAGAATCTTCCGCCTTCATATTGAGTGGATACATAAATGGGGAAATTATTGTTAGCTAATGCTACACACTACCGCAAGGCCGAGAGATAAATACGTAAACTTGACTCACCAGTGGAGGGATGTGGACGAATAGAGTGGGAATAGCGGTTGAGAGCAATTTTCGCCTCGCTCGCGGTGTGTTCTTCTTTATTAGCAATGATGTGGAGTACATGTCAGAGGTAAAGTGCCTGCTGCAGATGCGGTATCGATCACCCCTCTTGTCCCCAAAGACTTCTAGGACTCTACTTTCAAGCTCAGACGGTGGATATCCGCAATATCGGACCCATTCTCTTATCTGATCTATTGTCTTAGGGAAAACATGCATTATAGTACCTTCAGATTTATTATGGGTCTTCGAAGGGCAACCGCCAATGGAACAGGCAGGCATTGTGGAAAGTTCTGAAAAGTAAAGATCAACAATTCTCTATGAATACCAATGTAAACTCAGAACATGTGACTAGTTCCTTGCATGTACTGTCTTGAACGAAAAGAAATTGGACGCAAAATGATTACGGTACATTGCCTTACATTGCCTTACCTTGACGAACAAACAGATGCAGGGATCAGAGTAGTTTCTTGTCGTAGAACAGGGAGCAGTTCACAGGTTGCAAACTGCCGAGTTTCCTCGAAGTGGTCACGGAAGTTCAGAGACGAAGAGCAGATAACCAGCACCTTCACGGGTTGACTAGCAAAGCGCAAAGAAGTTCTCATTAGAAATATGAAGTGGGTTATAAAGAATTCGAAACAGGGGTGTGTTTGTGAATGAATGACGTGTTTATGTCGTGGCATTATGCGGTTTGCAGGGGGCCGTCCAGCGTGAAGGGGGATGCTTGGCAGGAGACACGGGGTCTGGAGGTAGACATGGGAACAACAACCCATGCTCTATAGACCACTTTGAAGTGTACATGGTCTTTGGCACCTCTTGGCCTTTATCGCTCCCTGACAGCTCCACTTGGCAGCACAAGTACCCCGGTGCGAACTGCCTTTGATAGGGCGGGGGGGGGTGGATTGGGGCGGTGGTCGTGCAGACAAGACACAGGAAGACTCGTGAATGGAGACACACTTATGTGGATTGCAGGGGGCCGTCCAGCGTGAGGGGGGATGCTTGGCAGGAGACACGGGGTCTGGAGGTAGACATGGGAACAACAACCCATGCTCTATAGACCACTTTGAAGTGTACATGGTCTTTGGCACCTCTTGGCCTTTATCGCTCCCTGACAGCTCCACTTGGCAGCAAAAGTACCCCGGTGCGAACTGCCTTTGATAGGGCGGGGGGGGGTGTGGATTAGGGCGATGGTCGTGCAGACAAGACTCGTTTGCCGCAGGGCCTCACCATCACTCACGAGAGGCCATCTAACTGCATGTAAGAGGCAGGCTGCAGGATCTAGTACATGGAAGGCAGGGGGGTGAGTTTATAAATACCTCACCCTCCCAGGAGAATATATGGGTGCAGTTCACCCTGGAGACCCTGGATGCCTAGGCAGTTAGTCAGCAGCAGGCTGGCCTGTGGTGGCAAGGCGGCACGGGCCAGAGGGGGTCATCTCTGTACCCGGTGCCCAAAAGGATGATTTATTATGATCAACCATATTGATTATTTACCTATAACCATGTTTTGTATCAATAAAATCCAACGGCCTTCCTTTTATTGCCAACGCTTGAACAAAGTGGTGTGGTAAGTATTTTTGGGGGAGGAGGCAAGGCCGGGAGGCTTGATGCCAACCCGCAAAATAACATATGTATGTCTGCTGCATATGGGTTCAACGGTTATGAGGATTGAAGGTGGGCGGCCAGCGTGAGGGAGGATGCTGGCCGGAGACATGTGGTGTGACAAGACAAGGCACAGGAAGACTATTCAATGGAGACACACTAGATTCATTTAAAAAATCAAAACAACCATTGTTAAAATATATGTTGGGTTTTATTTTAGATCTTAATTTGAATTGAACATAAATAATAAACATTACACATTGTAAAGTTCCGGTTGCAGCACATCCAGGGAAAATCTGCGGTATCGTCCACTGTCGCTGGGGAAATGTTGTCTAATGGCAAGTACCGCACAGGCAGGTATTACTCTCCGAACGCGGTGTCCGAGCCTCCCGTGAAGCCACCAAGTGAAGCAGCGATGGGCCACCAGCCTGTACCACCTGTGAAAACGAAAGATGCAAACTGTATTAAAATGACAACTTTCTTATCACTGTCGATTCAGGTAAAAAATGTCATTCTGCTTTGAAAAAAATTCTATCTAGAAAATGCACACTATGGAACCAATTTACATGCATTCGAATGATATGTAGATGTCATTTTATATGTGGGAGACGACCATGACATAGTAGTGGCATCACTGACATCAAAACCAGAGTATACTTACTCGTTACTCGGATTACGCGGACGAACAGTGCTGCGAAGTTCGTGCATAAGCACCATCATCATCCTCAACACGGTCCGTGAGAGGCAGGCTTCCCTGAACTCTGGCAGCTCGGTGATGCATTGCGGACTTGGCTCGCCTTCCGAAATGTAGGCCAAGCACCCGGAATTTTCACGGCAGCAGCAGTTCTCCTCAGTTGGCATTAGCTCGCACCGATTGCACGTGCACCAAGTGGAGACGCCGTCCATGCGACATTGGTCCAGGCTCTTCATCCGTTGACTGGTCCTCCCAACTGCCGTCCGAATCCCCATCGTTTTCGCGTTCTTGCCTTTCCAGTAGTTCCTCCTCGGTGTACTCGGGCTCGTACATATACGGCATTATTGTAGCCATTGTGTGGTAAAGAAAGTAAAATAATTTACAGAGATGGTACAGGTGTTCACAAGGCCTAGAAGCGGCGAAGGTAGCTGACCAGAGCACAGAAACGAGTCACAGAATACTCAAAGTAACACAGACAGAGGAATGGAATGGAAAATCTGCTGCTGTGTGTTGTGAAACGGTCTGTTTATACTTATTGAGGAAAGAGGCGTCCTGCCATTTCCATGGCGACACTTCATTAGCTGAGGCGCAGCGATTGTTGACACGAAACGTGCTTTGGCGTTGGGAAATGGGCGGTACGCGTCTGCTGATGTCAGGCTCAGGGGCGGGGGATTTGATTTAGTGCCGCAACAGCAGGTGAGCCAAGGCGATGGGGGGAAATGATAGGATTATCAGAAAATGGCGGCTGATTTCGAGTGCGTTAATGGACGAAAAGTCGGGTAAGGTCCATAGGAAAGTTTTCTACGATCTACCGAGTTATGCTTAAAAACACATGGCCGAACCGTAGGCCATGTGTTTTTAAAAAGTCCCGGAACTATCCTTTAAATATTAGCGTTGAATTAGGCGTTTGTGGAACCTGGGGAAACCGAGTGGTGGACTACATGCATCTCGATGCTGGACTGCCCATGTGCCCGGGACAAAGACGAGTACACATACAGGTTGTATTTGCGTGTTGTTGCAATATGCCACAAAGAACAACCCAGTACAATGTAAGCCAGCAATAATAGTCAGCTAATGATAAGTTGACTTGTTGGTCTGTAAAAGTAAAATGTACATAATATTCTGTATTTACATTCTCTCGGCGTAACGCACAGCCTCCGTTCAGATCACAAATTTTCATAAAATGAAATGACATGTTCCTTTTGTCCAGTTTTGGAATGGTGAACCTTATCATATTTGACGGTATTCCACCCCTCCGTTCATTCACTCCTTTTGGAATCCTCCCTTTCTTTCAAGGTCGAAAAACAATTGAACCTTATACCGTGTATGATGCGTGGGTTTGCTCAGCTCGCAAGCAAAAATTCGAAAACCGCTGACCTTCACTCAGAATAGGAGCCAATAGCCCTTCAGACCATAGTGGCATTAGAAATATTTTTGAAAAACATATGAATTGTTTGCTTCCATCCACCAATGGCGCGCAGAATTTCTAGTGTTGTGATGGTTCCTCTGTAGAACTTCACACTCTCCCAGCGACTCCCACAGACAGCCCACACCACCGGTCTGCTCAGCCCGTCTCCTGTTCATACGGAAAATCACATAAACATTTTTAGCAAGGAGCAAGTCTCGAGCCCTGGCAAAATGTGCTTGTACGAGAATGTCCGAGCAAGCCCTGCTGCAACCCCATCCTGCCAGGCCGTGGTCTCTAGAACCCATGACCACAGTTATATATTAGAGGCCTATAAATTGCAAACGTGTGTTTGTACTATCCCGTTTTGGGTAACTAGCGAGTTGAAGGGTGTGGGGTTCTTGCCCCTGAGGCAACCAGCAGGGGTCGGGATTGATAGCTCACAGGTTTGGCACATCAGAGCTAGAAAGGGGGTGGAGGGACACATGTTAGTTTAGGACAGAATATACTGTGACTGGGCTCTTGTTTTATTGGGAGGCACTCTGGCATGGTCAGCAAGGAAGGGGCACACTTCTGGTACATGAAAAAATAGCTTTGGAAGAGCACAAGGTTGAACAAGCAGTAATTTTCCAGCAGCGGGGTAGAGGTGCAGGAGAACATTTGTTGAGATGGATGAAGAACTACAAGTCATGGTTTGACCCTGACACACACAGGACAGTGATCTCAGAGGAAGATTTAAATTAATACATTCTTAGTTTGCAACATCTTGTCTCGGCGCATCCATGAGAAAGGGACTTGTGAGGCACAGGAGGAAAAAGGGGGGGGGTCTGTCGGTGCCCGCTGTTCGCAGTGCTGCTGAGGGGGTGGGGAAACTTCACAATGACAGAATGCGGCCTATTCCAAAGTTGGAGTCGAGGGTACACAAAATGGAGTCCAAGTTTGTCTAGCAATAGCCCCACCTCTGCTTATGTCATGGCTGCTGAATGGCAAAGGAGGCGCCCCCCCATGAGTGCAAGAGCAGGGTGTCTCTTTCGCATATAATGTATGGGGGCCAGCGGCTCAACCGACCCACTCCTTCCCTACATTAGCAACGACCCCCAACACATGCCCCCATGAGTATATTGGTCAGAGTGCAGCTATTTCTCACCAACCGGTGTCGATTGTGTCAAGTGGTCTGTGACTAATTCAAAAGCACCTTCATTACATTCAGTTTCATCTTCATCTGGTGGAGCTCTCGCATTGTAGCAATGGTCCAACAACACTTTGCTGGCTTCACTGGTCACATTCAATTCATTTTCTGGCCATTGGGCAAAAGCATCTCGAATCTGCTAATTGAATTGAACACGCTGCGCCTCAAATAATAGTTGGAAACCAGTTTGGCAAGCAGCATCTCTGATTTCTGTAGCTGTCTGTGTCTGCATAGTTCGTACACCATCGGGCATCTCGAAGACGGGTTGGAAAAACATGTTCAATGTAAATTCAACATACAGTATATGGCACTTTAGATTTTTTTAAAAGCATGTTATGCAGGTAACAGCACAAAATACTGTTTGGAAATCAAATTTTGTTAGTTACCTTTGCTTTCTTGGTTTTCTGTGAAACCTTCTTTTTCTTCACTGTAACGACTGCACCAGCAAGCTGGCCCACCAACTCGGATCCACGTGCCTTCTCTTCTATGTCCCAATCTTGTATACATCCCTATAAAAGAGTATTCATTAAAAATAAGTCATTCATATTTGAAATCAAATTATTCCATCACATACATGGCTTACACAGCTACCCTCGTACACCGTGTACGTCACTTAGTCAAAATATACATTTCGAATTTCACCTGATTGATGGCTTCAAAGATCACTGTGCGCAACCCACTGATTGACATGTTGCTCTGGAGCAATTTGCAAAAGATGCTGGTTTATAATAATGTCACTGTCTAATGGTATCAGATCTAGGACCTACTTTTTTTCATCTCCGAAGGATGATGTAATTAGTCGAAGTACCAGCACCACCTTGTAACACAGTACTTGTTTTACTATGGATGAAACAAGTGAAATTGAAAACACACATTGTGATGCAGACAATAGTACAAATCAATAAAAACCCATAAATGAAACATTATGTAAAAAAACGACAGGATACGAAAATTTGATCATGTTATCTCAAATTCCATGCATAAAACAGTTCTGGAACTGAATAGCTAAATAAAACTACCTGATTCACGCTCAAAGTTGTTGATTCCAAGGAAGACATGGATGCAGATTCTTGCTCCTTCACATTCAGTGCATTGTCATGGAGTTGAAGGTAAAAGCGACCGATTACGAAAAGATTATGCTTATTTCCAAGAGCACTATAGCAGAGTTATCTGTGTCCATAAATCGTTTTCTATGATGCTCCTAAAACCAAGGACAGATGCAATCTCATAAATTTGAAAAGTATTATAAGGGACATTTACACCTAAAACACCAATTGGTCCATATAGTTACCTGTTCAGTACCCCAAGGCCTACAGCTAAATAAGGAACCGTGACTCACCTGAGGCAGCGTGTGCATGAATAGTCGGAATTGAATTTGGAAGCAATTTACGAGACGTTCTGAGTCGATGCTTCTTTGTGTACTGCGATTGGTCGTACATATTTGTGGCAAAGTGCAGGCTGCAGATGCAGAATCGATCACCCCTCGAGTACCCCAAGACTTCATGGGCTCTACTTTCAAGCTCTTCCGGCGCAAATCTGCAACATCTGACCCATTCTCTTATTAGATCTATATTCCTCAGGAATACATGCATTGCAGTGCCTTTAGGTTTGTTATGGGTCTTAGAGCGCCAACCAGAAACCGTACATGCAGGCATTGTTGCAAATTATGTAAAAAAAAAAAAAAAAAAGTCAACATTATTAGAAAATGACTTTGCATAAAAGCATGAGAAAAATAGAATTATATCATACATTTTTTCTATGCAATCTATGTTTTGGTCACCGAAGCAAAACCTGTGTAGCGTAGCCGGCTGTATTATAGGATAACTTTCATACACAAATCATTGATGTGACACAAATCGTAACATGTCACTCGTCCCTTGAATTTATTATCGTGCATCAAAAGGAAACATGCTTATAGACACGGTCCGCGAAGGATGCAATTCTATCCCAATTGACACTGATGGCAATTGCTATATATCGATAACATAACAAATTAAAATCAAGTCAATGGCAATGAGATGAATGAACATTGCACTACTGGGTACGTTAGTTCGAAATAGATGGAAATTTAAAGATCAGGGAGATATGATTAGGTGACCTGTCCTTACCTTGACCAACAAACAGATTCAGCAAGCAGGGTGTTTAGTAGCAGGAGAACAGGGAGATTCTCAGGTAGCACCTTCACAAGTTGACTTGCAGTGCTCAAAGTGGGTGTGTATGTGAATGAATGACGTGTATATGGTGTGATCTTATGTGAATAGCATGGGTGCGGCCTGCTTCAGGGTAGCCTGGCTGGAGACGCAGGGTCTGAGGAGGGCATGTGAACAATGACCCATGCGCGTAAAATACTTATGAAGTGTACATGGTGTTTAAATGGTAGTGGCTTAAGTGACATCACAACTAGGGTACACTTACTTGTTACTTGGATTGCGAGGGAGAACTGTTGCTACAAGTTTGTGCAAAAGCACCATCGTAATCCTCAACACAGAGGCAGGCTGCCCTGAAGTCTGGCAGCTTGGTAATGCATTGTGTCCGTGTCTCGCCTTACGATATGTAGGACAAGCATCCAGAGTTTTCTCTGCCGCAGCAGTTCTCCTCCTCAGTTGGCATTGGTGCGCACCGATTGCAGGTACACCAGGTGGAAACACCGTCCATGCGACTAGGCTCAGGCTCTTGATCTGTTGAATCGTCCTCCCAACTGTCGCCCGAAGCCCCATCGTTTCTGCATCTTTCTCTTTCGAGAAATTCCGCCTCGGAATACTACGGCTCGTATGGTAGGGCTGTATTGTTGCCATTATGGGGCAAAATAAAAATGGATAGTAATGTTACTAGTATCTGTTCGCACGGGCTACGAGCAACAAAGGTAGCTGACCAAAGCACAGAAACGAGGCACAGAATACTCAAGAAAAAACTGTGAAACAATTGGAAAAGCAAATCTAATGTCTGATGAGAAGCAGTCTGTTTATACTTATTGAGGAAAGAGGCATCCTGTCATTTCCATGGAGACACATCATTAGCTGAAGCGCAGAGAATGTTGATACGTGAAATGAGCGGTACGTGTTAGGGAGAATTCTCTTCTAAGGCTAATTTCCCTTACCTATAGAGTCCCCCAGCAGCTTTGCTGGATTTGAAGGGTTTATTTTTTTCTCCTTCTAAGAGTGAGACCCTTTTTTCCCACTCTTAGACAGATTGCTAGTGTATGTTTTAGGCTATCTTGTGTGCTTATGGTCTATGGGGTTTGTCTAACCCTCATAGGAATCAACTGTTTAACGTGTGTTACACAGCACCCTCAGTGCAGTAACACGAGGGTGTCATAGTGACCCCCAAACATAGACTCCATAACCTGAGACTGACTACTATCTCCCAGGACATGTAAAGTTACCATTGACTTTACTAGTCAATAGATATGAACAGAAACAGTACAACCCATCTTACTATGGAAGTACTGGGAAGGTTTAATAGTTTTTCCCTGGTGTTCATTTTCGAGGGGGTACCGTACAGTCCCTCTCTCCAAAGTTTCTGGCTGGTGGCAGTGGTTACTACCGTAAATAATCGATCGCAAATATTTCCCTATGGGATTTTCTCGTTGTTCGAGGCTACCACTTTTGCTGACAGCCTCTAACATACCGCCGGTTTATTTTAATATTAAGTTTACTCCGGTAGGTTTTTATTGCCAGAACTTTAACAATATTTCTTTCTCGTGTCTTTCTCTGAAATCCTAACCCAGGTCGGGGATCCTTTGTTTGTCCTTTTGGCGGGCTTCTGCACAGAAGGGAAGAGCCTGGGATATATGTTACACTGGGAAGATGGCCTCTTCCATAGTGAACCGACTGTGTCAATCCCTGGATACTAAAAAAGACTTGAAGTGCCGCAAGAGAACAGATTCCAATTCTTGTAACTGGCCCAGGAGATACCGTTGGCTGGTCACTTGAGTTTCAAGAAGACCAAGGAAAGGCTTTCTCTCTACTTTTATTCGCCTAAAATAGGGGCAGAGGTAGATAAGTACTGCAAAAGTTGCCACACCTGTCACACTTCTGGTAAGAGTGGATCCAAGTAGGTGGCACCTTTAGTGCCTCTCCCTGTGGTGGGAGTACCATTTGAGAGGGTGGGAATTGACATTGTCAGTCCTCTTAACCCTCCAACCTCTTCAGGTAACAGGTTTATCCTTGTTGTAGTAGACCATGCTACTAGGTACCCTGAAGCAATTCCTATGAGGACTGTTACAGCTCTGGCTGTGGCTAAGGCCCTCCTTGGTATTTTTACCAGGGTTGGGTTTCCTAAGGAGGTAATAACCGACAGGAGGGTCACATTTTATGTCCCACTACATTAAGGCCATGTGGAAAAACTGTGGAGTTACCCTCAAGTTCTCAACAGCATACCACCCTCAGACTAATGGGTTGGTCGAAAGGTTCAACAGAACCATGAAGAGCATGATAGGAGCTTTATAAGACCCCCTTAAGATAAAGTGGGATCTTCTACTGCCATACTTTCTCTTTGCATATAGAGAAGTCCCTCAGGAGGGAGTGGGTTACAGTCCCTTTGAACTTATCTATGGCCATCTGGTCAGAGGTCCATTGGCCCTGATCAAGGAGGGGTTGGAGAGTGCTCCTTCCCCCAAGCCAGTCAGACTGACTGACTATGTGAGTGATAGCTAGGCTGTATGAATGGGGGTCTTGCTGCATAAAAGCAGGGTCCTGAGGACTGGAGGACAAGACGTCGCCACTGGAACTAAGAAACCAAAGAGCAGAGAAGCCAAAGACACCTGCAATGACTGAACCACCGTTGAAGCCCTGCTGTAGATCCTCACCACTTTTCTCCAATGACTCGAAGATCTTCACCTGCAAGAGTCTTCTTCCCTTGAGCTGGTAGGGTCAACCAGTTCGCCATTCGCCTTCCAGGACCTGCCTTGGTCAAATCGCCAGTGCCAAGAACTCGGAGACCGGATAGCCAGGCACTGTTCCACCACAACCGCGATTTAAAGGAGCGTACCTTTTATTCCGTTTTGGCAGCACCGCGGCAGGTTTCATCCCTGGGCAGTGCAGTAACATGAACCTTCCTCCACGACGAGAGCCTCTCTTCCTCTGCTAGATCTCCCGAACTGCAGGAACTGCCAGGAACTAACTACACCGCAGGAGCCTCTTCCACTTTCAAGGTACATTGTTTCTCCAGGCCTCCTGTTTCGTTGGATATTGCTAAAGGTGCTTTAAATCCTTTACTTACATCTTGGCTGGCCGCCTTTTCGTCTAACATTATCTTTCTACGTCCTACAACCGCCTTTTCATTTGTTTAACAAAGACTTGAATGTAGCTACTAGAACATTTTGATCCTAGGCACTTTGCCTTGTACCACTGACTCTGGCACAAGCCTCTTGACTCTGGCTAAATCTGTTACGCTTCCCTTCTCTAGATTGTTTCTCATCAAGAAATGTGTTGGTGCACCTCAAACTCTTATGACCATCTTTCCTTCCCCTTTATATATTGCTGAAGTGCCATTTTGCTTGGTTTTCACCCAAGTACTGTCGATGCTAAAGTGCTGCCTTGCTTAACTTGTTCACAATCTAATTCGGAAGTGTTGCTGGTGTGTTTAGTAGTCTAAACCTATATAACTTGTTCTTTAACTCCCTCTGAAGAAATTGTTGGAGTGCCATTTCGGCTTAGTTTACACTGTGCCGTTTTGCTCAGTTTTCACTCTTGCTCAAAATTGTCTACAATTTAAATAGGGAGTTGTGTATACTTTTCCTGACTCTTTTAACTTACTTTAAGAATAGTGATTTGTGTGTGAACATCAGAGTGTGTAAAATAAATATATATATTCTTTTTGATACAAAGCTTTGGTCAGTGTTTCCTTGTTCCATAGTATTGTAGTCTTATTGTGTAAACCCTGAATACTGCTCATCTCCCTCTTGAGATAAGTCTGACTGCTTAGCCACAGCTACCAACTAAATCTTTGTGGTGCAGACTGATACCAAAGGAGATTTATTGCATATACCTGTAGTCTTAATCTTCTGTAGTGCTCCCTAACGGAACTGCACAGGATTCTGCCTAACAGTACGCGTCTAGTGATGTCAGCCTCAGGGGCGGGGGAAATTATTTAGTGCCGCCAGGGCAGTCCAACTTGGGCGATCCGGCAACGGTGATTATCACAAGATGACCGCACCCTGCTGCCTGATTTCGCATGTGTAAAAAAGAGGAAAACTACGGTAAGGTGCATAAGAAATGTTTGTACGATCTATCAACGTATGCTTAAAAACACATGCCCGAACCCTCGGGACAATAATATTTTTGAGAGTTGTATTCCTTTAAGTCGTATAAGTTGAAGTCGCACATTCAACAAGACGTCTTTTGTAAGAATTAGTAGATGTATACAATCACACTGCGTCAATCACTGTGAGGTTTCATTCATAAATGTATATTTATTTATTCCAAAATCAGCCAGACACGTGTTTCGAACCTGAGCTCTTCTTCTGAGGCTTAAAGTGTTTTTATTGTTGACATAGTCATCAGTGAGCTTGGTAGCTAGAATGCATTAAACAGTTCCGAATTCCTGTATATTACACGTTGTCTTGTGTGCCACTGTTTTTTCCCCTTCTTTTGTAAGGAGGCAATATTTCTGCCGTTTTTGCGTTCCTCAAATATGGTCTCAGTGTCTCTTTCCCATTTCGCTCTGATTGTGTTGTTCTCTTATGGTTTGCACCTTTTGGTATATTCTAGATCTAGGTCCCTTCCGATTATCCCCCTGCGCCGCCATCTTTATACATTCACATGGTGTCGGTTCTTGCGGGAATGATGGCCACTTTTTCTTAGCTGCTGCATGCATACGGTAGTATTGTAACACCCACACTGGGTTGTCGCCTAGTTTCGTTTCAAATTCTTCTATGGGGACAAATCTACCCTCTGGATAATGGTTGCCCATCCTCATTTCTTTACCCGGGTACCATGATGTCTAGATATCAATGTCAAATGAAGGTCAGGGCAGTTCCATAACAGGATACTGCTACAGTATGGGTTGATCATCTCAGTTCTTTTATTTATTCAGGCCCATGCGTTCACGCTAGTGGGCACTGGGTCGAACGTGCACAGTCCACATAATGGTCGCTAAGTAAAACCGATTTGATTTCAGCTGGGGATGCTCCATAGCATGCATTTCAGTTTCTTGTGCAGCGTTCCGGTATCTGGTCCATACCAATAACCGGCGTAGTGTATTTGCATTGCCAAATAATATAATTCAAAGTCCGGGGCTGCTAAGCCTCCCCTATCATAGGGTTCGGTCAGAGATTCCCATTTCATTTGGGCGGTTCCACCCCCCCATATAAATATATAATTGCACAGCCAATGTTCGAACCCTGGTGAAGAACTTGCGTCCTGGCCATATTGGGATTGTATTACAGAAATAGAGTAATGTGGGCACTACCACCATTTTCAACCATGCAATTCTGCCATATAGTTAAATCGGATATTTGGCCCACAGGTTTAGTTTAATGTCTAGGGTATGTAATTATTCTTTGCGGTTCTTTACAAATAGCAGTTTGTGTCCGGGACACCATAACCCAGAGATATTTAACAGTGGTCTGAGCTCAACGCAGCCCATTAAGATTCTTTGGTTCCGTAGTATTCTCAGTTAATGGAAATAGCTCGGATTTAGTAGTATTGATTCTTTACCCAGAGTAGTTTGTAAATTTACCAACCTCCTCCATCACCGGTTTAATGTTTGATCTTGGATTAGGAGGATACAGGAGGGTGTCATTTGCATACAGTGAGATCAATTGTGGGGGACCTGATATGTATCCTTCTAAGGCCGTGGAGGTCCCTAATCCTGTATACAAGTGGTTCTTTTCTGAGAGCAAATAGGAAGGGGGAAAAATGGGCATCCCTGTCGTGTACCTCAAGCTAACGTAAATGGGGTGGAATAATTTTGGTTGGTGTGTACCATGGCTGTCGGGCTAGTGTACAATAGTTTCACATAACCAATAAACCTATCCCCCAGACCAAAATGCCTCAGTACCCCAAACAAAAACTTCCATGAGACCGAGTCGAATGCCTTTTCAGCATCTAACATGACATCCGCCACAGAGGCTTCTGGGTCTATCTGGGACATTATCCCGAATAGCCGTTGTAAATTAGGGTCAGTCAATCTGCCCGGTATGAAGCCTGACTGGTTAGGATGTACTAGGGTCGCCATGTGTGGGAGCAATCTATTTGCTAGGATTTTCGCAAATACCTTTGTGTCTGCATTTATTAGTGACAGTGGGCGATACGAGGACATCTCTGAGGGGGGGTCTGCCTGGTTTCAGAAGGACTGTAATCACAGCTTCATATAAGTAAGGTGGGAGAAGGTCGTTGGTGCTTGATTCCTCCCATACCTTCAGTAGGCGGAGGGCAAGAATGTCTTTAAATGTCTTATATAGTTCTATCCCCAAACCGTCTGGGCCTGGAGCTTTTCTTGAGGTGAGTGAAGAGATGGCTTCAGTGACCTCCTGAAGTGTAACTGGGCTGCTTAGTTTCTCCCTGGTTTCATAGTCTAGGCAGGGTAGATTGGTCTCTTTCAGGTATTTACCTATACCTTCCTTAGTGCTGGTATCAGAGTTTGCATGAAGAGTTTGATAATAGTTCAAAAACGTTTTATTTATCTCTTCTTTCTCGGGAGGATAGTGGCTTTCTCAGTAGGATAACTCAGGGGCAACGTGCTCGCCTTGGAAGCAAGACGACACGGAGCACCACAGGTTCAATTCCCTGTGGCCGCGCTTAGAAACCTCTGGGTATTAAATGTGTTATAAATAACCTATCATATCATGCTTTAGTTGTATAGTGTCTATCTGGGCCTGTGATGCCCGTTATGTATTGCATCTCCATTTCTCCTCTTACTAATCCCGCAAGGAGGCGACCAGGTTTTTCCCCCTCGCCGTATCTGCTGGCCTGGGTTAGTTTAGCCGTGAAGTGGACCTCTTAATGACTCCCAAGAGTGCTCTATCACCAGTGTCTCCGTACTCCTTTTCAAGTCTCTTTAGAGAGTGTTCCAATTGCCCGAGCAACTTTCTAGTGTTTTTAAGTATGCCAGTTTTGGAGGCTATCATAGTGCCACAGAACCATGCTTTAAATGTTTCCCATATAATGACTGATTCAACAGGGTGTGTGGCAAGATCGTGCATTCACATAGACTGTCCGACCATGTCACTGATATCAACCAAAAGCCATTTCGGGGCAGCGCGCCATGCACCGTAGAGTAGTACGTGAATTCAGCAGTGTTTGGATGTTCTACTCTCCGTGCATCGATAAGTGTGTGCTGGGTCATGATTTGGTCTATCGTTTGGGCTGCCTTTGTGTTACCCCTGTTCCTGGTATTATACCTATCTTTTGATATATCCAGCATAGTATTAAAATCACCCCCTGGCCCCATATAACAGGGTCCGTCAGGTGTTTTCTCCAGCGGAGTGGACACGTGGGCATAGAAGGCAGGGCCATCAATGTTCGGGCCATTTGTATTTGCTAATGTAATAGCTTCATCATGTATTGTTCCTGTGACAATCATGGATCTCCCATCGGGGTCGATATGAATAACTTCAGCGCTAAATGTTATGTATTTGTGTTTCAGGATGATCCCCCTTCTTGCTTGTGAGGAGTATGAAGTGTAATATCTGTGTTTTCCCCCGCTTTGGTGCAATTTTGCTGTGCATCACTTCTAGTGTGTGAGGTTCCTGTAGCATCACTATAACAGGTGAATGTCTCCAAATTAGCCCATACCTTCTTAGCTTTTATTGGATTGGTAAGCCCGTGCACATTCCACGATATCAATTTCAGCATATCAGCCATTTACATCCAGCATAGACATATAGTTTTGCTGTATCAAAGTACCCAGTATTATTGTCTAATTGTTGTGTCTTCCCATTCGCGCAACTGCCAGGTTTATTTAATTTTCCTACTTTTAGAGGGTATGTCCCAGTTCGGTCTCTGGACTCCCTGCACCACCGCCTTTCATTAACTTTGGAGTAAAGGGCTATCTAAGAATAATAAATACAAATACAAATACAAACTTGCTTAACCCCCTCCTACATCCCACCACCCTCACCATCCACCCCAACTTGATGTTTTCTCCTAATAACTTTGGAAACTCCCAGAGGTGCTTCATTGGCTGCCACGTCCTCCTGACCGGCTCCAGTTCCCCTGGCACAACTCTAATAGTGATTTTAACGTGTGCCTGGTTACTGTAGCATATGATTAAGCTTTCATCTAGACCATGGCTTTAGATTAGTCATTTACATTACCCTTGTCAATTCAGAAGGCATTTCATAGGATTATGTTTTCCTTTGAGCCTGTATTCCGGCATCAAAGTCTGGATAAATATGAACATTAATCGATTCGAATCGTAATGTCCCAAGTTCTAAAAACTCAACACCTCTCAGAAGCTCACCTCCGAACCTCCTCCTTCTAAACTGTTCCCCAAGTTGGAGTTTTCCACTATTATGATAGAGGAGACAACCAAAATGATCAAAGGTCTCAAACCTTCATGATGCCAAGGCGACATATGCCCAGCGACTCTAGTCAAAGATTGCGCTGACAACCTGGCACCATTCATTACCTCACTTATAAAAAAATAATTTGCCTCTAATAAAGTACCCGACAGCCTCAAGGAAGCTTGTGTGTTGCCACTCCTGAGAAAAACAATCCTTGACCCAAATGTACCTACGAACTACCGGCTCATCACGACCGTACCGTTCCTGCTAAAAATTCTGGACAGGGTTGCTTATGTTCAGATTCAAAAATATTTAGAAACTCACCACTTGTTGGGCCTCCGGCAATCAGGTTTCTGTCCTGGGCATGGCACAGAAACGTCGTTGGTAGACCTTAAAGCACAAATGGATCAGATCAGATACCGAGGCGACCTAGCTATCCTCCTTCTCCTGGACCTATTGGCGGCATTTGACCTTGTAAATCAAAATATCCTATGCCGTCACCTAGCTAGCGATGCCCACTTCTCTAATAATGCCATAGCATGGATCAAATCATTCTTGCCAAACAGCACAATGAGAGTGTTATCCGCTACGGCTGCAGCCAACCCCACTGCAGTTACCTGCGGAGTACCTCGGGCTCATGCGTGTCACCCACCATGTACAACGCATTTACCAAACCCCTCTTTGATAAACTGGACAATTTGGGCATCACATACACAAACTATGCTGACCCAAATACTAATTCCCATAGCGGGGGACTACACCACTAACACAAATGCCTTAAATGCTATCTTTCTTACGATCCAAGCTTGGATGGCCCAGAACGAATTATGTCTTAACAACGATAAAACAGAGATCCTCATCATGGGCAGCCAAACAAAACTCAAAAATCTTTCTCCACTATACCAATCCTTCAACAGTGATGGAAATTTCATCACAACTACCAAAGCGGTTAAGACGTTGAGAGTCTACCTCGACTCATCCCTTACAATAGCACGACAAGTCAATGCCATTACCTCGGCATTTGCATATACTGCTAAACTCATCATAGCCTGCAGACCCTATCTCAAAGAACACAACCGCATCACCTTCTTTTATGCCCATGCAAGTCTCTCTGCCATAGGTCAATGAAGGTATGACCTTTTGCCTATAAAATATAATCATATGGTTGTAATGAAAACTTCCCATATCTTTTATTTATAGTTTTCCCTTGTGCTGTTAAACTTTTTACTTTGATTTTCAAGGTATTCTTCCATGGGTCTTCATTTTTTGCGGTGCTCAATTGAATTCCTAAATATCTTATTTCGTTACTAGGTTCTATGTAGTTGCCATTTAGAAACCATTTTAGTCTTTTTTTTGCCCTTTCCTCTTTTATCTCCGAATACTAGTATTTCTGATTTTATTGCATTTGTTTTCAATTCTTTTTCGGCTACATATTTTTCAAGTGTGTTTAAAGATCTTTGTAAGCCTATCATTGTCTGATCCAGAATGATCGGATCATCAGCATATAGTAGTCTTGCAACTGATGTTCTGTTGATTTTCGGAGGGAAGGCCAAAATTTCGTCTGGGATTTTTTTTGTAAATCTTCTATTTAGAAGCAAAAGAGAGTGGCTGCCACCAGTGGTTTTAGTCCTTTTCTGGTCGCAATTTCTTTTGATAAGTTACCACACTGGTCTAGTTTTACTCTTATCAATGTATTTGTGTGTAAGTCTTTTATTGGTTTTAGAAGATCTTTAGGGCAGCCTTTAGTCTCTAATTTTCTCCACAGTAAATCTTGATATATACTGTCAAAGGCTTGCTGGAGGTCGATGCTTGGCAAATATAATTTTTGGTTTCTGTCGAAAGTTCTATTTTTTCAACAATGCCAGTAACAGGAGATTCAGACTACATCCTACATGTTCAACAAATCCTGGTTGTCTTTTGTCATAGCACTCACTCTCTTTGATCCATTTCTTCAGCTGGTTCAAAATCCCAGTGGCAAAAATCTTTCCCACACAATCCAACAGGGCGATCGGACGATAGTTTGTTGCCTTTGACCAATCTCCCTTTTTGAAAATGGGTACGATAATTGCAGATCTCCAGGACTCTGGAGTGCGTCCCATTTTGGTTATTCTCTTGAATAACATCTCACAATATTCTTACAATTTTTCCGGGTCTGATTTTAGGACTTCATTTCATAGCTCGTCGGGACCTGGGGCACACGAGTTGCTAGCTTTGTTGATTAGTGTCTTAATTTCTTCTTTGTTAAAGGTTATGTTCCACTCTTCCTTTGTCTTGCACTCTTCTTTATTAAATTCAATGCTGTTCCCTAATTCATTGAATACTTTCCCAAAATGACTGATCCAAACACTTTTTGTTATTGGATTTATTTGACAAGAGATATTTGCATTGTCTTTCTCATTTAGCAACTCTCACAAATTTCTGGTATTAGTGTTAAGAGTTCTGCCCATATTTTCTGCATCTTTCTGAAACAAGTTTGCTTTATGTGATTTTTTGCCAGTTTTTTGATTGTTGATTTCTTTTTCGTATCAATTCTCTTTTCTGTTCATGGTTAGATTGTTTTAACTTCCTTAAGTCTTGTCTTAATTGTTTCTTTTGTCGGGCCACTTCAATGTCATATATGTGATTAGGCTTGAAATGTGGTTTCATTGTTTTAGCATTAGTTTCTTTAAAACTCTGTAGCATGAGAATGTATTCTACTGTCTTTGGGTCCTTTGATGTGATTTCAGCCTCTTTAATACTATTGCTGTGTGCTTTGGTTTTATTCTCAAGCGATTTCCTCCAGATTCCAAGTCAATATTCACATTCCACCTACTGCTTTCACTTTCTTGCCCTTGATTATCATAGCAATAATGATATCATTGTCACAATGTGAAGTCGGTGTCACACAAAATTTCACAATTCTTTGTAGAAGGTGTTCTGATGTAAACATATAGTCTAGAATTTCCTGTACTTTACCGTTTTACCAAGTGGTAACAGGTGGTATATCACCTAATGTATTTCCAGTCAGTCAGTGAATTCCTCTGACTTCCATCTCTTCCATCCAGCTTTTTCCATGTGCACATTTTTTTTCCATTGTGACTGGACTTTGTTTTTGCATTTGGCCATTCCTCCTCAAAGCGATTTGCATTGAAGTCTCCGCATATCATGGTGTAAGCGGGAGTATACTTTTTTTGTTTGTTGGGTTCCAATACACATTTAACACTAACAGTTCTTTGTTTTTTTTATCTACACCGGAGTCCATCTGTAGAACAGTTGATTGTATATGGGCACCTATATATTCGATGTTTCTATTACGGAAAGACAAGTTCCATTCTTAATTAAAGTCAATAGCCCAGCTGTCGGTATTCCCATCTCTCCACCTTTTGCTGGGTTATTCATAAACATGCATTACATACGACACAACACAACCTAATTTCTAACAATGCGAAAACCACTTCACAACTACTGCTACTAGGGGACCTTAATCTAGGGTTCAACGACCCAGCAGACATACATGCCTCTACCATAGCCAATACGATCTCATCACTCGGACTCTCACAAAAAGTCAACCTACCCACCCATCTGAAGGGTAGAACCCTAGACTGGGTTGCTGATGCCAATTGCTCAGCGGTCATCTCCGCCACCACACCACTTCCTTGGACCGACCATTCGCTGGTCTCATTTAACCTATTGACCTATTGATCATGTTAACTACCATGGATAAAATTGCCCCACTCAAACTTCGCTCCGGTAAGCCTAAAACCCATTTAACCAAATGGTACACACCCGAACTCAAAGTCCTCCGTCTAAAAAAGCGCAAATGTGAAGCTGATTGGAAATTATGCCCCTCCAGTGAAAAGAAAGCCATCCTGGACACGATTTCTCGTCATTACAAAGCTGAAATCTGCTTAGCTAAACGGAATTCCTATAACATCCGCATTGCCAACTCCAACTCAAGTATGAAGGAGCTCTTCTCCATACTAAAGGAACTTGAGTCACCCACAGCCACACCCGACACCTGCACCAAGAACCAGACCTGGTGCACAGACATCCAACAAGCACTAGCAAATAAAATAAACACCCTACAAAATAAAATTAATCTAAAAAAGATTCCCTAAACCTCACTAACCCTCCCACATCTCCGCCCAAAGTCTCACCAAGTACACACACTAACTCATTCACCTTCTCTAAAACTACCACCCTTGAGGTTGAGAAAATCATCCTCTCTCTTAAACCATCAAACTGTAAAGGCGATATCTGCCCTGCACACATAATAAAGGACGCAGCCAGAGACCTGTCACCCTTTATCTCTAAACTTATAAACGCCTCCTTCTCCTCAGGCAGTATCCCCTCCAACTTAAAACAATCTTGGGTACTCCCCCTCCTCAAAAAACAGACGCTCGATCCCCTCATCCCTACCAACTACCGACCCATCACAACTGTACCCTTCCTACTGAAAATCTTGGACAAAGTTGCCTATGTCCAGATTCAAAAATACCTAGAACTACACAAGCTACTAGGTGCCAGACAATCAGGTTTCCGCCCACTACACGGCACGGAAACCGCCCTCATCGATCTGAAAACCCAAATTGATGACCTGAGGGACAAGGGCAAGACAGCACTCCTCCTCTTACTTGACCTCTCCGCGGCTTTCGACCTCGTCGACCACAAGGTCCTCTGCAGACACCTTGACTCAGCTGCTCATTTCTCCCCAGAAGCCATCAAATGGATTGAATCCTTTCTGAGTGAGAGAACTATGAGAGTCTTCTCCCCTTCAGCAGCAGCAGACCCCTCTCCTATCACTTGCGGAGTCCCGCAGGGCTCATGCGTCTCCCCCACCCTATATAACATCTTCACCAAACCCTGTTCGACGATCTGGACCATCTGGGTGTCACCTACACTAATTATGCTGATGACACTCAGATTCTCCTCCCACTTTCAGGGGATCACAGTAAGGACAGTGAGTTGGTGAATAGGGTATATCTCATCATTCAGGCATGGATGGCATCTCATGGTCTATGCTTGAATGATGACAAGACAGAGCTCATCATCTTAGGTACCCCTGCTAATATCAACAAACTAGGCCTTGAATATGCCGAATTCAACATAGATGGGAATCTCATCAGAGTATCCAGGGAAGTAAAAACCCTTGGCTTTTATCTGGATGCCACTATGTCATTCACTAAACAGGTTAACTCACAAGCATCTACCACTGCGTACACTTGCAAATTAATAAGGGCAGGCAGACCATTCCTATCCAATGACAGCTGCCTGATCCTGGCAAGAGCACTCATACTATCTAGGCTTGATTATTGCAATGCCCTCTATAGCGGTGCCAACAAAGCCATTATCCACAGGCTCCAAATCCTACAAAACAATGCCTTGAAGGCTGCCCTCGGCATTAATAAGAGAGATCATATCTCAACCACTAGACGCCAACAGAAATGGCTCTCTACAGACAACAAAATCAAACTAAAGTTGGCCTCCCTAACCCATAAAGCCCTCAACAATGCCGCCCCCAGTTATCTGATGGACAAGGTAAAGAGAAAGTCCTCCATCCGACAAACAAGAACTATCAATTCCAACCGTCTGATAATCCCCAGATTCAAACTCTCCACCATTGGTGGGAACAGTTTCCCGGTGAAAGCTGCCACGCTCTGGAACTCTCTGCCTCACAACCTAAGAGCTGACCAACCATACTCGCACTTTAGAAGACACCTCATCAGTCACCTTAACTCCAATAACCCTTGTATTTAGCTGCACTTTCCTACACCTATGTATAGATAGTGATACTCTTGTTCGTGTTTCTGCCTTCGCCTCTAACAGCCCCGCACACTTCTGTACACTTACCTCCTGTATAGATATTGACTTTTAATGTTTGAAGACTTGTATACCTCTTATTCCTTATTACCTCTGTAATCCTGAATATTCTTTTAGGTTTACCCGCCTCTAACAGCCCTGTACATATCCGTATATTTACCCCTGCATAGATATTGACTTTATATATATGAAGATTTGTATATTTTTTATTCCTGTAATTCTGATTATTTTTATTACTACCTCAAAGTGTATATTTCTGCAACATTGTAAGCTTCGAATTATCTTTTTGCTTGCGCCCTGTTGCCCCTGGGTAAGGTGCGCCATACAAATAAATAAACAAACAAACAAACAGACATGCATCACTGTAACCAAATTCTTAAGTATGTTGAATATGAAACTGAAAGTATGTAACCAAATTCTTAAGCTGTTTTCACGAAATGCGCCCAGTTGCCTGTGGGTTAGGTGCGCAATAGAAATGTAATAATAAATAGATAAATAAATTTAACACGCCCAAAGGAAAATGCTGTTAGTTGAATGTAATCAACCCATCGACTCTGTTATTCAGCAGTTTCTCACGCTGTATATACACCCTCACTGTTCACTGAAAATATTTAACAAGTGGGATCACGGAAGGGTGGAGCAAGGCTATCCTTTTGCATTAGCCAGAATACTGTTAAAAAGTAGCACATGCTTCTTACACAAGAAGAGCATGTCAAATCTGTTTTTCTCTGCACTCGTGTGACTTCCTCTTCCAATTTTGGTCTATATGACGTGCTTCTTTGCTCTTTTAATTTCCCTCACTTCATTTACACTTAGATGATCAAAGCACTATATTAATACAATTTTTTTAATGTTGTCATTCATGTCCCTATCGCCCACAAGCATTGTGCATCTATTTTAAAGACAATTCATATTGTGAACCACATCTATATTAAAAGTGCACAGGAGGAGACTGACACACATTGGCATAATTGAGTATCCAGTTTGTAGGCAGCATACCAGACCACGTGATGACAATCCATGGAAACAGGATAAGCACAAAGACATTTCATTGACATCCATGGCAATGGTGTGATTATGTGGCCATTTGACGGAAATATCTGGCAATTGTGTGAGTACATGAACATTTGAAGGCAATCCCTAGTCAAGGGGTGAGTAGCAGGACATGTGATGTCAATCTCTGACATTATAAACTAAAGATATTTGATGCAAATATACATTCATGTTATGATTCATCAACACAATGCTGTAAATATGTGCGAATGTACTGCAGTGCTGAGGGATGTTATGAATACTGGACATTACATGAAAATCGCACTTAAGTACTTAAATATATAATGCCAATACTTGTAAGTACACGGGCATGTGATGGTAATGCCTAACAAATGCTTACATAGCACTTGTGCAGATGTCCAAACTATTGGCTTTGCCAAAGCTTGCAGTATTTTGTGGGAATGTACTCACAAAGCCGCTTTGCATTTGTGTCTCGTTGCCTTGAGTGTCTTATCCCAGGGTGCAGTACTAAAGATGTGATTGGTTTGTAAAACTGCTCTCTTGAACTTAACTGCCAATTGTGCTGACAGTAGTCAGGGAAACTATCGCAAACTCCATCTCTATCCCTCATCCCCCTTCTTGCCTGCACAGATATTGCATGTACGTTTAACCTTTTTTCCTTTTTACCCTTTCCCCTCCTCTGCTATCGTTTTCTATTCTCTTGCATGTCTGGATACCCTGGTACACAATACACAAGCCTCAGTGCTTTCAGAGTACTGTGGTGATGCTTAGAACAGGGTAAACACGCATTGGCTATAAAACAGCAACAGTTGGAAAATGGTGTGACTACCTTGGAGATGACATCAGTGCCTCCTGTCTAACAAATGCCTAACTAAGACCTATACAAAGCCAAAATAATTTGTTTTGCTTCCTGAAACTCCTTAAACCAGCCATCATTCGTGGACCTAGTTCTATTGCTCATGCTAACCCAATCAACTAAAGAATTGCAGTCAGAGGGAGGCTAAACATAAGACACATGTTGGACACTTATCAATGGCTCCATGCTACAGACACACCATCTTAAATCTGTCAATCAAGATAAAATGTAATTCCTAGCAATGTACGTAATACATAAATACTTAAGTAATTTGGGAGAAATGGGAGACGAGACCCAAACCCATTATCCAATTCCAGTCAGCTGCAACATAAATGCTCTAATCCTGGACATCCATTTAGTGAACGATTTCCCTTTCCCCACTTTCCAATTAATTTACTTACTCCCTCCCTCAGCATTATTTCCTCGGTTTCCTCAGTGCAAAGGCATTGACCTGTATTTTGACCTGTATTTCAGCAGTAAATTGGGTCTTCAATATGTCAGACTCCATGGGCTAAATCCTGAGTGACCCTTTCTATTTATTAAAGAGGGTAAGTAGGAAGAGATGCAGGTGCAGAGTGGTAAAAGTTACCATCCTCATCACCCACCTTTTCAACGACGGTACAAGTGGATTACAAATTCTGCATAATTTTACTAGGTCACTTTTTGTACCTTACCCATGTCATCCTCTGGCAACACATTTATTTAAATCTATCAACTTAGTTTGTCTAAGGCATAGCTGTGTGTGTGTACATATGTAGGTAATTAGTGCCAACGTGGCTAGAAAGAAACAGAGCGCCTCAGGAAGAGGTTTCCATGCTTCAGGTACAGTATAACAGCTAGACAATCAAGGGTAACTTACAAAAGGTTAGTAACTTGCTTTAGTAGCTATCTACAGTCACACTGGGTGATATGTTTTTTTGCCACTTATCTGTCGGGTCACTGAGGCCTTATATCATGCATCACACTCCTGATTGACGTTAGCAAATTTATGTGCCTGTATAACTGTCTACTCTTAGTAGTCACTATGCCACAATCAGGCATGGCTTATAGTTAGATATGTACGTGCCACCAGACTGACTAAGGCATGCAACCATTAGATTTAGAAACGGGTGCAAAGAAGAAAAAGCCAACTCTGCCTGCAGCAAACGTATTTCCAGCAGCAGTCAAGAATGGACATGTGACGTTTGAATCTGTTCTGTACCACTGCAGGGCTGGTGTTGAGAGTCTTGTGAGACAATCTCATCAAAGGTGCATGCCTGCAATATAATTTTAGTTTGATTTGCAGACCTTCCTTTTAGAAATAGAATTACTTACATCATTTATTATGAATACAAATAAAAAAAGATTGGGCTATCCCAGCCTTACAAGATTGCCATTCTGTCACAGGAAGCTTCTGTTGCTGACTCACATCTTTAAAAAATGTAATCTTCCCATGGCCAATGCTACCAGTATGGAGGCAAATATTGTATACTATTCATGTTCTATCTGTTCTGAAGCATCAGTCATGAAACAAGTTTGGGCACAGTGCATAGAAGCTTTTACTCTCTGTTAGTTAATTGTGCTAATTCCTCTCTACCTCAGAGACCCCCAGCAACTTTGCTGGATTTTGAGGACTTGAATTTTTTATCTGGAGGGAGAGAGACCCTTTTTTCCACTATATCTTGTATTTTACTGTGATTTGTAACTCTGTTTCTGTTTCTGGACAAACTCCATAGGCATAATCTTTTTACATTGTGTCACACAGCACCTTCAGTGCAGTGACACAGGTAAGTCTTTCAGATTTCTCCAAGGTTTAAATCCTTCTCTGGGATAAACTACTGTTTCCCAGAGCAGTAAAGTGAAATTGTCTTTACTTATACTTGTAACTTTCTAGACCCAGCACACACAATCTTACCATAGAGTGATGGAGGGGTTACTTAGTATCCCCTGTTTCTAGCTTCTCATTTAACGATTTTATGTTACCCTTTCCTCACTGAATGACTGGTGGCAGTGGTTTACTTTTGACTACCGTGGTGTGCATTTACCACGGGCTGTGCTCAAAATGGCCCTGGTTTGGTCCCTTTGTTCATTTTACCTTGGGCGGGATTCATGAGTGAAGCCCGCCTCTGGCTCCAGGGTGTCTAGTGGGGGCAGGAAGCCAGGGAGGTGCCCGAAACTCCCTGTGCTTAGTCTGCTAGGAGACAGGAATGCACTTGTAAGGAAGGAGGGGGTCAGTTTGAGCCCCCCCACCTTTCACACGAAAGGGACCAACTGCTCTTGCAATAGTGGGGGGGACACATTCCTTGCTCCTTCCATGGTCCCAGTGGACGAGTACCTGGCACCTACAGAAGCGGGGCTACTGCAAGTTACATTTGGATGCCATTTTGTGCACCCCAGACTCCATCTTTGGACTAGGCCGCATTCTGGTATCTGTGAAGTCTTCTCTCCCCTCAGCAGCGCTGCACACAGCGAACACTGACAGCCCCCACCTTTTCCCCCTGCGCCTGTGCCACCCAAGCCCATTTCTCAAAGATGCTCTGTATTCTTTTCATCCTTCCTCTGAGATCACTGCCCTACGTGTGACCAGGCCGAATCATGACTTGTGGCACATCCGCCTCCACAAACCTGCTCCTGCACCTCTCACCCCCACTGTTGGAAGGTTACTGCCTGTTCAACCATGTGCCCTCCTGTCTTCTTTTGATTTAACAGAAGTGTGACCCTTCCTTGCTGACCATCTAGAGTGCCCCAATATATCTAATCTCATGTTGTCGTATATTTTGCCTTAAACCAACACATATCAATCTGTCCCCTCCCGCTCTGAAGTGCCAGAACAAAGGACTGTTAAATCTCACCCCCCAGTAAGCCATCTGGAGGGCAAGACCCCCACACCCTTCACCTGGCCAATGATCTGAGGTGGGATAATGTAAATAAGTGTGTTCAATTTATAGGCCTCTCTTAATACCAAAGGTATAGTTTATGGGTTATTATGTACTTTATGTCCTGTGATAGCATGTAGATTAGTTAGACAGCACCAGCCGACCTCTCACGGACCCGAACTGACCATCACCTCGCATGGACCAGCCCAGCTGACCCACGTGATGCCTACCAGCCCGCCAAGCTGCCGGCCAATCTCGTGGAGCCTGCCCCTATAGTGCCATACTGGGACCTAATCCCTCACCAATCCAAATGTAACTTGTAGACTATATGGAAAACGTCATCTATGACACTGTAACCCTTTAGAAATGTATTGCTTTGTACGGTTTGCCAGAGCACTCTTGAGGCAGAAGGGTTCTCTGGATGATGAATCTTGTATAAAAGACTTTCTTTCTCTCTCAATCTCCTGGTCTCATTCCCTACTGGGATGTGTCCTTTATTCTGAGTTTCTAATTGCATGTTGGGTCTGACCACCTTCACACTCTTAGGTGATTGGCCGGCTGGCTGTCCAGAAAGGACAGCCACCCTGCTTGGTGACTGACAGCTAGGCGGGAATGAATTGGAGGAACCTGCATAAAAGGCAAGGCAGAGTGTTTGGCGAGTGTTTGGACTTGGGACTTGCTTACACTCACTTTCCTGCTGCTACTGCCTGAGTAGCTTTTCCATTTCCATCACCATTGGGAGGCTGGAGGCGGACCCTCCCCTATAATAATTTCACTCCTAGCGGAGCGTTTGCGGAGTGTTTGGCGAGTGTTTGGCGTGGTGTGAGTTAGAAGGAGTAATATGGACCACACAACAACCACGAACTCTGGTGATGCGGCTGTCATGATGCCCGCTCCCGGGGGGCCGGTTCAAGCCCTGCGTCCCCAAAAGCGGACATCCAGTCCCCAAGGAAGGACCCAGCAACCCCATATAGGGGCCCTTTGGACAGTGTCCTGGCGCCTATGGCGCCAGGCTCATAAAAGACATCAGTCCTGGCGCCATAGGCGCCAGGCTCATTATGGATGTGCTTGGGTGCACTTACCTGATGCAGACCATGCTGCAGGATCCCGGCCTCCTTGAGGTCTGAAAGGAACTACTTTACCTGTGGGACTCATTTACCATCCGGGCGTGGTCGGGGAAGGATACATACCTGGAACTTCTTCCAAGGCTATTTAAACCCCACCCGAACAGCCACACGTGCTTCGCGTTGTTCTGCATCTAGCAGCTGGACGCTCACCGTGTCTGCTCCTGCATCCTGACTTCTGCCACGCCTGCCAGCATCCTGGATCACCTGCAAAGGAAGAGAAGAAGAGAACAGAAGAAGGAAAAGTCCTTACCTGCTAAATCCGCATCCCGGAGACATCTCGCTGACAATCCTGAAAAGGAAGACTTTTATTTAAAAGCTCATTGCGTCGATCGCTGCAGCGCCGCATTCCACTCACCTTTACTGGTCGCCTCCATGTTCAGCAGCGATCATCCGGATTCGCAGTCACGCCCCAGCGCCTAGGGAGAAAAAGACCAGAACAAAAGGTGAGAGAGACAAGGGAATAAGGAAAGCTAAATCTCCATGTTAAGACTTACCTGCTGATTCATTCCCTCTTCATTTCAGGTCCGCGCCGCATCCTGGCATTTCCGGACCCCGGCTCCTAAGGGGAAAAGAGACATCAGCATTAATGAGCGAATGAAAAGACATTACCAAAAAACGCTCATTAAAGACTTACCTGATTTCTACAAGGATTTCACCTCTCATCTCGGGTCGGTGCTTGTTCCCCGGCATTCCGTACCCCGGCCCCTATGGGGAAAAAGACACTAGCATTAGTACATTAATGCATGGACACAAGGGGAACCTCTTATCAAAAAACTTACCTGGAAGCCAAGCAAGTTTGGTTCTCACCAATCCGAAAATCCAGTGAAGTAACTGGATACCAACGCGCCCCTGCATCAGAAGCAGTATGGAGATCTCGTCATTCCAGACCCTAAGGTGAGACGCTACGAGGAATCACAGAAGGGTTTCGAGGAGGGTGAGAGGGGAAAGTGGGAGGCTGATTGCATTACCCCGCAGACAGTTAATCCCCTATTTTCGCCTACAGAAGGATACTTCTGCGAGCCAGACAAGCCATATTTGGGGGCCCGGTCCAGTCCATCTTCCAAACCCTGCGCATCACCTTAGAAGAGGTCACAGCAGCGCGAACCAGACCAGCGCCTCCGTGGGAGTCAGGTGAGCGTTACAGAACGCAAAGCCTTCCTACAAATTCCCACCCAGGCGCTATGGAAAGTTCTGAGACTGATCAGTTGGCCCAATTACTGGGGGAATTACGGGCCGAAGTACATGCCGCTCGTCAAGAGACCAATGCCCTCAGGAGGGAATTAATAATATCAAAGGAAAGAACTGATGACCTGGCCATACAGCTTTTGCAAGGTCAAGCTGGGCAAACTCCTCTACCCGGTTCCGGAGGGAACCCCGCTCCTGTGGTTTCCAGTAACCCTGTGCAGATTAATCTGCCTGGAAACATGCCGCTAGCCCCACCCGAACGCTTTGCTGGGGACCCCAAACGATTCGCCGTATTCATGAATCAGTGTCGTTTGCACTTCCTATGCAGACCTGGGGCCTTCCCTAATGATCAGACCAAGGTAGCCTTTGTATTGTCATATCTCAGCGGCTGCGCTGCCGATTGGTCAGTTCCACTGGTTACTCAAGATGACCCGATTCTCCGTGATTTTCAAAGGTTTCAAGCAAGCATGGAAAGGTTATTTGCTCGACACTCTCAGGGGCAGGCTCTGGATGACGAACTTCTATCCCTGCGACAGGGCAATCAGGACCTCCTATCCTATATTGCAACCTTTAATAGACTAATTGTGGAAACGGGATGGCCAGAGGATAAAAGAGTCACGTTGTTTTATCGAGGCCTACGCGGAGAGCTTATAGATGTCTTGGCCCAAGTTTTAAATCCGCCCCAAGAATGCACAGAGTATATAGACTTAGTGGTCCAATTGGATCACAGACTTCAAAACAGAAAAGCAGATCGGTCCAGGTTTGAGACCCGGGTGTTGGTCAAGACCCATGCTAATCCCAAGGGAGTTGATGTCTCTGAGCCTATGCAAATTGGAGGGGTTAAAGGACCCTTAACTCAAAAGGAACGTGAAAGGAGGTGGCAGTTAAAATGATGTCTTTATTTTGGGAATTCTGGACACTTTCTACGAGATTGCCCGGCAAAACCACCCCGAAAGGCGGTAGGAGCCGCTGATAAAAACCATGAAGACTCTGTTTCGGGAAACGACTCCGCCCGACAAGTGTAGGGGTCCGCTTGCCGAGCTTGAAAACTAACTCTCAGACCTCGCATTTCATTGTGCCAATGGTTCTCGTAGATCCAGAACAGCCTGAGCGGTTGCATGCAATAAAGGCATACATCGATAGTGGGGCTATTGGAAACTATGTGGATCGTGAATTGGTCTCTAGGATTAACCTCCCTCTCCGTCCTAAAACCAGCAAAGATGTCATCACCACAGTCGATGGAACTGAAATTGCCTCTGGACCGGTAACACATTCCACTACTGAGGTGACTCTTATTGGTCCCGACGGCCATCGGGAGGGTGTTGTGTTTGATATAATCAAGGCTCCACAGTTTCAGGTTATTCTTGGAATCCCTTGGTTAGAGACACAAAATCCTCGAATTGATTGGCGAGCTAAGAGAATAACCTTCCCGGATTGTACACAAACCTGCTACCCAGAAAACCTGAAGATTAATCTAGCATCTGTAACCTCTGCCTCCATGCAATTACCTCCGGAATACCAAGACTTTCAGGACGTCTTCCAAAAGGAACAGGCCAACACGTTACCTCCTCACAGATCGTACGATTGCCAAATCGATCTGGTGTCCGGTGCACAACCCCCTTGTAGCAGGATTTATGCCCTTACCGAACCCGAGAATCTGCATTTGCGACAATATTTGGATCAATACCTAGCTAATGGTTTTATTCGCCCGTCAAAGTCCCCGGCATCCTCTGCTTTGTTCTTCGTGCCCAAAAAAGAAGGTGACCTTAGAACTTGTATCGATTACCGCGCATTGAAACAGATAACGTTTAAAAACCGTTATCCTCTGCCTCTGATCCCTGAACTCCTTGACCAGGTGAAGGACGCTTGCATATACACCAAGTTAGATCTCCGGGGCGCTTATCATCTGGTACGAGTTAAAGAAGGCGACGAATGGAAAACTGCCTTCCGTACTAAATACGGATTATTCGAGTACCAGGTGATGCCTTTTGGATTGTGTAACGCGCCGGCTGCCTTCCAATACTTCATGAATGATGTCCTTCGGGAACTCATCGATGTTTGTGTTGTCGTATATATCGATGACATTCTGGTGTACTCCTCTTCGGAATCTGATCACAGAAAACACATCAGGGCAGTACTTGAAAAACTGCGCCAACACAAACTATTTGCTAAATTGGAGAAATGTGTTTTCCATACCACAGAAGTCGAGTTTCTAGGTTTCATCCTGACACCCAAAGGAGTCCGAATGGACTCAAGAAAAGTGGATGCCATCCTCAAATGGCCATCACTTAGCTCTGTAAAAGGGGTTCAAAGCATGCTCTGCTTTGCCAATTTCTATCGCAGGTTTATCCCGGAATTTTCACGCGTAGTACAACCCATTACTGCACTCTTGAGGAAAAATAAACGTTTTGAATGGTCTGAAGAAGCCGAGCAGGCCTTTCAGGATTTAAAAGCTAAGTTTACCTCCGCACCTATATTGAAACACCCGCGTCCAGATCTCCCTTATGTCGTCGAGACTGACACTTCCAGCCTAGCCATGGGAGCTGTCCTGTCCCAAAGAGATCCCGAAACCAACCAACTGCATCCTGTAGCATTTTGGTCCAGAAAATTCTCGGCACCCGAGGTTAATTATGCAATTACGGACAAAGAACTGTTGGCCATTAAGTCCGCTTTTAAAGCCTGCCGGCATTATCTGCTTGGCGCTCGACATACCATCACAGTGATCACTGATCACCGGAATTTACAGTATTTGAAAACCGCCAAGGCTCAGTCATCACGGCAGCTCCGATGGGCTTTGTTTTTCGCTGAATTTGATTTCGTGATTACCTATCGACCTGGCTGCAAGAATGGCAAAGCAGATGCCTTATCCCGAATTGGAATGGGAGAATCTGATACAAACTCAGAACCAGTACCAATAATTCCCGAACAGAGGATTCTAGGCATGACTTTGTTACAGACGCTTGAAGACATTCAAGTGAGAGTGAAACAACTCCTGGACCCTACAACCTTACAGGATTGGATACAAAAGGGATCAGACTTTACCATAGGTAATGGTTTACCTTATTTTCAAGGACGCTTATTCCTGCCACATAAGGAATTACACAAACTAGTTATTTCCGGTTATCATGATGCATTAATAGAGGGACACCCCGGTATTGCCAAGACAGAGGAAAAGGGGAAACGACAATTTTGGTGGCCCTCTTGGTGAAAAAATGTTAAATCTTTTGTGATGTCCTGTGGTGTTTGCACCCAAAATAAAAGTCAAAAGAAAAGACCAGCCGGTCTCCTTCAACCTCTAGACATACCGCCAGCACCCTGGCACACCCTATCAATGGATTTTATTACGGACCTGCCTCCTTGTTCGGGGTACAATACTATTCTGGTAAATGTGTTTTCCAAAATGGCCCACTTTGTTCCTTTGAAAGGTTTACCTTCAGCTTCTGTCCTAGCCAAAGAACTCCTCGAAAATATTGTTCGGCTACATGGATTCCCATCTATACTAATCTCTGACCGGGGAAGCCAATTCATTTCCCACTTCTGGCGCAAATGTTGTCAAATGGCGCAAATCGACGTAATATTATCGACCAGTCACTACCCTCAGACCGATGGTCAGACCGAGAGGACAAATCAGACCCTTGAAAAGGAGTCAGAAATTGTTATCTTCAAGACTTTAATCGATCTAATTGAGGAGGCTCGGGAAGACGAGAGGTTTCTTGCACTGCTTTAGTGATACTATCACTTTACTAAAATGGGAGAGCTATAAAGACCCTGTCCAATGCAAAAACAAAAGTATTTCAACTGAAAAAGCGGATATAGAGCCAAGGTCAATTGAGGAACAAAGAAAAGTAAATGTAACTGATGATCGGAGTAGGAAAACTGAAACAGCGAGTAAAAGAACGACAGAACAAATTGACAGGCAAGAACCACTAACAGGCAATAAGAGAATAGAAAGAAAACAGGGAGAGCTCCTGATAAACGGCCAAACAGTACAGGCTACTCACCATAATGATTGCCAAAATCAGCTTAGTGGTATTTACCCACTATTTACCACTGAAAATACAAATGAATCAAAAAGACTAGACAAGGCTGAAAAATCAAAGGAATCTTTGGAAAACCAACACAAGAGACAAAAGATGTCGCGGAAAAATTTAACAAAAAGACTAAAAACTTACCTATTCAAAAATGTCTGACAAATGAAGGAACACGGCAGTTTATCAGAAACTTAAAGCCGATAATTCTAGTCAACAATTGTATGCAAACAAAAAAAAAGGATGACATATTTCAATTAAAGAAACAAGATCGAGAATACATCAAAGATGTGGAGCTAGAGACGACACTATAAAGCTCCATAAACGAATCCTATAGTCAAGAAGCTTTATTACTCTTATCAGTCTATGAGGACGAAAGTTCGCAAGAGTCAATAGAGGAGGGTGAAGATTCCGCGAATAAGAAAAATAGCTCCCTGAATAAAGCTTTGGAATGTTTTGAAATTACAGCACTGATTTTCCGAACTCTGCAAGAAAAAAGAATGCAGCTCGAGACAAAAAAGGAAATGGAAAAAAAGCAACAATATTTGCTTAAAGCCATGATTGAACAATCTAATCAAGATTGGGAAAGAAAGACTATACAAGAAACTAAGAGCTTGAGATCGAAAAAGACACAAGAACGCGATGAGAAGAAAGATAAAAGGAGTGTTAAGAGCAAGCCGGAGTTGTTTGCTACTGAGAACAATACATACATATTAAGAATGGAGAGAGTTCTAAGTGCAAATGACTGGTTGATTTTAAATAGATCAAATCTAATGAAGCTCCTGCATAATGTGCCTCAATTGAGAGTTATTGAACCAAAGGACATTAGAATTGTGGAGTTCCCGAATGAAAAAGATATGGATAGAATATGTATACATCTTAACTCAAAGGCAGTTATGAACTCAATATAGTTAGCAGCAGATGAACTCCGAGTATTGGGCTTTGATATTAAAAGAGAATGTCCACAACAGAGTGAAAAGGAAAAAAAAGAACATATTAAAGAAAAAAAGCTCTGAAGAACTAAAATATGTCTGTGGGGAGCAAAGTGAGGAGGATGTGATTATAGACCTATACGGTTCTCTCCAACAGTGTTACGGGGACCAAATGCTCTTCGTATGAAAATTAAAGGCAATGAGGAAGCAAATTTTGATTCCCAACAAAATAATGCCCATGTAATGGAAACAAAAATTGACATAGAAAGATCATGGGGCTGGTTAGCAGAAACATTGGATACAAAAATAAACAAAAAAAAATATTAGACCGAAGGCCAGGAGTTGCTAGGAACAACAAGCTTTGCATCCTGGAATACAAGAGGCTTTCATCACTTGATTGAAAAAATAAATAAAGAAATACTAACGGCAGACATTATCTGCATTCAAGTGTGTTGGCTTCAAGAGCAGCCCCATATACATGGAGCGACTTGTTTCCTGAATAAAGCTCTCAAAGGAAAAAAAGGCAGACCCTCTGCAGGCCTTTTAAACATTATAAAGAATACTTATGGTGGACATATAATACGCATGATTCAACCATCCTCTTTGATACAAATAATAATCTTGCAACAAGAAGTAAATAGAAGAGATAAACAAAAGGAAAAAAACACATTAATCATCTTTAATCTGTACTGGAACATAAAGGCCAAAGATGGTCAAACACTGCTGGAAACACTTAACATCTATGTAGATCAGTTGAGATCAGAATATGATAATCCGGCACTAATCTTGTGTGGTGACTTAAATATTTCCTGTGATAAAAATAAAAATGCACAGGTAAACACGACAAGTCACAATCGACAAAAACAATCAAGATCGCGAAAATGGCAGATTGAAATGGAGAACCGTGATCTCTTACAAGTAAATGGGAATGTTCAAGGAGATCTAGAAGGAAAACCCACATGGGTTTCGCACAATGCAAGTGCAACTCTAGATTATTTTTTTGTTGATAGAGAAACATTTGGTAGAATAACCTCTCTAAAGATCTTACCAACAAAAAGTAGTGTTCACAAAATTTTTATTCTCACCTACTTAGACACAGTTACATTTTATAAGAGGGATAAGGAATCAAGGAAAACTTGGTCAACCGAAGTTAATGTAAATGAGGGTCCAAATAGACTGAGAACATCAACTAAAGTGATTCCAACTTTAACAAAATCGATAAATAAATGGGAGACCACAACAGGAAATGATGTTGAGTACGAAACTTGCCTCACAATTTTCAGAGTGGCCACCGAAACAAACAGAAGGAACACGAAAATCAGGGCGCATCACTTCAATGCTGACATAGCTGATAAAAAGCATCAGCTTGCTCGCCACTTAAGAGCCTTGAAAAAACAGAAGACAGCCTGTGATGATATGATAATAAAAGGAAAGGCACTAAAAAAGGATATCGAAACTGGGTTAAATCCCATAGAGCGCTACTATGCTCATGGCGATCCAAAATAAAAACGCGAAATATCTATGGATCCTGCTAAATCAAAAAGGAAATCAACAAGGTGAAGAACAACTCAACCCTATACACGAAACAAAATGGGAACAATATTTTCAAGCAAAGTATAACTGAGAGTATGCAGAAGACCTCTTGCCTAAAGACATCAATAAGGAAAAGGGTTGGGATATAAAATTTAAGAAAAGTGAAATCATGTCACTGATTACAAAACCGAGTAGATCTAGAGCCGCAGGGCCGGATGGCCTGAAGAACGAAATACTAAAGCAGGCCCCAGAGGTATGGGCAAACATGTGCTTTGTACTCTTTACACGAATAGTAAAAAAAGGACAGATACCAGAATCCTGGACAATATCGATTACTATTCCTATACACAAAAAAGGAGACGGAGCATGTCGTGAGAATTATCGTCCGAATTCTTTGCTGGATGCTATAGGCAAACTCTTTGCCGGTATACTCTTAAAAGGACTAAAGGAATGGATACAAAGATCTGGCAATTTCAATCACAGACAAGCAGGTTTTGTAGAAAATCTACTTATTCTCAACCTCCTAAAAGCAAAGACCATTCAAGAAAATCAAAAATTGTCTATTGCTTCAATAGACTTGGCGGCAGCATTTGATAGTGGATCGACAAATTCATTGGACAAAAATGACAGAAAAAGGCTGCCCGGCAGATCTGATAAAAGCCATCAGAACTCTTCACACAAATACATCGATGCGAGTGAGACTGGACCAAAAGGGAAATCTAACAAACGCAATTGCAACAAAGTGTGGGCTAAAACAAGGATGCCCGCTAGCATCCATACTCTATAACTTCTATATCCTAGAAGTAAAAGATTGCTTGGAACCATCAAGAGCATGCTCGCCTAAAATAGGAGAAACAAAAATAGGTCATCTTCTATACGCAGACGACCTAATAGTGATGGATAAAACTCCAATTGGTCTACAGAAGAAACTGGAAGCTCTAAATATACATCTGAAAGAAATTAAACAAAAAATCAATCCGGAAAAATCAGCTATAATGATGATCAAAAAGGTAGGTCCTGTCACTAGGAAAGTTTTCAAATGGCATATTGAGAATGACCCCATAACAACAGTGAAAAATACAAAATATTTGGGAGCAATTGTAAGTGCCAACTGGAGCGATCAACCTTGGATTGATCATCTACAGCGGAAAATGGATCAACTAACATCACAGGGATTAATACTGAAAAGAAAGTTTTGTAAATTTTCTATGCGCCCGATTGTAGAATTTTACAACGCAAAAGTAATTCCTACTGTAACATACGCAGGCGAAACAGCCCTGAGGATCCCATGGGAAACGTGGGACAAACTTGAAGCCAGATTCTGGCGTAAACTCTTGAAAATTCCTACCTGTGTCCCAATAAGCATTATACAACATGAATTGGGCTTGCATTCCATGCAAGTCCGAATTGTCTGGAAAGCACTTGCCACTTTCAGAAAAATAACCCTGGAAAATTGTCCACCTCAATATCAAATATTGAATAAGAAAGCAGGAGAAATGCCTTTTTGGCCTCTAGATGAATGGAAACTGAAATGTAAGGAACTATTGCAAAACATGAAAGTAACAATGGAAGCATTGTGGAAACACCCAAAGAGTAAAATTACTCTTGCTATCAGTTGATTGGGCAGAAACAGAACGTGCGAGAGTGGCTTCGAACTATCACACCTTATCTGATAACATAACTATGTCCACAAATATTGCCAGGATACTTAGAAAAAAGTGCTAATCGGAATCATAGAGATCTAATAATGTGCTTTCGCTTGAACATTTTAAGAACAAGGACCATTCTGGTCAGATATGGCCTGGCAAAAGAAACAACCTGTACATTATGTAAACAAGAAGAAGAATCAACTCGACACTTAATTCTGTTTTGCCCTGAACTTAGAACCGAAAGGGGATGTTTATTACAACCAATATTACCACCACTATGTGATTTAGATCCTGATTTATGGTGGTCAGCTTTGTATGAAGAACCAAACAGGAAACCCACCAAAGGCCTGGGAATGTTCTTGGAATCAATGTTAAAGAGGTGGGAAGGGGTTTAAGTACATTATAAATAAAAAAAACATTTAAACACATAGCCAAACCTGGATTGAAACTGATGTAGAACTAAGAAAGGAAAAAAAAGGCTGGGTTTGGCATGTGTATGTGGAAGAGGGAAAACGTGTGCATAAGCAAAAGTTTGTATTTTTTTTACGCTGAATGCTTTAAATAAAAAATAAAAAATAAAAGGCAAGGATTTTTGGCTTCGAAGGCAGAGTTGACCACCGGACGAAGGAATCTGAAGAAGAACTTGAAGAGGACGCCTGCTGCAACTCCTGGACCGTTGGTTTGCTCGGTGAGGCCCTGCTGATGTGCAGAAACTCAAAATTTGTATTGACAGAGAAGCCCCTGCAAGGACGACTTCTTCCTTTGAGTTGGTGGGACCAATCAACTCCAAAGTAAGCCACATGGACATCCTCTCGGAGCTGGTTGAAATTACACTGCAGTTGCTGCTGGAACCGAATATCCAGGGAGAGGAACACCAGATTGTTTGTGTTGCTTTTATGCTGGCCAAGAGCTCCAGGAAGATCCTCCAGACTCCCAGGAAGTAGGACTGACCGAGCCTGAGCCCCCTCAACAGAGTGTGGGACCCTTGATGCAAGGAAAGCCCATCTCAACAGCCAGTAACCGCAGTGTTGCTATTTGCGGTAGACGCGAGGAGCTGAAACACCGAAGTACCACTTGTTTAAAGATTGCTGGTTGCGAGCAGTGACCGCCCCATTGCAGTGCAGGAGTCCCCAGAAGTCCTCCCTCTTGTCCCCATAACTGTGGCGCAGGAAAACCAGGATCTGCAGAGCTCCACAGGAGCAGAAGTCATCTGCTGCACTTTTCTTCAACCTAAAGGTACTGTAAAATCTGAGAGAACTTACCTATTGTGCTACCTTGCTTGTCCTCATTGGGGACTTGTCTCGGTTGCTCTTCTAGAGTTGCTTGCATCTTCTCTATCTCACAAGCCTAATCAGCCTGTGGCCCTACTTTGATTTCTTCTATTCTACAAAGACTTTTTAAACATTGGGAAATACTTTCTACTTACCCGCAAGAAGTGCTTCAATTCACCTTGACTTTTGTTAACTTAACATTGGTTGCCATAGCTCCCTGAATGACTCCTCTCCTGCTTATGTGTTTTGCCTTCCTTCCAGGAAATGGTTACCTGACTTTACATTGGGGGGTTGTTTTGAAAGTACTTACCTGCTTATGAATAACTGTGTGAATATTTTTTTTCTGAACTCTATTCTCTTAACACTACTCCCATGAATATTCTAAATGCAACAGTGATATATTAATGTCAACTGAACCCTAGCTATTGAAGTCACCTGAGGGTGTAGGTAGTGTCTGTGTGCCATCCCAAATGGATATTTGTTGATTTAGAAAACTAAGAGTGTAGATTTTTGAAGTGAATGTGTGTGTTGCTTTATACTGCTCCCTTCTGAAGAAGGCTTACTCTAACTGACTGATAAATACAATTAATAATTGTTTAATCAAGAAACCTTGTGTGTAAGAGTTTATTTGAATACTTGTCACAGTGAATCTCTGTGTAACTCCCCTACAGCTCACATTGACCCCTCTTGAACACGCTACCAACCTGTACAGACTTATACCAAAGGTTGGGTTCCTATTGCCAGGAGGTCAGGGTTGTTGCAGTGCAGCCAAAGGGTACTGCATACAATCTTGCATAAGTCTCCTTGAGCTTGCACTTAGTGTTGCCCATTGCAACATGGGGAAATCTATTTGTGTAACAATCTTTTCCTATGTGAGGAATTGCCACATGGCAAGGGTGTAGAAGACCTGGATTTCTTGATTTTTATTAATTAATAAAATGATGCAGGTGATTCCATCTCTGAAAGGGAAACCTGCTGATCATATTCCCCTTTCATAGGTTCCATGTCAAAAGCACAGTGTGTACCTGTGTCCTGCTGAATCGGTATTCTGATCTGCAGTGCCTGCTCTATAAGTGGCACAGAGCAGGTTTAGGGGACACGCATGCCAATTTGACCACTACAGTGACCGCAATGTCTCTGATGCACAGGGTCTGCATTTTAAGAAATTGTTGTTGAACTTTTAAATAGTTGGAAATGAATCTCCACCAAAAGTTCATTACATCCTTTTTACTTGTGACGTTTGGGTGCAAGATCCCACTCATTTCAGGGTTGGACTTAGAGGTTAGGGTATTGTACTTGAGACTGGATCCCTCATTGAATTGCATGTCATGTTAGTTATTTGCTGATGTCTATTAAGTGAACCTACTGGTGATTGTATATATTTGTATTATAGAGTATTTAGTGATACTACCTACTTATTTCATTTTTCAGTATGTTCTAAGGACCTAAATAAAAAAAAGTGTATTTTTATAACTGTCTAAATTGAATTGTGTGCCATTCTGTGGTGACTCATTGAGGGCCCATGGCCATGCTCACACTCTCCTGAGACTAAGCCTGCACCGCTCTCCACTCATCCTTGATTGGGTTTTGGCCAGACTCGCAGCTCTCCCGGTTCACCATAACTAGGGTTGTCTCCTAAAATCTGTCTACCAGGACAGATTCTAGAAATCCATCTTAACAAATCCACATTCTGTTTTGTAAAGTTGGTGAAACACAAAGTCCGTGTGGAATTAAATGTTTTGGCCTATTTGGTACTTTGCTGTCACAAATGGAATTAATGTATTTGTTTGGTTTCGTAGGGGTATACATGTTTTCCCCTAGACAGTAGGATAGCAGAATTGTGTGCAACTTTTCTTTTTACATTTACATACTAGGTGCCAGCTGTAAGACCAGAGGATGGAAAATTACCGAATGACGACTTACATAAGGTGCTTGTAGAAGTTCAAGAAATGAGAGACGAGCAAACTAACATGGATGCTAAATTGGACCTTATGAGAAGGTAGGGTTTTTCTATTTTAGTTTATGCTTTTAAATAGGTTTGCATGCATGTAAGAACCCATGTTAAAATTACACACTATCATACAAACACTATGGGTAATGAGCTTGGAGAGTTTAGCTGATTGTAAACTTTATAAAAGTTTACAATGTGAATGAGCTCTGAGACACTCTGCATTACAAAATAGCCATTGATATTCATGAACACAGATTAGTGCCTAGAGTGTAACACTAAGGGCTCATTAGCCAGTCACAATCTTTTGAATATGAGCAACAATTGCCAGTATTCTTTTGCATTTCTAGAGTCTGTGTCATTTCTTGCACCCAGCTTGCGCCTCTCCACTCTGTTAGTGGGGAACTGAATACTTGAGTAGACCACTTCAAGAGGAGGACTCAGAGACACCCCACTCTAATGGGAACATGATTGCAGCTTCAATTCTTCATTTGATTCAGGACTCCTCTGGTAGATCTGTTTGTGACACAGAAAAAGAACTGCACCATCTATTCCTCAGGTATGTTTTAGGGTATGACTTCTGACATCGGCAATGCCCAGTGGGACTCAGAACTTTTCTTCCCACACAACTAATTTCCAAAGTAGTTCACAAACTGGGATATTGCAGGACATGCCGCATGATACTCCTCTGTAGCGCAACCGTCCAGGTTCTCAGACCCCCTTTCTGATGTTCAACCTTCCTCTATGGAAACTCCCAGTGTCTCAGAATCTTTTGCTGAGTAAGAGGATGAGGTACCCCTTCACCCACTCCTTAGATTCTCTTTGGTTCTCTCGAACCAGTGGCGACTCTGCCTTCCAAGTCCCAGAGACCTGCTTTTTATGCAGTTTTCCCCCATTCACACAGCCTGCCTGTCAATCACACAGCAAGGTGGCTGTCCTGACGGGACAGTCACCACAGCCAATCTTACAGAGTGCAATATGGGTCGCCAAGGAGACCCTGTGCAGGGCGTCTCAAACCCCTCCCTCACATCCTGTCCCCCTCAGACATTCAGGTGCCTACGGAGGGCTTATGTGCACGAGAAAGACCTTAACAAAAAGAAATGGCAAATAAACCCAGCCAGAACCAAAATAAAATAAAAGGGGTCCAGCGGATTAAAGTTCGAGGCTACTAACTTAGCCTAAAACAGTACCAAGGCTATTTTCATAGACCACGGTAGGGAAAAAATGGTAGATATCACTGCCACCACCCAAATCTTAAAGAAAGGGGAAAGAAATAATGTTCTACGAGAAACAGGCAAAAAGGGATAACTAGTAACCCTTTCCAGTACTCTATGGAAACTAGTTTGTACTGGGTCTGTGGATGTAAAAAGACTAATAAAGTCAATGGCAACTTTACATGTTCTGGGAGACAGTAGTCAGTCCCAGAAAATGGAGTTTAGAGTGGGAAGTCTGAAAAAGACAACCCCGTGTCACTGCACTAAAGGTGCTGTGGGACACACAGTAAAAAGATGATGCCTGTTGATTAGGTGAGGCTCCACAGTCTATGAACACAAAAATGTACAACACATAGCCAAAAAACACATGTAAGAGTGGGAAAACAGGCTCACCCTCCTACCAATAAGTCCTAGAAATCCAGCAAAGCTGCTGAGGGACTCAGTAGGTAAGGTAAATTAGCCATTCTGGAGAATTCTCCATAACACCACCCGCCCTGCCCCCTTTTTTTGCTTCTCCTTTTCCTTCCTTCCTTGAGGATTTTTCTATTTCGCATTTGACATTTAATGGGCCTGTTATACCCTGGCTCTGTTTTGAATTAGTAGCCTGTTAAGTATAAGTTGTTGATGTTCTTTCTGAAAATTCAATAAATAATAATAAAAAAAAAAAAAATATGTATATGTATATGTATATATGTATATATGTATATGTATATGTAATAGCAGCCAACTGGCCAAGAGAAAGAGAGCCTAAACCCAGGAGGGAAAGAGCGGAAACACACTGCTAGCCAATCCTGTAAATAGGTTTTTCCGCCAATCAGTAGCTAACAGGATGAGGAACAGTCTGGCAGTAAAAGCAGAGCCAGATCAGAACTTGTCTCAGTTAGGGACAGGTTCCCTGTTCTTCTCTCCAGTCGCTGCTGCATGAAGAGGAGCTGTATCCCGAAGGAGGAGTTGCTGCCAGAGTGAAGGAGTCTGGATTACCCTGGAGCATTGCTTGCCTACCTGAAGAGCCTGGAGGAAAATTATTGGCCCAGGGGGAAGATGGAGAGTACCCCCGCATTCCCACCTAAGCCAGAAAGGGTGGAAGAGTTGACCTGCCTGAGGAGCCTAAGAAGAGGCTGAGGAAGCTGATTGACCTAGGGGGAAGGAGAGAACCCCTACAGCCAGAAAGGTGAACGAGCTGACTGGCCTAAAAAGCTTGGGAAGTGGCTAAGGAGAGAAACCCTTCTAGGATCCTTGTAGGGAGAGACCAGGACAGAAGCAGGACTCTTGAGTAGGGAGGGAGGGGCTAAAGCAAAGATCGCTTGAAGAGGAGAGCGGCAACAATCCAGGTCCCCTGAGGACGTGAGGGGCAAAAGAAGAAAAAGAAAAGGAAGGTAAAGAAGATGGACTCCTGAAGGAAAGCACAGTCATGCAGAGAGACTGAGGGTTGAACCACTTGAAGGACCTCAAGTGAGAACCAAAGCCCATGACCCAGCTGATCCCATTGCTTAAGACTTCCTGAACCTAGAAGGCAACTACAGGTCCCAGTTTGATTGCTTCCTGTAAGCAGCCCTGTTGTTTCTCTATCTGAGAAAACCGCAAGAGAAAACCTCTTTTCATTTGTTGGACTTTTGTTATTTAGGGAAGGACTTTACGTAAGTTATTCTACCCTGAATACTTTTCACCCACTTTTCACAGTTTAGGAAATTATTATAACCCTTTGTGTATAGTACTCAGCTTGTTTGTATTGATTTAACATCTGCACCCAGCTGCAGTCTCTGCTCGGTGCCCTGTGAAGATGCTCAATATATCAAATCAAATCGAGGGAAGGACTTTCAGTTTATATTCTTCATTGCACCATTTGATTGAGCTATTTTGGCAACTCACTTTCAAGGAACTTTTGAATCAGGACACCTTTATTTTAAGTTAAACGATTAGTTGTGACAGGCAAGTTTACTACAGGGGTTTAAATACTTTGAGGCACATTTTTTACTTCGTAGGTGAAGTACACCTTCAGTTTGCGTTATTCACAGAGGGATGGACTTTTAAATCACTTACGTTTGAACACTTTGCTTTATTCTCAAACCCTGTTTTTTACACTTGCCTAGTACGGTATTTTTTTAAAAGACCCAAAGTCTGAGTCACTTCTGCTCGCCATGTCGTCACACTCATCACAGTAGCTATTGCGCCACTAATGTATCCTTTTAAGTCCTGATGTTGCCAATTTTCTGGGCCTTTCCTTTATTTGGAGAAACCACAAGGCAGTCCTAAAGTGGCCATAGAGCAATCATGGGCTCACTCAGAGACTAGCCTTGCACCCTCTATACTGGTCTAGACAGACCAATCAATACACACACATTGTGTGGGTGGACCTGGGCGTTTTGTAAAGCCAGCCAGATTGGCTGAGCATCAAACCCTTTGTTTGAGTGCCCTCTTGTGTGATAGGAGGGCTGGTTTAGGTAAGCCCATGATTGTTTGATTGTTTCGGGTTATTTTGGGGAGACCTTAATCCTGCCTCAATTCTGTTGGATCCGTCCTGGGATACTGCTGGTATATGTGCCTTCTGTAGCTTTTTGCCACATAGCTGCTCTTCCTGCAATGTTAAGACCTGGACTGATAATATTAGGTGGATCCTTTGTCCTTCCATGGGGTCTGTTTTTTGTTTTTGACAGCTGGACATGCTTCCTGAAATCGCTCTCCTCTTGGCACTCCACATTGGATGGGATCCTAGAACGTGGTCTGGGCTATTTGTCCGCTGTGTTCCAATTTTACCAACTTGGTAGTGCGCTTTGCTGTAGGAAGCTGTTGTTGTGTTGCATTGGCCATCCTGAATTGCCTCCACTTTTTCTTTGTTGTGGGACTGTTTATTGCCGGCTAACTGGTCCTCTTTGCCCATCAAGCCATCAGGATCTGCCTGGCCGGGTTCTTCTGGAGCAAATCTTTCCATTGTTTTCTCTCTTGGCTGTTGGGCCGCATAACCAAGGAAGGTTGGATATTCTTCCTTTGGGATGTCTGGTTCGTCATTTGTATGGGTCTAAGTTCCTGGGTGACTGGTCCTGTAAATTTCCCAGCAAAAGAACATCATGTACTCACTGGGTTGTTTTGCTGTTCCTGTGCTGTCTTTTTGGGAATCACATCCGTGAGTACTTACAGCTGTGTGCTGGTTACTAGGTTATTCAAGATATTTACCCTCCGCGATCCCAGTGGTCAAAGGTTTCTCAAGTCCCCAAAAAAAAAAGCTATGTTTTGACATTCACTTGCATTAAACCAAATCCTGCTCTGCTTCCTTTTCTCCTGGGGTTGCTGGATCTTGAACCTGAGACTTGAACTCTTCTCCTCTAGCATCTCCTAGAGTAAGTTGCTGCCTTATTCTCATCTATGGGAGACTTACCTACCTTTTCCCCGTAACCGCATCCGTACATTCCTTTCTATGTAAATAGCTGGCTACTGTGATACACTTATGGTTACATTTGTGTCTTTGTATTTCTAGGAGTGTAGTGTGACCTTATTGACCTAATGAGATTGGTACTATTAGTGTAATGGTCTTCTGACATTTAAGGGTCTTGGGGATGATGTTCTAGAGAATGAACTCCTTTCTATGCCAGGTGTTATTTAGTGTACGGTGTGCATTTGTGTCATGTATGTTACTATGTACTAGAGTATTAGGAATTGGTATGCTTGTGTTCTGTGTTGGTTTATTGGGTGGGTCCTGATCATGACTGTTTTAATGTATGCTTTAATTTCTACAGTTCCCTTTTGTTACCACCATTAACCTTGTATTGTTTATCACCAGGTAGTGGACAACACTTACAATGTATGAGTTGATAGGCTGTATTTTATCATTACTGTGTTTATGCATATACTCTGCCATTATTCTCTTATTTGTACCCCAAAGTGCATGTTTTACCCAATACAAATTCGTTGTAGTTTTTATAATAAAGTATATATTTCATTATACCCAGTGTTCTTTTGGTGTAACTGTGGGGATGAACTGTACTTTAATAACTGCCTTCTTCCCTCCCGCAGCTACTACCATAGAGCAGCCCAGTCTTTCCGGTTGGTTGGAACCCTGTTTTGTCGTGGGGTAGATGGTTTCACATCCCTACAACGGGCTGTGGAAAAATATCCCTAAACGCATTGATGGACATTAATTTAGTAGCTTTCTTAGTGAGGATTAAATCCACCTGATAGATCAGTGAATGCAGTCGCTTTCGGCCAAGTACGCATCCCGTTTTTCACATGATAATTTAGTTACTCACCCAGCTTTCTTGCCTAAGGTGATATCTGATTTCCATATCTACCAATACATTTGTTTACCTACCTCTTTTTCCATGCATTTCTTCAGAGGCAGAAAGCGTGCTTCATTGCCTGAATGCAAGGTTAGCTTTAATGTTTTATCTAAATAGGATATCTCAGTTCAGAAATGTGGACAAGCTTTTTGTTAATTACGGATCTTCTGGGCAAGCCAAATAGGCGTTCAAAACCACAAGATCTGATATTGTAGATTCCTACAGTAATAGGGCAAGAATCCTCCTGAAGGTCTGCATTCCCACTCGGGTGATGCTAAGGCAGTCTTGGTCACCTTTTAGGAAAATGTTCCCATTGACGAGATCTGTAGTGTGGCCACATGGGCACCCACATCATATTTCTGTAGTCATTATTCCATGGACCTTCGCTACAGTGTTGATGCAAGGTTCAGGCAACGTGTTACAAAACCTTTTCAGGCAAAAACCATCCTCCAGTTTATCCCATTGCTATATAAATCTCATGTCAGTATGGTGGGAAGGGGACGTGAATTTGGAGTATGTAAACTTTGCTTACTGTAGTGTCTACTAGTCCTACCTACCTACCTAGTCCATACTCCCTTTCCTCCATACATAGCCCCACCATCTCCTCTCTACTAGTTACTTGTCTCGGCCTAGGCGTTCGTAGCGCACTGGCGTGTGTAGCATTGTGTGAGCATGGAGGGATGGAACTATGCTCCTCATGGTCTCTGCTGTTTTTTAAATTAAGGAGTTTTGTTTTGCTGTGAAAGTCTCTGGTAACATCCCATGTAGGGACATTGCCATGAGTATGGAGGAAAGGGGATTATGGACTAGGAGTATAGTAGGCCATAATAGTGGGTAACATTTAGATTCTTCATCATGCATATGTGCCCCAGATTAATTGCCTACCCTCTTGAACTCTTTGGGGCTTGGGGAGTTTGGTTATTCAATCTGTCTGGAATCTGTGCAACCAGGGCATGTTTTAGTAAAAACATCCCATAGGCTATCGGTTCAGAATTGAAATTTTAAAATGTTTGTTTTTCCAGTGTCGAGCTTGCTAAACAGACTTTAATGTTAGAAATCATTATAGGAAAGCCCTAGCTGGAAAGCTATTGTAACAGGTATGTTACTGTAACAATAGTTCTACAGTGAGGACCCACTCATGGGGCCATACCAATACGCCTCAATAAGTTTCATTACAATCTCTGCTATCTAATGGAGCCATGACTATACTGCCATATGCCGATCATTACCTGCACTAGATTAACAGTTTGTCTACTACCCTATAGGCTTCAAACTGCCCATTATGCATGCAATAGTAGATTGATAAATCTTTGCATGATCTTTTATCACAGAGAAAATAAAGCTCTGTGGAAAGAAGTTTCAGTACTCCGGAGGAAGCACAATCAACAGCAGGAACTGTTATCAAAGGTAAGATATGCATTGTTTGTTTTTCAGGGTCTTTAATAACACTGTATGCTGAATGTCTGCTTGTTTACAAAATGGGCTGCTTCATAGTACGGGGGACATTGTTATTACATAAACCGAAAGGTGGCTTGTTATATTAAATTAGGTGTTTTGTATAGTTGAGATTCGATGTGTTCAATATCGTCCAGCACACAATATACAAACTGTGCCGCAAATTACATCCTGTGTGGGCTTGCTCCCACAGATATACCCCAACCCATTGCACACTGAAAGTAAAATAAACTCTATTGGTCCACCCTATCCATGGTAGGGCACTAAGAACAAACCACAATGCACATGTGCAAGGGTTTATTCATATGAAACATGTTGCATGGTTTTGTTCTGCCAAGTGAGAACTTACTGTCTCCAAGAATAATCCCAGTGCTTACTGAACATACCGTGCTGAGTTGAGCATATATATATGCTATGCTTCATAACCACATCATTGCTAGTGCACAGCATGGGACGCTCCGCTTTCACAATCGATCGCAGCATTGTGAGTTGGATGAGAACCCAACTTTTAAAAACGTTCTTACTGTATGTAAACTATTATGACCTAAAATGGACAACTAATGTTCCACAAGCATACAAGCTAACATGGCCGATAACAACCAGGACTGGACTAAGACCGGGGCATGTTGGCATAAATGCATAAATAAAGGAAAACAATGTTTTGAAGAGTTGTACAAACTAATTTCCATCTTGGACAAGAAAAAAAGAATTGGACTTGGAAGAAAATAGAGTATCCATGATAGCTGTGTTTGAACCCCTCCATGAGTGCAATTTATTTTCTCAGTTTGTAGAATGCAAAGTAACCACCTGTCAAGTGACTGCGAATATGCCAAGCAATCATTGAATACTCGGACCATTTGTTGCTGTGGCAGCAGCTTTTCCTGAGACATTCATTAACCAAAATGCAATGGGTAGCAGCAGTGATTTCATATGCCTCGTAACCTCACATGATGTGACACAATTTCCATTTGACCTGACATACAGGAAGTGACATTGCATGACCACGATGGCAACACAGAGTAACATCACGGATGTTTCAATACTGTGAGACGTTTAAGGTCGTGACCCTGTCAGAAGGAAGAAGGGACACCTCTCAATCTGGGGTAGGCAGTTTACCAGGTAATTGCCAGAGCATGTCATTCCCCAGGGGCAGTGAGGGAGAGTTGAGGGGGATCTCATTCCCTGTGTTCACTGTTGTATGAGACTCATGGTATCACATTCTCTTCCGCAATACCACCAGCCTATGTCCTTGTCAGTGTCCCATGTCTCTTTTTCATGACTGCTTTTCCCAGAAGCCGTCATGAAATGGCAGAACCCACCCAGACCGGAGCCTACCAGAGCAAATTAACTGCCAATGTAAGCTATGTCATAAACCCAACAGGTTGCACTGTTACAAAGACTCCAGCTCATAACCAGCAGACAGGACGATGTTCAAGAAAGATGAAACAATCTTATTGGATTTGGCATGCAAATGCAGCACCAACTGTTTTATGTGGCAGCAGCAGGACACATGCCAGAGTTTGAAAAGGGTAGGGGGCTAATTAGACTATTTAATGTTGTCAAAGAGTAAACCCAGCCCTTCCAAGTAAAGTGCTGGAACGATTGGCCCAACAGAACAGGAGGCCAATGTGAAGCCAAGGGAGGCAGGAAGCATGGACGGTTGGGCTATAAAAGGCCATGGAACCCAGGCATGGATGAGAAGTGTTCAGATGAGGTGGGGAGTGCAGTTGGTGGACAGGAGACCAGACAGTTGAGAGCAAACAGTGGAGGAGAGTGCTGAAGAGACTATGGCAGTAGTGTGAGAGTGAAGGTGAAGGGATTGTGGTAGAGCGAAAGAGAGGGGTTCCAATTGAGTTTAGTGTATTGAAGTGTGTCTGAGAAAGAGAGCTAGTGTGAGATGAAGGGTAGGGGGTTAGAGAGTAAGTGAGTGGAGTCTGAATAACAGTGAAAGTGAAGGTAGTAGTAGTGATGAGGGTGGAGTGTAGAGAAAGGAAGGTTATAGGAAGAGTGTGGAAAGATCAGGACACAGGAGGAGTATACAGGGTGTTAAGACCAGCGTGTTGAGGGAGAGAGGTGAGACAAGGGTGAGATGAGAGAGACATAGATGTGGAGAGTGAGAAGAGGTTAGAGGGTCAAAGGAGTGGAGATAGATGTAGATTGGGGAGTTAGACGAGAGGAGGAGCAGAGTTAGATGAAGAGAGGAAGATTAGTAAGATCGAGAGGGAGGAGAGTCAAGGTACAAAAAAGAGGGAGGGGTTTTGATGGGAAGAAAGAAGAGAGTGGAGAGAGTCTTTGGAGCTGGGCATCAAAAGGATTTGGAGAATTAAGTCCTAAAGGGAGATAATCAGAGAATGACACTGCCTTTAGGTTATCCACATCAAACGAAGCAAGTAGGGGTTACCATTCAGTAGTGCAAGGGGTTAGAGACACCTGAGCTAGGGTGGAGGAAGCTTTTGGGAAGTTTGAGAGAGGCATAGCGACTCACTCCTCCTTCCATCTCACTCGCAAACCTTCTCAACCCTGGCTTTCCCCTCACCCTCTGTCCATGCGCTGTCTCCTCCTTCGCCTCGAGCGACGTTGGCTCAAATTCCCCTCTCTAATCAAACCTCCTATTTCTCCTACCACTCTCTTTATGACTCCTGCCTTAGCTCGGCTAAACGTTCCTACTATTCTAACCTTCTCCACTCCTAAGCCTCTCATCCTCGCCGTATCTTTCAAACCCTCTCGTCTTCTCTCCCCGCCTACCCCTGACCCTTCAGCTACGTCTCCCCTCTCTTCTTATGACTTCTTCTCTTCCAAAATGATCTCTCTTTGCCAAAACATTAATTGTTCACTGTCCCATTCCCCTCCTCCCCCTTCCCTCCACTCCCCTTCAGCTTGCATGTCTGACCTCTCTCCTGTCACTCCTTCCAACGTCTCCCTCCTTCTGTCCAAATCTCATCCTACTGCTGCCCCTTCAGATCCTCTCCTCACCCTCCTTATTCCGAAGATTTACTCTCTTCTCATTCCTTCCTTAACCTCCTTCTTCAATATCTGTCTCTCTTCTGCCACCTTCCCTTCCGCCTCCAAGCACTCTACCATTATCCCTATTCTGAAGAAACCTTCTGCTAAACCCCTTCTTGCTTCCAAACTCCGTCCAATCTCACTTCTACCATTCCTCTCTAAAATACTCGAACGCCTAGTCTATTCTCAGCTCTCAGCTTTTGTCACTAACCTTTCTCTTTTTTCCCCCTCCCAATCTGGCTTCCGCCCTAAACACTCCTCTGAGACCGCTCTCATTTATGTTCTCAACTCTCTCCTCACTGCTCGCTACTCTAATCAATCCTCTGTCCTCATCCGCCATGACCTCTCTGCTGCCTTTTATACCGTTGATCACCCCTTACTTCTCAATACTCTTTCCTCCTTTGGTTTCAAAGGCTCAGTACATCCTCTACCCTCCCCTTGGATTATTAATCCAAAGGGGGGTAGAGGATGTACCCCAAGGCTCTGTTCTCAGCCCTTTTCTATTCTCTTTACACCTCCCTTTTGCCCCTATCCTCTCTTCCTTCGGAATTGCTCACCATTTCTAAGCCAACGACACCCAACTCTTCCTTTCCTTCTCTTCCTTTACTCCTGACCTCCAACTTAATATCTCTTCCTGTCTTACTGCCATTAAAAACTGGATGTCATCCCACTTTCTCTCAACACTGATAAGACTGAAATCTTATTCTTTCCCTCCAACACTCTTTACCCTCCATCTCCCCCTCCTTTTATTCACTTTCCCCCCCTCTAATCTTCCTATCTCTCCCCATGCTTGCAATCTAGGCATTCACTTTGACTCCTCCCTCTCCTTTACCCACCATATTTCCCTTACCTCTCGCGCCTGTCGCTACCACCTTTTCAATATTCGTATTCACCTTCCATGCCACTAAACTTTTAATCTCCTCCCTCATCTTCTGTCGTCTTTTCTATTGTTCTTCTCTCCTCTTTGGACTCCCTGCTTCTTATCTTGCCCCCCTCAAACCCTTCTACCACTCTGCTATCCGTACCCTCTGTCTTCATGCTCTTCATGACTCCATTTCCTCTTAGCTTTCTTACCTTGGCTGGCTTCCCTTCCACTCCCAACTTAAATTCCACTTCCTCTGTCTTGTCTTTAAATTCCTTCATGATCTTGCTCCCCCTTATCTCTTCTCTCACTTATCCTACACCCCTTCCCGCTCCCTCCGATCTGCTGATCTCTTCCTACTCACTGTTCCCCCGTCCCCATGTGCCTCTTCTCGTTTCTGCACCATTCAGCTCCTTGCCCCCTACACTGGAACTCCTTACCTCTTTCTACCTGCTCCATCCCCACCTTCTCCTCCTTCTGTGCTTGAAATCTCTTCTTCATTCCCCACCCTGACACCCTTATCCCTCCTTTCACCTCCCTCTCTCTCCTTCCCTCATGTCTTCCCCTTCTTTCCTCCCCCTACCTGCTCCTTTCCTCCTGCGCTTCCTCACCTCCTCTTGCATCCTCTTTATATTCCCCATGCTGTCCCCCTCCTCCTTCCCCTTCTTTACCCCCTCCTTTTCTCTTTTATCATCATAGGCAAATTGTTCTACATACTTTTTTATTGGTTTGATTCATAATGTGTAAACTATTTCTACTGTTGTTATCTTCTATGTATCTTGTTATAATGTGAAGCACTTTGGCGTAAAGCGCTATATAAACATAATCAATACAAATACAAATACAGATTACCCTAAGGCCTTCAATATATTTACTGTTGAAATCAAATACAAACCTTAAAAAAACTATTACTTACTCTCTGTTTGTGAGGCCATTTGTGACAGTACCTACAATAAGTGTTGATTAGTAACAGAAATAGCTAATGCAGCAGTTAACTAGTTAGAGTGCTGTCTAGATATGCTATGGGGCAATCATGAAATGCTAGGGGAATACCCAGCATATTCTAGATGAGGCATTCTTTTTTCATATTCCAGTATACCCTCATATGGTTAGTTAGTGCCTTCCTAGGCCGGACACTGCCAAACATCCAATGTATTATTCTAATATGTAAGGTACAGCTTCATATGTGCAGTTACTGCCATTACAGGTAATGGCCCGTAGTCAGACTCTCTCCAGACCCAAAAGCTTCCCAGAAACTTGTGACGTTCACTGTTTCAAGTTGGAACCCAGCCAATCACAATATGGTATTTGACAAAAACTTTCACTGGGCTCCATGAGTCAAAGGCCTAACCCATGACTGGTTTTGCCTCCTCCTTATCTGTCTTCTAGAGGCACAAACTTGATATGTGGATGATTGCACCACCACTGATTTTGCAGGGGATCCCCTCCCGCCTTCCTGAGAATACTCTAACAAGGGTGGCTGTGCATCTTGTCTTGGATTTTTTTCTCTTTGCATTCTCTTTACTTAACCCCGCCTCACTTAACAGTTTGCCATTCAAAGCGAGGGGATTCAACATCTAATGTATGCATCTCGGAAGAAATTACAAATCGGGTACACCGACGGGCACAGATGAGGAAACCAGGAATTCCAGGAGGGGCTATTTCAACTGTTATTCAAACGCTTCATTTCATCCCTGCCTGAGAAGTGTCGAAGACCATGAAAGCTTGCAAATAAATGACTTTGTTAGCCTAATTAGTATTGACTTATTGTTTCCTTTTTGGATCAACTCTATTCTACCCCTGTCTAACACGATACAAGCAATGCCTCTACAAGGGGGTAAAAGCCGGTTTTCTTTATTATTGGCATTAAAGTGATGCTTGTAATTCTGTTTCTGAAAGTGGGATCTGCTAATCTGATTCCAATCTGATAATGTTCCATGCCAAAAAGTATGGCCATCTCTTGACATCCCCAGTGGCTCAGTAGAACTGGAAGCAGGACAGGTTCAAAGGTTGCAGCTGTCTGCTGTGTTCCAGCAGGCAGCGGTGGGTTTTAACCATCTGCACCTCTGGGTCATAATTGTGCACCCTTACAGCCTGCTGTAGCTATTTAAATCTAAATATAAGCCATGGCTAGTTGTGACATGAGGGCTACTGAAGTTACACAATTATACAGTCATAAGCATTGGATGTCATATTAATGCCAGCTTAGTGAGCAGTGACTCATTGATGACAGGGGTGGGTGTGTGGTAGCAGTGTGGCCTCGGTGTACCCTCAACAACCATGTGGGACGCAACCCAGAAAGCCTCTATTTTGACCCAGTGAGGAGGGTTGACACCTTCCTCCATCGAACTGGAACCGTCCCCGGGAGGATTCCTGGTAACCCGTGCTTCAAAGACAGTCCTGTTAATAGAATGCCACTTCACACCAGGGTGTCGAAGACCTTTTGAAGTAGGCAGACAGAGGAAGGGGGGGAGGAGCTAGAGTAGACAAAAGAGAGGTTCAGACCACTGTGAGGTCTGCTTAGGCTCCCCAAATTTCCTTCCCCCCCACCCCCTCCGACTTTATGCAGACAAGGCCTTTGAAATGTAGGCTTGCTGTGGACCAATCTACTGCAGTATCTTTCCTATATAAGGTTGGAAACCCTAATCTTATTAGATTACATAAAGAACCTTCTGATTGAGTGACTGACTTATATCCCCTGCCCTGAATCTTAAATATTGCTCATCAATTTCGGTTTTGTCCTTTTACCTCTGCACTGTCTGTTTGGCACTTTGGTATTGCACTTGCTTTAACGCACAATACAATATTAAATAAATACATTAATCTATGGACTACTGAAGAAGGAGGAATGTAACCTGGTTGCAAATACATCCAGCTCTAAAGTCCACTAACAGAGACGTGGAGACAAGAGACTTCCAATTAATAGGCAAGCTCCTATCCCCAACCATCCCAGGTGCCTCTTTGGGGTGAGCTGCTGGTTTGACCAAGAACTTACCTGCTACCTTAAGACTGGGATCATGTTACTGCTCACTGGAAGTAGCAGTTCCTGCAGGTGCTCTCTGGAACAAGGGCTACCCTTGCCCCGGAAGACCCTGGTCAGGGCCTCCTAGCATTCTAGAAGTCAAGGTTCCACCCTGGACCTGTTTCCCACCCGGACACTTGTGAGGTACCCAAACCTGGACATTGCCTGCCTGTCATGCTGTTACTGTTTGTTCTACACTGTTTTGAACCCACTCAACTAGCCAACCTGATGCTGCCTCGTGTAGATCATGAAAGCTTGGCTGAATGCTGTTTAGCCCTTAGAAAAGTAACAAAGGGCATTTGAAGTGGTCCTTTTTGCCCCGGCATGCCTTAAAGGGCTTTAGTGGCTTGAAAGACCCCACACCCTACCTTTTTTAAAGACCTCTTCATTGAACTTGAATATTTGCTGCTGAAATTCTTGCCTGCCCACTATCTCCAAACACTGATTTCCCCTTTATTCTAAGGTCTGCATTCTGTGCTTTCCTTCACAGTGTTTTTATTAATTGTGTGTATTAATGTTTTGTATTCAATTAGAAACTTGATTGGATATTTATTTATTTTTGGTACCACAGTGCTATTGCTGTTTTGGATACTTCTGTGTTAGCTGTGCCCCTTCTGGATGGACTGCACTAACTTAAAAGGTGAAGGAGGTTTAATATTCAGGTTGTCTTTCACCTATGATTGGGAGTACTGCTGGTCTAGTAATAGTGTGGTGCTGCAGCAGCGCTTTAGTCGCTACTCACCCCTGTACTGCTGTAGAGCAGGAGTCATTTCATCACAGAAGTATACTAAAGGTTTTCCTGTGTGTGTTTTTAAGGTTGAATAAATAGAAATGGGTGTCTGCAGTTAGAGGCATTGGCAGTGATTGCTATCTGGGTGGCCCTTTGTCGTGTTGGAGCTAGTACACAGGCGGACTTCAATCTGAGCGACACTGCCATGCTTGTGAATGCTTCCACAGCGCGTAGTGCAGACAAGTGTCTGCAGTTAGAGGCGGTGAGTGGTGCTGAGCCTGAACACACTTGACCCTCACTGGGTGCTGTGAAAGACTATTGAGGTAACGGCTGGCAGGTGCATGCTGTACCTTTGTGTTCCTGCAAGGCACTGATAAGATTAAAGTACTTTGTGTGTCATAGAATTATCTATCATGGAATCTTAACATGATATAAATATAACTCCATTCAAGATTCTACCATCAAGACCCCTGAGGGTAAGCATCTTGAATGACCCACCACCTCGGGACCCAGATGTCAATCGCGGCTCCTGATCAGAAACAGCCAAACAACTGTGTGTGTGCATGTTCTGCCCAACTAAGGAATTTGAACCCCGGACCAATGACAACTGAGAAGGCCAACGAGAATAATCTGTTTTACCAGAAGTTGGACCCACCAGTCAGAAGTGAAAGTAATTGCTAAGACGACTCCTAGAAGAATGAGGAACCTGGGTAAGCAGATTTAACTGCTCGATTAATAACAGAGGGGTAGCTAACCAGCAGAAAACGGTCCCACAATGAATAAAACAGTGGCGGTGGCCCAGTACGGCCTAGATGAGCAGGAGAAGGAAGGGTTCTGGTATTCTAGTACCTTTCCGACCGACAGCAGCTACCTACACCAAGGAAGATGCCTTAGGTGGTAAAACTGTCCCAGCAGGATGCCCCAGTCCAGCCAACAAAGAGAACCTGAGGGAGGAAGAGTACAGCCCAGGAAGGCTGTTCAGCAGCAAGAAATCCTAACCAGAGCTAAGGTAATGAGACACAATCCCAGCCAGTATGGCCAAGCCTGGTCTCAAAAAAGCAGCAGCAGCCTTTCAGTGTCAAATCTTTCAGCAGGTAAGTAAAGCTGCTGAGTTCATCCAGTTTCCAGCAAAAATCAATTCAAACACACAGGTTCATGGTTTCCCCTATATATACACTTCCACTTATAGGCTGGCCCAAGCCATCCCCCGTTCCACACTCCAGGGCACTTGAAAAAGGATTTGTCAGCCAGCCAATCAGTTTGGCCCTCAGAAACCGACAACCGCTCATGTCCACCCACACAGGGTGTGTATTGGCCTTACTAGGGCTAGATACTGGTCTAAACCAGTCCAAACCACAAGGGTTTAGGGATGGGCTTAGAGAGAGGCCATTTGTATACAACAGCCATTCTATGTTTGCTTTTTATTTTGCAAGACAAAGGAATGTCCCAGAAACAAAATGTCTGAGAGCAGGACTTGAAAAATAGATCATTATCCCAAAGGTGCAAGTAGAGTACATTAGGATACTAATGCAGTAAATCAGCTTGCACCCCTTGTAAAGCCAAAACGGAATTACAGCATTCATACACCTACTCCCTTAAATCCCCTAGTGTCAAAATGGTGTGCTTAAAAAGGCACCACTGTTCCGAGCTACTATTTATTTTATTTTTATCTATTTATTGCACTTGTTGTACGTCCAAAACCAGGGGTATCACAGCGTAGTTTTACAGGTATGTTTATTCTTGGTTGTTACATATAAAACGAAATATGCAATGGTTGCTTCTAGTTACTTATTCGAAAACACTTGATTACATAGTTTTGCAGGTATACTTGGTCTAAGTTATCACATATAAAAAGATTAACAGAGGTTGCGTCTGTTTAAGTAAGCAACTAAACTTCGTTACAAAGTATAATGGATATGCAGATCAAACTAGACAACAGTTGTACGATCTTCTACAACCTTACATTCGGTGATAATACAAACTGTACTAATATACATGGCAGGGACGAATTTAGTATTTTTTAAATAGCCAAGTTTTGAGGAGTTTCTTGAATTTGTGGAGGGAGTGATCATTGATAATATATGCTGTGAGTGAGTTCCAGTTTCTAGGGGCTGCTGCAGGGAAGCTGGAGCAGTCTGTTCTAGCATTCTTGAATTGGGGGGCTGAGTAGATGCGTGTTTGCATTAGATCGAAGGACTCTGGCTGTTGATTTGAGGCTTAAACTATTGTTGCGGTAGCTGGGGGCTTTACCTGAGACACATTCATGTGTGGTGGTAAGAGTTTTGTGGAGAATCCTGGCTTGTATAGGTAGCCAGTGTGCCTCTCTCCTGTGTTTAGATATGTGATCCCTTTCTTAATGCTTCATTCTAGAGTAGTTGCAGTTTTTTTTTTTTTTGGAGGTTCCTAGTAGTAGTATGTTGCAATAGTCCATTTTAGCTAAGATGAGCACTCCGACGAGGATAATGCAGTTTGGTTGTGTAAGGAAGGGTCTACTTAGAGCAATGAGTTTGATGGTGTATGCTGTGGATGAGGCAAGTGCGCTAATGTGTTTGCACATAGTTAGACTAGAGTCCAGATAGACCCCTAGGGTGTTTACCTGGTTAGAGGTGGTGATGGGGGTGCTGTCAATGGCTATGGCTGTGTATTGAAAGTGGAGTTTGGCTAGTCGGGCGGGCGAACCAACTATGAGGATTTCTGTTTTTTCTCCATTTAGGCAGAGACTGTTTGCCGCCATCCAGTTCTGGATGATGGGGTAGATTTTGTTCACACTAATAGTATCCTGTTCAAGTTGCCTGATATTTGGATAAGTATTTGTGTGTCGTCAGTGAAGTTGGTGTATATTATTCCCATTGCGTTTAGTGCTGCAAAGAGTAACTTGGTGTAAGCATTATAAAAGTGTGGAGGAGAGGCAGGAACCTTGGGGAACTCCTAGTGGGACTGGAATGGGGTCTACTGCTACGTCTCCTATTGCTACTCTAGATGTACGGTCTGAGCTGAATTAATTAATCTAAGGTAGCTTCCTTGGAAAAGTGGAAGTTGTTGCCTAATGGTACGCATAGTTTGTTGTGATCTACAAGATTGAATGCCGCGGACAGGTCAAGTAGTAGGAGAATGCATAGAGGTGGGATCGGATTATGATTTTGAAGAGGAAGGGTAATGGGTCTATAGTTGGTGGGGATGGTGGGATCTAATGTGTTTTTTTTTAGGAGGGGCGTGACCCAGGCTTCTTTGATGTTTGTTGGATTGTATTGGTGTGGAATGAGGCGTTAACGAAATTGGTGATGGTAGGTGCTAGTGTGGGGGCACAGTCCTTAACTAACTTGGCAGGAAAGTTGTCTCCTTTACAATTGGAGGGTTTGAGAGAGGCTATAGTTTTTAGTACTTGGTCTATGGTGACTGGAGTAAAATGGAATTCTGGTATATTAGTTGTAGCCTTAGTAACTGGCAGAGGAGCTGGTTCTGTAATAGTTGCTAGTGGTTTTTTTTTGCAGATCAATTTTGTTTTGCAGAGTATTAATTTTGGAGGCTAGTGCATCTTGGATGGTGGCGCACCAATTTTTACTTACTTTGACTGTACTAGGAGGAATGATGGGAGTTTCTAATTCTTTGATGATGGCGAATAGTTCTTTGCTATTGGACGTGGCATTAGTGATGCGTAAATTTAGAGAATTCGCTTTTTGGGTGTACACTTCCCGTTTGTAGGATTTGGATACTTTTTGTCTCATCAGTAGTTTTTTTTCTAAAGAGTTTTTCTAGTGCTCTTTTTCTTCTTCTATGTTCAATGAGGTCGTCATTGAACTAAGTGTTAAGTTTGGGTCGTTTGGATCTAAGTGGGGCTATTTCATCGATGGTTGACTTCAGGCATGTATGATATGATGAGATATCATCAGGGTTAAGATCTGCTGGTGGTTGAGTATTAATTAGCTTATTTAGCAGAGGACTTAGGTTTTTGGTGGTGAGTTTCCTAGAGTTTCTCATAAGGGTGGGTAATGGGGGTGGGATGTGGGGTGTCGGGTCCCTTATTGTGGTGATATTGAATCTGATGAGGAAGTGATCGGTCCAGGACAGTTCTATGATGTTCTCTAGCAGGACTCTACTGTTCAGTGTTAGAATCCAGTCAAGGATTCATCCTTTTGAATGTGAGGGGGCATGAACAATTTGTTTAAATTGCATTTCTACGAATGCAATATGGAAGGCTGTAGCTTTGCGGTCTGATTGGTTGTTATATCCCAAGTTAATGTCAAAAGAATGAATTTCGTGTTGGGTTTGAGGATGGGGGAAATGAGTGTTAGGTAAGATTTGCACAGAACTGTTAAATCTTCCTTTCCTGGTTCAACCCAGAACCTTTTGCTTTACTAGTGGCATATTTTTCATTAATACCTCAATGAGTGGGAACCTTTTTCCACACTCACATTATCTTTAACTCTTTTTATGGGTGTCATTTTTAAGACTCTTCATAGTGTCTTTTTAAAGTTATCATCTTTAACAACTTATTGGCAATAAGTGCCAGTTGTTGCTGGTGTGGGTGCGATTTCTCGCCGTCACCATAACCAGTACAAGGGGGACCCTATAAAAACTCAAACAGAAAAGAGTTGAGTAAACATTGCTTTATTAACACACAAGCATTCGCGAATGGACCACAAGTTCAACCGTCTCGCAAAGCAAGTCGTCAAAGTGCCGCCCTTTCCCCTGCACATCGTGGTCCTTTTATACCCATCTGTTTTACATTGTCATACATTGCTGCACATAGATTATGTCCACCACAAGGCGGTTCCTCCCAGTCATGAATTTGCATCAACGGTCAACAGTTCAACATCTGCTATTGTGGTTTCCTGTTATCTGTTATTCGCTCTCTCTCGTGCCCCTCTGTGTCCTTATCTCTGTGCACGAGGCTGTGCTTACTCATTCCTTCCCCCCACCCGCATCCTGCAGACAGTTTCAGTTAGACTCAGCTCATTTCGACACACATGGACCAAGCACAATCCTTCTGCAAAACAAGCTCTTGTTAGGTTAAACAGGCCTCTGTCTAATTTACAATTACTACCTATATGGACATTCTCAACAACTCATGCTAGTCTCGGCATCTGCAAGTATCGCCATCAAAAGGAAAGCCTCTTTTCTTTTATAAACGCACATTCATTTAGCGCACATAGTGAAAAATACAAAACTCCAAGTGTGAGCACAATATTACACATGCGGGCTCACCTTCAATCCACCCTTTTGCTCACACTTGAGCATCAATTTAGGCATTTCTAACCATCACATAATGTGTATACCATAATCTTCTCCAGGCCTCCCATGTCCAGGCATTCCTGTTGTACATGGCTTTTGTTTGTTGCATTTAGGCGTGTTACGGTGGAGGAACACAGGGAAACACAGCACGACACACATACCGGGAAACATTGGATGCAGAGACAAATTCCTACAACTATTGCCGCTAGAACCAGTATAGGCGTAAGAAGTTGCCATCCAATTTCTTTCAGGAGCTTCATCCACCAGCTATCTCCTGACCCTTCCTCCTGGTGGATGCTATCCGCCACTTTATGCAGTTTGTTTACTCCATCCAGGATTCCTGTACTCCCTTCTGGTATGTAAACACAGCATTGGGATCCCACCAAAAAACAGACTCCGCCCCTTTCTGCAGTGAGTATGTCTAAGACATACCTATTTTGGAGAGCCACTAGCCGAATTGCTTTCATTTCATAAGTGATGTTTTCCATTAGGTCTGCAGATTCTTGGATTACGAACTCAAGGGCCCTGTTTAGCTTTTGGATTTCTTGACTGTTCATAAAGATGCCCGCTGGAGGAACCAGGACCCCCATCAGATCTATAAACGTTTCCCATCCTGTAGGTTGATACGTAGGAATTTTTGGGTTTACTGCTCGTTTATTTCTGCGGTGTATTTCTTTATGCAGAGTAGACGGGGCATATACCATCACAGCCGGCATTATTCTGGCTATGTAACATACCCCAACAAAATCTTTGGCTAACCACAAATAAGCCCTCTTGTTACAGACGTAGGCATGTCCTTCAATCTTTAACAATCCCTTTGTGTAGTTATTTAGATTCACCATTTGACTGCACCCCGAGATCATTCTTTGATTACCTCTTGCGCTCCTCTTAAAACATATATTCTTTGGCCTAAACTCTTGTGTGATGGTGATAGGGGGAGGAGGTTCTCTTACTATCTGTACCATAGCAGGTGCAAGCCCGATTCCCTCAGTTTTGATTTTATAGCGTATCTTTTCCTTTAGAAGGGTTTTGTTCTCTCCTCTAACATAACAAGCGGTATTCGGTATCATGTATTGCTGTGCTGACACTATTCTCATGTAAATTAATGTACACCCGGCATCCTCAGTAACTGGCGATGCGTACACTGGGATGCCTTCACTGCTATGTCGGGGCATGTGGGTGCAGATCCAGCAATCAGTTTTATTCACTACCCCATATGTTGTGTTTATTATCTTCACGTATTCATTTTTAGCATAGTCTTCCGGGTCGTGTTGGTCATAGGCATCTCGATTCCTGCTCTTGACCCAATCTGTTCTCCCTGTTTCATTTGACTCGGGCAACAGGTTCTTTAATTCATATCTAGATGGATGTTCCAGATACCAGAATATTATGGCAAATGCTATTAGTACTACTATCGTGCATACAGAAAACAAAATTTTGCCTCTTGTGGTACAAACTGGTATTTTCCTCTTACCTTCTGTGTTTGAGGAGCATACACTTATCCGTTCAGGGACTAAACCAGCATACACGGGTGTAGACATAGTTCAGTATATGGCTCAGTATACAGCGTATATCAGTTGCAACCTAGCGATATAGCAATATCCCCTATTTAAAGCACCAGTGTCCTTATTACTCTAGTAGTGGTAGGTCTCACCGAAAACCTTCATCCGATCTGTCCCACGTCTCGTAGTGCCTGTCCCAGGAGGGGAACGCCGAAGGCCCTTCAGGCTACAAGCCCGTCGTCTTCAGTAAGGCACAATTCTGCTAAAACCAACAAGAGAGTCCAAATGTTCATCTCCCTAATGATCAAAGTTCAAAACAGTGTCCTTACACGTTGCTTGGCACATACACGTCACGGGATCGGAGGCGATGGGCACACCTGTCACTGGCATCTGGCAGTACACTTGCAACCTGCGGTTTGTCGGTTCCTTTTTCTGGAGGAATCAATAGTGGCAGCGTCTTCTTAATATGATTTGCGTGGTACCAGTGTGGTTTACCATCAACTTTTACCGCAGTTTGTGTCGCGAGGAGCACCTGAAACGGGCCCCTCCATCTGGGTTGCAGTCCGCTGGTGCGATCGAAGGCTTTTATAACAACCCAGTCACCGGGCTGCACGTCGTGACCTTCTTCTATCAGAGGATATGGAGCTACTGCGTTCACCTGTGCATTAATAGAAATCAGTCTATTAGTTAACCCAATACAGTACTGTTGTAATGCAGGCCATGCTTGCTCAGACAATCTCTTAGGTGATATGGGGGTCCCAATACTTGGTGGACGCCCCATAACAATTTCGAAAGGAGATAAACCATGTGTACGCTTAGGCATAGTACGCATACTCAATAATGCAATAGGCAATGCATCAGGCCATTTCAGTCCCGTTTCAGCACAAGCCTTTGCCAGTTTGTTCTTCAGTACCTTATTTGTGCCCTCTATAATCCCAGCTGATTGAGGATGAAAAACTGCATGGAAACGTTGATCAATACCAAGGGCCTTGCAAACTTTGCTTACTACTTCACCAGTAAAATGAGTCCCATTGTCAGACCATAGATATCTGGGGACCGTATACAAGGGCACCCAGTGTTTCAATATGCATTGTGCTGTGGAGGTGGCACTATTGTCCCGCAGGGGATATGCTTCCACCCATCCTGAGAACCCACATTTCATCACCAAACAGTAGGAATGTTTATTTACAGGCTCCAGCTGTATAAAGTCCATATACACCACCTCAAAAGGGCAGGTGGGTAACTTACTGTGGCCCGCCGGGGCTGGTACACCTTTCCCCACATTATATAAAACACATATTTCACATTGTTTTGCCCATTGGCGACAATACATTCCCAATCTTTTGTTGTACCACACAGTACTTAAAACGTCTTCCATAGTTCTTGCGTTAACGTGGGTTGGACCATGAGCCACGCTCACTATCACAGGTAAGTATGCGTCAGGTAGTACCCAGGTGTTCGTTTTGGTATGTGCCCATAGCCCATCTACCGTCTCCTCATATTGATCATCCTTGTGCCAAGATAGTCTTTCTTCAATGGTTGCATCTGCTTGGATTTCCTTTACGCGCTCCTTCGTCCCTTCCATAGTCACATCCCTCCCCACTATGAGCTGTCGGGCTTCCCACCGAGTGTCCCTTGCGGCAGCTAGTTTAGCCATCTGGTCAGCCAAAGAATTTCCCTGCGTGACATAATCCAGTGTTTTTTTATGCGCTGAGCACTTCACTACGGCCACCATTTTGGGCAGCGTAAGGGCTTGCAATAATTCAGCAATCGGGCATGTTTAATAGTATCGCCTTGGGAGGTTAAAAACCCACGCTCTCCCCAGAGTTTACCAAAACTGGAAACCACCCCGTGCGCGTAGGCTGAATCAGTATAAATTGTCACTTTCATACCGCTGCTTAACACTAATGCTCTCGTTGGCACAATCAATTCTGCTGCCTGGGCCGATTTTTCACACACTTTCCCACTCTCAATCAACCGTTCCCCTGTAGTTACTGCATACCCTGCTGTTGTCTCCCCATTTGGCAGTTTGAAACAGGAACCATCACAGAATAATATACCCTCATTATCAACCAGCGGGGTGTCTTGCAGGTCTGCTCTACCCTTAGTGTGTTCTTCCATTTGGATCACACAATCATGCCTAATGTCATCAGGTGAGGTGGGCAAAGGAAGCAGTGTCGCTGGATTCAAAGTGTTACACCGTTCAATTTTTACATTACTGGCAAACAGGATCATCTCATACTGTGTGAGTCTAGCTGTAGTCAAATGCTGTGTATGCACTCTATTCAGAAGAACATCTACCGTATGTGGAACCTTTACTGTTACTTCACTCCCTAGGATGATACCTGCACTTTGTTTTAGGGCTGTCGCTGCTGCAGCTACTGCTCTCATGCATGGGGGTAGGCCTCGAGCTACTGAGTCCAGAGTGCTAGAAAAATATGCACATGGTCTCTGTTTACCCCCTTGTTCCTGTGTCAAGACTGACACAGCGCAACCTTCCTGTTCATCAACAAAAAGGCAAAATCTCTTAGTATAATCAGGTGTGCCTAAGGCCAGTGCGTGGCATAGAACATCTTTCATAGCTGTCAGGGCTTTTTCCATCTCAGGTGTCCATTCTAATGGGCCGTTTTCTTGTACTTCTTTTAAGGCTTTTAGCATGGGCTGGATCAATACAGAGAATTCAGGAATCCAGTGCCTACAGTAGGATAAAACACCAATTATCCTTCGGAGACCCTTTGCCGTGTCTGGATCTTTTATGGACTGTATCAAAGCAATGCGATCAGTAGACAGGGTTCGCCCCTCTTCGGACAGCTCAAAGCCTAAATAATGGACCTTTTGTTTTACATACTGCATTTTGGCTAGGGCTACCTTGTGCTTATTCTCTGCTAAGTGCATTAGCACCAATCTGGTCACATAATGGCATTCCTCTTCGGTGGCTGCACATAATAGCAAATCATCAACATATTGTATCAGAGCAGTGTTAGCGGGTTGGGCTAGGTTATCCATCTGTGTTTTTAGTGCTTGGCTGAATATGGCGGGACTTTCTGTATATCCCTGCGGGGCTCTAGTAAATCGATACTGTCTATCTCGAAGAGTGAAACTAAACAGGTACCTGCTTTCTTCGGCAATAGGAATGCTGAAGAAGGCATTTTTCAAATCAATTACCGTAAACCATTTCGCTGTTTAGGGAATTAAAGTGAGTACACTTGAAATATTAGGGACAACTGGATATCTGGGTTCTACTATTTTGTTTATTTCTCTCAAATCAATAATAAAACGATAGGGTACCGCTTCATCACCTTTCTTGTGTACTGGAAGGATCGGAGAGTTACAAGGGCTATCATTTGTTGGCTCTACCACCCCTAACCGTATCATATCCTGTACTATTTGATATAGTGCCTGCTCTCCCTCGTGTGATATGCGATATTGTTTTATCCTGGGCAACCTGGCACCGGGCTTTAGTTTGATTACTACTGGGGAAACATCCAACACTCCTACATCATTCCCATGAGTGGCCCATAGTTCATTCGGGATGTCTTGGAGTTCCGGGGGCAGGGTTTGCATTACTCCTATCATACTCATAGGTTAGCTTATGGTCATTCTCACTCCCTGGGGGGAGCAATATATTGTGGCCCCTAGCGTTTTTAATGCATCAATACCTAACAAGTTTTCTGGGCAGTGATTGGTCAACAGCCACCCATTCTCCCATTTTACCCCATGAAGTTCCGCTTCTACTATTTCACTTACAGGAGTCTTTATTGGATTTCCCCCAAATCCAACTGATACCTTGCTTTTATCCGATAATGGGACAGCGGGGACGGCTCTGATATTCACGGAACTGTTTCCAGCTCCCGTGTCTACCAGACATCTCAAGTTTCGGTGGGGGCCGATCCTAATAGAGGCATAAGGCCCCCTCTGATCTATAAGTACTTGTACCACTCCCGCTATCTCATTCCGGCATCCTCAGGACATATCGCTTGTGTTATCCTGAAAATCATCGTTATAGTATACCCCTTCTCCACATTCTTCACCCTGGCATACACCTTGTACTTGTCGTTTGTCGTGGCTGATACAGTAGATTGGGGGGAGGCGGGGCCGGCCAGGGAACATCCCCTCTTGCTTGTCCGTCAAAGGCATTGGGTTGAGGGGGTTTAAACATTCTATTGTCTTGGTTGCCGTACCCACCAGTCCTATTTCCTGGGGCAAATGTTGTCTGTGAAGGGGGCCGTACGCCCCTTCCTCTCCCACCACTCTGGGGACACTGGGATTTCCAGTGTCCGGGTCTCTTGCAGAAGGCACATACATCTTGGGGTAGCCCATCCCTCCTCCCATATAGCGCACCTCCTTGCACTGTACCTCTTCCTGTCCCTTGGCCCCCTATCATGTTGCTACTATAGCCCTGTGACGGGCCGTTATAATTGTAGTTATACCTGCCTTGGGGCCCTTGATGCAACTGTTGCATCAACACTTTGGTTTTTAAATCCTTCTCTTGTCGTGCCTTTTGTTGTCCCTTCACTCTTTCCCCTCTTTCGTAATACCTAGCCATTTCGAGGAGATCCCGGGGGTTTCTAGTCATCCATGTACTTTCTGCCCTCCTAATGTTCTCCTGAATTGGCCCGTGGAGCCCCTCTACAAAGTTTGTGGCAAAGTACCGTTGGCCCGTTTCAGACCCTATCTCTAGCCCACTGTGCGCTTTGTATGCTGCTTCATAACGCAGAAAGTACTGTGCTACTTCCTCACTTGCACCCTGTATCACAGCGGACAGTTTCTCCACATTCACATCAAATGGGGGTAACACCTTTTCTAGAGCCCTCAGGACTGCCATGCCATGCCCCCTTAGGGGTTCAGGATATTCCTCATGCAGTTTTCTATTTTTGCTTGCATCCATTACATCTTTCCATTTTATTGTTTCATTGTCTTTGGCACGAAAGGGGGTCCATATTTCTTCTGGGACAATGGCTAACAATATGTTATCTACATCCTCTACGGTAAATAACCCTGGTCTGAATAACTTTCCTACTTCTTTGTAGAATCCTGCCGGGTCTATACGGGGGTCGGGGATGGACTTGGTGATATGCATTAATTCAATTCGGGATAAAGGGACATACACATAGGTGCGCATCATGTTACCAGTGGCTGCCTCTATGGTGGGTTGGCACTCTCTCATTGGCATTAATAGTAACTTTTCCGTATTTGTTTGTTCACTCACAGGGGCCTGCGCTGGTGGCGAAACAGAGGATTGATGACTAAGAGCTTTCTCTTTTATTTTTTTATAATCTTTTAATAGTTTCTCCACCTTAGCCATCCTCCATTCTTCCGCCCCTGAATCATCCACTCTTATATTAGATAGCAGTTTCTTATCCAATTCCGTCCTAATCCTATTCCACTGGGACACATATCTAGGCTCCTTTTCCTCTTCTATATCATCCACCCTAATAAGAAGATATTTAATTACGTTTACTTGTATAGGCCAGCCAAGGCCCTCCATCAGACTCACCAGGGTGGTCATGGACTGCGAGTGTATGGATGCTATCATACGATTAGCTACGTTTTGGCCCACCTGGTCTGCATCTTTGAGTTTAGCCTCTCTTTCCCTCACCTCTCTTTCCCATGCCCTCTTTTCCTTCTCCCATTCAACACCGCCCCTTATGACTTCCGCTATTATGTCGGACATACATCCCCATAACTGAACACTGGACGCAGTCACTGGTAGTAACGCGACAGCGTCCTGATATGCTGAGGGCAGATCCGCAGTACTCTGTCCTCTCAATTTACAGTTACCCTCATGAAAGGTATATAGTTTAGTGGCCACTGTCCTAAATTCCAAAGGTGTCAAACGCCCCAATTGGTCCCGTAGGCTGTCATTGAGGGGTGTGCCATACAGCCCGGTCATAAGGATTTGCAAGTCTCCATCTCTATCCTTTTCTACAGTAGTCGTTCTCCTATGGTCTATCAACCTATCTGGGTCTCCATACTTCATTGGGAATTCCACCCTTTCACCCTCACTGTCTGCCGGTGGAGCTGTAGCTCCTGGAAACAATAATTCAGTCGTTGTTTGTTCTGCTTCTAGCCCTATCACATCTTCATATCGAGGCACCGGCACGGCAGGATACATACCCCCACTGTTCTTAATCATCATATGTCTATCCAACTGATCTAGCCTCTCACCCTTCTCTTTTATCTCTAGATCATGTAATTTTTGATTTACCGTTCTCTTCTGCTCCTTTGCTTTTTGTTTATTCTGAGCATTGCGCCTGCGCATTGCTTCTACCCTCCATAGTCGTATAGCCTCAAACTGTGCGGGTCTAACCCGTCTTTTTACTAACTCTATTTCTATTTTGGATATGCGGTCTATGTCAAAGGACCTGGTATCTGGCCAATTATGTTCAATCGAATCTTTTGTGTATTCAGACCATTCTTTTAAGAACAATGTTGAATTCAATCCATGTTTAATCAACATATCAAATGCAGGGGTTCCTTCAAGAGGGGCATAGTGTCTCTTGCCTATACCACTCTTGCTGGAAGCCGCTTGACCCATTTTGTTGGTATACCACAATTGCTTAAACACTCACCTTTCCCAAATGTGCATTAATAGGCTAACATTAACAGTACATCCTCCTGACATATATCGCCATACCAATATCAATACATCACCATTTCATCATTATTATTCCATAGACGGACATACCACTGTCCTCTTCATAAACCCTAAATTGTTATTTCCTTATTCCATCATGCATCCATCCATGCCACTTATCTTAAGGGTCCCGCCAGAGTGTTCCAGACCCGAAGGGCGACAGCCTGCTGTTCCACCGCCGACGGAGCCGGAAAAACAAGGATGACGCGTTGGTTGCAATCAAAGGTGCGGATTCAGTTGTTGGGGCCCCGTGATCAATTCCTTCTCCGGTTCCGCCGCGGCGTTCCTCACCCAGTGACGGACTGTCGCTCCTTCGCATCCCACTTCTGACACCAAAATTGTGGGTGCGATTTCTCGCCGTCACCATAACCAGTACAAGAGGGACCCTATAAAAACTCAAACAGAAAAGAGTTGAGTAAACATTGCTTTATTAACACACAAGCATTCGCGAATGGGCCACAAGTTCAACCGTCTCGCAAAGTGCCGCCCTTTCCCCTGCACATCGTGGTCCTTTTATACCCATCTGTTTTACATTGTCATACATTGCTGCACATAGATTATGTCCACCACAAGGCGGTTCCTCCCAGTCATGAATTTGCATCAACGGTCAACAGTTCAACATCTGCTATTGTGGTTTCCTGTTATCTGTTATTCGCTCTCTCTCGTGCCCCTCTGTGTCCTTATCTCTGTGCACGAGGCTGTGCTTACTCATTCCTTCCCCCCACCCGCATCCTGCAGACAGTTTCAGTTAGACTCAGCTCATTTCGACACACATGGACCAAGCACAATCCTTCTGCAAAACAAGCTCTTGTTAGGTTAAACAGGCCTCTGTCTAATTTACAATTACTATCCCTATATGGACATTCTCAACAACTCATGCTAGTCTCGGCATCTGCAAGTATCACCATCAAAAGGAAAGCCTCTTTTCTTTTATAAACGCACATTCATTTAGCGCACATAGTGAAAAATACAAAACTCCAAGTGTGAGCACAATATTACACATGCGGGCTCACCTTCACTGGGTTGCCTTAGGGGCTCGCCTTTTAACTTTCTTGTGCTAATAGTTCCCAAGGGTAGAAAGGATATTTGGATCCCTTTTACATTTTGTTAAGTGAAACCAGCACACCCCACCTTATGTGGAGTGCTGGGGAGATACAATGTATCCCCTTTCACACTAAAACTGTAACAATTCTGTTACAGTGACAAGTTTGTATTTGTATTTATTGATTTATTAAGTGCCTTACGCCAAAGCGCTGTTACCTTCAATGGCTGGGGGCAGTGATACCTTGTATTAATTTGGTGCACCTTTACCGCGGGCTGTGTTCATAGCATCAGTAAAGGGACCTAAGGGTGTCAATTTTTACCAAAATGGCCCCTGTCTTCTTTTCTTGCCATTTTAGTGTTTCTTGTCGTTTGTTGTGTCTTCCCCTGACATCCAGGACGGGAAATTCCTTTGTGCAAAACTCCCCAGTCATTTGTCTTATGCCTTGCTTGTATGGGGACAAATCCCAGAGGGGGGCTGGCTGTCCTGATTGGACAACCAGAACGCCCCTTCTTGTGAAATGCAGGGAGAAAATGCAGATATTTTACCGTAATTCCTGATAAATACTGCAAACCTGGAAGCTGAAGATATGTCGACCTCTGGAACTTAAACCGAAGAGGATGACGAAGGAAACGCAGCGGGAATGATTTCCAGTGACCGGAGAGCCTGCCATGTAACCCAAGCCGGCTGTAGCCCTTCCTTGCAATCGGCCTGGGGACTCCGAGAACGACGACCCGAATGCAGAGCCTGGTGAAAACCACTAGACTCAAGCAGACCTGCATCTTATGCCATCCCACACGTTGCTGCGACCTTGTGTTGTTGCAATACTCCAATACCCTGGGACCTCAAGCCATTGTGCTGTGCACGGTCTTCCGAATTCCGAATCTCGATGAAACTTCGTGGGCATCCTGGTGGATCACCAGAGACACGAATCGAGTCCGATAAATCCCCTCACAAGAGTGCTGGACCTTTAAAACGACGAAAATTCAACCACAATTTTCTGTCTTCTTCTGTGCTCCTTGAAAAGGCGCCAAAACCGCACAACCACATTCAGCCATGAGGGAAACCTTGCCTAGATCCTTCTTCGTTGATCCCTGCTGCAAAGTCCCTTCTGAGGTCTTGTTTTCAGTCTCCACGACAAGGAATCCATTGACCGGGTATTTGGCTGCAGACCCTGAAGTTCTCCTGCTGCAAAAGCTTCTTCAATGCTGAGATACTGTGTTGGCTATGTACTTACCTTAAGCCTGTTAGGAGTTCTGTGTAGGTAAGTGGTATTTTCTGTGATTGGGAGGTCCCTCGCCCAGTGCACCCAGTCCCACTGCTAGAATCCTGCTAGGGTGTCTTCTGCGAAGCCCCTGGACCCTCTTCTAATTCTAAAGTGAAGTAGTCACCCGTTTGCCCAGTTTTCCTAAGGAAACTCTAACCTTTGCTACTAAAGAACCTATTCTGACACTGCCTGTTGGTCACTAGTCCTAGTGACCCCCCTTCTGCCACTGAGAACACTCAGGCTCCAAGAATAAGGGAAAGACTGTCAAGGGATTGGGACTTCTGCCTAGAAAAGAACATAAGTGTTTAATAGTTACTTACTTACTTGTAAAGAGTTGGTTGGTAACTGTAATTCTAAGAGTGAACAGTTACACAAGTTCTTACTGATCTTGAATGTGTGATGCACTATTCTTAAAAGTATGGTTAACATCTTTTCTTCATTAGCAACTGTTTTGCCAGTCTAATAGAAAGTAGATGTGTAGGCATTTTACTGTCCTGTTATTAGGTTGTGCCTCTTCTCAAAAGTAAAGTGTTGGTTTCACCAGAATATTCCTGCAGGGTAATATTGTATTAGTGTCCACCAACTGTGGTATCACCAGATTAGCCCCTTGAGGATAATTGTGTGAGTGTTCCCCAACTGGGTCTTGTTTCCCCTGACTTGCTGCTAGCTTGTCCAGAATAAGTCTACATTAGGTTGCTGCCTACCTAGAATGAGTCATTCAATAAAGTGTGACATTGGGTTTTACTTTCCCCTTCATTGTGAGGTTAAAAAAATAGGTTGGTTTTGCTTACCTTGTGTTAGCTGTGTGCCATCCAAAATAAGTTACAAGAGTTACTGCTTACCTCAATCTGGTGTTCCCTGATTTCAAAAGCACCTGTAATTATATATTACATCCTTAGGTTTTACTCACCTATTATAGCTGTGTGTTATGACAAAAGTGGTTTTTACTGCACCTAGAATAAGTGTTTCACTATTCACCAAAAGTATATTGTCCGGTTGACTGCTTATGTAATTTGTTACTGAGAGTCCTTATACAACTGGTAGGGTCTACTGCCCTTGCATTACTGAATGTAATAGTAAAAAGTAACAATTGGTTTTTACTCCCCAAGAATAGGCTTGACCTATACTAAATGTGTATGAAAAGGTTTTGACTTCTCTAGAACTACTGATAGGTGTTCCAAATAAGGTCTATACTTGGGTCTGTGTACTTTCAAGTATAGTTTTGTGTTTTTATATTGTGATTTCATGTAATGTGTTAGTACTTACCTAACCCCTAGATGTATCTGGTCCTACTTGTATTTAAATAAATCCTTTTATTTTTACACTACATAGTGTTTCAGTGTTTCTTTGGATCATTTGTATGACAATTTCACTTGTACTGATTCTACAGCCCTCTCTCCCTCCTAAGATAAGCCTGGCTGCTCTGTCTACACTACCATATACTCAGGTGGTACAGCCTTATACTAAGAGTGGAGTTTTGTACTGCCTCAGTTGAATGGTTTTACTAAGTCCTTATTTGGACTTCAGAAACACTGTTCTAACACTGTTGGCATGCTCTGGGATAAATGTGGATTGCACTACATTGATTATTGATATACTTTGTGTCCAAGGGAAACCATCCAGTAGGTTTGGTTTAGCCAAGGTAAAGTGTACTTGTTGTATTTAACACAAGAACCAACACCATGGCCTGCTTTAGGCCGGAGTACTTCTCTTATGTTGCAATGGAAACTGTGGTCACAATGTGTAAAGAGAAGGGCCTCAATTCCATATGAATGGTTTCAGTGAACCTGTGTCCACGTTTAACAATATTGCTGGGAGTAAGTATTATGATGGTTCAGACAGCTGTCCAAACTCCTCAAAGGAGGAATATGAGGGTTCTTATGAGAAGGATGTTAGTTCACCCCCCCCCTCTCCTTCTCCTGCCTCTACCTTACTGCCTACCATGTGCTCTGAGATATCCAAAGTACTGGATATAAGAAAATACCTGTGGAAAAACAATTTGGAAATGTGGGAATATGGGAAAGAGTATAACAGGTCTGTAGAAGACCGTTTTCTGCACCGCTCTTCTTTTTCCAGGTCTTCTGTTTCTGCAGCTTCCAGGTTCCCAGAATTGGTGAGTCGGTATGATATGAAGTATGACATTGTTGTATGGCTTAAAACTTTTGACCTCACTTGTAAATGGTTTGGTCTGTGTGAGAGTGATAGAATACCCAGGGTTCTTTTTAGACTTCCCAAGAGAGGACTACCAAGTGCTCTTGGATTTGCATGAAGCAGACAGAAGTAACTGGGATAGGGTAAAAGAAGCTCTCATAGTTAGATATAAGAAGAAAGCTTCTCCATATCTAAACCCCTTAAGGGACTCTGAGAATAAAGGTAGCTCTAAAAGTGCTATCTTCTCATCCCTTAAGAAATCTGTTAATATCGAGTCTAACAGAAAAGCTGTAGCCTTTGGCTCAGCTGAGCCCTCTTGTAAAAAAACTGAGGCTCTTAACCTTGAAGTGAGAGAGGTCCCCTTAGGAGACCCCTCCTTAGAGATAAAAGGCATTTACTGCCACTCTGAAGGGCACCTTGGTGTAGCACCCATAACTTCAAATAGGGATAAAGCCCCTAGACCCATAAAGCTAGAGGTCACTGATGTGACCCCACCTTCAGTTAACACTGAGGTGAAAGAACCTCTTGAAAACCCACCTAGAGTGGAAATGGTTCACTCTGTGGATATAAACTTAAATGTTCCTGTCCAACCTATAACACTGTTTAAAAACTCTGTTGAAGACACTGATATGACTCTGCCTTCAGGTGAGCTTAAGGTAGAGCGTCCCTCTGAAACCTCACAGACAGTAGAGTCTCGGCCCACTGCTGTGGAGGCAATTACTAGGGCTGACAAGAACCTTAGTGTCACATACCCTGTGTGGTGTATGTCCTTTAGAATAAAGGCCCCTTCAGTTAAACCTGTAGTGGCTGAACCATTTGAAAACCCACTTACAGTGGAAGTGGTTCCTAAAACTCTAAACATGGATACACCAGAAAACCCACTTGCAGATGGATGAAAAAATACTTGGGTGTGTTTAACAAACCTAAGAGGACAGGGAGTTTCCTTGACCCCAAGGTAAGAATTGAGTTTTCTCCTTTAGTTCAGAGTGCCCAGAATGAAACTTCTAGGCCTGAAAAACTGAAAACCAATAAGAGTTATAAGAAACCTAAGACTATCTTTCTTACTAGGCCTTCTAATAAAAATCCTTAGACTCCAACTACTCCTACAGGAGAGATGGATAGGTGTGCTGACAAGGCTCTGTTTCAAGAAACCACTCTAACCCTGTGGGATCCTCTAGAGAGAATCCTGCTGTAAGTCCTAATGTTAGCAGGGCAACCTCTAACAAAGGCAAATCAAAATCTAGAGTATTCGTGAAATGGGAGCCCATACCATGCTCTACCATTTCAGTTCCAATTCTAAAGTCGGTGACCCACACTGCTTCTGAGGAAGGGGTGGTGTCATGGCCACAGGCCCCAGAACACAAAAACCACACCATCTAGTGATGGGGGCAATGGGTCACTTGACTCACTTATGTCCCTTTGAGACCTATAAACACAGGGACCCTGGCTGCACTCAGTCCTGGCGCCCTTGGCGCCAGGCTCATATAGAGATGTGAGCAGGAACACTTTGTTTCAGTGCAGGAGTGCTTTTACTTTGTTTCAGTGCAGGAGTGCTTTTATTTTACAAGAATGTTTCAGGATCTGAAAGCCTTTATTCCAGAGAACATCCTTGTGTGCTGACTCATCTGGTGTGGAGGGCAGGCTGAACCTGGTGGGCGTGGCTTCAGAAGCTCAGCTATATAAGCTGCTCCATCCTTAAGGCCGGTGCTTCGTGTTACTGTGCACTTGCGTGCAACGTGACGCTCACTGCCGCTTGGACCAGTTTACTTACCTTTGAAACCAGGTGTTCTCCTGCATACTCACCTCCAGGAAACCGGTGCTTCATCTGCAGACTCATCTCCTGACATCCAGTGATCTTGATCCCAACGCCGCAGCACCGCACTCCGCATCCACTAACTCGGACACTGTGAAGAAGAAAGACAGGTTAGAACTTCCGTCCGAGGGCGGCACCGCATTTGAACCCCGTGCGTCACTAGTTAACAACTTACCAGCTACTGTACCGCTGCAGCTTCGTTCCTCATTCCCTTTGGCTGTCGCCTCGAGCACCGCAGCTTCTGCTGGGCCGGCAACATCACCTGGAAGGGAAGAAAGCAAAAGAGCAAACATCAAAAGTGGAACGGACGGCAATACAAGACAACAAACTTTACAATGCAACAAAAACAGACGAGAAAAGACAAAGGCAAACAGGAACACTTACCTGAAGTATAGTGGTTTAGTCGTAGCAGAACTGGACTACCACGTGCAAGGGACCAGTGAAGGAACTCGGTCCAGATCATACAAGCGCCCCTGCCAGAAGCAGCAGGACCGAGTGCTCACCAAAACTAATCAACAGGTGAGCTTTGCAGTGACAGCACATCCCACGGGTACCACGGTTTGGGAGAAGGGGTCTGGAAGGGGATCAGGCGCACAAGCTGGCATACTCACGCCCCCTATTCTCCATGCAGGAGCAGTCCCAAGCAGCATCACCTATTACCACCGGTCACCACATAAGCGCAGAGGGTGAAGTCGGACCGGAGCGACCTGACCCCCGGGAGGGCTGCAGCCGTGCCCCAATGCCTCCGCAGAGACCAGGTGAGCGTAACAGAACGCGAAGCATCTTCGAATCTCTGCCTGGGCGTTATGGAAACTTCTGAAACGGACCAGTTGGCCTGATTACTGGGAGAGTTAGGGGCTGAAGCTCATGCCTCAAGACAGGAAACCAATGCCCTAAGGAGGTATGTAATTATGAACCGGGAGCGGACAGATGAACTAGCAAAGCAAATGCTCCAGGCACAGGCAGGCCAGGTCCCACTGCCGGGGTATGCCCCTCCTGCCGCGCTTCCACAGCCCACGCCTGTACAGGTGGTTGTTCCAGGGGGGTTCCCCTGGCCCCACCAGAACGCTTCACAGGCACGATCAGAATAAGTATATCATCTTTATGAATCAATGTCGCCTACATTTCTTGTGCAGACCTGGGGCATTCCCCAACGATCAAGCGAGAGTGGCATTTGTACTCTCATATTTGGGAGGTAGTGCAGCGGACTGGTCAATACCCTTGGTAAACCAGGATGATCATTTGCTTCGAGACTTTGGAGGTTTCCAGCATGGAATGGAGAAACTATTTGCATGGCATACTCAAGGGCAGGCTCTGGACAACAAACTGTTACCACTACGGCAGGGTAATCAAGACCTACTAACATATATCGTTTCCTTCAGTCGTCTGATAGCACAAACTAACTGGCCAGAGGAGAAAAGAACTACGCTCTTTTACCAAGGCTTGTGAGGGGAACTTATGGATGTATTAGCCTATGTAGTAAATCCCCCGGAAAGATGTGCTGAATACATCGACCTGACAGTGCAGCTCAATCACAGATTACAGATTCGGAAGATGGATTGGGCCAAGGCCCAGGTGCAGTCGTGAGAATCAGACCAAATCACACTATCAGTCCGAGCCAATGCAAATCGGAGGCTTGCGGAGCCCACTCACCAAGTCAGAAAGGGAGAAAAGGAGACAGCAGCAGCTTTGTTTGTACTGTGTTAAGGCAGGTCACTATCTCTGAGAATGCCTGCTGAAACCACCCAGGAAAGCAGTTGGAGCAACTGACAAGGGTGAAGAAGAAGAAGAACAGGACTCGGGGAAACTCCAACGCCCGGCAAACGTAGGCGTCCACTTGTCGAGCGGTGAAAAGGAACCTATACAGATCCCACATCTAGTCATCCCTGTGCTTCTGGTAAACCACAAGTAACTGTCGAAAATACATGCCTTGGAGGCATACATTGACAGCGGGGCTGTGGGAAATTAAATGGACCAAAATCTGGCTATCCGGATAGGCCTTTTTCTCCGACAGAAGCAGGTTTCGGAAAACGTCACAGCAGTTGACGGATCTCAGCTATCATCCGGCCCAGTGACGCATTACACCGAGAAGGTCACGCTTCTGTGTCAGGATGGTCACCAAGAGGACATCACCTTCAATCTCATCAGCGCTCCTCAGTTCCAGATGATATTGGGAATGTCCTGGCTGGAGACCCACGATCTCAAGATTGACTGGCGTAAACGAGTTCTGACCTTTCCCCAAGACTGTGCCGACACCTGTTATAGCAAGGGATTCTCATTAAAAGGTCTTACCAACCCAGGTTTGTCGAAGAAAGAAACCACATTGGGCCTTACCAGTTCACTACCACCTGAATACCTGGATTACCAAGATGTCTTTCAAAAAGAGCAAGCGAACACCCTACCTCCGCACAGACCGTATGACTGCCAAATTGATCTGGTACCTGGAGCTCACGTTCCCTGCAGCCGGTTTTACGCCCTAACAGAACAGGAAAACCAGCATCTAAAAACCTCCCTCGATCAGTATCTGGCAAATTGATTCATTTGTCTGTTCAAGTCCCCTGCATCCTCGCCCCTCTTTTTTGTGCCTAAAAAGGAGGGAGACCTGAGAACTTGCATTGACTACAGAGCACTTAACCAGATCACAGTAAAAAAACGGTACCCGTTACCGCTTATCCCCGAGCTCTTGGATCAAGTCAAAAACGCTCAGATATATGCAAAACTAGACTTACAAGGGGCCTACCATCTAGTAAGAGTCAAAAAAGGAGACGAGTGGAAGACGGCCTTTCACACAAAATATGGCCTTTATGAATATCAGGTTATGCCCTTTGGACTGTGTAATGCCCCGGCAGCGTTCCAATTTTTCATGAATGACATGCTCTGTCATTTTTCATGAATGACATGCCCTGAAAGTAAGGAAGCGACCAGACCCAACCCATGCTCTGGCCAAACACATTGTATAGCACTTGTTTTTTATCAGGATTTGCAAAAGTCATAAGATTAACAAGCCGTATTTCAGCAACAGTCTCTCAACCTGCTACCTTGCTAATTTTTCTACTTTAGAGCGGGTCGTTGGATCTCTTGCTTAATTTACTAAAAAGCACTGCATTCCCAAATGTATTTTGGGTGCACCTCTGTATGGTAGTGATTTAAAGTGGAATGGATGTGTACAATGTGGATTTTGGCGTTTGGAAAGAAGCAGCATTAAAGAAGTCGCTCCATTTTAAACTATTTTTTTGAACATTTGCTTGTCCAAATGCTAACTCTGCTCCCTCGGAACTCTGCATTGCCCCCCAATTATATGCCCCAGCCCGGTCCTGCCAAATGCCCTCGTTGGCGACAACTGCTTACACCAAAGACCACCGCTAGAGCAAGGCGAGTCACTGCCCTTGCGGTACACCCCGGTTTAGCACGCCACTTTTGCTGCAAGGACCCCTTTTGGTGCGGCCAAAATGGCGCGAAGGCCAATTCGGCGCGAGGGTCGTTTGGACACAGCTGACATTGCAGCCTATGTGCAAACGGCCCTCGTGCCAGATGGGCCCTCGGGGGCTTCCATAACTCTGATAATAATTCCTCATTAATAAATAATATATTACGGCACTGAAAAGCAATGTTAACCATCCACAAGATGGAAATATTGCTTCGTAATTTGAAGTTATTCTGACTTCGCAACATACTTATCAAAAACAATGATTCGAGAAATAACTTAAAAGCATAATTTACGCTAGAGGTAAATGGTTCTTGTACTTTGCATAACACGTCTATGCAGGATTCAACGCATCTTATTTTCCACGTGTTGACAATAGGCTGAACTCTTCAGTTTAAAAAATGGTGCGTTTGAATCATGACAAAGGAGAAAATGTACAGGTACACTCACCTCATTTTTATCCCTTCACTTCCACATGCCTTTCCCCTCCTCTCTCGCCCATCACTACGCCAACTATCGCCAAGTAGATTCCCATATGCCACTCAGGCTTCCCAAGAAGGTAAATGCACAGGACTGCCTGATGGTCTTCTCTCTACTACTACAGTATCTCTTTGGCAAGAGATTGTCACTGTTTAGCATAGTCAGATTTGTACCAGATTAATCTAAGGTATGAGAAACATAAACCGTTGCCTGATAGCCTTTAATGGAACACTGTTTGGGAGGAATATGTGGGGGCAAGTTAATATTAAAAGAGCACATGTACATACCTTGGATAATGTTGTTTCTGATGAATGTGACCTTTCATATACAAATTCCACGAAGACCCACCCTGAGCTAAATAAGACACCCATGTGTGCAGTTGCTTGTGCTCTTCACTGTTTTTATTATGGCAGACTGGTCATTACTTAGGACTCTGTGTAGCATGGAAAAGTGGGTGAAAGCGAGGTTTAGGGGCACAGGTGCCGCTTCACAGATATTTACCTCCTACATCTCATCCAGCACCAAGGTTTCCAGTGACAGAATGGTAATGGGATTAATTGTACCTCAAAACTAGTAGTTTTAAGATTTCCAGATCCAGTCTGCACCTGGAGCTATTTTCAAAGAGGAGTAATCTGTGTGTGGAATATTGTGTTTTATCAGGGAGAACAATATATAGACAATAAGTCCTGTTTTCTTACTGCACAGAACTACTTTACTCCTTTTGAAACCTTGTTTTGTATCTTCAGATACTTCAGTTCATACTGAGTTTGATGAGGAGAAATTATGTTGTGGGTGTAAAGAGGAAAAGGTAAGAACCTTTTGTATTTTCTGAAATCCAGACATTTGGAAGGCATACAAAGCTCTGTAGAGGATGCATTTGTTTGCTTCTTGTTATCTCTTTATCTGAATACATTCTCACTGGCATTAGTCTTGTCTGATGAAGACTTGAGAACGTCTGTGAAAGAGATGGCACATATGCTGGGCTCCATTGCCAGGCTTCTCCAACCTTTCTTCTCTGATTCTAGACCCATTTTCTCACAAGCAGCTAAGCTACAAATGCTGAGCATGCCATCTTCTGAGATTATCAATAGCATCTGTAGCCAAGGCATCACATTTTTCATTGTATCCTGCTTGCCAGAGCCTAAGTTGCACCATAAGGCACTTAAAATTCCCGCCTCATGCTGTAGTCAGTTTGGCAGTAGTGGCATACCTGATGCAAGGCTCTGGAGAGAATTGGACGTTTGCGCTTAGTGCAAGAGAAAGCACTACCTCTTATCACCAGACAGGCTTACTATTTGACAGCTGTATTGTTGTGGGTCGATACCCCGAGCATCAAGGAACAACAAATTCATAATGCCATTATGTAAATGATTAACATTAGATGTCATCAATAACTTCTCTAAACAGGTGTATCACAAAAACAAATCCGTATTTACTCTTAGAAAATTTGACATCTTTGTAGTTATAAATATTAATTCGCAAAATGCTGTTTTGTTTAACATTTTTGTATATTCATTTGGAGATTAACGTAGCAAAGTCAGCCCCGATATTGGTTCTATTACTGCTTCCCAGATTTGTCCGACCGAATGGAACGCTTCCTCAAATTTGTCTGGGCCGGTTTTGCCACTTTATTTTACCACTAACAGTGGGGTAGACTCCCGGACCTTCTCCCCTTCCATACCGCCCCACTATATCTGGTAAAACTAAATCTGCAAACAAATGATGCAAAAACGTATTCGACAAAGAGTGATTTATACCCCATTACTCCTACTCTTTCCCTGCTTCTAGAAATGTAAGGCCTACAGCCAATTAAAAATGTGTGTAGCCATTTAATATATGTCACAGTAAATCCTGAAATTATACTTGCGGTAGTGCTGTCTGGCTTGTTGAGCCAGTAGACCAATGACATTATACCAATTACTGTAAATCCATGAAATGTGAAAGGATTAAAAAGCCTATGGCTTCTAAGGGCAGTTTACCAAAAAAATTAAATGACACCTTTAAATCCGGAAGGATCTATCTTTTCCATCCAGTACTATATACGCAGGTCCACTTTTCCTGGTCCTTTAACTGCAAGTTGGAGCCCAGCATTACAACATACCAAACTCGCCACTTTTGCAATCACTGGAGAACAATTGTCTGCTTATTTAACACAAAAAAACATATTGAGTATTCATGCGGGAAAACGTGCAACAAAGGTTTTATTCAGCATCCAAAATGTGGAACCGGGCCAAAAGTTAACATTTAGAGAAAAAACAAATTGCCACTGTTAAGCCCTGGAGAGGATTTGCTCTACTATATGAATATATTTGAATAGTTGCTCACTTATTCGTACCCAAAGCCAGTCAGGTTATCCAGCTCTGTGGTTCAGCTCTGCCTGTCAAGTCCGCCCTCCATGGACTATCCCCACTAGTGTAGTCCAGGAACTCTGTGTGTTAACTATAACCTGCAACTTGCTTTACAGTCTGATTTGTTTTGATGACCCAATTTCAAAATTATAAAGCAAAATAAGAAGCAGAGGCGTTGCTTGGGCAGAGGGTCAGGGGGCTATAATCCTGAGTCATTGGGTTGCAGCCCCGAATAGAAGCTCAGGTGCTACAACCCAAATGCTAGCTAGCCCTGAGTCCTGCCAGTCCGACATTAGCTTAGCCCTTGATCTTTTCCAGACCTAGCAACACCCCTGTTATGAAGTGCTGTTCATTGCTGAAATGTTTTCTTTTTTTTGTAATCATAAGAACTGTTAATGCTTCCCAATTTCTGTTTTTCGTGTAACACACTGTTAAATAATAATGCAGCCATAGAGCACATTATTCCAGGTGTTGTGTCTAGGGTATTTAGCATTTCTTGATACCTTCTGAATGCTTGATGATTAAAAATAATATGCTATGTTGCCGCAGGTGCTGGCATGTGATACTTCAATATAATAGTACATGTTTCAACTAACAGTAGAACAGCCAAAGGGCCTATACCTCAAAACGGTTGACTTTGTGTCATAGGATTAACATTTGTGAGTCAGTCTTTTTTTTCCTACATGTTTGTTTTTCCAAAACGGCCGAAATTCAAATAGTATTTTAAGATGCATACTGCAAAATTGATAAATTCAGTTAAGTTTCCGTGTTCTGTTCTTTGTTCAAGGAGATACTTTATGAGATAAAAACAAAAGATTCTACAACCTATAAACTGAAGGACATCAATATGATGCTGAATTGTTTCTGTCCACCGCATATTGTATCAAAAATGATTTAGATATGCTTTTTTGTTGCAGGACTGTGTATGATGCTAATGCATTGCTTTGCAATTAAAATGGAGCTAATTTCCAAAGGAATATGAAACAATCTAACAATATGTATGAGTACCTATCACATATAAACAGTAGGACTTAGTTTACTTCTATGAACCCTTCATTTGAAAAGCAAAATTAAAAAATTCAGATAATACATCTACGTGTGCATTTCTGCTGGCACAGAGCAGCATGCTGCTCAAACTTCACGGCTGAGCAATGTGTAAATGGGACGTTTTGAAAATATCTGCACATGTCCTCGTAGGAGCTTGTGTCAAAATAATTTAGAACTTAATAGAGCATTTCAATAGCAACGCGTGTTTGTGCTGCGCCACTTGAATTTTAGTAGAGTTAAATGCAAGCGCAAGCAGATTACATAAATTCAGACTCGTATCTTGCCTTGGTTTGTAAAGTTTTCAAAGCTTCTCCTGATTAAAATGTGTGGCACTGCTAGACTTTACACATCTTCAATGGTACCCACTGATTGTAGCATATATATATGTGTGCAGCAGATTTATATCGCTTGAACCTAGTAGAAAGCAACAGACTTTGGTGCAAAAAAGGGAGTGGAACATAGAGGGGCAGTGGGATCTCTGTGTCGGTGTGTGGTCCTAATTTGTCTGAAGTGTTGTTTGAGCGAGAGGGAGCTGGGCATTATGTCGGCTTATGCCTTTCTCCCCTGCCCCTCTCATTCATGGGACAATTGGGACATTTCAGGAAAAAACAACTTGCTCACTTACCCTAGCAGTTCTCCGTTAAACAGCCAGGTGCTTATTTTCTGACCCAATGATATTCTTTGTGGTTCCTCCAGTCTCTCTTCCCTGAAGAGGTGAGAGGGGGGCACATCCCCATAATTGATGGCCTTGGCAGCTTAGTTCTTGAGCAACTAACCTTGGGGCATATGAGCTTGGACAACTTGATGGTTAACAGGCTGCAGGGAAAGAGTCCAATTGCTCTAAATAATGAAGAAAGTGGGTCAGAGGGTGTTTTGTTTTTGGGGACACGTGTAATGGCCTCAGGACTACTCAACCTATTACACTGACCAAAGGTTCTTGGTCTCGGGAAGGCAATAATACACACCTAGACCAATGATTGGAACATAATTGGCTCTTTACAGGCCTTTTATTCAGACAAACAATAAGCATACAGATAACTGTTGGAATAAATGCAATTGGTTATACATGGACATACAAACAATAGTTACAAAGGGTCTACAACACCGTTAGTGCAGTTCCAGTTGTAGGAGAAAACTAAATCTCAGCCATAACGACACTACCCCGTCCAAAGGCAGGTAGGCAGAGAGATCACTCGTACTACCAGGGTCTGGAGCAGAGCCTCCTCCCTCTCAGCAAGACTGCATTACCCGGGGCGTCCAATTCTCTGTCTGCCAACAGGATACCTCTCTTCTTATGAGGGAAAAATCCCTGCCCCAACCTAGTTGCCAACTGTCCCCGGCCGAAGGACAGACAGCAAGCATTGGAGGCAAAGAGTGGAAAAATCCAGATAGTATTGGAAAAACCCGGCTTGCCTCCTGTACGCTTGTTCCCAGCAACCCTTATCAATGCACTTGCATATCTCCGACTCCCTTCTCGGTTCGTCCTCGAGCAAACAATACAACAACTATCCTTCAGAGTGAGCTCCTCCGTTTCATAATATAATGTTGCAATTGGTGTAGAATTCATGTTTGCCTTTTAACTGAGCTTACAGGAACGTAGACTTTCATTGCGGTTTGAATGTCCATAATGTCCTCGTACCGCCACCATGTTTTAGCTCGTTTTCCCACACACATTACACTCCACCCTTTCGACAATCAACTGCCATACTGCAATGACACTAAAGACGGTTTTCGAAATTGACAAATCATCCTCACCAACAGCAAACAACTAAAACAAAAAGAACTTCAAAAACACAAATAAGAACATAGCGCAACGCCACAGTAATCCAGTTAAACAGCATATCCCACCTGTTCTTGCCCCGGTCCTGAGTGACTTGGTAAATCAGGTTCTTGAAACCTCCAATGTGCTTTTCAGTAGAACAGGAACAATGGTCCAAATCAAAACAACTCATCCCTTCAACGCATTTGCAACCCAAATTATGTTTTAAAAACAAATAATCTAATAGCAGTCCTGTTGTGCAAAATAGCCTTCCTAAAATTCCTTTTGTCTAACAGTAGCTCAGTCAAAGCTTGAGAGGTCTCATTAAGTCCTTTAACCAACTTTAACTACTACACAAGCCAATCTAATTAAGGATTAGTAGCCCCTGCAGCTAAAACTCAATTACCCACTAAGGAAAATGCGAGCGCTAAAACCTCAGTTTTCAGGGGACAGGCCAATATGTTGAACGTGTAGAGCGATGAATAGCAGGTTGCAAGGGAAACATCAAACTAAGGCGTGTCAAAGCACAAGGGCCACCAGAAATGTTAGCAGGAATATAAGAGTAAGTAAGGTTACCACAGGAAAACAGCCAACCCAACCAGTAGGAAGCTTCACATGTTGAATATGACTGGCAGCCAAAACAGTAAAATTACCAAACATATTATTGGACACATTGGTACAAACAGACATAGAGAACACACATGGTTTTCATAGTCAGTGCCACGTCAGTCATTAGTCAAGTCCATTGCTGACATTTGCCAATGCTTTGAGGATCACAAGTCATTAAGTAACTGTCATGATCTCTGCTTCCAAAAGGTCAGGGTTTTCCCAACTCCCTTGGAAGCAGATCCATAACCCAGGTTCCGAGTGCCAACCAGTCCCAATTGGGACCTTTTGGACCCAGTCCTGGCGCCAGTGGCACCAGGCTCATAAATATGCCCAGTCCCAGCGCTGGAAGCGCCGGGCTCATAATGCTTGGGTGGACTTACCTGCAGCAGACCATGCTGCTTACTTGCCTGCCAGTTGAGCCTCTGATCCTCTTCTGTTTGGAACTACTTTTCCTGTTGGGTGGGGCAGGAGCCACTCCCTAGATTCAGAACACTGGAACTCTTCTGGAAAGCAGGAACTCTTTTCTTACCTAGGCGTGGCTGTGGAAGGAGACACCTAAGCACTACAGGAGGCTATTTAAACCACACCCGATGGATGAATCTTGCTTTGCGTTATTCTGCATCCTCTGCAGCAGAACGCTCATCGTGTCTTCTGCATCTGATCTTGGGCCTAAGGAAAAAGGCTTACCATCCTGAATCCAGTCTTCAGCAACACCTATAAAGACAAGAAAGAACAGGTTAGCATTACGGTCTTCAGTGACAGCTCTTCACTTACCTGGTCCATCGGCTGTCACCAACGCCTCGCGCTGCATTCCGGCATCTGAAAGACAAAGGCTTACCTACTCTTCGTGCGCTCCGGAGGTCTTCACACTGCATTCCGGCATCTGAAAGACAAAAGCTTACCAACTCTTCCCACGCTCGGGAGGCCTTCAGCGCTTCATCCCGCATCTGAAAGACAAAACAAGGTGCGTTTAAAGACATTGGGGAACTTTAATACTCACGTGCCATTACTCCTTTCCACATCTAACCCAGTGGGTATTCCGGCACCCTGCAGCCGCTCCGAACTTGTACCTGCAAAATAAAAAGACAGAGCGCATCGTGAAGCAGGAAACAAGCGCTTACTTACGTGCTTCCAGGCGCTTCTATTCATCACACGGGCTCCATCTTCAACTCACTTCAGCCCGTCATCCGCCATCGCCGGAACCCTGCAAAACAAGAAACATCATTACTAAAGACTTTAAAGACATTAGAATTACTCGAAACTTACCGTTCGTGCAGTAAACGACGGACAGCAGTCCTCTGAAGTCAAGAGGCCTGCTCCCCTTATCCAGTGAAGAAACTGGTTACAGCACCCTGCCCCGAGGCAGATGGAGAGCACGGCGTTCACTTACCTAAGGTGAGAGCGTTAACCTTTGGGGTTCTACAGGAGAAGAGAAAGGGAAGAAGAGAGAGACATTCAATAACCCAGTTCCTTAATCCCATATTTTCTATCTGCAGACATCTTACCCTTCGAGTCAGACATACAGTGCACAGAGGTCCAGCCCAAAGAGCCAGCCGTGTGTTACACATCACCTTTGAAGATACGGTATACGCCCAGTCAAGACCGGCGCCTCTACGGGAATCAGGTGAGCGTTACAGAACGCAAAGACTACCACAAAACTCCCGTCCAGGTGCTATGGAAACCTCGGATACCGACCAGCTAGCCCAGTTACTTGGGGAACTAAGGGCAGAAGTGCATGCAGCCCGTCAGGAAACGAACGCTCTAAGAAGGGAACTGATTATTTCCAAGGAGCGAACAGATGATCTCGCTAGACAATTGCTACAGTCACAAGCCGGACAGACCCCGTTACCCGCATCTGGGGGAAATCTTCCTTCTACATCCTCTAAGAACCCAGTGCAGATCAACCTACCTGGGAATGTACCTCTGGCTCCGCCCGAACGATTTTCTGGTGACCCAAAGAGGTTTGCAGTATTTATCAATCAGTGCCGGTTGCATTTCTTATGCCGGCCAGCAGCCTTTCCAACTGATCAAGCTAAAGTAGCTTTCGTGCTTTCGTACCTTAGTGGCAATGCGGCAGACTGGTCGATCCCTCTAGTAAATCAAGATGATCCGGTCCTCCATGATTTTCAAGCTTTTCAGCTCAGTATGGAAAAACTGTTCGCAAGACATTCACAGGGGCAGGCCTTGGACAATGAGCTTCTTTCGTTGCGACAAGGTAATCAAGACCTTTTGGCTTATATTGCGTCTTTCAACAGACTGATAGTGGAAACTCAATGGCCTGAGGACAAAAGGATTACGCTGTTTTATAGAGGTCTACGTGGAGAGCTCAAAGATGTGTTCGCCCAAGTAGTGAATCCCCCACAAGATTGTTCGGACTATATAGACTTAGTCGTTCAAATAGATCACAGACTGCAGAACAGGAAGGCCGATCGTTCCAAGTTTGATGCTCGAGTATTTTCCAAACCGCCAACTCCTTCCAAAGGAGTAGACTCCGGGGAACCCATGCAAATAGGGGGTCTGAAAGGTCCTCTTACACAAAAGGAGCGGGAAAGGAGAAAACAGTTGCAATTATGCCTCTATTGCGGAAACTCAGGGCACTTTCTTCGAGACTGTCCGGTGAAACCTGCCAAGAAGGCAGTAGGAGCTGCAGTTACCAAAGTTACAAACTCTGAGCAGGGAAACGACCTCGCCCGACAAGAATAGAGGTCCTCTTGCCGAGCGTGAAAACCAGTTCCGTGACCTCGCATTTCGTGATACCTATGGTCCTCATTAGCCCTGATAATCCGGATCGATTACATGCAATTGAAGCTTACGTCGACAGCGGTGCCATCGGCAATTATGTGGATCATGAAATGGTTTTGAGGATGAATCTAACTCTTTGTCCCAAGGCTGTAAAGGACGTCATTACTACGGTGGATGGTACGGAGATAGCCTCCGGGCCAGTAACGCATACCACTCAAGAGGTGACGCTAGTAAGTCAAGATGGACACCATGAGAAGATAGTGTTCGATGTGATCAAGGCCCCTCAGTTTCAGATTATTCTAGGAATACCTTGGTTAGAGAAACACAATCCTCTGATCGATTGGCGAGCAAGAACGGTCCAGTTTCCAGAATGTGTCTCTACTTCTCACCCTCCACCTGGTGTTGCACTGGCAGCAATTTCTTCAGAGACTCCCCAGTTACCTCCCGAATACCAAGATGTTTTCCGGAAAGAACAGGCTAACTCTCTACCTCCTCATAGAGGTAGAGAGTTAGCCTGTTCCTTCCTTATGACTGCCAGATAGACCTGATACCTGGATCTACTCCTCCTTGTAGTAGAATTTATGCCCTCACCGAGCCTGAGAACCTTCACCTTCGACAATACCTGGATCAATACCTGGCAAATGGGTTTATTCGTCCTTCCAAGTCCCCTGCTTCTTCAGCTTTGTTCTTCGTTCCAAAAAAGGAAGGAGACCTTAGAACTTGTATAGATTATCGCTCCCTGAACCAGATCACCGTTAAGAATAGATATCCGTTACCTTTGATCCCTGAACTCCTGGACCAAGTCAGAAAAGCATGCATATATACAAAGCTGGATCTTAGAGGAGCTTACCACTTGGTACGAGTAAAAGAGGGCGATGAATGGAAGACGGCCTTCCGCACCAAGTATGGGCTATTTGAATATCAGGTCATGCCCTTCGGACTTTGCAATGCCCCGGCCGCCTTTCAATATTTTATGAACGATGTCCTCAGAGAACTCATAGATGTGTGTGTTGTTGTTTACATTGACGACATCCTTGTTTATTCTTCATCGGAATCTGAACATCGGAAACATGTGAAAATGCTCCTCGAAAGATTGCGTCAACACAAACTTTTCGCTAAGTTGGAAAAATGTGTTTTCAACGTGATTGAAGTTGAATTCTTGGGATTCATATTATCACCTGGCGGAGTGCGTATGGATTCAAAGAAGGTCGATGCAGTTCTCAAATGGCCATCACCATCCTCCGTAAAAGGTGTGCAAAGCATGTTAGGCTTCGCTAACTTTTACCGCAGGTTTATCCCCGAATTCTCTCGAATAGTCCAGCCCATCACTGCCTTGTTAAAGAAAAACAAACGTTTTGAATGGTCTACCGAGGCGGAACGAGCTTTCCAGGATTTGAAGACTAAATTTATCTCTGCACCAATCTTAAAACACTCTCGCCCCGAACTCCCCTACATCGTGGAAACTGATGCTTCAAGCCTTGCCATGGGGGCAGTTCTATCACAAAAGGACCCGGTAACCAATCAGTTGCATCCCGTGGCATTTTGGTCCCGCAAATTCTCGCCTCCTGAAATCAATTACACGATTACTGACAAGGAACTTCTGGCTATCAAGTCTGCCTTTAAGGCTTGGCGGCATTATCTGCTGGGGGCCAGACACACCGTTACTGTGATTACGGATCACCGAAACCTGCAATATTTGAAAACCGCAAAAGCCCAATCCTCTAGACAACTCCGTTGGGCATTATTCTTTGCCGAGTTTGACTTCATAATTACCTATCGACCTGGTACAAAGAACGGTAAAGCTGATGCCATTTCTCGGATGGGAGTGGAAGAACACTTGATCAACCCTAAACCTGTACCAATCATTCCCGAACAAAGAATTCTGGGTGTAATCGCCACAGAATCCATAGAGGAAGTTAAGGATAAAGCCAGGCGACTTGTAACTCCAGCAAGGACATCCCGGTATGGCCAAGACCTCAGAAAAGATCAAGCGCTACTTCTGGTGGCCGTCTTGGAAAAAAGATATCAGAGACTTTATAATGTCCTGTGGAGTATGCGCCCAAAACAAGAGTCAAAAGGAAAGACCAGCAGGCCTCTTACGCCCTATTGACATCCCACCTCGCCCTTGGCATACGCTTTCTATGGACTTCATCACCGATCTACCTCCATGCTCCGGATACAATACGATTCTAGTAATCGTGGACTTATTCTCCAAGATGGCGCATTTCATTCCGCTCAAAGGCTTGCCAACAGCAGCAACTCTGGCCCGAGAATTTCTCGAAAACATCGTCCGACTGCACGGTTTTCCTTCGGTTCTAATTTCGGATCGAGATAGTCAATTTATTTCTCATTTTTGGCAAAGTTGCTGTCGGTCGGCACAAATTGATGTGAGACTATCGACCAGTCACCACCCTCAGACCGACGGACAAACCGAGAGGACCAATCAAACTCTGGAACAGTATTTACGCTGCATGCTGCAACAAACTGAAAAAACTTGGAAAGACATCCTTTGGATAGCCGAATATGCCTACAATAACTCTGTCCATTCGGGAACTGGGAAAACCCCGTTTTTTCTTTTGTACGGCAGTCACCCTCGAACCTCGGAGTTGGATCCCCTCCAAGATCTTGAAACACCAGCAGTAGACTACCTGCATTCTACAATCACTCAAGCCTTTAAGGAAGCTGTTTCTCACCTTCAAAGGGCTAAAGAACAATACAAGAAAGGAGCAGATCAACATCGGAAGGAAGCCCCTCAATATCAAGTAGGGGATCAAGTCTGGTTATCCACCAAATATCTACCTCTAAAAGGGCCACGCACATTCAACCCAAGATACCTTGGTCCCTATTCCATCACTACCATAGTAAACCCAGTAGCAGTCAAGTTGGATTTGCCCCCGCACATGAAGATACATCCGGTCTTCCACGTCTCTCTATTAAAACCCGTGCAACCTCAAACCCGACTACCTAAATCTCCAAAACCTATCCTAGTTGATGGAGAACCCGAGTTTGAAGTCAAAAGCATTCTGGACTCCAAGATCTCCAAATCTAAACTATTTTACCTAATTGACTGGAAAGGCTACGGCCCCCAAGAGAGATCCTGGGAACCTGCTGAATATGTCCACGCTCCTCGCCTAATCAAAAGATTTCACCGAACATTTCCTGACAAGCCAAAACCCCCGGAGAAGCCCGGTTTGGGAGGGGCCTTGAGGGGGGGTACTGTCATGATCTCTGCTTCCAAAAGGTCAGGGTTTTCCCAACTCCCTTGGAAGCAGATCCATAACCCAGGTTCCGAGTGCCAACCAGTCCCAATTGGGACCTTTTGGACCCAGTCCTGGCGCCAGTGGCACCAGGCTCATAAATATGCCCAGTCCCAGCGCTGGAAGCGCCGGGCTCATAATGCTTGGGTGGACTTACCTGCAGCAGACCATGCTGCTTACTTGCCTGCCAGTTGAGCCTCTGATCCTCTTCTGTTTGGAACTACTTTTCCTGTTGGGTGGGGCAGGAGCCACTCCCTAGATTCAGAACACTGGAACTGTTCTGGAAAGCAGGAACTCTTTTCTTACCTAGGCGTGGCTGTGGAAGGAGACACCTAAGCATTACAGGAGGCTATTTAAACCACACCCGATGGATGAATCTTGCTTTGCGTTATTCTGCATCCTCTGCAGCAGAACGCTCATCGTGTCTTCTGCATCTGATCCTGGGCCTAAGGAAAAAGGCTTACCATCCTGAATCCAGTCTTCAGCAACACCTATAAAGACAAGAAAGAACAGGTTAGCATTACGGTCTTCAGTGACAGCTCTTCACTTACCTGGTCCATCGGCTGTCACCAACGCCTCGCGCTGCATTCTGGCATCTGAAAGACAAAGGCTTATCTACTCTTCGTGCGCTCCGGAGGTCTTCACACTGCATTCCGGCATCTGAAAGACAAAAGCTTACCAACTCTTCGCACGCTCCGGAGGCCTTCGGCGCTGCATCCCGCATCTGAAAGACAAAACAAGGTGCGTTTAAAGACATTGGGGAACTTTAATACTCACGTGCCATTACTCCTTTCCACATCTAACCCAGTGGGTATTCCGGCACCCTGCAGCCGCTCCGAACTTGTACCTGCAAAATAAAAAGACAGAGCGCATCGTGAAGCAGGCAACAAGCGCTTACTTACGTGCTTCCAGGCGCTTCTATTCATCACACGGGCTCCATCTTCAACTCACTTCAGCCCGTCATCCGCCATCGCCGGAACCCTGCAAAACAAGAAACATCATTACTAAAGACTTTAAAGACATTAGAATTACTCGAAACTTACCGTTCGTGCAGTAAACGACAGACAGCAGTCCTCTGAAGTCAAGAGGCCTGCTCCCCTTATCCAGTGAAGAAACTGGTTACAGCACCCTGCCCCGAGGCAGATGGAGAGCACGGCGTTCACTTACCTAAGGTGAGAGCGTTAACCTTTGGGGTTCTACAGGAGAAGAGAAAGGGAAGAAGAGAGAGACATTCAATAACCCAGTTCCTTAATCCCATATTTTCTATCTGCAGACATCTTACCCTTCGAGTCAGACATACAGTGCACAGAGGTCCAGCCCAAAGAGCCAGCCGTGTGTTACACATCACCTTTGAAGATACAGTATACGCCCAGTCAAGACCGGCGACTCTACGGGAAACAGGTGAGCGTTACAGTAACAAACCTCAGCAGGAGCAATATTGTAGGTGACAATACGGGTCATATTCCTTCATTTGCGATGAGAGTGGTGTTAGGAAAGGTTTCATAATTGTATGTAATTTTCCCTCCATGTGTACACCCCCAAACGTTTTGCTGCTGTTTAGACATCCTAGACTGACTTTGCCAGAGAAGCACAGTCTTCAGATGCACTCTTCTGGGCTTTTGCTCACTTTTAATGGGGAAACTGACATGCCCTTAAGACAGTCAGTACTGGGAGACTTTGTTTCCCTTAGTCCTTTTCCCATGTTGCAACTTTTGTGCAACATTTAACAAGTACACAATGTACCTTCCAGTACAGTGTACTTGGGTCTGTAGTCATTTTCCAAAGGCCCTAGAAACTCTCAATGGACTTTTTGTGAGATGTGCAGATGTGTCATGGACAGGGCTGGAGGCAGCTATCGTTTTACATGCTTTTTAACCCTTTCCTGCCATGTTAACTGTGTTAACCGCGTTTGGCACGAATAGGTGGCCTGGCTCCAAAATGGCCATGCCACAAGGTTCTTTTTCCTGTCCTTTGGCCATCTTGCCGCTTCACCTTCCCCAGGTCGAGCCGACCCGGGTCCGTCTTTATTTGGTCATGCATTTTTCCACGAAACACAATGCTTCCGCGGACTTCTGCATTCCTTGTGTGTGTGTCTCCAGGATGTGGGCTGGACTGTTTGAGTCCAATACACATCCTGGGTGCCAGAGAGTCTGGAGTGCCCTGAATGACTGGGGCCACCGTGGTCCGTGATTGTTCCACCTATGGAGTGTGTGTTTGTGAGCAGATCTCCCATTTGGTCCTCTTCATTTTGGCGCGAAGGGAACTTTGGAAGAGAGGAGGCCAAAAACACCCATACCATGTCGATCTCTGGAGTCCTCACTGAACGAAGGATAGGATCCAAGTTTCCTGAAACTACGAAGCTTAGTCGAGGAACCTCTGGTGACCAGCTGGAAGGTTTGGCACCCTGAGCCCGCTGTCGTCTCGTGGGACCCCTCTGCATCTGGTCGTCCTAGAAGCTCTGCGAAGACGCTTCGGCGACCCATTGGAATAGTGAAACCAACTATTCTCGGAACCTTCATCAAACCCTGCAAGTAAGCTTTCTCGGAAGTGTCCCTGGGCTAACCAGTGGACTGACCAGCTTACCCAGTTGCTTTGCTCTTTCACCGCCGCCGTTTCAAGGAGGCCCTGGAAACCTGGTATATTGCTAACTCTGTGTCCACGCCACCCTAACACCAAATTTTCGTACACTTGGCATTCCCAGGTCTGAAGTGATACGAGTGCACCAAGACCGGAGCATAGGCGGTTACTCGTGTTGCCCTGCCGCGGCAATCACCCTTGCAAGTGCGCTGCATTTGTGACCCTCTTGCCCTTGCCGCCTGCTGCAGTGAAACCAAGTCTATCCATCCACCCGGAGCGGAGAAATTGCCACTGTTCCGTTTAGGAATCCTCACTGTACCCCAGGAACTGAAAGCTGCAGAGATGTCCTTTTTGTCACGTTTGAACCTGCAAGCGAAGTGGACTGAACTGGCAAAGTGTGTGTCTGAGAGCGCCTGGGACCGGTGGTACTTCTAACACCAACAGGTGACCCCTAGCGCCAGGGGCCCTTTTTACGCATGAGTGGCCCCTGAGGGTCCCTTTCCTTTCCACGTACGAACTAGTGACTCCATCCTGCACTCTGGAACTGCCTTTGCCTTCAAGTGGAGGTCCTCCCTGAATAGCAGAAACGTATTCTTCATCGCCTCATCCACCTTCCTGAGCCGCTAGAGACTCCTAAAGAGACCCTGTTTTGCCCATTGGAACAACCGCGTGCACTTGCACTACATGTACTTTTGAACACAAGGCTCCTCTCTTCTTAGGTCTTGGACTGCCTCTTAGTTAGGTGTGCTATTGTTGTCGAAGGGGCTAAAAGACTACCTGCACTGCCTGTTTCCTTCCCATCTAGGTTGTCGACATATTTAGTGCATTTAACCCTTTAGACCCCAATGGTCTTGTATATATATTGTATTGATTGTGTTGTGTTGGTTTACTTAGTATTGCTGAGATTCTTTTGCTATGGTGTGAGTTACAAAGGCATTGTAATAAATCTGTTTATACTTTTGATATAACACCTGTCTGGGAGTAATTTGTAAGTGTCCTTGCTCTGTGTGCTCATTGAGGTCTTTCAGTCACCCTCACCCCTCTTGGAACTTAGTCTTGACTGCCGCCATAGCTACCTTGATTGGTCTGGCTTGTCCAGAGGTTACCCTGTTGCAAGAACCTAGGCTGGCCTTCTGAACTTCTGCCCACCCGGTCATAGTTCAGAAATACATCTTAAGAAGTGAGCACAAAATCTGCAGCGCTCATAGATATGATATGATATGGCATTTATAACGCGCCTATACACAAGTGTTTCAAGGCGCAGATGTGTCAAAAAGATCCTCTGATATCTGAATCTTCCACTAGAGAATCATTATGCAGTACTCCAAAAACATGCTCGAATACAGGGGGCGTTGGTACGGCAACAAGGCACGTTGAAATTAAATTTGAGGCATCATGAACATCAGCCAAGTAGAAGTGCGAGATTTTCAACACACGATGGGCCAAGAAGACCCATACATTCTCAGGCTGCTCGACAATTGCAGCATAGCCATGCCGCACAAAAGACATGGAAGTCGTGGAAGGGGGCAACATATCATGCCCATGTCCACAATGTTTCCTCAAGGAATCATTTATTAGCTGCGCCACTCACCCTTATGGATGGGAAGCATTTTCTCTCCACTATTGATTAGGATCACCTTTATTTCACCTTGGTAGTCTGCATCAACAATTCCTCCCAGTACCTGGATTCCTTTTAATGCAATCAATCCCATATGTTCTGATGGAATTTGTACTCCAATCCCTGTATCAATAACACTGATTCCTCTGGGTTCAAGTCCCATCTCCTCCTTCGCATGCAAATCCACCCCTGCAGACTCTGGTGGAGCTAGAGCTCCAGGTGACATTTCCCAGTACATCAATGTTTCAAATGCTCTATTCAGTTTCATTTGTAAGGCTGGCGCTAACATACGCATCAATGGTGGTCTCACCATTGGCGATTGGTCTGTTATTCAACACTTGCACCACGTCTAGGATGCATTCAGGCCATCATTTTAGGTTACCATCACCAGTCTTTCACAATTGCTCTTTCAACAAACCATTCTCTCAATGAATCCCGAAGCCTCAGCGTGATAGGGGACATGAAAAATCCATTCAACGCCCTTTTCCTCACAATAGTCTTGAACCAATTTTCCTTTCAAATGTGTCCCATTGTCACTCTGAATCTGTAAGGGAATTCCATAATACACTGCCGCTTGATCTAACAATTTAATAGTATTGAATGGTGTGGCTTTCTTACATGGTAGAACCATCAAATATCCTGAATATGTGTCCACAATTGTGCCTGCATACTGACATCCTCTGCTAATTGGCATTGGACCGATATAATCAATCTGCCAGATTTGACCAGGTAAACTACCTTGTTTTAGTGTACCACGAATGACATGTGGAATGGATCTCTGTTTCTGATGGTGACACACTGGACATTACAAAATTACTGTTCGAGTGGATTGTGTCCTCCAACGTATTCCTCATCTTAGATGTAGTCTATCCAGCTTTGCTGCTCTTTGGAAATTGTTTCGGCAGAGGGCGTCATGCGTCGATGTCGTCGAGTCGATGGTCCCTCAAAGGCCTCCTTCGAGGGTGACGTCATCTGGTATATAAGTAGCACGCGCGGCGCCCGTTGGCCTCAGTTCCGTTTTTCCGCAGTATATGTTGCTTCGGAGATTCGGCGCGCCTCGAGTTCTGTGAAGATACTAAATAAACAAATATGTCCTAGTCATCGACGCCGACTACGACCCCGAGATCGGGTTTCAAAAAGTACAAGTTGTGCGGTTCAAAAATGACGATCACAGACTCGCACCAAGAGTGTTTGTGGTGCCTCGGAGAAGGCCATGACATGGGGGCCTGTACGAAGTGTCAGGCGATGACGGGGAAGGCCTTGCGAGAAAGGATGGAAAACTACAGGTAGGTCGCAAACCCGACCGAAAAAGCCTCTAGCGTCGAGTCGAGGTCCCATGAGGAGAAATCTCCTCGACGCGAAAGGCATCGGTCCAGGTCCTCAAGCGATTCCCATCGCTCGTCGTCTTCGACGAAAAAGTCGAAGAAACGACGCCACAGGTCCCCCCTCCACCTCGTCCTCAGACGAGTCCCCAAGAAGGATGAAATGCCCCACGAAACATTCGTCCTCCGAAGAGTGGGAAGCATTCAGGGTCAAAATGATGGAGGTGTTTGAAATAGCAAAGCCTCTGTCCATGCCTTCTTCGGAAGCCGGCCGGGAGCGTCATCGCTACAACACGTGCTGCCCTCGAGCCCAGGCGATCGAAAAAGGAAGGATAGAGAACCTTCCAGGACGCCGAGCGAAATGGACCGCTCAAGTCGAGTCAACCGCTCGAGGTCACCGACACCGCCCGAGACCCAACGCACCTCGAAGGGCAAATCTTCGAAGAGCGCCTCGAAGCCCTCGAAGCAGGCTCTGTCGCTGACCACTATTTCGTCGACGCCTTTGTCGACGTTGATACCGAAGCCCTTGGTGCCAAAGGCACCAGCCAAGCCAGGCCAGCCAGAAAAAGGGCAAGACAGGGATACAAGACCTGTAATACCCTCAGAGCCCTGTAATACACCTCTTCCTCCTCCTCTCCCAGAGAAGGTTTTCAAGCCTCTCCCTAGGAAGGAGTTTTTCAAGTCCCTGACCTCAATTTTTGAGGAACAGGAAAGATCTGATGAGGAGGAATCATTACACAATGCAAGTGGCATTGACACATCTCGTGAAAATGACTTTGGCATACCAGAACCAGGAGAGCATGCCAGTCCATCAGTTAATGACGAAGGTAGTAGATTACTTAGGATGGGCTAGACCATCAGCCCAATTCATCCAGGATGATTTGACAGATATATTGGACCATATTCCCACCGAATACCCAGTACTACCCTTTCATGTAGCCCTGCAAAATAGGGTGGCCAAGAATTGGGAAATTCCGGATTCTATTCCTCCGGTAAGTAAATCCCTCACCTCAAAATACCGCCCTGCCAGTAGCGACCCCGACTATCTGTCCAAACATCCCACTCCCGAGAGTCTGGTCATACAGGCAGCCACAGCTTCTAACAAACTTTATGTACCATTCTATCCCTCCACACAGGGACGATAAGCGTGTGGATGGCTGGGCACAGAAGGTATTTTCAGCTGGGAGTATGGCTTTAAAATCTGCCAAGTCCACATGTGCCTTGGCAAAGTTTTGGTACACTCTGTGGGAGTGCATCGCAATGGCGGCGGAGCACATACCAGAAGGGGTCAGAAGGGAAGGGTTCTTAGCCATCGTTAGAGATGGAAAGGAAGCCATGCAGGAATCCCTTCAATCTGGATTGGACACTGCAGATAGTGTAAGCAGGTCCATGGGCACTAGCACGGTAATGCGCAGATTTGCGTGGTTACGGAAGTCGGGTTTCGCACCGGACGTACAGAACCGCCTTCTGAACATGCCCTTTGACGGGTCTCACCTTTTTCGCAGCAAGGCTGACGAGAGCCTTGAGAGGTTGCAGACCTCAAAAGCAGCTGCCAAATCTTTAGGGGCTGCTATTAGGCAACCTCAGCTTTTTCGTGCGGCAGGACAATCGTGGAGGGGACGATCCTATCATTACTACTCCTCATATAGAAAGGCGAGAGGAATGGCCAGTCAAAGGGGCAGAGAAAGGCCACTCGCGGTGGACGAGCAAAACGTGCAAAGCCAGCTCCAGCTGCAGCCTCTTTGCCATCATCGGCTTCAACAACCGCCACAAAACCACTTTGAGGACTTGCATCACAACACACCTGTAGGAGGCAGGCTGTCACAGCATCTGCAAGAATGGCGAGCCATTACTTCAGATGTTTGGGCTCTAGAAATAATAGCCCAAGGTTACTGCCTTCCTTTTCTAACGCAACCTCAAAGCAATCCACCAGGGAGACACCCTTTGAAGTTTTCAGACCCGCTCCTACAGCAGAAAGTTCTAACCCTGCTGGAGAAAGGTGCTATAGAACCAGTGCCTGCAGCGGAGAAGAACAAGGGATGGTACTCCCCGTATTTTTTGATCCCCAAAAAGGACGGAAGACTGAGACCCATCTTGGACTTAAGAAACTTGAACAGGTTCCTCAGGAAGGACAAGTTCAAGATGGTTACCCTTTCTCAGATCCTTCAAGCCCTTCAACTGCAGGACTGGTTGGTGTCATTGGACCTCCAGGATGCTTATTTTCATGTGCCGATTCATCTCAAGCACAGAAAATACCTGAGGTTCGTAGTTGGCGACTCACACTATCAGTTTCGAGTCCTGCCATTCGGATTGACCTCCGCTCGGAGGGTCTTCACCAAGTTTAATGGTAGTGGTGGCAGCGCACCTCGGGAGAGGGGGGATTCACGTCTACCTCTACCTGGACGATTGGTTGATCAGGGCACGTTCTGCCGAACAAGCACTGGATCATCTGAAAGTCACATGCCACTTCCTCCACAGACTGTGCTTCTCCCTAAATTTCAAGAAGTCTCAAATGACACCTTCCCAACAGCTCCAGTACATAGGAGCTGTATTAGACACATCCTTGGGAAAGAGCTTGCCTCCCAAGTCGAGGGCTCAAGACATTCTTCAGATGGTTTCCAAATTCGAAAATGCCCAAAATCTCCAGGCCTATGACTTTTTAAGGTAGCTCGGCCTCATGGCATCCTGCATCTCCCTGGTGCAGAGGCACGCTTGAGGATGAGATCCCTTCAATGGGCTCTAAAGAATCAGTGGTCCCAGTTCTCAGGTCAAATGACAGATCTTCTCCAGATTCCGAACAAGGTTCGACAAGATCTTCTACGATGGACTTGTACAGAGAACATCCTAAAAGGTGAACTTTTTTGGCAACCATGGCCAGAGATCACAGTAGTGACGGACGCCTCACTCATGGGGCGGGGAGCTCATGCCAACGATCTGACAATCAGCGGTCGTTGGTCTCCATCGGAGTCCAAACTACACATCAACCTTTTAGAGCTGAGAGCAATCAGACTAGCGCTGAAAGCTTTCCTGCCATCTGTCAGGGGAAAACATTTCCTGATAATGACGGACAACACAGTGGCCATGCATTATCTAAACAAAAGAGGAGGTGTAGGGTCATGATCTTAATTGCCCCGGATTGGGCCAGGAGAACGTGGTGCTCGGACCTTCTAGACATGTCCATCTATTCCCCAGTACGTCTTCCTCACAGAGAGGATCTTCTCTCACAAATGGAGGGTCAGGTTCTCCATCCAGAGGTCAAAACTCTCAACTATCACGATTGGTATCTGAAAGGCTGAGATACAAGGATTGGGACCTTCCAGATGACGTTATGGAGGTGTTGCTTTCGGCAAGAAGGACAGCAACAAAATCTCTATACCGTTGCCGTTTGAGGAAGTTTTGCAACTGGTGCAGAGAAAAGAATCTCGATCCCTTTCTATGTTCTATTCCGGAAGTACTGTCCTTCCTCTTGTCCCTAGCGCATAGAGGTCTAAATGTTGGTACCATTAAAGGTTATCTTCCAGCGCTTTCCATCTTCAAGCGCTCGTCGGAAGAATGCTCCTATTTCAAAATTCCTTTGGTAGTGCAATTCTTAAAGGGACTCACTAATGTGTTTCCTCCTTACCCATTCCAAGTGCTAATTTGGGATCTCAATCTGGTTCTAAAATTCTTAATGTGTGCTCCTTTTGAGCCTTTGAAAACTTGTCCATTAAGATTACTGACATGGAAAACTGCTTTCCTAGTTGCTTTAACATCTGCATGAAGAGTGATCGAATTGCAGGCACTGTCTTCTGGGCCACCCTATACTGTGTTCCATAAGGACAGAGTTGTGTTGAGGGTTACACCCTCATTTTTACCTAAAGTAGTATCTGATTTTCATTTAAGTCAGAAAATTGTTTTACCCGCATTCTATCCTCCACCTCATTCTACTGAGGAGGAAAGATTACACAGGTTGGATCCAAGAAGAGCTTTAAGCTTTTACATCTCTAGGCTTTCCAAGCTTAGAGTGCACAACCAACAACCAGTCGGTGACAAAACAGACAATATCACGCTGGATTGTGCTTTGCATTACAGAATGCTACAGATTAGCACAAAAAGACCCACCAGAAGGGTTAAGGTCCCATTCCACCAGAGGCATCGTCTCTTCGACAGCCCTTCAAAGAGGTGTTCCAATAAGGTCCATTTGTGAAGCAGCAACTTGGTCTTCACTGGCCACTTTTCAAAATTCTATAGTCTGGATGGACATTGAAAAATCTAACCCCTCCTCCAGAGAAATTATCCATACTGCTTTGGGAGTCTATCTAAGATGAGGAATACGTTGGAGGACACAATCCACTTGAAGAACAAGTTACTTACCAACTGGTAACGTTCTTTCAATTGGATGTTCCTCAAACGTATTCCTCATCGCCCTCCCAACCTACCCCTCTGTAGATTTTTGCGGGCTATTGCCAACTCAACTCTCGCAAGGCTGATACCTGTCTGCCGGCACAATCTACACAGTACAAAATCAAAGGTGAAAAGGGAAAAACAGAACTGAGGCCAGCGGGCACCGCGCGTGCTACTTATATACCCAATGACGTCACCCTCAACGGAGGCCTTCGAGGGACCATCGATTCGACATCGACGCACTGCGCCCTCTGCCGAAACTTTTTCCGAAGAGCATCAAAGCTGTATGGAATACATCTAAGATGAGGAATACGTTGGAGGAACATCCAATCGAAAGAACGTTACCAGTTGGTACGTAACTTGTTCTTCTCACTATTTCCAAAGGGATGCTAATTCCTTGATCTTGTGCCCACCTGATCGTAGTCTCCAAGATGGCGACTTTCTGTTGTGCCCACTTAGCAATCCCTTCCAGATCATTTTCTTCCGATATCGCATCCATAGTTGGAATGTTGGCATGTTCATCTGCAACAGAATTGAACCAACGTTCTAATGAGTCTCTCGCGCAGTGTGCATCTACATGATACAGGGTCACTGTACTATACACCGAACTTTTGGCGATATCTTCACAGTTCTTTTCCCCATAATTCTTTTGCATCAATCTTCCATCCATTCTTCTGCCATATTGGCAGCCAAACCGCTAGTCCATTTGCAACAGACCATGAATCAGTGTTTCTGATGTTTGTTAATCTGCTTAGAATCACATGCTGTGCATAGGTCCGACATCCAGTGGTCACTGCGGTGTATTGCATTTTGTTTTTTGTAGTCGAAAAGGGGACGTCGACAAGGCGTGTCTGTAACACTATCCCTATAGTGACGTGCGTTGTACCCACAATCCCTCACGCGTCGCGGTCCCTCAGATTGTTTTTTTTTTCCGCCCAGCTACTGGTCGCCTTTATGCAGAGCCCCTCGAGAGACATTGCCAAATAGTTTCTTCGACCTATGGTCGTTTGTTGTTAATATCAATAACGTAGATCCCTCCCTCGACGCAGAGCTGTTTCTCTGCCGAGCAAGATCTTCGACGGAAGGACGAGGGGAGGGGATCCTTCGGTGCTGCCGAACACGTGGCCTGACCTCGCCGGCCATACACAGTAGGGAGTGTGGGGTTGTGTGGTCTTTCTTTCTCTTTAAGAATGCCTTTCTCTTTCCCCTCCCTCTCTTTCGAGGTCGTAGTCACACTTCTTGCCCTCAGCTATGGAGAGGACGCCATTTAGGTTTTGCCCGCTTTGCAAGGGTAAATATACCTGGAAGGATAAGCACAAACGGTGCAACCGTTTCACCAGGAGGACGGCTGTGCGGCCTGTAAATTAATAAAGCCCAAAACTCTAAAAGACCGCAGGGTCAAAAGGTGGGCGGCCTATGCCATGTCTAGGCCTGACTCCTCGCCCGCTGCTGCCGAATGTGACGAGGACAGTGACTACACGGCCCCCGTAACGGAGGTTGTAGACCTCTCAAAGGAGCGTTCACGCTCCTCGTCGTCTGTCCCCGGCCCCGACAAGCCCGGCTCACGCCCAGCTTATGGGGATGAACACCCCGGCGACAAGGACGCACACGGAAAAACACCAAAGCACATACCCCCCGGCACGCATTCGTCGAAGACGAGGGCAGCCATAGCGCCAACGGGGGCGCCGGGCCCACTGGCGTCTTCCGCCGACCGTAAGGGTCGTCAGCCCTCCCCGCCACCGCGAAAGGCGACTGGGCATTCTAAAGATAAGGGCGCTAACACCAAAACCTCCGGCGACGCGCATCGTAAGAGCGCTCACGTTGCCAGCAAGGACTCGACGAGCAAGGACTCGACGAGCAAGGACTCGACGTTACATAGCGCGACGGCGACCGATCCCTCGGAAGAGAGAGTGATCGCCGAAAGCCTCGCGCGCATATCATCTAAGGACAGCCAGAGACATATGGCGAGTGAGACGCCGAAAACCGCGCACAAGGCCAAAGATACGCCGAAAGCTCCGGAAAACAGATCAGGCCAGTTCCCGACGCCGACGGAAGGCCCTAGCCAGCGAGAAGGCTACTAAGAAGGCAAAGGCTCACTTTCTTCGACGTTATGGGACAGAACCAGACAACTACAAGAGGAAGAAACTCCTTTTTCATTCCCAGACCGTCCTGGCCGACCTCAGTGGATCTTTGAAAGCTTCCAGACGTGTATGGATAAACTAGACAGGTTCATGTCCATCCCAGAAGACAGGGCACCCAAGAGACCAAGGGAGGCACCCCTGGAGAGTCCAAGGGCTAAATACCAGAGGTTTTATAACCCCATACAGGAGGACATATACTCTTATGACCTCACTGAGGAAGACACGCTCTTCCAGGAGGAAGATGAGTTCACCTATGTTGAAGACCAACAAGAAGAGGAAGGTTTTCACAAGGACAATAACCTAGGTGAGGAGGGATTCCAGGAGGACACAGGCGAGGGCGACCCAAATCCCTGGCAGTCACCAGCTAGGTCTACAGACACAGGCAGTAGCAGTATAGTCATTAGGTCTACTGAAACTACACCAGTCAGGAACCCTTCGCCTGTTGATGATCAACCCACCTTCAATGCACTGCTGAAGAAGGCAGCAGCACATTTTGAACTTGAAACTAGGGAGGTCACCCCAGACACCGATTTTGTGGAGATGATTATTAAAGAAAACCCCCCCACTAGCCAAACTATCCCCATCCTCGCCTCAATTAAGAGACGTATTACCCCTTCTCTGTCCACTCCTGCACTGGTGAGAGGGGTCAATCCGAGGATTGAGAAACTGTTCTCTCCCTCTCAATCAGACCCATTATATATTAAGGGTCACTCAATCCCGGACTCCCTTGTCGTGACCAACACCAGGAAAAGGGCTGGAGTCCCACTATCTACCAGCGAGGCACCCCCAGATAAAGAGGGAAAGAAGCTTTATGTCCTAGCCAAGAGAATCACCACCTCTGCAGCATTCTCTACCAGAATTACCACTATTGGCAAGCTACGCTGATGCTCAATGGGAAAAGCTTAAACAGGACATTGAAGAAGCTCCCGAACCCCTAAGAACTTTAACGAGGGCTCTCTGGTCAACCAAAGCATCGTCAAGAATACCCTTGATGCAGCAGAAACGGCTGCCCGCACTTTGGTACAAGGAATTTTGCTGAAGCGTCACGTCTGGCTTCGCAATTCCGTGTTTAAGGCAGAAACACAAGCATCCCTTATTAATAAGCCCATAGAGGAGTCCAACCTCTTTGGGAAAGCAGTTGATGACGCGCTGGAGAATGCGAAGAAAGAATTTGACACAATAAAGACCTTAGACCAAATTTCAAAACCCCCTAACAGGCGGGGATTTGGTAATAAGCGCTTTCTTCGTGGCCAACGCCAGCAACAAAACCAACAACAACAGTATTCTGCCAGCAACTACTAAGGAAATAGTGGCCAGTACAATCAGAGGGGTCAACGCCGTGGCAAAGGGAGAGGCTGGGGTTCCACCCCCAGAGGCTCCCAAGCCACCAAAACCACCAAGTGACGTGAAGATTTGTGTCCCCTCCCATGCAACGCCGGTCGGGGGCCGGTTAACATCCTTTCTTCCAGCATGGTAGGGAATAACATCAGACCGCTGGGTGCTTTCCACCGTAGCCCGCCGCTACTGTATAGAGTTCAACAGTTCCCCAACATACAGACCCCCGAGGGGACGCCGCATGACACCAGAACACCTCGCCATTCTTCTCCAAGAAGTGGACCAACTGCTGGAAAAAGGAGCCATAGAGGTCGTGCCTCTATCTCAGGTAACGGAAGGTATTTATTCAGTGTACTTCCTTGTACCCAAAAAGGATCTAACCATGCGCCCTGTATTAGATCTGCACCCAGCGAACAAGTTTGTCAAACCCCAAAAGTTTCGTATGGTGACCTTACAGGAGGTGATCCCACTGCTATCACAGGGAGATTACATGGCGACACTGGACATGAAAGATGCATACTTTCATATTTTAATGTTGCCAGCGAACAGAAAATACCTCAGGTTCATGATAGAGGGTAAACACTACCAGTTCAGAGTGCTACCCTTCGGCATAGCATCTGCTCCAAGGGTATTCATGAAGGTACTGGCAGTGGCAGCGGCCCACCTGCGCAGGTTATCCATCCCAGTATACCCTTACCTCGACGACTGGCTCATAACAGAGTCTCTTACGAGACATGCTTCTCAAACACCCAAAAGACTGTAGACCTTTTGTTCCAGCTGGGCTTCTCCATCAACGAGAAGAAGTCCAGCTTAGACCCCACCCAAGTCAAACAATTCCTAGGGGCTCTAATTCGAACAAAGGACGGCCTTGTCTTCCCCTCCAACGAGAGGGTCCAAAACATGCTGTTTCAGATCCCCCAATATGTGGCAGGTCGAGAGGTGACGGTGCGCAAAGCAATGCGCTTGCTAGGAATGATGGCGTTGTGTATTTATTTGGTACCTCACGCGCGCCTGCGCATGCGCCCAATGCAAGAGTGGCTCAACAGCCAGTGGTGTCAGGCCAGCGGACAATGGGACGATCTAGTGGTGGTCTTGCAGGCCTTGGTTCTCTCAGTACGGTGGTGGACAAAGGAAAACCTGATAATAGGGAAACCTTTTGCCACACCTGCGGTGGAGGCCACTCTAACCACGGACGCATCCCTCACAGGATGGGGGGCTCACCTATCCCATCAGACTGCTCATGGAGTGTGGACTCCGAGCGTAGCATCCAAGCACATAAACCTACTGGAGCTACTGGTGGTGTTCAAAGCACTAAAAGCCTTCCAAGAACACCTACAAGGGAAGACAGTGATGGTCCTTACAGACAGCACCACAGCCATGTACTACATCAACAAGCAGGGGGGCACCCACTCTCCAGGACTGTCCAAGCTGTCCCAGAATATATGGAAGTGGGCTCTCAGACACAACATGTTCCTACTGTCACAACACGTACCAGGGGAACTCAATCTGCTAGCAGACGAACTCAGCAGAGACTTCCCCCTGCCCAAAGAGTACGAATGGATGGCGATTGCACGAAGACATCGTCTTAGATGTCTTCACGCAATCGGGATTCCCCAAAATAGACCTGTTTGCAACTCTGGAGAACTCACAATGCCAAAGTTAGGCCTCCAGGTACCCCCAGAACCATTCCAAGGGGAACGGTCTGTCGATTCAATGGTCAGGGAAATTTGTTTATGCTTTTCCCCTGACTCCCCTTCTCAACAAAGTTGTGCACAAGATGCACCAGGAACAAGTTACCATGATACTAGTGGCCCCGATGTGGGCCCGGCAGCCATGGTTCGCTCACTTGATGGAGATGTCCCTATCTCTTCCCTGCCCACACAACATGCTGTCACAGGACAAGGGCAGGACACTGCATCCATGCCCTCAGACCATGAACTTAGCAGCCTGGCTCCTGAGATCATAGAATTTGGACATCTACAACTCCCGCAGAGATGTATGGACATCCTCAGGGAAGCCAGAAAACCTAATACTCGCCACTGCTATTCTAGCAAGTGGAGAAGATTTGTCATCTGGTGTAGAGGAAAGAGCATCAACCCGGTTGACTGCTCTCCCACACATATTGTTCTGTACTTGACCCATTTATTGGATTCGGGTCTAGTGTTCAATTCCATTAAAGTCCACCTGGCGGCACTTTCTGCATACACCACTTCCCAACTTAAAGTGTCGTGGTGGAAGATCCCAGTTATCAAGGCCTTCATGGAGGGGGTAAAGAGAATACACCCTCCGATAGCTAACCCAGCTCCCGGATGGGACTAAAATGTGGTACTTACTAGACTCATGGGCTCGCCATTTGAACCCATGCACAAGGCAACTCTTAAGGACCTCACTCTTAAGACTGCTTTTCTAATAGCTATCACCTCCATTAGGAGAGTAAGTGAACTACAGGCTCTTTCTGTTCTAGTACCCCTTCGTAACAGTTCACAAAGATAAGGTGGTTCTACGCACACACCCAAGGTTTGCACCGAAATTCATCTCGAAATTCCATGTAAACTAGTCAATAGAACTACCAACGTTCTTTCGAAACCCTTCCAACTTGGGAGAAAAAAAGTCTGCATACGCTGGATGTACGCAGAGCTGTCATGTTCTACATGGAAAGAACCAGGCCACTGAGAAAGACTAATCAGTTCTTTGTCTCGGTGGCAGCAGGAAGAGAAGGAGATGGAGTCTCAAAGTCCACTATATCTAGATGGATTGTTCAATGCATCACTCTCTGTTACACTCTTGCTAAGAGAGAACTAACCTTCAAGCCAAGAGCACATTCTACTCGAGGCACTGGAGCATCCATAGCATTCATTGCAAATGTTCCCCTTGAGTCCACCTGCAAACCGGCTACCTGGAGTTCTGTGCACACCTTTACAAAACACTACTGTCTAGATGCACACTCTAGATCTGACTCCCAGGTGGGACAGGCAGTATTAAGACATCTTTTCTCTACTGTTCCTTCTCATAACCCACCGCTAACTCCGGGTACTGCTCGCTAGTCTATGCACAGCATGTGATTCTAAACAGATTAACAAACATCAGAAGACAATGCATTACTTACCGTAAAAGCATTTCTGATGGTTATATCTGCTTAGATTCACATGCGCCCACCCTTCCTCCCCGCTCGGATGGAAGGAACATAGACATCTTTCTACATCTCTCTCTTTTCTGTACTCACTCACGTATAGAAGGCTCCCTCAGGGCAGAAAAAATACAAACAGAGGGACCTCGACGCGTGAGGGATCGTGGGTACAACGCACGTCACTATAGGGATAGTGTTACAGACACGCCTTGTCGACGTCCCCTTTTCGACTACAAAAAACAAAATGCAATACTCTGCAGTGACCACTGGATGTCGGACCTATGCACAGCATGTGAATCTAAGCAGATACAACCATCAGAAATGCTTTTACGGTAAGTAATGCATTGTCATATATAACAACATCCAGGCACTTCTTGCTTCAATGCATGATAAACTGCATACAATTCTGCGAACTGGATGCTCTTCCCTTTCCCCGATGTGGTCAATATTTTCTTCATTTTGGGATTATACGCCACTGCCTTCCAGTGTCGCTCAGTCCCTACATATTTAACGGACCCATCAGTGAACCAAGCATGTTTAGTTTGTTCACTCGTCAAATCCCTATAAGGGACTCCCCATTTTTACAGGAGACTCACAAATTTGGGTCCCTTCTGAAGGTTCCAAATCAACCAGCGGGACACCAGCCACTTGCTCATGTAATTTCTCAATTCCACCCATCCCTGTTTTGGCACGATCTTGAATGTACCACTTCCATTTAATGATGCTAGCCTCTTGAGCATGTCTTCTTCAATGTATTCTAGAAGAGCTTAGTAACCATTGTATGAACGGAATTTCCGGTCGGATCACTACATCATGACCCACCGTCATCTGTTCGGTATCCACAAGAGCCCAATAGCATGCCAACAGTTGTTTTTCAAAGGGAGTATAACGGCCACCAGCTTCAGGTAACTTCTGATTTCAAAATCCCAAAGGAACTCACTTCCTGTCCTGTTTTTGCCACAAACTCCTATTGGCACAGTTTTAATGTACAAACACATTCAATTCAACTTCCCCTGCTTGCACAGACCATAAAACCAACACTCTGGATCCTATGCTTTGCTAGCTGAAATACTTTCTCTTGCTCCTCACCCCATTAAAAATGTGATTTCTTTTCCATGTTACAGGTGCTAAAATCTACCCCAAGTAAGGTATATGTTGGCTCCAGAATCCAAACAACCCTATAAACTGTTGGGCTTGTTTCTTATATACTGATGTAGCAAACTCAAAGATCTTTTGTTTAGCCTTTAGCACCATCTCACGATGCCCATTATGCCAAAAGCTAAAAGAGAAAAGAAGATTACTGCTTGGAGAAATTACTAAAAACTATGCCGACAGAACATATGATGAATGGTGGCTAGAACTATTGAGAGGTGAAAGAATTATCCTGACAATCGCGCTAGTAATCTTCGAGAGTCCTGATGAACTTCAACAAAAATGGATGGTTTCCCAATAGGGATGTCTTATGGAAAGATAATGTTTTTTTTTTCTTTTTTCTTTCTCTTCCGTTTGTACATGTCTGAGATGGCAACCACTAAACCATAAAGAACCAATAAAAAATAAATGAATTCCCAGAAAAATGATGGTCTCTGCTGGACCTTGAGTTTTCGTCTCATTAATTTCCCATCCTTCCTTTCTCAAACCTTCAGTAATGTTGTCTAGGTGCGTCCGCACACTCTTCCTTTCCCTGTATCAGAATATCATCAATGTAGTGCAAAATCTGTACATCAGCTTTGCACAGGATCTTTTCCAAATGTTCCGCCACCAGCCAGTGGCAAATGGTCAGACTATGGTTGTACCACATGGGTTAACATTGAAACGTATACTGCCTCCCGTTCCAAGAAAATGCAAACTGTTCTTGACATATCGGTACAGTGAAGAATGGATTTTCTGCCAGGTCTATCACTGCCTACCAAGTTCCTTCGAACTTCTGCTAATTTCTGATCAAGGTGACCGCATCTGGAACTGCTGGAACAGAGGAGTGTACTTATTCAACTCACAATTATCTACTGTCATCTCATAGTTTCCGTCCGGCTTCTTAACCCACAAGACCGGATTGTAGCCTGAAATCTCCTTCTGCCCCCCAGGAAAACGATTTGTTTAATAGATAACCGTTTTGTGGCTAGGGGAACCTGCACAGGGGGCATTTTCAATTTTCCCACAATAACGGGGGTACATGTCAGGCACTCACCCCGAACGGGAGTTTGACCTCCTAGTCCCAAAGTCCATTCTTACAGAATATCAAAACCAATAATATATTCAGGTATGGGAACAATCCACACTTGATATTTATTCCTTCTAAAATTACCAATCTTCATATCAACTTTTGTTTGAATTGCGGGGGTCTCTTTCCCTCCCAGTCCAGTAATGGTAAAATGTCTACCATTAAATCTTGAAGGATTGCCATGAATCAATGAGGCCTCCACTCCCGGTATCAATCAAAGCTTGAACCTCATGTGTATTTCTTGGTTGCCAAAATAATTTCACATTCACATGAGGTTGTCTGTCTACCTTAATCCGGTCAGGCGCTACCAGGGTTTAACCATAATCCTATTCATATTTGAAATGTGTCTATGTGGACCCTGTCTCCAGCATTGCACTCACAACTTTCCATAAATCAGCATAGATCGGCTGATATGGTGAAGGCGTCCCCAGGGAGCCATTATCCATGCCCTCTTCAGGCGGTGCAGAAGGGGACTCCTCCCTACTTTGCTTATTCATATCCTGCCTTTTTACTTTTTTATACCGCTCTTTCCCTTCAAGCCTTTGCTTTTTATATAGCTGATACATTTCACGAGTTTCAATCCCATCAATATCTTCGCGCTTCACTCCCTCTTTTAGCAGCACCAACAACATATCTTTTCTGAATACACGTGTATAACTATTATCAAACCTCTTTCCAGAGGTCTGTTTATCACTATGACCCCTCTCTCTCACTCAGGGTCTTTTTTCCATATTGTCCCATTCCCCTAAAACCGCTGTCTGATAGCATCTACTACCTCATCTGTTAGTTTACTGGTCATTCCCACCAGCAGGGTCATGTGACTTTTTCGTATACCAGTGAAGCAGTCTGAATGATTGCATTTTGCGCTGAGACCGATAATGCCACTACCACCAAATGTACTGGATCCTCAAAATGGATGGCTTCTTCCATGGCATGCTCCCGAAGTCTTTGAATTGCGTCTTTGTGTTTGCCACTTCTTCTCATCGCTACGCCAGTCCGATGTAATTGGATACTTGCGATTACACCCTTGAGCAGCTAACAATAATAGAGAAATCGTTGAATCTCTTCCCTGGGCATCATGAGGCGGCCCTGCACGTAATACCCCCTGGATATTAGTTTCATGGGACAATGGCAAAAATCGTGGAAAATCGGTCGGATCTACAAAAAGACCTGCTGCACCCCCATCAAATAATCAGACCATCCATGTTAACAGAGTCTCACAAGCCCTCTGTTTGAATCTGTTAATTATTTCCCCAACCTCTTGTTGAGAATAATCCTCCAACATTGCAAATCCACTAAACCACCTCTGGGATTATTCAGATGTGGTCCAGCTTGTCTACGCGTGACTGGTTTAGCGGTCACCTCCTTTCTGTCAGGCATTGGTTTGGATGGTACCTCCCTATCCGAACCACTCTCTGAACTAGTACTATCAAATACATCCCCGTTCCATTTGTCAGGTCCCAATCAACCCCTGCGCAGGCAATCACATTGCCACTTTGCGGGTTTTCACTCTCCCCCTTCTCTTTCAATATTTGTATCGGGCTACTCTTACGGCAGCTCACTCGCCTACTGCTTGATATTTATCGGCCGTCTCATGATACAATTTAATGTGAAGCTGTTTCTCAGCAGCCAGCTCCTTTTCCAATGACAGGACACTTGCTTGCAATTCTACATACTGCTGGTGCTGAAAGACCAAAGAAATATCGAGGCTTAGTACCACAAATGAAATACATCAATCACGGGCTGAAAAGATACAAGTATCTTTTATTTCTGTACAGTCAAAGCAAAACAGATAGCTGTCTGGCTCCCAGCACCTCTCATTGTATACCAGCAGACACAGTGAGGGGTGAGAGTGCTGGACATCTGAACACAGACATATTTATACAATTTTTGAAACATTGCCCAGCCTCTCTCCAAGCTAATAATTCACATGCTAGAGTTTGTGCCCAGTTCACCTGCCAAATATTACAATATTGTACAAGGAATTAAACACGTTTGCATGTCCATGATGATACAATGATGCTTGTTGGTTCTCTGTCTGTCCAAAGCTGAGCATTCCTTCCCCTTTTCTATGAATACTTGTTGTAAGCACACCACCACCTCGGCCGAACTCGCCTCTCCTATTCCCATATCCCAATTCTCTCTCAAACCTGCCCACCCGCCCAAGTCTGTGCCAGTTTGTCATACAGACTCTTTGTCCACCGTGGGATCATTTCTTCAGGACAATCTTCGCCTGTAGAGCTTCCTTTTTTCCTAAATAGGGAACTCATAGGGTCAATTGATGTTTTGCGTCCCTATCACCAATACCTCACACACTTACACACATCACAAACGTGAAAGAAAAATTGCCTTTGTGTCCAAGCTTCACATTCGTTTTGTCTCTTGCATTAATTTCATCACAAAAGCCCTGCTCATAGCGCCATTATCTTTTGCTTTTCGGGCACGTGTAATGACCTCTGAACTACTCCCCTATTACACGTACCAAATGTTATTGGACTCAGGAAGGTTATAATACACAGCTAGACCAATGATTGAAATATATTTGGCTCCTTACTGGCCCTTTATTCACGAAAAGAATACTCATACAGATAACTTGGAATAAATTAAATTGATTATACATGGACATACAAACAAGGATAGTTACAAAGGGTCTACATCACAGTTAGTGCAGATATAGGCGAAAACTTAATCTCAGCCATAACGACACTACCCAGTCCCAAGTCAGGTAGGCAGAGAGATCACATGTAGTAACGGGGTCTGGAGCGGACATCCTCCCTCTCGGGGGGGCCCAATTCTCTGTCTACCATCAGCATACCTCTCTTCTTATGGGGGACAAATCCCCACCCCTCTGTGGTTACCAACCGTCCCCGGCCAAAGCTACAGACAGCAAGCATGGGAGGCATAGAGTGGAAAAGTCCAGTCAGTAGTTGAAAAACCCGTCTTGTCTACCATGCGCTCGCTCCCAGCAACCCTTATCAATGCACCTGCATATCTCTGAGTCCCTTCTCGGCACGTCCTTGAGCGAACAATACAACAACTATCCTTCATAGTGAGCTCCTCTTTTTCATAATATAATATTGCAATCTTTGCAGAATTGATGTCTGCCTTGTAACTGAGCTCTCAGTAACGTAGACTTTCATTGCGGTTTGAAAAGTGAAAGTCCATAATGGCCGTGCACCGGCGCCATGTTTTAGGTCATTTTCACACATGCATTACAGGGGGAAAGGAACACTCTTCTATGCGCCTTAGATGGTAACTTTTAACCTCAACCTCAAGGATGCTTTGGTTATTCCCCTCCTTAAAAAACCCACCTTGGATGCCAATATACCCACGAACTACAGACCAATCACTACGGTCCCCCTTCCTCTTAAAAATTCTGGATCGTGCTGCTTACTTACAGATCCAAAATTATTTGGAAACCAATAAACTCCTGGGATTGAGGCAATCCGGGTTCCGTCCTCGATACGGAACAGAAACCGCTCTGTTAGACCTCAAAACCCAAATTGAAGACCTAAAATACAAGGGCAAACTGGCCCTCCTACTCCTCCTAGACCTCTCCGTGGCATTTGATTTAGTAAATCACCAAATCCTATGCTTCCACCTCAAAACCGCAGCCCACTTCTCAGACAAAGCCACAGCCTGGATTACTTCCTTCCTTGCTAATAGGTTTATGAAGGTTTTCTCCCCTACTGCTACCGCTGAGCCCTCACCAGTCACTTGTAGAGTCCCCAAGGATCTTGCGTGTTCCTGACACTCTACAATGTGTTTACAAAACCCCTTTTGGACATTGTGGATTATCTGGGTGTCACTTATACTAACTATACCGATGACACCCAGATACTCATCCCCATCACAGGCGACAGGCGACTTCAAAGCCGATTCGCTAGCCATCAACGCCATTTACCAAGTCATCCAGGCCTGGATGGCCCAGCATGAACTGTGCTTGAATGATGAAAAGACTGAGCTTCTTATCCTTGGATCCCACCAAAGACTCAGCAAACTAGACGCACTGTTTAAATCTTTCACCATTGACGGTAACACTATTAAGTGGATAAAGATACTAAAACGCTCGGCATTTACATTGACCCCACTCTCTCATTAGCTAGGCAAACTAATGCGGTATCATCGGCTGCTTCATACACCTGCAAGTTTATCACAGCTTGCCGCCCTTTCCTATCTCCAGCCAACTGCACTGCACTACACTAGCCAGGACTTTGGTTCTTTCCAAAATTGATTATTGTAATGCCCTCTGGGCACCAAACAAGGTAACATCAAAAAGTTACAAATCATCCAAAATAATGCCATTAGAGCAGTTCTCAATTTACTGAGGAACCTCCATATTACTGACACCAGAAGGAGCCTTCGCTGGCTCTCACTCTCCCAAAGAATCACTCTCAAAGCACTTGCGCTTACTCACAAAAGCCTCGCCAACGAAGCCCCCAGCTACCTAGCTAGTAGATCTACACCACACACCTCTACGAGACCACTCAGAAGTGCTCAAACTGCCTTGCTATCCCGCGCTTCAATACAAATTGATCCAAGACCTTTGTCAGCCTGAAGGCGTGAGTTTTAATCAGCTGCTGTGAGGAAATTGAAGGATCTTCCTTTTCCAAGCATCGGCTTGCAGACCGACGTGAGACGCAGGTTGCAGTGCAGGGCAGACGGTGTCCCAGTCCGGGATCGAATCTCAAAGGCAGGCGATTGGAGGAGGTGAGAGAAGGTGCTGACCCGAGCACTCTAGGCTGGTCGGGCAGATCAGGAAGCAGACGGGATTGAGAGCTGTAGCCGCAGAGCAGTACCGGCGAGAGGAGAGGTGCAGAGGCGAGCTCCAGACCGGACACATAACTAAGCAGTGCTAGTTGAGCGTAGAAATGCTAGAAGAAGGAAGTTGAGGTGGGACCTGGAACCCAGGACGGGTTTCGTTAAGGTGCGAGGAATGAGTGGCAGGGTACCCTGTTACTGAGGATCCGTGGGTTCACAGTATGCCTTTCAATGGAGAATTCACATTGGCGATCTAGTTGTTCCTCCCTGCTAGTCTTCCGAGGACACCTGCATGCTTCCCTATCCTGACATGTGCTGCGTCATCACACTTCCCTATCCGGAAGCTTATCCTCAGGTCGGACCGCTGCTGCTCGTGTAGCAACAGCCCCTTGTTTGCAGGCACGCTACAGCTCTCCTCTTCCTTCTTGAAATTCTATCCTTGCCTTGAATTCCATACGCTCCTATTCCCCTTCTCTCGCTCTCTGATTTCCTTCCTTCTTGAACGCCTGCTGCCTATCTTCCTTCGGTGCTCTGCAGAATCTCTATTTTGCTGCTTCCTGCCCTTATTCTTCCGACACTCTGCTCTTCCTTTCTGAATGCCTGCATCTAACTTCTTCCACACTCTATGCACTTTCTTCCATAACTCCAGTTTATCTCACGATCTGCCTTGCAGTTGTTGTTCTTGGGTCCTCTGCCTGTCCGTACTCACTTTCTGGATTACCTCTGCACATCTCCTCTTCACCTTTGGAAGTATAACTAAACTTTGAACTATTCATCATTACTACGAGAGGCAAATCACCTTGGGGGTTTTGGATCCCAAAAAGGGTCCCCCCACCCTTCCTTTTTGACTGGCTTCCGGGTAAGTCCGTCAGGGGTTTGGTATCCATTCAGTACCAGACTGGCCTCCCCCTGAAACATGCCCTATCTGTATAAAGTGAAGTGTCCTGGCAGAAAACAGGAGCATGTGGAAAGAGTCGGGCCCGGGAAAGATCACCCAGCGTTTCAGGTAGGAGTCCTGACAGCGAGAACGCACCATGCTGCTAACTGGGGAAAGTCCAACGGATACCGAGGTGAATACCCAAATGTGTGCGATCGTAGTGCGAGAACGCATATGAAGTCGGCAAAACCAGAAGGGAGAAGGAAACACTGACACTGAGGAGAAGAGACCCTGAAAGAGTGAATTGGTTGCCAAGAGTCTGGAAGAGATAATCTTCATTGTGTCCTCTTCATCGTTACAGTGCTTTGCCATAAAGTAACTTGGGGAAGACCCGGGCCCCCTTGCACTGAATGAGAAAGAGAGATTGCAACATAAAGTCATGGCAGGAGAGTATAGCAGGTGAACTGCAGATCTGGGATTCACTCCCAAATTGTGTAAAGGAACTGTCAAGAACTTGGTTATTCTTTGACCTTTCGTTTTGGTGGAGAGAATCCTGGGGAAGGGAGTCATTCCCTTTGGAACTGTGAACATTTTCCATTTGGGACTTTTGTTGGAGCTATACCTTTTGTTCACCCTGAACATGTGTGCACTTTTTAAGGCAAAGAAAATACCCTTCTCGCTTTAGAGTTCGTTTTAGGATGTGAGGGCTAGGGTAGGATTTCGGACACGGGAAATATTTGCTGTGGACATCTTGACACTTGACAGACCCTTAGTTTTGGTTGAGGTAGGGAAATACCTCTTACATTAGGGATAATGAGGCATTTTCCAACCCCTTTATTGTTTAATAAAAGTTATACCAATCATCATGAGTCCTATGTATCTGCATCTCATTCCAGGCTTCACACACTTGGTAGAACACAAGATTGGCGCTCATTAGACACTTGTTAACTTTGGTGGAGAGACAAAAGGCACGACTGCAAAGGTTACAATCGCATGCTGGATTGTCTTTTGCATTGTGGAAAGCTGCACAGTTCAGAATTTAGCCACTCTAATGTGCCTCCATACCCATGTGATCCAGCCTGAGGCGACCTTGGTGGCCTTCTAGCAGCATGCCCTGTCAGATGGTGACAGAGCAGCCACTTGGGCTTCTCCATCTGCCTTCTGGAAGCTTTCCTGAGAGCTGATGCCTAGCTTGGTCAGGCTGCGTTGAAGAATATTTTTAGTTCCATTAATTCCTATGATTCTGTATTTGGGAATCTCCCATACGTGTGGAGGAAAGTGGTTGCAATGTAGGAGTAAGACAGTCATCATAGTGACTACTATACTCGTAATCGAAATATTCCCTTGTTTCATTAGCCTGCCCACCTTCTGGGAGACCATTAACCAGTCTAAACTAGATTCCATTCAAACAAAAGTGCATTTGGAGAGGTCTGAAACCTGAATCTTCATCGGTGGAAAGGACATTCTGGCCATCCTTCTGCCACAACCCTGCAAGCAAAATAGCTGAGGTTTAGGACTTTTACAATTCATTGGTAGTCACTTTGGCCCTGTCCAGGAGGTACATGGCTATCAGCACAGTAAAGAGTTACAGAGGGATGTAGATAAAAGTGAAATGTATAGCTGCTACAGCTGTGGTAAGTCAGATATAGGAGATGGCAAGAAGCTGTGTTTCAAAGTGTGCCCATTTTACTAAAGTAAAGAGAATGCCTCGTCTAGCTCTACTTCTGTGATGAAGATTCCCTTTTCTAAAACATAAGAAACTGGTGCTCATCAGGAAAGCCTATAAACCATGTCCTCGGTCCAAATCTATTCTATCCTACTTACTCACCCTATTACTAACAAAACAAAACTTAGCCTGGAGAAGTGTTTTCTTAACACCCCCACCCTCTGGGCTAATGCTGGATGATGCTTGACCCCATCCCAAGTGTCTCTCATTTTCTCCTCTTAGTATTTCAGGTCTTGGATTGCTGGTGGAGTACAAAAACATTCCTTGATTTTCTTATTTGCTATACAAAAAAGGGAACTCTTAGCCCCTCACCAAAGTCTTCCTCCACTTAGAAACTTCATTCCTTAAATGTAACTCTTGGGTTTGCAAATCCTTCAACTTTGTAACTGCTGACTCTTGGTCACACCTTCAAGGATTTCAGTTTCTTTCAGGCAATGAGTTGTCTTGGTCCAGCATGGAACTTCTGGTTCTGCGAACAGTCTTGACTTATAATTCTCCACCCTCACGCCCTCACCAAAGTCTTGCTTAACTTAGAAATTCTGTTCTTTAAATGCAACACTTGAACTTGTAAATCATTCAGTTGTGTACCTGGTGTCTCTTGCTCATCCCTCCACGTGGTTCAGTTCTTTTGAAGCAGTGGACTGTAGTGGTCCAGCATAGACCTTCTGCTTCTTCTGGCAAATCAGACCTAACTTGCTTTCCCACCCTCTGTTAAAAGCTTGAATTATTAGCCCGGACTAGACTCTCTGGTCCTTCAGACCTTTTGATTCTCTCATGGGTTTTACCAATTCGCAAAGTCTTGGTTTCAGGTTCACCCCTCTTGGGTGTTCCTATTTATCTCAGATTATGGGTGCCCCCTTGCAGGGCTTCGTTTCAGGTTCACCCCTTCAGGGTATTATTTCTCTGAGATCTCTGGAACCCCCTCATGGGGTCTTGGTTTTAGATTAACCCGTCCCGGTTCTTCCCATTTCTCTCAAGTCTGTGGTAGCCCCACATGGGCCCTCTGATTCTTTAGCCTGACTCACATTGTCGTCTTCCCGTCTTGGAGTGCCTCAGTGCTATGTCACTGTCTCCTCTGCGTTATCCGTCTACCTGCATTTATGCATCATTCTACGTTGGGGAGGTGGCTGCTCTGGTAGCTGTGTATCCACGCTTCTCGGGTCATTAGCTCCCTTACAGCAGTAAATCATCCAGGTTTCGTGGTTCGTGTATCACGTCTACGGCAGTTGGGCCTCTCTTCCAGATGCCAAGGTCTCTCCGCCCTCCTGGAATCGGCAACATTCTGCAGGCTCCAAGATCCCTTCTGCCCCCCACATATTCAACATGGTCTAAGGAATGGCCCTAGACGCTCGCACCAGAATAAATACAACCTTCTAGGGAAAAAGGCCCAATATACCTCTTGCAAGGATAGCAAGGTTTATGTCCACAAAAGTATATGTGTCAACAAAAAACTCTGCTGTCGCAAAATATTCTCACAAAATCTGCATGAACAGAACCTTATGAAGGTACAAAGCGTCATCAATGACATACAGTGAAAACCCACACGACTGGTTGGTGAGACCTTATACATGGGCAGCCTGCTCTATAGGGGATACGCGGGAGGATAGCTTAGTGGCAACGTGCTCGCCTTGGAAACAATGCGACACGAAGCAACACAGGTTCGATTCCCGGGTCTGCGCTTAGAAACCTCTGGGTATTAAGCACATTATAAATACGCAACTAAGAGACATATTCCTGTAACAGCGCCTCGATGCCCACGGGCTGTGTGAGCGCTTTAAAAATGCAAATAAATAAATAAAATAAATACGCAGCCATTGGTCCCAACCCTGTCCACCCATCTTCTTCTACGTGACCGATGTTTTAGTCGTCATCGGTCTGAAGCTGGATAATTGGCAATTATTTGCAAACTAAACAATACACTTCTATCTAAATACTGGTGCACCTGGTACAAACAGACAGACAGGGGCCCGGGCGGAAAGCCGAGGCCACACTAACTCACACACTTCAGTCGCTCCCAGGCAGGCAGGCACCTCTCCAAGATCTCCCAACCTCGTTTTGGGCTGTAATTTCATCCCTTCTTGCACCGCGCAGCACAAATCACTTGACTTAGAAGTGAAGCAATCAGGGGCTGACTAGTACCTTGGAATTCAGGGGTCTCAATGCTAGGGCATTTGGGTACTATAACATACAATTGGGACCAGTGGGGGTCGGAGGCCCATGCCCTCCTTCTCGTGGGATTGTATCGTACCAAGGCGCACAGCCCTCCTTCACGACGGCTGGAGAACAATGAAGGGTTTTTGGGCTTGTGTGGTTCTGGCCTTCCTCATCAGTGCCCGGAATACAACCTGGCCTTTTCCTCACCTTCGCAGCCTGCGCCTGGGATGCTGACTGCAGTGCTGCGTTTAGGCCTTGTGTTTCAATGGTTCTATGTTATAAAACCAAATCCCAACAACTCGAATTACAAAATTACAAAGCCCACTTGTTTGCATTTTGTAATTCGAGTTTTTGGGATTTTGGTTTATTTTCCCCCTGCTGTCCATATAATGTATGCAGTGGACACGCCTGCAACCCCTGCAGCCCATAATACTGACCTGTGGAAGCGGGGGACCCCTGCAACCTGCGCTCTCTGTTAGATCTTATGGGCTCTGATTTTTAACAGGTCGAATGCACAGTAAATGTCCATTCAACCTTTTTTTCCCCCCCCCGAGATACTGGGGTAGACCCATTTCAATACATCTGCTAATTTCTAAGATCACGTTTGTTTCTGTGTGTGCACTACATCTAGAAATCATGCAATACTGTGATTGTGTGGAGCCTTTATTGGCACCCCCCTGCTCATGGTCGCTCCCCTTGCCTTCCTCAGTCTTTGCCTTATTCTGAAGCGCTTGGGGTTATGGGAAGACTGCGCCCCTGTCCCAACATTCCCCTCATTCGTTAATTCTACATTAACAAACTCCCCAGTGACACCATTATTTCTTGTCCTCCGTTATCGTTCTTCTTTCAATCTCTCAGACTCTAAATAAAACTGTGATCTCTCCCTTGGAGCACATGTTCTGCATACATGATGTAAACTCTGGCCAAATTGGGCATACTCCTCGGGTGTACAAGTCATGTATATGCAACCCCCATCTCCTGCTAAATCAACCCAGTGTTCTTTATACTGCTTGGGGTCAGGCGGGGGGGTGTTTATAGCCGTGAGGAAGCAAGCGTTGCTCTATGATCAGCATGCAAGGTTTGTTTGAGTCTTCCGTTTGGACAGCACTATCATTTGTACCTTGAGGTTTATGGAACACCCAATTAAAACCATCATCATGGCACTGTTATGTACTGCTTTGGCACAACATCAGAGTCACTATTGGCAGGTGCAGAAAAGGACGAACACGAGGGAAGGCACCAGCATTTTCATGATTGCCCCCATCCGGGATGATGCCCAGACGAAAAGTTCCTGACACCAGTCATTCTTTTCTATGCCAGCTTCATTTTGCATGTGTTTGCCAATGGTATGAAGCGCTCCTATTATTTGCGGCAGAGATCTGTTGTTAGCATCATTTGGAGGCACGAATGTGCAGCAGGAATTGCCAATTTTGCAGCAAACTCCTCCTTCCATCGCTGTGACAAATCATGCACATATCCATTTTGGAGGGTCATCATTTTTATGGGATGCATCTCGACCTGCGTTGAGGCCTTGTTCTGTGTCATTCGCCAGCTGTATAACCTCCCTCTGCACGATTTGGAGCCATTTGGCATTTGCCGCTGTCTGGACCACAGGCAGCAGGAGTGATGCAAAAATAGTTTGTTCTTTCCGAAGCAGTCTATATTCATTTGGTATTTCTTTGAGCAAGTCAGAGGAGTCTTCAGACAGATAATTAGTTTTTCTTTTTCTTCGAAGGATGTTTTTTTTTCTTCTTTTTCATGCATGATATGGAAGATGGGGGGCTGTTCTTCTGGTGGACCCCTCTGTTGCACTTGGCATCAGGATAGACCAACTCTTTGATCCCACCAGGAGGTGATCTTCAGGGATCACAAGAAGCGCTGAGTGTAACGTGACAAGCGAGCATCAACCATGAAGATGAATTGCTTGTTACCTATCTTAGCACCCACCAGGGGTTAGGGTGACCGTCATGGTCTGGACTGGGCATGCAAGAGTTCTCTGTGGGCTGCCCTAGTCAGTGCTCATGCCAGGGAACGTGAAAGGGTTGGTCCCCAATACGCTCACTCCTCTATATGGTACAACGGTGCGTATTGGCACCGTGTCGGACGTTGGCATGCCACTCCTGTATATAGTGTTGCGTTGGGGCATTTATGGTTGTGTCATGTGCGGGTTATGTCCTTGTGCAACTGGGTGTAAGCCTGATGTATTTCATATGGTATGGAGGTTGGCGTGGGAGCTGCACTTCTGGTTAGTGCTGGGATGGTGGATGATAATTGGTATAGGAACCGTATCCAGCCCCTTGCCTGCTCCTGAATTCCCTTGCAAAATGTCCCCACTTTCCACAGCTTCAACATTGTGAGGGACCCATACCTGTGCCCCGAGGTCCCATACCTTCAAATCCCCCACCCTCTCTCCAAAGCCGCCCTCCCACGCTGCCGACCGCCTTGCTGCCTCTCTGGATAGGGGTACTGAGGTGCACCTCTCTGCTGTCCTTGTTCTCCTGCTGGCCAAAAGCGCTGCTATTCTTAATTCTGGAGGTGCTTTTGTTTGCTCTGCCACCTCCGTATGTGTGTTTGATGGCACTGCCCACTCAACCGCTATCTGTGCTAACTTTTTCTGTACAAGTTTTGCTTCCTCTGCCTTTGGGTCGCTTCCGTCTCACGCTCCTTTATTCTCTTACAATGCTGTATTATTATAGTTCGAATTTTAGCCCACCCCTTTGCTTCAATGCCCACTATTTTGCCGAATGCCTTCTGCACTTCCTTTAGTAAATCCCTTTTGATAACAAAATAAAAGAGGAACTGATCTGTCCCACTGGTCCCCCATCTGAGCACGCCACATCTCCTGAACCTTAATAACAGTTTGCGCGGGGTCTTCATCGCCCCACCATGGCAAACTGCATGATAGACTACAGGTCTGGGGTGTTAGGGTAGGTTTGCCGCACGCGTCCCACACCTGTGCCCTGATGTTAGTAAATGGCGTGCCGTCATGTACATCATCGTCCAATTTTATTCTTGGGTATCACTCACAGTCCTCTTTTTTTACGATATAAATTCGGTAATCCTGGTCTTTTTCTCACACTGCAGTTGCCTGAAGATTAATTGAAAACTACTCCTCTTAGCCATCTATTACTTATTCTTGCTTCCGAACTTGAACTGAAGGTTCCTAACTTAAACAGCCTAAAACTGCTGTATGAAACGATATTCCAAAATATCTGGTCAAAATAGTCTCTATTTTTTTCCAAGTTGCTTACTGGGTTTGCGCTGTCTTCCGCTTTACTAGACTGGAATTTCTTGCCTCGCAGTGCTTTGAAAATACTACGCAATCCAATAAAATACATGTGCGAATAATCACACTTTCAGCTGAGGAGAGATTTCCTGACACACTGTAAACCACTCTTTCTTCAGTTCAATACGTAATGCACACGTCGCCTTGGATGCATTACGAGGTCCTTTACTCAGAGGCCTCTTCTTGAGAACATTAAATCAACAATTCATCTTTGTTGAAAAATAACAGTCAATGTACCCAGAAGCAGTCCTTTTAAGGACTACCTATTAGATATATACACATACACACACAAAGCAAACATTTTTATTTGTAATAGTACTGCATAACCACGATTATACCACGGCTATAAAAAACACACATTTTCAATATGATTCAATACCTTCCATAGGTGACTCTTAACAGCCGCTGTGTTTTTATATCAAAATTATACCCACATTTTTTGATCTATTGTGAGAACCCCTTTGCTTCTCCAACTCCAAAACTAGCAACTTTTCTCTGTGCTCTTCCCTTAGATGGTTTACTAATTTTCTATTGCCAAAAAGAAAATATCTTATGCTCCCAGTCAAAAATATCCGTCCATAGCTGGAACACATAACTATTCCTTCAAATACTATGTCTAAATTGATCGTGTATAACCAGAAAATGTTAGCCAATGCTTTTCATAAAGTTGACCTATATCTTCCACATCACTGTTAGTTCCAGTCTCAAAATAAGATATTTCTCTACAGTCTTTTGAACAATCAGATTTATCAATTGACAACCTAGGAATGAGTTGTCACAATCTTTTTCTGACATTGTTTCAATTTTTCCACCTCTTTTGTTTAAATATTTGTATTAGTGATAGATAATGTCAAAATAACAAACAAAGTTAATAAGGTTTTTAAGAAATTACATAACATAGCACAATCAAAGGTTGCATAAATGGAATAGGTACATTTGATATGAGAATTTATAATTAACTTACTATGATAAGTAAAAAATTCAGATTAAACTCAGATAATAACAATATTAGGGAGAATATAGAAAATTACGATCAAACAAGAGGGAAGGGGGGAGGAAATAACTAGAGAAGCTTATCTTTTATATATTAGAATTCAAGTATTGAATGAATCTATTCCATTTCTTATGGAATTTATGCAAATAATCAAGGTGGAACGTAAATTCGCAGAGAAAGAGGTCAAGATTGTAGTAGACACGGTGTGGGCCTGTTTGTTAGGGGGGTTCCCAAGATCTAAGAAGCTGGAACATGTGAACAAACTGAAAGACTTAGCATACGTGCTGGCAAAAAGGAGAATAGCCATGGGATGGAAGACATGTCATAGACCACGGGTGGAGGTGTGGTGGAAGGACTTGCAGAAATGGGCGGAGGTGGAAACTATGGTATGGCAGGTGGCAAGCAGTGTTGGGGGATCGGAGGGAACGGAGTCCCTGATGGCCTGGAAATCACTAATAGCGGAACTGTTTGGGTCAATTCCGGACCCAGGTGAATCCACGGAGTAGGAGTGTCCGCCACAAGAGGCAGATATGGAATGTGAAGAAGGTTAGGCTCAGGCTGGGGACGTGGGGGGAGGTGAGCAGTGCATTAACGTGAAATGTACAATGGTTCTGGATTGGGGAATTCTTTAGTGGGACCATCAGGAATGGTGATCATTTTTTTGCCGGATTAAGTAGACCGTACCTGATGTTGAGCGATTTAAGAGTAGGTCTCACGTCTAGAAATCTCTTCCTTTTAACTTGGATTGCACTGGAGAAATCTGGGGAAATGAAAATTCTTTTGTATTGGAAGAGAATTGGAGATTTTTGGTAAAGCGAGGATAAGAACTATTCAGTTCTTATCCTCGGGGTGATTCGCTTTGACCTGCTTGATCATAATATGGAGACTTTACATAATATTCTAGGTTTAAAGTACATTTGTTCATTGTCTCTGGTGAATTCATGAAGGGGCATCCACGTATTCAAATATTTCGGATATGAGCCGTATGCCAAGGCTATTACCTTCTCTGGAGCCATGATTCCCCATAATTTAACCAACCACATGACTTCTACTGGGCCTTGTTTGTTTTTCCACATATGTGCCAAGTTAATCCGTGCTGCGCTCAACATCTGGGTAACGAGCGTGGCATTATTTCCGGTGTTTGCGTAAATATTCTCGATTGCCGTTTCACCACTGGGTCCATGGGGAGCTGCACTTTCGTTATTTCCTTGATATGACTCAGGATTTCCTTCCAGTATGTCTGGGCCCGAGGGCAGGACCACCACATGTGAATCATGTCTCCCTCTTCTCCGCAGCCTCGCCAGCACAACGAGGAGTAACTAGCTTTGATAGAGTGTATTCGCTGTGGAGTCATGTACCACCTAAGGCATAGTTTGAATGCTGCTTCCTTGATTGAGGCACATTTCGAGCTCTTCGCTGCTTGATGCCATATTTGCCCCTATGTCTCTAGAGGAATAGGCTTGCCCACCTCGTCCTCCCATTGCCTCATATATGGGCGTGTTTCTTCTGGGTCCGCTCCACAGAGCAGGTTGTATATTCACGATATGCCTTTTTCCGGTGCCCCTTCTTGTATGGTGAGTTCCAGCCCTATAGGTTGCCGAGATGCTCCCTCTTTCACCTTTGTATTTATGACCCAATGCCTAATTTGAGTATAGTGATACTGTTCAGTTTCAGGGACCAAGAACTTTTGTTTACATCCTTCAAATGTTAGGGGTACCCCGTCTATGTAGAATTCTTTTAAGGTAAGATTCTCTCCTCCTTCCCGACGGGACCAGAAGTGTGGTTGTATACCTGGAGAAAAGTCTAGGTTATTGGCAATTGGTGTGAGTGGGCCCCCCGCTAATTTTAGCTTCTTATTCTGTAGGGCTTTGTCCCAATACCACCAAGTAGCCTTTGTTGTTTCCAACAGTGTCCCTCCATTCCCTCTATGTCTCGGGCGTAAGAACCCCAGGCTTTCCAACAGGGTTTTTGTTGCTTCTCTTTCTAGGTTTACCCATCGATTCTGGTTCTCCCGTGGGGACCATTATAACATCTGTGCCACCTGCGCTGCCCAAAGGTATCTACGAAATTCCTGCAGACCCAGCCCTCCTATTGCCTGTGTTTGAAAAAGGACTTTCTGGGGATTCTTGGCTTCTTTCCTTTCCAAATGAAAGCTATAACTTTCTTTTGTAGGTTCTGGATTGCTGGGTGGGGGGGGATTTTCAGTGGGAGTGCACCCATTATATATAACAATCTGGGAAGTAGGGACATCTTAACTGCTGCTATCTGCGCTGACCAGGACAGCTCCTGCATATCCCATCTTTTCAGGTCTTCTGCCAAGGTTGTTCGCAGTCTCTGAATATTTGTCCCATAGAGCTTCCTGTAGGTAGGTGTTAGGTTTATGCCTAAATACGCTATGGGTCCTTGACTCCATTTTAGCGAATATTTCCCCTCCCACCCTGCTACCCTCTCCGGGTTTTCTGTGATGTTAAGTGCGCTAGATTTAGGGTAATTAATATGGAACCCTGAGACTTCTGCAAATTTCTTTAGCATTGTAATTGTGTGGGGAGTGAGCGCTCTGTGTCCTTTAGAAAAAGGACAGTGCCTGCATATAGAGCTATTTTCTGGGTTACGCAGGTCCCTGTGTCCACCCCCAGGATGCCTTGTTCTGCTTGTATTCCCTTTGCCAGCGGCTCCATGGCCATTGCAAAAATTAACGGTGAAAGGGGGCACCCCTGTCTAGTGCCTTTGCAAATTGGGATGCTTTCGGTTAGCTTGTAATTAATCATCAATCTTATCGATGGGTGTATGAAATTGGCCAGAATCATGCGGGAGAAAGTCGGACCTAAATCTCTCCAAGACCAGCTGCAGGAAGCTCCAGTCTAGGCTATCAAAAGCCCTGGAGGCGTCCAGCGCTAATATACATAGGCTAGCCTGTTCTCTGCGCCCAATCAATGATATTTATTGCTCTATGAATATTATCATACGTATGGCGTCCTCTTACAAAGCCAACCTGTTCCGGATGAATTATTTTGGGGAGGACCTTAGCTAACCTTTGTACTAAGATAGTGGATTACATTTTTGCATCACCATTTAGCAAAGAGATGGGACGATAACTTCCACATTCCGTTGGGTCTCTGTCTGGTTTTAAGAGGAGGACAGGTAGTGGCTGGACTAATTTCCCCTGTGACTTGACCAGTGTCTCTTATATAGTTGAATAGGTGTGTTAGTGGGCCGACCAGTACGTTTTGGAATGTTTTATAGTAGGCATTACATAGACCGTCCTGGCCCGGGGGATTATTCCCTTTCAAGGTGTTAATAACTCCCCTCACCTCCTCTTCTGATATAGGTGCTTCTAGCTCTTGTCTATCGCTTTCAGTGATTTGCGGCAGTTCTGTTTGTGCCAGGAACTTCATTTGTGTCTCCCTTTGTAAATTATCCCCTGATGGATGTCCTACGTAAAATGCATGCATGACATATGATGTCCCTTTTTCGTCTCTGGCCACCTCACCCTCTGAATGTGTTAGTTGGTTAATGCGGTTGCGGTTCCTGTGCTTTTTCAATTTGGCCGCTAATAGCCGATTGGCTTTTTCCCCTTTTATATAATACATTTGTTTTGTTTTAAGGAGGAGTTGTGCAGATTCATCCACGTAGTGAGCCCCTAATGCGGCTTTAGTTTGTTTGAGTTCTCGCCAATCTCTTTGCGATGTGTTGTCTTTATATTGTGCTTCGGCTGTCTTCACTTTAGTTTCTAGTTCTTGCCTCTCTTTATTTCCTCTTTAGGAAATTTGCTGTGTGTGCAATAAATTCCCCTTGGACTACTTCCTTGCTAGCATCCCATATTATCCCCCGCGTTAATCCGTGGAGTGGTGTTTTCCGTGAAATAGTTCCTTAGCACCTGTTCCGTATCCGTTCTCAGAGCCAGATCTTTCAATAGCAGTTCATTTAGTAGCCATGGCTTGCGAGTTTGTGGCTTCGGGCGGTGCATTTCCATGGTCATAGAGATCAGTGCGTGGTCTGAGATACATTGCACCCCTATTTCTAACCCTGTGACCTGTGGGATAGCTGTATCGGAAATTAGGATCATGTAAATCCGGGAGAACCCTTTACGTACTGCTGAGCAAAAGGTGTAATCCTTCTCCTGAGGACGAAAGAAGCGCCAGGTTTCAATTAACTGTAGGTCTCTGAGGAATTGAGCCAAGGCTCGTCTGTTCACATTGTCGCTGGATGTTGCTGGAAGAGTTTTATCCATTGAGGCGTCCATAACGCAGTTAAAATCTCCGCCTATAAGGATTTGCCCTCTTCCCCACTCTGCTATTTTTGGGAGAAGCTCCATCAGAAACTGATCTTGCTTTTCATTAGGAGCATAAATCGCTATTATGGTCACTTGCTGGTTCATTAGAGTTCCTCCCAAAATTAGGTATCTCCCTTCCGGGTCTTTTTTAACAAACTGCTTCTCAAAGTGGGCCCCTTTAGCTATGAGAATTCCCACCCCTCTCTTTTTCGTCCCGCTTGAGACCAAGAAATGCTTTGAGAAGGCTCTGTGTCTTAGCCTATGTTCGTCTTCCGGGAGCAAGTGGGTTTCCTGCACCCACACTACTGAAGCTTGCAATTCCCCCAGCGTCTCATAATTGATCTTCTTTTTATAGGGGAGTTTAGCCCTTGAACGTTAAGCGGAACAAACGTTAGGTCAGCCATGTTCGGAGTTGAGCTTCCTATTGTTAGTCTGTCTCCTTCCCCACAAGAACCTTTGGGCACTACATTTATGTAGTTTTTGTCCTCAACCACACGTTGTGTTTTATATAGAGTTCCTTTCCCTCCCCGTATTCCCAAAACCTTGCAACCGTAACAAATAACATGAATTGTCACAGTAACTCAACAGGAATTAACTTTCCCAGGGACATAGGGTTCTGTGTTCCCCTTCCAGCCCTTCCTCCTGCCCCCATCTGCCCCCATCCCTGCACTGGTGTTAGGGAGAATTCTCTGTAAGGCTTATTTCCCAAACCTAGTGAGTCCCCCAGCAGCTTTGCTCCTGCCGTCCCGTAACCCAGGGGTGTCGTAGCGACCCCCCAACATAGACTCCATAGCCTGGGACTGACTACTGTCTGCCAGGGCATGTAAAGTCACCATTGGCTTTGCTAGTCCCAAATTATGAACAGAAACCAGTACAAACCATCATATTTTGGACGTACTGGTCGGGGCAATTCGATTGCCCCGGGGTCTGTTGTTCGAGGGGGCACGTCTCCGTCCCCCCTGATCGAGTTTTGGCTGGTGGCAGTGGATACTACTTTTTATATTCGACCGCAAATATATCTCTATGGGATTTCCCCATTGTTCGAGGCTACCAACTTTAATTATTTAATTCTTATAGCCTCGAACATACCATCGGTTTATTTATTTAATATTAATTTGCCGGTTGGTATTTTTTGCCAGAACTCGATTCTAAAATGGCGTTTGTGTTCTCTTCTGTGACTCCAACCCAAGTTGAGCCCTTTGTTCCACTTTTTGGCGGGCGTCTCCACAGAAGCCTCCAAAAGTGGTGCCACTCTGTCTGGGTACCACAGGGGGTGTGGGAGGGGGTTTTGGCACCCTGAACTGAGTTACCTTGGTAACTCAAGTCACACTCTTGTGTGATTGGCCCAAGTGGTGAGCCGGCAGGCTCACCAGTTTAGCATGTTTGATTGACAGCTAGGCTGAGTGAATGGGGGTGTGCTGCATAAAAGCGGGGCTTTCGGGACTGGAACTTCAGAAGTCGCCACAGGACCTAAGAATCCGAGTAGGGAGAAGCTGAGCCGGCCTGCAACGACGACACCACCGGTGGAGCCCTGCTGAACCGTCTCACCACTTTTCCCAACGACAGAGGAGATCTCCAGCCCGGAGAGTCTTCTTCCTTCGACTGGTGGGGATAACCAGTCTACCTTCTTTTCGCCTTCCTGGAGCATCTCGTGGCCGCCTTGCCTGTGCCAAGCACCCCGGCAACCGGGATACCACGTTTTCACCACTACCGCAAACCGAAAGGGTAGTACCTTTGTACCGGAGAACTCTGCGGCTGGTTTCTTTCCTGGCAGTGCAACGACCTTCATCTTTCCTCCACGACGAGATCTTCTCTTGCTCTGGACGACGCTGCGACTTGCACCCGCTGCCAGGAACAACTGCCCCCGCTGGAGGATCCTCTCCATTTAAGTTACCGTGTTCCGCCTGGCTTCCCTTGCAACCGATTGAACGGGGTGTATTAAATCCTCGTCTTTCGAACCTCTGTTAGCCTGGGACACCTTTTGCTAACTTTTCTGCACTGAACTAAACCTTTTTTGAACTACCTCCACAAACTTCGAAGACTCTGTGTAACTGTCTGATCTTGGGCATCTTCTGCCTGGATCCCTTGAAAGTGGGCCTGGCACCTAAACTTCCTTGCTCATCAGTAGACTGTGCCTTCCTAACTTGCTGTGGTTCTTTAAAAAGTGTTTGGTGTGTATGCTTCCGTAATTCTGCTTTTCCCACCCTTTTTATTTAACTTGTTGGAGTGCCATCGAACGTTAAGCGCTCACCTCTGTCTGGAAATAAGTGGTGTTAACTAAGACTTGTCCAACAAGTAATCAGGGATGTACATATGATAATAGTGATTGTGTTTTGAACTTATCTTACCAATTTAGTGCTAGTGTGTTTTATAAGTGTGTGTTAAATAAATAATTATATACTTTTACACCCAAGCTCTGGTCAGTGTTTGCTTGTGCTACTTTATTTCTGTACCTATTGTGTAAGCTCTGTATACTGCCTAACTCTTCTTGAGGGAAGTCTGACTGCTCAGCCACAGCTACCAAGTGAATCTGTGTGGTACAGACTGCTACCAAGTGGGTTTACTGCCAAACACCTGTAGTCTTAAATCTTTTGCAGTGGTCCCTAAGGGAACTGCACAGGTTTCTGCCTAACAACTGGTCATCTTGCCCTGCCCTCAATGGTGTGACCCTTTAGTGGGAGTTAATCTGCCCTCTTCTCGGCTTTTACCTCTACAGGGCCGTCATTCAAGCCCTCTATTCCTAAATAGTAATGGGAACCCAAAACTCAGAACTTACAAGCATCACTTTACCCCTTTGTGTGGAATCATCATGCCGGGTTCGTCTCCATATGTTCTTTAATACGACTTTGTGGGCGAGATCGCGCTGGTTTCCATTGTTCTCTCTCCCGGGACCCGCTTTCTTTAGAGTGGTCCGATGAAGACTTTCCTTCGGTAGTGCTTTCGTTCCCTTCCACTTCTCTCATGAGTTCCTCCAACTCTTCTTACTTCGTGATAGTGTATTGCTGCCCTTTCCATTCAAAGCGGAGTCCATTCGGGAATATCCATCAATATTGGATTGCCTTATTTCTTAACCAATCCGTTATCACCCGCAACCGTTTCCTCTTCAGTAGTGTGGCTTGCGCTAGGTCCTGATAGAGCTGAATGGTTATTGTCCGGAATCGGATGGGGTCTGTCCTAGAGCTGCCTTCATGATGTCTTCTTTTAATTGATAAAAGTGTACTCTGGTTAGCACATCTGGGGCCAAATTTCTGTTGATTTCATAGGTGGAGTAGACCCTGTGGGTCCTGTCCAGTATTATGTTTCTCTCGTCTTCCGGGCCCAATAATTATCGAAATAGCTTTATTACTGTTCATTGAAGCTCAGAGTCTGGAATTGATTTAGGCATGCCTCGAATCCGTATGTTATTGCACCTCAATCTATTTGCAGCGTCCTCTTGTTTGCTTTGGACTCGGTCCAGCTGTTGCTCCAGTTCCTGAACTCTACTGGATAGCACATCTTGTTCATGTCCTTGCTCCGCCAATGTTTTTTCTGCTTCATCAATCCATTTCTCTACTCCTGTGATCCCTTTATTGAGGTCTGCTATTGACTTGGCTAGATCAGAGGTGCTATCTCTAATGTCTTTTTTAAGCTCCTGTAGCATCTCCAGCAGGTCAGACTTCGCAGAGGTGGGTCCTCTTGTATCAGTTTGTCTCCTTGGGTAGGAGAATGTACCTGAGCGGTTATCTGCTGCAGACTGTGTTTCTCGGTGTCTGCAGCTTGCATGAGTGCCTTGATATCTCCAGAAGATGAGCCTTTCTGCTTCTTCCGTTGCTTAGCCATATTTGCTGGAGTGGAGACGCAGGGATCTGGAACTAGCTTAAACCTGAAGCCTGGTTACAGTAAAGTTTTCCAGGCTCCTTGCCCTTTGGGGTTCTCCACTGGTTCTGAGGCATGGGAGCTGGTGCCACCTTGCTTTATGGTCGTAAGGCCTGTGAGATGTGTACGTAGGCACTTCCAGGGCTCTGATCACCGTCTTATTCTTATCATTTGCTCTATGGGTTCCCACTTCTCTTTTTGCGGTATAGGGTCTCTTTCAGATCTTTAGTGGGGGACTCTGCGTACTGCTATTGTCTCTTGCCAGTTGTCATGGGTTTAATTTCTTGTCACCCCTTCCTCCTCCAACATCGCCCTGCTTAGGTGCATCCTGTTGCCTCAGATTCGCATATAGCGCCTCTGTGCGTATCTTGCAGCACCCTTGCAGGGCACTTCCTTCCTTAGTCAAGGTGGGTTTCTTCCTCTTTATGTAGGGCCTTTTGCTTGTGTGGCAGCCGGGGGTCTCCCTCAGCTCTCGGGGTCTTCTGCCACCTTATCCTCCGCCCCCTCCAGCTGATCTCGCTCCTCAGGCGCTTGCCGTGATCGACGGGCGAAGCGCCGCTCTCACCTCCAGCCGTGCTCAGCTTCACTGCCCTCTCCTGCCTCCAGCACCGGGGAGTGGGGCCGCGGTGCACCCGATATCTCCTGTGCCTAGGGCTCTCCGCAACGCCTCCGCCGCGGTCGCCGCACTCCCCCGTGTCCGCGCCTCTGCCCTCTCCAAGGCTCGTCCTGTGTTCGCTGGGCTCCGAGTAGTTTTCAGCTGCGGCTGCCGTCTTGTCCGTATCGTCTCCGGCAGCAGCACCCCCTCTTCTGTCCGCCCGCTCGACAGCCCCGCCACAGAGTTTGCCCGCAGGTCGTCCAGATGCACCGCTTCCACGTTGCTGCAGTCGGTGTCTCACCGGCGTGGATAGGAGGAGAGAGGGGCAGCGAGCCGCAGACAACTCTCAATCTCTGACACGGCACGGGTATGTCAATGCGACCCGAGTGCCCAGTAGGCTTTTAGGTTTTCGGTGCTCTGCTCCTTTCTTCTCATTCAGGGTGTTTTGGGTGTCATCGCTTAAATGCAGCACGGTCTTCCATAGCTGCAGCGTACCTCCTCGCACTCCTCCCCCAAAGGCGAATCGCGACTTAATACTGCCTCGAACTTTCTTTTCGGTATATTTCACTGCCTCATTTCTGAATCTTAAGATACCTCAGGTAGTCATGGTTATATGGGTCGCTTTTGTAGGAATGTCGGTGTCTCAGAGGGGAATATGGGCCTCAGGGCTGGATGGAATCATGGAGCTTACCGAGGAGCTATCCATCCAGGTCCTCTGCTGGCCACGCCCTTCAGCATGGTAAAGCAAATCAACGCTTCGTGCCCATGTTTTTCGTACCTCATCCATTTCCATTCGGTGGTTTTTGCTGTGCGCAGGAATTTGGAGTCTGAATAAAAATCAGTGGGAGTAGGCCGAAAACAGTGTTATTTGGGAACGGTCGCACTATAATATATATTACTGTAGTTTTGATTGGAAAAACAACACTACCACTCTGGACTAAAACAAAGATCTGGTAGGCTACATGATTGGCATGGCTTGAATTGGGAGCTCTGCTTATGTGTTAAAATGAACTCTCTGCAGTTTTATTTATGTTTCACTGAATTAAGCATTTAGTATTAGAAATGATATTCTAGTACACGGCAAGACCTTACATTCTTTTGTTTACTTGCAGACCATTGTTGGATGCATCCAGTCCCAACTCTCCTAAATATAGTCGTCACTATCTACACATTCCAGTTGAAAACGGTACAACGGTAAGGTTTTTTCATTTATTTTTCAATTTGCATAATTAGGCGTAGTAAGCAGTGTTTTGAAGTTATTTGTTCTGTTAAAGGATGGCTTCTTTGACATCTTATAAACTTCCTCCTCTTTGTGATCCTTTAATTGACGAAAGTGCTGTTCTAAATACACAGCTTTCATCGTAACCTAATTTCCTTACGCTCTCCTGGATCATCTCGTCCTAGTAAATTCCCCGTTCTCCCTCCTACCATTCATTTCACCTTCCAATTGAACATCTGCCAGAATGTATACTGAATAAAAATACCTCCTGGCAGTCAGGGAAGAGGACTGTAGTTTATCTGATCACACTCTCACAGCTATTGGCACTCCCTGTTCCCCTGATGGTTGAAATTAAAGTCTGAGGTCCAACCGCCAAATGAAGATCTACTATTATGTGGTAGTATGTTAGTGCTGCTGTTTGTGTTAGGAGGATTCAGATTGGGCTAACTTTCCAAATCCAGCTGAAGGGAATCTCTTTCTTCGCTTTCCTTTGCTCAACTTTAAGTGGGGTGAGTCTGGCTGGGGCAGAGCCCTGGTTTACTCCAAAAACACCCACCGTGCCAGGGTGTTGCCAGGGAACCCTAAGTCCGCCAGCTCGTAACATCCAAAGTGATTGCACCTATGCATGACTGTTAGGAGTCTAAAAGCACGAATGAACAGTATACTAAAGACTATTTACAAGCAGTGAAAGAAACCCATTTAGACCTGCTAGGCAATTGAAAGCTGTAAGAAGTGGGACGAAAGGACTCCTGCTCTGCAGGAGTACATAGATAAATAACGTTTTATCAGTCTCACACTACACCCGACAATACAACTGAACCAGCAGCGATCCCATTCAAACAGGCACAGCCCGACAGGTATGCCTTCTTTGCCTCTTTTGGTAGCGCAGACCGAGGGGAGGCTATATCTTCATTAGGGCTGTGAGCTGATATCAATAGCAACCCAAGCAACCTACCCACAATTGTTCTAATATAAAAAATCCCAGTCAAGGTTCTAAGAAAATTATAGACTTTTAATCAAACAAAATAGAAAATTGCACAACTGTCAGAATAACTTTTATAATACAGACGTCTGTGAAACGAACAACACTCTGGGTAGATTGGCAGTGGCGCTCAGGTGGGCAGGAGTGTTCAGGGATTGGCGACAGTGTCACTGTTCAAGGATTTGTCTTCGAAGAAAAAGATAGACGAAGGTGGCTTAAAAGTCAATATGTTCCCAAAACGTGGACAATGGAGCCTCTTCAAATATTATTCTGTTTTGTGTTTTGGGGATCAATGTCAAACTGGCTTTTTGGCATCAAACCAGAGTCTCTGGACAGTGTCCGCTCCAACGATGCAGTGCTGTTCATCACTGGTATCAGTTTGAAGATGCTTGGGGTGGCAGGCAATGTCAGGTCAGTGCGCTGGAAGACTGTGGCCTCGGGTAAAGAGATACAGAGATTGGTCCTCTTCGACAGGCTGGCTCGATATGACATTGCCGTGCTACAACGGTATTGACTAGAAGCTTGAAGAAGCTCTTGACTCCCCAGCAGTGTCGAGTTGGGGATTCTAGTCATCTCGGCAGGTCTCGGATGGCGTCCAGGGAAACTTTAAGATATGGATGCAGTCAAGTATTGCGGTCAGAGTATTCTGTCGGTTTCCGTGCAGCAGCTTGGACGTCATTGAAGGTGTCTAAACTGGGAATGATGCAGTTAGTAGAGACTTCCTTGGTTTTATGGTTGCTGTGAGACACAGTCTAAGGGGCAAGATATATGTACTTACTTCTGCACTTCAACTCCAGCAAGTTGTCTGGCATCTACACGAGTTCTTTCACCACCAGTGCAGGGTCCTAGTTTCAGTGCTACAGCGAGCTGAGAGGCATTAGTCCATAGCAGTTCATCCTCCACTGTTCCCTGGGGATGGTTAGGGGACAGAGCTCTCCTCTGCCTGGATGCCTTCTGTCGTCACCTCTTGATCAGAGGACTTTGGGATAGACTATATCGTCAACAGAGGTTTAGATAAATTCCTCTTGTTCTTCCTAGAGTACAAAGATGACTCAAAGGAGGAGCGTTTTTCTTTTCCTTATAAAGGCAAAATGTCCAGGTTGTCACAACAAATGCCCTTTGCCCTATGACAGATAATGCGCAGCTCTACCTCGAGATATTCTACATCAAAGACATCCATCAGCTCAAGGCCTGCCTCACATTGAACCAGTCCTGGGTATCCAGTGCTTACCTGTAGCTCAACCCCTCCAAGACCGAATACCTACTGCTGACCGACAGCATGCACACCCTGACATCCAGACCTGGCTGTCCACTGTGACCCTTTAAGGATTCATACCCCTGCTGAACATCTACGCCAAGTCCTTTGGGATCTACATTGACTGACACTCCCCTTCAAAGATACAATGTGCTAGGTACCAATTTTCCCTCCTGTAGAAAATTAAGTCCTTCATCCCAGCAAATACCTAAAGGATGGCAGTGCCATCCTGTAAGGCATTATGGTGACCACGCTGGCATCCCTGAGATGTGTCATACATTCTGCAGCAAGACGTATCAAATGGCTCCATTGAACTGTACCATCTCCCTTTGTAAGTACATATTGTCTTCAAGTCCTGCTGCATCATCTACAAGGCTGTCGCTGCCAAGTCCCTAAGCTACCTCCCTGGGAAGCTTTTTTATCTCTGGAGGCCTAAGATCCACCAGAAGCAAGGACATTTGTCGACTTGCACTCCCCAGGAGCTGGAACGAAAGAACAAACCAGAAGACAGTCTTTCTCATTGTGCACTCAGACTCTGGAACCAACACCCTATCAGCACCAGTCTTTCCTCCCTCGCGTCTGCTTTTTAGAAGGTGGTCAAGACCCTACTCTTCAAGGAATGGCTCCCTTACACTAGGTCCACAAAGCCTTCACTACCTACCTATTCTGAGACTGGGTGATCTGCTCCCCCCTGTTTTACCTTGCTGCCAAATTGTTCACCATACCTCTCCTACATTGTTTGACCTCACTCCATTACATTGAAACCTTGTGAACGGCTTCCTTTGCTGTGTACTGACATGTAAAGCGATCCATTGTTTCCTGTAGCTAGGCCTGCACTCAACAACTACCCAATTAACAGTACACCCAGAGGAGCTCATGTTGTTTAGTGGCGTAATGTTTATGAAAGGCGTATAAGCCTTCAGTAAGGCGTTAACGCCTTCCATTCATGCCACGCCAGATATTCTATCATTTATATGGCAGAGAGGAGAGGTGGAGCTCAACTTGCATTTCCACTGCTCTGTTCCTCTCTGCCATGCAAATGCTCCATCAAGACTTGGTTGAGACTCTCCCAGGGGCCATCCACTCAAGAACAAGTCAATGGGCTGTGTTAGTGCTGGTAGAGAGTTTCCCAGACACCCCCTTTTTTGCTCCATCATTTGTGACAACATGACTTTTCATGCCAGTGCATATGCTGGACATCCCAGTATTCGTGCATCAGCATAAAGCAGGAGGACCCCATAGGGACTCCTTGTACATGCTGCTTGCCATGCTCACATAGGCAACCTGTACAATTAACTCTCCAGACAGGCAAGCATGTCAGTCAGCGTTTAATTGTAATTGTGAGGGTGGCTTGCCATGCGGCCATGGCAAGTGATGCTCACAATTAAAAGTAATCATGCCAGGCAGCGTTTATTCACTTTGCAGGGCGGAGTGCAAACATTCAGGGAACACGGCAGCGTACACTTGAAGGAAAATTTGGCGATGGGGAGCCGCCTATGTGCATTTCAACACTTAACGGCTCCATGATGCCAAATTACTAATTTGAAGACAATGAGCACTAGAGTGTCTTACCTGCAAGAAATTTGGGGGGTGGGGCAGGATGTGATAGAGAGCCCTAACAGAAACCATGATGGTGAACACCCTCTTCTGACCTACCATTCTCTCTGGGCTACCGTAGCTCTGGCCCCTTCCCATGTCTGCTGAAGGGACTTCACAGCAACCTGGTGTGAGCGTGACTTTATGTTAGTGCTTCCTTTGACCAAAAATGTGTGATTGGTGGAAGGTTTTTAATAAATCTAAACCACTGACACTGCTCTGGGCAACCTTTCACACCACTGTTTTTTGGTCCGTCTGCAGCATTGCAAGAAGGGTTCAGCCATATGCAAATCAGTTGGGTACTGCCAACCAATGGGAACAGCTCTGCCCGAACTGCTAGACCAGGTCCCCTCCGCACAAAAACACAAGCAACCCCAGAAATGTTTCGGCCTTGTTGGACCTCATCAGTAAGGAGGGGTATGCCCAGACGTGGGTCCTGGGTCTCGGGTTATTTTCTGAGAAGGCGTCATGCTTGATCACTTTCACACATATTTGTCAAATATAGAATTATGTGCTCATTCTTATGTTCCTAGAATGCTCTTTGGTTTTATGCAAAGCAGAGATGAGCGGATACCTGTGATTATTTTGGCCCCCTTTCTTTTTCAAGAGATTTATTTACAGAATTAGGGTGATTGTCACTTATGTAATTGTTTCTATACTGAGTGAGGGAAATCTATTTACAGACAGCGATTTCTAAACCGTGCCAGAGAGATTGATTTACAAGATGCATACTGGATGCAAACAAGACACTATGCAACCATAATGCGTAACCCAAAATACAACCTGCTCCCCTTAAGGTCAGGCCAGCACTCTTCATGCCATGTCCATCACTTAGGCCATATCTCTTTCTTACAGCCTCCTCGATTGGTATCTCACTAAAACCACTGTCAAGACTGGCTCTTGGGATGGCAGCAGTGTTGCTAAGAACAGAGAAACCCATTATAAGGAATGGCCACACATAGGTATATTAATGTTTGCAGTGTAATTGATTATGACTTAGATTAACGTGTGTATTCCACCATCCAGTGGTTTCGGTGCAGAAAGTACAGGCTTTGTTTCCCTCTACTTTGACCATCATATGATCAGTTCCATTAATGGGCTGGCACTCCTATGATGTACCTCTGAGAACGGCTAGTCGCGTTGTAGCCATTATATCACAGTGGTAGACACTTGCTTGTTTAGCAGGAGTAACATGGCTACCTGTTTTCTTTTTAATTGCTGCGAGCAGGCCATTGTATTGTTGGTTTTCCTTGGTCGTGTTTCAGGGTGGGAACATCCACTTTGGCTGTTCTGTTTACATGAGCTCTGACCCAAGCTACTCCTCACTGATGAGGCCCTAGACCGAAACATGTTTGGGGATTCTTGTGGTCTCGCGCAGAAGGGATGTGACCAATCAGTACTGGCTGTGCTCACCCTTTCGGGGTGGGACCAAGCCTTATTTGCATATGGTCTTTCCTCTTTTGAAATGGCTTGGCAGGCGAAGAATGATGGTCCGGGGAGTTGCCCAGAGCAATGCCAGAGGTTAAGATTAATTCTAAACATTTCCAGCTATCACTCCTTTTGTTTTGCTATAGTCATCCCAAGTGGGGCGGGTATGCCCAGACGTGGGTCCCGTGCCTGATCTGCTGCGCCTAGAGACTACAGGTACTCCTCACTGATGAGGCCCAACTAGGCCGAAACATGTTTGGGGATGCTTGTGGTCTCGTGCAGAAGGGATGTGACCTAACAGTACGGGCTGGACTGCCCCTTTTTATTTTGCTACATGAGCTCTGAGTCGGAGCTCACAGACTCCCTGGATGAATGGAATATGATTTGATCTGGGTGGCAGTTCAATTCACATCCTTTTGTGTTTGCCTGTGAAAAATCGTGCAGCTGGTATTAACTGATAGGGAGGCTGCTAAATATTTGAAAGGTGCAACAGCTGTGGTTTGACAGAGGAAGTGGGGTCAACTCAAACCCTGTTTATAACGCAGACCACACCATTCACAAGTTTACTACCTGGAACAGCAAATGAGTAGCGGAGGATCCTTGCTGGAAGCTCTGTCTGAACAGGTTCCCAGTCAACCCCTTGAAGGGGAAGCTGTGATCCTTCCTAACCAAAGGGAACCTGTCCTGGGGGATCCCTTCCCTTATTCTGACCAGCATTGTGTGATTCTCTTCCACCTGCCTTTGTGTGTCCCCATAAAGCTCCTGGGTCATGTGCATCAGCCGCAGAAGTGAAAGCTGCTGTTTGCTACTTGAGACCTGATAATGAGGATGTTGCTGCTGTCCTCAAGTCGTGCTCCATCCCATGCATCTATTGTCAGGGCTTCTGCTTGCAGTCCTGTTGCCTGTGCTCAAACTATTTCTGGGTACCACAACTATGACTGTGTGCGTTGACTTGTGGCACCACCTCTGCCATCTTGCTTGCTGGGCTTGTTCTGCAACAACTGTTGGGCTGCATCTCCCCTACTGGGATCCCTTGATCAAATCCTCCCAAAGGTGTCTTTTCTGCTGCTACTCTTGGAATTTGGTAGCCCTTTTCCTGTTATCCCTGTAATCGGGAGATGCCTATTGACTTTGTCATCCTGGTTTCAATGGCTTTTCAAATAATCAAAACTTTCCTAAAGTATCTGTGGGCCATTTAACTTACCTGTAAAAAATCATTTCAATTCATGTTTAGAGTTTCTTATCCCACGGGAGAGGGCAGGAGTACTTTACTGTATCTTATTTCTCTTTCCCATTTTTGAGTACCTACCTATATTGTACATGTTCCTTTTATTGTACTTATTCCTTTTACAAACCATTGTATAAAGAGTACATTTTCAATTATCTATTGACCTTCCATTTGTGTGTATGTACTCTGTACCTTACCGCTACCCCTGTCCCTTCCTGGCAGCAAAGCCTTGACAGCAGATCACATTTGACCAAATATGCTGCATCCTCCACCCATAAAACCAAGACCCCTGCAACATTTATACTCCTTTAAATAAACGCACAAAATGTGGACATAAATAGCCCTGATTGACCATGAATCTGACCGATAAGATGTATTTCTAGAATCTGGCCTGGTGGACAGATTTTAGGAGGCCACTTAGTTATAGTTGGAGCAGTCAAGGCTATTCTGATGAGTCTGCGAGTGGGGTCAGGGTTCCACAATGAGTCCACACAGTGAATCACACAATAATTCAATTTAGACAGGAATGTATACAAAATACTGGATGGGTGCCAACATCTACACTACACCTGGGGCCAAGAAAAGGGAAGGCTGGACCTCACTATTGCACGCCTGGCGCTCCTCATCGCCATAGGTTGGGCCCTGAACATTGTATGCCCTGTCCCTCCAAGATGGCCACCCTGTATGTCTATCCAGATTCACTACTAAAATGGCCGACAGCAGGGCCACTAATCCTTTTACAGGTGTGCAGTCTAGTGTGCATGGGTGGGTGACTGTTTAAACCACACCCACGCTTTCCTCCACGCTTTGTGTTACTCTGTTTGCAGCAGCGTGCCATTTACCGCAGGCTCCAGCAACTCGGTCCTGGGGAGAAAGAAATTGCAGATCACAACAGATCGCATCAAGGAAACAAACAACAAAGGCACAGATCACTTAACGTGTCACGCATCACTTTCTCCAGCATTTCCTGTGATTCCGGTGATGCATTTGTCCCGCTCCGGTCAAAGCGCTGCATCTGTCCCTTAGCAGCTCCCTGCTTCATCACATCCGGTCCCAATGCCGCATCCGTCCTTCAGCTGCTCCGGCCAGGCACCTATAAAAGAGAAAGAGAAAAAGACGGTGAACTTGCACAGAAAGCTTGTTAAGCAGGAGATAACAAACAGTTTCAAGGGCAAGCAAGCGCGCAAAGGAAAGCAGTGCATGCAAATTAAAAGCACCAATAAGGGAGCAGCACACAACCATAGTGAAGCACAGAGACAATAAAGGCAAATACTTGTTAAGCAGCAGATACCAAGCAGGTTCAAGGGCTAGCACACGTGCAAAGAAGCAGCAGTGCATGCAAATTAAAGGCACCAAGAAAGGAACAGGGCACAACCAAAGTGCAGCACAGAGACAATAAAGAAAAAGACAAGAGGCTAAAGTGAAAAGCAGACATTATCCAACCCTCATCCGACAAGCCACAGCCTGTCTGGGCAGAGTCCCTGAAGCAACTGGCATGGATGAAGAATAGGAACCAAGCACCCCTGTGAAAATCAACAGGTGAGTCCAGCCTTCCCTCGTAGGGGGTGATAGGCAGGGAGCATTACACAGGAGCATGACAGAAGTGTTTTGTTTTTAGGAAGAAGCCCCAAATCCTGCACAAACCCAGTATCCTTGGGTTGCCGGACCTCTGCACCTGCACGATACTCCTGCTCCTTCCACCCCACACTTGGATGATGTTCACTTTTAGCGCTACACGCGTGTGGGGCGGCAAAAGAGGCAAGGAACTTTCATCAGAGAGTCCAGGCGCTCCCGCAGAGTCCAGGGTAAGCGTTACAGAACGCAAAGCCCACGTGACAGCTCTGCCTGAGCGCCATGCACTCCTCTGAAATGTACCAGCTAGCTCAGCTCCTAGGCGAGTTCAGGGCTAAGTTCACGCGGCCCGGCGTAAGACAAATGCCTTAACGGTGGGGCCTGGTGATAAATAAGGACCACACAGAGGAGTTAGCATGACAGATTCTACAGGCACAAGCAGGGCAAGCCCCACTACCCAGCACGGTTCCCTCGGTTCCCTCTGCCGTCCCTGCAGCCCCGGTCCAAGTAATTGTAATAGTAATGGGTTATTTATTATGCAATTAATACCCAGACGTTTCTAAGCACGGACCCGGCAATCGAATCTGTGTTGTGCCGCATCGTCTTGCTTCCAAGATGAGCGCGTTGCCCATGAGCTATCATCCCGATCCCGAAGTAGTAGTGCCAGGGGCAGTCCATTAGAAACCCCAGAGCGATTTACCAGGGACCCTCATAAATTTGCTGTTTTCATGAATCCATGCAGGCTCGATTTCCTCTGCAAGCCTGGACCCTTTCCCACCGATCAATCCAAGGTGGCGTTTATCCTATCATACCTGCAGCCAACTGGTCAATTCCACTGGTAAAACGTGTTGACCCCGTTTTGCGTAATTACCAAGGGTTTCAGCAAGAGCTAGAATGACTTTTAGCCCGTAGAACTCAGGGGCAGACTCTTGGTAATGAACTGATGTCCCTACGCCAGGATAATCAGGATCTCCTGTCTTACGTGGCCACCTTCACCCGACTGGTAGCTGAATCCAACCATACCGGACGAAAAGCGAACTACGTTATTTTATCGAGGGCTCCGGTGGAAGCTGAAGGCCGTCTTGGCCCAGGTAGGCAACCCACCTGAAGGGTGTGCAGAGTATATAGACCGGGTTTTACAGCTAGATCACTGATTTACAAGACTGAAGAGCTGATCGTGTCTGTTTTGAGGGGCGATCCTTATGCATCCGTCCAAAGAGAGCCTTGTACACTACTTGGAGAACCATCCTTAGCCCATGCAGTTAGGGGGTATTCGAGGCCTGCTCACTAAGGACGAAAGGGAGAACAGACGGCAGCAACAACTGTGTTTGTATTGTGGCAAGGCGGGCCACTTTCTGCAAGATTGTCCGGTGAAACCACCAAGGAAGACAGTGGGAGCTATGGACAAGGGTGGTGCTGAACTCCACACGGAAAACTCCACTGCCCAACAAGAGTAGAGGCCTTCTTGTCGAGCAAGGAAAAGGCATCTATGTCCTCACATCTAATTTTACCCATGGTGCTCATTTGCCACCAGCAACCTACACGGATACATGCCTTGGAGGCATACGTGGATTGCGGGGCTGTGGACAATTATATGGACCACAACATTGCCGGCAGAATTGGGATTCCTTTGCGGCTGAAGCCTACAGCGGATAAGATCACCGCTGTGGATGGCACACAGTTATCGTCGGGCCCAATGACTCAATGCACAGAGGAAGTTGTGCTACTCTGTCATTACAGACATCTTGAAAGAATCTCTTTCGATCTGATTGGTGCTGCGCAGTTTCAGATCATTTTGGGGATGCCCTGGCTGGAGTCCCACAACCCCAGCATTGATTGGTGCGCCAGGACCTTTACCTTTTCTGAGAAGTGTGTGCATACGTGTTACCGCGAGGGCACAACTTCCATTGAACCCAGTCATCCAGTAGTGTCCACAAGAAGCAAGACAAGCTCTACTCTAGTCATCATGGGAATGTTACCACCAGAATACTCAAGGACGTGTTTCATAAGGAACAGGCAAACACGCTCCCTCCACATCGGCCTTATGACTGTCAGATTGACCTTATCCTCAATTCACAAGTACCCTGCAGTTGCATTTATGCAATGACTGAACAAGAAAGTGCCCATCTCAAGAGCTACCTAGACCAATACTTAGCCAACTGGTTAATTTGCCCGTCCAAGTCTCCGGCAGCATCTCCCCTCTTCTTTGTATCTAAGAAGGAGGGGGACCTAAGAACCTGCATCGATTATCGGTCTCAGAACCAGATCATGGTAAAGAACCGCTATCCTCTGCCGCTCATACTTGTGCTCTTGGATCAAGCGAAGGATGCCTGCATTTACAACAAATTGGACCTTAGAGGGGCATATCACCTGGCGCACGTCAAAAGCAGGGATGAATGGAGGGCCACCTTCCACACCAAATATGGGCTCTATGAATACGAGGTGATGCCATTTGGACTATGCAATGCATCAGCAGCTTTCCAGTATTTCATGAATGATGTCCTGCTTGAGCTCTTGGACGTGTATGCGATTGTCTACATCGACGATATCCTAATCTATTCTGTCACACTTCAAGACCATGTACATCATGTGCGAGCAGTGCTAGAGAAACTATGCCAGCGTAAACTGTATGGCAAATTGGAGAAGTGTGACTTCCATGTCTCTGAAGTTGAATTCTTGGGTTTTGTATTGACTCTGTGAGACATCCGTATGGATAATCACAAGGACGACACAATCCTCAATTGGCCTTCACCCACCTCAGTAAAGGCCTTCCAAAGGTTTTTTAGGATTCGCAAATGTTTATCGCCACTTCATTCCCAGTTTTTCTCACCTTGTACATCCCATCACCACGTTGCTCCGTAAGAACAAGAAATTCAATTGATCCTTAGAAGCAGAGCAGGCATTCCTTGCATTGAAACAAAACTTAACCACAGAAACCAGCCTGCAGCATCCAAAGTCAGACCTTCTGTATGTTGTGGAGACCGATGCATCGAATGTGGCTATGGGGCCCGTCTTGTCCCAGAAAAACCAGGTCAATTACATCCAGTGGCCATCTGGCCAAAAATGAATTCTCGCCTGCAGAGTTGAATTATAAAGAACTTCTGGCAATCAAGACGGCCTTCAACGAATGGAGGCATCGCTTGTTGGGACCAAGGCATCCTATGACAGTAATCACTGACTACCGGAACCTGCAATACTTGCAGTATATGTGCACAGAACAAGATGCAGAAACAGAAACCTCAAGGTCTTCTTCAACTATTGCCCATGCCCCCAGCTCCATAGCGTACTGTGTCATTAGACTTCATCACTGACCTACTACCGTGTGACGGATATAACACCATACTAGTTGTAGTAGGCCTTTTCTCTAAAATGGCCCATTTCATAGCAATCAAAGGACTCCCAAATGCGAGCGAATTGGCCAAGAGCTTCCTAAAACAGGTCATCAAGCTACACGGCTTCCCTTCTGTGGTAATTTTGGATCGGGGCAGCCAATTTGTGGCCCAATTCTGGAAAAGATGTTGTAGCTTGGCACAAATCAAAGTACGTTTGTCCACCAGCCACCAACCTCAAGCAGACAGACAAACTGAAAGAACTAACCAAATATTAGAGCAGTATCTCTGTTGTATGCTTCCCCAGACCGACCAGAAATGGGTTGATCTTTTATGGATAGCTGTTTATGGATATAACAAAGCAGTACATGCTTCCACAGGGTACAGCCCATTCTATGTATTACATGGCCGACATACCCGCACCTCTGTTTATGACCCTCCAGAAACACTGGAAATGCCAGCAGTCACTGAATTACATGACACCATCAACTAAACCTTAAAACAAGCCACGGTACATTTGCTAGCTGCCACAGAAGCCCATAAAGTGTTTGCAGACCGCAACCGAAAGAATTCCCCCAGGTATGAGGTGGGAGATAAGTATAGTTAGCCACCAGACACATTCAATTAAAGGAACCTAGAAAATTCCACCCTAATTTTCTGGGCCCTTACACGATATCCGCAGTAATCAACCCCATAGCTATGAAGCTCGCATTGCCACCCACCATGCGCATAAATCCTGTGTTCCAGATCTCACTGCCCAAACCCGCCCAGCCAGGTACACTTGTCAGTGTAACACCTCCAGCTCCAGTATTGGTCGACGGCGAGCCAGAATACGAGGTCTAAGATATCCTCTACCCTAAACTGGTGGGACGCACCCTGCATTATCTGATAGATTGGAAGGGGTATGGGGTACAGGATTGCACATGTGAACCCGCCACTAATGTTTATGCACCACGGTTTGTGGATAGGTTTTATCAGAACTATCCAACGAGACCAGGCCCTGGCAGTCGCCCCTTAGATGGCGCCTTGGTGATGGTTACTGTCATGATCACATACTCACATCCACAATACACCTGCGGCCAAGAAAAGGGAAGGCTGGACCTCACTATTGCATGCCTGCCACTCCTCATGGCCATAGGTTGGGCCCTGAACATTGTATGGACTGTCCCTCCAAGATGGCCGCCCTGTATGCCTATCCGGATTCACTACTAAGATGGCCGACAGCAGGGCCACTAATCTTTTCGCAGGTCTGCAGTCTAGTTTGCATGGGTGGCATGGGTGGGTGACTAAACCACACCCATGCTTCCCTCCTTGCTCTGCTTGCAGCAGTGTGTCGTTTACCACAGGCTCCAGCTTTCAGCAACCCGGTCATGAGAAGACAGAAAACGCAGATTACAATAGATCGCATCAAGGAAACAAAAAGGCACAGATCACTTACCGTGTCATGCATCTCTTTCTCCAGCATTTCCTATGATTCCGGTGCCGCATTTGTCCCGCTCAGGTCCCAGCGCTGTATCTGTCCCTTAGCAGCTCCTGGCTTCACCAGCTCTGGCCCCGGATCTGTCCTTCAGAAGCTCCGGCTCCCCCAGCTCTAGGGATCTCGGCTCCAGCCTTGAACCGATAAAAGAGAAACCGCTCACCACTCGGCTGCGGCCTGCCACCTATAAAAGAGAAAGGGAAAAAAGACGGTGAACTTGCACAGTAAGCTTGTTAAGCAGCAGATACCAAGCAGTTTCAAGGGCTAGCAAGTGCGCAAAGGAACAGCAGTGCATACAAATTAAAAGCACCAAGAAGGGAACAGCGCACAACCAGAGTGTAGCGCAGCGACAATAAAGGCAATGGCTTGTTAAGCAGCATATAACAAGCAGGGTCAAGGGCTAGCAAGCGCGCAAAGAAGCAGCAGTGCATGCAAATTAAAGGCACCAAGAAAGGAACAGCGCACAACCAAAGGGCAGCGCAGAGACAATAAAGACAAAGACAAGAGGCTAATGTGAAAAGCAGTGGAGTGGAAGGATACAAGGAGACTTGTTCTCACTGTTATCGGAAGTAGGACAGGGGGAGACAAATGCTTTGCGTTTGCTTCCTCCTTGAGTCCAATTTTCTCAGATTATTGAATGTAGCCTCTGGGGGTCGCTGGAGGTTGGTTTTCCCACCCTTGGTTCCATTGAGAGGTGCCCACGAGTTGCAGGTGTAAGGATTCTTCTGTTCAAGTCCTGGAACAGAGTGCAACCCTTTGCGATGGAGATATGCAGAAAGCACTGATGCAGACCTCTACAGAACACTTCACAGGACGGGTAAAGATGATTTCCAGCATTGGCCACCTCACACAAACAACGGCGGACATCCTTCCAGTCACAGTTGAAGAAGACCTTCCAGAGAAGGATCCCTTGAAGCTGGGAGCTGAATTCTGGCTGGCAGATGATTTACACTGCTAGCTGGTGACCCTTGCAGTAGCAGCTACAAACGTGCAACGCAACGGTTCTAGTAAGGTAGCCCGTTGGAGAGCTGGTCAGTCCACCGGGTGGTCCAGGGACACATCCTAAGGCTCAGGACGGCTGAACCCTTGAACTCTTTGAGACTGGTTAGTCCCACCAGTCCAGGGATAGAAGCACCGCACAGGGTCTTTGCAGATCAGGCACCCGAACAGGGCGTCATCGGGCCAGATGCAGGAATGGATGCCAGGCCTCTTCAGGAGTCTTCTTCGGATCTTCAGTTGGCTGCTCTTCTAAACAGGATTCTTGGCACCAAAGCTGATCTGACGAAATGGCTGCAGGATTCCTCCTCTTATCCAAAATCCAGCATGGATCACGTTCAAGCCCACGAATGGTAAAGATCTGCACCATTCAAACTGCCAGTAGTTGTCTTTTCGGGGACAACTATTGGTTTCACTCATGCCCTACACCTAGACTCTCTGGCTTCACGAATGTGGAATGCTAGCATAATTTAGAAAATATATATGCTGGATGATTTGTGGACAATTTCACCTCTCTCCATTCTTTCTAGCAACCCTGTTTGAATTTTTGATAGACAAACCATTAACCAGCCTTGTACACACAGAAGCGATGATAGGTGGGTAATCACAAGTGTGGTCAAAATATCCATAAGATCCCTGTGATAGTGGTCGGGTTTTAATCATTGTGTATTTTGTCATATTGGTTTCACAGCTTTTGGTGGAAGATGAGTCCCCCAATGAGAGACTGGACGTTCATATATTGCTAATACCTGTGTCCTGAAGAGGGCTAAAAGGGTCCCAACTATACAAGGGACGGATGCTAAGAAGGCATCAATCGCTTTGTCACTTTACTACTAACGTCACTATAAATTTGTCTATGCACCATTAGTGTTCGCATGAAGCATTGTAGCGTCTCCCTGTGTATTCTTTGCAATTTGTGTTCGCATGAAGCATTGTACTTTGTACCTGTGTATCTTTTGTATTTTGCGTAGATTGTTTTGTACCTATGTGCTTTCTCCGTAACCTGCAGTGATTGTACATGTTTTTGAATACATTTTTTAGATACCCTGACCCGATGAAGCTGCTGATTAATGAACAGCAGTTCTGGTGTGTTAACTCTAGGTCTGACCCCCAATTGTGTGCAAAGGCGGGGTAGTTTGTGCGTCCCTGTCTGGTTTATACCCTTCGTTTTCCCTCCACTCACAAGCCCCCTGGTAACAGAAAAGGGTTTTTTGATCAAGTATACTTCAAAATTCAGCAGCCAGAACTTTATTAAAATTAAGAAGAGACAAACATATTACCCCAGGCTTGAGCTCTTCGCAATGGCTCCAAGTCAAAAAGCGTATTTTTTTCGAAAACATGTCTTTTGTGTTCAAAAGCTTACAATGGCCCAACTCAACCTCTGTCTGTCGAAGTAAATATTCTCCCTCATTTGCAGAGAAAATAACTTACTCTTTAATTCAGGAAACTACTCAAAATATGTATTTCTAATATTTCTAATCTGATCAGGTGTGGACTCTATATCAGCTGTATCCTGCATTCAATTAAGATGCCTAACGATGAAAGTTACGATGTATTAAAACCACAATAACATAACAAAAATGTGACCTCCATATGAATGCTTGGAAAGCTCTGTGCCATACTACCTGCAGACAAGATTCACAATACAGGCCTCTGAGAACTGTATGCTCCACACAGGCCAACCACCTGCTAATCCCCAAAATGGCATGCATGAAAAGAGGGGCCTAGCTATTTGCTGTAATGTCTCATTGCCTCTGAAATAACTTTCCGTAAGTGAAGACTCTCCTCCTTTCATGGCAAAACTCTAAGCCCATCAGTCTGATAGGTCTCTTTGGAAGGGCCCTATGCTGGAATCATCCAGCGCTCAAAGAAGCGGTTTAGTTGTGCCATGAGCGCTCTACCAATAAAGAGGCAGTGCTCTTATTACCTTGTTGGTTCTACCTATTTATTTTAAAATTCAAATATGTTTTAAACAATAAAAGGCTTACCTATATTGTATACTATTCATTTTAATGTATCTATCCTATTCCAATGATAAGTAATGCTTTATAATCTAAATGCGAAAATCTTTATTTGATCTTCGGTATGCTCGATTTGAACTGTTTATTTGGGCCTGATATTTACTTAAGGAAAATACACAAAAAGGAAAGTAAGGCTGAGCGTCCCAAGTGGGGCACATCAGTCATAACGACACCCTACTTTGCTCGCTCACATGCCAGCATGCTGGCAACATGTTTTAACATTGGATTAGCAAAATACGATCCATGCCAAGACAGAATATTACAACATTTAGCATTGCAGGCACAGTATTACACCTTTTTGGATTGGCAAAACACCATCCAGGCTCACCCGGATAAACAAGAGCCACTCCTGATCTATGCTTCAGTCTCATTAGAGCTCAGGAAAGTGTATGGCTTGTCAAAGCAAGAGCTGGGCACCCAGCTTACATGTAAACAAAACGCTCAGAAGCATAGGGCGACTGGGAACTATGCAAAGGAAAGGAACTATCAGTAAGCTGGTTAACTGGCGAGCATCCCAAGGGGGAAGCATCAGTCACACCAACGACACCTGCTCACATCCCTGCACCTGATTAGTAACACCCCCACATATTCATAAGCATCCTTCACTACCTTGTTTTGAATTTATGGCATTGGTGTCTAATATGCACTTCAAAATTGACTTTATGCATGCTGTGAATATGTTTATATGGTCGGACTCCTAAATTGCAACTATTTATTGCAATTAAAAAAAGAAATGTTGAAGGGCATTATAATATTGTGTCTGCAATCTGATTTTCCAACTGAGTTATTTTTTGCTTTTGAATCTAGAGTGAACAATCTATCGGAGGAACTGTTTTTACACCTAAATAGCTTTTCCTTTGCAATGTATGCTTGATACCTTTTTGAGTGTTCGTTTTATTTGTCAATATTTGCAGCTAGAGCTCGGTGAACACCATGAAAGTGGGCGAGAAGAGGATGGTGTTTTTATTCAAGATATTACAGATTCTGCACAAAGTCCCATTCGGATAGTGCTCTCACCTGCGATGACGGCAGAGGCCTGTACCACTAATGAGTAAGAATTGCCATCCAAACATACATACGTTTTGTATTGCAGTTGCAAAGTTCTTAAATGTTACTGTGCACTATGTTTTTAATGTTTTAGGAATCAATTCTGATATGCAGGATGTTGTATGCTTAGCAGGTAGGAGATTTCAACTGATCTGGAACTACCAAATATTTCTGTTTAATGCCTTCGAAGGGATTGTGTCCTCCGACGTATTCCTTATCTTAGATATAAATCCTTCAGCTTTGCTGGCCTCGGAAAATTTTTTCGCCAGAGGGCGCTGCGCGTCGATGATCGCCGAGTCGATGACCCTCGACGGCCTCCGTGCCGACGTCGACGTCATCCTGCCTATAAAGGCCGCGCGCAGCGTCCGTTGCTCAGTTCCGTTTTTCCGCGCTTCGTTGTGCCTCGGAACACCGTTGCTCAGTTCTCGTCAAGATAACGTATATAATAACTACTATTTACCTCGATATCGATGGCATCCTCCTCCGACCCGACGACCCCTCGGTCCGGTTTCAAAAAGTGCCGAGACTGCGGGAAGAAAATGTCGTTGACGGACCCTCACAGGGTCTGTTTGTGGTGTCTGGGAATCACGCACCAGAGTTCGGAGTGTGAGGAATGCCTTTCCATGACGGCGAAAGCCTTGAAGGAGCGTAGGGGGAAGCTCGAGAGAGGTAGGTCAACTTTAACTTCCTCGAAAGCTTCTTCGGTAGAGTCGAGACGTTCGTCTCCTCACCATAAAAAACACTCTCGATCTAGATCACGAAGTGGCTCCCACCACTCGTCGACATCGAGACACTCGAAGAAGAGACGTAGGAGATCCCCTTCGTCATCTTCGTCGAGTTCTCCTGAGAGAGTTCATTGCCCCACAAAACGCAGCTCGCAAGCTGAGTGGGAGGAATTCAGGAAAAAGATGCTAAGCGTCTTCGAGAAAGCGGCCTCGTCCCCCTCGAAGACAGCTGAGGGTGATACCCCGGGTAAAAAACCCAAAAAATCTAAACGCCGCGAGTCGCAGTACCCGGCGGAAAAGTCAACCCGAAAGCGCCTCGAGCCATCGGGAGATAAAGCATCATCGACGCCATCGTCGAAAACTCCTTCGAAACAGAGGTCGGCGCCATCGACGCCGTTGTCGAAGGATTCATCGGCGCATCAGTCGATCGAGTCGACGCCGACGTCGACGCCGATATCGACGCCGGTGAAGGAAAGAACCACGGCTACTCCACAGCCAACGGTTAGACAAAAGACCTCCGACTCGACGCCGAGAACGTCGACGTCGTTCTCGAGCAAGACTCCGATCCTTTCGAGTTCTTCGAGGCCTAGTACACATTTCTCGACGCTTTTCACGGCGCCTTCGAGTACTTTCACGTCGGTGTCGACGACATCGACGTTTTCAAGGCCTGTGATGATGGCTCCTTCTGCATTGGAAATGGGGTTTATACCATTCCAAAAACCAATGTATCCCCCTTTAACCTCGATTTTTGAGGAAAGGGAGGATTCAGACCAAGATATTGATTTACAGAGGACCACATCACCAGAGCCAGAGACTTTCGCCTCTGAGGAAGGAAGATTAAAAAATCTTCAGGATGCACTTCAGGAAGCTAGTGGCTTGGACACTTCTCCTGAAGCAGAATTTATCAAACCAGACCCAGGAGAACATGCGGAGACTCCATATAGAGCTCTGATGTCTAGAATCATAGAATTTATGGGTTGGTCTGCACCTTCTCCTGCCTTTCAGCAGGATGATCTCACTGACATACTGGACAAGGGCCCACAGGAGGATCCTGTGGTTCCATTTCACTCTGCTCTACAGAGAAGGATTTTGACAAACTGGGAAACGCCAGAAATTATCCCGGCAGTAAATAAAAAACTGTCAACAAAATACAGGGTGGCTAGTTCTGACCCTGAATATTTGTCAAAACACCCTACTCCTGAGAGCTTGGTTGTACAGGCTGCAACCTCATCAGGCAGCACATCTGCATACCCCACTGCTCCGCAGGATAGGGATGACAAAAAATATGATGCCATGGCTAAGAAGGTTTTTTCTGCCTGTAGCATGGCGTTAAAGTCTATTAACGCGACCTGTACGCTCGCTAGGTTCAGCCACACCCTTTGGGAGTGCGCTTCATCAGCGGCTGACTGCCTCCAAGAAGGAGAGGAAAGGGACGCATTTTTAAACATCATCAGGGATGGTAAAGATGCGATGTGCGAGACCCTACAAACTGGCCTAGATTCTGCTGACAGTATCAGCAGGGCCATGGCGGCAAGTACCACAATCCGCAGGCATGCGTGGTTGAGGAAGTCTGGTTTTGCCTCTGACGTGCAGACCAGGCTTTTGAATATGCCCTTTGACGGTTCTACCCTCTTTGGAAAGAAGGCGGATGACAGTTTGGAGAAACTGCAAACGTCCAAGGCAGCAGCCAAGTCATTGGGAGCTGCTATCCGTCAGAATACCTTTCGTCCTTCGGGATCATCGTGGAGAGGACGGTCCTTTCGTTACTATTCCTCATATGGAAGGGGCAGGGGACGACCGGCTCAAAGAGGCCAAGGAAGATTTACCCGTGGTGGACGGGGTAGGGGAAAGAAAGCCGCACCCGCAGGAGCAGGAGCCACTTTACCTTCGGCAACTGCATCAGCCGCTTCAAAACCACTCTGAGGTCTCCCCTCACAGAACACCAGTAGGGGGCAGGTTAACTCACCATCTGACGGAATGGCAGGCTATTACGTCAGATGCTTGGGCTCTGGAGACAGTAGCCCAAGGTTACTGCCTGCCCTTCCTACATATCCCTCAGAGTCATCCACCGGGGAACAACCCTTTGAAGCTTCCAGATCCGCTCCTCTTGCAGGAGGTTTTAGACCTGCTAGAGAAAGGTGCCATAGAACTGGTACCTGTAGCGGAAAGGAACAAGGGTTGGTACTCCCCCTACTTCATAATACCGAAGAAGGACGGAGGACTGAGACCCATCTTAGACTTACGGGAATTGAACAAATTCCTCCGAAAGGACAAGTTCAAGATGGTGACTCTCTCTCAGATCCTTCAGGCCCTCCAGCTTCAGGACTGGTTGGTATCTCTAGACCTCCAGGACGCTTATTTCCATGTGCCGATCCATCCCAGGCACAGGAGATACCTGAGGTTCGCAATTGGCAGCTCTCATTATCAATTTCGAGTTCTGCCATTTGGGCTAACCTCCGCCCCGAGGGTCTTTACCAAGCTAATGTCGGTTGTGGCTGCAAGTCTAAGGAGGGAAGGGATTCATGTCTACCCTTACCTAGACGATTGGTTGATCAGAGCTGTATCTTCGGAACAGGCTCAGAGACAACTAGATTATGTTTGCCACTTCCTTCACAAGCTGGGCTTCTCCCTCAATTTAAAGAAGTCACAGATGATACCATCACAGAGACTCCAATTCATTGGAGCAGTCCTGGACACTTCCCTGGGAAAAGCCTTGCCACCAGAGGTGAGGGCTCGAGATATTCTGCAGATGGTCATCAGATTTCAGAATGCCCAATATCTCCCAGCCTACGACTTTCTGAGGTTGCTAGGCCTCATGGCATCCTGCATATTCCTCGTGCCGGAGGCTCGCCTGAGAATGAGATCCCTCCAGTGGGCACTGAGAACTCAGTGGTCACAGTTCTCAGGAAGGATGACAGATCTCCTTCGGATCCCGGTCAAAGTAGCCCGAGACCTTCAGTGGTGGGCCTGTCGGGAGAACATCCTGAAAGGAGAAATGTTTTGGCAACCATGGCCGGAGATAACAGTAGTCACGGATGCCTCACTCACGGGGTGGGGAGCTCACGCCAACGACTTGACCATCAGCGGTCGTTGGTCTCCATCGGAGTCCAGACTACATATCAACCTGTTGGAGCTGAGAGCCATCAGACTAGCGCTGAAGGCTTTTCTGCCGTCTGTACGGGGAAGAAACGTCCTAATAATGACGGACAATACAGTGGCCATGCACTACCTCAACAAAAGAGGAGGCGTAGGCTCACTACCACTGTGCAGAGAGGCGATGCAGCTCTGGTTTTGGGCAATTCAGGAAGGAATCTCTCTATCGGCAATTCACCTAGCCGGAGAGAAGAACTTGACAGCGGACGCTCTGAGCAGGCAGAGCACAGTCTCTCACGAGTGGGAGATAGCTCAGGAAGTCCTTCAAGAGATCTTCGCCCTTTGGGGAACCCCTCAAGTGGATCTGTTCGCCACCAGTATCAACAGGAAGTGCGACAGATTTTGCTCAAGGGAATTTCCCCCGAGAGGAGCTCTAGGAGATGCGTTCGTAGTGGACTGGGAGTTCCCACTTCTGTACGCGTTCCCTCCGGTCCCTGTCATTCCTCAAATGATCAGGAGGTTGAGAAGGTTTCGGAAGACCATGATCCTAATTGCCCCGGATTGGGCCAGGAGAACGTGGTACCCGGACCTTCTAGACATGTCCATCTGCCCTCCAATTCGACTGCCATACAGAGAGGATCTTCTCTCGCAGAAGGAAGGTCAGGTTCTCCATCCAGCCATCAAGACCCTCAACCTTCACGCTTGGTGTCTGAAAGGTTGAGGTACAAGGATTGGGACCTTCCGGATGATGTTATGGAGGTGTTGCTTTCGGCCAGAAGGCCGGCAACTAAAACTCTATACCGCTGCCGTTGGAACAAATTTTGCAGCTGGTGCAGAGAAAAGAATATTGAACCCTTTTCTTGTGGTACACCTATGGTGTTGTCATTCTTACTTTACCTGGCTAATTCAGGCCTACAGGTTGGCACAATTAAGGGCTATCTCGCAGCGCTATCAATCTTTAAGCGCACTGCAGAGGAGCCTTCATACTTCAAAATTCCATTGGTAATACAATACCTAAAAGGATTAACTAATGTTTATCCCCCGAAACCTTTTCAAGTTCCCTTATGGGATTTAAACCTAATTTTAAACTTCCTAAAGGGTGCCCCTTTTGAACCACTACACTCTTGTTCATTGAAGCTTCTCACCCTCAAAACTGTTTTGCTAATAGCATTGACATCTGCTAGAAGGGTTAGCGAGTTGCAAGCCTTATCGTGTAAACCTCCACATACAATCTTTTACAAGGACAAAGTTGTTCTTCAGGTGAAGCCTAACTTCCTCCCGAAGGTAGTCTCGGAGTTTCACATCACTCAGAAGATTATATTACCTTCTTTCTACCCTCCTCCTCATCCGGGGAAGGAGGAAGAGAGACTGCACAGGCTGGACCCTAAGCGAGCCTTGAGCTTCTATATCAGCAGATTGGCTAAGATCAGACAAGCAGACCAACTCTTTGTAGGTTATGCAGGACATAAGTTGGGCCTTCCAATAACAAAACAAACCATCTCCAGATGGATTATTTTAGCCATTCTGGAATGCTACAAATTGGCAGGAAAGGAGCCTCCTCAAAATCTAAGGGCTCATTCTACCAGGGGTATCGCAACATCCTCAGCCCTTCAAAGAGGGGTGCCAATTCGAGATATATGTGCGGCTGCCACATGGTCGTCCGCACATACATTTACCAAATTCTATAGCCTGGATTCCTCCTCTAGTCAAGAAACTAGATTCGGCAAGGCTGTGTTACACTCTGTCCATTCTGGAAGGGTAACATAACTTTTATTACTCCCGCCTCCAGTCACAATACCACTGCTATGGGAGTCTATCTAAGATAAGGAATACGTCGGAGGACACAATCCCTTCGAAGAACTAGTTACTCTTACCTTGTAACGTTCTTTCGATGGGATGTTCCTCCGACGTATTCCTTATCGACCCTCCCATCCATCCCCGCAGTATGACTTCCTGTGGGTTTGCAGCCTATGCTCCTTCAAGGTGATTAGTCTAATCCAAAAACATTACTGGGGACTACAAAACGGAACTGAGCAACGGACGCTGCGCGCGGCCTTTATAGGCAGGATGACGTCGACGTCGGCACGGAGGCCGTCGAGGGTCATCGACTCGGCGATCATCGACGCGCAGCGCCCTCTGGCGAAAAAATTTTCCGAGGCCAGCAAAGCTGAAGGATTTATATCTAAGATAAGGAATACGTCGGAGGAACATCCCATCGAAAGAACGTTACAAGGTAAGAGTAACTAGTTCTTCCTCTACTCACCCCACAGATTCCTCCTCTTTTGAAATATTTCCAGGATTGGACTGCTCTGGAAAGGAGGTCTGAGGCCTCCTTTGACTGAGGGTTGGTTTTCCAGTATGGGCATTTTTTGGAATGTGCGCTCTGCAAGGGTTGCTCCTCTTTAAAGCATGCCTCATGCTAATGCCTTGCTGGTGTTTTTCATCGACTCTCAGGGTAGCCCTACAGGAATATTCGGGTGAGATGGTAATATCCTTGAAACGCATCAGAATTATTCCAATTGTCAATGAGCTTGGTCTCAGAGCGTTTTGCAATAATCCCATAATAGTGATGCAGATGTGCGACAGGCATCTGCATAGATTTCAGAGCAGCCAAGTGTGATTAAAGCACAGCAATGCTCCTGCGTATAGCAGGAACGCATCCAACAGCATACATTCTAGTTACAGAAAACTAGCTACCACTTTCCAATTGTTGCTTTGCAACTAAAGTTTAGAGAGTTGGAGTACATTTGTTGGGCATCTAGTCACCTGAGCCATATATCAGCATGCTATTCTGCCACTTTTGGTAGACTTATCACCTCATGCTTCCACCACCAACTCACTTCACGCTCTGGGGCTACAAATCCATGATGGCCACACTTTATGGATAAGACGACTCGGGCAAGCCAGCCCAGTGAAAACACTGAGCGTTTCCTAAGCTGAAACAAAAAGCTGAGCGAGGGGGCTGGCTCCTGTGTCTGGCTATCCGTTGCTTTGATGTGGTGAGCATAGTCGAACCCCCTTCCACCTACACCCTTTGTGTGTTCCTCCTCTAAAGACCCTAGTTCAAGTGCATCAGAAACAAGGAAACCATGTTTCCCTTCGACAGTTCAGTATATTGATATATGTCATGTCATTTATAACGCACCTGTGCTCAAGTGTTATTAGGCACAATAAGACAAGGAAGGGGAGACAAAGGGAGAACAAAACAAACAATCTTACTAGGACTTGTGTCATTCAGATCGTGCAAGGGGGAAGGCAGGGGAGAAGTATGTGCTGCCGGGGTGGACAGCTTTAGTAAGTACACAGAGCAAGGGACTTTAGGGTTGCAGATACAGTGTCTAAGTGCAGGGGGGATACTGGTCGTGAAGGAGCCTGTTAAAGTTCAGAGGCTGGCCAGGTAACCAGTTAGTGCAGCAGACAGGTACATCAGCGAGGAAGAGGGAGAGAGAGAGAGACAAAGCAGAAGCGAAAAGGAAGGTGTAGAGTTGCTTACGGAACCTTAGGTGGTCCTACTCAAGTTTGAGAGAGGCAGGGAGGCTGTTTCAGAGGGAGGCCCCAGACGAGGACAGAGATCTACCCCGCCCACTCTGTCTGGAGAAGCGTCTGACCCTCAGAGTGTTGGAGGTGGATGAGCAGAGGGCTCAAGAAAGAAAATGCTTAGGAAGACAGAGTTAGATATAGTGTGGGCCCCGGCCCCAGAAAGCTTTGTGAATAATGAAGAGGGTCTTGAACTTGATGCTTGCAGCCACCAGGAGCCAATGGTGAGATTTCAGGGCTGGAGCGATGCAATCTGTGGGCTTGAGGCCAATGACAAGTCTTGCAGTCCTGTTCTGGATTAGTTGCAGACAGCGAAGAGTAGAGGCAGGGAGATTTAGAAAGAGGATGTTGCAGTAGTCCAGCCTAGAGAAAACCAGGGCTCTGGTACAATGAGCTCCTGGGGGGAAATGAGAAAAGGAAGAATACCTCTGAGGAAGTGCAGCTGGTAGTGGGACTTCTTAGAGATGTCCGTGATGTGAGAAGAGAAGGAGAGGGTGGCGTCGAAGATGATGCCAAGGTTTTTTGTCTCGCAGGAAGGTGCAGGTATAGGCCCCAAGGAGGGCGGCCAGAGTGAAAGAGGGAAAGCTGAGCAGGGGTCCAATGAGAAGGATCTCTTTGTTAATGCTATTAAGGCAGAAATCTTTGGAGGCACACCATTCATGAACAGCAGATAGACGGGAATGAGCGAGAGCGGAGAGGCAGCTGAGAGGAGCCTGAAGGAGAACAGATTATCAGCATAACACTGAAAGGTAGGAGAGAAGGTAGAGATTAGGTGATATTGATATTTGGGCCAGAAGTGCCAAGTAAAGGTTCAAGAGCCTGGGTGAGAGATTAGAGTCCTGGGGAAAACCACATGTGGAGAGAGAGGTGGTGGAGAGAAAGGACCCCAATTGGACCTGGAAGGGTCGATCAGAGAAGGTCAACCGGGCTAGGGCCTGACCCGTGATGCCCAGGTTGTCACAGAGATGATTGATCAGGATGGCGTGGTTGACTGTGTTGAAAGCAGAGGATAGATCAAGGAGGTTGAGGTCAGAAGGAAGACTAGAGTCTACATTAGAGAGCAAGTCTTCACGGGTGATCAGAAGAGCAGTTTCCATGCTTCTGGCTGCTCTAAAACCAGACTGTTGGTCATGGAGACAACCAACAGATTCAGTAGGGAGAGTAATCTGGGAGATGGCCAGCTTTATCAGGAGTTTGCCCAGGAAAGTAGTGATAAAGATTGGGCAAATGTCTGCCGGAGAGGAAGGATCGGCAGAGGGCTTCTAAAGGAGGGGGTGCACAAGGGAGTGCTTTAATGGGGAGGGTAAAGTTCCAGTGGCAAAAGAGTGATTGCAGAAATTGGCCCAGGCAGGAGCAAGGGTGTCGATGTGGTCCTTGATGGTTCTGGGGAGCATGGGAGCACCTGCTTGGACGATACCTTCATAGAACGGAATTGTCTAGAAACTTCATGAGGAGAGAACACTGGGAAAGAGGAGAAAGGAGGAGGAGAGACAGCCGGAGAGGGGCCAACCGATGTATAGTGAGAGGAAGAGGATAGAGAGGACAGGAGTTTTAATGGTGAAGTGAGAAGCTAGTGCTGTGGAATGGGCCTGGGAGGGAACAGGAGAGGTGGAGACTGCAGCAGGATTAGCCAGCTCCTTGCAGATTTTTAAGAGTCCGCCCGTGTTAGAAGCCAAAGAGACGCAGGCTTGGATGTAAGCTCTCATCACAGCATTGATGCTCAATGAGCCATGCAAGGTTGGTGGTGTTTAGCTTAGCTGCAGGGCTGAATGAGCATAGGGTGCACTCTTGCTCACCACTGCACATGCAGGTTCCTTGGGCGGTGTGATGGATGCTCTACTACTACACCGCGCATGTGCAGGAACCAGGAACGGCTCTATGCTCGCTGTTTTATTCTGCATGGTAGTCAGAGGGCCTTTGTTGCAGCAGGGACCATGCGCAAAAGACACAGCCGCATTGGTTGGGGAAATCCCTGAAGAATACAGATGGTTCAGCTCGGCTGAGACTTTCTTCGCCTCACTCTTGCTACCCGGTGTACAGGCAGCAGCTAATGCAAAATGCCTGCAGAAAGTAGGCTGGGAACTGGTCCAGTTGGCAAATGACTCTGAGCACAGGTATAATGTCATAATGTGTGCGCTGCGCCTCCTGAGGCTGATGACAATGCAGAACCGCTACCTCTTCAATATGTTGACGGCAATGGAAGGAGGCGTGTGCTGAAAAATCACGGCTTCGTGTTGCACTTTCGTGGCTTCCAAAGACGCAGAGAATGTGTCATTGTTTCACATAATAGCTGCAGTACACGGTCTGAGAGTTCGCATGAAAAAAGCTGGAATGCCAGGGGATGATTGGTTCGACGTCACGTTCGATTGGGACCCTTCCTTGCTAGGAGGCATCGTGAAGATGCTGGTACCTGTCATCGTGTTCATCTTGGCACCTGCCAAATGGGACTCCGGTGTTGTGCCAAAGCAGTGCCTAATAGCACAATAATAATATCAATTGAGGTTTCAAAAGTACCTAGCAATACAAACGGAAGATGAAGTTGACCATCTGTATCACACCATTATTGTCCCAGCCCCTGACCCTGAGAATTATGAGGAAGTGTAGGTTGATCTATGTATATATGACGTGCACACCCAAAGAACATGCACGATCAGGAGAAAGTTTGCAGTCTGTTGTTAGGGCCTGAATGCCAATAAAGGGAAGTCCACCATATTAGGAGGCAGTGAGAAGGGTGAACAAACACATACGTTGGGGGGAGTTTGTTACTGTAGAAGTAACGAAAGGGGAGAATGTTGGGAAAGAAATGAACCTATCCCACCCCATTAAGTGCTGAAGAGACCTATGATGTGCCAGGGAGCCGTACTAAAAGGCCCTGCCCAACCATAATTTTATGCACATTTTAGATGTTTAGACTTTTGTAGTTATGGTAGAAGTATAGGGCCTGCATGGCATCGTGTTAGACCCAGGCCGCAAACCTGATAAAGTAACACAAATAGGCCCAATGAGAGAGAGACCCGCTCTGCTAATTTCCACAAAAACCCTCCTTTGTTCTAAAACTGTTGACAATATGTTTATCCCGAGAAAGAATGTATCCTGCAAGGCCACGAGTCAGTTCTAGGTGCCTTGCTGTACATGTTACCACAAACAGGCCAGAGCCTGCCTCCGAACTGTCCGAATCTTAAGACCCCTGAATTCCAAGATACCAACTGACTCCAGGCCACCAACCGTAAACTAACTAACCATAAGAAATCTAAGAGAATGGTCACCCTATCATTACTTTAAATAACATGGTTTGTAATGCGAGATACAGGGAGGGATAAATTATAGTTCAAAAGCGAGAGTGGAAGCCTTAAAAGGTGACCGACACAATTGGGATGTGTGAAATGTGTGCGGGTCAGAGTGACCTGTCGCTTCCCCCTGTACCAGTCCATGATCATGCCAGGTGCCCTGTGTAATGATAGAGTAGCACTTGTAGAATAATGCAACTAATTTTCTTTTTGACCTTGGTTCCCTGGAGACGATGAGCCCAGTTGACCCCACATGATGGAAGACGGACGGACAGGGCTGGAGCCAATGGCCTGGTATCCCCTATGGAGAAGGCCGACCATGCGACATGATGACACCAACCGACAGTGCAGTTTTGTACTATAGAAGGATGATGCTCTGTCCCCGTTTAAGCCTTTGCTTTGAACCCTTTTGGCTCAGAACGTTCTTAAGCAGCAGAGTTCTTTGCTGGCACACCTATTTTTTGTATAATTAAAACTTGTAAGAATTTCTTGGCCTCTTTTTCCCTAGCGGGTTGTATATTTTCTGGTGTGAGCTTTTAGGGGCATGCCTTAACACAGCCACTTTAGAGTATTTGGTACTCGCGCATGGAGCCGTACAATGAGGAAGTGCATGCAAAATAAAACGAAGCCTGGTAGAAAAATGTGCTGCACCCAGCATCATCTCTAAATCAAAGTTAGCTCTACCAATCACATAGGATTAGACACTTGGAGAACTTTTGTTACTGCAGGTTATCTCTGAATTTGATCTTTTGCAAGAAAATCAATTACCAGTACTCTATCCCCCTCTGCATTATTCCAAGGGGAAAAGGTTTCATTGATTATACCCCAAAATGTGTGTCTGCTTTTAATTATCTAGCAGTTAGACAGGAGGGCTGAGCGCACCCTGGATGCTATCATCCACTCTGATCTCTTTCTCGCTCCCCCTCTGGTCACCCGTCTCTTTTGGTCAGACCATTCTCTCCTCCCTCCTGGATCCCTTCGGCCCTCCTACCGAACCCTCAAAAGCCCTGCCAACCTCGTTCTCGAACATCCCTCCGATGAAGCTAATGTCAGCTGATGACTTTGCTTCTACCTTCATTGCCCCTACCACAAACTCTACCACCGACTCTGCTCTCAGCAACCTTCACTCAGCCATCACCAATACTCTTTACATCCTTGCCCCAGTCATGAGGATCCACCTGTAAACTGCCTCTAAGCGTAACACATGGTATGTTTCAGAACTTGCAGCCCTGAAACAAAAGTGCAGCGAAACGGAAGTGGCGAACCTCAGGTCCACCCTCTGACAAACGGGCCTGCCGCCTGCTCCAAAGCAATACAGACTCTCCATGTGTGCCACTGAAAAGCCGCACATTCAGGCACAGGTATCTGGCACATCCAATAACACGGCTGAACATTTCAAAATCTGCAGGGAGCTAGCCAACCCTTCTGCAGTCTAGTCTTCCCCTCTTCCCTCCCATGCCCTCTGCAACGCACTGGCCACAAATCTCAGGACATCCTGGACATGCTTGTTACTCACCCGCTAAACCCATCCCACAACCTCTTGCCTCCCTTGCCCACTCACCCTCTTCCTTCAACCTTAACCCCCGTCACACCTGAAGAAGTTACCAGAGTTGTCCGCTCTATGAAGGCTTCTTCCAAACAGGTCACACCCTGCTCGTCCAGAACCATCAAGGACAACATTGTCTCTCTTGCAACCGCACTTAAGGATTTCTGCAACCGCTCCTTCGCTGCTGGTTCTTTCTCCTCCTCCCTCAAGCATTCCCTTGTGCGCCCGCTCCTGAAAAAACCTTCAGTAGACCTTACCTGTCCATCCAACTACGGTCCCATTTCAATAACCCCCCTTCCTGGCGAAACTGCTGGAGAAGCTGGACTGCCAACTCAACTCGCACACTGAACTTGTTGTTGGTCTCCACGATCATCAATCTGGATTCCGAGCATCCAGAGACACGGAAATTGCTCTTCTGAACACCTGTGAAGAACTGCTTGCATCCCTGGACTAACTCCCCAGCTGTGCTCATCCTACATGATCTCTCCTCTGCCTTTGACACTGTCAACCATTCCATCCTCAAACAAAGGCTCCATGATACCCTTGGTATCTCGGAACGGGCACTGGAATGGCTGATCTCTTTCCTAACTGACCGCTCTTCCCAAGTCATCTTGGGAACCTACTCCTCTCCTACTGCCTTTTCCACCTGTGGTGTCCCCCAGGGATCTATCCTCTCCCCCTGGCTCTTTAACTTCTACCCTGCTCAGCAGTCACTCCTCATTTCCTCTTTCTTCCCCAACTTCCAGTGTTATGCAGATGACACTCAACTCTTTTTCAGACTTTCTGCTGACTCACTCGCACCTTCCTTCATTCCTGACTGCCTGTTTGCCATCGATGCCTGGTGCACTTCCATAAGTCTCTGCCTCAATGCCAGCATAACTGTGATCCTTCTAATTGGGACCCCTGCTCTGTCCTTCTTCCCTTCTCTCTGGCCTCCCTCCTTGGGCTCTCCCTCTGCTCCTTCTTCTGAAGCCAGAAACCTCGGAGTCATCTTTGACTCTTCTCTCTCCTTCCTCCCTCACACACGGGCCATTGCTACGAAGTCCCACTTTCAACTCTTCCTTCTCAAAGGAATTCTCAATTATCTCACTTTCCCCCAGAAGCTCAATGTCTGCTGAGCCCTGGTTCTCTCTAGACTTGACTATTGCAACAGCCTCCTTCTCAACCTCTCTTTTTCCACTCTGCGACCCCCTTAGCTAATCCAGAATAGAGCAGCGAGACTTATCCTTGGCCTTAAGCCCAGGGACCACATCTCCACTGCCCTAAAATGTCTCCACTGGCTCCCGGTTGCTATACATATCAAATTAAAATCCCTCTGCATCATCCACAAGGCTGTCTGTGGCCGGGGACCACACTATCTGCAACTCTTACAAAATACTCTCCTTCTAGACCTCTATGTTCCTCTGGCACCAACTCCCTTTGTGTAAAGGGATTTGCTAAACAGAGAGCAGGAGGTCGCTCGCTTTCTTCATGTGGATCCCTCCTATGGGACAGCCTCCCTCTGCGTCTTGAGCAGGACCTTCTTAAATTCCGAAAGCACCTCAAGACTTTCCTCTTTTCCTCCTCTGCTAATTTAACAGTTGCTGTGATTGGTGTCTTGGACCCTTATGCATCCTTGTGGCCCCTGACCACTCACACCCAATCTTCCCAGCTTCTGTCTACCCTCAGCATTTGCCTTGGCAAACCCTCCGCACTGGAGACTCACACTTTTCAACCCAACGCGGCTCCTGGCCGTATAGCACTTACCATACCTTGCACTTCATCTGTAGCTCACCCTAGAGCATGATCACCCCAGCACCTACCCCACTGCCCTCTTCCTTGCTGCACTTGCACGTTCTGAATACTCATAAGGAATAGTAGGTTCGGCTGCCCCTTCCCCTACTGTATTTCTTGTATATTTTAATTGTACTGCAATCCCATGTTCCCTCCCTGTTGCCTTGTTGACGCTTTGAAACAGAATTTATGTGCTGTATAAGCGCATAGCAAGCAAACAATAAACCGAGGCCAAAATGGTACAGGTAGTTTAGAAGAAAATGCTCTGTCAATGGATTGACCTTTGTATGTCTGTGAGCTATTGCTTAGCAAAACAAGAGGTGATGGCTGGAAGGTTTCGAATGAATTTTAACCTCTGGCATTGCTCTGGGCAACTCTCCAGACCACCGTTCTTCACCTGCCAAGCCATTACAAAAGGGGAAAGACCATGTGCAAAGCAGTCTTGGTCCCATCCCAAAAGGTGAAGTCCAGCCCAAACTGCTTGGCCACATCCCTTCTGTACAAGACCACAAGCATCCCCAGACATGTTTCGGCATCGTTGGGCCTCATCAGTGAGGAGTCGCTTGGGTCTCAAGGCCGAGCACATCTGGTCATACCCTTCTCACTCTTCCAGCCATCCTCTATTGCGTTTTGCTAGAATGCTATTCTCTGGCAGTGAAGGGGGTGCCTGAAAGTCTTGGTGCCTATTCCTCCAGGGGGTTGGCATCAACTTAATTTTTAGGCCCTTATCTGGTCAAGACACACATTTTAGCAGGGCCGTCCTGCAAAAATATTTTGTTTTATAATGCTTGACCTTTCCTCCTGCTCCATTCCCACTCTATTCCAACTGAAACAATGGTTCCTTTACCAGTTCCCTCAAGCGGCTGTCCAGAGGGTAAAAAAGGGAAAACTGAGGTAGTGTGCCGTGGGGGGCTGTGTAAATGGGCTGCCCACATCATTGCTGATGTTAAGGAGCTGGAGCGTTGAGGGACTTAAACTGTGCCCCCTTTTGGTGAAACGTTTTTGAGAACCAGCCGATGCTAGTCATTATACACATATTGAGCAATTTGGGGGAGGGGAAAGTGTATTACCAATGGTGAGTCATTTGTGTTTCTGGGACTAGGAAACTGCAGGATGCCATGAGACCTAGTATACTCAAGGAAACCTACACTGAATCCTTTTAGAGAGTTTGAAGACGGTCTGGCAAGTCCGACATTACACAGAGGTTCTGGAGCCAGTTCAAACCGGACTCAGTAATGGAAATCAACAAAATGCAAGGAAAAACCCAGCTTTATTATCATGACAATAAAGCAGGGACAATATACAAGCATTCAATTCTTGGCGCTCTCGACATGCTCATCAAAAACAATGGCTTATATATTCAACATTTGTCATAACCGACATCATACTGCAATCTTAGTTACCAAAACCTACAGGGATTGGTTAATAGTAGTGATTACATACGCATTCTGTAGGGTTACATTTCTAATTGGCGAACGCGTTTCTGATGGCTCCTCCTGCGACCACCTCTAAATTGATAACGGTAAAAAACACATCATCTCGTCAATGTGTAATTGGCTGGCGCCTTGCTTCATGGGCGACGTAACATTAGAGATTTTCATTGGTTGGCTTCTTACCAACCAACCTTGGACAACTGACAGGTTAATAAGCGTTGAGCCAGACAGGAGTAGGGGGAGAGAGTTCCATGGACTGCTTTCCTCTCAAGTAAAGAAGAGGCCATCCCTCATTTCCAGGCCATGAGCCAGTGTGATCTCTTTGTATTTGGCCTTGTGTGGTTTCTTGTGTCTGGGGATCGGTGTATCGAGTAAGGCAGGTGTCCTGTCTTTGTTCGTTGCTAATGAATTGACAGTGTTCTTCAATTATGGGTCATGCGTGATGGGACTTTATTTGGAATTATTTCACCCTTTATTTATTGGGAATTTAGCTAATATTGATCTGATTATTATGTTTTCTCTTGCCACTGGGGACACTCCTATCTTCATGGAGTCCTTTGGCTTATAGTTATATTGCACCTGGCTTACAAGGGCTGATTGTAATGTTATGTAACTTTTAATATGAAAGTATCTTTATTGCGTCCTGTGAATTGCTATTTCGTACTTTCACTACAACGTTCTGACCTTCCCTTAATTCGCGGTAACCTTGGCTGTGGTTGCCAGGTCCTTCATCAGCTGTTCACGGATCTGTGTTTTTGGGATTTTTAAGCATTTTGAGTTCTCGTGAGGCCATTGGGGCCTTTAGTTTAACCAGAAGCATGTTGTGGCTTCCATCTTAGAAAGGGTGGCTATCTTAGGAAGGATGGCTGCCCTTTACTGTTGTGTTTCTGTGTTAGCGAGCTATATTTATGTGTCATTCATGTTGCATTCTGCTTATGCATTTCTTATGTTAGTGTTCTTCCTGTCATATCGGTGCTATGTTAATAGTCTGCGTGTATAAGTACATATGTCGCCCAGTGTCTGCGTTCTTCATGTTGAATGCAAATATTCTTTGTGTCTAATGCAATGCATGCACATGTATTGCTACAATGTTAGTTCTTCAGCTTAGATTGTGTCCTTCTCCTGCTATAACTGCCTGGGATATGGGCGATACAGTTGTCTTAGTGAGTAATGTTTCTCACCCGTGCGGTATTGGAGTGGAGGAGGGGCAGAAGCTGTGCGTGACATATTCATCTGTCTCTCAACACAAGCTATTGTGACCTAGATGCTTGCCACTGGGGGAGAAATTGCCATGATTTCCTCCATATCAGGGACGGCCCCTATACATTGCAGACATGTGTTGGGGACTCAGAAAGTACTTCCTTAGGTTGGAGAAACCCATTTCATGGAGGAGACTGCAAGTCATTGTGAGGTCCTATAATGCTTACTTTTCCGCCATGATCCACAGGAGCATTTCGTCAAGCTAGGGATGGGTGTCAGTCTTCTGAGACCCTCCCCTGAAGCTAAGCAACCACCACTGCCATGATATTCTTCAATACTCTTGGCCTATAGGCTCACTGCAAACTGGTAGTGAGTGCCTCTCTCACAAAGCAAAGGTTCTTCTGATGCTTGAGTGGATAGAGGCAAAGTACAAATCATACATATTCATTTTATTTATTTATTTAATATTTATTTTAGTACACACTTAATACCATTCCTGAGTTCGGTTTCTAAGCGTGGATCCGGATTCAAACCTCTGTTGCTCTGTGTGGTCTTGCTTCCAAGACCAGCACGTTGCCTCTGTGCTATCCTCCGTTCACAAAAAACATGATCCAGTCGTGCAGCTCCGAAGCCTGGAGAATATGACAGAGTAACGATTTTGATTTGGTGCTTTCATTGGCACTTGTTGATGGGTCTCAGATCTATAAAAAGTCTACGGGTCGTCCAACTTTGGTACTAATAAATACCAGTAATTTATATCCCTGGTACTTATTAGTCCCCAGGTTTCCCGACTTACACTCCTGGCCCAAGCCATAGCTGAGCGATTTCTTGGAAGAGGCCCAAGCCATAGCTGAGCGATTTGTTTTGGAAGAGGAACCGTTCTGAAAGAGGCGACTTCAAAGTGGGTGGTTCTTGTTTGGGATTTTACAAGATGAGTGGCAGGATGCGTTTTCTAAAATCTGCATTATCCAACTGTTTGAAGTTATGTTCTGCCAAGCCCTTCTGCTTCTGAAGTGTGGAATCCTTCCCCTCCCCCACAAATGATCCTTGTGATGGCCAATGAAGAAGACCTTAAACTGGTTATGCAGCCAGTGGGTAAAATGGCACAGAGGTTGGAGGCCCTCTGTTTGGAAGCACCACTTCCCTTTGAGGAATGGAATGTTTTCTCCCCCCTGTTGCTGCGGTTGATGCTGGGAATATAGCCAGTTCTTCATGATTGGGGGGGTGCATAGTATAGGTTTTAACTTCCTCTAATGGTGGAGAAGGAAGCTGAGAGGGCTGACAGTTCGGCTTTGGTCTGCCTCATTCCTGTGGAGTTTTTGAATGGCAAATCCAATAATTTAAATTTAGCACGGGCATCCGCAGCAAACTTAACTGTTCTCATCCCGTGGTGATGCCTCAAACCCACACCTGTATGCATGGCTTATTCCGCACAATCTTTTGTGAGTAGCGAGTGTTAGGCAGAATTATATGCAGTACCCTTTGGGAACACTACACACAATTAAGACTACAAGTGACAGTTCAATTTCACCTTGGGTACAAACCTGTACTACACAGTTATAGTGGTAGCAGTAGCGGAGCTGTCAGACCTATCTCAAGAGTAAGTGAACAGTACAAATAGTTACACAAAGGACAGCAATTACTATGATTCAGGCAAACACTGACTCAAGGTTTCTAAGTAAAAGAATATATATTTATTTACTCAACAGTTGTATAACTTTTCACTATTCTAAGCAAGTTAAAGATCACAATCATAAATGCACCACACCACTTCTCTTAAATTCCAGACAAGTTAAGCTCACAAAATGAAGTGGGAGCAAAATGGCACTCCAGCAATTTAAAAGGGAGGGAAAGACAAAGTTATTAGAAATCAAGCAACACCAACAGGTAAGTAATCAGAGCAATTGAACAAGAGATGCTACAAGGTTAAAATCAGATAGAAAAGGATTAGGGCCAAAGTCAATGGTTCAAAAGTCTTTTGCTCAAGATAATAGGTTCAATGTAGTTCGCTGTAAAATTTGGCACAGATTCCGGACGAGGTTGGTTGGTAGAAAAGTTAGTTCAAAGAGAAGAGAAGGACAAGCCCTCCGATTGGAGAACACTTTCACCGTGGTTTAATGAAACGGGCAACCGGATTTGCACAGTACCTTGAAACGAAGAGGGAGCTGTATCTGAGGCAGACGTTCCTGGTGGCTCCTGCAGGCTCACGGTTCCTGAAGCGACTGTCCGACTGATCAGAAGTAGGAAGACTGGAGGGTCCTGCACCACCCAGGGAAGAAGCCAGAAGAGCAAAACAACGAATAAAAGGTGAGCTCCTTAAAACCCAAGAAGGGTCTGACCTTCCTGGCTATCCTGCCCACTGTAGCTCTGTACAGTGAATTCGACAAGAGGAGGGGTTCTAGCTTGAAGTTTGGGCGAACTGGTTAGTCGCACCAGCTCAATGGAAGAAGTTTCCTGGAGAATCTTCTCTGTTGTCGGATTCGGGGATTCGGACCTGCAGCAGGGCTTCACCGGGCAGTTCAGTCGTGGTAGGGGTCCTCCTTTTCCAGTTTCTCGTTAGTTTTTTCCTTCCAGTGGCGACTCTCTTTCCAGTCCCAGAGACCTGCTTGTTATGCAGTTTTCCTCCACTCATACAGCCCGGCTGTCAATCACACAGCAGGGTGGCTGGCCTGGAAAGGCGAGTCCACTTAGGCAATAAACAAGCATGCGACTTGGGTTACTAAGGCAACCCATGTCAGGGGTCCGAAGATCCCCCCCGAATTCCTGCCCATCTAGACTATCAGCCGCCTTAAGGAGGGCTTCTGTGCAGAAGCCCGCGAAAAGACAGTGAACAAAGGAATCATCCCCGGTTTGGCACGCAGAGTAAAACACGAGAAAGACTTTAACAAAAAGAAATGGCGAATTAACCCAGCCGGAACCAAAATAAAATGTATTTGGTCAACCGGGTTTATGTTCAAGGCTAATATAATAGCCTGGAACAATGCCACGTTTATGTAATATAATCGCGGTAGGAATGTTAGGGTAGATACCACTGCCACCAGCCAAGTCTTAGTGTTAAGGGTGCGTAACAAGGCTCCAAGAGGCACAGACAAAAAGGGATAAGAATTAACCCTTTCCAGTACTCCATGTAAGATGGGGGTGTACTGGGTCTGCAGTTTAAAGTGACTATATAAAGTTAATGGCAACTTTACCTGTTTCTGGGGGACAGTAAATCAGCCCCAGAAAAATGGAGTCAGTGGGAAGTCTCAAAGATAACCCTGTGTCACTGTACTGAAGGTGCTGTGTAACACACACAAAAAGTGGTGCACATGGAGTAGGTGAGGCTCCAGTGCCCAAGATCACACAAACAGTGAAAATACACACAGCAAAACACATCTAAGAGTGGGCAAAAAAGGCTCATACTCTTACCAGGTGAAAAACATTAATCCTAGAAATTCAGCAAAGCTGCTGGGGGACTCTTTAGGTAAGGTAAATCAGCCATTAATGAGAATTCTCCCTAACAGCGAGCATTATTATCTTTTCTATTTTACAGAATTTGTTGTAAAGGGCCTTGGATATTAGGTGGAAGATGGTTTCTGGCCATCTCAGCCACTTCTTAGAGAGTACAATAGTATTGGGCTAAACTACAAGAGGCATTTGGGGTTTGCAAGGCTTAGCTTCCTACACATTCATTTGTTTTGGACTCCATGTCTCAGGAAATGATGGGAAAGGATGTGGGCCGGGTGCTTGGGATGCACCATCACAAATAGTGAATGGATACGAAGTTCCAGCCCTATGCTTTTTAGGGAGATGCTTGTTTCCATAATTGAGTTGGTCTCCATTATAGCCCTGATAGATGGCAGTAAGGAAGGCACCTTCAGAACCTCTAGCTGCAAGATAACAGTAATGGTGTGTGCCCTAACTTCCTCTGACGGAGCAGTCAGACTAGGGAATCCCACACCCTATTTACCACAGCTCCAATGAAGCAAAAGTCTAGTAAAACAGCTGTGGTTGGCGACATTTTCTAAAACCACTAAGGTGTGAAGTCTGCTTGAGACACACTAGTTTTTCTTGAGCTGTGGTTAAGGCTCCTTGGACTGGTCATGTAAAGCCTATTTAACAAGCAGTTCTGACTAGATCCATCAGGCATATCTTTTTTACCCCATGCTTTTGAAAAATGTCTGGAACACTTGAATCTGTGTAGGTCTATCATGGCTGATATACTGGGGCTACTTATGTATTGAGCAGAAACTGCCCTTTTGAAGCCTTACACTTCAATGCTGCTGGCACTGAAGACATCAGCCTCTGGCACTAAAGAAACCGGCACCAGCGCCAAGGAGGAGGAAGCAATATGTGGCATTGGGGGCCAAAGACGCCGTCGGCACCATCTCTTTCAGTGCCTTACGCAGGTCTGTGCCATTAGGAGTGCTGGAGCAGGATTTGGGTTTTCCACAGCTGCTCCAGAGGGGACTGGAATCGTAAGTAATCGTAAGGGTCTGCTCAAACACGTTGACCATCGTAGTGTGAAAGGCTTCCTAACATTGGGGCTCAATACAAGCTGGCCGGTGCAGTACTAACGTGCCGGTATTAAGGTATACCGGCACATTACCGCACCGACCAACCACGAATTTGCCGGTAAGGTGGCTGATTGACCTCCTGCTGAGAGCTGAAGGTATTTCCGCCACCTTACTGAAAAAAATCGCTGATAATACTGCCGCCGCTAATGCCGGCAAAATCCCTAAATGGTGTCCAATGGGACCCGATGTAATGGGGACTAACACCATATACTGCCACTTGTAATGTGTAATACCGCCATACCAAGTGGTGGTAACGCTAATACAGTTTGGTAGTATCTGGGCGGTTTAAACGCCCAGATACCACCAAACCCGTAATGAGCCCCATTGTCTTGACCTCGAGGATGAGGAATGAGTGAGAGAAGACTTAAGAGTGGTGGTGTCTTTCATCTTCTGTACATTCTCTTCAATATGGGAGGTATGGTCGAACGATTGTGTCGTGTGCACAAATCGATGTATTTTGTGCCTTCGGAGTACATTTCTCTAGAATGTCCATTTTGCTTTCAGCTAAAAGTTGCATTGCCTTGCGTCTCCTCATCACCTTCTGGTGCTTTGACCAACTGTATCCACACTCCCCTGTTGCGGTTAATGCCCAGGCACCAGACACAGGGGAAATGTGGCTCTGTACCAGACATGCTTCTGTATTCCTAGTTCCCTTTGTCCCCTTACCGCCTCCGTCCCGCTAAATATGTCTAGTGTTCTCACACTAACTGACTAGTGGTTAGGTGGTGAGTTTGCATGCGGCAGGTTGTGTGTCAAGATCAAATGTTCATGCTGCCTGTGCGGGTTTGTTAAAATGAATGCAGTAGCGTCTCTTGTGCTGATGCCGTTTCCATCCTAGGGGTTGGGGGTGGAGGATATCCCTCAAGTGTGAAGAAGTGGGAACTATTGACTATGAGCAAAGTAGTCCTCGTGGTGTGTACCTTCATATGTCGAGTTACTATGAACGATGAAGACTACAGTCTGCGTTCGGTAACTTATCGTTTTTTTTGTTTTTAGGCAGCTTCTCTCAAGTCCAGGGCACTCGAAATCGTCTGCTAACACGTCCCAGCCATCTGCTGTGAAGCAAGCATCAACAGTCTACTTAAATCCAGTCAATGACAACTCTTCAGATGCTGGTGCAATAGAAGGGGACATCTTAGAGTTACCCTCCGTTGTGGGCAGCAATGTGGAGAACCCCGACACTGTTATCAACTCCATCATAAATGAAGACAAATCAGTATCACATAACGACATTATACTTGATAGGTATGATCTCTGCGGTTCTCAAACTTTAAAAATAATTTTACAATACAGAGCTTATGTCTACCTTTATATTAAGCATGGTCGGTTTCCTTTGTAAATTGTGCTGTAACACTTATAATTAGCTGTAATTTTGACTTACTTGCTAGAAAGTTCTAAACTAGGTGTTGGGTGTCTGCTGGGAGCCACTGGGAGGTGGATAACCATTTTGAGAGGTACTGCAAACATAAAAGATCTACTTTTCTGTGCACTGGAGATATCATTGGTGGCCATCAACAGGTAAAATATTTGGCTCTTTATGGTACATGTTGTTGTTAGGGAGAATTCTCTATTTAGGCTGAATTTCCTAACCTAGTGAGTCCCCCAGCAGCTTTGCTGGATTTCTGGAGTTTGTTTTTTTTCTCCTGCCAAGAATGAGACTCATTCTCCCACTCTTGGACATGATTTATGGTGTTCCTTTGACTGTTAACGTCTTTTATGGGCTATGGAGTCCTTTACTCCATAGGGTCTCATGTGTTTTTACTATGTGTGTTACACGGCACCCTCCGTGCAGTAACACAGGGGTGTCATAGTGACACCCCACCATAGACTCCATATCCTGGGACTGACTACTGTCTCCCAGGGCATGTAAAGTCAGCATTGGCTTTACTAGTCCCAAATTATTAACAGAAACCAGTACAAACCATCATATTGTGGACATACAGGTCGGGGCAATTCGATTGCCCCGGGGTCTGTTAGTCGACGGGGCACGTCTCCGTCCCCCCTGATCGAGTTTTGGCTGGTGGCAGTGGATACTACTTTTTATATTCGACCGCAAATATATTGTTCGAGGCTACCAACTTTAATTATTTAATTCTCATAGCCTCGAACATACCGCCGGTTTATTTAATTAATATTAATTAGCCGGTTGGTATTTTTTGCCAGGACTCGATTCTAAACTGGCGTTTGTGTTCTCTTCTGTGACTCCAACCCAAGTCGAGCCCTTTGTTCCACTTTTTGGCACCAAAAGTGGTGCCACTCTGTCTGGGTACCACAGGGAGTGTGGGAGGAGGTTTAGGCACCCTCGACTGAGTTACCTTGGTAACTCAAGTCGCACTCTTGTGTGATTGGCCCAAGTGGTGAGCCGGCCGGCTCACCACTTAGCATGTTTGATTGACAGCTAGGCTGAGTGAATGGGGGTGTGCTGCATAAAAGCAGGGCTTTGGGGACTGCAACTTCAGAAGTCGCCACAGGACCTGAGAATCCGACGAGGGAGAAGCTGAGCCGACCTACCACGACGACACCACCGGTGGAGCCCTGCGGAACCGACTCACCACTTCCCGACGACAGAGAAGATCTCCCGGCTGGAGAGGCTTCTTCCCCTGACTGGTGGGCACAACCAGTTTACCTTCTTCTCTTCGCACCCCAGACCAGCTTGTGGTCGAATTGCCCGTGCCAAGCACCCAGGTAACCGGATAGCCACTTACCACTGGACCGCGAACTAAAGGACCGCTCCTTTTACCTGAGAAACTCCGCGGCTGGTTTCTTCCCTGGCAGTGCAACGGACTCCCGTCTTCCTCCCCGACGAGATCCTCTCTTCCCCGGGATGAAGCACCGACTTGCATCCGCTGCCAGGAACAACTGCCCCCGCTGGAGTATTCTCACCACTTTAAGGTACTGTGTCCGCCAGGCCTCCCTTTCTAAAGATTTCTACAAGGTAATAATAACCCCTTAACCTTCTGGACTGGGTTGGCCGCCTTGACCCTCTAACTGGTCCCTTTCTTTTGGTCCAACTCTTTTTGAACCTTTACAAGACTCTGGTGCACTGCAGCCATGTGACCTTGGACACATTTCGTTTTGATCCTCTTAAAGTGGATCCGGCCTACTGAACTCTAAACTCACGGTTTTACTTTGCCTCCCTCTCTTGTTGTGTTCTTGAAAAAGTGTTGGGATCTGTTTCAATTTATTCTCTGCTTTTCTCTCCCTTTTAAAACGAATTATTAGAGTGCCATCTGCGTTAAGCGCTCACCGCTGTCTGAAAATAAGTGGGGCTTTACTTAAGACTTGTCTAATATTCTGCTAAGGGAGTGTATATCTTTTAGTGACCGTGTTTTTGAATTGCTTACTATTAGTGCCTGTGTGTTTTTCTAGATGTGGTTTTAAATAAATAATGATATCTCTTTTACACCACGCCCTGGTCAGTGTTTACGTGTTCTACTGCGTTCTTTTGACCTATTGTGAATACTCTGTATACTGCCTAACTCTTCTTGAGGGAAGTCTGACTGCTCAGCCACAGCTACCAAGTGAATCTGTGTGGTACAGACTGCTACCAAGTGGGTTTACTGCCAAACACCTGTAGTCTTAAATCTTTTGCAGTGGTCCCAGAGGGAACTGCACAGGTTTCTGCCTAACAGTTGTTAGGGAGAATTCTCTTATAAGGCTAATTTCCCAAACCTAGTGAGTCCCCCAGCAGCTTTGCTGGATTTTTGGGGTTTGTTTTTTTCTCCTTCTAAGAGTGAGACTCTTTTCCTCCCACTCTTAGGCATGATTTGAGGTATGTCTTTGACTTTTTGTGTGCTTATGGGCTATGGGGTCTTTTACTCCATAGGGTATGATCTGTTTTTATGTATGTGTTACACAGCACCCTCAGTGCAGTAACACAGGGGTGTCATAGTGACCCCCAAACATAGACTCCATACCCTGGGACTGACTACTGTCTCCCAGGGCATGTAAAGTCACCATTGACTTTACTAGTCCAAAATTGTGAACAGAACCAGTACAAACCATCATATTGTGGAAGTACTGGAAGGGGCTAATTCGATTGCCCCTGGGTCTGTTTCCAAGGGGGCACTGTCCAGTCCCGTCTTGTCGAGTTTCTGGCTGGGGGCAGTGGTTACCACGCAAAATATTCCACCAGAATATTTCCTGTGGGATTTTCCCATTGATTTTAAACGCACCACTTTTTGGTGCAATGTTAAAGATACAGCCGGTTTATTTATTGTTTATTTATTTATATTATTATGGGTCTTTGTGCCAGAACTCTTTTTTAAAATGGCGTTCGTGTCCGTCTCTGTAACTCCAACCATGGTCGGGTCCTTTGTTCCACTTTTTGGCGGGCTTCTCCACAGAAGCCCTCCAACTGGTGCCACTCTGTCTGGGTTCCACAGGATGTGTGGGTGGGGGAATTGGCACTCTGGACTGCATTGCCTTAGCAACCCAAGTCACACTCTGTTCTGATTGGGCCAGTGGTGAGCCACAGATTTTGCCCCACAGATCTTTATTCCCTTTTAGAACTTCATAGGTAAGACCATTAGGACCCGCCGCTCTTGAGGATGATGCCCTAGATCTTAACTCGGAAACATCAGCCTCTGAGCATTCTAGGGACCAAGGTGCATCCATAATCTTATAGGTACAACCTCCCTCTGGTTTTAGCAATTGTTGGGATAGATAATCAATCCAATCTGTTTCGGAGACTATATTCACTTGACATACATTTTGTTACTGCCTTCCGAGTTGATAATTGCTCAAAAACGACAAGATCTATTGTTGCAGAGTGCCTTGAGCATCATTTCACCATCCTTCTGCAGCCGATTTATTTGGCGCTGTTTAGACCAGTTTTTATATTTGTTTTTAATCATTTTTATCCTTTCTATTGACTGACCTGAGTCTGGGACTTCTCCCCTGATGGACCTTATCTCCTTGCGCATTTCTCTTTTTTGGAGCCAAGTAGTCTCGTCAAATGTGTCAGTGTGCACCGGAGTCTTTCGCACAGTCACACCTTGAGGACGCTCTTTAGACCAAAGAACATTGTGAAAACCCAAAGGGCTGCGCTTGTTTCTCAAATCAGTGGCTTGCAAATTACTACAGGCTAGTTGGAGACCACCATTTAGTTTCACACCATCTCTCTTATATTTAACCAGGCGGTTTCTCTGTTTATTGACTATTACAGACTGTAACATGAACTCAGTTTTTTGTGTAGAGCACCAAGAGAAAGAAGCTTCAAGACATTTATGATCACTAGTTCCACCGTCTCGAATTGCAAAGTATGTACACCTATCAAACAACCACAGAGATAAAAAAACATAGTCGATGATAGATGTGGCCTGCCCGTGGCTCCATGTAGAGGCAGGTGGGAGGTCCCCTTCAATCGAACTATTTGTCATCCTCATGTCCCAATCCATAAAGAATGACAGCCATCTTCTCCCCCTGGCTAACACCGTTTTGTTTCTTGGTTCATCTACTACAGAATGAACAGAAACACATTGTGATTTCAGGTCGTCCGCTACTAAAAGTGGTGTCCCTGGGTAGAGTGAATTAACCTGCGTCAAGAGGTTAGCCAAGTGTTTCAAGAATACTGTACGTTTTACACAGGCGCTGTTCCGGTAAACATTTATAGCTGTTCATTTCTTTAACCCCTCATCTGATGAAACAGATAAAATATCAGCCAGGATGCCCTCCTGACTTGTAGGAATAGGTTCTGCCTCCACTATAAGAGTATGTTTGCATGCCATCAGCAACCCTCCTGAAGGTCTCCCCTACCCCGATGTAGTGATGGGTTGATGTAAAATTTTAAACCCCATGAGTTGAGAATTTATTAACCAGGTTTCCTGAAGGAAGATTAGGTAATTATTATCAAAAACGTCCTTCCTCATGGTTAGATTTTTAAATGAACTGGAGCCCTGCGTGTTCCAACTTACAAACCTCAGGTTTCCCTGACTAAAGAGAATCCTTGCCCACCCGCCCAGCAGCAGACTCAAGGTAAGCCCACTGGAGCTACTGTGTAGATTGCAGCAGCGCTGCACTGCAAGATTGAGGTGCAAATGTTTCCTTATTTAAAAACCTACATTTTGCAGTATAATGCATTTTTTCATTTTAATACCTTTTGCAGCCTTCCAATGCTTTTTGTATGTGACGGTGTGCATTTTGAAATCATTGCTTTCCTGCTGTGGGCTGTCCATGGGAAAACATGGACGCTGCTGCTTTGCAGGACCAGGAGAGCTTGCCTTTGTTCTCCATGCCGCACTATGATTGGCTCCCTGTGCCTTCTAAGGCCCAATCAGGTGAGCCGGCAGGTGAAGCTGGCCCACCTCCCAAGGGCTGATCCAAAGGCCCTGTCTGTGTCTGTCCGGGCCTGATGGAGCTTGGTTGGGTTCCCCATATTGCTGCCCACACACAAGCCTCCTGTGTACTTCCTGCTGCTTCATGAACTTTGACTTTAAAACCTCAGGCCTCTGCTTTCGGCACAAACATGAGTGATGGCTGAACTTCAGATTGCCTCCTCTCGCTACCCCTCTGTCCCTTAACTGTGCCATCACTATCTTGCTTTTTCTCCCTGGTCCTCCTCCTTCGGCATGGGTCTCTGTATTCTCATTATGGTAATTTCATTTCACATTCTGTTCACCTTTAATCTCTCATTCCTGTGTGCACCGCACTGTGACGTGATTTACTCTTTGGGCACTGTATTGCTTTGTATAGCTTTGAAAAAATAAATCGAATCAAGGTTGTTTACCATTCTGAATTCCATCCTGTGTGCAATGCCTTGTATTGCTTTATAAAAAGAAAAAAAGGATTCTAGGTGGGTAAGCATTCTGAATTCCATCCTGCTTGCATTGCCTTGTATTGCTTTTAAAAAAAGAAATAGAATCTAAGTGGATTCGCATTCTAAATTCCGTCCTGTGAGCATAGCTTTGTATTCCTTCTTAAAAAAAAAAAAAAAAAAAAAAATCTAGGTGGGTTAGCATTCTGAATTCCACCCTGTGTGCATTGCCTTGTATTGCTTATTTTAAAAAAGAAAATTGATTCTAGGTCGGTTAGCATTCCCATTTCATCCTGTGTGCACTGTCGTGCATTGCTTTAAAAAAAATAAATCGATTCTATGTGGGTTAACTTTCTGAATTCCATCCTGTGCGCATTGCCTTGTATTGCTTTTAAAAATAATATCGAGTCCAGCTGGGTTACCATTCTGAATTCCATCATGTGCGCATTGCCTTGTCTTGCTTTTAAAAACAAAATCGAGTCTAGCTGGGTTACCATTCTGAATTCCATCCTGTCTGCATTACCTTGTAATGCTTTTTGTCCAAAAAAATCGAATCTAGGTGGGTTAGCATTCTGAATTCCATACTGTGTGCATTGCCTTGTATTGCTCTAAAACAATAAATCTAATCCACGTTGAGTAACAATCTGAATGACATCCTGTGTGCATTGCTTTGTATTGCTTCTTTTAAAAAATCGAATCTAGCTGGGTTAGCATTCTGAATTACATCCTGCGTGCATTGCTTTGTATTGCTTCTTTAAAAAATTCGAATCTAGGTGGGTTAGCATTCTGAATTCCATCCTGTGTGCTTTGAATTGTATATGTGCTTGACATCTTGCATTTGTGTTGCACACAGCATTGTATTTCACCTCACCTATTGATCTGCATTGTATTGTGCCAGCCTTAACTACTAGGTCGCCTGTGAGTAAAGACCAAGGACTCTGCAGTGCACCCTCCCCCCTTTCTTCCTTCTCTCATCTATTCTCTGCCCTGAGATGGCACTCACCATCTCTCCAATCTTTTCTAACTGCTACACGATCACCTATACCCTCTCTCTCACTAAATCTGGATGGAAAAAGCACAAAAAGGCATCCTGGGTGCAAATCCTGCTGGCCTTCCCATCGCAGACACCTATGTTAGTGAATCCTGCAGAGAGATTGTCACTGATATCCTCTTCTCTGTCCCCTCTCCAGACCTAGACTTCTCATCTGATCTCTACTCTCTCCCCTTTCACATCCTCTCCCATTAATGGTGTCACTAAGTGGTAAGTCCTCTTAGCGAGCTTCTTGTGCTCACGCTGCATCATTAATGTCTACAACACTGGCACTATTCCAGTTCAGGGTCCTCAGGCTAACCACCTTCTCTTTGACCGCATCCGGCCATCCCTCATTAACTTTCTTCCTTCTTCTGCCTGGCCCCCTGACTGAATTACCACGCCCCTGTACTCCACCTCAGAAAACCTTTAAAGGCAGAGACTGCCTTCACCTGGCAACTCTTAACGCCCTCTCAGCCAACAAACACTCTGATGACCTCTGCCTCCTACTTGAAGACAGTGCCCTTGACATTCTTGCTCTTACTGAGACATGGATCAATACCAGCTCAGTCACCGCTTTCGACTCCCTCTTTCCCGACGGCATTTACAAACCATAACCTCACTGTACGGGCAGTGGGGTTGCCCTAATCCTCCCAGAGTGGGTTCCCTCCTCCATCTTAACTCACTCAGCTCTACTCCTCTTTGGAGAGACTGGTATGCAAGTTGGTTATCCCTCCTTCCTCCACCCTAACCATTGCTACCATTTACCGGCCTCCTGGCGCTACAACCCTGTTCCTCTCTAAATGGGCTGATTTCTGTTACACTTTACTTTCTACATCCTCCAACCTGCTGCTCCTGTAGACTTTAACATCCAATTGGACTCCCCTGGCACAGCATCTACTCTTTTCATTGACCTCTGCACTTCTCTGTCCCTCTTCATTCTCCTTTCTGGTCCAACCCACTCTGCTGGACACATACTGGATACCCTCATCCACTCTGTCAGACTACTCCCTTCTCTCCTCCCACCTGGGTCCCAATGGCACTGTGACCTAGCCTCCAAAAGCCCTGCCAACCTCATTCACAAACATCCGCCTGATGGAAATGATTGTGAGCTGCTACCTTCACTTCCACCTTTATCCCTTCGTCCACCCCCAACTCTGACTCTACCACTGCTTTCATTACCTTCCACCTGCCCATCACCAACACCCTTGACATTTTGTTCTAGTTATGAGGATCCGCTTGAAACCTGCCTCTAAGCGCAACACCTGGTACGACTCAGAACTTGCAGCCTTGAAACGAAAGTGCAGAGCTGCAGAATGGAATTGGCAAACCTCAAGCGCACCCTCTGACAAACTAGCCTGCTGCCTGCTCCAAAGGCAATACAGACTCTCCATCCGTGCAAAGAAAAGGGTCCAGGTTCAGGCACGGGAATCTAGCGCATCTAACACGGCTGAACTTTTCAAAATCTGCAGGGAACTAGCCAGTCCTCTGCAGTATCATCCTCAAATCTCAAGCCCTCTGCAGTGCACTCACCAGTCACTTCACCACCAAACCTCAGGACATCCTGAACAGCCTTGTTACACACTCTCCCAACTCATCCTTCAACCCCCTTGCCACCCTTGGTCACCCACTCTTCGCCCTTCTCTCACCTGATGAAGTCAACAGAGCTGTCCGCTCCATGAAGAACTCTTCCAAACAGGTTCTCCCTTGCTCATCCAGAACCATCAAGGACAACATTGTCTCTCTTGCCCCTGCACTCACTGATCTCTGTAAGCAATTCTTTGTTAGTGGTTCTTTCCTCTCCTCCCTTAAGCACTCCCGTGTGTGCCCCCTCCTTAAGAAAACGTCAGGAGACCCTACCTGTCCAGCCAGCTACTGCCCTATCTCCATCACCACCTTCCTGGGTAAAGTGCTGGAGAGGTTGGCCCTGTCCCAACTCAACTCTCACACTGAACTTGCTGGTGGTCTCCACGACCATCAATCTGAATTCAGAGCATCCAGAGGCATGGAAACTGCTCTTCTTAACACCCGTGAAGAACTGCTTGCATCCCTGGATTCCAACTCCCCAGCTGTCCTCATCCTTCTTGATCTCTCCTCTGCTTTTGACATGGTCAACCACTTCATCCTAATACAAAGTATCCACAACCTCCTTGTTATCTCGGAGCGGGCACTGGACTGGCTGACCTCCTTTACCAACCACTCCTCTCGTCCTCTTGGGCACCTTCCCCTCTCCTACTTCCTTCTCCACGTGTGGTGTCCCGTGGGCTCTATCCTCTCGCCTTGGCTCTTTAACATCTACCTCGTTCTGTTGGCACTCCTCATCTCCTCCTTCTCCCCCAACTTCCAGTGTTATGCTTACGACACGGAACTCTTCTTCATGCACCTTCCATCATCCCTGACTGCCTTTCTGCCATCCAGGCCTGGTGCACTTCCAATGGTCTCTGCCTCAATGCCAGGAAAACAGAGATCCTTCCCATTGGGACCCCTGCCGTGAGTTCTTCCCTTCACTCTGGCCTTCCTCCATGGGCTCTACCCCTGTTCCCTCTTCTGAAGCCAGAAACCTTGGCGTCATCTTCAACTCCTCTCTCCGCGTCCTCCCTCAAACTCAGGACATTGCCAAGAAATCCCACTTTCAGATCTTCCATCTCAAAGGAATTCTACCCTGTCTCACCTTACCCCAGAAGCTCAATGTTACCAAAGCTCTGGTTCTCTCTAAGGCTTGACTATTGCAATAGCCTCCTTCTGAATCTTCCTTCTTCCACTAAGGAACCTCTCCAGCTAATCCAGAATAGGGACGGAAGACTTATCCTTGAAATCAAGCCCAGAGACTGCATCTCTCCTGCCTTAAAAAGTCTTCACTGGCTCCCGGTTGCTTCACAGATGATATTCATATCCCTCTGTATCAACCACAAGGTTGTCTGGGGCCGGGGACCACACTATCTGCAACTCTCTTAGTAAATATCCCCCCTTTGGACCCCTGTGCTCCTCTGGCACCAACTTTTGTGTCTAAAGTGTTTCGCTAAACAGAGGGCAGGAGGCCATTTGCTTTGCTCAGTTCTTTGGAACAGACTGCCCCTCCATCTTCGTCTTTGTTAGGCAGAAACCTGTGCAGTTCCCTCTGGGACCACTGCAAAAGATTTAAGACTACAGGTGGTTGGCAGTAAACCCAATTGGTAGCAGTCTGTACCACCCAGATTTACCTGGTAGCTGTGGATGAGCAGTCAGACTTCTCTCAAGAAGAGTTGGGCAGTATACAGAGTATTCACAATAGGTCAAAAGAACACAGTAGAACAAGCAAACACTGACCAGAGCTTGGTGTAAAAGAGATATAATTATTTATTTAAAAACACATCTAGTTAAACACACTGGCACTAATATCAAGCCGTTCAAAAACACCTTCACTAAAAGATATACACTCCCTTCAACGATTATTAGACAAGTCTTAAGTAAAGCAACACTTATTTTCAGACAGCGGTGAGCGCTTAAGGAAGATGGCACTCTAATCAATCGGTTTAGTTTTAGTTTTAGTTTATTATTTATAAGGCGCGCCATGCCCTGGAGCATCAGGGCGCACAAGACAAGAATATGCTCAACTTCGTTACAGGTACATTTACATAATCATAGTACATTATACAATAAGTAAAATATGAACAGGTATATGTGCATGGTCAAATACAGTATACAATAATCAAGAATGAACAGGGCTAAGGGAGCTAGGTCCCAACAGAAGGTGAAAAGGTATAGGAATTATTAACAATGTGGGAATAAAATATAGTGGAATAGGTGCGGTAATATACAATGGTGTAAATGGAGACCGAGGTAGCAGGGCTAGGCATGCAAGTGGATCGCCGGTCGGGACAGTCAGGTCAGGCAGGTCAGATTAGTTAGATGTCATTGGCTCTCAGCCAATTGGTCAAGTTCTGCCTGAATTTCACGAAAGGCTGGGGTTCTCTTATGTCATGTGGTAGGGAATTCCAGAGCTGTGCTGCTTTGACTTTGAAGCTGTGTCCTCCAATAGTCGCGCGTTCAAAGCGAGGGACATAGAGGCAATGCGCATTGACCGTTCTTGTTGGTCTAGGTGCGGTTCTTAAGTGTAGCCTGTCCAAGAGGTAGGATGGTGCCATGTTAAGGCACTTGTGAGTAAGGGAGGCAATTTGGAGATGGATTTTGTCCTGAGTAGATAGCCATTTGTGTTCTCTTCTTATAGAGGAGATATGCTCTTTCCTATTGATCTTGAGCGCGGCTCTCAGTGCATTATTCTGTAGGACTTGGATTTTTTGGATAGTCTGTTTGTTAGCACCAATGTAGAGACCATTACAGTAGTCCAGTTTGGACATTATAAGGGCTCTGGCAAGCGTGATGCAGCTGTCTCTAGAGAGGAATTGCTTGCTGGCTCTAATGAGTTTGCAAGTATATGCTGTGGAAGAGGCTAGGGAGTTGACCTGTTTGCCAAAGTTTAAGGTGGCGTCAAGGTAAAAGCCTAGGGTCTTGACTTCCTTTGCTACTTTGATATTGTTCCCATCAATAATGAAGCTGGCATAGTCGGGGTTAAGTTTAGTTATGTATGTCGGAGAGCCTAGGATTATGAGCTCAGTTTTGTCGTCGTTCAGGCATAAGCCATGTGTGGCCATCCATGCCTGAACGATGCTGTAGATTTTATTCACTAAAGTTAGGTCCTCGACGTAATCTCCTGAAAGCGGAAGGAGGATCTGGGTATCGTCTGCATAGTTGGTGTAGGCGATACCCAGATGATTCAATTCGTCAAAGAGCGGCTTTGTGAATATATTATAGAGGGTTGGTGATATACAAGATCCCTGGGGTACACCGCACGTTATAGGGATCGGGTCAGCTGAGGCTGATGGAGAGAAGACTCTCATAGTGCGGTTATTCAGGAAGGATTTGGTCCATAGTATGGCCTCTTTTGAGAAGTGAGCAGCGGAGTCTAGGTGGCTGCATAAGACTGTATGGTCGACTAAATCGAACGTTGCTGAGAGGTCTAGCAAAAGGAGTAAGGCTGCTTGGCCATTGTCCCTACATTGATCTATTTGGGCCTTTAGATCGATAAGGGCAGTCTCTGTTCCATGCTGGGGCCGGAATCCAGATTGGCGGGTTCCGAGCAGGTGGTTGGATTCAAGGAAGTTTTGTATTTGCGTGTATGCCACTTTGTCTAAGATTTTTAGAAGAAAGGGCACGGTCGTGATAGGCCTAAAATTGGTGGGAATGGCGGGGTCGAGGGTTTGCTTCTTTAGGAGTGGCAGGACCCACGACTCTTTAAGATTTTTTGGTACAATGCCGGTGGTGAAGGATGAGTTAATGAGTTTTGTTATGAATGGCGATAGTTCTCTCGCAGCATCCTTAATTAATTGGGCAGGGCATTGGTCGCCTTTACAGTTGGACGGTTTAAGTCCCAGGATCACTTTTTCGACTTCAATGGTAGATACCTTGGAGAAGCAGAAGCGTGTTGTTTGTTTAGATTTAAGCATAGGTGCTGGGGTTGGAGCGTCCTGAGGTGTGAGAGATGCTTTTTTGAGGGCGATTTTTGTTTGTAGGTTGGCTACTTTATTAGTGAGGGCAAACTGAATATCTGAGCACCATTTTTTGTCCTTGGTGCAGTTTTCTTGGGGAATGATGGGTGTTTCCAGCTCTTTCAAGATGCTGAACAGTTCTCTGACACTTGATTTAGATTGGGATTTTCTGGTATTGTATGTATCCTGTTTGGCTAGTAGGATATCTTTTTTGTATTGGGCTGATATCTTTGCAAGGTTTAGTTTGTTTTCTACTGAAGGAGTCAGTCTCCATTTGGATTCTAATTTTCTTTTAGTTAACCTGAGATTTTTTAGATGGGGAGTGAACCATGAGTTGAGATGTTTTTTCGGTTTGCTAGTCCGTAATTTGAGCGGTGCTATGTGATCAAGGGCTAAGTTCATCGTTTCATTGAATTGATCAACTAGCATTTCAGGCTCCGTGTTGGCTGGGAGCGAGTTTAGTTGGGGTAATATGACTGGCAACAGTTTTTCCGTGGTTATTAGTTTTTTGTTCCTCGTGGGTATAGGAGGGGCAAGTGTAGACTTAGCTGTGGCTAAGTTGGTAGCTACTGTAAATAGTAGTAGAAAGTGGTCCGTCCAGATCTGGGGAACAGTGTCTGTAATGGTTACTCCACAGTTGTGTTCAGCTATCCAGTCAAGGATGCGACCTTTATTGTGAGTGGGACCGGTGACTATTTGGGCAAAGCCCAGCTCTTTTAGGATCTGAACAGTAGCTGTAGACTGGGTGTCTTTAATATCATTGTAGCCTAGGCTGAAGTCACCTAGCACTATAGTTTGGGAGGTGTTTTTCAAATTGTTGGACAGGGTGGTGGAGAGGTCCTCGACAAAGGTTCCAATAGGACCAGGAGGTCTGTAGAGCAGGGCAATGTTTAATGTTTGGGAGTTGGCGGTGGCTATTTTGACCGAGAGGCATTCACAAGATTTCGTGATGGGGGATGTGGAGACTCTTATGTCAAGACTGATCTTGGCTATAATGGCTAGACCCCCGCCTCGGGAGGTATGTCTGTCAGCTTGTATGATAGTATAATTGTCGGGAACTGCTAAAGAGAGGGCGGGACCCAATGCATCGTGAAGCCATGATTCTGATATGGCTAGGAAGTCTAGGTGGTGTCCGAGAATAATATCTGAGATTTCTGTAGCATGGGCGACTAGGGACCTAGCATTTATGAGAAAACCTTTAAGGTGATGTTTAGTGAGCATGGTGCTTGCTATAATGGTAGGTTTGGAGCATTTTTGTGTGGGTCTTTTAGGGGTATGAACTTTCCTAGTGAGTTCAGCAGTGGTTTTCGGCTGTATGTTCTTTTTTAGGAAGTTGATTTGTTCAATTTGCTTTGCTGGTAGTTCGTACAGTTTTGGTAGGCGAGCGCGAAGTTTGAGGTTTCTGTCTGAGGTACTACAGGGGCCTATATGTGGTAGTATCATCTTGATACTGGTTTGCTGTAAGTCCCATGGTTTGTGTAGAAGTAGGCATGGTACGGTAGGAGAGTGATAATACCACTAATGTGATGAGGGAGGCGACATAGAGAGGTAAATTAGTTGTCCTATCTAGTGCAATGATGCTTAGTTTGTATGATTTTGTAGAGTGCATGCTAGCTGACTAAATCTAGTGCGCAGATAGCAGCACAGTTAGAGTTGGCATTAGCAGTTAAGCTGAAGATAGGGAGATGCGGAATGCGAATCAAGGCACAGCTAGTTTCAACTTTACGGCACAACACAATTGATATGGTCTGTAAGCGACCTTAGGGCACAACACAGTGTCACAGTGGTCTTTGGGTGACCATAAGGCATAACACAATTGATATGGTCTGTAAGCGACCTTAGGGCACAACATAGTGTCACAGTGTTCTCTGACGACCTAGATTGGTATATTACAGGTAGTCAAGGAAGACAGCGTGCTTTTCGAATTAGGGAGTCACAAGGTACTTACGAAGGGTGCAGTTCACTGCGGCCCGACGCGGGCAGGTCTTTCCACGGCCCTTCACCTTCTGTCTGCTTCCATTTCCAGACAGTGGACAAGCGGATGCATATGCGTTTGCATTTAGCACTCGGGTGGCTGGATCACAGCGGGACAGCGTTAGGGGGCTTCTACATGGGCATGTAATGATCGGCAGTGATTGCCATGCGCCGACCATCGGCGAACAGGGGCAAACAGGGCCTTAGTTTGGCCTTTGTTGCAGCCGGCGCGTCCGCCTGCTGGCGGAAGTTCAGAATTCAAAAAGGGAACGCTGTTGCTGGGAAACGAGGTAGAGCCTCGTTGTTGTGCCGCGTTGCGCCCGCCCTGCCTGAGTCAGGCACGACAGGGGGACATGGTCAGGCACAGCAAACACGGCGATCCGAACGCAGGGCTCGAGGAGATAGGTGATCTGTCGTTCCGCAGATCAGTAAGGCACTTTGGGAGATAGGAGAGGGAGCGTAGCTCATTCCTCACCGTAGATAATGTGCGCAAAGAGGATGCAGCTGCGTCTGTGGGGCCAGGGAGCTCGGCTGCTCCATCTCGTGCTCTGTTGCTGCAGGTTGCGGGCGCTATTCCTGGGAGGAGGAGGGGGCTCCTGCCCTCTTCCCCTTGCGATGGTCTGCTCCTAATGCTGGATGGGGCAAACAGGGCCTTAGTTTGGCCTTTGTTGCAGCCGGCGTGTCCGCCTGCCGGCGGAAGTTCAGAATTCAAAAAGGGAACGCTGTTGCTGGGAAACGAGGTAGAGCCTCGTTGTCGTGCCGCGTTGCGCCCGCCCTGCCTGAGTCAGGCACGACAGGGGGACATGGTCAGGCACAGCAAACACGGCGATCCGAACGCAGGGCTCGAGGAGATAGGTGATCTGTCGTTCCACAGATCAGTAAGGCACTTTGGGAGATAGGAGAGGGAGCGTAGCTCATTCCTCGTCGTAGATAATGTGGGCAAAGAGGATGCAGCTGCGTCTGTGGGGCCAGGGAGCTCGGCTGCTCCATCCCGTGCTCTGTTGCTGCAGGTTGCGGGCGCTATTCCTGGAAGGAGGAGGGGGCTCCTGCCCTCTTCCCCTTGCGATGGTCTGCTCCTAATGCTGGATGGGGCAAACAGGGCCTTAGTTTGGCCTTTGTTGCAGCCGGCGTGTCCGCCTGCCGGCGGAAGTTCAGAATTCAAAAAGGGAACGCTGTTGCTGGGAAACGAGGTAGAGCCTCGTTGTCGTGCCGCGTTGCGCCCGCCCTGCCTGAGTCAGGCAGGACAGGGGGACATGGTCAGGCACAGCAAACACGGCGATCCGAACGCAGGGCTCGAGGAGATAGGTGATCTGTCGTTCCGCAGATCAGTAAGGCACTTTGGGAGATAGGAGAGGGAGCGTAGCTCATTCCTCACCGTAGATAATGTGGGCAAAGAGGATGCAGCTGCGTCTGTGGGGCCAGGGAGCTCGGCTGCTCCATCTCGTGCTCTGTTGCTGCAGGTTGCGGGCGCTATTCCTGGGAGTAGGAGGGGGCTCCTGCCCTCTTCCCCTTGCGATGGTCTGCTCCTAATGCTGGTTTAAAAGGGAGAGAAAGGCAGAGCAAAGATAGAAACAGATCCCAACACTTTCGGAAGAAAACAGTAGGAGAAGAAGGCAGGTTACAACCGTAAAGTCAAAGTCAAAAAGGCCGGACTCACTTTAAGAGGCTCAGGACGAAATGTGTCCAAGGTCACACAGTTGAAAGTGCCCAAAAGTCTCGCAAAAAGTTCAAAAAGAGTTGGACCAAAAAGAAAGGGACCAGTTAGAGGGTCAAGGCGGCCAGCCCAGTCCAGAAGGTTAAGGGATTATTGTTACCTTGTAGCAATCTTTAGAAAGGGAGGCCTGGCGGACACGGTACCTTAAAATGGTGAGAACGCTCCAGCGGGGGCAGTTGTTCCTGACAGCGGGTGAAAGTCGGTGCTTCGTCCGGGGGAAGAGAGGATCTCGTCGGGGAGAAAAGCAGGAGTCTGTTGTACTGCCAGGGAATAAACCAGCCGCGGAGTTCTCAATTAAAAGGAGCAGTCCTTTTATTCGCGGTCCAGTGGTAAGTGGCTATCCGGTTGCCGGGGTGCTTGGCACGGCAATTCGACCACAAGACGTCCTTGGATGCGAGAAAAGAAGGTAAACTGGTTGTGCCCACCAGTCAAGGGAAGAAGACTGTCCAGCCGGGAGATCTCCTCTGTCGTTGGGATGTGGTGAGTCGGTTCAGCAGGTCTCCACCGGTGGTGTCGTTGTAGCAGGTCGGCTCAGCTTCTCCCTCGTCGGATTTTCAGGTCCTGTGGCGATTTCTGAAGTTCCAGTCCCAATAGCCCTGCTTTTATGCAGCACACCCCCATTCACTCAGCTTATCTATCAATCAAACATGCTAAGTGGTGCTAACTCAGTCCAGGGTGCCTAAACCCCCTCCCACACCCCCTGTGGTACCCAGACAGAGTGGCACCACTTTTGGAGGCTTCTGTGGAGAAGCCCGCCAAAAAGTGGAACAAAGGGCTCGACCTTTGGTTTGGAGTTACAGAGGCGAACACAAACGCCATTTTAAAACCAAGTTCTGGCAGAAAATACCAACCGGTGAATTAATATTAAATAAATCGGCGGTATGTTAGAGGCTATGTTAAAAAGTATTAGCCTCGAACAATGGGAAAATCCCACAGAGAGATATTCGCGGTTGAATATAAAAAGTAGTATCCACTGCCACCAGCCAAAACTCGACGAGGGGGGACGGGACAGTGGCCCCTCGAATGACAGACCCAGGGGCAATCGAATTGCCCCTACCAGTACGTCCACAATATGATGGTTTGTACTGGTTCTGTTAGTAATTTGGGACTAGTAAAGCCAATGGTGACTTTACATGCCCTGGGAGACAGTAGTCAGTCCCAGGGTATGGAGTCTATGGCGGGGGGTCACTATGACACCCCAGTGTTACTGCACGGAGGGTGCTGTGTAACACACATAAAAAACATATGAGACCCCATAGCCCATGAAACACATTAACATTCAAAGGAACACCATAAATCATGTCCAAGAGTGGCAGAAAAAGAGTCTCACTCTTGGCAGGAGAAAAAAAACAAACTCCAGAAATCCAGCAACTCACTAGGTTAGGAAATTCAGCCTAAACAGACAATTCTCCCTAACACTCGCCAACCCCGCCCCCCCCCCAGACTAAGGGACAGGAGGATTTAATCCACTCCTGGATGAATCTCATACCTCTAGTCGATGACATGCATCCTAGAGAGACCATCAGCATTTTGGTGGTGACGCCCTGACCTGTGCGCAATGGTGAAATCAAACCCTTGCAGTCAGATTGACCATCTCAATAGTTTTGGGTTTTCCCCTTTCATTTGCATTAACCATCTCAAGGGTTGGTGGTCAGTCTGAATAACAAAAGTAGAACCATACAAGTATGGCCTAAACTTCTTCAAAGCCCACACAATAGCAAAACACTCTAGTTCAATGGTTGCCCACCTTGTTTCAGGATCCTTCAGTTTTCTACTGATGAAGCAAATGGGGTGCTCCCTACCTTTCCCATCAAGTTGACTGAGGACTGCACCTATTCCTACATTTGATGCATCTGTCTGCACAATGAAAGTTTGGTGATAGTCAGGAGCTCTGAGTACTGGGGCTTGGCAAAGAGCCCTTTTCAGGGTTTTAAAGGCCTGATTGCATTCCTCATTCCACCTAACCTTTTTAGGGAATTTAGGAGAGGAGATGAAATTCAGTGGAGAAGCTATGGTCCCATAGTTCTCTATGAAATTCCCGTAGTACCCAGTGAGGCCTAAGAAGGCTCTCACCTGGGTCTGAGTAGTAGGTGTTGTCCAATTTTGCACAGCTTCAATCTTACTGGGCAAAGGCCTTATTTCTCCATCTCCTACCTCATGTCCAAGGTAGACCACTTTACACTGTCCAATCTGGCATTTACTCGCCTTTATGGTCAGATTGGCCTTTCCAAGAGCCTGCAAAACATATCTCAAGTGGTCCACCTGTTCTTCCCAGGAATTGCTGAACACTGCTATTTCATCCAAGTATGCCATGCAGAAGTCCTCCATCCCATTCAGAACCTGGCTTACCATCCTTTGAAATGTAGCAGGTGCATTTTTCAACCCAAAAGGCATAACCTTAAACTGGTATAAGCCAACTGGGGTAGAACATGCAGTTTTCTCCTTGGCATGGTCTGTCAGGGCTATTTGCCAATAGCCTGACATCAAGTCAAATGTGCTGAGGAACCTGGCTGCACCCTCTGTAATCCACACAGAATCTAAGTTCTTTAGATCCTGCCTTTGGTACTAACACAACTGGGCTAGACCATGGACTAGTAGAGGACTCTATTACCCCAAGATCAAGCATCTTGCTGACCTCACCTTTGATGTGGGTTCTTACATTCTCTGACATTCGATATCCTCTGCTTTTGACTGGCAGACAGTCACCAGTGAGTATGTCATACTGTCCCCAAGGGGTCAAGCCTGGTGAAAGTGAGAACAGAGAGGCAAACTGATTTAACATAGATTTGCACTCTTCCTGTTGCTCAGGTGTCAGATTTGAAGAGAGATTTACTCCTTCAATCTTTTCGTCTAAAGGTAAGCCTCTGAGGAGATCAGGAAGAGCTTCACTCTCTTCTTCTTCCTCTGATGATGCTAGAAGCAAAGATCCTACATCAGGTCTGGAGACATACGCTTTTTGTCTGTTGGTGTAGAAAACTGTTGGAGCCTCCTTGGGATTGCCCAAGTCCACCAGATAGTTGACCTCTCCAAGTTTACCCACAACCTTGAAGGGCCCCATCCATTTGTCTTGCAAAGCCCTCTGCCTTGTTGGAATCATAACGAGAACTAGCTGGTCTTGAGTAAACTCAACCATGTTAGCCTTTTGATTATGCCAGTGCTTGACCAATGCTTGTCCAGCTTTCAAGTTGTCACTTGCTTCTGCCATCATGTGCGACATTCTCCTTCGGAGACCTAACACATAGTCAGTCACTCTGACTGGCTTGGGGGAAGGAGCACTCTCCAACCCCTCCTTGATCAGGGCCAATGGGCCTCTGACCGGATGACCATAAAGAAGTTCAAAGGGAGAATAACCTACTCCCTCCTGAGGGACTTCTCTATAAGCAAAGAGAAGGCATGGCAGTAGCAGGTCCCACTTTCTTTTAAGGGGTCCTCTAAAGCACCTATCATGCTCTTCATGGTTCTGTTGAACCTTTCAACCAACCAATTTGTCTGAGGGTGGTATGCTGTTGAGAACTTGTAAGTAACTCTGCAGGTTTTCCACATGGCTTTCATGTAGTGGGATATAAAATTCGACCCCCTGTCAGAGATTACTTCCTTAGGAAACCCAACCCTGGTAAAAACACCAAGGAGGGCCTTAGCCACAGCCGGAGCTGTAACAGTCCTCATAGGAATTGCCTCAGGGTACCTACTAGCATGGTCTACTACAACAAGTATAAACCTGTTGCCTGAGGAGGTTGGAGGATCAAGGGGACCAACAATGTCAATCCCTACTCTCTCAAATGGGACTCCGACTACTGGGAGAGGCACTAAAGGTGCCACATTCTTGGAGCCAACCTTACCAGAAGTCTGGCAGGTGTGGCAGCTCATGCAGAACTAATCTACTTCAGCCCCCATCTTTGGCCAATAAAAGTAGAGTGAGAGCAAACTCAAGTGACCAGCCAAAGGAATCTCACGGGCTAACTGCAAGAACTGTGGTCTGTTCCCTTGGGATACTACAAGTCGTTTGTTGTCCCCAGGTGCAGACTCAGTTGGTTCACTGTAGAAAAGGCCATCTTCCCAGTGTAACCTATATTTCCCAGGCTCTTGCCCTTCAGCCTGAGCATCTGCCTGGTGGCGAAGACCTTCCAGAGTTGGACATTTTCTCTGTCCCTTACTGAAGTCTGCCCTGTTGGGTCCACCTTCTGCCAGTAAAGACTGCAGCTCAGGATGGTCAACAGGATCCCGATACCCAATGAGTTCCTGGCCTTCCACTAGCTCTTCCTCAAAGTCTAGTTCAACCACACAGGGTTGTACCTCCCTCTCAGCCTCAGCTGGAGGGGGAGTTACTGGTGTAACTTTGGACAACCTAGGGGAAGTCCTTGTCGGCTTCACTGGAGTGCTGGCTGTGGGGTTCTTTTTAGAAGTTTTAGGTTTCCCTTTTTCTTCTAGTTTCTTAGAGACAGCAGCTGACATCTCCAGTGGAGCAAGAGTGATCTCTTTCTTCATCATCTCCTTGGGAGCACCTCTCATGGTTCTCTCCCTTGCAGGTCTGGTGAGCTCCTGTAACCTTTTACTAGGAGGTCTGGGGGTATGTGACACTACTCCAAGAGTTTTCAAGTCATTACCCAACAGAACCCTTCCTGACACCTCACTTTGTATGCTGACAGGTATTTTTACAGTCATGTCATTACTCTGGATGAGAACTGGTAGTTGGGTAAGCATCTGCACAGGCCCTCCAGCTAACTTGGTGAGGCATTTGGGTGCCTTATCAACATCCTCAGCCTGAAAAAACAATTTGTCCACCACAGTTATGCTGGCCCCAGTGCCCCTAATGGCAGGAGTCTCCTGACCATTCACCTGGACACTATCCTTATAATACTCTTTAGTATTATCTGGGATAGAATTATAGACATCTAAGTTCTGTTGTTCCCACAAACCCAGAGACACTAAAGAAACACTGGCTGAGACTCCAATGGGTTCATCAGCTAGTAATAGAAAGTTTCCACTTGACATTTGTACCTCCTCTGGAGCGAAGGCTAAGGAGACAAGCTGGACCTCTGAAGGTTTACCCTTACATCTGGGATCTCCTTTCACATGGTCAGTAGAGCCACAAACAAAGCATTTACCAAATGCTTTCTGGAATGGTGGCTTGTTCTGACCTCCTTCTGTTTTGGCACCAGAGGGTACACTAGCCTGGTTTGGTTTCCCTTGTGGTTTACCCTTTTGGGGCCCTCTTTGGAATTGGAATTATTAGAATTCTCTGTGGGGTCCTTTTTTGGCTGTTTTCCCTCATCCTTTTTCTGAGTAGCCCCAGAATCCTTGTGAGTGGCCCTGTTGGCAACCCACAAGTCAGCAGCCTTAGCTAACTTCCTGGAATCCAATTCCTTTGAATCAGCCAAGTGCTGTCTGAGCTCAGGAGAGCAGGCATCATACATTGACTCCAACATTACAAGATTCTTAATTCCTTCATAAGTGTTAACCCTGTAACCCTTAATCCATCCCTCTAAGTTTATCAAACTTTCACTCACCCAGGTAGCCCAAGGGGTACCATCATGCTTTTTGAGGGTCCTAAACCTCTTAAGGTATTGGGAAGGGGTCTTCCCAAATCTAGCTATTAAAGCTAGTTTCACACATTCATAATCCTTGTTATCCACCTCCCCCAACTCCATCACCACATCAGTTGCAACAGGGGGAAGCCTAGAGAACAACCAGGGAAGTAGCTCATTCCCTGTGATGTCCTGGAGCCCATGATTATACTCAAACATTTTTAACAAATCTAACACATCCAACTTAGGTTCATACATAACCACTAATTCCTTAGGCATCCGGGGTCTTTTGGGACTGGAACTCCTAGAGGAACCAGAGGAGAGAGAAGCATTTTCCACAGACAACTTTTTCATTTCTAGTTCATGATTAAGCTCTATTTCTCTGAGTCTCAACTCAGCTTGCTTCTGCTCAGCCTGGGCATTCATTCTTCTGAACTCTAGCTCTTGGTTTCATTCAGATTGAGCAATAAAACGTTTGTACTGTAATTCACGCTTAATTTTTTCAAGTTCAAAATAAGCAGGCTTACATGAATGACCTGGTATAGGCCCAGTAGGTACAGTAGGTAAGGCAGACAGAGGCTCAGAGTGGCTAACTTCATTAGGTTCACTTTCCTCTTCTGACTCATTATCAAGGCTTTGATTCAGATCAATACCATTACTGTTTTCTACATTTGCTGGGGGGGGGGGGGGTAGATTCCTCTGTACCACCCAGACTTTGGTTTTCTAACAATCTTTCTACAAGTTCCATTTTCCTGCCCTTCTCAGAGAGATTCTTATGTCTACACAACACTTTTAAACAATCAGCAGTTTTGGCAGACAATGATTCTAGGGTATAACTCTCCATAGCAGACATAGTTAGAAAATCAGCTTTTTAGTGCTAAGCTTTGTGGTTAGTTGTCCTAAAGTATTCAAAAAGCACACTAAAGTGTATACCCAATACAAATCCCACCGCTGTACACCGGTGTTAGGCAGAAACCTGTGCAGTTCCCTCTGGGATCACTGCAAAAGATTTAAGACTACAGGTGTTTGGCAGTAAACCCAATTGGTAGCAGTCTGTTCCACCCAGATATACCTGGTAGCTGTGGCTGAGCAGTCAGACTTCTCTCAAGAAGAGTTAGGTAGTATACAGAGTATTCACAATAGGTCAAAAGAACACAGTAGAACAAGCAAACACTGACCAGAGCTTGGTGTAAAAGAGAGATAATTATTTATTTAAAAACACATCTAGTTAAACACACTGGCACTAATATCAAGCAGTTCAAAAACACGGTCACTAAAAGATATACACTCCCTTCAACGATTATTAGACAAGTCTTAAGTAAAGCAACACGTATTTTCAGACAGCGGTGAGCGCTTAACGAAGATGGCACTCTAATCAATCGGTTTAAAAGGGAGAGAAAGGCAGAGCAAAGATAGAAACAGATCCCAACACTTTCGGAAGAACACAGTAGGAGAAGAAGGCAAGTTAAAACCGTAAAGTCAAAGTCAAAAAGGCCAGACTCACTTTAAGAGGCTCCGGATGAAATGTGTCCATTGTCACACGGTTGAAAGTGCCCAAAAGTCTCGCAAAAAGTTCAGAAAGAATTGGACCAAAAAGAAAGGGACCAGTTAGATGGTCAAGGCGGCCAGCCCAGTCCAGAAGGTTAAGGGATTATGGTTACCTTGTAGCAATCTTTAGAAAGGGAGGCCTGGCGAACACGGTACCTTAAAATGGTGAGAACGCTCCAGCGGGGGCAGTTGTTCCTGACAGCGGGTGCAAGTCGGTGCTTCGTCCGGGGGAAGAGAGGATCTCGTCGGGGAGAAAAGCAGGAGTCTGTTGTACTGCCAGGGAAGAAACCAGCCTCAGAGTTCTCAATTAAAAGGAGCGGTCTTTTTATTCGCGGTCCAGTGGTAAGTGGCTATCCGGTTGCCGGGGTGCTTGGCACGGGCAATTTGACCACAAGACGTCCTTGGATGCGAGAAAAGAAGGTAAACTGGTTGTGCCCACCAGTCAAGGGAAGAAGACTGTCCAGCCGGGAGATCTCCTCTGTCGTTGGGAAGTGGCGAGTCGGTTCAGCAGGGCTCCACCGGTGGTGTCGACGTAGCAGGTCGGCTCAGCTTCTCCCTCGTCAGATTTTCAAGTCCTGTGGCGACTTCTGAAGTTCCAGTCCCAAAAGCCCTGCTTTTATGCAGCACACCCCCATTCACTCAGCCTAGCTGTCAATCAAACATGCTAAGCCGGCCGGCTCACCACTTGGGCCAATCACACAAGAGTGCGACTTGAGTTATCAAGGTAACTCAGTCCAGGGTGCCTAAACCCCCTTCTACCCCCTCCCACGCCCCCTATGGTACCCAGACAGAGTGGCACCACTTTTGGAGGCTTCTGTGGAGAAGCCCGCCAAAAAGTGTAACAAAGGGCTCGACCTTTGGTTTGGAGTTACAGATGCGAACGCAAATGCCATTTTAAAACCGAGTTCTGGCAGAAAATACCAACCGGTGAATTAATATTAAATAAACCGGCGGTATGTTACAGGCTATGTTAAAAAGTATTAGCCCCGAACAATGGGAAAATTCCTTAGAGATATATTCGCGGTTGAATCTAAAAAGTAGTATCCACTGCCACCAGCCAAAACTCGACGAGGGGGGACGGGACAGTGCCCCCTCGAATAACAGACCCAGGGGCAATCGAATTGCCCCTACCAGTACGTTCACAATATGATGGTTTGTACTGGTTCTGTTAGTAATTTGGGACTAGTAAAGCCAATGGTGACTTTACATGCCCTGGGAGACAGTAGTCAGTCCCAGGGTATGGAGTCTATGGTGGGGGGTCACTATGACACCCCGGTGTTACTGCACGGAGGGTGCTGTGTAACACACATAAAAAACATTGAGACCCTATGGAATAAAAGACTCCATAGCCCATGAAACACATTAACGTTCAAAGAAACACATAAATCATGTCCAAGAGTGGGAGAAAGAGTCTCACTCTTGGCAGGAGAAAAAAACAAACTCCAGAAATCCAGCAAAGCTGCTGGGGAACTCACTAGGTTAGGAAATTCAGCCTAAACAGAGAATTCTCCCTAACAGTCTTGAGCAGGACTTTCTTAAATTCCGTAAACTCCTCAAGACTTTCCTCTCTATTTGTATTTTATTAAGTGCCTTAAACCAAAGCACCCTCCTCCTCCTCCCCCCACTCTCATCTGCTAATTTCACAGTTGCTTTTTGTTGTGCAGGGCCCTTGTATCCTCTGGGACCCGACCTCCCACCCCGAGCCGCCCCAGATTCTGTCTATTCTCAGCACTTGCCTCAGCTCCCCTCCTCTCTGGAGTCTAGCACATACCTTTCATGGCACTTCACCTTTCACTGTACTTCACATGTTGCTCACCCATGAGCACCACATCACCTATCCCTTTCCCCCTCCCTTTTGCACTTGCACGTTCTGAACACTCACAAGGCATAGTAGGTTCACCCCCACCCACTGTATTTAATATTTCTTGATGTATTTGATTGTATTCATTTTTTTTTGTTTCACATCCCCATGTCCCTTCCCTTTTGCCCTGTGGGCGTTTTGAAACAGTATTTACTTCCTTTATAAGCGCCTAGCAAGGAAACAATAAATAAATAGGGCAAGTTCTTAAGTATTCTAACCCCTTTCTTGAAATAAAGGAAAGGTTTTCAAACTGTATCTTTGTTTCTGTGTCTACCTCTTTGCACCATGCCAATCTCACAGTAGAGAAAGACCAAGAAGAGATTTGAAACCAATACATAGGAAATTAAAAAGAAGCCAATATTAAAAAGAAAGGGAAAACAGCAAGGGAACACAGCAAGTGGAGAGCAAAAGAAATGGAGGAACTGGGCGGGAGAGAAGGATACAAATAGAATGGGGAGAGCTAATAAGCAGAAAGACCAAACAACAGGGAAGAACAGTAGAAAAGATGAGAGAAGATGTCGCCAGTGGCAGGGGGGGTGTTAATATTTGGTACCCCCATGTAATGGTGGGGTGCACATTTGGAGGGCCTGGCCATAAGGAGTATGGTGCACAGACACACTTTACCTTCAAATGCACTTCCTCTGACTTTATGGGATCTGCTTGGAGCTAAGAGTCTTTTGTACTCATTCAGCCTCTCCACAATTATAGATTCCACTACTATCCAACAACCTCCATGTTTCAGGCAGTCAGCGCAAGTGATTTTGGATTGTGGTGTGACATTCTGGCCCTCTCCCTGGACAGCAGTTGCTCCCTGAGGGTTATAGAAGGTTGGGATTTAGGAGAACTATGGACAAAGACAGGAAGGTTGCGAATGAGATCCAAAAAGCCCAGACCGGAGCAATCCATAGCATCCTGTACAGTGTCCAGTTATGATTTGATAGTATGTGCAGGATTTGGACGAGTGAATGGAAGGCGATGAGAAACTTCCCCCGTCAGTCACTGAGAAGTCTCTGTTATGCTCTCGTAATACCAATAAGGAAATGAACCATGCAGTATCGATGTCTGATTTTAATGACTGATTGGGTACTCTGTTTCGGTTCTCATAAAAGTATTTCATGTTCTAGGATATTGAATCTTAGTGAGGACACTTCACACTGCCCTTTCATATCTACTGGTTTGGCTGATTTCACAGTGTAATTGGAGATCTGGTTGTCTGAAAAACTGTCTGGGGATGCATTGTATGGTAGAGTGACATTTTTTTGCATTTAAACCTTCCCATTTCAGCAGATATACCTTCTTGGAACCACTACTCCTCTTTGCTACTCTCTTTCAACATACTCTATTCGGACCGTTCTTTATTTTCCGCAACTCTTTGGTGTAAAAATACCTTCTAAGGCTGCATTGTTATATCATCAAAAAGATTGTATTCAGATTTCCCCATTAACATAGTACAGTAAACAAATAACATAATAAAATATATACATATCAGTCAAATATAACTTAGTCCAGCTAAAGCAGCGTCCTGTATGGTTTAGGATCACCTTCACACCTTTCCCCATAAACCTGTGCTAACATTTGTCATGCAGAGCCTTTACTTTAAAGACTTACCTAGATAGTTCATCAGATAATAAAGAAATTGTGAATGAGTGTGCTTAAAGATGAAAACATTGCCTCCTAACAAGTTCTGATATTTGATCAGAGAAAATAAGGTCTCAACCATCTCGTCCTTTCCCTTTTATAACATGGCCATAACAGAAAAAAGTGCACCAGATCTTCATCCTCACCCATATCACAGTTGCATTTTGTTGGAGCATTTAACCAGGTAATTCCTTTTGCCAGTGGAAGCAGGTTTTACCTGACTTTAAGTAGGAGTCTCATTTTATAGTCCTTAAGGCAGTAGACAGTTATGCCTTCCTTGACACCAGTCTCTATTATAAACTGCTCCGTCATGTGTGTTTATTACTTAGCGAACTTCCCTCCCAATTTGGATATCCTCACATGATCACCCTTTTCAAAATCACATTTTAAATGTTGTTCTACTTATACCTTATGCATTAAGCTTTTGCCACAAAATAAACACATTATCGCCAGTCACAGCCTTGGCTATTTGATAAATCTGTGGTACTTGGCATTAGTAAACATCAGCAGGACATCTGTGTATTGGCAGGTATTGCGACCGCTAAAATAATGCCATAATGTACTTTTTAATGTTCTATTAAAACTCTCTACTATAGATGCCTTGACCTCGGTTTATAGTGATAATGTCGAAAAACATAATGTCGAAAGTCAAAATGTCAAAAACATAATGTCGGAAAAAAATGTTCGAATGTCTTTTTTTCTTTGTTTTTTGTTCGAAATGGGGGGGTTCCCCCCAATCCCCTATTTTGGATTTTCTTTTCTGTTTTAACCTTTTTTTTTAACTTGCAGAACCCAAAAAAAAACTTGTAAATAAAAAACTAAAGCATTCGAAAAAAATAATTGACATTTTTGTAATTCGACATTATGTTTTCGACATTGTAACTGCACACCCTTGACTTCTGTGTGCATAACTGTATCCTGAAGGTTGAACTTCTTAGCAATGCTCTCAATGTCTTGTTCAAAAACTCTTTACCAGCATAGGTCTGCAGTTTTATTGGTATACAGCCTTGTTTAAAAATGTATTTAAAAGCTTTTGTCACCTCTGTAGCCTCTTATCTTTCAGAATCTCTGCGAACACGTACTTGCATAACACATCTATGACTGTTAATATATACTTGCAGCCATTGTTGTGATTTTTATGTGTATTTAAATCAGAGTTCCATTGCGAATCTTCATAACCAAGTATAACTGCTCTGCTAGGATAGTGCTTTCTAGCCAGCTTGTAGAGAGTGTACGAGTCGTCCCCCCAATAGCCAATCTATCATATTCTCTCTTTTGATCTTCGTATACACAGCTTCTGCTGCTTTAAAAAGGGGTTCAACAACCCCATAACTACTCACATGCTCCTCTTCATAGTAGATGTTGCGGAACAGTTTCTCTGCCGCGTTCCCCTCCCAACGATAAACACAAGAGACGCTTCATACATAAAGACCTTTATTTTATTAGACAGTTTGAACATGTTTAGTTTACATTTATTTAGGGATCAGGGTTACAGTTTGTGCTAAATATTTCGCTGTGCTTTTCACAATTATATAAAAAATGGTTGCAAACGTATAAGGCTCGTTTGCTCTTGTTAATGCTGAGACTATGTTAAAAGCGCTTAGTACAAAAAGCTCACCAGATTTTTGGTCACTCATTAGACAAATTGAGTCTCCCCAGATGGCCTTCCAGCTAAACCCTCTTTCGGAGGAATCTTGGGTAAACTATTTCCAGTCAACCTTTGCTAGAGGGCTTTCAATGTTGGTTTGGTGCAGGTTGGCTCTGTCCAGGTATGGCCCCTTCCGCTGCAAAGAGAGTTGAATAAGAAATGCAGGAATTCCGCTGCCCGAGCCTGGAATGGTTTATCCAATATGATCCTTAAAAATGGTCAGGAGTTATTAGCAGACACCCTATTTAGAAATTTTGAAGAAATGCTAGAATCTAGGCGGGTTCACCCTTCATGGAAGTCGGCGGTAGTGGGGCCTATCTGTAAATAAAATGTCTTGAGCCGAAGAACTACTGACTGATCAGGCTTCTTGACATACCCGGTAGAATCTTTGCCTCACTGGTGATGGACCATGACATCGAGTAGACTCGATACAAGACTCGATACAAGCCAAGCCGTTTTGTAAACGGGGTGGGTACGACTTTGAATGGTTTTATTATAAATGTTTTGAAAGCCCGAGCCATTGCGATAGGTACAATGATTAACTGAGCGTTTATTGACTTTGCACTTGCATTTGATAGTGTTAACCATTTTTCTGCTTTTGAACAAGCTGGCAAAATCGCACTGCTCCACCTACTTGATCGAGACTTATATGGTGCTCTATCTAGACAAATATGTAAATACCGGGGTCTAAAGCAAGGGTGAATTTTGGCGCTGACACTCTTTATTCTATTCTTTTCAGATCTGGGGTACCCTAACCAAAGTCAGTTTCCTCTCCACCGCGAATTGCGGGTCAGGCAGTAAATTGGCTGTGCTATACGCTGACGTCTTAGTGTTACTTGACCAAACCCCAGTGGATCTTCTACGACAGCTGCCTGCCTTAAACGCATATGCAGAAGGAAATGACTTGGCGATAATGTAGCCGAGTCGAAATTGTTGCTGCTTGGTACTGCAAAGAAACTACAACGCGCACAGCTTAATTGTTTTTATAAAATCATTCTTTTGGAAAGGGCAGCCTCTTTCATATACCTTGGTCTTTTGCTTGACAGGGAGCACAAATGATGCGCCGGGATTAGATCTGAAAAAATACAAGATGGGTGGCTTGTCTGCCCAAGGCTTGAGGGCGAACACATTTGGAAGGTACTCCTTACTGGCTTTAATTCAGTTTTAAAGACTTCAAAGGTTGTTCCCACAATTACATATGGGGCAGTGAACATTTCTGTACCTATTAAGGATACTTGGGTTGGGTTACGCTACAGGGGCTATTTTGGAAGAAAGTTCTGAGGTTGGCCAAAGGGGTCCCGGTCTCATGTATTCGCTTTGAGTTAGGACTTTTGACATTTAAGGCAATGATTCAATGGAAATTATATCATTTCATAACAAATGCTTGATTCCACCTAGTAATTCCCTATTTTGCACCTGGAACCTAGCCTTAAGGCTAAAAAAGGAGAAGGCATTGTTCAATTTGGAGGAGTGTTGCCAAAGGCTCATACTAAATGTGGATGCCAGTGTTGATTTGTTAATTGAGAATCTAGTGACATTGAAGCAGAAAACCTGATGGAAAGATTGGAGTGTCAAAAATGTAAGTTATTTTATCAGTTAAAGCAAGAAGCAAACCTCTAAATACATTGCTTAACTACTTAATTCGCTTTCACAGCGCCAAGTGGCATTACCATTTCTTAAGAATGCGCCAGAACCTATACCCCACCAGGTAGGTACTGGGCTTGCATTTGAAGTTGGACTGCAATGCACACACTTGTCGCTTCTGTGAAGAGCTGAGGGCTATAGAATCGTTACAGCACCTTTTGATCTTCTTGTTCGCTCTTTCTTACTTAAGAAGCTTCCACTTCGAACGCTTTACAGCCCTCTAAAGTACATAACAGTAGAAGACTGGTGGTCAATTGTGCCCAGTGGGGTACATACGGATATCGTCGTGGCGAATCTTTGATTTTGAAGGGCAGTTTTCCCAGCAGAGGGTTTGTAAACACATTTTTGCTCAAAATGTTTTTATCAAACAAGTACAATTTAATAATAATTGTACAAATGATTTATTGGATCCTTTTGCTATTTCTACTAACATGAATTTTAAAATTTAACATGATTTTATTTGATGTTTTGTTTTGGTGAACCTTTGATGCTGCGGATAACCCCGGCAGGTTGATAGAGAGCACTGTTATCAAAAGACATGCTTGGTTACGACAATCTGTGTTCAAACCCGAGACCCAAGCATCGTTAATAGACAAACCGATGGAGCCTGATCTACTGTTTGGCAAGGCGGTAGAGTACGTGCTAAAAAATGCCAAGGATGAGTACGAGACTCTCAAACCGCTGGGCCAATTAACCAACAAACCCCGGAATCAAAGAGGGAATGGCAGTTTTCGTCGCCCATGCGGCCAAAATTCCCAGAGAGGCTCCAACTATTCCCAGGGGCAGGGTACACCATGGAACAACAACAACCAGCAGTGTCTACCCAGGGTTATGGCAGGGGTAACAAAAGAGGACGTGGTAAGGGTAGAGGCAGCCCCAGTAGATGCGGTGGCACGCCTCCCCCAAAACGGTGACGTTCCATTCAGGGTCCCTTCTCACGCATCCCCAGTAGGGGGACGCATTTCCAACTTCACCCATGCTTGGGAAGGGATCACATCAGACAGATGGGTGCTGTCCACAGTGTCTGCAGGATACTGCATAGAACTGTTAGAGCGTCCCCGAAACCACCCTTCACGACAAAAAGTACATTCATTAGACCACCAGAAGTTCCTCTTCGAAGAGATCGCCAATCTTCTAGCAAAGGACGCGATCGAACCCGTCCCGGGACACCAGGTAAACAAGGTTATTTATTCAACTTACTTCCTTGTGCCAAAAAAAGATTTGACAATGCGCCCAGTATTGGACTTACGGCCTGCAAACAAGTATGTCAAGACCCAAACATTTTGCATGACTACTCTCCAAGAGGTAATCCCCCTCCTAAAAAAGGGAGATTACATGGCAACATTGGACATGAAAGATGCCTATTTTCATATTTCCATGTTCCCAGCGCACAGAAGATACTTGCGCTTTAAGGTGGACAGTCAGCACTACCAGTTCAAAGTACTGCCCTTCGGGATAGCCTTGGCTCCAAGTGTATTCACCAAGGTACTGGCGGTGGCGGCGGCACACCTATGCAGGGAGGCAATCCCAGTGTACCCTTATCTGGACGACTGGCTCATCACGGGGGAGACCCCAGTAATTTGCAGAACAAACATTCAAAGAACGATCGACCTCCTCTTCGAATTAGGTTTCTCCATAAACGAGAAAACGTCAAGTCTGGTGCCAAGCACCTCCAAGCAGTTCCTAGGCGCTGTCCTAAACACACAAGAGGGGGTTGGCCTTTCCATCAGAGGAAAGAATTCGGAATATATTGCTGCAAATTACGCAATACCAGGCCGGTCGCCAGATTACGGTACGCAAGGCATGATGGCGTCATGTATTTACCTGGTCCCCCACGGGCGCCTGCGCATGCGTCCCATGCAAGAGAAAATCTGTCCAAGGGGAAACCCTTTTACGATCCCGAGATACAGGCGGTAGTCACAACGGACACATGCCTGTCAGGGTGGAGGGCACATCATCTCCACCGCACAGCTCAGGGTCTCTGGTCTCACTGAGTGGCCAAGAATCATATCAACCTGCTAGAGCTTCTGGCAGTATTCAGAGCACTTCAAGCGTTCGAGCCCTACCTGTTGAACCTGTCATTGCAGATCCTGACGGACAGCACTACAGCCATGTTTTACCTGAACAAGCAAGGAGGGACTTGTTCACAAAATCTGTCCAAGCTTGCCCAGAAAATGTGGATATGGGCACTCAGACGGAACATCTTCCTATCATCTCAACATGTTCCAGGGGATCTCCATTCTCTGGCGGACGCTTTGAGCAGAGATCCCCTCCCAGAGGAACACGAATCGTGTCTACACAGAGAAATCGTAGAATATATCTACTCTCAGTGGGGTTTCCCCACTATAGACCTATTCGCCACAAGCGAAAACAGACAGTGCCCAGGATTCGGATCCAGGTTCCCCCAACCAGACTCCCAGGGGAACGCCCTGTGGATGAACTGGTCAGAAATGTTTGCGTACGCTTTTCCACCAACACCTCTCATCAGGAAGGTGGTTAACAAGATGAACATAGAATTGATGACGCTCGTCCTAGTTGCTCCCATGTGGGCGAGACAACCGTGGTTCCCACACTTACACAGGCTCGCGGTGTGCAAACCCATCAAACTCCCGGGCTGGTATAACCTACTGTCCCAGCACCAAGGTCAGAAAGTGCATCCTCAACCCAACTCAATGAACCTTGCAGCATGGCTCCTGAGGTCATAGAGTTTGGACATCTCAATTTACCGCAGAGGTGTATGGACATCCTAAGAGAATCTAGGAAGCCAAACAAGAGGCACTGCTACTTTGACAAATGGAAAAGATTAGTTATCTGGTGCCAGAATAAGCAAATCAACCCAGTTGATTACACTCCTTCCACAATTGTCACATACATGCTCCACCTGCTGGATTCAGGGTTGGTTTGTGACTCACTAAAGGTACACCTGGCAGCTCTGTCAGCATACACCACCTCCCATAACAAGGTGTTGTGGTGGAAAGTACCAGTGGTTATAGCCTTCATGGAAGGAGTAAATAGACTTCACCCTCCAATTTCAAACCCACCACCAGGATGGGACCTTAACGTGGTGCTATCTAAACTCATGGGCCCCCCATTCGAGCCCATGCATAAAAGCAGTCTCAAACACCTGATTTATAAAACAGCCTTCTTAGTAGCAATTACATCTATAAGAAGGGTCAGTGAAATTCAGGCTCTCAGTGCAGGATCCTTTCTTTACGGTTCATAAAGATAAACTGGTTTTACGTACACACCCTAGGTTCTCACCTAAGTTTATTTCTAAATTCCACGTGAACCAGTCCATTGAGCTTCTGGCTTTCTTCCAAGACCCACAAAGCTCGGCTGAGGTGAAACTACACACCCTAGATGTGCGTAGGGCGGTCCTATACTATGTAAACAAAACCAGACCGCTAGGGAAAACAGACCAACTGTTTGTCTCCGTAGCTACAGGCAAAGAGGGAGATTGCGTCTCTAAAGGTGCCATCTCTAAGTGGATTGTTAACTGTATCCAGCTGTGTTACTCCCTTTCTGAAAAAACGTTGCCTTTCACGCCAAGAGCCCACTCTACAAGAGGCATTGGGGCCACTCTGGCTTTCATTGCTAATGTACCCCTTGACACCATTTGCAAAGCAGCTACTTGGAGCTCTATTCACACTTTTACTCAGCACTACTGCACTGACACCCATTCCAAGACAGATACTCAAGTGGGACAAGCGGTTCTAAGACATTTATTTGCTCAGGACCCTTCTCACATCCCACCTCCTTCTTCTAACACTGCTCGCTAATCTATGCACAGCATGTGATCTAAGCAGATTCCACAAGCCTCAGAAGGGATACATTACTCACCGTAATCGTATTTCTGATGCTTGTATGTGCTTAGATTCACATGCAACCCACCCTTCCTCCCCTCTGAGAGAAGGCGCATGGATACTTGTAGTCTTATCTATCTATCTATCTATCTGCTTGGATTATCTGTACTCATGCTACCTCATGTCAGAAAAAATACAATCTGAGGGTCATAGACGCGTGAGGGATCAAGGGTACAGTGGACTTCACACTAAGGATAGTATTACTGGCACGCCCTGTGTCGACGCCCATTTTCGAGTTTTGAAAAACAAACTGTAATACTCTGCAGCTTCCACTAGATGTTGGCCTATGCACAGCATGTAAATCTAAGCAGATACAAGCATCAGAAATACGATTACGGTGAGTAATGTATCCCATATCTAAAAGATCTTACTTTCACACCTCTTGAAAGCTTGGCTATATTATATGCTAGCTGCATTCAACAGATCATAAATGTATGTTTTTACAATGAATATCTTTTAATACAGAAGTAAGAGCGGGGAAATGTATCCAGAGCTTCTTCAACGTATGGGCGTAACATCAAGGAATGTACCCCATTTTTAGTTTGAGCTATTAGGTGTCGCTAACGACACTTCTAAACCGACAACTATTGTGTTAGAGTGCATGAGGATGGATACACAGGTGTTGTTTTGTTATTTGCCCACCCATTGACTGCCCATGGCCATGCAAATCTCTATGGCCATTGCCCGCACAATTCCTACCCCTCCCCGCCCAAAACACCTTCTCATGGGAACTCTTTCAAAGCAGTCTTCTCAGAGTTAATGACTTAATTGGAGTTGTAAACCCACTACTGGTTTAATAAAAATGCCTTAACCAGGTCTGCCTGCAGTCCCTCGATTTATAAGCACTCTGCGTGTTCTTCTTTAAAGTCCAACTGTTTCAGTATTAGGCATTTGCCAGTCTTTGCATTTAGATGGCCATGTACACGCACCATTTTACACTGCTACCATCAATGTCGAGTTGATACCACTATGGCTGTGCCTGGCAAGTCCCTTTCTCATGCCTACACAAAAGCCCAAACTATTGGCATTGCCAATGCTTATTATATATGGACCAATACCCTCCATGACGGGGTAGATACTCCTGTTCCATATAATTTGCCATTGTCGATAGTTTTCAAATTGTATGAAATTCCTGTTTCAGTAGAAGAAGTTCCTATCAGCTTTTCAACCTAAAAGTTAATATGTACAGGCCAGTCTTTGTCTGAAACATCGTACGTTAACTTTCTGGGGCATAAATACCTGTCTCGTTTCGTATTAGCAAAAATAATAATCGATCTTGTGTTCATATGATATTCTAACCACAAAAATCTGCAGTTATTTATGGCGATCATAAATTGTTCAGAAGCGTGGGAAGTGGCTGTGGCAGTGGCTTAGAGTGAGTGCTACATTCCACAGTTCCGCTTGACGTACTCTGTATCTCTGCAGTGCACTAAGCCCTTTCCTCTAATGTTTGAAGGAGGAATCTTGAGAAGTTGGAGGGCAAGAGTGAAGTTGGTGAAGCGGGTGTGCCCTGACTGTGGGATCTCACCGAGCTGCAGAGGTTGAAGAGTCACAGAAAAATGGTGAGCTGCTTAGGGGCTTAGGGGCTTAGGGGCGGTGAAAGTTTACCAACGAGGGGTGCGCCGAGTGTGTGGGTGGCTGTAGCACCCTAGCCCCCACACACTGAGCCTGTGCTTCATCATTGTGTTTAGGCAAACAGACGCAAGCGGATACATTTGCCAACTGCAGAGCTTGCTATCGAGCGCCTGCACTTGACCTCCCTACCTACACGCACACGGTCTATGATGTGCCCGTGCGCACTCAATACTGACACGCTACCTTTCTCATTTGTGCTCATATTTTAGTACTATCGCCATGAAAAGTAATAAGTAGTATAGGTATGGCTTACATAGCACCACCTCCTGTTCGGGGAAACAAGCTTTCAGCGTTTCGTGAGGCACTTATGGTCTAACACTACTTCTTGCACCAAAAAAGGCAAAAAGGGCAAAAAGGGCAAAACTGGGCCTTTGTCTGATTCATAATTAGAAATGACTGGCTATTACAAAAAGGGTGTAGTCTCTGCGGACGTTGGGACTCTGTTGGTGAACTCAGCAAGTGATGGTTCTCCCCACAACGGTAATACTATTAAACCGTCTGAAAGCACCCCCCACTCGTCTCCTTCAATTGATAAGAATGGTTCACTTTTTAATCTTTCTCTACGCCTGCAGTGAATTCACGGAGGACGACTAGTACATGTTACAGTACCATTATAGGCTCCAACCATTCAGCCACAATTTTAAGTAGTAACTCATTGTTCCGGTCCAATATTGAAACATCCCTCCTGTCCTCCACAATGAATTCTGTCATCTCCAAACTTGATGCGTTATTCCTTGTTTGCACGAAACTGGCCGAAGAGCAGTCCGAAGTAAAACGCATACTTGCCTTGGTGGTTGTCATTATTATTGTTTGCAGTTCTGCTTCTGGTATACTGTCCAAATTAGCCTCAGATACTAGAACTGCTGATTCATCACAATCGATGGTGCTAATATGTGACACACTCCCTTTCTCTGACAAAACAACTACCTCGATGTCAACTGGTCGAGAGTACTTTAACAAGGCTATATTCATCCTTCATCTCTAGACGTAATGGTCCTACATCAGGAGTCAGTGAAAATCATGCTGGCACGGAGGGGCACGCATTTGAAGCCTTATGTATGTCACTCCTTAATACACCTGTTGTCCCACCCAAAAAGAAGAGGAAAACGCGACTGCAACCGTCTCGAGTGAGCCGGCATAACAGGCGTGCAGAGTTTTTAACAACACTACCAATAACAGCAACTCAGAAACTTTTTGTCCCTAAAGTAATCCCAGTCACACCTGGACACAATATCATATCTAACGATTTGAGTGATTGGTCCACTATACAGGTACTGCTACAGGGTCTGCTGGACAGATGGTTTTTTTCATCAGGTTCAGCCCACACAAAAACGGCTTCTATGATAACCCAGACTGAATCCTGTCCTTTACCGGAAGTGTCAGCTGTTGCCCCTGTTGCTGGATCAGTTATGCAATTGGACCACTGCATCTTAGCCTGCGTTACTTCTATAGTCCCCACCACCTTGACCCATTCTGATTTGGCTTCAGTTAAGGATAACTATAATAACCATGGGTCCACCTACGCAACACCTCAAAACACTCTCGACAATGGATATGCAACGTCAACTAGGTCTTACGCAGGATATATTACCTCAAGTCGTGGCTCATAATGTTCAGCTTAATTGCCCTGTCAATCATTCTTCTTTACCTTCCTCGAGCGAGGAAGCGACAGTCTGGCCACCTGGTCAGCACGTGTTGAATCTGTGCATGCCGATTTGCCCTCAAAACTTGCTATATCCTCAGACTCATGTTATAATAATAAAGGTCACCCCTACATCGGCTAATCCTTTCCTAAATTTAACGTGGCTTCTTGGACTTTTACATCTCATCCCTGATTTATGCATCATCACATCAGAGGACATTGAAAAACTTGAACTACCAACTCCCATAGTGGTAGAGCGTATTTGAAAATACACCATGTAATTTCTTGAGTTTAGGTTTTGAATTAATCGTTTTTTAACCAATTAGGCGGCCTGTTAGATCTTTGGTTTCACACTATACGCCTGATTGTAATTTATATGCCAGGGTAAAACTTAGATTCTTGAATGGTCATCACTTAACACCCAGGGATCTCTTTCTGAGAAACCTAGAATTCCTGGTAGATGGGTTCACATGCAAGCAGATGGTCTATGAATGTCTGATTGGTCGTCTGTTTCTACAGAAAAAAAAAAAAATAATAATAAGGTTTGCTTAATATCATGGAATACCAGGGGTCATTGAAAATTGGTAACGGAGAAAAATCTGGGGGGAATATTGAGGCAACATAACATCATTTGCTTGCAGGAGACCTGGCTTACTAAGAAAGTTCACAGAGATGGGTATGTGTCGGTCTCACAGTGGCCGTCTCTCTGGGTTTGGGCCGTCCTATAGGCAGTCTTTTAACTCTTTTAAAAATCGAGTCTGGCATGAGAGTAATTTCTTCTGATGCTCATACTATGGGCCTACTGTGTGTACATGTACAATTGACTTTGAGTGAGAAGGTGGAGAATTTGTTTCTGTTGAATGTCTATTGGCACCGGCGGATTTGTCCTCTGGATGACATGTTAATTGCTATTGTTTCCGGGATAAATGCCTGGCGAGAATTATTCCTATGGGCTTTGTCATATTAGCAGGTGATGTAAATTCCCCATGCCTGCTAGTTAGCCTGGACCAAATGAACGAGAGCCATCCCCCCATCCCCCGGCGAAAGATGAAGAGTATGGTGCGGGATGGAAGTGGTTGGCCAGTTTAGATGGCTTAGGTCTGAACATGCTGAATTGCACTGACCCTGCTGCTCATTACACATGGTACAATGGAACTGTTGGCTTCACCATAGATTACATATTCATGGATGAAGGGTTACTATTGAAATGTTCCCCTTTGCTAATTGTTAAAACAAATCTTAGTGATCATTGTCCTCGAAGAATTGATATTGACTTGACTTGGGGCAACTCGATAGGATGTGGTCCGCTGAACACCGATTTTAGGGCCTCCTGTAATTGTGTTTTCTGGAACTCATTCAAAAGGCTAACACAGCTTTTGAAGAATGGTTCAATACTGCGGCTGGTGACTGGATTGCTAGTACTTTAACGGTGGAATGCTTTAATCTGATTGTTAAAAGAATTCTAGAGTATTCAGAGCTGGACGGGATAAACCATTAAGGTTTGGTTCCTATCCTTTGCATAAGTACGATCATGATGTGGCCTGCTCAAAAAAAGACATTGTGCTGAAATTAAACTAGTAAAGGACAAGTATTAGGGATAGTCCTACGTGGTGGCCCTTGTCACTAAGCAATTGCGTCTAAAATATCATAACTGGGCCAGATGTAGAATATCTTACCACTCTGATAATATGCTTGCGGTTTTAAAGAGCAAAAGCTCCTCAGCGTTCTGGTACATTATCATTGGTAGCTCTCACCCACAAGCACTTAAACTAAATGCAGTCTTGGAACCAGAAAGGGTTTTGCATTATGGAAGGGTTTTTTCCTGCGACACCTCACAGAATCATTTTGTGACCATAAGGGTCCTGTAAATTAGCAATTGGAAGTGGATGAAGGGTTTACCTTCAGTATCCTGTCCAAACTAAGTTCATTGCGAGCCCCAGAACCGAATAACTAATCCAATTTATTATTTCGTGGTGACCCGGTAATGTGGGGCATTATTTTTGAATGATTTATTTCAGAACATTATTGTTTCAAATCGTTTCTCTGATACTTGGCAGATTCCCTATATAATCTCAATTTACAAACGGGGCCCCGAAGAATATCTGCCCTACCTTGATTCTTGACGCTGACAGTAAGGTGTTTGCATCCCTACTGTTGCATCACGTCGAGGAGTGGGTGACGGAGACAGGTAGACTAAAAAAGTGGTAAGTGGGCTTTAGGAAACTTATGGGTACAACTTTAAATGGTTTTCTATTGAAATGTCTTCAGTCATATGCACATAGTGACAATTGATCTTACTGCCGCTTTTGATAGCGTGAACCGAGAATTATTGTGGAAGAAATTACAGGGCTGGGGAATGGCATCTGGATTGATGAAGCTGTTGACTGGCTTGCATGAGAATTCAGTGATGCAAATCCGATTGAATCAGAAGGAGGCATTGTCTTGGCAATGAGAGTAAATGGAAAGGCTGCATTCTCGCATCTGTGTCTTTTTAATTCATATACATCTGAAATTTGTGAGTATTTGCAAAATACAGCCTTTGCCTCTCCTAAATTGGCTCACCTTACTGTTACATGGCTCAGCTATGCTGATGATTTTTTTGTTATTTGATTGCACTGAACGAGGACTTCAATATTTGCTTAACGCTTTCCATAGCTATGCTGAACAGAATGTTCTAGTCATTCATTCCCAAAAAAACAAGATCATGCAATGCACTTTAAAAACCTGTGCCTCCTCTTATGCATGGCGAGTGGGCGGAGCAGCACTGGAAAGGGTGGAGAGCTTTGTTCATCTGGGTTTCCCGATCCATGCGAAACCATGTGTGAGGAAAATTAAGGACTGGGTCAAAAACTCTTGCTCACCATGTTTGATGAAATGAAAAGGATTGATTCCTAATATCGGAAGCTCTCTGTGAAGTCCTTAATGACATTTTATAAAGTTTGGAAGGTCTTATTTGGAAAAACGTTTTGTGCATTCAAAAATCATTTCCTATCTCCGCAATTAGATATGAGCTGGGCCTGAAATCCTTGGAAGGCAAGGCACAGTGGTGACTTTTATCTTTTCGTTGACAGATTATTGAACCCCCCCCATCCCCTCCAATAGACTAATTATTTGGCGTTTTGAGTCAAATTAGGACTTCACGGACTATTCCATATCTGGAGGATTTGGAGAATTTGTGTACAGAAGTCCTGCATAAAATGTCTAAGTGTGACCTGATTCAAAACCCAGGTCGTGTAAAAGAAAATGTTGGATAGATATGATTGGACACGCACTACTGATGAATTCCACTCCTACCAATAATTTTTACATTTGACTGAGGATCATAAAAAACCAGGAGAAGTTGCTCCCTACATTTTTTGCGACACCCAAAAACGTCATTATAGGGGATCTGTTTTGAAGTTTAAATTGAACTTGATTAAAAAGCCACTCCATCATTATCAAAACATTTCTAGCGACAATTTGTTTTGTTGTTTTTGTGGCCCAAACGGCCTCTTGGAAACTCTCAGACACTTGAACTTCTGCCCATCATTGGAAAGTGAAAGGTATTACTTTTTTCAGAGGTTTCGGGTGGGATGCCATTCTTACGATGATTGGGGGTTCCATTTCCAGAAGACCTACCTAGCTGGATGCTCAACTTCCATAGTTAAATCGGTTTATTTTTTTATTTTTTATAGTTTGGCCCTTGATGCTCCATTACTGTGATGGTTTTATTAAACAAAAAAAGAGGAAATCCTTGTGAGGGATTTTTAATAGTATTTTAACGGTGCCGTTTCCCATTTACTACTCTCCTTGCACTGATTGCTTGTGTATACTGGTAGAATTGTTTTTACAGTGATGAATTTTGTTAGGAATGTATTTTATGAATGTATATGGAAATAGTTATTTGTGTAATTGATGTACTTTATACATGTTGGTTGTTTAAGTGTTGTTTTTCAAACGTTATTTTCATAGCTATGGGACCAAATAAATAAATACAAATAAGAATCTGCAGTTCATAGCTACACCTCCTGTGTAAGTGTTGAATTCTATATTGGGGATTGAGGGTGCACTGTATCTCCCTCAAGGTCCTTTTGATAATGTTAATCGCAGTGGGGTGCCCCTACCACCACAGTATCTTATAAACGGTGTTCATGGTCTTAACCACTCTACCACGATCATGTAACATGTTTTTTGGATAGTTTAGAGCATATAGTAGTCATTGAGAAATGTGCAAGCATCTTGTTGCGATCCTGATAGCGATGACCGAAAACAATCTTTGTAATGATCACGTTTCAAACACTTATGCCTTGAACAATAACTTACTCCAACAGTCACTTTTTATTCACCCCTCTTTCCACTTTTAGCAGATACTCCAAAAATTGACAATCCTTACACACTGCATGACCTGGTACAGAGGCTTGTGTTTTATGTTTTGTGCAACACAGACATAAGAAGCTCATAGCCAATTGTGGTGAAATATCTGGTCCTGTTTGCATGTCTTTCAATATTTTGCTAGAGAAAAATACAACTAACCTTGTAATTCCAAATGTCACACAAAAGGAAAGGTGGAAAAAAGGAAGGCTGGCGTACAGTCCTTTTATTTGTTATATGCACACCTTTTCTCTTCCGGTACACCAGCAGGGTTTTCTGAGTTTTTTTTGTTGTTTTTTTACAAATTTACAGAAGGGGAAATCACAAGACACTTTATACAATAACCTAAGCAGCTGATACATTTTTTTTTTACAAATTCCATACAGTGCACTGTGTTAAAACCTATATATAAGCACCTTACCTCTGAGACAACCTGTCCAGGACTGTTGCAAAGTCTTTGCTGGTGTTCTCCCGATGTTCTTCTTGGTCTCAGTCTTCACACTTGATGGTCCTGGCAGTCAGCGGGCAAAAGCAGCAGCAATGTGGGGGTGCGGGGAGTTCCCCCACAGCCTTTACATGGGCTGGCCTGCGTATGCAAGATGCAGCCCAGCAATCAGATTCAGCTTGAGGGGACCCCAGAAATTTCTTACACCTGGGCCACGTCTGCCCGGTGTGGCCCAGGGAGTCTTGGTGGGCCACCTGTCAAGAGGGGAAGCCCGTTTAGCTGTATCCCATCCAGGAGGGCTGGAAACTTTGGGTGCCTGTCAGGAGAGCACCTACAGGTCCTGGCAGTGCAGTGCCCCTCTAAACCCTTAGAGGGTTGAAACCATTGTCTGGCACTCCGCTTGGTAAAGTTTTTTCTTATCTTTTTACTGTAACTGTTTTTTACTTTTTTATTCTGGGATTTGTTTAATCTCTGAACTTTACTTTTGCAACATCTTGATTTGTTTTAAAGACATACGCTGCATTATAACTATACTGGCTGAAGATACTTTATATACATTATGCTCTGGAATGTCCTAGCTGCTGATTGGTCTGTTAGCCTAATCCGCACCCTCACCCCATTTATCAGATTCCTCATATTTACCATAACGGGCCTGTCTGCCACATCAGTTGCTGATTGGGTGGCTGGTGCACACCTTGGCACACCAACCTACCACAGCCTTGCTGGGAGAGGAGGACGACACAACCTTGATATTGTTTGGCCAGCATAACCTTGATGAAAGGGATGTTGCACAACCTTGATAACGAGTGTGACACAAGCTTCGCCACCTCCTTTAAAAAGAGAAAAAAAAGACAAAATGACCTTGAAGAAGTGGCGGACCAAATGATGTATGACCTTGGTCAAGGGCACACCAAAGGGTGCATGGCCACCTGTCACGTTATGCAAACCATTCCCCTTTTGAGTTTGATGGGGAGGAATCCCTACATACTATTAAGGTCCAATATTGTAGGTCTAGTTACCTGTCACCTTATTTCTTCAGTGGTGGTATCTTTTATAGATTCATTTGCGACTCACTCATGAGGATTCCTTGAAGTACTATGCTTCATTCACTTCCATTGTTACTGTATGAGTCTTTACATTGCTCCCTGGGTTGTACCTTCTGTCTATCTTAGTCATCCCTGAGGCAAAACAGACCCAAAATACCCACAGTACACAATGAGGTAGTAAATCAGTCTTTTTTTGAATGCTTTGTATTTCTGCATTGACCAAAGATTCCTAGCCTGACAACTGGTAATTATTCAGGCATGGGAGTCTGTGAAAGACACCAACTCAGGAGAACTACAGTTGTGTAAGTAAGTTATGTAACTGAGCCTTTATTTTCAGATACAGCCTATCTGAGAGGCAAACACGTTCTCAATCGTTCCGAGTAACCACTGAGAGTAGCACCTAGAACTTAGATTGTGTTAACGCAAAAATAACAGCATAGTGGCTGATGGAAGACCATTTCTGACTGCTGTCATAATATTGGATACTTGGGCAACTTCCCAACCAATACTCCCCAAGATGCAGGTAAGATAGCTTAGCGGGTTGAGCGGTCGCTGCTATTATCTGTGTGAGATCTACAGGTTGCGGGTTTGAATCAAGGCAAGGCCAATTCAGCCTTTCCTACTTCCGAGGTCGATAAAGAGTACCAATTCGGCTGGGTGATATTGTATGTACATATGTTCTATGTAAAGCGCTTAGACAGAAGCATTATACAACACATCATTGGTTCCTGTGTCTTGCGTTATTATGGATTGATTAATATTGTAGTTTGTGGCATTCCGACGGTGTATAAACTCCAAGGGGTCTAAGTGTTTGTTAACACTTTTGTGCTTTGGTTTAGGGATGAAATGCAAGATTTTTTGGACTGCATCGATGTGAGCCTTGAAGAGCTGCAAGTTTTGCTGTCTAAGACGAAGTACAGCCTTGATGCGGACCTTGTTGGCAACGTGAGTCTTCTTAAATACTGTTACCTTTGTGTACAGAGAAACCAGGGCCGTATGGAGACAGAAATAGAACAATCCCATAGGACAATTTTTCAAACGCTTCACATTGAACCCACTGACACTCATGCCCAAATGTGACTAGAATTGTTAAAAAGTTATGAAAGCTGTTACCTAGCTGCTGAATTAATCGGAACTCGGGAGATGTAGAAAAAAATCCTCAGTGGAAAATATTGCTCTATAGCACCAAAAACAAAACAAAGCTCAGAATTAATGTAATTTAAACAGAAGGAAGTATTCAGTGCAGAGCACAAATCTGAAATTCCATGTATGTCTTTTATGAATTTCAAAGGTCTGCTCGTGTAAAGCAGCGAAAGCATTTCGGAAAGTTACTGCAATTACTCCAATGCTCCGAACAGTCAGTACATTATTACATGCAGTAACAAACCTAGAATTCATTTTAAATCTTGCTTTTTTCTTTTTGGAAAACTAGATATATGGTGCCTTTCTTTGCTACGCTCCTTTTCAGTTGGTATATCCATCAATAAAGTTGGCAAAAAGATCATTCTGATTTCCAGTAAAATGTTGAGGTCCTTTTTCATTATCTTGGATAGTCCCCTTCTTCTAATAGTTTTTATGTGGATAGTTTAGCATGTTCCCTTTGACTGGATCAACGTAATAATTTGTAAGATTTTCCTTTTGGCTTCGATTTGAAATTATAACTTTAATCCTGCTTTGTATGAATGCACTTTGTTTTGTAATAGGCTACTCCAATGTAACTATGTCTGTTAAGGTGTGATGGGTAGAGGCGATGGTAGTATGGGTTGAACATGGATTTCGAAATTTAAATTGTGCAAGATGACTACTACATTGGTTTCTTATTTCAAGGATTGAGACTTCGTTTTCAGTTTTTTTGTAGATAAGCATGACCACTGGATAGTATTGATATGTTGATGGAGGTTTTTAACATAGCCAATATTTAATATGAACATTGAAAAGAGAAATGTTCTTTTCACAAAAAAACAAGCGCAAGGTCAATAATCCTGTAAAGTTTAGGATATAGTGTCCTGTATGCAATGTGTATGTGGAATGTTACAAATCTAGCATCCAGCCCTGATGCTGTTAGTGGAGCACAGCCCCTTTGTTTCCACATCTGTACACTGGAGGCCCATGTGTTCCCCATTTATCCGCCTCTGCTTGGCAATATCTGAGTCTTTTATGGCCAGTCTGTCATTCTCCTTTCACGGAGGAGCCAAGAAATCTTATGTAGGTCTCTGGAGAGAATTTCATTTTGATTTTAGGCTTTAATTGGGTGACCCAGGTGCATTTTCTGAGCAGTTTTTATTTACCAAGTACGTAGACATTGCTACTAACCTTGCTTCTGATTTAGGGGGATGCCACTGGTTTAGATACAGAACTTAACAACAGGAAGGAGGTAGACAAGGAGGTGTTGAGATGGATTTTCAGAACCATACCTCTGCGAGGGTTCTGAAAGGCCACCAAGCCGGTGAACAGGATATTTGACACTTAGATCTAGCTAAACTCTAGTATGGTAACATAGACTTAACTGAAAGGCAGACTTCAGGAGATATGGGGGTGGTGTAATAGTATAGTTTCAGAGTAAAGCAGTTTGAGAGTTTGAAGATAAGAAAAAAGGATGTATGGGTACTCTCCCAATCCCACCACATTAGGGGTTAACCTTGAGGAGGACCCTTGCCTAGTACTCCATTGATCATGAGCAGGCAAAGGAGAGCGAGGGAGTATATTTTAAGCCCATATAGGCCTATTGGCAGGAGGGGGCGCATAAGCGGGTATGCAGGCATGTGCCCTGAACTCAGATTTCCTTATGGCTAACCCTAGGTGACGAAGAATCCCTGGGTACAATTACACATGACCATTGCACGGAGTCCAGGTGCTGCAGATACAATTATTGAAGTCCGGGTCTTAAGAACAAATGTGCACGTGAGTGCACACTAAAAAATAGAACTCTGTTGCCACCAACCCGTCCTAGGCACATCCAAAAGATAACAAGCATTTTACCACAGAACAAGAAAAAGGATACATTGTACCCCTGCAACACTTCACTGTAAGGTGATGCGTGCTGAAGCAAACCAATAAATGAATCTCGCCCAGGAAACCACCTTGTTGGCGGATCAGTGCTCCCAAAATAAGTGAGTGAAGTTTAAGTAAAATGGCTTTACCTCCATAAGTCAGGACAGTGTTCATGCCATAACACATAACTGGGGGTTCCATTGATGTCAATGGCAAGAAAATTGCAAAAAGGCTAATCTTTCCTAGCAGCAGGCATGACTGGCCGGTTTGGACACAGTAGATCATGTTGCCAGGTCCATGTAGTCGTGGTCTGTATGCATTCTTGGATATGGATCCCCAATTTCCAGGCAAACCTACTTAATATGCACTTGTACTGATATAATGTGTTTAGGACAATGTAGATGCCTCGGAAAAGGTGAACCCTAAGTTCCTGTGATAACCAGCACATCAGACCGCCATTCTAAAGGACAATCCTTCCAAGGAATGCTCCAAAGCCAACAACTATATTGTCATCAATCCAAAGGCAGAGGAACGTTTTGAGGCAATGGCTACGCAATCTATGTCCCCTCTACAGCTCCGGCTGTGCAGCCCATTAAATGTAGAGACCTTCCAATGTGACTTCAGTCCAGAAATTGCCTCCTCTGCCGCTCTCCTGTGAACTTGACAACTTTTAATAGTTTTTCCTTGGAACCGAGCGTTGCCTATTGACTCTGGCCTTCTTTGGAAACAATGCAACAAACCTTAAAAATATGTAAAACTACTCCAAAGTGTCTCAGCGTTTACTTTACTATAAAGAAGTGATGAGATTGTTTAGATTGCCTTGTGTTCCTTCAGCGTCACTTTATTGTTTTAAATGCACTGTTTCTTTAAACACTTTATTTAACAATTAGCAATCGTATACAAGAGGTACCTTAGGTTTACATTGCAGACATAGTGTTCTTTGTTGTACATATTGTTAATATACTGTTTATACATTTATATCTCATTATTACTATACATAACAGCAGCGTTCCATAGTCACGTTATTCCAGTCTTGTCTCTACGTTCCGGAAACTTTTTCCACATGAGTTCGGTAATGGGGCACATATGTCTTTAGGCCGTGAGGGGGCCACCATAGTTTGCACATAGCCCTCCTCTCTATCATTCACGCATGCCCTTTCGGAAAACCATTGGTTCAATGTTGGGGCCTCCCTGCCTTCCATTTTAATAGTATACACTTTTTAGCGACTATGCAGCCCAGATTGAAGTGTCTACGAATCTTGATTTCTGCCTTGCCAATGTCTCCCAGGAGATATTTCAATGGTAGCAGCGTCGGGGGGGTATACCAACCATTTCATGTAGTGTACGTGCAACGTGTTGCCAATATTCCGCAATCGGGGGTCAGTTCCAGAGCATGTGCTAAGTATCTGCATTGTCGGAGTTACATTTCGGTCAACACGATATCTCTTGATGGTTGAATCTGGTAATGTGTTTGGGGGTGTAATGGAGTCTATTTAACACTTTGTATTGTATCAGACGCAAGTGTGTGTTGAGTGAAACCTCCTTGGTTAGACTGCACATTTTCTGCCATTTGTGTTTGTCTATAGTAGATCCTGTGTCTCCCTCCCATTTTTCTCTCCATGTGTTAGATAGGGGTATACCCTGTTGTATCTTAGAGTATAGTCTTGCCAACAGTTTCCTCTTATTATGTCTTGTATTATCATTTCCATGTATTCGTTGGAGTCAGGCTCCACCGGATAAGATGGCCATTTTCGTTTAACTGCTGCTCGCATGTGGTAGTATTGCAGTATTTATAACAGATTGTTTCCTAATTTGTCTTTGAATTCGTCCAACATGACGAATCTGCCCTCGGGGAAGAGGTCTCCATTTTCATTGTCCTGTCTGGGTCCCAAGCCATTGGATATCTGCGTCCATAGTGGGAGGAAGGTCTGGGGTATACCACAGTGGAATGTTTTTGTTATAGGGGTTAGTGATACGCAGTCTTATCATTATACGTTTCCACGCGTCTAGTGTGGTGCTTAGCGGGTCGAACAGACGGGGATCCACCTAATTATCGCAAATCAGGATAGTTGTTATGTCATTTGGTGCTGCAGATTGTTTCTCTTGGTCGATGTGGTGTCTGGGCCATACCACAGTCCTGTGTATTGGGCTTGGGCTGTTAGGTAATATAATTCAAAATTGAGAGCCGGTAGGCCCCCTCTATTGTATGGTTCAGTGAGAGATTTCCATTTCGCTCGGGCAGTCTACCCGCCCCACACGAATCCCACTGCCAGTTTCCGTAGAGTGCTAAAGAACTGTCGGCCCGCCATATCGGTATAGTGTTAAATTAATATAGCAGCTTGGGGCTACTATCATTTTCAGGACAGCGATCCGGCCCAGTAATGACAGCGGGAACTTGCCCCATATATTAAGTTTGTTTTCAAGTGTACTTAGCTATTCAGCATAATTCTTTTTGTATAGGAGACTACAGGAGCGTGCCACCCTCACCTCCAGGTATTTCACTGTTTCATCTGCCCATTTCATCCCATGCAGGTGCTTCGTTTTGGTGGTATTATCGTAGAGCGGAAACAATTCTGACTTCAATGTATTCATCTTATATCCTGAGTGTACGGTGAATCTGTTAACTTTGGAAAGAATGGGTTCTATGTTTGTTTCAGGGTGCTTGAGGTACATTAAAGAATCATCTGCATACAGCGATATTATTTGCGGGGTGGCATATAAGGTAACATATAAGATAACAGTCCATTGGCCAGTGTTTTTGCAAATAATTTTGCACCTGAGTTTATTAAAGAGAGTGGGCGATACGAGGACATTTCATTTGGGGGTCTTCCCGATTTTGCCAGAACTGTTATAGTCGCTTGGGTGAGGGAAGGTGGGAATGTGCCAGTATTGCAGGATTCTTCCATACCCTTAGCACCTTGGGGGCAATAATATCTTATATACTTTGTATAATTCTATACTAATGCCGTCCGGCCCGGGGGCTTTACTGGATGACAGGGAAGCTATGGCTTCCGCAATTTCCTCCTCAGTTACTGGGCTGCTTTGTTTCTATCTGCTTTCTTGGTTTAGCGTAGGTAATTTGGTGTTGGATAAATATTCCCTCACTTTCTCCCCTGTTGGCACATCACTGTTAGAATATAGTGTTTCGTAGTATTCCCTGAACAGGTAGTTTATTTCATCAGGATAGACGGTGGTCTGTCTGTTGGGTTTCTTGATTCCGTTAATGTGCTGCACTTCTCGTTCCCCTCCAATTATCCAAGCGAGCAGCCGGCCAGGCCAGTCCCCCTCTCCATATCGTTTGACTTATACTTACTTGGTCATGAACCGAGTTTCTCAGTCCGCCAGTTCGAGGAACTGCTGTCTGTACCCTTCAGCTGTGTTCATATTCGTTTTCTAGGAGCCTAAGGTGCTTCTCTGTCTCAACTAGTTCCCTTCTGGTGGTGCTCAGTATACCAGATGTTGATAAGATCATTGCCCCCCGAAATCACACCTTGAACGCCTTTCAGACTGTGGAAAATGTATCTATGGAGCCCTAATTTTCTACGAAAAAAGATTCTGTGTTGATTTTGAGTGGTCTCCACTAAGGAATCGTCTGATACGGCAGCTGGAGCCATTCTCCATATCCGTGCAGGTCTGTGTGAGTGTGTCTGGTGTATTTCAAGTATCACTGCTGAATGGTCTGGCCATGTGCGTGGGAGTATCATGTTTTCTCTCTCTCACGTTGCCCACCCATTCCTCAGACATGAGCCAGAGATATCATGCACTGTAGAGTACTAAGTTTATTCAACCAATGTCAGGTGTATTATCCTCCAGATGTCAACCAGTCCATATTGGGCCATTGCCTGTTTAATAACGAGGGAGGCTCTGGTTTCATTTCTATGTTTAGAGCTTGATCTATCTATGTGCATATCCAGCGTTGTGTTAAAGGCCCCGCTCCACAATATTGGGGTATCAGGATTCTGGCCTATTAAGGTTTGTCACTTTAACATAAACTGAGGGGTCGTCGTGTTAGGGCCGGATGTGTTGTTGATCGTGCCTGATACCCCCACATATCTGCCCTCCGGGTCAATGTCTATCGCCCCGGCCCTGAAGGTAGTGTTCTTGTGTATCAATGTTATCACATCCCTCGACTGTGACAAGTAGTTTGTGAAGAATCTGTTCTTCCCCCATCCCTGCGCCATGTGTTTGTGTGTATCCTCCAGTGCGTGGGTTTCCTGGAGCATAATAATATTAGGTATGCCCAGATTTCTCCATTTGATTGGGTTATTTAGGTCATTCACGTACCATGAGATCAATTTAATGTGCCCCGTCATGTCCTACTGTGACCCCCATCATGTTAGAGTTGTCATTGCTCCATTGTCCCACCAGCCTGAAATGGTACCAGGTTTGCATGCTAATCGCCATTGATTTTCCAACTTTCCCTTCACAAACTACTGGGCCAGAACCAGTCCAGTTTGCTTGAACATTAAACAGAATCACAACTTCCCTTTCCCATCCCCCCACCCTCCACCCACATCAGCATCATCCCCAATTCGATAATGTGACACCTGTGAACTTTTTGATAACCCCCGGGGGGGGGGTCCATGTTGACAGCCTTTACCGTCTTCCTGGCTCAACGTACTGTATTTCTTCAGTTACTGTTCGTCGCCGCTTCTTACGGGTTGCTAAATATGGCTGATTTCGTTATTGCTTCTTATGGTTTATTCAGTCATTATCGTCTCTCCGGTTTTCTTCTTTGTTTTTGCGCTTCGTTGGGTTCCTGGGGTGGTCGTCCCGGGGGCATTTATATAGATGCCTCCACGTATGTCAGAGCCTGTGCAGGATTGTCGAAAAAGTGGGCCCTACCCCTATGTTGTATCCTCTGTTTTGCAGGAAACATGAGGGAGTATGGCACGTTCCACGCCCCCGGTTGGCGTTTTACTGCATCATAGGATCTTCTTTATATTTGTACACCAGCCGCGAAATCTGGGTATATATGTATTGTGTTAGATGCCAATTGTAGGGGGCCCTTTTCTCTTGCTAGCCTGAGGATAGTGTCTCTGTCCCTGTAGTTTTAAAAGGCGAACGATTATTGTTCTTGGTGAAGCTCCTGGGCGTGGGGGGGAGCAAGTGTACGATATGCCCCCTCAACCAGAAACTGCACAGACAGCTTGAAGGAGTCAAACATGTCTTTCAGGAGTTTTGCTAGGAATAGTTCCATGGAGCCCTTGCATGCTGCTTCCGGAATTCCCACCACTTGGATGTTGTAACGCCTCGACTCTAAGTCCTCACATGTATTCGTAATTTTCTTCAATTCCATTTTAATGATGTTCAAAGCAGGGTCGTGGCATTTTATCGTGTCTTCATTCGTGCTTATTCTTGCCTCTGCTTCTGTAATGTGCCCGCTCTCTTTTTCTATCTTCGCCTTTAGGGATACAATTGTACCCACAATGTCATCTAGTTTGACATTAATCTCTAGAAAACCATTTTTCATGGTTTGTGACAGATGATCGTCTCTAGAGTTGTCTTCTGCACTTTCCATCGCTGAGGTACTCGAAGACGGAGGAGTAGTGGTTGTTGGCGGTCTTTGACCCGTGAAAGAGTCCATAGGCCCCGTTTTTTTGTTGCCCCGTTTTGTCATAGTGTTAGCAGTGACGGATTCAACCACTTTGGTCAGTCCACTAGTGTCGCTTCGTGGTGTTAGCTTGGCCGCTTCCGGCAACTCCGGAGTTCCGTTTGTAGGTGACAGGGCCTTCTTCCTGCTTGTTGTGTTTTTGTAGGTTGAGCAATGGGATGTTGCCGCTCTTGAGGCGTTTTATGTATAGTTACGGAGAGGGCACTATTGTCAGTGTCTTTGTCTCCCCTTCTGCGCCTTTACCGTGCTCGGAGTGTATTTTATACAACGTTATTGTGTAGTTGGTGGTGGCTGGAGCTCAGCGTGGCTCGGGTCAGTTCACATGTGGTGTGGGTTGCCTGCCGGGAAGATGTCGTTCACAAGGTGTTTCACGGCCCAGCACCGGTGTACAAGTATTATCCTATTGTCATGATGCCTACCTCCAAGGAGCCAGGCCCAGCCCAGCAACCCCAGAGGCAGACATCATTTTCCCCAAGGACGTCTCAGCGGGCCCAAGTTGGGGCCTTTTGGACGCAGTCCTGGCGCCTTTGGCGCCAGGCTCATTCTGGACCCCAGTCCTGGCGCCTTAGGCGCCAGGCTCATAAAGCAAGACATGTGTGTAAGTGTTTTAATGTGCACTTACCTGAAGCAGACCGTGCTGCTACATCCAGGCCCTCTTGAGGACTGAATGGGACTACTTTATCTTTTGGACTACTTTATCACTCGGGTGTGGCCTGAGGAAGAATACATACCTGAGTGGAAGGATACATACCTGGAACTACTTTACAGGGTATTTAAACCACACCCGAAGAGCAGCACATGCTTCGCGTTGTTCTGCATCTAGCAGCTGGACGCTCACCGTGTTTGCTCCTGCATTCGGACTTCTGCCACACCTGCCAGCATCCTGATCACCTACAAAGGAAGAGAAAGAGAGAATAGGAGAAGGAAAAGACTTTACCTGCAAGATCTGCATTCCGGAGTCAGCTCGCCGACGATCCTGCAAAGGAAGACACTTAATTTAAAAGCACATCGCATCGACCGCCGCAGCGCCGCATTCCACTCACCTTCACAGGGCGCCTCCATGTTCAGCAGCGATCACCCGGATTCGCAGCCACGCTTCCACGCCTAGGGAGAAAAAGACAAGAGCAAAGGTGAGAGAGAGAAGGGAATGAGGAAACCTAAACCTCCATGTTAAGACTTACCTGTTGGGTCATTCCCTCTTCATTTCGGGTCCGCGCCGCATCCAGGTGTTTCCGGACCCCGGCCCCTATGGGGAAAAAGACATTAGCGTCAATGAGCAAATGAAAAGACATTACCCAAAAACGCTCATCAAGACTTACCTGATTTCTACAGGGATTGCATCTCGGGTCGGTGCCTTTTCCCCGGCATTCCGTACCCCGGCCCCTACGGGGAAAAAGACATTGACATTAGCATATTGATGCAAGGACAAAAGGGGAACCTTTCAAGGAACTTACCTGGAAGCCAAGCAAGTTTGGTTCTCATAAAACCAAGAATCCAGTGAAGTAACTGGATACCAACGCGCTCCTGCATCAGAAGCAGGAAGGAGAGCTCGCCCTTCAAGACCCTAAGGTGAGACGCCACGGGAAGCACTGAAGGGTTTTGAGGAGGGTGAGAGGGGAAAGGGGGAGGCTGGTAGCATTCCCCACAGACAGTTAATCCCTCATTCTCGCCTACAGAAGGATACTTTTGCAAGCCGGACAAGCAGGAGTTGGGAGTCCGGTCCAGTCCATCTTCTGAGCCCCGCGCAACACCTCAGAAGAGGTCACAGCAGCACGATCCTGGCCAGCGCCTCCGTGGGAGTCAGGTGAGCGTAACAGAACGCGAAGCCTACCCACAATTTCCCACCCGGGCGCTATGGAGACTTCTGAGACAGACCAGCTGGCCCAGCTGTTGGGGGAATTAAGGGCAGAGGTACACTCAGCTCGCCAAGAGACTAATGCCCTCAAAAGAGAACTCATTCTCTCCAAGGAACAAACTGATGACCTGGCCAAACGATTGCTACAGAGTCAGGCTGGACAAATTCCTTTACCTAGTCCCGGGGAAATTTCCACTTCGTTCGGTTCGAGTAACCCTGTTCGGATCAATCTGCCGGGATCCATGCCTTTAGCACCGCCTGAACGTTTTGCGGGGGACCCAAAGAAATATGCCATTTTTATGAACCAATGTCGCTTACATTTTATATGCAGACCAGGAGCCTTCCCTGATGATGGGACCAAAGTGGCCTTCGTGTTATCGTACCTAAGTGGCTGTGCTGCCGACTGGTCTGTTCCCTTGGTGAACCAGAACGATCCAATTCTCCAGGATTTTCAGGGCTTTCAGGCCATCATGGAAAGGTTGTTCGCTCGACACTCACAGGGACAGGCCCTTGACAACGAACTGCTATCTCTACGACAAGGTAGTCAAGATCTTTTGTCTTATATAGCCTCCTTTAACAGACTGGTGGTGGAAACCGGATGGCCTGAAAATAAAAGGATCACTTTATTTCACCGGGGTCTGCGCGGAGAGCTAAAAGACATTCTGGCCCAAGTAGTGAATCCACCCCAAGGCTGCGCAGAATATATTGACTTTGTGGTACAACTGGATCACAGACTTCAGAATAGGAAAGCAGATCGGTCCAAGTTTGAAACCCGAGTACCGATCAGAACCCTCGTAAACCCCAGGAATAACGAAGCTTCGGAACCTATGCAAATAGGGGGAGTTAAGGGGTCGTTAACTCAGAAGGAACGTGAGAGAAGGCGACAAAAGCAACTATGCCTCTATTGCGGGGCTTCCGGTCACTTTCTTCGTGATTGTCCAGTAAAACCACCTAGGAAGGTGGTTGGTGCCTCTGACAACAACTTAATGGAACCTGTTTCGGGAAACGACCTGGCTCGACAAGCGTAGAGGTCCGCTTGCCGAGCTTGAAAACGAACTCTTTGACCTCGCATTTTGTCTTGCCAATGGTGCTCGTGGATCCAAAAAAGCCCCAACGGTTGCATGCCATCAAAGCATACGTCGACAGCGGAGCTATCGGAAACTACGTGGACCGCGAATTGGCCTCCAGGATGAACCTTCCTCTCCATCCAAAAATAAACCAGGATGTCATTACTACGGTTGATGGTACCGAAATAGCCTCTGGGCCGGTAACGCATTCCACCACAGAAGTGACACTTGTGAGTCAGGATGGACATCGGGAAGCAATAGTGTTTGATATAATCAAGGCTCCACAATTTCAAGTAATTCTCGGAATTCCTTGGTTAGAAACACACAATCCTCGAATAGACTGGCGAGCAAAGAGAATAACTTTTCCAGATTGTGGTCCCACTTGTTATCCTAGAAATCCAGCTATTGGTTTAGCCACAGTAACCCCCGCCACTGTTGAACTACCGGCAGAATACCTTGAATACCAGGACGTTTTTCAGAAAGAACAGGCTAACACGCTACCCCCTCATTGTTCTTACGATTGCCAGATCGATCTAGTTCCCAATGCTCAACCGCCGTGTAGTAGGATTTACGCTCTCACTGAACCTGAAAACCAGCATTTGCGTCAGTATTTGGATCAGTACCTTGCCAATGGCTTTATTCGCCCATCAAAGTCCCCGGTCTCTTCCGCTTTGTTCTTCGTGCCTAAAAAAGGAGACCTTAGAACTTGTATCGACTACTGCGCTTTAAATCAGATAACGATAAAGAATCGTTATCCCCTGCCTCTGATCTCTGAACTTCTTGATCAAGTAAAAGATGCTCGTATATACACCAAGTTAGATCTCCGGGGAGCTTATCACCTAGTGCGAATAAAAGAAGGTGACGAGTGGAAGACAGCTTTCCGCACCAAATATGGGCTCTTCGAATATCAGGTCATGCCCTTCGGTTTGTGCAACGCGCCTGCAGCTTTTCAATTCTTCATGAATGATGTTCTGCGAGAACGTATACATCGACGACATCCTGGTGTACTCATCTTCTGAGTCAGATCATCGAAAACATGTTCGAGCAGTTCTAGAGAAATTGCACCAGCACAAACTATTTGGCAAGCTGGAAAAGTGTGTCTTTCATACCACTGAGGTTGAATTCCTCGGATTTGTTCTGACTCCTAAAGGAATTCGAATGGATTCATGAAAGGTGGACGCCATCCTCAAATGGCCATCTCCCGGTTCAGTGAAAGGGGTTCAGAGTATGCTTGGCTTTGCCAACTTCTATCGAAGATTCATCCCAGAGTTTTCACGAATAGTCCAACCCATTACTGCTCTTTTACGTAAGAATAAACATTTTGAATGGACTCCAGAGGCCGAACAAGCCTTTCAAGACCTAAAGACCAAATTCACTTCTGCACCTGTGTTGAAGCACCCGCGTCCTGATCTCCCGTATATTGTTAAAACTGACGCATCCAGTTTAGCCATGGGAGCTGTCCTGTCGCAAAGGGATCCGAAAACTAACCAGCTACACCCTGTAGCCTTTTGGTCCAGGAAATTCTCAGCTCCTGAAATTAATTACGCAATTACCGACAAAGAGTTACTGGCCATTAAATCTGCTTTTAAGGCTTGGCGTCATTACCTCCTCGGTGCAAGACACACCATCACTGTAATTACGGATCACAGAAATTTGCAGTATTTAAAGACGGCCAAAGCCCAATCTTCACGACAACTCCGATGGGCTTTACTCTTTGCAGAATTTGATTTTGTAATTACCTATCGCCCTGGCTGCAAGAATGGCAAAGCGGACGCCTTATCCCGAATTGGCATGGAAGAACCCAATTCGTGTTTAGAACCTGTGCCGATAATACCTGAACAAAGAATCTTAGGTTTGACTTCATTGCAAACCATCGAGGACGTTGAAACTCGAGTCAAACTACTTTTTGACCCTTCAGCCTTACTGGAATGGACTCAAAAGGGTCCCCACTTCACCGTTAAGGATAATTTACCGTACTTCCAAGAGCGGTTATTTCTGCCAAGTAAGGAATTGCAAGAACTAGTTATTGCTCATTATCATGAATCGTTAATGGAAGGACACCCTGGTATCGCTAAAACGGAAGAAAATATCAAACGCCAATTCTGGTGGCCTTCTTGGAGAAAAGCCATAAAGTCTTTTGTGATGTCTTGCGGAGTTTGCGCCCAAAATAAAGGTCAAAGGAACAGGCCAGCCGGCCTACTTCAACCCTTGGAGATTCCACCGGCACCTTAGCACACCTTGTCTATGGACTTCATTACGGACCTGCCTCCGTGTGGTGGTTACAACACTATCCTAGTAATCGTGGATCTGTTCTCCAAAATGGCCCACTTTATCCCTCTAAAAGGATTGCCTTCAGCTTCCATCCTAGCCAAGGAATTCATGGAGAATATAGTTCGAATACATGGTTTCCCTTCCGTACTAGTCTCAGATTGTGGAAGTCAATTCATTTCCCATTTTTGGAGGAAGTGTTTCCAACTAGCACAAATAGATGTGCGATTATCCACCAGCCACCACCCCCAGACTGACGGACAAACCGAGAGGACAAATCAGACTCTGGAGCAATATCTTCGGTGCATGTTGCACCAATCCGAGTACAATTGGAAAGACATTCTTTGGATCGCAGAATATGCATACAACAATTCTATGCATTCTGGAACCGGTCAAACTCCTTTTTATACTTTGTATGGTCACCATCCTCGAACCTCTGACCTAGATCCACCTCTCACCCTGGAAATGCCCGCAGTAAATCATCTGCATTCCACAATAACCCGAGCCTTCAAAGAAGCTACAACTCATTTACAGCAAGCCAAGAAAAAGTACAAAGAAAACGCTGATTTGCACCAAAGTAAAACACCTCCTTACCAAGTAGGAGATCAGGTTTGGCTAGCAACTAGACATTTATCTCTCAAGGGCCCACGAACTTTCAATCCCAGATTCATTGGGCCTTACCCCATCAAAGCCATAATCAACCCAGTGGCCTTTAAACTGGATTTGCCTTCCAACATGCGTATTCATCCCGTTTTTCACGCATCACTTTTGAAACCGGTACAACCAGGAACCCGACTGTCCAAGCCTCCAGATCCTATTCAAATTGATGGGGAGTTAGAATTCGAAGTGAAAGACATTTTAGACTCCAAAATGTTAAAGTCAAAACTCTTCTATCTTGTTGACTGGCAGGGTTATGGACCTCATGAGAGATCGTGGGAGCCTAGTAACCATATTCACGCACCTCGATTAATACGAAGGTTCCACCGTAGATTCCCGAACAAGCCAAAACCCCCGGAGGAAACAACCTTGGGAGGGGCCTTGTGGGGGGGTACTGTCATGATGCCTACCTCCAAGGAGCCAGGCCCAGCCCAGCAACCCCAGAGGCAGACATCATTTTCCCCAAGGACGTCTCAGCGGGCCCAAGTTGGGGCCTTTTGGACGCAGTCCTGGCGCCTTTGGCGCCAGGCTCATTCTGGACCCCAGTCCTGGCGCCTTAGGCGCCAGGCTCATAAAGCAAGACATGTGTGTAAGTGTTTTAATGTGCACTTACCTGAAGCAGACCGTGCTGCTACATCCAGGCCCTCTTGAGGACTGAATGGGACTACTTTATCTTTTGGACTACTTTATCATTCGGGTGTGGCCTGAGGAAGAATACATACCTGAGTGGAAGGATACATACCTGGAACTACTTTACAGGCTATTTAAACCACACCCGAAGAGCAGCACATGCTTTGCGTTGTTCTGCATCTAGCAGCTGGACGCTCACCGTGTTTGCTCCTGCATTCGGACTTCTGCCACACCTGCCAGCATCCTGATCACCTACAAAGGAAGAGAAAGAGAGAATAGGAGAAGGAAAAGACTTTACCTGCAAGATCTGCATTCCGGAGTCAGCTCGCCGACGATCCTGCAAAGGAAGACACTTAATTTAAAAGCACATCGCATCGACCGCCGCAGCGCCGCATTCCACTCACCTTCACAGGGCGCCTCCATGTTCAGCAGCGATCACCCGGATTCGCAGCCACGCTTCCACGCCTAGGGAGAAAAAGACAAGAGCAAAGGTGAGAGAGAGAAGGGAATGAGGAAACCTAAACCTCCATGTTAAGACTTACCTGTTGGGTCATTCCCTCTTCATTTCGGGTCCGCGCCGCATCCAGGTGTTTCCGGACCCCGGCCCCTATGGGGAAAAAGACATTAGCGTCAATGAGCAAATGAAAAGACATTACCCAAAAACGCTCATCAAGACTTACCTGATTTCTACAGGGATTGCATCTCGGGTCGGTGCCTTTTCCCTGGCATTCCGTACCCCGGCCCCTACGGGGAAAAAGACATTGACATTAGCATATTGATGCAAGGACAAAAGGGGAACCTTTCAAGGAACTTACCTGGAAGCCAAGCAAGTTTGGTTCTCATAAAACCAAGAATCCAGTGAAGTAACTGGATACCAACGCGCCCCTGCATCAGAAGCAGGAAGGAGAGCTCGCCCTTCAAGACCCTAAGGTGAGACGCCACGGGAAGCACTGAAGGGTTTTGAGGAGGGTGAGAGGGGAAAGGGGGAGGCTGGTAGCATTCCCCACAGACAGTTAATCCCTTATTCTCGCCTACAGAAGGATACTTTTGCAAGCCGGACAAGCAGGAGTTGGGAGTCCGGTCCAGTCCATCTTCTGAGCCCCGCGCAACACCTTAGAAGAGGTCACAGCAGCACGATCCTGGCCAGCGCCTCCGTGGGAGTCAGGTGAGCGTAACACCTATCTGCCTGCTACCTTAGAACCTGTATCTATCCTTCTATTGTAAAACACTCTCATATTATATCACAATTTCTTTGTTTTAACACGCTAATACGAGTTGATGGTGGATTTCTTTTTGGAAACCATGGTTTTCTCGGGGCATTGGGTATATTGATCAATTATTTTTACAGGATGGTCCTTTGACCTTTAACCAATTTGCTGGAAAATTATGTACCCCGATTTTGTATATGCACCAATATGCGATAATTATCAATGCAATAATGGAAAACTGATTTATTACACTCCTAATAAAGAAAGACTACAGCATATGCTAACCTTAATTTTAGCACCTTCATGTTCTACATTGTTCTTTATGATGAATCTCCCTCTGAATTTAGGTGGGAATCTCAAATTGCATGGCAGCACCAGTGTACCTTATTGGATAACGAATCAGATTAGCCCCTTGTTTGGATATCTCTAAGGCTACCACATCAGCCAGCCTACTTCAAACCTTATACTATTTCCATCACAGAGCCTACATCACTCCTTTAAAGCTCTTCACATGTAGTGCCACACAGAATGATAGATGTTGGAGCTGCCTATATGCTCAGGGATAATTTAAGCATATGTTTGTAGACTGCAAACATGTTAAATTGTATTGGAAAATTGTGCAGAACATAATTAAGATAATTTTGAATATGCAACATGACTTTTGCTTTAAATTTCGTTTACTAGGGTAGTGCTCTGCTGCGAGGGGTCTTGTAAAGTAATGCATGCTATTTATTTGACCTTATTCTACTAGCAATTCAAACTATATCGTCCAATTGGAAAATTCTTGATCGTATTCACTATAAAATGTGGTAGAACTCTATATGTAACATTCATAGGTTAGAAAGATGTAATGCCTCCTCCCCTTTCGTTCTACTTAAACATTAACTGAAGTGGAAGCGATTGCTAAGGTTCTTATCTAACGTAGCACCTAACTGATGATGAAGTTTAGATCTACTTATCATTTTCCGGCTTATTTCCTCCCTCCCCTCATTTTGTGGATGCTCGCCTACCTCTGTATTTTTGGTATTGTTGGTCTTGCTATGTTTTATACTTTAAATCTTTTAGTTTCTTATGCATCAATTTCATATAGTATGAATGGCCTTCATGAAATGTAATTCTAACTTTGGATTGTAGAAATCTTTCATCATAATATCGTTTCAGAATATTCTCTGTAGTTATTAAGTGACTGTCTTTGTTTAAATAAAAACGTTCAAAAAAATAAAATATAGGCACACATATAAAGATCAAATAAGTACTTTAGTCATTACATAGCATTACAAAGATACCAGTATATTTTAAAAACAGTAATGCCTATACAAGGACTCTCCTAGTCCCAATGTTTATTAATTTGCGAAGGGCAAGCACTCAACATAAAATAACTGGGGTGTGTGAGTGCCAGGATAGCATACAACCCAACAAGCAGGTAAATACCTAGTAGTCTGCAAAAATAAGTGCAGTGTCCTAAAGATGCATCCCAAACCTAGTACATGTGAAAGGTCCTACACCTGGTGGCCAGGACCAAACACATATGGCAGGGTTGGGATTGAACAGGGAAACACAATGTTATCCTCTGGACAAATAGATGCACCATGCCTGGGGCCTAAAACACATTCCCCATCCATTTAGACCTCGAAGGCCTTATTAATGCCCATTTTCCCAGAAAAATACATTAAGACCACAAAAGGATGAAACAACAAGAAACTTTAAGCAATGCTTCCAAGACTCGAGGAACATCCTAGCAACGACCTTTTCCAGCTACATTTTATGTGGAAATATACACGTTGTTACTAAATGCAGTCATTGTTTTCTTTACATTTTACCAGTGCAGAAAAAAAGGGATAGCTTTAAAAAGGGATATAAAATTATAGGTAGGTACTGAAATGGTGAAGCTTGGCCCAGAGTTCACTGGACCCAAGAGGGATCCAGAAAAAATGTCCAGGGGCAGGTATGTACCCCAGAATCACTTTAAGGAAAGTTCCAGTGTTTGTTCAAAATTGCATAGTATATAATGGTAAAGGTTCGAGGCCCATTCACACTGAAGGAGGTAGGTACAGTTGTACCCCACAAATGCAGATGCTGCAATGATCAACCATAGGGAAGGTCACAGGAGATCCCACAGAGGGATGAAAAGGCAGCTCCCAGCAGGGCGAGCTACAGAAGCCAAGCAGCACGACAGCAAATAGTCACAAGACAGAGATAACGCCTTGTGGCACCCGTGAACGACCCAAACTAAGGATCGAGCTCAGTCATGAACTCTCGGCATCTCTCTCTCCTCCTGCATCAACCCACAGCCACGCAGGCAATCCTGGTGGTTAATGGCGGTGTGCGGCAGAAAAACAGCCCAGACACAGTCCCAAAGTGGAAGGCTTTACCCAGCAGATATGGGGAGTTCCCTGGAGTCTCCAAAAAATCCGGACTGGACTTAAGGCAGTAAAAAAAACAGGACAAGGCTAAGCCACTGCACTTAGCAAGTATTGCCAAGTGAGAACTTTCAAAAATGTCCAAAATGGCAGGAATCGGCAGGAAAACTCCATCGTCAGGTCGGCAGACCTGCCACCTCCAAGTTCCTGGAACTTAACAGTAGGAGAGTGAGTTGGGAGCAGGGCACTACATGAATACCCATGGGAAAATGGCTTGGCCTACAGCCAGCCAGCTTATCGCACAAAGAGGCTGGGGGCAGATGATCAGCAGTACTGTTTGGTCGCTGCAACTGCCACTCAGCCAAAGCCACCTCCATATGAAGTGAAAGGGCTAGTCCAAGGACCTCTAATAGCCTAAACCTGTTATAACTAGTCTGCAGGCTGCCATCATGGGCTCACAAAGAGCCCACATGGTCAGAACAGCCACTTTGAGCCTACCTCGTGTGCACCTAGACAAAGTGACGCCTGTAAGGAACTCATGGTGGCAACAGTAAAGACAGGCACAAGTGATCACAGTTCAAGTGTGTTTATTAAACTGTATGCAGGTTGGAAAACGCCTAATCTAAACCTAAATCTAAGATGGGAGCAAACGTCTGCCATCAAATGAAAAGAAGGCATTCCTAGTGGCATTGTGTCAAAATAAAAATGGCCTATACTAGGAAACCTATTGCCAAACCTTACAACTAATGCAAAAAGGGTGTTGGATAGTTTTCAAGAAAACAAAAAGAAGTGTTCTCAAATAATATGTCCAGATGCGGTTGCTTGGGTCTCCCTTGCCCGCGTTTTGTGCATGGGTTAAAGTGGGATCTTGGAGCACAGTACGCACTCGTGCTTTACCAGTACAAGCAAACAGTTCTGTTGAAGTCTATTAGGAGAATCGATGGCCCAGTCTCATTTCCCTTGAAAGTCTGTTGCCTTCGAGGGCTTGACGCGCTCAAATAACAAAAAAACAAAAGTTCCTTCAAAAAAATGAAAGTTTGTTTCCTGGTTTCACTCAGGGTGAGGATTCTTCACCTCCGGGTCCTTCCGGTATCTGTAGTTTCACTCAGACGGAGATCGACCATAGTCTCTCGAGTTAGCACCCACATGGTGCCGGTTCCCTCTTCATCTGGTCCCCCCCTTAACACTTTTACAGTTCTTTGAACTTGGTTCAACCTGTCACTTTGCAACTTTCATTCATCACAGCCCAGCTCTTATCGGCTCTCCCCTCGACTCACAAGCTGTGATGAACCGCTTTGCTTTCTTATTCACTGGAGTCAAGGCTGGTGCCACAATAGCAGGAGTTTCCCTCGCTTTGGTTTATCAGCGTTGATAGGTTGTGTACAGTTGACGTCTGCTGCAACACATTAAGGCTATTGTCCTCGGTCTTACGCTTCCCTCTGCAGAGGTGTCGCAGGTCTGGTTCGAAAAGGGCTAGGTCGTGTCTCTCCTTGTTAGCCTCTCGATATTCGCCACCTTTCTCCTCTTGAACTGCCGGGTCTGGATAGCTGTCTCATAGTGCGGTCTGCCTTGCTCGTACTGTGCTCTTTTGCTCCACCTTTTATTCCTGTGAGGAAAGGAAAGGGCCGTCAGTTGTGTGTGATTCTGGTCCATTGCCCGACTCTGCCTGACCCTTGTGTCGGGACATGTCAGGTAAACAGTTTTGTTACAAGTCTGTTGTCTTCCATGGGGTAAAACAGTGTTTATGTCGGGAAGGGAGGGTTTGGAGTGTCAGATTGTCCTGCGTGTTAGGATGGGCAAAAAGTGTCATATGGAATTATAGCTTTTGTACCAGGGGGTTTGATAAAGTTAGAAGGGTGAGATTGATAGGAATGACCCGGATTGTTATTGTGACAGGAGCAGGAGTGATTATGAGAACGGTAGTCTTTAGTTCATGTAGACTGGGTACTGGGTGTTCGGGTAAGAATAACCAGAGGGACGGGATTGGTAGGGTTTTGTGGGGCAAACGAGAATAGCTGGGATCGTAAAATAAACAAGTGGAAATGTGGGAACGGTAATGTTTTATCTGGGCCGTTTGGGAGTGCGGTAAAGAAGGATCAAAGGGACGTGGAGAAGAATGTCTGGGAATATTCCGGTGGAAAATAGGAAAACAATGGTTCCGGGAGTTATGGGTTTTGAGGGTAACGGGATTCCTAGTTGGTCTACTAGAGTTGTCAGGGTGGCAGGATTTTGTTAAGGGAGCTTCTTTGGGTGGAAGTGAGATAGCGGTGGAATAACCAAAGAATATCTCAGGGATCTCATCTTTCTCTTCTTCTGCGATAGAGTACCGCGTCTCACCTGGGGTACTTCCCTGAGCATAACCATGGGTTTCCCCCACCCAGGTGATCCTCCCCCAGGAACTGGATCCAGCAGAGATGGCCGTGTCCTGGCCACCTGGATAAGGGATTCCTTGGCTCTACTTGGGAGAACACCCCTAGGTTTCTCACACACCCAATAAAACAGAACAGCCAGGAGCAGGATTTAAAAATAGCATTGGTACGCCAATGGCTAGTAAAAAGGTGCATTGGGTTACCAATGCAGTAAAATGTCTTGTCCCCTTGGTGAATGCAAATATATAGCACAACCTACGAGGCACACCTGGAACTCGGCAGCTTAGGGACCCAATACCTTCTACCTTATAATATGCAAAAAGAGACATAATCACAGGGGGACTACAGGATAAGTCTCTCTGGCCACGATAAAAGAGGTAATGAAACCAAAAAAGACAGCAGAAAAAGCAAAAAGTTGAGGATCCCAAAAAAGAGGCCCCAGAATTCCCAAAATACAAATTCTGGCCAAACAGTCACTGACGTTATCTGGTACATGTCGACAAATGGTCTGCATCTGCCACTTCATCCTGAACCCATGGGTCTTCACCACCACCTGCAAGCCTTTTTTTAATAGTATGCAACAAGTAACATGGTAATTCTCAAAGTTCATGCAGTCCCAGGCCTCCACAGGATCAACTTCCGAAGTGTAGTATGGTTGGGTTTTCTCTCCATTGCAAACTCCTTCATCATCCTGTTAAATGATTTGAATATTCGGCAAGGCCCCACAAGGCAAGCAGTGACAGAACATAAATCACCTGTGGGTGGCCCCCATCTCGGTTGAATTTCTCTTCAAGACATCTTCAAAGTCTTCCAACTGTCTAAACTATCCCTCACCCTCTCCATTACCTCACCTTCCACGTATTATGCTTGAAATATCCAATGTCACCCACACTCCCAGGTATCTGGTTGTCTTTGGGCACCATGTAAGCAGGTGCATGCTCTGTATTTGTGACTGGCATTCCGCTGTCACCGATAGGTTATCCAACGTCGCCAAGTTCACTTTATATCAAGATTGTAAGCCAAACGCATCTATGATTTGCATCGTAGACTGTGGAGGTACGGGGACATCCTTCAGGACCACAGTTTGTTGGGCACAAGAACATTCCAGGTCCGCAATGGCGAAATTAGTCCTTATTCTGGCTGCCAGTGGCTTCGTGGCTATCGCAATCTTCAGCGGGGATAGTGGGCAGCTCTGCCTTGTCTCTCTCCCAAGTGAGAAAGCATTGGATGCGGTTGGAGAGGTGTATGGCATCTTTATCATATTATTTAATTCCTTGCCTATTCTCATCCGTGAAATGGCCCTAAAAAGGTACTTGCACTCTATCAAAAGAAACTGCTTCTGTGTCAGTGATACAATGGTAATTGATTCCTGTGATTCTTGGTTTTTATTAGTATCTGCAGCAACCTTTGCAAATTATCGATCACATTCCGACCTTTCACAAAGTCACACTGATTCTGAAGCTTTAAAAAGACAGGCTCTTTGTAGCCTCTTTGCCATAATGTTTCCAAATACCTTTCATTCATTATTTCGGCAACTGATGGGTCTATACTTTCCACACAAGGTTGGTGCTATATCCTTAAGGAGACGTCTCATCAGCACCTGACTCCGTCTTGCCAATACGAGTGGCTCTTCAAACATATCCAGGAGCAATTAAATTCTTCTCTCCGCCAAGCATGGCAGATCTTGACGTCTCGGATAGTACTCTAGCAACTCCTCTGAAGCACACTGATTCATACAAGTTTACAAAAAACTCTCTCAATTCTTGTTTTAAATCCTGGCACCCCCTAGACTGTTGTGATGCACTTAATTAACTCCCCTATCTCTATTGATCAGCTCACTCATTGCTTTTTTCCTCAGGAAAGAGGTTTTAAACTGTCAAATGATTTTTCAGGGCTTTATTGCGGCCCACAGGGGCAAGGTCCAAGGTCAGGATATTGCCTATAATGTTAGTGGAACCATGGGTCACCCTCAGCTACAGCAGGAAGAAGTCTACTTTCGAATAGCTTGAGCCGATGAGTAAAACAGGGATCACAAAATCTACTAGCCCACCTGCATTGGCAAGGATATTTTATGAAGGGCAAGTACCATTTGCATGATTCTTGGCCTGGCTTGCGAGTGTGAGGCTGTTGAAAGCTTTTGTGTGACATTTACTGCAAACAAACTTTGTTGCAGAAAATGGCAAACAGGTTTCACTGTGCATGGCTGTCTTTTGGGGGGCAGCATCGCACCAAATATGTAGTATGCTTAATGGTGACATGCACCATTTTACAGAAGCCCCTGTAAATATTTTGTCACCCGTCACCATTGTGTGAGTGCATTTATCTTAGGTCAACTATGTAATCTAAGGAACTCGCTCTCCAGGTCTAGTGAGACTTTTCAGCATTTGCAAGGAATATCAAAGGTATAGCTACTCCACGTCAAGAGCTGAAGGTTCCGGGGTTTGAAAACAGCATGCCCCACAATGAAGCCTTTAAGGGCTATTGATATATTGTTATCATGTCATTTGTTTGCCCGTAAAGCTGATCCATCCAGCACTTTGAGTCCCTTCCCTAGATCATGGATTCCTGTATGTGTTGAGACTGTGGAAGAACTGAATGTCCCCTAAAGTGGGTGTATAGATGTTACACAAAATTACAATACGGTCCTGCAGTTGTGCTAGAACAGAAACAAGTCCCCACCATCATGAGCTGAAGAATTTAACGTCAGTCAGATTTTTGTATAATAAAATCACCATACCCCTAAGGTTTCAACAGGAGGGGTAAACCTTGCCCAGCCAGCCACGTTTGATCTTTTGTGCTTCCTCCTCAAGTCAGAAGGCTGCATTGCAACCCATCTTATTCAGATCAGAAAGTACTTTTATTCAGTTTTATAGGTAAGAGCCCTGACTGTCCATATAATTCCAGATTACCATCCACCCAACAATTGTGCCCGTCATTTTCTTTAATCACACACCACTATGTAAAACACTGTTAGACTCCCCAGGCATACCAATTGACAGAGATATCAAACAGTAAACAGGTGGTGCTGTACACTGCTAAGACGATTATAACGAGATATGGGGTCCTTTTAATGAGTTGTACGCATGAGGTTGACATTCTTAGATTATGATTCTTGGTATAATATGAAACATGTATTCAAGTTTGGCTCATCTACGTACAAGCCCCCACCCCCTCCTCCCTTTGCTTTGTTTCCCTCCCTGCTATTTATAGTTAACATCCAGATTCTGGATGTGACATATCCCTTATTAAAGCAGCCACTAGAATGCCACACCGGGGCAGCCACTGAGCCACCCTGCTGAAATCACAATTTAGTTAGTAGTTCAATATAGAAATGAAACAAAAAACATGAACAAACTCCCCATCCCTCCCTTTTATGAGATGCTAATTAAATACCCACAATTTTAGGATGTTTAGGCCTGCTCTCACAGATCACCTGACCCCGGCCCCCCTTTTTCAAGCTCCCGCCTTACCACTCTTCTCCCAACACCACTCATTCTATACACTGCAAGCATGTTCCATCAGTTCTCACAAGATGCACCACCCTACACTTTCAGACAATGCAACATGCACAGCCATCCCGTAGACAAGCCTAAAAAGAGGGCTGCACCTTACCCCACATACTTACTTCCCCATATCTGCAAAGAGCAGGTCCCCTCAATATTAATTGTGCCTTTTGGTTCATTCCCAGTTCATCCTGACTTGCAATATTGTGTATGGCTTAAGTACCAATATAAGATTGAATCACCGGGCCAGCACCATGAACCAAAATGATAAATGTCTCAGCCTTAGAAATATGAGGGGAATTGTACCAGGCCCATCAAAGCTCTCCTACAAGCAATCCCAGACTACTTTGGTAGACATTGAGGGCACATTCCTGCCCTCTCTTTAAGCATTCCCAAGGCACCAGGACTTCTCTCTCTAGATATGGAATTGTAGATATTTGCACTGATGATCATTCTCTATAGCTTCTTGCTCTTGATACCCAGACTAGAAAATGAGCCTCAAACTCCCATATTTCCCAAGACAGTTGAGCACACGTATGAGGCTTTGCAACCTGTATCTCCTCCCATATTTGAACATACTCAGGCTGTACTAAACATCTAATGTTACTCTGCTACATCACTACTCTGCTTCATATAAACAATCCCCCCAAAATGCATCAGCAACTATCTGATTGGTTTAGGGTAGCATAAGTGCCCTTATCTATAGCAAACCTCTGTTCCTTTATTTGTTTACATAGTGTGCTGTTCACGCTGCACTTTTTGTGAATGTGTTCGGCAAACATATAAACCAGGGGCATGTTTGTAAAGCTTATCAGTCACTTGTAAATCAGTGTGAGGATAGCGGAACCGAAACAATAGCTGGTGCAGAGTAATTGGTGTAAGCTCACAGCAAGGGTATTTTGAGTGTAGTTTCACCAAACATCTTGCACCACTCAACCGGAGCACAGGAACATCTGTGCTTCTTACCTTAGTTCCGCAAGAGGTTCTCCTTGGTAGATTGCTTACTGAACAGTACAATTATATGCCTATCTTTCTCTGGTCAGGGTTGACCATCTCTGTACACATAATCCAGCTCCCCTCCCAGCTAAAGGATGCCAGGGTGAAGGGCTCATTCAAGGTCCCGGGGATGTGAATCACTGGTTGTTCCTGCATCTCTTTATTTCCAAGTCCAAATTATTTTCACTGATGTTTCACCTCTACCTTCATTTCGTTGTAAGCTTTGAAACTAGCACCAAGCTCCTTTTTCCGGGCCTCTCGCCCTTCTCTCAACTGCTGTCATCCCTCCCTCCTCATTGGTGAATTTCACAAACAGGTCAGCAATGATGATCTCCATTTCACTTGCATCCTTCACAGCTTTAGTGAGCAGAGCATAATGTTATTTGCATTGGGGACCTCGGCCATCTCTACCTCTGGAGTTTGAAGTATCTGCTTGGACTTCTTTGGAATGGTTTTTTGGGACTCAGCACTTTTCTTTGAACTGCCATTCACTGGGTCTTTATTTGGGAATCCACACAAGCCAAGCCTCATGGTGAAAGCCACTACCAAATTTGTTACCAGGGTGGGGAGACTGAGGCCACTGTTCAAGCTGCTGCTGTCTTGCCCTGCATGCTGTCCACCCCTTTGTGTGTTTACGTGAGTGTGAACTCTGCTGCCACTTACCACTCTGAGTTAGTAATAACTTAATGGTAACCCTGCCAGCGACAACTGAGGTCTTGCTAAACCCGAATACGCAGTGTGCTTATGTGGATCATACGCCTCAGCCACTCCCATGATGTTACCTACAGCTACTCCTTAAAAGATGAATCTTTGCCTAGGTGGCTGTCATTCCCTCATTTACAAATACATGGCAGGCTCTGCTTTACATAAATATTCTGGGTCTGCTCTGTATTGTTTGCGCACACATACGTTATGCTAGTGTTTTTTTAATCAAGATGTTGTGCAGAATGCTTTCCTCTATCATTGCATTATTCTTTGCACCTGGTATTGTAATGTTAGTATACATTATGGTATGTAAATGTTGATGAAGACTTTATGCACTATCATTTACAGGTGAACACTTCTGACCTTCCGCACTTGAACACCGACTTACCAGAAGTATGCGAAAATATGGAGAGTGTAAGTCAAATATTTATTGCAGTGCCTTTGTTGTGATTAAACACCATAGTTGCAGTGCCCTGTGCAAACCAACTTACTGATTGTGCTCATGTGATTCCTCTACTTATAACAGCAATTGGGTAATTGGCACAATGTTTGTATCTCTGTACTATGCAGGTTTAAGCCTCTTACTCTTTCTTCCATATAGCTCTCCCTCCTTCCCAGCTTGTTGGTAAACCCGCTCCTGGTGCAGGCTAGCCGCTGAAACTGCTCCCAAGATGCTGCACTTTGCAGCAAAAGAATTTTGAGTTTTGAGTGCTGTCTATGAAAACTCTTAATTATGTTCTCTGTTGCCAGACCTCCTTCACAGCCACGTTACCCGCTTCAAGGTGTGTTGTCTGTACCATATAGCTCTTCTCAGCTGTCGACCCACATCCCATGAACTTGTTTTTTCTGTGTGGAAATTGCACCACGATCCTTGAAGTCATTTAAGCATTTGCACTCAGAAGGAATGGATCCTGTTCTGGTTAAGACAGTGGCTATCATCCTTAATGCCGTGCTTTCAATGTTGGTAGTGAGGTTTCCATATCTGGCTTGACCAGGTTCACTGGAGAATGATAATTAGGCTTGTCTATCAACTGGAGAAAATTTCAAGTGATGCCATCGTATAAAGCGCTCTGCTATCTCTACCTTTGTCAAATCATCCCATAATCCTCCCTGCTCATTCTCGTAGAACACCTTACATCCAAACACAAGGCGATTATCTAAAAGTATAGAAAACCTTTGTGGACTTGGCCCACTTGCATTCTTTTGATCCTTTACTGCAGGCTAAGTATGCAACCACTTAAGAGCATCTCAACAGTCTCAGGCAAATCGGAAGACAACATCTTTCTCAATAAGGCTTTCAAGCATTGCCTGTACTGGTGGAGGACCCAGTCAGTATCTTGCACGGAAATCAAATTTGAGATTCTCTGTTCTTGATCATGGAGGAGAGATTCTTTACTGGGTGGCTGGGGCGCTCACCTTAATTATTAATCGAGAGGCATACTGTGGGATATTTTGACCCATTCCAATGTGCCCCACTGCATCACTTTACAAATGGTGAAAGAAACAGCCCAAACTGGAGGCGCTGACTCCTGGGCGCGCCAAAATCTTCAAAACTGCGTTTGGGTCAAAACCAGAAAAGGGCAGCACGCCCTGCCACACACACAGTCAGGGGGGCTGAACACAGAGTTCTCACTGCAGGAGCATGCCAGTGGGCTCTGCAACATTCAACATGGAGCAAAGCAGCAGAATTGTGCTGAAAACCGAAAATGCCTTTTAAAATGTTAGCTTTGCAACCTTAAAAAGTGCTGTTTTTGGCGCTAAATCCATTCATTTCCATTGAATCATTGAGATTAAAAGGGTACTGCAATGCCCAGGATCATCTAGTGTGGCTCAGAGGAACCGGGCTTCATTGACTGACAGCTCTATAAAATGTATCTAATGATAAAGCAACCCGGGAACCCTTGTTTTCATTTTCCACGGGGAGAAACGCGGCTAAACTTGCAACAAGTAACAGAATCAGCTATGCAGAGAGAAACTCTAAACAAAGGCAGGATACATGTATCCAGACTGCAAACAATCCCAGCACTCAAGGGAAGAACTAGTGCTGACTAAAATGTGTATGTGCTGCAGAGGAGGCCTCGCATACTGATGACAATGGGCTTCATTAGACATTCGTATGGGCCCCGGGCAAAGACAATAGCATGCTTGGACACTCATCCTTCCAGGGGAGGGGCAGGAGGTTCTGCTCTCCAGGAAGAGGCTTCTCATTGAACTTCAAAGGACTTGCCCTTTGCTCACACTTGAGAAGGAAGAAAAAAAAACTGACATGTGACTTTTGGGTTTAAAATGCTTATTTTGCCACTGAACTTCAAGACATTTAACTTGGCAGCAAGAATAAGTAAAACAGTGAAAAGTACATACATCTCAATCTGAATTTATGCTAGCCATTTGAAAACGTGGTAGGATTTCTTACTGCGTAAGGAACCAAAGTTATGAATAATGACCAAGTGCGCAGAAACCATTAATGCTGCAAATCTAATATTGTGTACCCATGTTCTAGGGGTGATTGCACTTTTATGTACCGAATTAGGAAATGTTAGGCCAAACCTTTCATGGTTAAAATTGCCAAAATTCAATAAAAAGACAAAACCAGGTCCTACCGACTTGGGAGTTGGATGTAAATGTGACCCACGAAATATGTAATTTATGTATCCAATTTTCTTTGAGGGCACAATTATATAAATATGTATTTGTGGGAAAGTTAGATTTTGGTACCAATAACTATGGGAGGTTTCCACATCATATCATAAAACATGACAACCTTTTCTGTCAACCAACCAGCAAAGAGCAAGGCGGGAACTGTGCTCTTGCCCAATCATAGCCTTGTGGGTGTGGGTAGTAAGTCTGCACCTACCATAAACTTGAGTGATGTCATTTGGCAAGATAAATAAGGGAACCTCACAACACACAGAAACACTGATTCCTGACTCCATCCTGATTTCCGCGTGGCGCCCTGTTCCTGAACTCTCCATCTTGTTCCTGATTCCAAATGTCTTTGCAAAGCCAAGGCCTCTGCATTCCTGAACTCCTTTTCAGCTAGGCCCAAATCCCGAAACCATCCCAAAACCAAAGGGAAGCAATTTGATCCAGTTTGGCTTTGTACCATTAATGCTTGCCTGCTCCAGACTCGCCATCCCACTGATCTACAGTGTCCAGCAACCAGAAGGGCCAATCAAGTCCAGTCCAGTCCGAGGTGCCAGTCCAGGTGACCAGAACCCTTCCGCTGAGCCAAATCCGCCAGATGTGCCCTGCTGTCCGTTGTTAGATCCGACCCGAGTGATGACCAGAACCCTTGATGGTCCAAAACCTTAAATTAAAGTGGACTGTAAGTATAAATAGGAATCATAGTAAACCATAGCATATCTTGCCTTACCTTGTCCTATCCCCATCTCTATATCATCCTATCTTTACCTTAAGAACCTATAATATTGTCAGAACCATTCTTGCAACCCTGTCTGTGATTCCTAGTGTTAGCGCTGATTATCTTCATTTTGTTTTACTAGACCATAAGCCATTAGTGATTTAGATTACATAAAGTAATTCCCATAAAGAAAATGGGGTATCCACCACGTGAAGGGTTACAAGCGGCTGTGTAACTGATTCACGGGTGGCATTATCTTTTTCTTAGCCATTAATCTAGTTTTCTGTTTCTCTCTGCCCTATTTTTCTAAAAACACCTTTCATTCAACCTTGCATATCTTCCTCAATTTAATAGCTAGAGACTTACTTTCAACTCTGACGTAAACCTAAGACCGTTAGCTACCTCCCCACCCAAAAGTACACTCAACAGTGTGTATGTTGTTTCTGAGAGTCCCTGCATCCTTGCTTGTGTTATTAAATGAAGCTTCCTGATCTAAAACTTCAGTTTATTTCAGTCTGGAACACACTTGGAGAGTCGGTCTGGAAAGGCTGTCTGGAGGCCCTGCATCCTTGCTTGTGTTAATAAATGAAGCTTCCTGATCTAAAACTTCAGTTTATTTCAGTCTGGAACACACTTGGAGAGTGGGTCTGGAAAGGCTGTCAGTTTTATGGATCGACCATGGTGTATTGCACCACAATGGCATCTCTCAAGAAGTAGATGCTTTTTATAGTGCTTTAAAGCTGGCATCTTTAGCATAGAAGCCTATCAATGGTACGACATTCTAGACACAGTCTAGCTGGGAATAATTCATCTTGCTAGGATTATAGTCATTTAGGGCCTCATGAGTTGGGTGGTAGCCCTTATATCCAACGGTAACGGCATCAGCGCCGTCAATACCACTCCCCCGTATCACAAGTGGGCGCAAATACCAACGGACCCAAAAAGGCCCTGGCGCTATTACAGCCGGCGCTATTAACGCTGGTGCAGTCACAGCCAGCGATAATAGCGCCGACAATAGCAAACACAAATACAGCCATATCATGCTTGCCTTTCCCTCTCCTTCCAACAAACTGTGTATTTGACCTGTTTTTCTTAAAAACCGTTTAGTGAAATTTAGGCAGGAATTTGCATTTCTGCAAAAGTTTTACACGTGTGATTTTCAATTCCTATTTCCAAAATTCCATAAAGATTCAAAGTGTGTACTGTTGCTCATACTAAAGCTTATGATTGTTAGCCTCTTTTCAGTGTTGCTCCCATAGAGATTTATACCAATTTAAGGACTTGTGCACACTTTTCATTGTTTTGTTCAGCCATTTTTCGAATGTCATTTTAAAAGTGTAAAAATTACAAAACTTTTTTTCTCTTTTGTTTGGGGAGGGAAGATTGTATTCAAATCCGATACACTGTTCTTTATTCCTGAATACCTGCTGCTTACTTGCATCTGTGTAGAATTGCTTCTTTGTGAGTTGAGAAATTTCCAGGGGGAAATCTTAACTTAAGCGCTGTCTTTTCAAACGAGCCAAAACTGTTCTTTCCCCTGTGTTTTATATTCTGTGTTGCTATAAGTGAATTCAACTGCTTTACCTACTTTCTTATTTGTATTTTCACCACATTGGTTATTGCTGCCCCATATATTAAAATCTGTTTGATTTGAATTTTAAATAAATAAATAATACTTTTACCAACCAGCCTGATTCCTGGTCCATTGTGACCTGGAGGTATTTTGAGAAGGGGTGTGATATGAGTGGTATATCACTCAGAATATTGAACCTATAGACACAATAAAAGTATTTAATTTGCGCACTGCATACTAGGATGAGACCAGGGTGTATTGCTTGATTGAAATCCTTAACAATACCTCTAAGCTTCTTCCACCACCAGAACCTAGAGACTGAAGTGGAAGCATTGCAATCATATCCTTTCTTACCTGCTACACATATCAAAATCTGGTCTTAATCTTGCATCAGTCGTGTTCATACTTGTCCACTCTTCTGCCTCATGAGAACACAATGTGGTTTTGTCACTCCGTATGGGTCATCTCGTTTAACCTATGCACCGGGCATTGATGTAATATGGTGTTTAGAAAATGTCCTGGTCTTTAGATAAAGCTTTGTGTGCCACCAAAAGCTTCTCCTTCCTGCCCCTTAAAAACAGGACATCGCCACATAAGAATTCTGAGCCCTTGGGAAAAATGGCAGAGGAGAAAATAATAAATGGATCCCCTTTGTCGTTGTTGCAAAGGTCTCTAGGAAATAAAGCACAATCATCAACAATGTTTATCTATTGGTATCTTTACCTATGTGTAATGTACTAATGTTTATATAATAAAGTCAGAGGTCTGCTCTGGAAAGCCAGGACTTAGCGATGTTTTGTTTTAGTTTTTGGAGTAAATACAAGGGTGTTGACTTCACAGTGTCCCTTGTAATATTTTATTAATCACTGACATTTTTAGATTGTTCACTGTACCTCCCTTGTCAATTTCTTAGGTCTTCAGTTTTAGTGCAGTACTGGCATCACTGCCTAGCACTAGCCAACCCCTCTTCGCTTAGTCAATTTATTTTTCAATGTTCTTTAACCACACTGGATCTTGTTCACTGTGTTGGAAGCATTTCTGTCGATTTGATTTGTGATTTTTATTTGTGGAACAATTGGTGGCAGTGTGATTTAACTTGCAGCCAATTCGTACACTGGCATCCTGATATCGGGCAAAAGGGGCTCCATAATTGTTCACCTGCGTGTTAATTTGGAACAGATTCCAGGGTATGCCCAGAGATCTGAAAAAAGGTTTCTCGCAGCTATAAGGCCGAACAGGCAAACATGGTGAGGTATTGTTAAAGTATGATCTTTAAGAGGTTTATATAAGATTAGGCCAAATACACAGTGAGAAGCAACTTATGGTAATGTCCAACAACATGAAAGCGATGGCTTCTCCTTGAGATCATAGTTTTAGTTAACGGAGTACCAATCCCGGCACCTGTACCATGGAGTGGGTAATGTGCTCAGTCACTCATAGTCTTTGGGTTGTAAGTTTCCCCAACACTTCATCCTTTTCTTCTGGTTCCTTTCGTTCCTGGTCGACAGCCCCGTGCGACCAGTGCCCTGTCTCAGAGAAACCTCAGGTCCATCTGTACTGGCACGCTAGGCTTCCCTAGGTAACTCAAAACAATGGGTCAGAAAGGCCTGGCAAAACCACATAGCTCCCACTAAGTAATAACTAGACCTTCTTTGCGTTGTCAAGTTCTTTCCCTCTGTCCCATTGTGCTAACTCAATGATTTGCAATTATCATTTTCCTAAGGGTGTCTCTCTTCACCTCCCTCCTCCTTCTCAATATCATGTTCCACCTCCTTGGTTCCCTTTCTCTACTCTTGTGTCCCATCCCCTTTCCTCTTTACATGTGCGAGATGGTGAGAACAAGGCCAGTGTGTGACACAGAACAGCATTCAATTGAAAAACAAAGCATGTGCCCGGATGCATGCGGCTCCGTACACATCCAGCACAGATTCTGGATCTGTTCTCACATATAGCCCTTGAAGAATACTCCAATCCTCACCCGCATGTAGTTTACTCTGTGCAGAAAGGGAAGGAGCATCCACAAGTGACTGCGTGCATATTTCTCTGTGATCTGCAGAGGGTCCTGGCAGCGACTCCACCAAAGCAAACCCTGAGGCATTGTCTCTGCAAACTGAACCCAATTCAGGCTGATGCGTCTGTCAGGCCTACCCTACAGCTAGTTGCCAGGATTTCCTCAGTGGAGCAGCCAAAGCCCTAAGTGTGGGCTGGGACCAGGTTGTTGCAGGGAAGATATTTCCCAGTGTCTTTAAAACCTGGTAAGATAGCTGCACTCACTGCTGTGATCTGTGTGTGATTTGCAGGTCGAATGTTTGAATCCTTTCAAGGCCAACTCAGCCTTTCATCCTTCCAAGGTCGATAAATGAGTAGCAACTTCTGTTGGGAGATATTTAATGCATATATGTTCTATGGAAAGCGCTTAGGGGTAAGCACTATATAAATAATACATCATTATCCTTACATTTATATCCACCTTATTTTATGTTATGTTGTGCTATAAGGATTTGTACCATGTGATGCTGCTACTTGAATGGCCTCCGGGGACTCTGGCAGATCTGGAAGAGAGAGGGTGTATTTGGTTAGTTGGAAGGATAGGGAAAGGCAAGCTTGCTGACTGTTGCATTATGGTGAGGTGTAGATATTCTAAGAGTCAGAAAAGACATTATGTTATGTTTTTGGCAGTGCCTTGATGTGATGTGTTCTAGTTGTTATAGGTTCCTGAGTTTTAGGCAGAATCCTATGCAGTTCCATTAGGGAGCACTACAGAAGATTAAGACTACAGGTATGAGCAAGAAAAATCCACTTTGGTATCAGTCTGTACCACAAGGATTTAGTTGGTAGCAGTGGCTAAGCAGTCAGACTTATCTCAAGAGGGAGATGAGCAGTATTCAGGGTTCACACTATAGGTATTACAGCACTATGGCACAAGGAGACACTGACCAAAGCTTTGTTTTAAAAAAAAGAATATATAGATTTATTTTATACACATCTAGTTCAACACATAAAACAGTTAATAAAGCAAGTTAAATTTAGTCAAGGAGCGTATACACAACTCCCTAGTCAATTGTAGACAAGTTTGCGGTAGAGTGAAAACTGAGCAAAACGGCACAGTGAAAACCAACTGCAAATGGCACTCTAGCAATTAAGCGAAAGGGAGGGAAAGCACAAGTTAAACCGAAATATCTTCAGAAACCCCCTAGCAACACTTCCCTGAAGTTTTGTGAACAAGTAATGCACAGTAGTACTTTAGCAAGAAGATAAGTAATTGAAAACTGAGCAAAATGGCACTTCACAAGTTAAAACAGTAGGAAGGAAGAGGGGTTTAGAAGATTCAGGTGCATCAACAGATTACTAATTGAGAATCAATCTAGTGAGAGCAGATCTAAGAAATCAAAGCCAGAGTCAGTGGTACAGGACCAAGAGCTTAGGAGCAAAAATGTTCTTGTAGCTGAAGTCAAGTCTTTGGTTAACGAATGTTGAAAAGGTAGATGCAAGGCAAAAGACAATGTTAAGAGAGAGGGGCGGCCGACCCAACAGGTAGATAAAGAATTTAAAACACCTTTAGGGCTAGCGCGAGAAAAAGTGCAGTCTGGCGGAACAATGTACCTTTAAATGAAGAAGTAGCTCCTGCGGTGGCGGTTGTTCCTGGTAGTTCCTGCAGTTCGGGGGAATCCAGCAGAGGAAGAGAGGCTCTCGTCATGGAGGAAGGTTCGAGTTACTGCACTACCCAGGGATGAAACCAGCTGCGGTGCTGCCAACCGAAAAAAAGGTACGCTCCTTTATATCGCGGTCCGGGTGGATGGCTGCCTGGCTATCCAGCCTCCAAGTGCTGGGCACTGGCGATTCGACCAAGGCAGGTCCGAGGAAGCGATTGGTGAACTGGTTGGACCCACCAGCTCAAGGGAAGAAGGCTCTTGCGAAGAAGATCTCCTTTCGTCATGTGGAAGAAAAGTGGTGAGACGCTGCAGCAGGGCTTCACCGGTGGTGCAGGTGCTGAAGATGTCTTCTCTCCCCTTCGGTTCCATAGTTCCAATGGTGACGTCTTGCTCTTCCAGTCCTCAGGACCCTGCTTTTATGCAAAAAGAACCCCATTCATACAGCCTAACTGTCACTCACACAGTGGAGTGGTCATCTTGGCCGGAGACCCTCCAGCCTATCAGTTTAGAGTGCGACATGGGCTGCGGAGGCAACCCTGTCCAGGGGTCCTACTCCCCCTCCCACACAATGGACCCACCCCAGACTCAGTGGCGCCGAAAGGAGGGCTTCTTGGCAGAAGCCCGCCAAAAGGATGAACAAAGGATCCCCGACCTGGGTTAGGAGTTTAGAGTAAGACACAAGAAAGAATTTATATTTAAGTTCTGGCAAATAAAACCTACCGTAGTAAAGGTAATAATAAAATAAACCGGCGGTATGTTAGAGGCTGTCAGAAAAAGTGGTAGCCTCGAACAATGGGAAAATCCCATAGGAAAATATTTAAGGTCGAATATTTAAGGTAGTAACCACTGCCACCAGCCAGAAACTTTAGAGAGAGGGACTTTACGGTACCCCCTCGAAAATGAACCTAAGGGAAAAACTATGAACCCTTTCCAGTACCTCCATAGTAAGATGGGTTGTAATGGTTAAGTTCATAAAAATTGACTAGTATAGTCAATGGGGACTTTACATGCCTTGGGAGACAGTAGTCAGTCCAAGGGTATGGAGTCTATGTTTGGGGGTCGCTACGACACCCCTGTGTCACTCACTGCACAGAGGGTGCTGTGTAACACATGTGATTAAAGATGGTTCCTATGGGGGTGAGAATATCCCATAGGCATTAAACACAAAAATAGCCTAAAACACACATAGCAAAAATGCCTAAGAGTGGGAAAAAGAGTGTCACTCTTAGCAGGTAAAAAGAAACAAACCCTTCAAATCCAGCAAAGCTGCTGGGGGACTCTATAGGTAAGGGAAATTAGTCATAGAATGAGAATTCTCCCTAACACTGAGTGTTATGCGTTTATCTTAGTGGACATTCGGGTGCTGGTATGACGTTTCCTGAAGTTGTGTCTGCACATGAACGTCAAACTGTTAAGTCTTGTTTCTACTGCTTGCTGGATGTAGGCTAAACAACCTGTTAAGCATTGAGAAACAAGTATTTAGGCTTAGCCTGCATTTCAGGTGGTCCTGTAGGGTGCATATTTCCCTTGGTAGCATGTTACTGTTTGGCCACCATAGTGGAAAAGGTGGAGCCTCTGTCTTTCCCTGCAACATCTGGTTTCTAATAGTCTGTCGTTCCCTGGTCTTAGGTGTCTTGTTGAATAGTATTCAGATCTTGTTTTGGAAGAATGTTGCACCTTGGCCTTCAAGTGCTCTATTGCTGATGCAGAGGGCTTTGACTTGGATCCTTTTTTGGATTGGTAGCCAGTGTAGTTCTTTGAGAGGCAGTGTTGAGTCTGAGTAGTAGTCTAGCCTCTGTAATTTGGATCAGTTTACATTTTTTTAGGTAGTCCAGCTTAACTAGGTAAATGCTTTTTGCATAGGCAATTCGTGAAAGAATCGGGGGAAATGACTACCCGCACTGTTAAGTGAAGGAGTTGAAGGGCATAATCTGTCAGATTGCTGAATTACCTATTTGCTATTCAGTTCTGTTCAAGTATGCGGATTGTGGCAGTCTACTGCATCTGCAGTCATGTAAAACAAAGATGAAATTCCAGTGCCCAGTCTTGACAGAAAGTCTCGAATGCCTGCCCATCTATTGGATAGTGTGACCCCCATTCTGTGGCTGGTCTGAAGTGATTTCAGACAATGTAGAGCTTTCCAGGATTTTACACCTGCCATCTGACCAGGTGTGAGTGCCATCCAGGGCGGATTTGTTTAGATACACTGCCTTGTCTGCTACTGCATGCATCTTGAAATGTCTCGGTTTTACTGGCAATTGTTATTTTTAAGTTCTTCAGGTGCGCCGACCTCGGTGGTAGCAGTGGAACTTGAAATGCTTCAATTTTGCTTCAGGTCATTGCAGTAGTCTTGGTTTAGCATGAACTGGTGGTAGGAGAATAATTCCACAGCAATTGACCACATGGTTAACAGGGACCAGACTAGCAATCTCCACAGGCACACCACAGCATTGCACTGGTCGATGCAGGAACCATTGTGTAGCAAGTGCTATCTGCTCACAAAGGTTTCAGCCCTTACTTCACTTGTTGTAGACCGTACAATTTGATACCAGCTATTGGGCAGTTGTTGTGACCACCTGGCACTTGCCTTGGAGCAGTCCAATGCGGTCATTAAGTGGATACTGGCTGATGATTGCATCCCTGTGTGCCACACAAGCATGTGTGTAGGGAATTTCATAGGAATTCATTATCCAGTGTCTTGATTTGTGATACCTCAGGATAATAGTGTTTGGCAAATCAAAGTGCATTTTGTAATTACGGGAATGTTCAAGACACCAATGGATTTGCCACGATATTACGTCTGTAATGCAGGCTGATGGTGCAACACGCGTTTGCAAAGTACACTCAACAGTGTGTATGTTGTTTCTGAGAGGCTTACTAGGATTATAGTAATGTAGGGCCTCATCATGAATTGGGCGGTAGCCCTTAAATCCAGCGGTAACGGCATCAGCGCCGCCAATACCGTTCCGCCGGATCACATGTGGGGGGAAATACCAATGGACCCAAAATGGCCCTGGTTCTATTACAGCCGGCGCTATTAACGCCGGTGCAGCCCAGCCGGCGGTAATGGCACCGACAATAGCAAACGCAAATACAACCATATCACAAGTACATTCTTGGTGGTATTAGCGCCAAAAACCGGCACTAGTACAGCTGAGCAATACCTCCAGCCGGAGATAAATTAACCAAGGTGCCAGGAAACAAGCCACACGTGAACTCAATGCACACCAGGGGCTACATACGGTCCACCCAGACCCAAAACACTGTTTGCAACACCATGCTGCCATTTCGTAATGCAAACTGGGACAAGCAGCTGTTTAGGCTGCACCTGGCCCTTCTGATGCAGGCCAACCAGGCCAGGGCACACAGAGTACGGGTTAGGTGGAAATGAGTAGGAGGAGGAGGATGGAACCCCCAGCAAGAGAAGCATCTATCCCAAGGGTCAGCCCTTCACCCTGGACGGTTAGTGACACCCAGTTGATAACGGAGTACCGCCTGGGCAGGGAGACCGTCACTGAGCTACTGGCCACAATACATGATGAAATTCGGAGCAGGATAAAAATCTGCACAGCTGTGCCCCCCCATGGTGAAGCTGGTTGCAGTCCTGCAGTTCCTTGGGACGGGCACTTTCCAGCACTTTGTGGCCATGATGCATGGCATGGCGCAATCAACATTCAGCGCAGTCCTTGGCCAGGTACTGGATGCCCTTCTACACCATGTAAACCAACACATTGCAAAGCCCAACACCCAGGCCCAGGTGAATGACATGAAGGCCCGCTTTTATGCCACTGCACAACTGCCCAATGTGATCCCTTGTTGCATTGGTGGCACCCCAGGCCCATGATGTCATTTCCAGGAACCACAACCACACCATGAACGTGTAGGTGACCTGTGGCCCTGACCTCATCATTGCCCACTGCTGTGCCCGTTACCCAGGATTCACCCACAACTCTATGGTCCTACGCAATAGCACCCTGCTGGGATACATGGAGATGCACAGAGGACAACGGACCTGGATAGTGTGTGAGTACAAACCCTGCCACATATGCACGTTGAGGCACAATTGAAAGAAATGGGTGGTGGAGTAGCCACAGGAAGCATTGCATGTCAAGAGGAGGCATTGGCAGTACCAGTGCATCACCTGCAAAATCGATGGTGGGCATCCAAGGGTGCATGTGCACGTTTGACACACCAGGACACACACATGATGATGGGGACACACCGCTGCCATCATAATGACACATATACCACAATGCATCTTGAATGTGCCACTGCGCAGATCCACACAGCAGCACCCAACATCATGTCCATCCGTGACACAGTTGTCTGCCCATGTGCAGTAAACCCGGGCATGCCACAGAACAACCTCCACAAAGTCACTGTGTGCATGTACAGGACAAATGAACAATGGCACAATATGGAAATGATGCCCATCCATACACATTGCATGGCCAGGATGCACACAAGAATGCCCACAGCTAACAATTGCCGGCTACATTGAGACAGCAGACCCATGCATAAGACAAATGACTGATGTCTGCATTACACCCCATGCAAGTGACTCAGGATATCTGCAGCTGATTTGTCTGATGACCCCTGTGCGTGACCCACGTACACCACATGAGACCACCTACAACCATGCCCACAGCTGGACCTGCGTTTGCATAGGGCGCACATTTGGACTCCTGAAGGCACGATTCAGGTGCCCGGACCGCACAGGAGGGGCCCTGATGTATGCCCCAGACAAAGAAGGGAAAAGATTCTTGGTTTGTGCTATGCTCCATAATATTTGCCTATAGAGGAATGTGCCTCTAACCCCTGCATCCCCCCCCAATGCTGACAAGCCACACCCAGAGGAAGATGGAGATAACGACCATGTGGCAGGAGCCAGGCCAGACACCCACAGGCATGAAGTAAGGGAGATTGGCCCGACATGCTCCAATAGACAATTTATTTTTAATTTATTGACCTGACCCAGTACACAACCTGCACAGTGTGAATAACGAGCACAAGAACACAATCATGAATGTCCTCTCATATAATTTGCTCAACATTTTTTATCTAACTTTTTCAAATGTCATCTCCCTGTACCCCACCCGCCCACCACCCCAGCACACAGTCCTCCCTCTCCCCTCCCCCCACACACCGTTGTGTGCATCATATGGACAATTAGGCCAACAGTACGCATGCCAGTCATACATTCTGATGTGCCCTCTTCCCCCCACCCCCAGCATTTGCACTGAGACCTCTGCGTAGATGTGCCTTGCAGGGACTCCTCTGTGGGGGTGGTGGAGGTTGAGGCAATAGAGGATGCCATCTGCAGCTGCTGGCGGTGGAGGGCGTTACTCTCCCTCATCTGTTTGGCGAAGGCAGAGAGCCCCTTGCACAGCTTCCGCACCCTCTGGCCAAACCCAGTCCGGGAGGCTGTCCATGCAGCCACAACAGTCCTGGTCTGTGCATTGTCACGGGCCATCCTCTTTGTGACCCCTCTGATGGCTTCACTAATGGCCTAAACATGCTGGTTGTGGGATGTGGCAAGTCTCTCCATCTTCTGCTGCCGTTCATCCATGGCATCAAGGAGCATCATGATAGTGCCCAAGGCGGCTGCCGACTGGGATGGTGAGGCCTGGTGTTGCCTGGTGTGGCTCACTACCAGGCACCCATGTGAGCTTGTATCAGTATCCTGCTCTGGGTTGTCAGCATGCTGCCGCTGTGCTGGGCACTGTTGGCTTGTCCTGCTTTCCATTTTAACAACTAGGCTGTTGGGTGGTGGGCGCGATGGCCCGTGCTGTTTGCGGTTTGTTGATGGGGGCCGGGCACATGAAGGCCGTCACTGCTGGGGCTGCTCAACCCTCCCTCCTCCTGGGTGCCAGCTATCTGGGCTGTGTCCTCACTTTCAGCCTGGTCAGCCACAGTGGTCTCCACGCTAGCCACAGATGTGGCCCTGGTGGGCTGTCCTTGTGCAGTGGGTATGCCCCTGCTGCGGCTGGGAGTGGTGGGGTACATCTTGCGCCTGGATATGACCTGACGTCCTCTTTGCGAGGTGATGGTACTACTGGTGGTGGTGGGGTAGGCCGCGCCTGTTCACGTCCCCACTCTGTCCTCGTCCCCTGATGCCTCAGGTGTTGGCTGTGCGCCTGTAGGGAACATAGGGGATGGCGTTTGGACACATTCTTTCACGTGTTTTGGCATGCATGGCAGTAATTACAGCGTTAGGGGTGGGGCACGGGGCTGTTGGACTGACGCACAGGCCTGCCTGCTTGCGGCTGGTAGCAGATTGGCAAAGATGGGGCCATGTGCTGGAGGGCGGGGGCACCTGGGGATGTGATTTTGCAGTGGTCACATGGCAGGGGTACATTGGTGCATAGCTTATCCCACATGCATCTGATCGCCATCGCCGAATGTACTGTTGCACATGTTGATTTGGGGGGGGTCTGGTACTTGTCACTGGCAGCTATCAGTGGGGCACTGCTGTGCCCCCAGACATGGCTATGTGGTGAATGGGGCTTGGATGTGTCCTTTGGCTGCCCTCCCCCGAGCTCTGGGTCATAGGGTGGCCTAGGTGCACTGGCACATGGGTGCTGCCGCAGGTGCCTTTGGTGGCTCCCACAAACTGCCCCCCCAGTCACAATGCCTGACTCATGGGTATTTCCACTGGGGGATGCTGTGGTGGGATGTTGGTGTTAAATTTCTGTTAGGGAGGGTTTCACTCACCTTCTGCCTCCTGGGTTCCAGCGCCAGCCTCAGATCCTCCTACTCCGTCTATCCCCTCCATGTCAATCACTGTGCTGCAGCATTCCTCCCAGGGCGTCAGGTCAAGTTGTGGTGGTGAGCCTCTCCCTGTGGCCAGGCTGTCTGTTCGATGCTGGGACAGGAGTCCCCGGACCCGCAGGTCATTCCATCGCTTGCGACAGATTTCCCCATCCGGGTGGACGCAGCAGACTGACGACACCTTCTGGCTCACAGCCAGCCAAATCTGGGTGCGCCGCTGGGAGGAGGTCTTCTTTTGCCTTGCTCCATATAGCGCAACATGGTGTGCAATGACTTCATCCACCAGAACATTCAGTTCAGTCTCAGTGAACTTTGATTTCCTGAGCCGGTCTTGGGCTGCCTTACCCCTTGCCCTCTCCTGTGTCATTTCTGATTGTCAGGATGTGTGGGTGGCTGTCAGGGGCTGCGATTTTCAATGGATGGTGATTTTCAAAATGGCTGCTACATTGTTTCCCGTTTCCGCGGTGATGCATTTACCACCAGCGCTATTAGAGCGTGCTGATTGCGCCACTGGCGGTAGCGCTATTTGCGCTGGTTTTTTGGGGGGGGTTAGCCCACTTTCCGGCACTATTACCGTCGTATGCAATTAGCCTTACCGTCAGGGCCATGTGCGCGTGCCAGCATCCTTGTGATATGGCGCTATTTGTGCCATGGCTCCCGGCGGTAATGCTATTTTCACTAGGCTGAAATAGTGCCTGCTTACCGCCCAACTCCTGATGAGGCCCGTAGTGTGTTCCCTGGAGCGTTTTGTGTCTCGCCTTTCCTAGATGTGATGGCAGTCCAATTTTTTGGATGAACTCCATTTGTCAAGAGCATGTATGGCCGAGCTTAACTTTGCATGCTTAAACATTATCTGCCATAGCTTTCCAATAGATATCTCAATGGCTTCTATGGTGTTGTGTGAGGCCAAGCTCTACAAGGACCTACACTGGATCCAAATTGCCATTTATTGCATTCATTGGATTGTATACTCCAGGATTCTAACATATCCTAAGCTAGATAGACATACTTACTGGTATGGCTTCTACCACTGAGTATGGTTTCCTTTGACTTTTTTTTCATCCCTGTGCTGCTGGCTCAGTTCTGCTCACTGTTCCAACCTGCAGGCAGGCAGGCAGCTTGAAATTGATCACCTACTCTCTGGCCAACAGGTAGGAGGCAGGGTGTAGCACAAGCACACAGATTCTGGCTTGCATTAAAGTTTGTAAAAATTCATGGGAGTTGAGATTTAGACCCTCTTTGCCGAGGTATATGGACCATTTGTATTTGCAAGCTACAATGCAAGTAAATTCTGTGTGCTTGCTGTGCTTGCATGCAGTTTTGTTTCACAAGTAGGCCTGCACTTACCCAAAGGAGTGGAATGGGAGCCCACAAGACCATGCAGGGGGACACAGTACACTCTGCCCTCCCCTTGCTTTGCCACTGGCATTTGCTAGTACTTGGCTTTTGACCTCTCCAGGATATGAAACTGAATACAAATGGTGTGGCACTCAAGTATGTTTTTCTGGTTCTTTTCTCGGATTGATTGCTGGAATGAGAGTATTGGTTTACACATAACATATCACTGCAATGTTTTATTTCAACAAGCAATGAGGTTAGAGGGCTATACAAACTCTCTACAACTAGGGTATTTGGCTATCTAGACCAGAATCTTCGTGGTAGCCTCTCAGCTGGTAGGACAACTCGATGTGAGAGCAGACGCCTGAGCCCACTAACCCAAGTCCCGTACCAATGGGAACTGACGGACAACCTGATGAAAACTCTTTGGCCTTTGGTGTTGTCCTCTCCTAGACTGGGTTGCTTTTCATATCAGTAAAAAGTGTCTTTTATATGCCTCATGTAAAGATGAGTCGACGATTCTGCTCTCATGGGTCAACCAGGTAGTCTATGCCTTTTGCGATGAATCCTTGGATGTCATCCCTTCTCCCCTAGGGGAAGCCCCTTCACATGGGGCGAAGGAGGTGAGGCCACTACCCGATAGTCCGCCTGGGGGTGGTACTGAGCTGGTGGAGAGGGACCAACCTCATGGGAGGACTGTCCAGGAGAAACGTGATGTACCCAAAACATATCACACCTCCTTCATCTTTCCACCCCATACTGAGTCTCAACATTCCACATACGTCCATGTACCTATGTAGGGTAGAGGAGATGCCCTCCCCAAAAAGTATACTATGGCGAAGAAGAGTAGGGATTACTTATGTGAGTCATGTTCAGAAGCTGGGACGAAGAAGAACACAAGTAACCTAATGAGGATTAAATGCACTGATACTGAGACGAAGAAGAGGGGCAGAGCAATGAATAGTGCCGCGTGTAACCAACATGAGTGAACCAGATGATATCAAACAAGCAAGCACAAACCAAGGATAAAAAGTGAAGCCGGACTGTACAACCTGGCAGATCCTTCGTGGAGGAGCCGGTAAATTCATAAGCTGCTGAAGCATTGAAGTCGCCATTAGTGCAGAGGCTGAGACGCTTGGCCTGCGGCACAGGTGCCCACGGTGACTCTGCAGTAGTTGGACGAGAGAAGAAGGTGGAGGGCAGAAGAAACCGCTGACGTGGAGAGCTGGTGGACGCAGAGAATGGGAATTGCACCGTTCAGGAGCAGAGGAACGCAGCAAGGATGCCGTGGTTCCGGAAGAGACGGCGACAAACCTCATGGACAACCAGAGGTCACCACTTAAAGAACCTAGAGACGTCCAGGTAACGAAGACAGTTGGTGGGTACCCCGCGGGGCAGAGGGGCTGCAAGGAACGGGTCTGGGAACCACAACGAATAACAAACTGCCTCCAAAGCCATCTTCATAGTCACAGTACCTGGTAGGAGGGTATACCAAGTCATGAGAAGAGAAGCCCACAAGTCTGGAACCCGCACCCTTCTATGAAGAACAACCTAAGCCATCTTCATAGTCACAGTACTTGGCAGAAGAGTATACCAGGTCAAGAGAAGAGAAACCCACAGGTTGGAGCTTCTTCATAGTGATAGTACCTAGCAGGGTAGTGAACCAGGCTGGCTGTGCGAGAGGTCAGGGGAAGAACCATACACCCAGACCTTGTGAATTGTATAAACCTGAGTAAGCCCAGGGGAAGAAAAGCATGCCCCCTTGTGTTTATGAATATTGTGAATTGGACAAGCCTGAGACAGGTCAGTGGAAGACCCATACACCCTGACGTTGTGAAGTGTACAAGCCTGAGAAAGGTCAGGGGAAGAAGCATGCCCCTTGTCATTGTGAAATGTGCAAACGTGAGGAAGACAAGGGGAAGGAAGTCATCTGTGAGAAATGTGCTAAAGGCCAAGGGAAGGGAGTCATTCTCTTGGCATTGTGAGAATCCTGGAAGAGACTAAGGGAAGAAAGTCGTTCTCTTTATATCTAGTTTTGGAACTTGGCACATTGCTTTACTTTGTGAACATTGCGAGAAACCTGAAAGAGACTAAGGTAAGAAAGTCTTTCTCTTGGTACCAGGTTATTGAACCGGAATGTTGCTTTTCTTGTGAATTGAGACTTATCAATCTGGAGCTTTAGGTGCTGCCTTTGAAACTAACTGCAACCTGAGGAAGGGAGTACATTCCCAGGACATAGTCATTCCAAACAGCTTTTTTAGGCAGAATTATATGCAGTATCCTTTGGGAACACCACACATGATTCAGAATACAAGTGACAGTACAGTTTTAACCTTTGGTACAAGCCTGTACTACACAGTTAAAGTGGTAGCAGTAGCGGAGCAGCCAGACTTATCTCAAGAATAAGTGAGCAGTATCAAATAGTTAGACAAAGGACAGCAATTACTATGATTCAGGCAAACACTGACTCAAGGTTTTCAAGTAAAAGAATATACATTTATTTCACTCTTCAGTTGTATAACATTACACTATTATAAGCAGTCTAAAAATCACTCTCTTAATACACCACAACACTTCCCTTTAATTCCAGAGAAGTTAAGCTCACAAAATGAAGTGGGAGCAAAATGGCACTCCAGCAATTTAAAAGGGTGGGAAAGACAGAAGGTAGCAGAAATGAATCCACACCAACAGGTAAGTACTCAGAGCAAGCGAACAAGAGAGACTACAATGGTAAAATCAGATAGAAAAGGCTTAGGGCCAAAGTCAGCAGTTCAAAAGCCTTTTGCTCAAGATGATAGTTCAGTGTAGTTCGTGGTAAAGTTCGTGGCACGGTTTCCGGACGAGGTTGGTTGGTAGAAAAGTTAGTTCAAAGAGAAGAGAAGGACAAGCCCTCGGACTGGAGAAAGATTTCAAACACTTTCACCGCGACTGAACGAAACGAACAAACTGATTTGCACAGTACCTTAAAACGGAGAGGGAGCTGTTGCTGAGGCAGACGTTCCTGGTAGTTACTGCTGGCTCACGGTTCTTGAAGCGACTGTCGGACTGATCAGAAGTAGGAAGACTGGAGGGTCCTGTATTACCCAGGAAAGAAAACAGCAGCAGAGCAAAGCAACAAATAAAAGGTGCGCTCCTTAAAAGCCAAGCAGGGTCCGACCTTCCTGGCTATCCGGCCCACTGCAGCTCTGTACAGCAAATTCGAGCAGAGGAGGGGTCCTGGTTTGCAGTTTGGGTGAACTGATTGGTCCCACCAGCTCAGGGGAAGAAGTTTCCTGGAGGATCTTCTCTGTCGACGGCTTCTGGAGATTCGGACCTGCAGCAGGGCTTCACCGGGCAGTTCAGTCGTTGTAGGGGTCCTCTTCTGCCAGTTCCTCGTTGGTTCTTTCATTCCAGTGGCGACTCTGCTCTTCCAGTCCCAGAGACCTGCTTTTTATGCAGTTTTCCCCCATTCATACAGCCTGGCTGTCAATCACACAGCAGGGTGGCTGTCCTGGCAAGGCCAGTACCCTCAGCCAATCAAACATGAGTGTGACTTGGGTTACCAAGGGAACCCATGGCAGGGGTCCAAAGATCCCTCCCTCACATCCTGCCTACCTAGACTTTCAGGCACCTTAAGGAGGGCTTCTGTGCAGAAGCCCGCGAAAAGACAGCGAACAAATGAGTCATACCCGGTTTGGAACGCAGAAAAAAACACGAGAAAGACTGTAACTAAAAGAAATGGCGAATAAACCCAGCTGAAGCCAAAATAAAATGTATTTGGTCAAGCGGGTTTATGTTCGAGGCTAATATAATAGCCTAAAACATTACCACGTTGATATAAGATAATCGCGGTAGAAAAGGTAGGGTAGATACCACTGCCACCAGCCAAGTCTTAATCTAAAGGGAGCGAAACAATGCTCCAAGAGGCACAGACAAAAAGGGATAAGAGTTCCATCTTTCCAATACTCCATGGAAGATGGGGTGTACTGGGTCTTTGGTAAAAGTGACTAAATAAAGTTCATGTCAACTTTATCTTTTCTGGGCTACAGTAGTCAGCCCCAGAAAAATGGAGTCAGTGGGAAGTCTAAAAGACAACCCTGTGTCACTGGCTTAAGGTGTGTTGTATCACACATGAAAAATATGGTGCCCTGTAGTAGGTGAGGCTCCAGTGCCCAAGATCACACAATAAGTAGAAATACACATAGCAAAACACATGTAAGAGTGTGAAAAAAGGCTCACACTTTTACCAGGTAAAAAAAATAAAATAAATCTTAGAAATCCAGCAAAGCTGCTGAGGGACTCAGTAGGTAAGGGAAATCAACCATTTATCAGAATTTTCCCTAACATAGATGACATAGTAGTCCGCTCCACAGAAGAAGGGAGCCCCTCTTCTACCTGAAGAAGTCTCACCAACCTTTTAGTTCACCTAGAAATGTGAGGAAAGTAAATAGGTTTTTGCACCAGGACAGTGGACTTTTCAGTTACCGACATTCTGACACATGCTTAGTATTGAGTTGAGGCAGTGAAACCCCTCTTGGTATTAGGGATAGTTTGGGTTTTCCTCCTTTATTCTCATATTTAGTAACAATCATGCCACCTGTGTGTCAGTCTCCTCCCCTCACACTTATCATTTGTACTGCTGATTCAGAATCTCAACAGTCGTGGGTTTCTCATAAATCTTGTGGTCCCCGTTTGACAGAACAGGTTTTGACAATCTGAGCTGCTAGCTATGACCGTCTCTCTGCAGATAGCTCCTCCAACACAGGCACATCTCCTATTTCAACCTCCTTTCCAACTCCCTTCAATCAATGAACTTGTCAGCATGGCTCCTGAAGAGCTGCCCTGGGTTGGTCTGTAGGACTCTTAGGACAACATAGAAGTTACCAATGCAGCCTGGAATTCTCTGACCTGTAATTGGCCTATCTTCTTTTGTTGGCTCCTACAGCAACAGCTTAATCCCTTAGATTTTTTGCTAGCTACAACACCTATTCGGCAGACTCAAGAATAAAGCTGCAATCCTGTAGGACATGCTCGTCAGCCATAAACGCTTAGCCCTACTTGGGCACAGTGCAGCTTTCTTTTCGTCAATCTGGTGCTAAGAGATTTTAATGGTCTAAAAAAACGACTCTTGAGTCAAGCCTCCTCATCCATCCTGGAACCTGAATGTGGTACTTCTCCAGCATGGGGTCTGGCATGGATTCACATGCTCATGAATATTCCCTGTCGTCAGGCTGGGAATCCTCATTAAAAGAAATAACCGTTTTACTTTTACTTTAAAACTCTATTTCTCCTCAAAAACTATCACTGTACTTAAGGTCATACTGCCCCCATCCAACGACAGTCCTCTCCCTAAGCCCCTCCTCTGCCAGCCATCTTCAGATATTTACTGCACAGTTCAGTGCTGGGAGTCCTCGAGTTACTCGGCGAGCTATTTGTATGTTTTTTTGTTTTTCAACGAAAAAGTTCAATTTTTGTTTCAAAGAGCCTTTGTGCTCTTTTCTTCATCTGCCGACAGCGGGTGCCCGTTGTCTGTGAAGTTCCGTGCCCCTCAAGGGCGAAGATCCATCGAAGATTCTACAAGGCCATTTTGGGCCTACTTCGTGCTCTCTGACCATGACGGAGTTGAAAGAGGGAAGGTCCCTCTTCAGGCCCTGTAGCAAATACGGGCTACGGAACAAGCACCTACAAAGCCTCTACTGCCTACACCCGGACCATAAGGAGGCAGAGTGCGAGATATGCCTCGGGTTTCTCCAAGAAAACGATGAAGGAGAGGCATAGCAGGCTGGCGGCATGGCTTAACACCAAGGCCTCTGACCCATGCTCCGAGCAGGGTCATGCCGCTTCCAGGACCGGATGATCCGAGAAGCAGTCTCCTAAGTCCTTTGAGGGCGCTTCATCCATGGGGGCCCAAGATAAGGCCAAGATCTGCAAATCCGAGTTCACTGGGTTCACCGCAGAAGTGGGTCCCAAAGTAGATAGGGCGGAATAAGCATCGCATTCCCCCTCCATTGCCAGCCTACCATCAACCTCCTCTTCAATGAGGAAGTCATCTACCCCGGCTAAGGTACGGGAGAAACCTGAGAAGCCACAGACAGAGAAGGCCGCACAGCCCACACCGGCCCAACCGGCACAGGCAGAGACCTTGTTGGCGACTTTGTTGATGGCTACTTACTACCACGGCATCTAAGGGCGCTGATCCTACGAGGGTGGCTCCCACGGCGCAGAAAGTGTTTTAGTGTTTTCCCTGCGCCCATGGAGCAACACCACCGCAGAGACTTTGGCAAAGTCTGCATGTATGCCAGAAGGGGTGAAGATACCGGCACAGGTCCCGGTTCCGAACCCTAAAGGAAGAAAAAAGGGGGGGGGCGAAGAGGCCCTAAAATAGCCCCCCGCCACCTCCAGGTCATCTCCCAAGCCATGGAGTTCTCGTCCACAGATGACGAGAAATCAGGAGTCCATGCACATGGGCCACGATGACGAGGACGACGGCGGCGTTGATGGTTCAGGGCCTAGCGTCCCTGTTTTGCCTTCTCAGTCGATTGACATTTCCCTGGATATTCCCATCGACTTTCCATACCGTGTTGTCAGAGATCCAGATGAGAATGTCTTTGGCGTTCGGACCCAGCTCCCCCAGCAAACCTAGACATGGGTACGGGAACGGATATGGCCACGATGATGGAAGACAAAGACATTGTTGCTGCGGACGGTGAGTCACCACATTTGGATGCCCTGCATAGCTTTTCCCCACCGGACGAAGTGGGTTCCTTCCACTCTGATTGCCACAGCCTCCAAGCTATTCCAGCTGGTACCCGAAGAAACCAAGGAGGAGGGCTTCTTGTATCAAAGGCGAGCGGCCAAGAGGAAGACGATTATGGTGGTGCCTTTTCTGTATGATATTTGGAGAGAGGGCATAGTCCTCATGAAGAACCTCTTAACAGCTCCAGCCAAGCTGGATAGGCTGGCAAAGAAATAAAGGGTGCCAGACTCTGCACCCAAATGCCTGTGGGCGCTGCCGTCGCCAGACTCGGTGGTGTCGGCAGCTGCGACGAAACAGTCGGCTAACCCGTCGTGGTCTTCTAGTCAGGTACGACAGGGAGTTGTGGTACAAACTAGGACCGATCCTGGAGTTCCTCCCTGACGAAAAGAAGATGGAGGCCCTCACCCTCTTCCAGGACGGAGGAGTAGCATCAGACCATGCCATCTTGGTGGCAGTGGACGTCGCCGACACAGGGTTCCGGCAAATGGGGAACAGTGTCTGCCTTTGTCGGCAGGGACGGATGAAGGCCACTAACTTCCATCAGGAGGTCCAAGCGAAGGTGCTGGACATGCCTTTCGATGGGGAAAATCTCTTTGGAAAGGCAGTCAACGAGTCCCTCCAGACCATCAAAGCGGATATGAAGACGGCCCACTCCCTCAGCACTCTCCAGCAGCACTGCTCGTCTTTTTTCGATCCTCCAGAGGAAAATCGAGCAGGTCATCGAACGTGTTCTCCACGTCGTACAGACAGCCTTCCCGATCCTCAACGCCAGAAGTCTACAGAGCTTGCTTTCAGGCCTAAGGCAGCAGAGGACAGCATTGCTGTCGCCCGCAGGGCAGGATGCCGGCACCCAAGCATGCCTGAACCGGCCAAGACGTTGGGGGCCCCCACCCATGCACCCCGGTGGGAGGCTGGCTGACGAGGTTTGTCCACGAGTGGAGCAAAATCACCACTAGCACATGGGTGCTGGATGCATCATGCCCAGGGACACACCTGGAGTTCGAACGCAGGTATCCTTATATTGTGCCGATTCCTCGGCAGGCGTAGCACATCCCTCAGCTTCTGGAAGAGGTACGGAACATGCTGCAAAAAGGGGCAATGGAGCTAGTTCCCCAACGACTCCTTGGCTCCGGATACTTTGTGCTCAGAAAGAAGATAGGGAGCTGGAGTCCCATCCTGGACCTGCGACGTCTGAACAAATACTTAAAGGCCCAGAAATTCACGTTGCAGCATGTGCTTGGCAAACTGGAAAAAGGAGACTTCTTGACATCGTTGGACCTGGAGGATGCATATTTCCACGTCCCCATTTACAAGAAACATCGGACATGTCTGTTTTGGGATTCAGGGCCAGCACTACCAGTTCAAGGCCCTACCATTCGGCTTGAAGTCAGCCCCAAGAGTATTCACGAAGTGCTGGTGCCAGTGGTTGCCCATGTACCTCTGCAGGGCATACATGTTTACCCGTACCTGGATGATTGGCTGATTTACAACCCATCGTGGGAGCTGGCCAACGAGCACACAAAGGCGACCGTCGGACTATTGACCGATCCGGGATTCTCCATCAACTATCCGAAGTCCTGCTTAATGCCATTGCAGAACACGCTGTTTTTAGGAGCCAGACTCAAGACAGTGTCTTGCATGGCGTTTCTCTCGGAAGAGAGTCTAGCAGCCACTCAAGGAAAGGTGCAACGTCTGTCGTTCGGCAAAGATGCCGTGGTGCGGGACATCAAGTCGTTTGGGCATGATGTCATCTTGCATTTACCTCATCTGCCTCTGCAGGTTGCAGATGCGACCCCTACAAGAATTCCTGGATGCCCTTTGAATACAGGTGTCCGGAAGTTTCACAGACAAGATCCCTTTCAACAAGGAGTTCTGACTGGCGATACAGTGGTGTGGGGTCCGCTACCACATCGCTCAAGGCACAGGATTTGAAAATCCCCCATACCAGGAGACGGTCACCACGGATGCGCACACCCGGACGTCGGCACGCCAGAGGCCTATGGCTGCCGGATCAGAAGGATCTGCATATCAGCTGGAGCTACGGGAGGTGTTCTGGGCCCTCAAGTCATTCCTACTGTCTCTGAAAGGCAAGGTGGTGAGGATCTTCACGGAAAAAAACACCACTGTGTTCTACATCAGGAAGCATAGAGGGACACTCGGCCGTCAGATGGGTTATTCCTCGTCCCCCACTCCTCTCCTGCCACGAGAGGGAGCTCCATCAGGATCAGGTGGACCATCTGTTCGCCGAATGGGGCAGACCCCAGATCGTTCTGGTTGCGATGGCGGCAAACTCCAAATGCCAGACGTTTGCCAGCAGGTTCCACCAGCAGAGGAGCTTGGGGGGGCGTGTTCTCCTTCCCGTCAGATGGGCTGTTTCTGTACTTGTTTCTGCCATTCCCTCTCCTGCTATGAGCCCTCACCATGCTCAGACAGTGCCAATTCAAGATGATACTCCTCGCATCCTGTCAGCGGCGCCCCCAGTCAAGTTGCCGTTGGTTCCGGATCTTCTGACCAGAGAGGGAGATGCAAACCTTCATCACAATGCAGGATCGCTTTACCCGAAGGCCTGGCTCCTGTAGCCTTAGAGTTTGGAGGTTATGAGTTGCCAGCGGACTGCAGGGAGGTTCTCGCCAAGGCGAGGACATCTGCGACCTTAAAGTGCTACAACCATAACTGGAAGCGTTTTGCTAAGTGGTGCCGTGCGTAGAAGATTTACCCCTCTGAGGGTCACGGCTCTGCAGATCCTTCCATACTTGCTATCTTTGGCGAAGGCTGGTCTGGCGCACGCCTCCATCAAGAAACATCTGGCGTCCACCTCCTGTGACACCAGATCCCCAGGAAGATTCTCACTATGGTGCCACAGACTCGTCAAGGAGTTGCTCAAAGACTTTTCTGATCTTTACCGCTGGTGAAGGCTCCTCCCCCGGCAAGGGAAATCAACGTGGTTCAGACAAAGCTAATGGGGGCTCTCTTCGGGCCTATGCATCAGACCCCACTCAAGTTTCTCTCGTGCAAGACAGCGTTCCTGGTGGCCATCCCTTCTGCCAGAGGGGTAGGTGAGATCCAGGCCCTATCCTGCAAGCCACTGTACCTGAATTTCCACAAATCAAGGGTGGTACTACGTACGCATCTCTCTTTCATGACGAAGGTTCCATCGGACTTCCACCTCAACAAGCCTTTGGTGTTACCTGTTTTCTTCCCGAAACCTTCCTCGTCAGGAGTAAAGGGCCTTGCACTCGCTGGACATTGCTTGTGCCCTGAAGTTCTATGTAACACACACAAAGAGTTTTCGGGAAGACTTAACAACTGTTCATGAACTTTGGTCCTGTGAACCATGGAAAGGCCTTGTACATGGCTTCCATTTCAAGGTGCCTCTCTGGCTGCATCACGCACTGTCATCGGTTGGCCAACCGACCGCTTCCCTGCCGTCAAAGAACCCACTTCACCATTGAAATCACTGCGACAACGGCGTTCCTGTCTGCTGTGCCCCAGCTGGACATCTGCAAGCCTGCTACAAAGTTTTTCTGCATCGACAGGGATTCCATGGAGGAGTCCAGAGTTGGCCAAGCAGTGCTACACAACATGTTCGCTTGAGGTTAGCCTGTTACAGAAGTAAGAGTTAATTGCTTCTGTTTAGCCTTGCCACCTCCCGTGGTTGTGTAATGTTGTACTGCTATGTATTTGTTACTTATGCGCATGTTGATCCATGCCAAGCCCCATTCTGGAAAAGGTTTAAGTTACTTACCTGCAACTATTGTTCCCCAGCATGGGTCTGGCATGCATTCACATGCAAACCCTCCTTCCGGCCCCTCTCCGGCTCTGCGTCGTGCCAATATATACCAGCGTCAATGTCACGAGGGACGCTACAGAGACAGTCGAGGACCAAGGTTTGACGATGCATGCAGTAGACCCTATGAAAAAATGTCTGAAGTAAGTTGCAAGCAAACTTGAATATATCAAAGATGAGGAATACGTGGGAGGAACATCCAGTCGAAATAATGTTACCTGGGGTAAGTAACTTATTCTTCGAAGGGATTGTGTCCTCCGACGTATTCCTTATCTTTGATAATACGTTTCCAGCTTGCTGGCCTCAGAATTTTTTTCTGTAGAGGGCGCTGCGCGTCGATGTCCGCCGAGTCGATGTCCCTCGATGGCCACCATATCGGCGCCAACGTCACCATGCCCATAAATAGCCACGCGCTGCGTCCGTTGCTCAGTTCCGTTTTTCAGCGCATCGTGGGGCCTCGGAACATCGTTGCTCGGTTCAGTCAGGATAACCCTCAGTATCTACTTGAATAAATACCAACTCGTTCTCGATGGCATCTTCATCGGAACCGACGACACCGCAATCCGCTCCCACCATTCGTCGAGATCAAGACACTTAAAAAAGAGATGTTGAAGATCCCCTTCCTCGTTGTCTTCTGTTTCCCCAGAAAGGGTCTCCTGTCCCACAAAACACAGCTCTCAGGCTAAGTGGGAGGAATTCAGAAAGAAACTGTTAAGCGTCTTCGAGAAAGCGGCCTCAACCCCCTCAAAGACAACTGAGGGTGATACCCCGGGTGAAAAATCCAAAAAATCCAAACGCCGCGAGTCGCCGCCGATACCTTCCACCCGAGAGCGCCACGAGCCATCGGGTAAGAAGGCACCATCTTCGACGCCGTCGTCGAAGATTCCTTCGACGCATGGATCGGCGCCATCGACACCGTTGTCGAAGGGTTCTTCGACGCATCGGTCGATCGACTCGACGCCATCGTCGACGCCGACATCGACGCCGATGAAAGAGAAGACCAAGGCTATTCCACAGCCAACGGTGGTTCCAAGGGCCTCCGGCAAGACGCTGAGACTGTCGTCGACATCCTCGAGTAGGATCCAGATCCTCTCGAGTTCTTCGAGACCTCTTCCAGTCTTCTCGACGCCGTTCCCGGCGCCTTCGAAGCCGGTCATATCTGTGTCGACGACATCAACGTTTTCTCACCCAATAATGACGAGTTTGGCTCCTTCTGCCATAGTGATGGGTTTTACACCATTTCAGAGGTCAGAGTACCCTGGACTATCTTCAATTTATAAAGAGGGGGAAGATTCTGACCAGGAAACATTTGGGTTGCAGAGGACCACACTGCCTATTTTAGAGGATTTCACCTCTGAGGAAAGAAGGTTGAAGGACCTACAGGAGTCACTACATGAGGCAAGTGGGCTGGACACTTCCCCAGAAGTGGAATCTGTTAAACCAGACCCAGGGGAACATGCCGAAACACCCTATAGAACCGTTATGGCAAGAATTATTGAATTTATGGGTTGGTCTGCGCCCCCGCCTGTTTTTCAACAGGATGACCTGACAGACATATTAGACAAAGGTCCACAGGAGGACCCTGTGGTCCCCTTCCATGCAGCCTTACGAAGGAAAATTACATCTAATTGGGAAACTCCTGAAGTTATCCCTGCGGTCAATAAAAGATTGTCAGCCAATTATAGGGTAGCGGCTGCTGACCCTGAATACTTATCAAAACACCCGACTCCAGAGAGCCTGGTGGTCCAAGCGGCAACTTCATCTAGCAATAGGACCGCTTACCCTACTGTCCCACAGGATAGAGATGACAAGAGGTATGATTCTATGGTGAAGAAAGTCTTCTCTGCTTGTAGTATGGCGTTGAAGTCCATCAACGCCACCTGTACGCTCGCCAGGTTCAGTCACACACTGTGGGAGTGTGCTTCATCAGCGGCTGACTGCATACCCAAAGGAGAGGAAAAGGAAGCCTTCCTTAACATTAATAAAGATGGCAAAGATGCCATGTGCAAATCACTTAAAACTGGCATCGATTCCGCTGACAGTATCAGCAGGGCCATGGCGGCAAGTACAACAATCCGCAGGCATGCGTGGTTGCGAAAGTCTGGCTTTGCTCCAGATGTACAGGCCAGACTTTTGAATATCCCCTTTGACGGTGCTTCGTTATTTGGAAAGAAGGCTGATGACAGTCTGGAAAAGTTGCAGACATCTAAAGCAGCGGCAAAATTGTTAGGAGATGCAATCCGCCAAACTCCTTTTCGTCCCTCAGGAACCTCTGGAAGAGGAAAGTCCTTTCGCTATTATTCCGCATTCGGGAAAGGCAGAGGACAACCGGCTCAAAGAGGCCAAAGAAGACCTACCCGAGGTGGACGGGTCAAAAGTACTAAAGCCGCAGCAGCAGCAGGTGCCTCTTTACCCTCGCCATCTGCATCAGCCGCCCCCAAACCACTCTGAGGCCTCTCCACACAAAACACCTGTAGGGGGCAGGTTAACTCACCATCTGACGGAATGGCAGGCTATAACGTCAGATGCTTGGGCATTGGAGACAGTTGCCCAGGGTTACTGCCTACCCTTTCTACACATCCCTCAGAGTCATCCACCGGGGCACAGCTCTCTAAAAGTTCCAGATCTGCTCCTCTTGCAGGAGATCATAGACCTGCTAGAGAAAGGTGCCATAGAACTGTTACCTGTAGCGGACAGCAACAAGGGCTGGTACTCCCCCCCCCCCCCCCCCCCCCTACTTTCTCATACCAAAGAAAGACAGAGGACTGAGGCCCATCCTGGACTTACGAGAATTGAACAAGTTACTCAAGAAGGACAAGTTCAAGATGGTAACTCTATCTCAGATCCTTCAGGCCCTCCAGCTCCAGGACTGGCTGGTATCTCTATACATTCAGGATGCTTATTTCCATATTTCCATGTGCCAATCCATCTCAAATACAGGAAATACCTGAGGTTCGCATTATCAATTTCGAGTTCTGCCATTTGGGCTGACCTCCGCCCCGAGGGTCTTCACCAAGCTAATGTTGGTAGTGGCTGCGAGTCTAAGGAGGGAAGGGATACACGTCTACCCCTTCCTGGACGATTGGCTGATCAGGGCTGTATCTTCGGAACAAGCTCAGACACAGCTAGATTATGGGCCTCATTACGACCCAGGCGGTAAGGGGTTTACGGCAGCGTTAACAGCGCCGACCCTTACCGCCTGAGTACGAGGTCCCTTAGCGCCATGGCGCTTTTAACACCTGCTTTTAGCAGGTGTTAAAATCCATGGCGCTAAGGGACCATGGAGTTAATTACGCCACCGTAATTTACGGTGGCGTAATTAACGCCTTCCCCACTCCCATTATGCCCTATGGGGCAAAAATGGGAATGGGGAAGGGTAAATGGGGATTGGGGACTTACCGCCCCGCCAAGGTCGGAATGGGGCGGTAAGTCCGCCAACCACCATGGCGTAAACGTAGTTTACGCCATGGTGGTAAAGTCACGGCCCAGGCGGTAACTTACCGCCTGGGTCGTAATGAGGCCCTATGTCTGCCACTTCCTTCACAAACCGGGCTTCTCCCTCAATTTAAAGAAGTCACAGATGATACCAGCACAGAGACTCCAGTTCATTGGAGCGGTCCTGGACACTTCCCTGGGAAAAGCCTCGCCACCAGAGGTGAGGGCTCAAGATATTCTGCAGATGGTCAACAAGTTTCAAAATGCCCAACGTCTCCCAGCCTTTGACTTTTTGAGGTTGCTAGGCCTCATGGCATCCTGCATCTTCCTTGTGCCAGAGGCTCGTCTGAGAATGAGATCTCTTCAGTGGACACGGTGGTCGCAATTCTCAGGGAGAATGACAGATCTCCTCCGGATTCCGGACAAGGTAGCCTGCGACCTTCAATGGTGGGCCTATCCAGAGAACATCTTGAAAGGAGAACTGTTTTGGCAACCATGGCCGGAGATAACAGTAGTCACAGACGCCTCACTCACAGGGTGGGGAGCCCATGCCAACGACTTGACCATCAGCGGTCATTGGCCTCCATCGGAGTCCAGACCACACATCAACCTATTGGAGCTGAGAGCGATCAGACTAGTGCTGAAAGCTTTCCTGCCATCAGTACAGGGGAGAAATGTCCTAATAATGACGGACAACGCGGTGGCCATGCACTACCTCAACAAAAGAGGAGGCGTAGGGTCACTGCCACTGTGCAGAGAGGCAATGCAGCTCTGGTTTTGGGCAATTCAGGAAGGAATCTCTATCGGCAGTCCACCTAGCCGGAGAGAAGAACTTGACAGCGGACGCTCTGAGCAGGCAGAGCACAGTCTCCCACGAGTGGGAGCTAGCTCAGGAAGTCCTTCAAGAGATCTTCGCCCTTTGGGGAACCTCTCAGGTGGATCTGTTCGCCACAAGCACCAACAGGAAGTGCGATCTGTTCTGTTCAAGGGAATTTCCTCCGAGAGGAGCTCTAGGGAACGCATTCGTAGTGGATAGGGAGTTTCCATTCCTTTACGCGTTCCCACCAGTCCCTGTTATTCCTCAAATGATCAGGAGGTTTAGAAGATTCCGGAAAACCATGATCCTAATTGCCCCGGACTGGGCCAGGAGAACGTGGTACCCGGACCTTCTAGATATGTCCATCTGCCCTCCAATCCGTCTTCCACTCAAAGAGAATCTTCTCTCGCAGAAGGGAGGGGCAGGTTCTCCATCCAGACACCAGAACCCTCAACCTTCACGCTTGGCTTCTGAAAGGGTGAGGTACAAGGATTGGGACCTCCCTGATGATGTCATGGAGGTGTTGCTTTCGGCCAGAAGAACAGCAACAAAGTCTTTATACCGCTGCCGTTGGACACATTTTGCAGCTGGTGTAGGGAAGAGAATTTCGACCCTTTTTTATGTGGTACACCAACAGTGTTATCGTTTCTACTCTACTTGGCAAACTCAGGCCTTAAAGTTGGCACTGTAAAAGGCTATCTCACAGCGCTTTCTATCTTCAAGCGCACTTCGGAGGAACCATCGTATTTCAAACTACCTCTAGTGATACAATTTCTCAAGGGATTAACTAATATTTATCCTCCAAAACCATTCCAGGTTCCCTTATGGGACTTAAATTTAGTCTTAAACTTCTTAAAGGGCACTCCATTCGAAACACTTCACTCTTGTTCACTGAGATTTCTCACGCTTAAAACTGTCCTATTGGTAGCACTAACATCTGCTAGGAGGGTGAGCGAGCTACAAGCTCTCTCCTGTAAACCCCCAGTTGTCCTACAGGTGAAGCCTAATTTCCTCCCAAAGGTGGTTTCTGAATTTCATATTACTCAGAAAATTACCTTACCTTCGTTCTACCCTCCTCCCCATCGGGGGAAAGAAGAAGAAAGGCTACATAGGCTGGACCCAAAGCGAGCTCTCAGCTTTTACATCAGCAGAATGGCTAGGATCAGGCAAGCAGACCAACTGTTTGTAGGATGCTCAGGTCACAAGTTGGGACTACCCATAACAAAAACCATTTCCAGGTGGATTATTTTGGCCATTCTGGAATGTTATAAACTGGCAGGGAAAGAGCCACCCCAAAATCTTAGGGCTCATTCAACCAGGGGTATCGCAGCCTCTTTGGCTCTCCAAAGAAGGGTACTGGTCCGAGACATATGTGCGGCTGCAACATGGTCATCTGCACATACATTCACAAAATTTTACAACCTGGATTCCTCCACTAGTCAAGAGGCCAGATTTGGCCAGGCCGTATTACATTCGGTCCATCCCTAAAGGGATACATAACATTCTTACCCCCACCTCCAATTACATGCCACTGCTATGGGAGTCTATCAAAGATAAGGAATACGTCGGAGGACACAATCCCTTCAAAGAACAAGTTACCTCTTACCTTTTAACGTTCTTTCGATGGGATGTCCCTCCGACGTATTCCTTATCGCCCCTCCCATCCATCCCCGCAGTAATACTTCCCTTGTGGTTGCAGCTTACGCTCCTTCAAGGTCAATAACCAATTCAGGCATGACTTTTCTTATGCTACAAAACGGAACTGAGCAACGGACGCAGCGCGTGGCTATTTATGGGCATCGTGACGTCGGCGCCGATACGGTGGCCGTCGAGGGACATCGACTCTGCGGACATCGACGCGCAGCGCCCTCTACAGAAAACATTTCCGAGGCCAGCAAGCTGGAAACATATTATCAAAGATAAGGAATACATCGGAGGAACATCCCGTCGAAAGAACGTTACAAGGTAAGAAGTAACTTGTTCTTCTACCCAACCTCCACCTTAATGCTCTCTCTTCCCTCCGCTCCAACTCCTTCCAGTTCTCACCAGTCACTTCTGAGTTCTTTCCACCACCCTCCTAAACCCTATGCTAATCTTCTTGGTAGCCTCTGCCATCTTCCTCCTTACAACTTTAGCTGCCTCCTTTATGTTCCTCCCTGTCTCATTATTTTCTCTCTGACCTCTTGCCTCTTTCTCCAGCCAGCTTTCAGCCACATGCCTCATTCCTCCTTCCCCCTATCTCCTTTCCACCGGGAACCTCTCTCCACCACAGCTGCTATGCCTTTCTCAACTCCTAAAGCCCACATCCTGACTAGTTTTCAGCTTCTATGGTGCATCTGTTCTTCCTGCTGGGCCGTGTTTACCTGATTGTGATTGTTTCACTTAATCAGCTTGGTTGTGCACACTTGGGATAGCTGCTGGGCTATGGGTAACCCAGACCGGAACTTCATAAAGCTTGTCTGCCGTCTTGGAACTGGCGTGCGGTTAGAGCATGAACAGCTCTCGCAGAGCGCTCCTCCACCAGACCCCTGTGGCGTCAGCGTTGCACTGCATGCTACCGAACGGACTCCAACAAACCCACAGCTAGAGTAAGTCTCTTCTTTCTCACCCATCTAATCAGTAGACATAGTGGTGACATATCGGGTAGGCTAGCAGCATTGCATTATACATTGGCCGTGCTTATGAATGGGACCTCCATATTTCAGATGGTTTTTGTGATTCTAGACTGATTTTTGACAGGCCTTTTTCAACCCCACTTCCAGGCTTAGACTTTTTATTTTGGAGGTAGACTACGAGTGCAGGGCCATGGCCCCCATTTACAGCTATGGTAAAGCACTATTACATATGTAAGGTGCAGAAGTAAGGCTTGGACACAAAGGTGGCATACTTTTAGTTCTAAACTTTTATTAACCGGATAAAAAGTGTTGGAAAAACCACCTCTGGTTCTAACGTTACAAGTGGTTTTCCTGCCTGGTAGAAATCTAAGGAAAAGAACACAATCTCAAATAACTAATCGGGGACTGTCTTGTCCAAAAGCCCTGCTTCTGTCCCTAACACTAATAACCTAAATCTAATGTGAAAGGGTACTATGTTCACAATTAACGTGATAATGACAGTTCTTGCCAACAGAAAATTTCCTATGTTTCGGTTGCTAATAAAGAAAATAAATGTTCCTTTTCCCTTAAGTAATATTCATATATCGAGGGGATGACCCCTTTCCCCTGGATTCCTTCTTGTTCCCCTTTAGAAGTTAGGAACTCTTCTCTTGTGGATAGGGTTTCCTTTACTTTGTCAGGTATTGCCAAACAAAACGCAATGTTCATTCAGGCAGGGGGCTTCTTTCCATTTCCCCCGACTTCCTAAATCCTGGCCAAGTTGCAAATCAAAAGTTCCCAGCTTTTTCCTGTGAACACTTCCTCTTTGCTCACGGGGGGTTTGTGCCTTGTTCCTTCTACTGCCAACACATCCCAGGAATTTAAACATATTGGGCCTCATTACGAGTACGGCGGTAGGGGGTTAATGGCACCAGTAAGGATGCCCGTGCCGTTAACCCCCTACCGCCGCATTCGGAGGTCACTTAGCGGGTCCCACTAAGGCTGGCTGGTTTTACCAGCTGCCCTTAGCGGGAGCCGCTAAGGGAACAGGGAGCTAATAAAGGGCACGCTATATGCAGGCCCATTATTAGCTCCTTCCCCATTCCCATTGAGCCCTATGGGGGCTCAAATGGGAATGGGGAATGGTTTTCAGAATGGGGACTTACCGGGTCCTCCAAGGTTGGAATGACCCGTTAAGTCCCCATTCCGACTGCCCGGACCCGAGTTTACCAAACTAGTAATGAGGCCCTTAGTCTCTTCCTTCCAGTGTTTCCTCTATTGAATTTCACTTTGGTCTTAGACTTTGAAATGGGTGCGGGTCCCAGACTTGCAACAATGGCTCCTGTCGGCTTGGTTTACTCTCCTGCCAAGAATATATGTCCCTCTGGAATGTTTCTGCACCTTTCAGTGTCCCAGACACTCTTATTCTTTGATGTGGGTGCGGGACCCAGACTCGCATCAATGGTGCTTGCCTGTTTGGTTTACTCTCCTGCCAAGCATACAAGGGTCTCTTTCTCTCTCTGTTTCTCTCAGGGTGCCAGAACCTTGTTCTTTTCAGGGTCCCAGACCCTCTTATTCTTTGGCTCTTATATGGGCGATTGTCCCAGATTTTCATTGATGGTGCTTGCCTGCTTGGTTTACTCCCCTGCCAGGCATACAAGTGTCTCTTTTGCGCTCTGTCCTTCTCATGGACCATTTATCTTGTGCTCCGTTGAGGTTCCCCAATTGCTTCCAGACCTTCAGCACCTCTCGACCAGCCCACGTACCTGTGTGTCTTGTCTTCGCCTTCCGAGCGTCAGTTCTTTGGTGCAAGGCTGTGTCAGCGTTTGGGTGTCTCCTCGCGTCGGCTTCGCCAGTTACTACTTTGTTCCCGTTCTGCTGTCCCTCTCCCCAGCAGCGTTCAGGCGTTCCCCGTTGTTGGTGGTCGCTCCTGTGGTTACTCTTTCGTTCTCTGGCTGCGATTTTTCTCTCCCACAGCTCCTTGGATTTCAGGAGGCCTGGAGTCTTTCCAGAACAGCGTTTGGCATAGTCCTTCCGTTCCGGACTACAGTCACATTTCCTCTCGCCTCTGTGCTCGGCGTATTGTGCTATGTTTCCCGGTTCATCGTTGGAGGATGGCTCTCCTCTTGTTGGTTCCCTCGGTTATTTTGGATTGCCTTTGACCAACGAAATGCTGCGGTAGACTAGACCTTTCACTCTGGTTCACTGAAGTGATCTGCATACTCCTCGTCATCATCTTCACAGTACTTGTATTGGAACTATATGGAAAGCAGAATGGTTTCTCTGGTGCCTTAGTCAGGTCCAACATACTAGGCTGGCTTACTTAAAACACAATATATTGGCACTAGATGGAACTACGGAAGGAGAGTTGGACTATGGCGAAGAGGGAGGGTGTACTAAAACAGATGTACCACGCTCTATGGGGATAGTCACCCTAATTCCATAAAATGCTCCCTCTCCCATGTGCTCCTCCCCCTGTGCACCTTCCCCAGGGGGACTACTGTACTGCGGATGCGCCGCCCTAGCCCCATGGAAAAGGTCTCTCCCAAGGGGAGTAGGGACGGCATCCTCAGATTCGTCATCCATCCCATAAGGGTATTAGTGTAGTGGTAACTTGTTTCCCCTTTGTTTTTATTTTTTGATATTTCTAAGCACCTTTAAAGCTTTTAAACAATCAAGTGACCCGTACCCTCGCTTCTTTAATTCTACTTCTTACCCTTTTCCCCAGTGTTTATATATATATCAATTTTTTAACATCTGTTTTGCTTGTTCCTTCAAAAACGGATGAAAATGTGCAGTTGCATATATTTTTTGTAATGGGGTAAGGCCTCCGTACCCCTTCTCTTTTGTTTTTTTACACTCTACTCATTACCCTTTTTTACATCTGTTTGGACAGATCTAGGCTCCACCATCATTCACACCTTTATTTGAACCTGTAATACTCCATTGATGACGTGTATGGAATTTGATACAATTGGTCTGTAACAAAAGGGATCTTCCCCGAAGCCTAAAGAAGAGGTGTCAGGAGCTGATGGTCCTGAAAGACTGTTAATGCCTGCTTCTTTGAGGCTGCCTCTCTCAGTTCTTTGTTCAGTCGAGGATTGAGGAATGTGCGCCACTATTCAGACCTTCCAGGATTTTGCGGCATGAAATGGCAAATTTTGCGGCATGAAATGGCAAATTTTGCGGCACAAACCTTTATTTATTGCAGCATTTTTGCAGGACATTTTGTATTAACTGGAGGGTGTTAGATTGCCACATTGCAGGAAATAGGCAGAGTGCAAGGCTACAAGAGAGCCAGGGTATCATTGCTATGTATCTTTTGTATTAATTTAATAGGAAGAGTCCCAGATGTCTCTGGCATGGCAGAACAGTGTTTGATTTGGCTACATTTCTGGTTTAATGTTCATGCCTATTTAATAGTATTAACTAAATTGATCATTATCAATTGTAATGCTGAAAATATTCCCCTTCTATGCTCTCCAATCCCCCAAACACCCACACACATCTCTCACCAACACACATCTCACCAACTCTCCATCACAACTTACATCCCTTAACCTCTCACTCTGTCATATAAATACTCACATGCTATGTCACACTGTCAAGTCACAATTTGCACTGCCCAGCCCCTGCCACACTCCAAATCATACTCCCAACTCACACCTTACACTCTACAATTCCTCCCGCAATATACAGTCCTTCATTCTTTTGTGCTGCTTCTGCATCTTGCATCCTTTCTCCCATGCTATCGCACTCTTCCCTCATCCTTTTTCCCAATCTGCAGCTCACTGCCTCTTTCTGGCCAACCGCTTCCTCTCTGCTTTCTGGCTCACTGACCACACGCTCCCTCTACTTTCTGTACCTCTGCTCGCTCTCAGAATTCTCGCCCACCGCATCACTACTTCCTCTGCTCTCTTGTGCAGCACTTCTTCCTCTGACCCACTGCTCTTCCTCTGCTTTCTTGCCCATCACTTCACATCTCACCCATCACTCTCCCTCTCTCTCATAGTGTAACCATTTTTTTATTTTCTTTAAATGTAGATTTTGACCCAGTTCCTCAAATAATGGGGCATTTAAAAAAATAACGCAGGATATGCTATTTTTAGACGACCCATTTTTGGAAATGAGCAGGTGTTATGACCGGCTCTTGGTCATAGGGTTCACTCCAAGGGATACTCAGGATACACAGGCCAGGTACGCATAGTGGTTACTTTATTAGCTTCTTGGGTTACAGGATCAGATGTCAACAAGTCATTAGGAGATGAAGAGGAAAGGGACAGGAGCCCACTGGCTCCCACCACCCAGGCTCACATAATCTAACTGCCTGGGTTAGAACCCATTCAACCCCAAACATTCTAATCTCACACTCCAGACTCACAGCCTACATTCTGAATGACATCAATCCTGGCTCAGCACACATGCAAGTATAAGAGCCAACCCTAACACCTCCTTTCCTACAACAAACAAACACACCTCAAACACACACTTAGAGAAAGCAACCCTAACACCTCCTCCTCTTGCATAAAGAACAACACACACTTTCACAACAGCAAGACACACCTCACTCTCAGCAGAGTTCCGCTAACCCCAGAGATTGAACAAACAGGCGTAACTAACATCCTATGACAGTCCCAGCCGCCACAACTAACATTCCTAACCAATCAAAACATCACAAATCGCCTTCCGTTCCCATCTGCCACAAAGGAACCTCGAACTGCCACTTTCGAGCACTAACCGCCCACCTCGGCAAACAAACCACAACACTACCAAGACCAACCAAACACAAAGCTCCTTCCGTTCCTCTCTGCCACAAAGGAACCTCGGACTGCCAATTCCGAGTACTAACTCCCAAAACCGGGAAAAACCAGGTACTGTCATAACTGCGCAAGATACTTACTAACAACCCAACAATCTACCTGGGTCACCAAGAAACCACAGTCACAACTCATGCCGCTGTCAAATCCATTCCACAATTCAAGCAACACAGACACACCTAATCACCAGTCACTCACCTCATCACACCAATAAAGAAACGCAACCAGCTGTCACTAAACAACCACCACCAGCATAACGCTACAAATGTTGGCCAGACAAATGAGCCCTTCAAACCAAATAAACACCCCAAAGTGAACACAGCTGCAGATGAAACGTTGCCAGGCTTCTGAAATTAATCAAGAGCGGACTCAAGAACAATTCCAAAAGTCACCTAAAGTTAAAAGAAAACACTAAATGCAATGTAACTTGCATCTCCAGAATTCCAAGCAATCCCTGGACCTTAACAACTCCAGGGTCACCAAAAACATCAAAGCTTCACACAGCTTCAAGTAAACTCCGCAGAGCTAGACACCTTCAAAAACAACATAGAAGCTTCACACAGCTTCAGGCACTAGTCCCCTGCTAGATGCCTCTGGACTGCTCCGCAGAGCCACAATCCAAAACAACATAAAAGCTTCACTAGGTTTCATGTGAACTCCTCAGAGCCAACAATCATCACAAAAACACAGCTTTGCAAAGCTTATGGTACTAGTCTCCTACTAGGTACCTCTGGACCCCTCAGAGTCACTAACCAATTAATCAAAGTTCCAACTAGCTTCTATACTAGCCTACCACTAGTAACATCACTAACCCCACAGGGCCTCAAAACACCAAACACCTCCAACTCCGCAGAGTCCCCTGACCAACCCTGGTCATGTACATCAATTAAAACATATTCCAAAAAACAATAAAAAAGATTTCAACACCCAACACTGGTCATGCACCAACACTAAAACATTCACATACTGCTACAACACACACACAAACACAGGATGTTCAAAATACAGACAACCCCGGCATAGAATGTTAACTGCTAAGGAGCGCTGCAGTCACTCTGGCAGTCATCATGAGTTGCACATCCATGCACGCACAAACAAAACATCACACCTACAATTCCTCAAAAATGGTTATAGTAAGCATTGCAATGACATATCAATAATCACATTATAAATTTCAGATCTCATTTCCTAAAAGTCCATGTTGCCAAAGCATGAGCAACTCTAAATGCTGAAATGACTCAAAGATTGTGGTAACCATTAATGACCAACATCACTCTTATTGTGCTTTAAGATCACAAATCTCACACCACACACACACAAGCAAAACATAGTCTTAGGATGATCAGAACATTGAAACATAGTACATCCAAGTCACATTTTCTAAAAGTCCATGTCGCCATTAAACAGGCAACCTAATATTCTAAAATGCCTCAAAACGTTATACTAAGCATAATAGGATCAACACCCTTTGATTGTCCACCTCAATCAACCTCATATGTGCCACTCACACACAACCACTGTCACAACACAAATGTGGAAACCAACTTTAAATGAGACCTAAACGTCCATGTTGCCAACTCTAAAACCAACCTGCAATGCCTCCAAATGGTTACATCTAAAATAAAATGCATCTCCTATTCTAAGTGCAACATCATTCTCACTAATACTTCTCATGGTAATTCACTACTAATGCACAACAGCACTCTTCAGTCACTGCTTGCCACATCGTTGCTCAATCCATTATGACATTTTACTTTTAAATGAAACTCCAAAATTTCTTCTGCAAGCATAAACTAATCATCCCCAAAAACTACTATCATACCCAAACCCAAACAGTAACCATTTTCTCATTGCATGGTCCCCACCTCAGACCAAATCAGCATAGCGTCTATTCTCATTAAAACCTTTAGCCTCCAGGTGCATAAAAGGCACAATTACGCTTACTTGGCATGGAAATTACACTTCCCCTTTTTAAATAATGCTGGCATAGTCACTCAGGAAATGGTGGCACACTTGGGCAGCCTCATGCAACCCTGCCAATGTCTCCTCATGTACCAGGGGGCCTGTTCCTGGCAGACTCCAACAGGCCATCCTTGCCCCAGGCTCCATGGGGCAGGATGCTTCTGACACCCCTGGGTGGTCGCCTGCAACAGCCCTGGGGGCTGACTAAAGCAGTACTTGGTGGCTGACTCAAACAGCCCTGGGTGCTTTCCATTTCTCCAGACTCTTGGACAGCCTCTAATGACTCCTGGCCTCAAACAGGGCACTCTCCATTCTTCCCAGGGGTCTCAAAGGTGACCGGCGCATTTCCAGAGGCTTGAGCTGTAGCGCAAATTGTGCGCTGGCCAGCTGCCTTGAATGGTGTTCTGGGTTGGTTGACCGAAGTGTAATTATTTGCGGCGGAATTGACCGTAGTCAATTTCGCTGCGAATTGATTTGCATTTCAGCCAAACAACCCAAAATGTACCTTTCACCTCCACCTCCCCTACTAAACTGCTTGGTCGCTGCCGCTTCCCCTGCAACCCTGCGGTGCCAGAACCGTCCCTCGAACGTGGGGCGGATCCGACTCCGCAGGGTCCCTTTTTCATTATTTTCTTTTTTTTCTGTCCCACCTTCAATTTTGAGGAAAAAGGGGAAAACACTTCTGCAACCACCCTAGACCAAAAATACTAAACATCGGGAGCGGGTGACACCCCCACAACACATGTTCAGTATGATAGATTTTTGTCATCAAAATGGGCAGTACTTTGAATAGAATCGCTCTCCCGACAGTGTTCTGCAAGCTCCCAGCGCCTTTCACAGGGACAGGCCCTCCAGGTGCCTGCCGCTGTAAAATGCGACCCATAAAATGCATTTTTATCCTGTTTGAGGAACAGAAATGCAAGCGACAGCAGCGGTTCATACCTTAAAAGAAATGCATGACAGGGTCAGGTAAGACCCTGTCATGCAGTGGCAACCCCACATCCCGTGCGCGTAGGGTTGCCTACAATTTCTGCACATTTAAAAGTGCATCTTGCTTGGAAATGAGGGGTGTGCTTTTAAATTGACAGAAACGCGACTTTATTTGATGAAGGAGGTCAAGCCATCTGAATGGGCGCGCATATAAAATGTGCCCATTCATGTGTCCCTTGTGGATTGGGCTGCACATTTTTGGGGCGCAAGTGATGAGATGTGTTAGCGCATTTCATTTCTTGTGTAAAAAAAAAAAAGTTGAGAACCTGGCACCCTGCGTATTATTTTTTTTAAAACAGTAATTTTTGCAGATTACTTAAAAATGTTTAAAAAAAAAGATTTTTTTAAAAGATGGTGTTTTTGCACAAAACGGCAGTTTTTGCGGTATTTTGCGCAAAACGGCCGTTTTCGCAACACTTTGCGGAATCGCAAAATCGCTATTAGCTGGAGGGTCTGACTATTGAACTTCACCACTGTCTTTTACTTTCTGCATTTTGCCTTAGATTCCAGGAACATTACCCTAGGCCTATGGTAACAACACTGCATTGTATGCCTTATGCTGAATAAATCCCTCATCTGTATCGGTGGTCTATACCAACCTTATTTCATCCAATGCTAGCTGCTAAGCAATGGTTAATACCACAACCAGTGTGTTAGCCTCAACCAATGAGCAAGGTCCAGTTTATCAGAGTTTAACAAAAGTCTGTGCTTGGAACATTTTTATTCTTACTGACATTGCCAAGAGAATGATGCCAGCCACACCCGTCTCTACTCCTGCCCTTGGTATCGCTGCTGGCTCCATCAACACCAACTTCTCCATTACCTGTGCCAATGAACCCTCTGCTCTCTCCTGTGAGGGCATCTGAGTTCTCAAAGCTATGCTGATAATTATCTACACCTTATTACAGTATAAGGGGATTGACCAGTGAGAAGTGGATGTGGTTCTTTCCTTCATTTCGTGAAAGCAGCTAACATTAACGATACATGTTTTTTTAATTTTTTAATGCAGGCCTTGACTGAAAATATCGGAGAGCTGCAATGTGAAGCCGCTGATAACAAAGGTAATGTGTGTTAGACACTTAACAGTCAAGCATTATGTAATTATATGCAACAGATGCATGTCTTTTTAGTGTCTGCTTGGGCGCACAGGATCAAAGGTGGTGTAGTAATTACTACGCCAATATTTAGTTAAGTGTACCAGGCCACACACTAAGTTTCACTTAAAGTCGCATTTACTATTGCTAGGTAGTTTCTGTGGCCAAAACCAGCTTCTGTCCAACTTCCAGTCAAACCTATTGCTGTGAATCAGATCAGGGAAGATCCTTTACTCTCTTTGTAGATAAAACTCAGAAGCTGCTTTTAAACTCTTGGATTCTGCAGATACAACCAGAAAGACTATTATTGGGTAAGTACTGTTTGTTTTTATAGCTCTCCCAAAGCAAGCATTCTGCTGAAGCCTTTTACGTTTTGTTTTTTGTTTGCCTTATTTCTGCAAACATAATGATGCCCTCACGGCTGGTTTCTCAATTCCTCATCTCGATACCGCACCAGTGACAGCTTTCCTCATAGACTCTTCCAGCAGGGCGCATAGTGTAGATCGGCATCTGCCTCCTCCGACTTGTCTCTATATAAGTGGAGCACACCACACTCCACTACCTAGTTCCTTTTTTCCCGTGTGCTTATCACTCGGTTTTGTTTTGTTTTTTGGAATGCCCACATTTTTCGCAATTGCATCATCCCTAAACCTTCAGGGTTTAAGAGTTGAAGGGAGCATTACGGATCCACACAATTTTTGTTTGTAGTGTCTTGGAAGTTGGCAGCTGAAGTGATATCACTTCGAAATATGCAACGGGGATATTGAAATCTTTATCACCAACGAGGTTGAGATCAAATCACTTGACTGGAGACAGCAGATATTCGCTGTGTGAGATATCTTTCCAATAAACCTTCCGGTATTACTATATTTTTTTTTGCACATTTTTGTTGAGGATGAGAATTTGCTTGCCATTGAGCAACATATTTAGTTTTAGTCGAGAGGTTATCAGTTGAAAATTCTTTATAGCATTTACTACCAAAGTTTTGCATTTTGTAGGACTGTAAAAACTGGTGTTGGTATTACCCAGATCTGGTTGACACTGTACAAGCTGTAACATGGGATGGTAATTGACTTCTATCAAATATGGATGCCATCCCCTTGGGCATCAGTAATGTTGCAGGAGATGAGTGGAAAAGAGGAAAGGCATATGTTTTTAGCATCACGCATGTTTTAGGATCGCTCAGACGATGGTAAATCCTGAAACAACATAGACAGTATTTTAATACCAAATTCTTTTTTTAACTTCACAACACACATACTCCCACAGGCCAGCCTTCTTGTATTACTATTATGGTATGTATTGAGTGCAGACATAGCTTTGACGAGCAATGTAGTGCTTTACAGAGGTATACAACAATACAGATACAAACCAGAGCGCTTTTCAGAGGTAACAGAACAGATAAACAGGGGATACAGAGGGGCACAGAGGAGGCGCACAGCTGTACCGGGTGGCTGGGTTCTCAGAGGGGTGTGCAGTGTCTAGCGAGGCTTTGCTGCAAAGCTCTCAGGTTCTGGTGGCACAAACCCCTCAAGAAGCCACACTGCGTCCAGGTTTGAGACTTGAAGTTTACACGAAAGGAGAAAATAAAGAGAAAAGTTTTGTGAATGCCCCAGCCATCTGGAACAACATCCCCGTTTCAAATGGAACAGCTTTGACACTTTTTCAGTTCAGGAACATGCTAAAGGGTTTGCTATTTAAGGAATACCTAGGCAACACCAAACATTTATACCTCCCACTACAATCGATGCACCCCAGAGCAGTTTGAGAGCCAGTGACTAAAGTGATTTTGACCTTAGTTGAAAGAAAATGCCAAAGCGATTTTCTGTGCAGTCTCCCAAGTCCATGCCACAAAGGAACCCTGCCTTTGGAGGCACCTTCCGTTACTGCAGAGGGAGAGTGCGCCAAAAAAAGCATTGATCACACAGTGAATCTACCTCTAGAATTCACTCCTGGTGAAGGAAACTGGAGTAGAGGTGCAGTGACTTATTGCATTTAAATTTGAATTAAATCAGAAGTGCTTGCTTAAATTCCAGTATTAGGACCTCCAGGATCCCAAAGACGAAGCATACAATAAGTTCAGTTAAGTCACTTCTTTATGCGTTTTAAAGTTGTGTAAAGTTCCTGATCTAAATAAACAGAGCAATGTTCATAGGCAGAGCCGCGTCTATAGGATAAAGCAAGCTAATGTGAAGAGCTAGGAATGAGACGCATACACAGTTAGCTTATAGTTTTGGCTATAAACTTTTATTCAAAATAAAAGGGGGTTAGAAAAGGCCACAACTATCCCTACTCTAGGAGGTGTTTCCCTAACTCAATCAAAGCTAAAGGTCTGTCCAGTCTCAAGATGTCCAAAGCAAAATGTCTTGTGTCCGAAATCCTCTCCCTCACTTTCTACAAAACAACTCTAATATGTGATGGGTAGTGTCTTTCGTCTTGTAACTGCCCAAACGTTTAAGTTCAAAAGAAATGTATAACTCCAACACAAACATTCCCAATGGATAAAGGTCACAGTTCCAGGGGACAACTCCCTTCCCCAGGTTTCTCATTAGTATATGGAAATGGGAGTGCTTTCATGGAGTGCTTTTGTCTACCTGTTACCTGTGGATGGCTCCTCGTGTTTGTCACTTTGCTCTGTTCCTGATATATATATATCGTGTGGGTTATTTAAGACTTTTGCTTTAAGAACTTGTTCAGGGTTGACCACGCCCCCTTCAACTGTGTGCGCACAAAACCAGGCACCTGCACGCAATCACGCGCATGCGCACTTGTGTGAGTGCTTTCGTCTGCCAGTTACCTGTGGACTGCTCGTCCTGTTTCTCTTTGCTCTGCTCCAGATATACATATCGTGTGGATTATTCAGGACTTTTACTTTAATAACTTGGTAGGTGTATCTACCCTTGGACTGATTTATCTATTTGTTTAAATGCCGGAGTGTTTAAATCAACATTTTTCTTTGTTTTCTTTAGTTTGGCCTTGACCACGCCCCCTTCAACTGTGTGTGCACAAAACCAGGCTCCTGCGCACTTGCGTGGATTGATGTTCCGCTGTTCAGCTGAGCAGCTGGGCAGCGGAACAGCACCCCCCCTTCATTCAACTACTCTGCTGTGACTAGCCATAAATAATTGGTAGTGCCTGCTCCTTGAGCGTATTGTTGGTCTCCTGCTGATTATACCGTTTTATATGCTGAAAACTGACATGCCTGATCCCATTATTATCTCCAGCACTGCTGCTTCCAAAGCTAAAATCTGAGGTAACGTACCGCCTGAGCTGGGAAGAAGTCGCATTTTGTTCAATTGTTCACAAAAATGGTTGCATTCTACATCTGTTGGCCCAGACATACGTGCGTATTATGTAGCTTTACCAGTATTTACTGTGTCATCCAATCTATGTTCTACAGCCCTAAATCAACTATCGCATGATATGCAGGTCGCTAACCCACATGTACAAACTGCTACTAACGCTATTCTTGATGCTGACCTGCTCGCCCAGCTCCCTCCCACAGGAGAAATGGGCGAGATGCTGGCCCTTTCTGCATTTCCTCCTGTTAAGCAGAAATGCACTGATGTATCTGTGTGCCAGCCTGTACAAGTCCACTGTGTGGTCTCCGCAGGGATCCCTTTACTCTATTCACAGGCTGCGAAATCATTCTCTACGCAGACGGAGGACCGAGTGACCAAACTCGGTCATCAATCAGGGAATAATGCTCCTAAACAACAAGCCGGGCAGTTACCTGATCAACAACGCAAAAACGTTGCACCCTGCTCTAATATGATTAACACTGTGAATATTAAAGTCGATGCTGGGAGACAGCTAAAGCCCTATAGCCTTCCGCCTCCTCCATATTTTCTAACAATGCCGGAGATCCAAATAAGTGTTGATGCAGTGCCCCTTGATTTAGACCTGTCACAATCACCCATACTGTATCCAGAATACCCCAACTCTATTGCAAATTCTTCAGCGGCAAATAGTGTCATTTATAGAACCTACTCCCCGACCATCTTTTGGGTTTCCTCCTCCTTAAATTTCATCTCAGGAGCCGATCCTGATTGCGCTATACAATAGCGTTTACACCCTTATTATGCTATATGAGGCCATACTAAAAAAGTGCATAGCCAGCAACATGGGCTAATGAAAATTGAAAACAAATTAGACTTGTTGTCTGACATAAATAAGTCTTGGAATTTGGATGAAGAACTGAATGAGTACCTAGATCTAGCTAGAAAATTCGAGAAAATCAATCCTAAACACACTGAATCTAATTTGGACTTGTGCATTGTTGTTGCTGCAACTGATGTTAACAACCCAACCATGAGAGATGGCCTGGGAGTAGGTGTTCCTTGCAATGAGCTTGACTCCATTCTATTGGATGAGGGGTTAAACTCTGCACCCATACTCTTGGATGAAACCATGGCACCTGCCCCCACTGTTGTGCCTAAATTAGTAGTTGTGGAAGGGGATTGTGCTGATGACCAGGTCTTTGACATATTTTGTGTCACAAGACGCAGGAGAAACAGAAGATCGAGACAAACTAACGCTCCAAAAGAAATCCAAAATAAATGATGATGCAAAAGAAAAAATCTAAAAACCTAGAGCTACATGGCAAAATACGTAAAAATCATACCAAAACATTTATCAGTGACTTAACTACTCCTATTCTGTATACACCTACCAAAAAAAATAAA